>NC_141359.1:9774053-11024053 GCF_057382095.1 Aulonocara sp. 'chitande type north' Nkhata Bay | reverse complement strand
CAGTCTGCTGTAGTAGTTAATACGTCATTTTCATAATATAATTGGTGATATAGGTTACAAGCAAGTCTGGCGCTGAACAGAAATTGTCGCGCTATGCTCCTTTGTTTATTGTGCATAAATAGTAAATTGTCCTGACACAATATTGTGTTTCGCTTCTGTTATTATGGTACATTGACAAAAACATATACTTTTATTCACAGGGTAAAACAGTTGTTTTGTATCACTAATTGCCCAGTACGATTACAGCATACAATATTATTGTCACTGCTACATTTCTGTGATGGGTACCAGAAATTATTTCCACTGCTAATTAATTACCCTTGAGCTCAAAGGTCCTATTAATAAACGGTTAACGAATGTGTATTTATGAAGACAATTTGTGAGACTGGTAAACTTATGATAGGTACGATGGTCTTTCGTTCTACACGGTGCATTTCAAGGTCCTGCACCCATCCGTCGGTAAACTGTACCTGGGCTTGTTGCAGTGGCCTGAAGTTACTAAACTTCACGAGAGTGTGCACTCACTCCAAGAACCGTATAATTATAAATATGCATATAAATATGCTACGATGAGATAGCTGACTTCATCTAACTAGCAAATGTTGTCCAGGCTACGTTGGTGATGCAGTTTTTTTTTTAATGTGTATGATATTTTTGTCATGCGATTTTAAAGCCGGTCCTACAAGCGCATCCAAGAATAACATGCAGCTTATCTCAGAACTGTCGGTGAAAATTATTCTTGGAGCTAGGTTTAATTGAGCTGCATTTTAAAGAGGTGCAATTTCACAATTTGTGTATATTTTCTAAGTTCACTATTTTGTCATGTGTTGAGAAAAACACAGATTTAAAAATTACATGGTCTAATATTTACATTTAGCATATAACTGCAACATGCTTTTTTTTCGTTTTTTTTTTTAATGACTCGAAAGGACTTGAAATTCAAAATTTCAGACTTGTGACTTTACTTGGACCTTTACACCAGTGACTTGAGACTCGACTCTGACTTGCCTGACATTACTTGAGACTTGACTTGAGACTTGAGGATAAAGACTTGAGACTTACTTGAGACTTGCAAAACAATGACTTGGTCCCACCTCTGGAAGTTTCAACCAGGAGATGATTATTTTACCAAAGCCAAATTTCTCCAAAACATAAAAAAGGTATCCCCACTCGACCCTGTCAAAAGCCTTCTCAGCATCTAAACTGATCACAAACTCAGGGCTGTTGGAGTCTGAGGGATTGTAAAGAACATTAAACAAACGTCTAAGGTTAGAGAAGGCATATCTCCCTTTAATAAATCCTGTTTGATCCGGGTTAATTACAGATGGCAAGACTGCTTCCACATGCATCGCTAAAAGTTTAGCATGGATTTTATAGTCCACATTTAACAAAGAAATGGGACGGTATGAGCCACATTGTAATGGATCCTTATCCTTTTTTAAGATCAAGGATATAGATGCCTGCAGTAGAGAGGGTGGGAGGGATCCAATTTCCAGTGAATGCTTATACATATTTATCATGAGCGGGGCCAGTTTAGGCATAAATTTACGATAGAACGCAGGAAACCCATCCTGTCCGGGAGACTTAGAACACTGCAATTTGCTGATAGCTTGCAGGATCTCTTCTACAGTTATTGGTCCCTCCAGCCGAAGACTGTGTGTTTGATCAATTGATGGGAGCTTAAGATGATTGAAAAAGGAGTCCAAAGCCTCAGTGCTAAATGCACACTCAGACGCATAAAGAGATGAATAAAAGTCCAGAAATTGGTCATTAATTATTTTAGGATCCGTAGAAACACTGCTTGATGTCTGAATCCGAGGAATGGAATACAAAGCTGATGGGAAAGCAGTTTACTGGCCTTATCCCCATACTCATACTGGGAGTACTGACACTTCAGCAGCATCTCTTCAGCCCGAGCAGAGGACAGATGATCAAACTCAGACTGCAAAGACAGCCTGTCATAATAGACCTCTGGTGCCGGGCAGACAGCATACAACTCATCTAATTGTGATATGCGTGTTATGAGCTCGGGCAACTTTGCTTTCCTTTGATTTGCCTCAAAACCAGCATAAGATATAATATGTCCCCTGATAAAAGCCTTAAACGTTTCCCACAAAATGGAGGGTGATATTCCTGGTGTAATGTTTGTCTCTATAAATAAGTCTATCTTGGAAGTCACAAATGTGATAAACTTATCGTGTGACAGCAAGCGTGTGTTCAAACGCCATGGAGCTGGTGGAGAACTTTGGCCCACTGCCAAATCTAGAGTCAACGGAGCATGATCTGAAATGACAATGGCACTATGAGAGCAAGAGCGAATCTGTGAAGTAAGTCGACTGTCCAATAGAAAGTAATCAATACGAGTGTACGTATGATGAACAGGGGAGAAAAAGGTGTACTCTTTACGCGTGGGGTTGAGAAAATGCCAGGCATTAATAACAGAAAATTCTTCAAGGAACATATTAATAAGTTTGGAAGAGTTGGATTGCCTACCAGGCCTATTTGAGGATCAATCCAGCGGCCCGAGCCAACAATTAAAATCGCCACTAAGAACTAAATAGTGGGAAGACAAGTCAGGAATTTTAGTGAAAAAAGTGCAAAAAAAATTTTGATCGTCCCAATTGGGAGCATAGATGTTGGCAAAAATGAATTTAGTGTTCAAAATACGACAAATATGATTTGTGTATTAAAATAGCAGCTCCACGAGCTTTGGATTTAAATGTAGAGTAGAGCTGGGCGATATAAGATTTTTTCATATCACGATATGTTTTTTTCATTTCAGGCGATAACGATATCTATCACGATATAAGCCAAATAACTATATTTGTAAGATTTAAATGTGCCGTTGCTCACAAGTAAAATGTGAAATAATCAGCAGCTTGTTTTTATTTAAATATTTATTTCCCATAATAAGTTCATCCATTAAGCATTTACAAATGGATGGAATGGGTGAATGATGCGAATGGATGGATGAAGTTCAACAGGGTAGATGTACTTAAGGAACATGAGACTTTTTCAGATAAATAAAGGCAAATATTGCAAACTACACAAAAGGCAGCCGCTAAAGCGTTTAAGTTTCAAAATAGAACAAACGAAACAGACTACTAAATTGTCAATTCCACTTAGAAACAAAATATTAATTCTAAAAATAAATCTTAGTTTGTTTTACAGAAGAACAGACAAAACTAACTTTTGTCAATATCAAATAAACTGAGAACTAAAAGGAAATTCTCAATCTCTCCTTGTTGTATAGCTTAGCTTTTCAAACAGTTTTAACAGTTACTTTAGTCTGACAAAAGCCGAATGACGAATTAGCGCTTCCAGTCAGAGACTGAGGCTACGTCCACACGTACACGGGTATTTTTGAAATCGGAGATTTTCCGTTTTCGTTTTAAAAAATAATCCCGTCCACACATAAAGGCAGAAATGAAGGAAAACGCTGCTATGAACATGCCAAAGCAGCAGGTGGAGCTAGATTCCTAACCGTGCAGAAATGTTGGCCAATCAGAAGTCTAGAAGCCTCGGTGGGAAAAAGTAAACAAAGCTGGGGCATAGAAGCAGAACCGAGTCGTATGTGTGGAGGGACAGTAACTGTGTGTATATGTAAGCATTTAAACACTGCAGAGAGGAGAATTAACAGTAACAGTATTGTAGAAATTCATTTCACCGAAACAATAAGGTGGCGCACAGTGTGACGCATGCACCAGTTTATTGTATTTCCAGACTTGCTTTCGGCACAATTTACAGTGCACGCTACTCTGTTTTTTGTCAGACTTGAAATAGCCGAAATACCTTCACACTACGGAACTTCTCTGGCTCTTCCGTTCGACAATCTCTCCGGCATTGGAACCATCATCTGATTTCTCTTCGGTAACCTTCGGTCACGCTCGGTTGATTTTTCTAGTCGGCACACTCATTTCCTCCATTACCCGGGCGGTACGGTGGCTGGCTGCTTCCCAAACAAATACACATGTGCGCCTTGGCACTTGTGCTGTACGTAACAAGTCACGCGACGTGACGCTGCGGCTGTGATTGGTTCGGCTCTGCGCTACTTAATTTGGATTGGCTGACCTTTTTTTTTTTTTTTTTTTTTAAGAGGACAAGAGCGGCGAGGTCTATCGCGATAGTTTAATTTCTCTATCGAGTAAAAGTTATATCGCGATACATATCGTTATCATTCTATCGCCCAGCTCTAATGTAGAGTGATAGAGTTGGCCCACCCACCCCTTACGAAGTCTAAAATGATCTGAAATTTTTAGGTGTGTTTCTTGTAAAAACACAACCTGGGCGCCCAAGAATTGCGAATGATGGAGGACCTTACTCCTTTTAATAGGTTGGTTCAGACCTTTATAATTCCAGCTACAGAACTTAAACGAGTGACCTGCTTGTTGATTATTAATATTTAATTGCGATACCATATTAGAACATAGATTGAAAAAAACAAAAGCTGACCAATGAAAAACACAGGAAAAACAAAGTCAGCGTACAGAACAGTACAACATAAAAAACAAAGAACACCCAAACTTCCCCCTAAATGCTGAAGCATCTTCCCAAACAAGATGCACACACCCCCCACCAAACACACCCCTGAGCACTTCCTCCCAACTATTCGAAGTCCCAGTTGAGTTCAAGCTCCATGCAATACAAGACAGAGACAAATCAACGATTGAATTAAAACATATTAGAACAAGACACATCCTATAAATCAAGCTCACCTCAAATAAGCATAAGTATGTTACTTAAAAAAACTACAATAAGATACAATAAAAAATAAAAAACAGTGAAGAAAGAGAAAAACAAATAGAATAAAATATTTCACAGAAATTAACCAAGATGGACATATCAGCCCAATGGGCTAAGACACTTATGTGCCCTGAGAGGCAGGACCCCCAGGATCTTATTGGCAAAGTCCGTGGCAGATGCAGGATCAGTAAACTTACGTACAACTCCATCTGGAAATGTCACCCTCAGTTCCGCAGGATAGAACAGGCCGAACTTGATCCCAGGACAAGAGTGCAGAAGGCGCTTGACACCAGTAAACTGTGAACCTTTTTTAGCCACTGCAGGTGTGAAGTCTGGAAAGATGGAGATCCTTCTGCCCTGGTAAAGTAGAGGAGAGTTTGCCCCTGCAAGACGTAGCAGCTGTTCCTTGACATGGAAGTAGTGGACTCTAATGAGCAGTGGGCGAGGAGGCGCTCCCTCTCCGGGCTTTGGTCCAAGGGATCTGTGAACCCGATCCAACAGAGGTGCTTCATTCAGTTTCAGAAGATCTTGCAGGAGATGGGAAATAAACTCCCTAGGGTTAGAAGTCTCCAAACCTTCGGGGATGCCAATAAGGTGAATATTATTGCGCCTTGACCTTCCTTCTAGATCCTCACATTTATCTTGCAGTTGTCTGACCTCCTCCGTTAGGACACTTACAGCAGATTGAAGAGAAGTCAGGTCGTCACTGCAGGTTGTAGCTGAAAGCTCCAAATCTTTAATGGTGGTCCCTTGAGCATTAACGGTGGCCTGTAGGGTGGTTATTGCAGCTTTAAACTCAGCCTTCACAGATGATATTTCTGACCACAGTGTATGGGTAACTGTATCAATCTTGCAGTCAAGCTTGTTGCAGATGTCCCGTTTCAGAACCTCCAATGCTCTGGTAAATGTGACTTCGCCGAGCGGTGCGCCTGCACCCTGCTCGTAGATGCGCTCCGTGATAGCCGCGTCACGTTGAGAGTCATGACCCAGCTCCAGGCTCTGTGAACCACCCGCACCGGCCTGGCCCCGTTTTCGACGTTGCTCCCTCTTATCTGCCATCATGCAAGAAAAGAAGAAAGGGCAAATGGTGGGACTTTTAGTGAAAGAACTTGATTGTCCGGACGCAACCGCTAAGGTCACCACAGCCAACCAGGAAGGAAACTCCGAGGCCTCAGATGCGGCCTTTCTCAGAAGTTGTCAAAAGCAGGTTTCCCGACCTCAAAGAGTGAAAAAGTGTTTCCCAACCATAGCTGGTGCACCATCAGTTGTCACAGCAAAAATCTTTGTAATGTTAATGCCTCGCTCATCAAAACACTCCTTAAAAACTTTGGCAATATCCTCACCTCGCGTTGTTTCAGGCATTGGGGTTAAATAGAAGAGTTCCTCTTGTACTGCCACATCACAGTATCTTACCATAACAGCCAAAAGTGGACTGTCATTGATATCAACGCTTTCGTCCAAAGCTATACTAAACACCTGGGCTTCTTTCAAACCAGCTGTTTGTTGGGCTCTGACATTGTCACCCATTTCCTGGATGCGTCGTTCCACAGTTCTGGCTGATGCAGGTATGTCTTATATCCTTGCTTTAATTGCATCTTTCTTTGGAAGCCCATTAAATAACACTTCTGAGCTTGAGAGAAAAGCCTCCTTAACAAATTTTCTGTCTGTAAACGGCTTTCCATGTTTAGCAATACAGTGTGCAATACGATAACTTGCTTCAGTTCCATGATGTTTTGCAGCTGCAAAAAAAAAAAAAAAAAAAAGAGTACTTGCTTGCTTCTCATATCTTGACACAGACGTGTAATTGATTCAACTTTCTCTGCCTCATCCTTGAAGGTTTTTTGATGTTTCGTCTCAAAATGTCGTTTAACACTGGAAGTCCGGCAAACAACACTCTCAAGGCAAAGGGCACATACAGCACGATCTTTCTGTTGCACAAAACCCCAGTCTTCTGTCCAAATTGGCATAAAAGACCGGGAAAAGGAAACGCATTTATTGGCTGCATTTGGAGAAGTCTACAATTTTGGACAGCCTTTGGTGCGTCGCTGTGATGTAATCGGCCTTCAAATGTGGCGTCGGGAGAATGCAGCCTATGAATTTAGACACCCCATTGTAAGGTTTGCAGAAGCCTACAACAATAAAGAGAAACGCGAACAATCAAATGATACCCTTTGAGCAAGCGTTTGGCGATGCTCCCTGAAAGAAATCTCCGTCCCGGGTTTCTCCGTGGATCGGGTTTCCTCCGAGGCGTGGGCACCTATAAGCAGAGTTTTGTCTTTACCCTATAAGATTCAAAATCATTCAAAGTAACACTCAGGTATGCCGTTCAGCAGGTTAGTTACAGCGCCGGGAGTAGCTTGGGAGAACAAGGAAACACAGACTGCTTCAGGTTGCTTTCCCAAAATCAACTCCAAGGTTTATTCATCAGACAACAGTTTATATAGAGGAAAAAGGTTCGTGTGTCAACAGATTCTCAGTTCAAACCGCTACAGACCAAATAAGGAAGCGTCTTCCTGCCCTCTGAGCAAAGAAGTATCCTTTGTATAGTTTATCAGTTCAGCTACAATTTATGATTATCCCAGCAAAATACACTCCTAGACATAGAATACAGAGTTCTTTCATTAGTGAATTCTGAAACAAACCACCTGGCCTTTAACAAGCTCTTTTCTAGGAGATAAAGAAGGGAGGATGGGAATAAGGAAGTGATCTCTGTGGTATTTTCGACCTTGGTACCAGCCTGTGATTCTTACACATTAATTCTTGGGTCACAGAGAAAGAGAAAAACAACTAGTAAATGGGCCTTATTGAGTAACAGTTTTCCTGTATAATATCACTATAAAACAATATCCTGTAAATGCTACCATGGTATCAAAATATCACAACACTCCCTTTTATCAGGAAGAAACCTCTGGCAGAACTAGGTTCTGCTGTGACTGGTTGTGGGTGAATTTTGGATTGAAAATCAAGCAAAAAGTTTAAATTGTTGAGTATATGTTTTACTTCATAAACTGTATTTAAAACACCATTCAAATAAAAAATCTATTTATTCTCTAGTGGGGTTTTTTTGTATTTACCTTTCTATAAAAATCCCCACTCGCCCCTGCAGAACCCTCTTCAAGCTCGAGTCCTCTACCAGAGGCCTGGGAGCTTGAAAGTCCTGTGCAGTATCTTAGCTGTCCCTAGGACTGTGCTCTTCTGGACAGAGATCTCGGATGTTGTTCCTGGGATCTGCTGGAGCCACACGCCCTACTTAGGGGTCACTGCACCTAGTGCTCCAAATACCATTGGGACCACTGTTACCTTCACCCTCCACATCTTCTCCAGCTTATCTCTGAGCCCTTGGTGCTTCTTGTGTTCCTTCTTCCTGATGTTGCTGTCATTTGGTATCGCTACGTCTATCACAATGGCCATCTTCTTCTACTTGTCTACCACTACTATGTCCAGCTGGTTAGCCACCATCATTTTGTCCATCTGTTTCTGGAAGTCCCACAGGATCTTAGTTTGCTCATTCACTACCACCCTAGGGGGCGTTTCCCATTTTGAACTTGGCACTTCCAGGTCGTAATCGGCACAGATGTACACAGCAAAATCTCCAGTGTTAAATTAACACTAGAGAGTGTCTATATGGGTCCACACCTCTGAGTGTTAAATACAACACTGTTGAGTGTTAAATTAACACTTTTGACAGTGTTATATGTTTAAAAGTAACCTAGTCAGTTTTGAAGATTAACCCTTTAAGACCTACCATAGGACAAGTCCGCCAGACCTTATGTTTACATTTTTACATACTGTAGGCCCATTTTTTGAGTATTTTAACTTACTATATATACATCAATACAACCCTTAAAGCCCACATTTTAATAATACGTGTGTAACAAATCCATACTAACTATAGAAATTGCTAAAAAAGTGCAATAAACCACAAAAAAATTGCAAAACGTTTTTTGTTTTTCACATATTTTTGTTGATACAAATATATCAAAGCTATATAGCTCAAAATTGTAAATGAAAAAAAGTTGCACAAAGTCCTTTCAAACTACACAAAATTTATTTGGAGTTTTTTCATCAATTCATTTTTGAGATATAATCATTTTTATAAACAGTAGTAAAAAACGAAAATCAATAAAATGCATATTGGGCACAATTTAACAACATGACAATAAAAATACAACATCAAAATGAACTATTTATAATAGTACAATACAATAATAGTACTTATAAGTGTCACAGGAATTTATATACAGAAAGGCACAGTCAAATATTGCTGTTCAGTAGTCCCGGTGGAGCATAACCAAAACATAAATTAATTAATATTTTGCACAATTTGGCAACATGACAATAATTTAAAAAAAAGTTTACAATAGTGCAGTAAAAGTTCTAAGTGTCACATTACTTTTAGAGAGAGAAAAAAGTCAAATATCATTCTTCAGCAGCAGTAGTGGAGGTGTGATAGGCCCTGTGACAGTTCCTGTCCACAATGACGCACAGAGCCACTTTGCATGCCTCACACTTGAAGGGTGTGCACTTCCCACACAGCCTGCACTTCCGGCGCCCCTTTGTGGCTTTGTTTTGACCAGATGCCCCTTCAACAATGGCAACTGGGATGTGTTGGTAGCTCTTCGCTCCTGATTGTGAGGACACCCCACAGAGTTCAGCGATCAACTGCTCCTGGAAATCCTGGTGCGTCATTGGCCGCTGCTCCAGTCTGCCACAGAGCTCCTTGCTGACCAAGTAGCTGTTTGTGACAGCAATGTCTATAAAGTGGTGCAGCACTGTCACATACCACTTCCTGCTCTTTCTCCATGAAGAATAGGAGCCAATCAGCTGGTCTGACAGATCAACTCCTCCCATAAAGCGGTTGTAGTCCTTTACAGCTGATGGCACTGGCACCTCAATTGCTCTGTGTTGTCCTTCAGCCTTGCACATCCTTTTCACGGTGTCTCCTGAGAAGGCACTGTGCAGAGTTGAGCACACACTCACCTCCCTTGTGTCCATCCACTTAATAAAAATGAGAGGGCCCTCTCTGATCCACCTGATTGTCCCTCGTGGAGATTTTTTTGTCAGGGCGTTAAGTTTGGTTTTTGGGACTCCAACTCTACTGTCCCGAAATGTCCCACATGCTCCAAACCCCAGATCATGAAGGTGGTGAAAAAGTGCTGGGCTTGTATAAAAGTTATCACAATAAATGTGATATCCTGTTCCCAGGTAGTTTTTGTTTATAAGTGCCATCACAGCATCAAATGACAGCCCCTTCCCAGTTACCAGAGTTGACCTCCCTGTATAAATGTTAAAATCCACTGTGTAGCCTGTGTTGTCAGATAGCACAAAAAGTTTTATCCCCCACTTTGTTGGCTTGCTTTTTATGTATTGCTTCAGGGCAACTCTGGCTTTAGTGGAAACCATGCGCTCATCCACAGAGAGGTTTTGCTGTGGGTGGTATACAGCTTTGCAGGATACACGTAAACTGTCATACAGGGGACGTAGTCTGTGCAGGCAGTCATAATCTGTAGTTCCTTTTTTTCTGTCATTGAGAGTGTCTTCCGCAGGGTCACTCATATGAATATTCCAAGTGATGGTGAGGAACCGGTCTCTGGTCATGACCTCAGAGGAATATTGCACATGAAAAATCGAATTCACGCGCCAAAAATCTCTCATTTTAGGCAGCTTTAGAACCCCCATGTAGAGTGTTATGCCAATGTAATGGTACAGTTCAGCCTCTGTGAGATCAGTCCATGTGAATTTTTTGCCTGCAGCAATATTTTTAGCTGCATTTTTGTTTGTGTTGACACACAGTGTTCTTATAGCAGCATGGTCAAAGTATATCTTGAATAGTTCAGATTGTCATGGTCCTGGGTCGGTGACCCAGCGCTTTTAGTTTGTTATCATTTTCTAGATGATGATTGTTTAAGTTCTGTGTTATTTTCGATCTGCCTCTAAGTCTGCGTCTGTACCTGTCTGTCTATGGTGTCTCCCCATCTGTTTGTGAATCTGTCTGTTTAGTTCAATGTCTTGTCTGGTTCCATGTATCTGAGTTTCCTGTTTTATTGTGAAGGTCCGTGTCGTATGTGAGTGTGATCAGTTTACGTTTCCCCTGTCCCGTCAGCCCAGATTCCTCCCAGCTGTGTTGCCCTCCTGTCTCTCATCCCCTGATTACTGGTGTGTGTATTTAAGCCCTGTGTGTTCTCCTGCCTGTTGCCGGTTCGTCTGTATTACTCAGTGTCAGTCTGTGTATCCACCGTGTCTTCTCCCTGCTGTTCATCGTCATCCTCCTCTGCTCGTTTTCATTCAGGTTTGTGCTCTGTAGTTTAGTTGTTTCCCAGTTTAGTTTAGTTCGAGCCCCGTTTGCTGTTTGTCCACATTCTTTTGTGTTCAATAAATCACCTTCACTCCTCTACGACTGCCTGCGCTTGGATCCTCATTTATTCCACACGGCTCGCCTCGGCAGCCGTGACACAGATGGCGATGGATGGTCCACACATTCTGAAAATGGCAGCTGCACACCTGGCTTTCTTTTTGGACAGAAATTCGGTAGAGAATGAGGCAAGCTGTCAGGGTCCTTTTCACTCATCCAGGCAGCTGCATCACCGGAAAGTGACCTGGAGCGCTTGCCTCTTTTTGCCGGAGGACAAGTCATCCGACTCCTTCCCCTCCCTCTGCTTCCCTCCAGAGTAGGGGCTGCTTCAGTTGAGCAGGAGACTTCAGTTCCCTCCTCTTCAACATTATCAACACTATACACAAAAGAAATTATACCATCTGTTCAATTTGTATAGCACGAGAGTTATATAATGGTGCGTAATTTGGGCAAAATTGTGTCGCGGTGCGAAATTCCTCTTTTGCACTGCAAACGTAATTTTTCCTACGTTTCTCTTCCATAAAAAACATTATTTTATTTCAAACAATATACATACTTGTCTTGGCAAGGGTCAATCCCTTCAACGAAGTCGGCCTCATCCTCTTCTGTTCAAACAAGCCTTTTGTTGATCTACTTATTTTATTTTTTTTTACATTATTTACATTTGATCTTTTACATTGTATATAATGTCTATTGATTTTATTGTTTATTTTAATATTTTAATATTTGTGTACAGCGCTTTGTGATTGCCTGTCTGCGAAAAGCGCTTAATAAATAAAGTTTACTTACTTACTTACTTACTTACTTACTGTCGGCAGAATCAGGATCCGACAAATGGCCAGAAGCTCCGTATTCAGGAGGGGCGGTAATCAGATCCAAAGCTTCGCGCAATGTGAAGTATTTGGTGTGTCTGGATTGTTGCTGCATAATAATGTAATGGGTGGATGTGTTTGAGTGTGTAAAAAGTGTGTGTTCTGTGTTTTGTACGAGTGTATGTTTCTAGAAAAAGCGACAATATACACGAGCGAGAGAAAAAACTAAATTTCCCAGGGAAAATGACGTCACTTCCTGTTGTTGTTGTACAGGTCCACGTGATAGGTCATGGTGACAACGTGACGAGACATAATCAAAGTAGGAAGTGATGTGAACAGCTGATCAGATCGATAAAGAGTCTGGTTGAGGATTATGTTTTTTTTTATTTGTTCGCTTTTTACATGATTTCTGCAAACATATTAGAGGAAGGAAACATCTCTCTGGGAAAATCTGCATGTGTAATATGTAAGTACAACTTCTCCAGTTTCATATGCAAAAAAAATTATTGCGCTAGCTTACGTGGTTGCAGTTCTACTGAGATTTAAAAATAGTTAGGCAAATCGGAGCGGGGCCGCTCTGCTCGGTTCTAAAGGGTTAACAATGGCTAACACTGAGCAGTGCTGATTTTCTAACACTGGAATATTTCTAACATTTTGAGTTATTTTCCAGTGTTAGAAAATCAGCACTGCTCAGTGTTAGCCATTGTTAATCTTCAAAACTGACTAGGTTACTTTTAAATATATAACACTGTCAAAAGTGTTAATTTAACACTCAACAGTGTTGTATTTAACACTCAGAGGTGTGGACCCATATAGACACTCTCTAGTGTTAATTTAACACTGGAGATTTTGCTGTGTAGCTGTATACTATGCTGGCCACTTGGTTATTGCGCTCCATGTATGCCCTGCCTGCCAGCCTCTTACACCCTGCTGTTATGTGCTGGATTGTTTCAGGGCATCTTTACACAGCCTGCACATGGGGTCTTGCCTGGTGTGATAGACCCAAGCCTCTATCAATCTTGTGCACAGAGCTTGTTCCTGTGATGCCATGATTCATGCCTCTTTGCTGTCTCTCATTCTAGCTTTGTCCAGCAACTGGTAGGATTCTTGGATGTCACCCACTTCCTCTATCTGCCGGTGGTACATACTGTAGAGGGGCCTATCCTTCCATGATGGTTCTTCTTCCTCCTCTTTCTTGGGTTTCTGCCACCTGAAGTATTCCCTGAGAAGGTGATTTGTCATGGCCATCTTTCTGATGTATTTGTGGATGTTTGTTGTCTCATCCTGGACTGTAGTACTGAAACTCACTAGTCTCTGCCTCCTTCCTTCTGCTTAGCATACAGCCTCAGGGTGCTGGACTTGGGGTGAAACCCTCCATGCATGGTAAGGAGCTTCCTCGTCTTGATGTTAGTGGCTTCTATCGTCTCCTTTGGCCAGCTTCTTATCTCAGCAGGGTATCTGATCACGGTGTAGGTGTTGATAGATCTTGTTCTTAACTGTCAGATGACTCCTCAGAACTTGCCTGACCCTCTGTAGATACTTGTTGGCTGCAGCTTTCCTAGCGGGCTCTTCATGGTTCGCATTTGCCTGTGGGATTTGGCAGTTACTTTTAGCTCTCCTCAATGTTTGCAATGTTGCCTTCTAATAGTGCGATTCCCTTGCTTCTGGCTACCTTCCCTCCCTTTGTTAGAATAGAATAGAATAGAATAGAATTCAACTTTATTGTCATTGCACATGCACAGGTACAGGGCATGGTGATGAGACTGCAGCTGATGGCTGGACGGGCTCCTCGGGCCCCCCAGCTGACGAGGCAGAAGGCTGGACGGGCTCCTCGGGCCCCCCAGCAAAAACAGTCTCAGACCCAGTGGGCACTGGAGCCCCTGGCACACACAGAACAGAACCAGCAGGCACACGGGCCTCTGGCAGGAACGCAACAGAACCAGCAGGCACACGGGCCTCTGGCAGGGACAGAACAGGACCAGCAGGCACACGGGCCTCTGGCAGCGTTGATGCTGACTGGGGCTGAGCAACACATAGGTTAGGCTCAGGAGGCAACAGTTGGGTGCAGTCATCGGCTGACTCCTTAGCCCCCAGGGGTCCAGAGTCAACTGCGGGTTGAAACTCGGACTCTGGGGAGGCCCTGGAGGTAGTAAATGTCTCTAATCGGGCCAGCTTTCGAGGAACGAAAACAGTCCTGTTGAGCATGTTTTCCTGCTTAATACGAGTGAGAAAAGATGGCTGCTCAGCAGGAGACTGGGTTGAGAAAGACTGAAGTGACCGTTGTGGGGAGAATGAAACTAGTGAAGGAGCAGATGATTGAGCTGCGGGTAACGGAGTGGCTAACTGGGCAGCTGACTGAGCTGAGGGCAGCTGAACAGCTAGCTGGGCTGCTGAACGGGCTAACGGTTGAGGAGGTGTTTGTAGTGAGCGTGATGCAGGGGGTGGTATAGGCTCCCCTGAGCCTCTAGGGCTCGGTTTAACTAGCTGAACGAGTTCAGAAGAAACAGTTCTGCTTAGGCTTCTCTGCTCTAAGAGAACAGGGCAGAAACAGCCCGTTAAGTCCCCCTCCCCATTCTTGGGTTGCGAACCCACAGCGCCATTCATAGATTCAGCAGTAAATGTCAAAACTGAATTCAAACTGTCCGGGGTTAACTCTGTATCGACAGAAAAGTTCTTAGCAGGCTCCAACAGAGGGTGCACAATCAGAGTTTTGCCCATACATTCTGATTCTTCAGTGGAAAAAGCATCAACATAATGAGTCAGGGAGTCTTTTCTTTCTACTGGGCCGGGGTGAACGTCCATGGAACAAACCGCCTTCACCTCACTACTCTTAGCCGTGAGAAGAAAACAGTTCCCATTACTATTTGCAGGTGAAGCAATAGGGGTACAGTCAACATCACTCACCATTGCCTGCTGTTCTGACGAGTGATTGGGCTCCGGTTGTAGTGAGGAATGACGGCGGTGGCGCCACTTCCTCCTGGCGGCAGGGGCTGAGGCGACAGGAGAAACTGGTGACGATGGAGAAAAGACGTCCTCGTCCTCGTCCTGCGACCACATCGCCGCCAAGCAGGAGGCAGGTGAATTAAGCCCTGAGCGGCAAGAAGTGGAGCTCTGTGGCCGCGGTGCGGAAACGCCTTTCCCCTGTTGCAATTGCTGCTGTACGGCGGCCGACTCCGCGGAGAGCTCCTTGTGTTGCGGCTGCTGCCGATGCGACGGCTTCGGCGAAGAATACTGGGCGCGGACAAAGGCTGCAAGCTCCCGAGCCTGTAGCACCTCCTGGGCTTCATGCAGCTGGTCTATGAAGCCCATAAATCCCTTTAGTGTGCGCAAATGAGGATTCCCCTCCAGGATCGCTTCTATAGCGTTAATCCCAACTGCCATAGTCTTAGCGTCCTTAGTGTGGGAGACCCGCTCGATCAGGCGGTGGATGCGGGAGAGGTCATGTTCCCGGGATGAATCCGCTGGGTCCAGGAAATGGTCGCATCGTTCTGTCATGGTCGGCTGTGTGGCAGTCAGGCAGGAGTGGTGGACCCAAAATGCAGGATTCTCAGGACACGAGGTTTAGACAGAAAATGCAGCTTTATTGCTGGAGCAGAACATCAAGATAAAATAAAACTCACAAAAGCAAACAAAACTCTAAACAGAGATGCAGGAGGACTGGAAATCCTAAACACGCAGCAAGTGAGGGTGAGCAGACGTTAACGATGCGACACCGAGTAGGGGAAGACACAGACACTAAATACAAGAGGTGAACGGAGCAAAGAGGAAACAGCTGGGAGACACGGCTGACGTTGATTACACTGACGAGACAGGGAGAGCACAAAGCTGAACGCACTGACAAAGGACACAGACCTACAAAATAAGACAGGAAGCACACGCCAGACAGAGACAGACTCGTAAACAGGCATAATGACGTCATGGACAAACAGAGGGACATACGGGCAGAGAAGACCAAGCACAGGCAACCTAAACCAAACATAAGGGCAAGATAACAAAACCTAAACCAGACATAATCATCATCGTCATCAACATCATCATCAGATAACTAAAGAATCAGAATATAATTGTAATCAAAACAGTATCACCAGAGAATAACCAATCCATAATGCAAAAATAAACCAAAACATAAGAAACTCAAAATGCTGGGTCGACCCGACCCAGGACCGTGACAGTGAGGGTGTAGATAGTTTCTACAGAGGCTATATAAAGTGCTAGTGGTTGTGAGTGGTGGTTCAGTCCATGTTATTATTGTGTGTTTGAGGGTACAGTTGTCCATTGTGGGTGTGTGTATGTTCAGTCCATGAGTTTAACGTGGGTCAGATGTCAGGAAGCAGAGTTCAGGAGTCTGACAGCTGTGGAGAAGAAGCTGTTCCGGTACCTGGTGGTCTTAGTCCGGAGGCTCCTGTGGCGCCTCCCAGAGGGCAGGAGGGTGAAGAGTCCATGTGATGGGTGACTGGGGTCTTTGATGATTTTCCCAGCCCTTTTCAGACACCGCTTCCTGTAGATGTCTTTTATGGCAGGAAGTGGTGCTCCGGCGATGCGCTGGGCAGTTTTCACGACCCTCTGCAACACCTTCCGGTCCGAGGCAGAGCAGTTCCCATACCAGACTGTTATACAGTTGGTCAGGATGCTCTCGATGGTGCAACGATAGAAGTTCACCAGGATTTTTTTTTTTTTTTTTTTTTAACTTAAAAAAAAAAAAAAAAAAAAGTTCACCAGGATGTCTGAGGACAGGTGGTTCTTCCTCAGAGTCCTCAAGAAGAAGAGGCGCTGGTGAGCCTTCTTGACCAGCTTGGAGCAGTTGGTCGTCCAGGTGAGATCCTCGGAGATGTGGACTCCCAGGAACTTGAAGCTGCTCACACGCTCCACAGCCGTCCCCTTAATGTGGATGGTGGATGTGGGTCAGCATTCCTCCTGTAGTCCACGATGAGCTCCTTGGTCTTCTCGGTGTTAAGCAGCAGGTTGTTTCTGTCGCACCACTCAGCCAGACGATCCACCTCCTCCCTGTAGGCGGCCTCATCGTTGTCACTGATGAGGCCAATCACCGTGGTGTCATCTGCAAACTTAATGATGGTGTTGGAACCATCAGCAGGTCTGCAGTCGTGGGTGAAGAGGGAGTAGAGGAAAGGGCTCATCACACAGCCTTGTGGTACACCAGTGTTCATCGTGATTGTAGATGAGCATCGGTTATCCAGCCGGACATGTTGGGGGCGGTTGGTCAGGAAGTCCAGTAACCATTTGCAGATGAGGGAACTGATGCCCAGGTCTGTCAGTTTCCTGATGAGTTGTGAGGGGTGGATTGTATTGAATGCTGAACTGAAGTCTATAAACAGCATTCTGGCGTAGGTGTTGTTGTTGTCCAGGTGTGAGAGGAGAGAGTGCAGTGCGATGGAGACTGCATCCTCTGTGCTCCTGTTCTGGCGGTATGCGAATTGGTGGGGGTCCAGGGTGGGGGGGAGACAGGATTTGAAGTGTGCTAGGACCAGCTGCTCTAAGCACTTAGTGATGATGGGGGTGAGTGCTACTGGGCGGTAATCATTGAGGCAAGATGGGTTGGAGTTTTTGGGTATCGGGACGATGGAGGTGGATTTGAAGCAGGGCGGTACCACAGCGTGGGCCAAGGACAGATTGAATATGTCTGTGAGCACTCCTGCAAGCTCCCCAGAACACGCTCTGAGAACACGCCCGGGGATGCCATCAGGGCCTGCAGCCTTGTGGACATTGATCCTGCTCAGCACCGCTCCTACATCAGTGGGGGAGAGAGTCAGAGGTTGGTGGTCTGGCGTCATGTCTGCTTTGGTTGCGGTTGTGGGGTTCCCTCGCTCAAAACGAGCATAAAAGTTGTTGAGCTCGTTGAGGAAGGACACATCAGAGGATGCGGGGGAGGGTTTGGTGGTCCTGTAGTCTGTGATGGTCTGGAGTCCTTGCCACATGCGTCGGGGGTTGGAGTTGGAGAAGTGTTCTTCTACCTTCTTTTTGTAATGGTGTTTGGCTTTTTTGATGCCCTTCTTTAGATTAGCCCTGGCTGTGCTGTAGGCGTGTGCATCTCCTGACCTAAAGGCGGTGTTGCGGGCCTTCAGGAGGAGATGAACATCCTGGTTCATCCAAGGCTTCTGGTTGGGGTACATGGTGATCCGTTTCTGGGTGGTGACACTGTCTGTGGTTTTGGAGATGTAATCCAGTACAGATGAGGCGTACTGGTCCAGGTCTGTGTGGGTGAACATATTCCAGTCTGTGTTTTTAAATCTGTCCTGGAGCACTGCGTCTGTCCCCTCTGGCCACACTTTAATTGTCCTCACAGCAGGTTTCACACGTTGGATGAGTGGTGAATACCTAGGTGTGAGGAACAGGGAGAGATGGTCCGATTGTCCAATGTGGGGGAGGGGTGTGGCTTTGTAGGCTCCAGCCAGGTTGGAATACACATGGTCTAAAGTCTTGTCTCCTCTGGTGTGGCAGGAGACATGTTGGTGGAATCTGGGGAGGACTGTCTTTAAGTTGGTGTGGTTGAAGTCGCCAGCAACAATAAAAGCAGCCTCGGGGTGTTTATTCTGGTGTTTGTTAATGGCTGCAGAAAGTTCTTTCATGGCCAACCTAGCATTAGCGTCGGGGGGTATATACACGGCAGTGAGTATGATCGAAGTGAGTTCTCTGGGGAGATAATAAGGTCTGCATTTGACCATTAAAAACTCCGCATTAGGTGAGCAGTGACTCTCAGTAGTAGTGGAGTTCATGCACCAAGCATTGTTAATATAAATGCACAAACCTCCACCTCTGGTCTTGCCGGAGTCATCTGCTAGCCTGTCGGCTCGGTGTGTGTGGCGTCCTGCTAACTCGATAGCATTGTCCGGGCAGCTGTTGTTCAACCATGTTTTGGTGAAAAACATGACATTTGAGTCCATAATCCGTCTGTTGTTAGTGATGGAGAGCCGTATCTCATCCATTTTGTTTGCCAGAGAACGGACATTAGCAAGAAAAATACTGGGTAAACCATCCGACTACACTTCTCTAGTCTGAACAACATTCCAATGTATATCCTGATGGTGTGGATTAGTGAATCAATGACTCTTGGAATACAAGGGGTGGCTGTGGTTCGGATGGTAGAGCAGATCAGCTACTGATTGGAAGGTTGGTGGTTCGATCCTTGGCTTCCCCAGTCTGCATGTCAAATATCCTTGGGCAAGATACTAACCCCAAGTTGCCCTCTGATGCGTTTATTGGGAGTGTGAATGTAGGTTAGTTTGCACTTGTGTTTAGAAGAGCTTGTACGAGTGGGTGTGAATGAGGCATGTTGTATACGGTGCTTTGAGTACTCCGAGGGAGTAGAAAAGTGCTATATAAGAATCAGTCCATTTACAGCTTGATGTCATCTTGTAGAGGAGATGGCTGATTATTGCTTGAAGTTGGCCTCAAGTGTTGTACGCCACATCCCCATTGAGTTTGAGTTCTTGATGAAGGCTCTTAGCATCCAGTTGATCTGCATATGGGCATCGAGTCATGGGCCTTCTTGTATTAATCCAAGCGGTGCACAGATTAACCAATCTGGCCTTGCAGTCTGGGGTGACTACACGGTCTACCAGGAGATAGTGTTTTGTGCTTCTGGTATTCTTGCCAATTCTTTTCTGTGCCCCGCGCATGTGCCTGTTCATCTTTGCGGATATGATGCTTGATATTAAGTGGTTATTACTTCGGTAATTGCATAGAAAGTGCTACCATAATTTGAATTTGAAAAAAAAAGAATTTTTTTCTCCCTTTCATTGACATTGATATGTCAGTGACAATACTAAAGAGGGCGTTCTGCATCACTGAGAGACTGGTAGAATTTGATTTATTTTAATAAACTGTTTTTGAGCATTTACAACCAACAATAGTAAATAATAATCTCTAACCAAAAAAAAGGAAAATGTGAAATGCAGGCAAATAAGCTGTTTAGACATCAAATTTTACCAGCAACAGTTTAAGAAAATGTTTATCTTTGCTTTATGACCATCACTTATGTCATCGCTAGAATAGCAGGCATTAACATTTATATAAATGCCATGGCATAATTATCCATTATCTAACTTGCATTACAATTGCCGATGAAATCTCATACATTTGATAATAGGGCAGCAATACCAGTGTTATTTAACATGACAAAACAATATCTTGAGGTTTTTAAAAATTTCATTCATTTTGAGTCCATATATAATTGGATTTAAAAGAGGATGGAATAAAATTGACTGAAAAGTCAGTATTAAGCGAAGAGTTTTTGATAGATCAGATTCCAGTCGAACTATAATTACATCAAAAACAATAAAACAGGAAAAGTTGATTAACACCAGCAAGTGGGGTAAACATGTCTTTACAGCTTTTTTCCTCACTTCTCTGCAACTTTGGTAAGATACTCTAACAATCCTGATGTATGTAAAAAGTATGAAAAGCAAAGGTAGAAGGGCAATATTTATCAACATGACCACACCATATACAGATATTGCCACTGAGGTCACACACTGAAGCTTGTATCCTGAATTGTTACAAAAAATTCCTGTCAGAGTAAAGCTACAGAGTTTTACTTCAGAATACAACACAACTGACACTGCTGTCTCAAAAGCAGGTATAAGCCAAGCTAAAACTAGAGAGACATATATAGTTATTCTATTCATTATAACTGGATATTGCAGGGGTTTGCATATAGACACATACCTGTCATATGCCATTGCTGCCAACAGTAAAAACTCTGACCCAGCTGAGGTGTAATATAAAAATCCTTGGAAAAGACAAAGCGTATACGATATAATCTGTTTTTCAGACAAAACATCAGATAAAAGCTTCGGATAGATAATCATGCTGTAAAGAACAGAGTTGATTAACAAAGCTGCAATAAAAATGTACATTGGCTCGTGAAGGTTTTTGCAAGTCCAAATAAGGCACACTATAGTCGAATTAAAGAGTATCAGAATATAAAGTGTGAATATAACCACAAAATAGAGATACCTGTACTTGTGCAATTCTGCAAACCCACCAAGAGTTAACAATGTTACATTTAATTCAACATCCATTGAATGAACAAAAATGTTATTGACCATGGAACTAGATTACATAAACTGTATTCATGAATAACAAATGAAAAGACAAGTGTTGGAGTAATATATTTCTAACATTAAACTAAGAAGGTAAGTGACTATGTGGCTTTGTTTTATCAGAAAACCTTCCATCCTCTGTGGGACTCATTAAGTTCTCCACTAACATGTAAACGACTTCAGGAAATCTAACCAGTTGTCATGATTGGTTGTGTGGCAGGCAGGCAAGCAGGAGTGGTGGACCCAAAATGCAGGACTCAGACACGGAAGTGAAAATTAAAGCGCAGCTTTATTGCTGGGAAAAACCTTGTACTAACTAAACTCACCAAAAGACCAACAAAAGTCTGAACAGAGGAACTGAGGACGGAAACACTGGAAAAGAAATACTAAACTGGAGCAGATGACTAAACACTAGAAATACTAGAAACACGGAAGCAGAACACACAGCTAGTTGAGGGTACGATGCGACAGGGAACACAGGAAAACACAGGGCTTATATACACAGGGGAGTAATCAGGGAATGGAAAACAGGAGGGAGACACAGCTGGGAGGGTTCGTGCTAATAATACATGGGGAGCAAAGCTAGACACACTGAGATGAGGCAAAACCTTTCACAATAAAATGGGAAACAAGAAATGTCTGTGAAGGTTCTCAGTCATCCAGGTCATCGTAGTCAAAGGAGCTTGCAAAGAAAAGTGTCTTGACTTCTTTAAGTTACTTGAAGACGTTTCACCTCTCATCCAAGAAGCTTCTTCAGTTCTAAGGTCACCTTCACATGATAAGGTGGGGCCAGGTTTCACAATGAACTCACCCGAAACTCTGACTGATTGGGACCCACACCCAGTTTCACACCTTGGCTCAGGCGATTAGAGGATCATCAGGGGGTCCTTTTGTCCCTCTGTAGGGGGATACTCCCACTAGGTTTATATCTGGGACTCCCCACCATTTGACCTTAGAACTGAAGAAGCTTCTTGGATGAGAGAAACAAAACAAAACACAAGGAGCCCAAGAACAGAGATACAGGAATAACTCAAAACAAATCCCACTGGGTCAATCATGAGTCCACTAATCAAAAAGTTCAGGAAGCCGACCCGGAGGCCGACAGCACAAAAGTCAAACACAGGGTACTCAGGGGGCCGGCCACGTGAAAGGCAGTGGCAGCGGCGACGCAGACGATGGAGGTTCAGAGGCCGGCCGCGCGGAAGGCAGCGGCGGTGACGACAGAGCTGGTCCGGAGGCCGGCCGTGCGGAAGGCAGTGGCGGCGACAACAGAGCTGGACCGGAGGCCGCCCACGACGGCGGCGACACCCAGCCAGTGGCCTGGAAGGTGGCCGGCGATGTTGAGGGGCTGGACGTACATTGGATGGTGGCGTAGCAACCGCAGGCCCAGGCGAGGCAGGACCAGGCAAGGCAGGGCCAGGCGAGGAGGGACCAGGCGAAGCTGAAGCTGAAGCTGGACCAGGCGAAGCTGAAGCTGGACCAGGTCCTGGTCAAAATGACCCAGGACCATGACACCAGTTGACATTTATAGTCCTATGTCCTTCATTGTGTTTTCTCACACATTTTTTTTTCAATCTATGGGACTAGTAAAGGCTTAGTAGCATAGGCAAAAGGTCGGCATTATGACAAAAAGGCTAAAGAAACACCTTGAATAAGAAGGTCTTTTTTTTTCTTGTTTCGATATGTGAATGAGGATGATCAAAGTCTTATAGCTGCGGGTTGGACCTCTAACTCTATTCAACCTGCGAGTCCCCTCAAGCTGAGACCTGGGAACTTAAGGGTACCATGCAGTATTTCTGATCATCACAGAAACAACTGTGGCTTTCAACCGCTACATCTTCTCAAGTTACTTTCTCAGTTTTTTACTCTCAAGCTTATCATGTTTCTTCTTCCTGATATTGTTATCACTTTGTATAGAGAAATCTATCACTACAGCTGTTCATGTATATTATGTCTGCCATCTGGTTATGGCATTCCATGTATGCCCTGCCTGCTAGCATCTTGCACCAAGCTGTTATGTGCTGAATTGTCTCAGGGGCATCTTTGCACAGTCTGCACATGGGGTCTCTCCTGGGTTGGTAGACCCAAGCCTCTATGAATTTTGTGCTCAGAGCTTGTTCCTGTGATGCCATGATTCATGACTCAGTGCTGTCTCTCAGTCCAGCTTTGTCCAGCTACTGGTTGGATTGTTTTGAATGTTAGCCAAGTCTATCTGCTACTGGTACATACCATGCAGGGGCCTATCCTTCCATGATGGTTCTTCTCCTTGCTCCTCTTCTTTCTTGGGTTTCTGCTGCCTGAAATACTCACTAAGGAATTAACAACCCTAGTCTGTAACAAAGTCAGCAAAGAAGGACGTAAAGCTATAAAACTCCACTGTATTATTCACCAACAAGCACTCTGTGCTAAACATTTAAAATATGGCCATGTTATGTAACCGGTGATAAAGGCTATTAATTATATTCTCTCCAAAGCCTTGTGCCACCGCCAGTTTCAACAGCTTCTACTCAACATCCAGAATACGGAGATGTTGTGTAATACAATGATGTAAGATGGCTCAGTTGGAGGTCTGCACTGCAGCGGTTCTACTCTCTTATGCAGGAAATCAGACAATTATTTTTTTGAATTTCACCTGTCGTATCCCCTGATGTAAAATGTTCTGTTCTTATTTAAACAGCTGACTTTGAATTAAGTATAATATTAAAAAATAGTTAAATTCAGGAGGAAACATTTTCATAATCTAACAGGTGAAATTCAAAATATACTGACAGCTCTCCAAGTAAGACTTCAGTATTAAATAAAACGGTCTAGTTATGAAGTTTTACTCAGGAACAAATCAAACACTGAAATAAACCAAACATTGACATTTAGAAGTTATCTAAGTGACTTATATATCATGTTTAACCCGAGTAGCAAAAGACTGCAAAGGGGTTGGGGGGGGGGGGTCAAAAACGATGTGCCTTGAGTCTGCACCTTGACCACCTGGTCAGCTGGAGTGGGAGAAAAAAGTCAGTCTGGGCATTTTGACTAGAGACAAGCCCACCAGGTATTATAGGAGAAACCATAAAGCCTTTGGATGATAACAAACGCTGTTGTGACAGTGATGTACACTGTCTTGTTGGTATATATGCATAAGTTCTAAACAGTTTACATCATATGACCACTTAAGGACATCTCTTGATTTCACCTTCGTGTTTCCCTCTCACCAGATATCCAAACCGACATCATGACAAACAGCTTTTACGGCTGTGGCTCCAGTAAACATCAGCTGATACTAGAAAGTAATATTAAATTAATTCTAACAACAGCTTGTCAAGTAGTACGGTCCCTGGTGGTGGAGATGAAGAGTGCTTGAATGGAAAAGTGGGAGTGATAAAAACTAGATTTAGCTGGCAGCACCTGGGAATGCACAGATATGAATATTCACCTATATCTTGTCGTGGAATTAAAAAAAAAAAAAATACAAACACTTGATGAGTGTTTTTGAAGTGAGTTTTATTTACGCTCCAGTCAGGCACACAGACACACAACTCTCATAACTTGTAGCACAACTTCTCATTTCCATATAAGGTGTTGGTGGTTTATACCTCAGTTCTTCCCTGGAACACACACAGCCTCTACTCCCTGAAAGCAGTAAAGCAGTAACAGTTATAGCTAAAGAGGGATATGTTTTGCAGATTATCATGTCTTATTAGTGCTATATATTTCATCCTGTGCAACAAATAAACCCAAGGATGTTTGTATCTTGCTGAAGAGGAAATTTGACTTGGCCATCAGGTATAGCACAAATGATGAAAATGGCTGGCTGGCACTTATCACTGGCAGTATTTTAAATCACAAACTAGCATTTGTATCCGAATACTTTCCAAATGAGCCAGACAGAGACTTTTTTATCTATATTGCTAAGACACTATTAGACATAGCTGGACTGGCCATCGGGCATACCGGGCATTTGCCCCGTGGGCCGATACTGATTTCTCTTTTTTTTATGGGTGGAGGCCAATTTCTTTTTTTCTTTTTTTTTTTTTTTGGGGGGGGGGGGGGATGTAACGGTATGAACGATGAAAGGTGGTGGCCAGATGCTGGCCAATGTGTACAAATAACTCAGTTGTTTGATGGTGGCTATGGCAGAGCTTCCATAAAGGCCAGCAGGTGGATGAGGGAAAGGGGAGACAGGAGGAGGAGAGACCAGAGGCGGTCGCTGGTCCGAGTGTCAGGTGAACTTCAGGTAAGAAGGAAGGATTCAGGCCTGTTGAGGCCTGAAGTTTGAAGGCGCTCGTGCATCGAAAAGTTTTGGAAGCTTGGTTTTGCCTTTGCTGGATACTGATCTGAAACTCTTTTCTTGCTGCGTCACGACTGACTTTTTAGCTAACGTAAGCTAAAGTGGCAGTTTCTATTTTTGTTTTTGACGCTGTCGCCGGTACGAGATTCCGGAATGGCACCACTTACCTCAACATCCAGCTGTGAAAGCTGCATCAACCTGAGCCAAAAAGTGATCGAGCTGGAACAAAGGATATCCACGCTATACCAAATCCAGGGGGCTGAATGCGAACTTGACACGATCCTCCTTGGCATCCCGCTGTGTCGCTGAGGTCTGCGCCATCTCCACCACTACGCCCCCGGAGCCGCGGCGGGCAACCCGACGCTGTGGTGCAAACTCACCACGGAGAGCTGTGCTTTACCCCGGCTCCTCGGAGAAGAGGACCCACGGCGCGGCTACCTGGGAGTCACTCACGCAGTCCGGCTGGCACATCTCCATCTGAACACCCCCAGTGTCGCGGCGCGGGCGTCTCAGATGGCCAACAGACCCCGGTGGCACCTCCTCTCTCCACGCTGGTCCTCGGGGATTCCATCGTCAGGAACGTGCGGATGAGGGGGGCGCTCACGCTGTCGTTCCCGGGAGCCACTGTTGTTGACATAGTGGACAGAATTCCCAACATTCTGGCATCCCACCCACAGGTTAACCGGCTCATCATCCACATCGGCACCAATGACATCCCCAAACAGCAATCTGAGCTGCTGAAGAGTTGGACTTCCTCCAACTCTTCAGCCTCCTTGGTCAGTTGCAGGTGAGTGCTTTTATCTCTGGGCCCACCCCCACCTGTGGCAGAGGGATAGGCCGTTTCAGCCGGCTGCTCAGCCTTAACACCTGGCTTTCCTCCGCCTGTGTCTCCCACGGCTTGGGTTTTATTAACAACTTTGATGCCTTCTGGGAGAGGAGGCATCTTTTTGGGGCAGACGGGCTCCACCTCAACGCCTGGGGACGCCGTTTGCTGTCCGCCAATTTGGCATTTGGCGTACAGCACTCCCGCACATCGCCCTGTCACTACCCCAAACTGACATTACCTGCTGATCTGTCTGCCACTGACTGATGTTCCCATGGTCCCAGCTCCTATATTCTACTTTTAACAGTAATACACAAAACTCTGGACTAGGACCTCTCTCTCCCACAGTCAACACAATACCCGTCATAATCACAAACAGAGAGCAACAGAATTATCATAAATCCAGTAACTCCAAAAACATTAATAACCTCCGGCCTCTTCAAAAATATCAACATCCATTCAACTCTATTGTCAAAAATCCACCAGTCTCAATCAGTATGGCACTTTTAAATGTACGCTCTCTGTCGAACAAGTCTTTTATTATTAATGATTTAATTTTAGATAATAAACTTGACTGTTTATATTTAACTGAAACATGGCTGGGTTCGGATGCACCAGTTGTTCTCACTGAGGCCTCCCCACCAAATTTTAATTTCTCTTTTTCTATTAGAAGTGGTAAGAGAGGTGGTGGGACTGAATCTTTAGCCAACAACACAATCACCACCAAACAAATTTTATTTGATCATTTTACCACTTTTGAATTCCATGCTATTGTTTTCAGCAGCCCTCCAGTTTTATCTGTCACAATTTATAGACCACCTAAAGACAGCGCTGCTTTTATCAAGGAATTCTCAGAATTTTTAACAAACATACATTCAAACTATAATATGATAATTTTAACCGGTGATTTTAACCTGCACATAGATAATCCTTCTGATCCTGCAGCAAAAGAATTCTTAAACATTCTTCACTGTTTGGATTTTATCCAGCACGTCACGCAGCCGACTCACAACAGAGGACACATTCTGGACCTGGTCATCACCCATGGGCTGTCCACCAGCGTGTCCTCTGTTGTTGACTTGGCTGTCTCTGACCACTACTGTGTGTTTTTTAACATCACCGGTTTTATTCAGCGGGAGACCTCGGTGCGAACTGTGAGGAGGCGCTATCTAACCTCTGAAGTGGCTGCAAATTTTACCAGGGTTTTAGACGAATGCCCCCCTGTGATTTTACCTGCACCCTGCGATTTGATTTTTAATCATTTCAACAGCAAACTGAAGAAAAGCCTTGACTCCGTTGCTCCACTCACCACCAAAAAGATTAACGTAAAACATGCATCACCCTGGAGAAACGAAGAAGTCAAAAAACTCAAAAGAAATTGCAGGGCAGCAGAAAGGAGATGGAGGAAAAATAAAAATACTATCAACCATCAAATATTTAGCGAGCAACTTAAAATGTACAATAATACATTAAGGAACTCAAGAAATTCATACTTCGCCAAAATAATCAGTAATAACAAAAATAATCCCAAGGTCCTCTTTTCCACCATAGATCATTTATTTAACCCTGATTTTAACAGCTCCCAAAGAACCCCCACAGACTCACTCTGTGAGCAGTTTGCAGACCACTTCAGGGGAAAAATCAGCGCCATCAGATCTGATATTTTATCTAATCGCGATATGTTTGTAAACACATCTGAGGGCTCGATTGTACCTGAGGAGACACTGGACAGCTTTGTCCTGGTAAATGCTGAGAACCTTCAGAAAGTTTTCTCCACAGTGAGACCCACCACATGTCTTTTAGATCCAATCCCTTCTTCACTCTTTAAAACACTTTATGGATTTTTTGAGGCTGAGCTTTTATACATGATGAATTGCTCTCTTCAGTTGGGTGTCTTCCCTGCTGCCTTTAAAACGGCGGTGGTGAGGCCCCTTCTGAAGAAGAGCAATTTGGATTGTAATGATTTTAATAACTACAGACCTGTATCCAACTTACCATTTTTAAGTAAAATCTTAGAAAAACTTGTTTTTACTCAGATTACTGATTTTCTCAATGATAGACAGATCCTGGAGATATTCCAGTCTGGATTTAGGGTGAACCACAGCACAGAGACGGCTCTCCTAAAGGTTTTAAATGATCTTAGATGTAACTGGGACTCCCAAAAGCTCTCAGTCCTGGTGCTACTGGATCTAAGCGCAGCCTTTGATACAGTAGACCATGCTATTCTTTTAAACAGACTGAAACACATGGTGGGCCTCTCTGGTGCTGTACATAACTGGTTCACTTCCTATCTCTCTGACAGAACTTTTATGGTGAGTATGGATACATGCTCCTCTAAGATCCATAAAATGACATGTGGTGTGCCTCAAGGGTCGGTTCTAGGCCCTGTACTTTTTAATTTGTATATGCTCCCTCTCGGCAGTATCATCAGGAGGCATGGAGTGAACTTCCACAGTTACGCTGATGACACGCAGCTGTACATCTCCGTGTCTCCTGATGACACCAGACCAATGGATGCCCTTTTTAACTGTATCTTAGATATACGATCTTGGATGGCAGAAAACTTTTTACAGCTTAACCAGGACAAGACTGAAGTTTTAATCTTCGGTCCTGAGGCTCAGAGAGAGAAACTCTTGTCTAAATTAGAGGCATTTACACTATGTCCTTCGCTACAAGTGAAAAACCTGGGTGTTATTTTTGACTCTGAGCTTGGTTTTATCCCACATGTTAAACATGTAACCAAAATTGGATTTTATCATCTAAAAAATATAGCCAGAGTTCGCCCTATTCTCTCTCGGGCCAACACAGAGATGCTGATGCATGCTTTTATTACCAGTCGCATTGATTACTGTAATGCCCTGCTCTCTGGTCTTCCTAAGAAGAATATTTCAACTTTACAACTCTTGCAAAACTCGGCAGCTCGTGTGCTGACGAAGACCAGAGGGCGGGCCCACATTACACCGGTTTTAGAATCGCTGCACTGGCTCCCCATGTGTTTCAGGATCTTTTATTGGTTTTTAAATGTCTTAATGGTCTTGGGCCTTCTTATCTCTCAGATCTGCTTTTACCATACGAACCCTCGCGGACCCTGAGGTCCTCTGGTACTGGCCTTTTGAATTTCCCTAAAGTCAGGACACATACTCACGGAGAGGCAGCTTTTCAGTGGTATGGTCCTCGTCTGTGGAACAGCCTGCCGGAGGACCTCAGGGCCGCAGAGAACGTACATGTTTTTAAGAACAGGCTCAAGACCCACCTTTTTAATTTAGCTTTCACCTAACGTTTATTTATTTTATGCTTATTTATTCTATCCTGTTATTCTATTATTAATTTAGACTTTACCTAATATTTATTGATTTTATTCTTATTCATTTTTTAAATAGAGTAAGATACTCTATTTATATTTATATTTATATTGTATCCTGTTCTTATTTATTTTATCATTTTACCCTGTATATATCCTATTGTGTCATATCTCCAGTGTTTCCTCAGAGGGCGCTCTCTGCACTGGGGCTGTGATCGACTGTGGCTGCTGGGTTTCTGGGGGTCCTCTCAGCCTGGCTGGGGGGCTCCTTGGCCTCCCTCCTCCTGCTCCTGCCCAGCCTGGAGGCTGCGGTCTGTGACCGGCTCCCGGTGCAGACGGCTCCCTGTTATAGTGTTTCCTCACTTGGCTCATGCGAGCCCAGCCCAATTTTTACTCTTTAAGTGTGCGCATGTGCGTATGTGTGTGTGTGTGTGGGGGGGGGGGGGGGGGGGCGCGATATGTGTGTATTCACATCATTTATGTTAATGAGAGTGTGGGGAGTGAGTTGGAGGGTGGGGTGGGCTGCTTTTAACTATGTAAAGCACTTTGTGCTACATTTTTTTTGTATGAAAAGTGCTTTATAAATAAAGATTGATTGATTGATTGATTGAAGAAGTTATGACCTGCAGTCTATCAGGGGCAGGTATAAACCAAGTTTAGGTGTAGTTTATTTTCATTGTGGTGAATTTTTACCGTCAGTTACTATAACTCAAACCTCACAAAATTTCAACAACCACCAAACAGTTAAGACAGTAAATGAGAGCAGAAACACAGATTCTGCACAAAGACGTAAACACACAGCGCAGAATCAGTGAGATGTCGCCTTTCTCACCCGACGGCACGGACACGGTCGGGGCTGAAAGCCGACAGCTCGCTGATTCTGATCTGTCGGCGGGTCCGCACTTTGCGTTCACACCCCTTTTGCGCTGATTCTAAAGCTGTTAGTTTCATCTCTCTCCAAACAATATTGACCGAACCAGCAGCAAAAGAAGATCCAAACTGTGCTTCAAATTAACATCGTCATGAATTTCCTCTGACTTTTCCTGTTTTGCTTCCACCTCGATAAAAATCACACTTCATACACAGCTCTCTCTCTCTCTCTCTCTCTCTCTGTACTTCAAGAACAGTTTCCCGTCTAAAAATCTGTTTTCTGCATTATTCGCTTGCTTGTTACGCACAAGTCTACCGTTGTTTACAGCCTGTCGGACGCTGTTTGTTTCCTTTCACTTACTTCCGAAAAGAAAGCCTCATTTCTGCTGTTCAATACTGAACAAATTTAAACTTTTTAAAATTATGCAAAATGCAAAACGCTTAGCCGTGTCTCTAATAAAACCTCTGTAACTTCAGAGGTGATTTTCATATGTTGATTAATGGTTTTCTTTCGTTTTTGATGTACTGCAGAATATTTTTATAAAATCCCCGGCCAGGAAAAATCACCTTCATGTTTTTCTGTGTTTTAGTTTCAGCTACTTTGACACAAAGGCATCTCCTGTGATGCTCACACCTTTGATAAAGTCTTGCGTGTGTCAGCTTCCTTTTTATAGATACAAAAATATGTAAATGTACTGATCTGAATTATAATATTTCTGACTATCAAAATTTCCCAGATTCAAATCGAATCGAATCGAATCGAATCGTGGATCGAATCGATTCGGGACCATGGGAATCGGAATTGAATCGATTCTAGAAATCAGTGACGATACCCAGCCCTAGTTTCAGGCAGGCCTGGTGGGTGTGTCCCGTCTAGAGGCTGGCCACACCTGAGGAAATGATCACACCTGCAGCTGATCAAGCCTAGTCAGAGGAGCTACTTAGGAGTATGGTGGAGCTCTCTCTGAAGCTGGATCATTGCATAAGACTTCCCATCATTTCTCCAGCTTGTCAGTTTGTGAGTGTGAGCTTACCAGTGAAATTAATGGTACTAACGGCTGCCTCTGTTTTCCCAGGAGGGCTGCAGGAATGAGAGAGCGGCAGGCACGGAGTACACAGGCATGAGGGAGCGGTTTGCCAGCGCGAACTGTGATAGGCATGTCCCACTAGGAGGAGGAGGCCCTGTGGTAGACCCAGGACATGCTGGAGTGATTTTGTCTCTTGGCTGTCCAGGGAACGCCTTGTGGTTTCTCTGGACAAGCTGGAGGACGTGGCCGGGTAGAAGGAGCTCTGGGCTTCTTTGCTTAGGCTGCTTTCCCCATGACCCAGCTAATTGGAAGAAGATGAATGAATGAATGGATGGATTGAAAAGCAAACTGTATCAGCATATAACATAACTTTTTACCTAAGTGTTCCTTTAAGATGTAAATATACCAATAAATAACTGGAAATAGTGACGCACATTTTTCAGAAAGCTTCTTTGTTTTAACATCAAGGTTTTAGCATTGTAGTAATGCAGGCTAGAAAATTACTTTACATTTATGTTCAGTGTTGAGAAGGTTACTTTTAAAATGTATTCCACTACGTATTACAGAATACATGCCCCCAAATGTAGTTTGTAACTGTTACGATCCGGCTCAAGGCCGCAACATAAAAAAGGAGACGAATACCAGAGTGTAAATAGTAAGAGGTTTTAATCTTACAATGGCATCACAGGCCGGCCAAAATGGCTGGTGCCACCCAGGCAAAGACAAGTTAGCTTCTTGGAAGCTTGCTTTCAGGTCCTTTTATCCACACCTGACTAGGTGTGGCCAATTAGCACCAGCTGAACACATTGAGATGATTAGGGGCTGCAGAGGGACGTAACACCTCCTCCCTCAAAAGGGTTCCTCTAGGACCCCTAAATTTATTAAAAGCCTCTCTGAAACCTTCAGGTCCTTGACCCACAAACCTGAAAAAAAAAGTAAAAGCCAACAGAAGCACGGTGTTCACATTATAGTTGGCATCTTTAAGCATGGATGCCCCTACATGAGGATTTTGAAGTTGCCACACTGAACACACAAAAAGTAACATGTGACCAACACTGTACAACAGTACAACTCAAAATGATTACTTGACCTGCTACAACACAAAACCAAAAATAGTAGCAAATAACCACAACCAAGTGATCTGTTGTCTCCACCACACAAATGGTCACATACAAGTGGCCTCATACCACAACAAGTTACTTTAAACTCCAAAGTTCAGTAAAGCAAGCATGCTAGTGACCAACCACAAACGGAGAGCTATGGCCACACAATGATCACAACAAGGGTGGCTCATCACTAGGGATGGGTATCGTTAGGTTTTATCCAATACCCGTGCCAAACCGGTACTTTTGAAACAGTGCCGGTGCTTAAACGGTGCTCAAACCGGTGCTTAAAGAATGGAGAACACCAACTTTGTCCAAAAACCTCTCATGTTCAGCTGGTTTCTTTGTAAAAAGATAACAATGTTAGCCTTTTCTGCAGCTATGGGGCATATATGGTATCACTCTTGGCTGGAAGCAGTGCTTAAACAATGGAAAAAACACAAACTTTGTCCAAGGGAGTATCTGCCATCAAACAAGAAGACAGCCGCATGTAACTACGACGGTGTTTGCTAGTTCACCTTACATGCATTAGTGTAATAGTGTGGTTAGCCTACTCAACGTAAATTACACACGAATAACATTAAGCTACTCACACAGAGAAGAACGGCTGCTGCTGCCATCATCAGCCGTCATCATTTCTGCTAAACTGGCAGGGCTAGGGGCCAGGACTCTCCTCTTCAGGTTTTTGGGGGATGTTGCTAACTCCGGGTCCAATAACAGGCACCATACCCGCAGTAGATGTGCACGGTGTGAGGTGTTGCAGCATCAAATACGGCGCATTTCTCAGCTTTTAAAAAAACGCTATGCGTCGCCAGGTGTTTCATCGGATTTGAGGTGTTACCTCCTTTGCACAGTATCACAGTATCAGCTTAAAGCACTTGTTGCAGGCTGCTGAGTTTGCATCTTTTGCTGTGAAGTACAGCCAGACTTTTGACCGCTTCGCCTTGGGCATTTTTAATCTGTAGCTCTGCTCTAAAAGAACGTATGTACCTGGACCCGCCTACTATCCTCGGAAATGTAAAATGATTGGCTAGAATCTAAAGTGTATCACAGCACAGGACAGGAAAAAAAGCACTGAAATAAAGCACCGAAATAAAGCACCGAAATGTGCGTTGCTTTTCGGTCTGGTTACTACCGTTTATGTCAGAACCGGTGCCATGATGGCACCGGATACCGGTACCCATCCCTACTCATCACCTCACAGTGTTATTGCCATCACCTGGCCAACAACACTCACAAGTGATCCAACAAAAGTAGCCATATTCCCCACAACACTAAAGGTCACAGCACAAAACACTCACCAGACAATGATCTCAAGGCAACTTTAAACGCAATCTCAAGGGTAGGCAGCAGACCAGGGATATAATCTCCTACCAAACTCTGAAGCGTACCCCCACCCAGGATAACCACCAAACACAATAAACTAAAACAATAAAGCAAAACAACAACCAAGTGCTTCGATGGAGGGGCAGCACAGCCACCCAGCTGAAACACACTTACTAAAGGGACGTTGCTCAATCACAGTGAACACCTTCACTCACCCACTTAAAAGTAAAACAAACTAATATTCAGTTTCCACTAAAATGTCCAAAGATCCTGGACTATAGTGATGTGACGTTCTGTATCGAGGCTTCGAAGCTTGTGTCGAGTAATTGAGGGGCGTTTCCGCGATGCGCGTATCGAGGCTTGCTTCATTTATGGGAGGAGCTGAAAATGATGACGTCCGAAGCCTCGCTGCCCGGCTCTGCCACGTGACTGGTTCATGAAGTGGTTCGAACTTTGCCGCGAGCTATGACAGCAATATAAACCCCTCAGACTTCATTCAAAAATGTGGGTGTTTGATGGAGAGTTGCAGTTAGTGAGAGTTTGGAGACAGTTTGGAGGTTTATGAGAGTGAGGAGAGAAAGTCAGGAGAGAATGGAGCCAGCTAAGAAGAGGAGTATGTCCTCCCCTGTGTGTGAACATTTTGATTTTATTCCTCCCAACAAGGTATGTAAATTTCTACAGAAGATGTATTTTCATAATACTGATGATGCAATACAATTTATGTTAAGCTGTCTTTACTTTTGTACAAGGCGAAGTGTTTGCTATGTGCCAGGGAGCTGGGATATAACAACAACACCTCATCCATGCTTAGGCACTACAGAGCTTTGCATGAGAATAGGGGGAACACCGATTGTGGAGCAAGACCAGGTGAGCCATCAAATGCCATGATAATATAGCATGCAGTAATGTTACTATATGATATAACAATATTATACAGCTGTTATAAGTTACGTGTGTGATATTTATATTTGTGCTTTGTTTTTGTTGTCTTTCCTCAGGAGAATAATCTCAAATAGATGAAGACCTGGTTAGCATGGTGATTGAGGACTCCCAGCCATTTAGCATTGTGGAGGACAAAGGATTTAAAAGATTTGTTAAATCGTTAAATCCTAGCTATGTTCTCCCCACTACAAAGGTCATAAAAGCAGTCAAAATTTAATTTTTACAGAATACAATGTGGGCAGGACTGAGGCTCAAAGCCTCAGTGTGTAGCTGTCCATACCTCAACGTTAGTCATCAGAAAACTTCTGAAGATGGCAGGTCTCTGTGCAGTGGCTGAAGTCTGTGGTGTAGAGGGTGAAGAGGAAGGGGGAGAGGACAGTCCTCTGTGGTGCCCCTGTGTTGCTGATTACTTTGTCAGACACACACTGTCGGAGACGTACATATTGTGGTCTTCCTGTCAGGTAATTAACAATCCAGGACACCAGAGAAGCATCCACCTGCATCGCTGCTAACTTATCACCCAGGAGGGTCGGCCTGATGGTATTGAAAGCACTAGAAAAGTCAAAAAACATGACCCTCACAGTGCTCGCCGGCTGGTCCAGATGGGTGTAGACACGATTGAGCAGGTAGATGATGGCGTCCTCAGTTCCGAGACGAGGCTGATAAGTGAACTGAAGGGGATCCAGATGTGGTCTTACTATGGGTCGCAGCTGGTCCAGGATGAGCCTTTCCAGGGTCTTCATGATGTGGGAGGTCAGTGCCACGGGCCTGTAATCCTGGGGGCCACTGGGACGTGGCATCTTTGGTACAGGGACGAAGCATGATGTCTTCCACATCACTGGTACCCTCTGCAGACTCAGACTCAGCATAAACAGTTTATGAAAGACTCCACACAGCTGGGGGGCACAGGTCTTGAGGATGAGGGGACTCACTCCGTCTGGTCCAGCAGACTTGCTTGAGTGAAGTCTCCTCATTTGCATCTCAATCTGGTATTGAGTGAAGGTGATGGGTGGGGGAGGGGTGTCAGGAAAAATACAGGAGGCAACAGCGCCATGTGAAGAGAGAGGCTGGCACAGTGGTGTGGCTCTGGATTCCAGGCTGACTACAGGTGAGGTTGTGGGGGTGGGAGCAGACACTGTAGTGTCGAATCTATTGATAAACAGATTCAACTCGTTAGCTCTATCCTCACCTCCCTCAGCTCCACTGCTGTTGGTTGGCCTGAATCCAGTGATGGTCTTCATGCCCCTCCACACCTCTCATGTGTGGAGGGGTGTTCTGCTGGAGTTTCCACTCCAGCTTCCTCCTGTAATTGTCCTTAGCCTCTCTGATTTTGTCATTTAGTAACACCTGGACCTTCCTCACCTCCTCTTCATTGCCCCCTCTGAAAGCCCTCTTCTTGTTGTTGAGGAGGGCTTTGATGTCCTTTGATGTTCTTCCTCTACACCCCCCCCCAATTTTTGCACATGTCGAGGAGCGTGTCAGGCTACATTTCACTGTGTGTTATACTTGTATAACTATGCATGTGACAAATAATAAAGAACCTTGAAAGAACCTAGAACCTTGAACCTTGAACCTTGATGACCCATGGCTTGTTATTTGGGTAACAATGAACAGTCTGAGCTGGAACAATGGAGTCGGTGCAGAAAGTTATGTAGTCTGTGATACACTCAGTAAGCCCATTGATGTCCTCGGCGTGAGGCTCACGGAGTGTTTCTCAGTTGGTCACCTCAAAAAAGCCCTGTAGTTCCGCTAAGGCCTCCTCTGACCACCTCCTAATGCTCCTCGTGGTCACAGGTTCCCTCCTCACAATTGGCACATAGCGGGGGGTGAGGTGAATCAGGTTATGATCTGACCTACCAAGTGGGGGGAGGGAGGAGGAGCTGTATGCATCCTTGACATTAGCATACAGTAGGTCTAGAATTTTTTCTCTCCTGGTCGGACAGTCCACATATTGTCTGAATGTTGGTAGCGTATTGTCCAGTGATACATGGTTGAAGTCACCCGAAATTACAATAAAGGCACTCGGGTGCTGAGTCTCTAACCGGGCTATGACAGAGTGGATAGTGTCACATGCAGCTGTGGGGTTAGCAGAAGGAGGAACATAAACAGCCACCATGATGACATGAGAGAATTCCCTGGGTAAATAATACGGCCTGAGTCCAACAGCACACAGTTCAATGTCGCAGGAGCGACTGTAACAGGCTGCACGCTGGTTGGCGCATGCGCACTGAAGCTTCATCTGCCCAGCTTCATCTGCCCATCACTACTGGACGAGCCCCCACTTATGTTACAACCAGGCTCAAAAGCCACAACATAAAATAAAAGATGAATACCAGAGTGTTAGTGAGAAGAGGTTTTGTCTTAAAATGGAATACCAGGTTGGCTAAAATGGCTGGTGCCACCCAGGCAAAGACAAGTGAGCTCCCCGGGAAGCTCGCCTCAGGTATGCTTTTATCCACACCTGACTAGGTGTGGCCAATTAGCACCAGCTGAAAACATTGAGATGATTAGGGGCTGCAGAGGGACGTAACAGTAGCGTATTCCATTAACCCTTTAAGACCTACCATAGAACCAAGTCCGCCAGAGCTTATATTATATTTTTACATGCTGTGGAGCCATTTTTGGGAGCATTTCAAGTTGCTATACATCAATACAACCATTATAGCCCAGATTTTAATAATATGTATTCATTAAGTGCATAGTAATTACATAAATTGCAAAAAAGTGCAATAAACTACAAAAAAATTGAAAATCGTTTTTGATTTTTTAACATATATTTGTAGTTAGAGAAATTTAAGAGGCTTATCCCTCAAAACTGTAAATACAAAAAAGTTGCACAAAATAGTTTCCCACCACAGGAAATTTATTTTGAGTGTCTTCATAGTTTTATTTTTGAAATACACCAATTTTTATACACTGCAGGAAAAACGAAAATAAATATTATACTGCAAATTTGCAAAAAAGCAGCATATGCATCAAAATAAACTATTTCCAGCAGTGCAATATGAGTCCTAAGCATCCCAGAAACGACACAGAAAGTCATAAAGTCAAAGATAACTTTTAAAAAGAGCAGTATAGGCCCTGAGGCCCTGATCGCAAAAAAGACTACATTTCCGCGAAAATGACGTCACTTCTGGTTTCGGCCAGGTAATGGCGGAAATGCAAAAGTTCGCGCTGACGTCTATTCCAACGTAGGAAGTGTTTTGAACAGCTGATCGGACCGGCAAAGCGTGTTTCTGGAATATTATGTTTTTGTTCCTGCAAGCGCTTTTTATGCAGTTTTTGCAAAGCTTTATGTGGAAGGAAACCGTGACCTAGGACAAGCTGATGGCACAATATGTAAGTACAACTCCTCCGGTTTCATATGCAAAAAAATTTTTTGCGCTAGCTTTCGTGGTTGCAGTGCTACCGGGATTTAAAAATAGTTACGCATAACAGAGCGTTCCCGCTCCGATCGGCTCTAAAGGGTTAAGTTACACAATGTGTGTGCATTCTGAATACTTTGGATTACTTAATATATTGTCATGCTTTTTACAACTACATACTATTGTTGTGTGATTTATTACTATTACTGAAGACTGCTCACCACTGAGCTAACATTGTTAGCTGGTGTTAGCTGAGGTTAGTCCTTACAGAACTGCAAATAATTATTTGCAGCTAGCAGGTTGTTCATGCTATAACAACTAAAACAAAGTAACTGTAGTAGGCTAACTTTAGTTTTTAAAAATGAACTTACTTCCTGATATTTCTTTAGGTTGGAGGTGGAGTCTTTTGATGCTGAGAGCAGCTTGGTTGCTGGCAAACAGAGTTTGTGTTAAACAATCAGATTTCGCCCATCCCTTTCTTCTTTAAATATCAAGAGGTGTCTGAATTTCTAAGTAAGAAATGAATTCCTGCCCGTGCACTGCTGGCTCTGTTATGTTGGCTATGGGTCCATCGTGTAACTGACGCCATGAACATTAACAGTACACTTACATCTACACCAGAGACTGCACCCCCTGACATCCCTGCAACATCACCATCAAATTTGCAGATTATACCACTCTGATGGGGCTCATCACCGACGATGACGACACTGCCTACAGAGATGAGGTCCACTGTCTGAAAGAATGGTGTAACTACAATACCCTTCTTCAAAAACACAACAGTGATATGTTTTAAACTTTACATTTTCTTGCATTTCTTGTTCATACATAAAATATATAAACATGATAGTTTGGATGATTTCATGTTGTCATATGAAAAGTGTTTTAAGTAACTGCAGCCAAAAAATAACAGCAATGTTGTACTAGGCATTTACTTTTAATACAAGGATTGATTGTGGCCTGGAAAAGAACCTTTTCAGGTGTTTTGAAATTTTTTTCATTTTGAGTCCATAGATGAATGGATTAAAAATAGGATGATACAGAACTACTTGTAATGTCATTACTATCCGTACAGTTTTTGGAAAATTTGTTTCCACCCGAGCTATGCTTACATCATACACAAAAAACACAGAAGCACTGATTAAAACTAAAAGATGGGGTAAACAAGTCTCTGCAGCTTTCTTCTGAATTTCTTTACATCTTTGATAAGAGACTATAAATATTTTTGTATAAGTGAAAACTATAAAGAGCATAGGAAGTACTGCAAGATCTAGTAAAGCAACCACACCAAAGATGGTAATTAATCTTGATCTTTCACACAGAAGAGTGTAAACTGCATTGTTACAAAATATTCCCTTTATATTAAAGTCACACAGTTTAATGTTAGCACTCCCTATTGCTTGGACTGCAATATGACAAGCAGGTACAAGCCAAGCTATGATCAGAAAAATACTCACAGTGGTTTTTCTCATGATAATATGATATTGCAGAGGTTTACATATTGCCACATATCTGTCATAGGCCATGGCAGCCAAGAGAAAGAACTCTGAACCACCTAGAGTGTAAAACATAAAAAACTGAAAGAGACAGGCTGAATATGTTGTGACTTGTTTTTCAGATAAAAAGTCAATCAGGAGTTTTGGGTAAATAGTTGTACTGTAAAGAACAGAGTTCAGTAATAAAGCTGCAATGAAAATGTACATAGGCTCATGAAGGTTTTTATGAATGCAGATTATGTACATAATAGTAGAATTAGTGCAGATTATTAGACTATATAATGCAAACATAATAAAAAAGAAAACATATCTGTACTTGTTAATGTCCACATACCAGTCCAGAGTTACATATGTAAAATTTAACTCTTGATCCATTATTGTCTTCAAAAACTATTTAATAAAAAAAATAAACTGAATAACCAGACTACATAAAACAATTTAAAAAACCAAACCAAACTAAACAAAATTACAGTAACATAAACCCTGTGTTGTGTGTCCTGTTCATAAAGATATCTGAACTTGAATTATATCTTTATCATTCATGAACCACATATACATAATGAATCATGTGAGTCTTGAGAAGGTTTTTATCAGGTTGATTCATTCTCCAGAGAGGAGGAGGTCTAAAATGGCATTGCTCAGCCTCTTATAGTTGACTGTACACGGTGTGTACAATTAATGTGTCCAGCCAATGAGTTCACTGTGGGCATTTAGGATTATCTGCTCTACCTTGTGTTTTATTTCAGTGCTGTACTGACCACACATACCTTGGAAATGCATCAGCTACTTTTATGTTTTTTGTCACAGTGAAGAGTTCCATACTCAGCACTTTTGCTTGTACTGGCTGCATCTGACTCTGGTCCACAAATGTCCAATGTGTGTTGCTTTTACACAGGTAAACCCACATTTTGTTAAGTTAATGGCCAGTCAGTCTACAAAGAGATGTTCAATAAAAGAATGATTGTGCAAGTACATTGTCCACCTAAACAGCATGACGTTCCAGATCACTAACTACAATTTTCAAAATCTTTTACAAAGTTTTGAATTCACTGTGGAGGACTATTCTCTTGCGTGCCTAAGTTACTGATCAATGCAATTAGTCCACTATTAGTCTTGTACATTGCCAAGCATTCCAGTATCCAGTATGTTTGGGAAATTGAGCCATAGGCTTTCTTGTAGCCTGTCTCTGCTTTGCTGGAGTTTCTCTTCACCCTAGCAGAACGAGCTGTGAACCATTATTTGGTGGTTTCAAGAGACTCAGTTATGAACATCTTGTTGTACCTCTTTTTGATCCCGGATCTGTCTCTCATGACCTGCTTTCTGCACCTGAGTTAACTAGTGAACATCCATCTAGGATTCCCTGATTTTAGCTTATAGCCTTCTTCTCCATGGGGGGCTTACTCTACGTGCATGCTTGACCCGAGTGCTTCTAGGATTACTGTGAAAGTGACGAATATGAGCTCATTGGTTTAGTGACACTGGCAGTAGAGATGATACATAGAGCACTTTTCACATCTGCAAAGGTGGGAAAATAGCATCTTGGTTTATCGTTATCTTGAGTCTAGGCACAGTCTTCATCCTCAGCTCAGAAAGTGCACTTGCTATTATAGGTCACTAGGCGTAATCTAGTTCTGTCACGGTCCTGGGTCGGGTCGACCCAGCATTTTGAGTTTCTTATGTTTTGGTTTATTTTTGCACTATGGATTGGTTATTCTCTGGTGATACTGTTTTGATTACAATTATATTCTGATTCTTTAGTTGTCTGATGATGATGTTGATGACGATGATGATTATGTCTGGTTTAGGTTTTGTTATGTTTGGTTTAGGTTGCCTGTGCTTGGTCTTCTCTGCCCGTATGTCCCTCTGTTTGTCCATGACGTCATTATGCCTGTTTACGAGTCTGTCTCTGTCTGGCGTGTGCTTCCTGTCTTATTTTGTAGGTCTGTGTCCTTTGTCAGTGCGTTCAGCTTTGTGCTCTCCCTGTCTCGTCAGTGTAATCAACGTCAGCCGTGTCTCCCAGCTGTTTCCTCTTTGCTCCGTTCACCTCTTGTATTTAGTGTCTGTGTCTTCCCCTACTCGGTGTCGCATCGTTAACGTCTGTTCACCCTCACTTGCTGCGTGTTTAGGATTTCCAGTCCTCCTGCATCTCTGTTTAGAGTTTTGTTTGCTTTTGTGAGTTTTATTTTATCTTGATGTTCTGCTCCAGCAATAAAGCTGCATTTTCTGTCTAAACCTCGTGTCCTGAGAATCCTGCATTTTGGGTCCACCACTCCTGCCTGCCTGCCACACAGCCGACCATGACAAGTTCAGTTTCACTGCTCTTTTCTGCCAGGGTTGGCTCATTGTTTAAAATGCTGCTTACTACTGTTCCCATTGCACTCTAGCCTGTGGAGCTCCAGCTTTTATAATAGCTGCTTTCACTCTCCCTATCTTTTCCAGCTCTGCCTTTAGTATTTCTCAAGCTTTAGTCTTCCTTTTTCCTGATGTTGATATCACTTGGTATAGCTACATCTGTCACTAAAGGCTTTTTACTTTGCCTTTCCACCCTCCGGTCATGTTCACCTCCTGCCCCTTACTTTAGTGTTCCCGGTCAAAATCGACTGGTCCGTTTTAGCTGCTCTTAAATTAACACAAAAAACATTTTTAACCACCAAATTCAGTTCAGTGGGTCGCTCACTGGGTTGTTCAGTGGGTTCCTTAGTAGTCGTTCAGTGGTTGTTTAGTGGGTAATTCAGTGGGTTGTTCAGTGGGTTGTTCAGTGGGTCTTTCATTTGGTTGTTCGGTGGGTCACTCAGTGGGTCGTTCAGTCAGTGAGTGAGTGAATGCATGCATTCCCATTCATATTCTATGGTGGTCACGTTTGACTGGGAACACCACAGGTGTAACAAGGTTGAATAAAACACTCAAAATTCAGTGAAAGAGGTATTCATCACTTTTATATGTTCAAGTGCATAGTGTGGAGGATATCATAAAGCTTTGAGACAATAAGGCCTTGAGACAATATTTATGAGTGTGTTAAGTCTTAAATCGGTCAGGTTTGACCCGAACACGACGAGAAGATTACTATGTCCGTTGGTTAAAAGCCAATAGTTTGTCTGTTTCTATTTGCAGTTCCTTCAGGATCTTAGCTTGGACATTCTCAATAACCTCTGGGGATGTACAGCGTGGGCCATTTATATGGATACACCGTAATAACATGGGTTATATGGTTGGTGATATTAAAGTTCTGTTTGTGGCACATTAGTATATGTGAGGGGGCAAACTCCTCAAGATGGATGGTGACGATGGTGGCCGTTTAGAAGCCGGCCATCTTGAATACAACTTTTGTTTTTTTTCAATAGGAAGAGGGCCATGTGACACATCAAACTTATTGGTAATGTCACAAGAAAAACAACGGTGTGCTTGGTTTCAACGTAACTTTATTCTTTCATGAGTTATTTACAAGTTTCTGACCATTTATAAAATGTGTTCAATGTGCTGCCTATTGTGTTGGATTGTCAATGCAAACCTCTTCTCCCACTCTTCACATACTTATAGCAACACCGCAGGAGAAATGCCAGCACAGGCATCCAGTATCCGTAGTTTCAGGTGCTGCACATTTCGTATCTTCACACCATAGACAATTGCCTTCAGATGACCCCAAAGACAAAAGTCTAAGGGGGTCAGATCGGGAGACCTTGGGGGCCATTCAACTGGCCTATGACGACCAATCTACTTTCCAGGAAACTGTTCATCTAGGAATGCTCGGACCTGGCACCCATAATATGGTGGTGCGCCATCTTGCTGGAAAAACTCAGGGAACGTGCCAGCTTCAGTGCATAAAGAGGGAAACACATCATCATGTAGCAATTTCAAATATCCAGTGGCCTTGAGGTTACCATTGATGAAGAATGGACCCACTATCGTTGTATTCCATATACCACACCAAACCATCTCTTTTGTTGGTCCAACAGTCTTGGAGGGATCCATCCAATGTGGGTTAGTGTCAGACCAATAGCGGTGGTTTTGTTTGTTAACTTCACCATTCACATAAAAGTTTGCCTCATCACTGAACAAACTCTTCTGCGTGAACTGAGGTTCCTGTTCCAATTTTTGCTTTGCCCATTCTGCAAATTCTGTGCGCCGATCTGGGTCATCCTCGTTGAGATGCTGCAGTAGCTGGAGTTTGTAAGGGTGCCATTTGTGAGTAGCTAATATCCACCGAAGGGATGTTCGACTAATGCCACTCTCCAGTGACATGCGGCGAGTGCTACGCTGTGGGCTCTTGCTAAATGAAGCTAGGACAGCCACTGATGAAATGGCCACCATGGTCACCACCCACCTTGCCGAGTTTCCCCCCTCACATATACTAATGTGCCACAAACAGGACTTTAATATCACCAACCATTCCCATGTTATTATGGTGTATCCATATAAATGGCCCACCCTGTACAATGCCAATTCCAATGAAGTTGGGATGTTGTGTAAAACTTAAATAAAAACAGAATATAATGATTTGCAAATCCTTTTCAACCTCGAGTATATTCAGATGAATACACTACAAAGACTAATTATCTGATGTTCAACCTGATACACTTTATTGTTGTTTTGAAAATCTTCACTCATTTTGAATTTGATGCCTTCAACACATTCCAAAAAAGCTGCGACAGGGGCATGTTTACCACTGTATTATGTTACCTTTCCTTTTAACAACACCAATAAGCGTTTGGGAACAGAGGACACTATTGTTGAAGCTGCATAGGTGGAATTTTTTCCCATTCTTGCTTGATGTACAATTTCAGTTGCTCAACAGTCCGGGGTCTCAGTTATCGTATTGTAACACATGCAGAATGTCCTTCTGAAGTAAGCAAGGACGTCCCTGAAATAGACCTTACTTGGATGGGAGCATATGTTGGGGAATTAGGGGTTGGGCAGAGTGGCAACCAGTGGCAACCATAGATAATCCTTCTGACCCTGCAACAAAATAATTCTTAAACATTCTTCACTGTTTGGATTTTATCCAGCACGTCACGCAGCCGACTCACAACAGAGGACACACTCTGGACCTGGTCATCACCCATGGGCTGTCCACCAGCGTGTCCTCTGTTGTTGACTTGGCTGTCTCTGACCACTACTGTGTGTTTTTTAACATCACCGGTTTTATTCAGCGGAAGACCTCGGTGCGAACTGTGAGGAGGCGCTATCTAACCTCTGTAGTGGCTGCAAATTTTACCAGGGTTTTAGACGAATGCCCCCCTGTGATTTTACCTGCACCCTGCGATTTGATTTTTAGTTATTTCAACAGCAAACTGAAGAAAAGCCTTGACTCCGTTGCTCCACTCACCACCAAAAAGATTAACGTAAAACATGCATCACCCTGGAGAAACGAAGAAGTCAAAAAACTCAAAAGAAATTGCAGGGCAGCAGAAAGGAGATGGAGGAAAAATAAAAATAATATCAACCATCAAATATTTTCCGAGCAACTTAAAATGTACAATAATACATTAAGGAAGTCAAGAAATTCATACTTCGCCAAAATAATCAGTATTAACAAAAATAATCCCAAGGTCCTCTTTTCCACCATAGATCATTTATTTAACCCTGATTTTAACAGCTCCCAAAGAACCCCCACAGACTCGCTCTGTGAGCAGTTTGCAGACCACTTCAGGGGAAAAATCAGCGCCATCAGATCTGATATTTTATCTAATCGCAATATGATTGTAAACACATCTGAGGGCTCGATTGTACCTGAGGAGACACTGGACAGCTTTGTCCTGGTTAATGCTGAGAACTTTCAGAAGGTTTTCTCCACAGTGAGACCCACCACATGTCTTTTAGATCCAATTCCTTCTTCACTCTTTAAAACACTTTATGGATTTTTTGAGGCTGAGCTTTTATACATGATGAATTGCTCTCTTCAGTTGGGTGTCTTCCCTGCTGCCTTTAAAACGGCGGTGGTGAGGCCCCTTCTGAAGAAGAGCAATTTGGATTGTAATGATTTTAATAACTACAGACCTGTATCCAACTTACCATTTTTAAGTAAAGTCTTAGAAAAACTTGTTTTTACTCAGATTACTGATTTTCTCAATGATAGACAGATCCTGGAGATATTCCAGTCTGGATTTAGGGTGAACCACAGCACAGAGACGGCTCTCCTAAAGGTTCTAAATGATCTTAGATGTAACTGGGACTCCCAAAAGCTCTCAGTCCTGGTGCTACTGGATCTAAGCGCAGCCTTTGATACAGTAGACCACGCTATTCTTTTAAACAGACTGAAACACATGGTGGGCCTCTCTGGTGCTGTACATAACTGGTTCACTTCCTATCTCTCTGACAGAACTTTTATGGTGAGTATGGATACATGCTCCTCTAAGATCCATAAAATGACATGTGGTGTGCCTCAAGGGTCGGTTCTAGGCCCTGTACTTTTTAATTTGTATATGTTGCCTCTCGGCAGTGTCATCAGGAGGCATGGAGTGAACTTCCACAGTTACGCTGATGACACGCAGCTGTACATCTCCGTGTCTCCTGATGACACCAGACCAATGGATGCCCTTTTTAACTGTATCTTGGATATAAGATCTTGGATGGCAGAAAACTTTTTACAGTTTAACCAGGACAAAACTGAAGTTTTAATTGTCGGTCCTGAGGCTCAGAGAGAGAAACTCTTGTCTAAATTAGAGGCATTTTCACTATGTCCTTCGCTACAAGTGAAAAACCTGGGTGTTATTTTTGACTCTGAGCTTGGTTTTATCCCACATGTTAAACATGTAACCAAAATTGGATTTTATCATCTAAAAAATATAGCCAGAGTCCGCCCAATTCTCTCTCGGGCCAACACGGAGATGCTGATGCATGCTTTTATTACCAGTCGCATTGATTACTGTAATGCCCTGCTCTCTGGTCTTCCTAAGAAGAATATTTCAACTTTACAACTCTTGCAAAACTCGGCAGCTCGTGTGCTGACGAAGACCAGAGGGCGGGCCCACATTACACCGGTTTTAGAATCGCTGCACTGGCTCCCCGTGTGTTTCAGGATCGATTTTAAAGTTCTTTTTTTGGTTTTTAAATGTCTTAATGGTCTTGGGCCTTCTTATCTCTCAGATCTGCTTTTACCATACGAACCCTCGCGGACCCTGAGGTCCTCTGGTACTGGCCTTTTGATTGTCCCTAAAGTCAGGACACATACTCACGGAGAGGCAGCAGTGGTATGGTCCTCGTCTGTGGAACAGCCTGCCGGAGGAGCTCAGGGCCGCAGAGAACGTACATGTTTTTAAGAACAGGCTCAAGACCCACCTTTTTAATTTAGCTTTTACTTAGCGTTTATTTATTTTTTATGCTTATTTATTCTATCCTGTTATTCTATTATTAATTTAGGATTTACCTAATATTTCTTGATTTTATTCTTATTCATTTTTTAATCTTCTTACTCTATTTATATTTATATTTATATTGTATCCTGTTCTTATTTATTTTATCATTTTACCCTGTATACATCGTATTGCGTCATATCTCCAGTGTTTCCTCGGAGGGCGCTCTCTGCACCGGGGCTGTTATTGACCGTGGCTGCTGGGTTTCTGGGGGTCCTCTCAGCCTAGTTGGGGGGCTCCTTTGCCTCCCTCCGGCTGTGTGCCCAGCCCGGAGGCTGCGGTCTGTGACCGGCTCCCGGTGCAGACGGCTCTCTGTTATAATGTTTCCTCACTTGGCTCATGCGAGCCCAGCCCAATTTTTACTCTTTAAGTGTGCGCGTGTGTGTATGTGTGTGTGGGTGGGGGTGGGGGGATATATGTGTATTGAGAGTGTGGGGAGTGAGTTGGAGGGTGGGGTGGGCTGCTTTTAACTATGTAAAGCACTTTGTGCTACATTTTTTCTGTATGAAAAGTGCTTTATAAATAAAGATTGATTGATTGATTGATTGATTGTGTATTGTGGTGTGATGTATATGCAAATGCCAGCCGAGAGCTGCAGCCGCGGAATGAATAAGGATGGCTCTGAATAACAACCTGTGGACCTGTCGTGTCTCAACCACACCACAGTGGTGCCAAAATCCCGGGACGCGGTACGATGGGGAACAAACCAGAGCCAGGAAAGGGGGGAGCTGGCCCAAATGGTGGCCGAAATGGCAGCCACCCAGCTGGAGCAGGTGACGGAGGCACGGCGCCAGCAGGAATAGTTGCGGGACCAGGCTGACCGCCATCTGGGGCAAATCGCAGAGCTGCAATGATGCTCCAGGCGTGGTCCACACTGCTGCCGCTAACCCCACAGGTGGAACCTGGTGGTGGGGAAGCGGTGGAGGAGCCGTGTGGGGCACTTCGGCAGCCAGAGGTGGTGGATGAGGCGCATGGGGGTGCACGCTAGCCAGAGGAGGGGGAACAGCCGGCTGAAGGGCTACTTCTGTCGGGAGCAGTGGAGTGGTGGAGGAGAAGCTCCAACCAGAAGTGAACGAGGGGCAAGAGGGCCCGTGCCTGTTGGAGGGGGATGAGCCGCCGTATGAAAGGCTGCTCCAGCCGGGAGCAGTGGAGGAACCATGTGGGGAGACAGAGGTCCCTGTGCCAGGGGAGCCTGCTCGACCTGGGTCCAAGGTCAAGGCGCGAGCTGCTCCAGAGCGACGGATGACGGCCCCAGCCGGCCATGAGCAGGGTTGTGCCGGCTATATTATAAAGACTCTGGTGTTTCCATGTGCATTGTGTTTAGTTTCACGTCCCCTGTGGTGTTATTATGTTCATTTGTATCAGCTGTTTTCCACGTGTTTCCACTTCCCCTCATCTCCTCCTATGTGTATTTTGTCTGTGCGTTTTCATTCATTCCTTATCTGTTTTTCTGGTTTGTATCCATGTCTTGCCATATTTCCAGGTTTATAAATTCATGGCAGGTTTTCGTGTTTCAAGTTTCTCATGTCAGGTTTCTATGTTCACGTTCACATTGCAGGGGTTTTTTATGTTTAGACTTAGCTCTCCTAGTTTAGGTTATGGTTTAGTTTGGCATTTGCCTTTTTAAAACTGTTTTATCACCCTAGAATAATGTTTACTCTTTCTGTGTCAGCACTTGGGTCCTCCTTCTCACTTCTACACAGTCATCTTCTCCACTAACTGTGAAAGAAGATTTGCAAAACTACAATGAAGTTTATCAGTTTTAACATTAGATATCATGTCTTTGTAGTGTATTCAATCAAATCAGTGCACCTTAGTATTCAGTATTAGGTCATGAAATCATTTTGGCCTTACTACTGGAGGCCTTGGCCTTACTAAGGGAGATTACTCTTTAATTTCTGCATTCCCCTTATTCTACTAGTGTACTTCTAGTGCATTGTTAACACTGTCAAAGCATCAAGATTTTGGTTTCAAACCTACATGAGGCCTGTGTGGCCTGTAAGTCCAAAATACAGTACAAGTTAGGCTAAGTTAAAGGTTAATTCTTAATTGGCTGAAGATGAAGAGGTGGGAGTGAAATGCCAAACTTAGTTTGGCTTATTCACATGGGCCTCTATGGCTAATGCTCTTTACTCTTAAGGAATCTTAAATCAAAATTAACCTGCAACAAAATGTTTGTGCTCTACGGATGCTGAAACTATTGATTACTAAATAGCAGGTAAAAACACTGAAAGTATCATGAAGAAATAACTTTTGTTATTTGTAAATAAAACATAAATAAACATAAAACAGTTCTTATTTAGTGGTAGTATATTTCCTCCACAAAAACATCTTGAAACTCCACACAATGCTTATTTAGTTTGAGTTACAGTAAGAATATTGCTGTATACAGTTAACTGATAAAGAAAATTCTCTTGGAGGTTTAACATAATACCTGTCACTTTAATTTATACTACTGGAGTTAGTAGATTTTTTACTCTTGAGTTCTTGTAATTCAAAATATAAAGCATAACATATTTATGTTACAATAAACATGTACCAGAGAAATCGTGATCAAAAAACAGGGAAAAACAGGTTTAAATTCTGCAGATTAAATTTATAACAATGATGCAAAAAACGCAGAATAAATCAATTTCAAGACTTTAATATTTAACAAAACTATTTTTAAAATAGCTTAATAATCTTAACAATTCAGAATTAATGCATCAAATTTTTTCTTTTTTTTGGCAGGGGGTGGAGAAAGCAAGCTTTTCAGGTGTTTAAAAATTTCCTTCATTTCAAGCCCATATACAAATGGATTGAACAAAGGATGATACAAAGCTAGTTGTAATGTCATTATTAAGCGTACAGTTTTTGGAAAATCTGATTCCACTCGGGCTATAACGACATCATAGCAACCTAAACAGGAAAAGGTAATTAAAACTGTAAGGTGGGGTAAACAGGTCTCTGCAGCTTTCTTCCTAATTTCTTTACAACTTCGATAAGACATTAAGAATATTTTTGTGTATGTGTAAAGTATGAATAACAGAGGGAGTATTCCAAGATCTAGCAAACAAACCAAAGCAAAGGCAGCAATTAATTCTGATCTTACACACTGAAAAGTATAAATTCTGTTGTTACAAAATGTTTCATTTAAATAAAAGGAACACAATTTAGCTTTAGCACTCCCTATTGCTTGGATTGTCATATAAAAGCAGGCACAAGCAAAGCTATGAACAGGAAAATACTCACAGTCTTTTTTTCTCATGATGGTTGGATATTGAAGAGATTTGCATATAGCCACATATCTGTCATAGGCCATGGCTGCCAAGAGAAAAAACTCTGAGCAAGCTAGACTGTAAAACAGAAAATACTGAAAAAGACATGCCGAATAGGATATGACCTGTTTTTCAGATAAAAAGTCATTGAGATATTTAGGGTAAACAGCTGTAGAGTAAAGAGCACCTTTTTTTGCACCATTTGCGTCTGTTACGCAACCATTACAATCTCTGGAAAAATAGGCCTAAATTCCATCAGTTTATGACTTTCCCCATCAGGGGAAATAAAACATTGGATGACTGCTACAGCAACATCAGAAATCACTTTTCAGCTGAACCAAAATCCCACTTTGGAAAGTCTGATCACAGTAATCCGGGTCAAACCAGTTTACAACAAAAGGCTAAAGACAAAGCCCTACCTGGGCCCTGTTTCAGGAAGCCGGTTTGGAAAACTCAGAGTGAAAAACGACACTCACGGTTGAGTAACCCCGAACTGTCCAACTCGGAATATTCCGTTTCAGAAAGGCTGATAACAATTAGTTCAGTCAACGCGGAGTTGCTTTAACCCCAAGTGAAGCGCGCGGACGAGGATACATAAAGCCCTGATAAGCGGAGCACAGATTAAGCGAGTCACCATGGAGACGGAGGGAAAGAAGGCGCGGTCAATGTATCTTACAGCGCTTGAGGCCGAAATTCTGATGGCAGCATATGCCGATAACATGCAAATTCCGCGGAAAAAAGTAACACAGCCACAGCTGCAAAAGCATGCATGGCAAAACATAGCCGACAGAGTCAATGCGTGAGTGTTAATTTAAACATTGATCGAGGGATTTCCACCCATTTAACACGTTATTTTATCATATGTTATTTTATTTGTTATTTTATACATTTTATTTTGTGATGTGATGTGAGCGCAGGTGCAACCCAACAGGCCCCAAACGTGCCTGGCAGCAAGTAAAAATGAAATATAAAAATATAGTCCAAACAGGTAAGGTGTAATTGTATTATGAGCCATAGTGCTTGGTCTGTTTGTCCCATGTAAATCAATTGCAGTTAGAGGCTACATTAATTTCCTTTCTGTAAGCACTTATTGAAATTATCTGAGCACATTACAAGTACATATTTGCTTACTCTGTATGCTCAAATGTGGCCCGTTATAGCCAACAGAAAAAAAGCGGAGGCCCGAAAAACAGGTGGGGGTCCTCCACCACCACCACTCACAGAGGCTGAGCAGTTGGCCCTCAGCCAAAACAGTGGGCGCCCTGTGGCCGAAGGCATCTCTGTGGGGACATCCTCTGAGGCAATAACCCCGCAAGACACAAGTGCCTACATAAGGGGTAAATTCAAAATAATACATGATGTGCATACATCCTTTCTTCACAGTCACCTTTGCAGTGCTGCTCATTCATTTGATAAACTCTTTACCATAATGGATTATTTTGTAGTGAAGTTATTTTCCGACTGATCTTGCCTTCCCTCAGTCTTGGTTGTCTTTGAGAGCATAATGACAATGAAGTGTAAGGTGATTGGTATGTTTGTTAATTGCCATTTGGTCCCTTGTAAGTTATAAGTGACCTGTATAAACCTCATATTCTATCAGTTGATGGTGATGGTGTACTGCATCTGGTGCAGCCTCCTGTTGAGCCAGACCAACATGCAGTTGTGAGTAATACTCCACAGACTATATGAGTTTACAGTAGAACAGCAATGTTGTCTATTTCTTTACTACAGGAAAATAATGAAGAAACATTGACAGCTGTTAAGGAGGAGGAAGCAACAGAGACACTTTATGAGGTTTACATCTTTTAATACTTTGTGTACAGGAAATACAGGCGACCAATAAAGCCAGTTGAACAAAAAATCTGTTTATTCTTCTTTCAACATGTTGAGGTGATGGGTCAAAAGAAATGATTGTGACATATGGTGTCTCTGACTGCGCTTCCATCTTGTATGTCCGTGGGAGGGTCAGGATGTTCATGGTTTGGATCACTGCTGATGTTTGGTTCAGAAGGACAGTGTTCTCCTCTAATTGTGGCAATGTTGTGAAGAATCACACATGCCACAATAATGTCACATGCCCTTTCTGGGGTGACCCTGAGTCTTTGCAGGCACTGGAACCGGGCCTTAAGCATTCCGATAGTCATTTCAATTCTGGCTCTTGTCCTGCAGTTAGCCAGATTATATCGCTGCTGTGGGCCCGGTTCAGGGTCAGGGTAAGGGGTAAGCAAATAGGGTAAACATGGATACCCCCTATCACCAAGCAAGTAGCCAGTGAACTCTCCTAAGACAGAAGGGTACACTTCAGTTCAAATGTCCCTGAAGCAATTGGTCTTTATATATTTTAAAGTATTCTCAACTCACCATGTCCAAATTTTGTGCTCAGTGTACATTCACGGAATATTTGTGAGTCATGGACAGAGCCTGGCCACTTGGCTTCCACATTTGTGATAATGTTGGCAGCATCACATATGATCTTCACAGTGCAGAGAACACAAATTAGCATCCATTACTATAATGAAATAATTTGTTAGTTTGACATGCTACAGGGAACTATGTACCTGTACATTAATGCTGTGGAAAGACTTCCTGTTCACATAGTCTCCTTCATTTACTGAAGGAGCAATGATTGGAATGTGAGTGCCATCTGTACAGCCAATCACGCCTGGGAACCCTGAAAATAAATGTGCAATTTAAGTAGTAGTCCAAGTATCACCACATCATACATTAAGTTTTGGTCATCCTGATACCTGCAATTTTGTGGCATCCCTCTTTGATAAATCTTGTGGGTCTGTGACCGGGGAACACCACAGACGAGTACAGGAGACGTTTCAGTGCAACTGTAACATTCCTGACTGCCCGACAGACGGTAGCCTTGGAAACGTGCTCAGCGTCACCAATATTATACAGAAAGCTCCCGTTTGCAAGAAACCGAAGTGCAATACAAATAATATGTACAGAACTGAGAGCATGTCCGCGATGTGTCACATGCGTAATATATGGCCTGAGGATGTTATCCAAATAAATTATAGATTGTGCTGAGAAACGGTGACGTTCGCACAGAAAATCATCAGGAAATGATAAAATGTCCAAACGCGCTCTGATCACTCTCTCCCGGCGGAGAGCTCTGCGGAGAATTTGGGCTTCACGATCTACTGGCTCTTCAAGGAAGTGGCACGCCATGTCCGACACTTCCTACTGTCAGGTTTCCGACAAAGGGGCGGAGACAGTCAGGGTTAGTTGTAGTAAACCTGCTAGGGGGCAGGTTAGCTTCACGGAGTGTGTCGTCATAGTGACACACTCAGGCTTCAGCTGAACTCGCTTTGTGAAACCGAAAACCCAGAGTTTTCGTTAACTCAGGGTATACTTACTCAGTTTTTCCACTAAACCGGCTTCCTGAAACAGGGCCCTGAACTGAAAGTGTGAAAGCTAGCCTGCAGGGACGCTTAGAGGCCACAGACTGGAGCACTTTCAAAGAGGCCCCACAGGCAAAAACTATGAATACACAGAGACTGTGAGTGACTACATTAGCTGGTGCATGTCCATAGACGCCCCTCCCAGGACAGTGCATATGTTCCGCAACCGAAAACCCAGGTTTAATTGCACTCTAAAAAGTGTATTTCAGCAGTAGTTGAAGTTATGTAAAGTTCAGAGTCAGTTTCATTAAGATTTCTGCTTTAGTGGAGCCAGTCTAAATTTGTGGAGTATATCAACTTGTTATTACGTGTTGTTCCCTCAGTACACATGTAACCTGCTATTCTCATTAGAGTCAACCTGCATCAATTAGGTTTCTCCTGACGCAGTGCATCTGATGTCATGACGTCTCCGCCTTCTCCAGAATTTTCTACTTGCGGTTGAGAACAACAATTTGAGAGGCACTTGGCTGCAGGCAGGACCTCGTGAACAATTTGGTCAATAAGGTAACGAAGATATTACTTTTTCCATAGTCCTTGAAGGTAAGTCAAATGTAGAACACATATTTTAATATATTAGATATAAAAATATTCCAACTGTATTGTTAAGTTTGTTAAGTGTTTAGTAAACTGACCTGACCAAACCGCTATCATTCAGCCCTGCTAACATTAGCGAAATGTCAGACCTGTTGGTAGTTTGTGCTTGGACATGTAGGTTAAGTTAGTAGTTTTCCGGCGGTACTCTCTTGTTTTAATATCGTAACGCTAGCTTAAAGTTGTGTATTCATGCAGTGTGTCGGTGTTGGCTTACTGTTAGTTATTCATTAGCATTAGCACATTATAGCGGCAAGCTGGGCCGCGGTTCTCTTCAGAATACGTTACTTCGGGCGCGCGCATTTATACACGAGTGGTTGTTCGCAGTATGCCTGTCGGCACGAATAGTTCACGCGGTCACGGCCACGGGTGATGTAGGAGGTAAAGTTTAGCTGTGGTGGCTCCAGGAAGCATGCATTTACTGCCGCTTGCATTGCTTTCAATGTACATAACGTTAAGAAGGCGAGGAGAAAGGGTGCGTGCAGCGCTCGTACACGCACGGATCAGCCGTGTGAGAGGGAGATGGTGTGCGGCAGAAAATCAAAATTAGAAATCATAGAAGAAAGTATTACGCTATTGAACACAGAAAATACAGCCATCAGATTTCTTGTAGACCTAGCACACTTCTGGTCTGTGTCTGAATACATATATAAGTACATAGATGCAGATGAACACTGTAAACATGATGAAAGATCGACAGACTAACTCGAACATATCTTTAATCTTTAGGACTTTGGGTAGCGCTTCCTTTCCTTCCTGTCAACCTCTCCAGAGGGGTGTCTGCTGATGGCAGAAAGATTACATCACCTCTGGTTGGAACCCTGGACAGTGCCACAACCTTTGGCTTGGTGTCCAATGTGATGCCCCATCGCCACCTTCTGACCTAACTTCTTCTCAGCTCTGTGACTACTTCAAGAGGGGCATTCCTGTGTGGAGGCGTGCCAGGCAGCTCGTTTTACCTGTGAACTTGCGTACTTTCAGTTTATCAACAACAAAGGTATGCAAGTTCAAAATAGTAATGTCTCATTTAAACTTAATTCAGTTTTACACTGAACAGGAATCGGCTTTATATATAAAACAATTGCAAAAAAAAAAAAATGTACCTATGGGCATTTGGGTTTTGTTTTTAAACTTTTGTTTTGAACTTATCCCTTTAAAATCTAATTAGAGAGGGCTGGCTACATTTGATGAATACATTTTGTGTTTAAATGATTCGCTTTGTGTTGGGCAATGTGGCAAAAAGCTGAGATGAGATCTAGTCTCATATCACCATATTGATATATTGTAATATTGCCCAACTCTCCCTCTGTGTTTTCTCAAATTATTTATATACACCCAGTAAAGCGTGTCTCTTTGTTCCTCCAGTGCTATGCTTCATGTGGAGATGCAAGGACTGTGGGACAACATTAACAAAAAGATCTGAATTGCTCAAACACTACAAACTGATTCATAGGCATTACGGACGAGGCCACTCATATCCATGCACTTATTTAAATTGTGCATGTAGGTTCAAGACTTGGAACGCCCTACTGAGCCATCTATCAAGAAATCACCCTGCCCAACAAGCAGTCTCCAAAGCTGCAGGAAGCAAGCAGGAAAGCATTTCATTGATATTATACATTGATGAATTCGAAATATGTAATCCCCTTGGTACATCACGGAGGAAGCATAAAATTTGTGGATTGTACTGGGTTTTGGGTAATTTGCCACCAGGCTGTAATTCTGCTTTAACCTCAATCTATTTGGCTGCTTTAATCAAAAGTAATGATCTGAAGTGCTATGGGTATGAGAAAGTGTTAAAACCTGTAATTAATGATCTTGTAATTTTGGAACAGAGTGGGATATTTCTGTCAAAGTTGGGCAGAACAGTAAAAGGCACTGTTCAGTGTGTTGTTGCCGACAACCTTGGTGCACACAGTATTGCTGGATTCTTTGAAAATTTCTCAGGGACATACGTATGTAGATTTTGCACTGCAGAAACATCAGAGTTCCAGACTATTGAAGTCAGAAGTGAAGTCTTTACTTTAAGAACAAAAGACATTCATGCAGATCATTTACGAATTATCGAGGAAAACAAATGGCCCAGTTATTATGGTGTGAAATCAAAGTGTATTTTGTCAAAGCACCTCTCACATTTTGATGTTACCACTGGGTTTCCACCTGATGTTGTACATGATCTTTTTGAGGGAATTGTTCCTTTTGAACTTGCGCTTTGCCTCAATTTGTTAATCAAAAAAAAGTATTTCACATTATGTACATTGAATGAAGCAATATCATCTTTCAACTTTAAGTGGGCTGACAAAACAAATCGACCTCATCCTGTGGCTCTCAGTTTTGCATCCAAAAAAAGTGTAGGAGGGAATGCACACGAGAACTGGAGTCTTATCAGATTTTTGCCTTTGTTCGTTGGGCAGAGTGTACCCTGTGAGGAGCCTGCTTGGCACATCTTAACAGACTTGAAGGACATTGTTGATCTTGTTGTCAGTCCTGTTCATACTGAGGACTCCATTGCATATCTTGGTTTTAAGATCTCCGAGCACAGAATCAAGTTTCAAGAGGTTTTCCCAGATGTTAATCTTAAACCAAAGCACCACTACTTGGAACATTATCCATACTTGATCCGTAAGTTTGGGCCACTGGTTGCACTATGGACTATGCGATTCGAAGCAAAGCATAGTTTTTTTAAAAGAGTTGCAAGGAACATCAGATGCTTCAAAAATGTACTTCTTTCCCTTTCACAGAGACATCAGTATCAGATTGCATATCATTTGCATGCAATTAGCTTTGCCAAACCCCCACTGGAAGTAACAGATGTTTCCACTGTTCACATTGATGTTCTTAACAAGGACATCTCAAATGCACTGAGACAGAAGTCTCCAGATATGGACAATGTGTGCTTGGCTAAAAGTGTAGCATATAATGGAATAATCTACAAGTGTGGGATGATCTTGATCCACGGCTCACTGGGAGGACTGCCAGAGTTTGGTGAAATCATCCAAATGGTGATACTGCAGGACAAACTAATCTTCATTCTGAAAAAGCTTAGCGGATGGTATATGGAACACTACAGAGCTTATGATCTCAAAACATCACCAAGCAAAGAAGTGGAACTTGTTGAGCCACAAGAACTGCATGATACCTACCCACTGGCAGACTACAATATTAGAGGGATGCGTCTTGTCACCTTGAAAAGATATGTCCATGTTTAAATGGTGAGGCCTCAAAATATGATAAAGTATTTTCTTAAGTGGGAAAACAAAACCCAGACCCATACAATACTAATGTGTTCTCAGAACATATTTATTTTATACTGCAAGCCAAAGTGGTGTGATGATGTCATTGGCAATTCATCAGTTATGTCATTTTTTTTAATGCAGGTCGCTGGATTCCAGTCAGTGAATGCTAATCCTATGCTCTCCCCCCTTCTGCTTCTCTTCTCTTTTTCTTCTTTCCTCTCCTTATTGTCTCCTATATTCTCCTCACCTCCTCTCCTTCTCTCTTCTCTTCAATGTCTCCCATATTCTCGCCATCTCTCTTCTCCTCCCTTCTCCTCTTCGGTTTGCCTTCTCTCCTCGCTGCCTCAGCTGATCTCCACCTCTCCTCTTCATTTTCTCCTCCCCTTTCCTCCTCTCTTTGCCTTCTCTCTTTTCCTCTAGTCTGACATTAAATTCTCCTAATTGGAAATGTCAGTGGTTTACATGTTGATCCTCACTAACTGTGCTTGTGCTTTGTTCTCAGACCACCATGGCTGGTTCAACACCTGCAAGACTGAAGGTGATTTTAGGAGAGAACAACATTGAAAAGCTGACTCTTCCAAATGGCATCCCAGAGTCACTTGAAGACCTTCTCAGCACGATAAAGACTACCTTTGGGTTAAAAGGTAACTTCAGACTGCAATACATGGACCAAGACTTTGGCAACGACTTCTTTAATCTGAATTCTACCACCGAACTTCGGAATTTGGGGACAATCAAAGTGATCCACCAGCAAACAAATCCACCTTTGATCAGTGCCGATCAGTCCACTTCATCTCTGTCTCTTTCATTTGAGTCTGATGACGGTATTTCGGTGGCATCAAATGACACAATTATCCTCTCATCCCCTGAATCTATGTCATCTCGAACACAACAGTGGCCAGAAGACTTTGCAATTCCCCAATTTTCATATGACACAGAGCTACAGCTAGAGAGGGGGAATACTGAGTACCGTGTGAGCCAAAAAATGTTGACTTTAAGCGCCCGAATGCTGTCTGATATCCTGAAAAGAGTTGCAGAAGAAATTTACCGTTACAAGGCCTATCCAGAGGATGCACATTTCTGCGCAGCTGCAGAGGCCCTTATCAAAAAGCACCCATGTTTGAAAGAACCTGGATCATTCAATGGCTGCTACGGTTGGAAACAACGACTGAAGTACAAAATGGCAAACTACAGGACCCAGCTCAAATTACAGGGGTGTCCAGAGCTGTGTGTAAACTCACTGAAATCTAAAGCTACTACAGATGCTTTCCCTGCTAAAAAAGTGAAGAAGCCAAAACGTTCTGAAGCTAACTTTTATCCATCCTTTCCTACTGGTGAGACTCTGGACAGCATGGAAAAAGTGAGACTAGAACTTCTGACAGAGATCGGGATAAGGGACAATGAAAGGGTCATCGCAGACAAAATGGCTAACACGTTTGCCTACAGACGACATGAGGTGGTAAACCAAGAACCAAGCATTCAGGAACTGAAGGACAGATGGCCTGCACTCTTCACACAGAAAGAGGTAAGAATGGAACTGAAGTGATCGAAGTCTGTATGCTTCGGGATTTATTGCAGTTAACTTTCATGAATCGGTCATAACTTGATTTGGTTGAGATTTTATAACACTGAACTTAATGAAAGAATTTACATTTTGAATTCCCATATATGTTATACTTTTTGGGATATAGACATTTTGGCATACAATCAGTTTCAGCATTTTGTTCCATAATACAATATCTACTGTCATTTGTGTTTTGTTTTTAGATAAATACAGAGTTCCAGAGGCTCATGGCTGTTCCTCTTGAGTGGAAGTTCATGGCCCAGTTAGACATGCACTCAAGTCAGCTGATCAAAGTCATACGTGCCAAAGGAGGAGCAACACGCCAAAAGATTGCGAACATCTTGGACACATTGGACCAGGTAAATCTGTACCATCAAACAAGATGCTTCGTAACTAAGAGGGCTGTCAAAATATATCTGAATCCAAAAAAATATATATATATTTAACTGAATCTTTCATAAAGACAATATGGGCAGGCCAATGCTAATCATGGCTTTCATATGCATGAATGTTTTTAGCGACTCCACTGAACTCATCCCCTTTTCTTTCTGTAATGAATCTCTGGGCTTGTGAATTACTGTTTTTAAATAAAGTACATGTAAGTTAAGCAATAAGAGTAAGGATGTCTGTCTTATGAAATTTAGAGTTTAAAATTACTCAACATTTGTTGTTCTAGACTGTGGACATTAATCATCGGAGGGAATGTGTGCTGAAAGCCCTCACCATCTTCCTGGGAGAAGATGCAGATGGCCTGATCAAGGAATACCTTGTAAGTTTCAACAGTTTGTCAGCACATCTTGTCAAAGGGACACAAAAAAGTTAACTGTTAGAACAAACATAACACGTGAACCCTAGTTGGATTGCTGACATGTATTTATTATCATGACCATATTGGACATTATGTAATTCCCAGCAACAACACATTACATATCGGATTGACTTTGTTTTAAGTAAGACGGGCTTACTTGATTATTTAAGTTCAAAGGAATAGTTTGACATGTTGGGAAATCTTATCTTTCTTGCTTACAATTTGATTAGAGTCAGATTGATACACCTCTCTCTGCTGTTTCTGGTGTGTGATGACACCCAGCCAAGAAATAGCCCAGCACATAACACATATTGGTACATCACCCAAACACTTAATCACAGTAAGAAGTGAGGCTAATGATGATTTGTGTTTGTGTCTTGTACCCCTCTGTAGGACTGTGGAGCAGATGATGTTCAGAGGGACCTGGAGGAGGTCACCATGGCAGTGTATGTGATTCGGAAGGAGGGGGAGGGACTGCAGGAGCCACCTGAAGACATTGGCATTGTCATTGAGGGTGTGGAAGTGTTGCATGAACTAACTTCAGTTGCCTCAGCTTGTGCCCTGCTTCTAGGTTTGATCTATGCACTCAACCTAGCTTATCCAAAACCCTTTCGCTTCACTTTTGAAGTGCTCCAAAAAATCTTCATGCAGCTTGATCAGCACAAGATGTCCCCCAAAGTCCAAAATCTGTATATCAAACTTCAAAGCTCCCAGTAATGGCACAGAACAATGACCAACAAATGGCCCTGTGCCATAATGCGAAGGAACAACTGTGTTTGGACATATAGCATGTAAAATATGTAGTCTCTTTTGGATGTTGGGCCTTTTTTATGCTCCAAGAGACCTCAAACCCCAATTTAATGTGCTTTTATGGTATTTTTATTTATTTTTTAATTTTTTTTCAGACATATTTGCCTTCGTTTCAAGGGAAAGGTTGCATTTCAGGTTTGATGTGCTCAGTTATACAACAAACTGTTGTGACATTCTAAAACTCTAGAGGAGTGTTTATATTTTTTCATCCCTATTGGTCAGCTACACTGTTCAGATATTTATTCATTGGCTATAGCTGAAGAGAAGTTTCTGTATACTCTTGGGGCACTTTTTCATAGTTGACACTGTATGTGTTAAGATTGATATTTGTGTAATACTGTGTTGCACTTTACACTTTGTTGACAACTTTGTGGTCCTACTAAGCATTACTTGCATTTTGTGCATATGTGTTTCAAAAAGGACAAATGTGTAATGTATTTGACCAAAAGCTGTGTTGGTTGCCATAAAGGTAATACTTTATTACATTTATACAATAAAGCATTTAAAAAAAAAAAACATTGGATTTTGAATTTTTGAAAAATATTTTCAGGCAACTTAAAATTTTGATTTAAGCTTTATTATACAAACTAAAATTTCATTTTAGAGTCACTACAAAAAGTAATTTACACTAAACCACATTATTAGGTTAGCAAAGAGCAATATTTTACTTTTGGGTTATGCAAATTATTGGGTTGGAAAAACTGAAAACTTTAAGTTGAAATGTCTTAATTTTAAGTTGGATTAATGCAAAATGTTTATTTGACAGCAATTAATTTATTAAGTACATGTAACTTAAATCAGTTGTGTTAATTTAATGTATTAACTTAATTTCAAAGAACTTAATTAAATTTGGTGTTACCAATTGAAATAATTCAATTAAGTTGGTTCAACTATTTTCTTTTTTCAGTGTGTGACGTAAAACAGAAAAATCAGGAAGCGAGAAGACAGAATGAAACCCCAACTTTGAGGCAGCAAGCCAAAGGGAAACAAGGATACCGACCCCAGCCTGCCGCCTCTCACCCATGGCAACTGCAGCCTGTGACAGAGTGCAGGTCCTCTTCAGGGGACTGGTTCCAGAGCACAAGCCATGCGTTGAGGTGACCCACACTATATCTAGCCAGTACCTCTCAAACTCATGCACTAAGTCAGGCTCTTTCCCCACCAGAGAGGTGACAGTCCATGTCCCAATTGCTAGTCTAGGTAGCCGGGAATCGGTCCGCAAGGCCCTCTGCTCCTGGCTGCCATCAGGCAGACATTGCACACAACCCCTACAGTGCCTCCTGCCAGTGGTGGGCCTACAGAAAGATGGGCCCATGTCCCTTTTTTGGGCTGTGCCCGGCCGGTCCCCATGGACTAAGGCCCAGCCACGAGATGCTTGCCCTCAGGCATGGGCCAGACATGGCTCCAGAGCAGGGCCCCGGTAACTCTGTCCCGGGCAGGATGAACTGTTGCCTTAATTTTCTACTCATAGGGGTCCTTTGAATTGCTAGTTGTCTGGTCCCTCATCCAGGACCGATTTGCCATGGGAGACCCTACCAGGGGCCAAAAGCCCCCCAACAACATAGCCCCTGGGATCCCTGGGACACACAAACCCCTCCACCAAGATAACGTCTGTAGCCAATTCACGGAAGGGTAGCCCCAGTGTTCAACAGCTAAATTCAGCTGGCTCCAAGTCTTAAAAAAAAACCTGTTAAAATATTTAACTGCACTGTCTGAATTTAGTTTTTAGGAACACCATAAATAGGGCTAAAACAAACCAATTTATGTGCAGTGCATAGAGATGTGCTGAAAAATCTCACTTTGGTCATTTTACTGACAAGTTATAAAACATGATATAACTACAATGTTGAATATTGAGGAGACAAACAGGACAAAAAAAGAACAAGACTACAGAGAAGATTAATTTATTTAGTGAAACATGATTTCCTGTGACAACCCCACAGCTGCAATGTATCCAGTGTCACCCTGAAGTTATTGAGGTTAAAGCAGTACTTATGATACAGTTACAATGTCTCCAGTGTAACTCAGCTGTTAACCCATGAGGTCTATTTTAAAGCTTCTTATGCATGATATTATTCTAATATTAAATGTACAGAGTGTGTCTTTCACAAATCCAAACTGGAAGCTGGATCCATACAAGATGGGCCATAGAACTGAAGACTTGGCCTCCTATTCTACTTTTAAAGACTCCAGGAACCACATGTAAGCCTGCAGTCTGAAAGGGAAGTGCTCAGAGTTTGTATGTGAAGGAAATTATTTTAAATTAAATTCTGGATTTGACTGGGAGCCAGTTAAGAAGAACTAATAGCAGAGAAATATGGTCTGCGAACTGGACAGTACGCACTACCAGACTGGATGGTCCCGGATTGATATGTTCACACTATTAACAAAAGCTCTTATCTCTGCTAAATTCTACACACACAGGTTATTGAATTTACAGCATTTACTCACAAGGAATTTAATTGCTCCTGTAAAATTAAATTATTTGCTTGGATTAAGTTTTTTCTAGTGTGTGACTAGAAAAATAATTCCATAATCCTGTTCCTTCTAGTACAATGGAGCAGATACCAGTCCTGCTGGAGGTATTGAACTACATGTGCAACTAGTTTCCAGGTATTGTCTAATGCTACCAGTAGTGATACTGCCTGTAGGCAAAATCAAAACTAGTGAAAAAATCACCACCTTGTCGTGGTGGAGGTGTTTGTGTGTCCCAGAGATCCCAGGGGCTATGTTGTCTGGAGGCTTTTGTCCCCTGGTACGGTATCCCATGGCAAATTGGTCCTGGATGAGGGACCAGACATAGAGCAATTTAGAAAACCCCTATAACAAGACCATCAAGGGAACAGTTCACCCTGCCCAGGAAAGGGTTACCGGGGCCCCACCCTGGAGCCAGGCCTGGTGAGGGTGCCCGAGGGCGAGCATCTGGTGGCCGGGCCTTAGTCGGGCACCGTGGACTAAAAAAGGGACATGGGCCCATCTTCCTGCAGGCCCACCATCCGCAGGAGGCACCGTAGGGGTCGGGTTCAATGTGAGTCGGGCGGTGGCCAGTAGCGGAGGACCTGGTGGACCGATCCCCGGCTACCAAGACTGGCAATTGGGACATGGAATGTCACCTCTCTGGTGAGGAAGGAGCCTGAGTTAGTGGGTGAGGTTGAGAGGTACCAGCTAGATATAGTCGGGCTCATGTCAAAGCATGGCTTGGGCTCTGGAACAGCCTCCTGGAGAGGGGCTGGACTCTGTCTCAGTCTGGAGTTGCCCCCGGTGAGAGGCGGCAGACTGGGGTGGGTATCTTGGTATCCCCTCAGCTTGATGCTGGTATGTTGGGGTTTCTCCCAGTGGACGAGAGGGTTTGTTCCCTTCGCCTTCGGGTCAGGGAACGGGTTCTGACCGTTGTCTGCGCTGATGTGCCGAGCGGCAATTCAGAGTACCCAGCCTTCTTGGAGTCCCTGGGTGGGGTACTGGAGGGTGCTCATCCTGGGGACTCTGTTGTCCTACTGGGAGACTTCAGTGCTCACGTGGGCAATGACAGCAAGACCTGGAGGGGCGTGAATGGGAGGAACGGCCTCCCGGATCTGAACCCAAGTGGTGTTTTGTTATTGGACTTCTGTGCAAACCACAGTTTGGCCATAACAAACACCATGTTCAAACACAAGAGTGTCCATAAGTGCACGTGGCACCAGGACACTCTAGGCCACGGGTCGATGATCGATTTTGTAAACCCTGAGGCCATTTGTTTTAGACACTCGGGTAAAGATAGGGACTGAGCTGTCAACTGATCACCACCTGGTGGTGAGTTGGATCAGGTGGCGTGGGAGGCGCCTAAAAGTACAGTGAGGGTGTGCTGGGAATGCCTAGCAGAGGCCCCGGTCCGGAAATTCTTCAAATCACACCTCCGGCAGAGCTTCAACAGCATTCCGAGGGAGACTGGGAACATTGAGTCCCAATGGACCATGTTCAGCACCTCCATTGCCGAAGTCGCTGCAGTGAGCTGCGGCCGCAAGCTAGTTGGTGCCTTTTGTGGTGGTAATCCCTGAACCAAATGGTGGACACCAGAGGTGAGGGGAGCCAACAAGCTGAAGGAGTCCTACTGGGCTTGTTTAGCCTGTGGGACTCCGGAGGCAGCTGATAGGTACCGACAGGCCAATGCGGAATGTGGCGCGGGTGGTGGCTGAAGCAAAAACTTGGGTGTTTGAGGAGTTCGGAGAGGCCATGGAAAAAAACTTTTGAACTGCCTCGAAGAGATTCTGGCAAACCGTCAGGCGGCTCAGGAGGGGAAAGCTGTGTTCTACCTGCACTGTGTATAGTGCGGGTGAAGTGCTGCTGACTTCGACTGAGAAAATTGTCGGGCGGTGAAAAGAATACTTCAATGACCTCCTCAATCCCACTGGCACGTCTTCTGTGGCGGAGGCAGAGTCTGGGGACGAAGGGGATGACCCGCCAATCTCTGGGGGCGAGGTCACTGAGGCAGTTCAACAACTCCTTGGTGATAGAGCCCCTGGGGTGGACGAGGTCCGCCCCGAGTTCCTGAAGGCTCTGGATGTTGTAGGGCTGTCTTGGTTGACATGTCTCTACAATGATGCGTGGAGATCAGGGCCAGTACCCCTGGACTGGCAGACCGGGGTGGTGGTCCCCATCTTTAAGAAAGAGGAATGGAGGGTGTGTTCCAACTACAGGGGAATCACACTCTTCAGCCTCCCTGGGAAAGTCTATGCCAGGGTACTGGAGAGGAGAGGCCATCCATTAGTTGAACCTCGGATACAGGAGGAACAATGCGGTTTTCGTCTGGTTGTGGAACACTGGATCAGCTCTTTATCCTCTCAAGGATACTTGTGGGGTGTATGGGTGTTTGCTCAATCAGTCTACAGTACATGTGTCTTGTGGTCTTGGAGAAAGCATTCAACCGTGTCCCTCAAGGGTCCAGTGGGGTGGGGGGTGCTCCGGGAGCATGGGGTATCTGGCTCATTGCTACGGGCGGCCATTCAGTCCATTAAACAACCGTTGCAAGAGCTTGGGCCGCATAGCCAGCAATAAGTCGGACTCGATCCTGGTAGGTGATGGGCTCCGCCAGTGCTGCCCTTTGTCACCGATTCTGTTCATAATTTTTATCGACAGAATTTCTAGGCATAGCCAAGTGGCGGAAGGCTTTCACTTGGGTGGTCCCAGGATCGCATTTATGCTTTTTGCTGATGATGTGGTTCTGTTGGCTTCATCGGGTGATGGCCTCCAGCTCCCCTTGGAACGGTTTGTAGCCGAGTGTGAAGCCGTGGGAATGAGAATCAGCACCTCCAAATCAGAGGCCATGGTCCTCAGCCGGGAAAGGGTGGAGTGCCCACTCCGGGTCAGGGACGAGTTCCTGCCCCAAGTGGAGGAGTGTAGCGAGTGTAACGATAGCAACGGGTCTTGTTCACGAGTGACGGGAGAAGGGGACGGGAGATCGACAGACAGACGGTGCAGCTGCCGCAGTGATGCGGCCCCTGTGATGAAGCGAGAGCTAAGTGTAAAAGCAAAGCTCTCAATTTACCGGTCGATCTACGTCCCTACCTCACTTATGGTCACGAGCTGTGGGTAGTGACCAAAAGAATGAGATCGCAGACACAAGCGGCGGAAATGGGATTCCTCCAAAGGGTGGCTTGCCTCTCCCTTAGAGATAGGGTGAGAAGTTGGGCTATTCAGGAGGGGCTCAGAGTAGACAAGGTGCTTCTCCACATCTAAAGGGGACAGTTGAGGTGGTTCGGGCATCTGACAAGGATGCCTCCTGGGTAAGGATTTCCGGGCATGTCTCACCGAGAGGCGGCTGCGGGGCAGACCCAGGACACACTGGAGAGATTATATCTCTTTCTGGCGTGGGAACACCTTGGTGTTCCCCCGGACAAGCTGAAGGAGGTGGCTGGGGAGAGGGATCTCTGCTTGGGTTGCTGCCCCCGTGAATTTCTGGCTCGTATATACATTGGCAAACCAGACCTCTGCAGATTACAACGCTTCAGAGAATAAACATAGTAAATAGTTACATCCACCTACAACCACAATGCTTGACAGTAAGTCGTATATGGAATGAAATATGGGCTGAACACAAGGCTGCCTGTAGTAGGCCAAAAAAACGCATCTTAGCGATAGCAACGGGACTAGCTTCTTACGTAGCAAAATACACAGATAAAGTCAAACAAGCATCACTCTCATCTTACAATACTCACATGGTAAGTACGCACACAGTATTAACTCACACAGGAATGCAAGTAAATACGTTACTCCTCTGACACACCTCTCATCTGTGCAGAACTGCGCTGAACACGTTCCCAACCGGAAGTACGGATACCGAGGTGCATCATGGGTAACGTAGTATAAAACAGCTACAGTGAACAAGCGGACTTTTAACACCCTCCTTTATACTTGTCTGCAGGGAGACAGAAAGACATCACAGAAATAAAACATATATATCAGAGGAACCTTCAGTCAAAAAGTAGCACAGACCTTCTCTCTCTCTCTCTCTTTTATAAATGTAGAAGGCGCTCTTTGATTTATCTACAGGAAACTGATTAGATAAAATGTGCCTACTGTCTATGATCGTGTGTGCATGTGTGTGAATGTGAACAGCAATTTTATGCATGGGAGACAAGGAATAGGACAAAAGTAGAGAAGAAAGGAAACCTATTGCACACACACCACTCCTCATTTCTCTAAAGAGCTATAAACACACATCAGTCACTAAGCCTTGGGCCCAGAGGAAACAAAGAAGTAAAAGGAAAGAAAGATTAAAGGGAAAAGAAAGAAGGAAAGATAGAAATAACAGTAACCCACTGACTGCTTAAGTGTGGCCAGCTTGATAGCAGTTTATTTTATTTTGTCTAACATCCATCCATCCATCCATCTTCATCCGCTTTATCCGAGGCCGGGTCGCGGGGGCAGCAGCCTAAGCAAAGAGGCCCAGACCTCCCTCTCCCCAGCCACCTCCTCCAGCTTATCCGGGGGAACACCAAGGCGTTCCCAGGCCAGCCGAGAGATATAATCTCTCCAGCGTGTCCTGGGTCTGCCCCGGGGCCTCCTCCCGGTGGGACATGCCTGGAACACCTCACCCAGGAGGTGCCCAGGGGGCATCCTTGTCAGATGCCCGAACCACCTCAGCTGGCTCCTTTCGATGTGGAGCAGCAGCGGCTCTACTCTGAGCCCCTCCTGGATGGCCGAACTTCTCACCCTATCTCTAAGGGAGAGGCCAGCCACCCTTCGGAGGAAGCTCGTTTCTGCCGCTTGTATCCGCGATCTCGTTCTTTCGGTCACTACCCACAGCTCGTGGCCATAGGTGAGGGTAGGGATTTTGCGCATTTTGTCTAACAGTGTATTCTTGTATTGTTACCATTTTGTGATACTCCCTTTTCAGAACAAAGGGGAGTTTTCTTTTTCTCCACCTTTAGACTTTCTCACAGTTCAGACCATATTGCTTCATAAAACAGTAATTCCAATGTAATCTCTCTAGTTTGTAAGATATTCAGATAAGAATTCATACAATAAGGTCTGATCTAACAGACCTCAAGAACAGTTACATATTCATCGATTTAGTCTTCATCACCTCTCGTACACATATTTGAGAAAAAAAGGAATATTTTTATGAAATGCAATCAGGTCACCCTCTTCTTTTACACTCCCCTGCATTACTAGTGTACTACTGGTGTAATGTTATCACTGTCACAGCATCAAGGTTCTAGTTTCAAACAGGCCTCAGGCAGGCTTGTTTGATTTGTTTGATTTCTTCACAAAGCTATGTATGTTTAACAATAAAACGGTTTATTTTGTTATTTGTAAATTGTGTCATAGACCACACAACATTTGTCCCTACTCAGTATACAATTTCTAAAAATAAAAGCTCAGAGAGGAAAGATTTAATTTTGTTTTCACAGAAGTACAGCTGTAAATGTTATACATTTTGCAAATTTATTTAAAGAAAAGTAAAAATTAACACTGTATAAAATTAACGGATGAAGAAAACTCTCTGAACATAGTATATGTCAGCATTAGTTTAATTCATTTTGCTGGAATTTGTAAATGTTTTACTCTTGAGTTCTTGTGCTGTGCAGCAGTCTAAAAACCAGTATTTTAACTGTAACTATAACATTTAAACTATAACATTTATGTTACAATAGACATGCACCCTGAGCAATCATAAACAGTAAAAACATTTTAAATTCACTGATTAATTTATTCAAAAAAAGGTGTAAAATATGTGGACCAAATCAATTTCATGAGTTTATAATATTTAATAAGTACATTTTCTGAAATGAGGAATTTATTGACGCATCAAATAATTTTTGTTGGACAAAACAACCTTTTTAGATGTTTAGAAATTTCCTTCATTTTAAGCCCGTATATTAATGGATTAAATAAAGGTTGATACAAAGCTAGTTGTAATGACACTATAAAGCGTGCAGTTTTAGGGAAATCTGATTCCACTCGAGATATGGTTACATCATAGACACCTAAACAGGAAAAGCTCACTAAAACCAGTATGTGGGGTAAACAGGTCTCTGCAGCTTTTTTCTTGATTACTTTACGACTGTTTTAAGAGACCATAAAGATTTTTGTGTATGTGAAAACTATAAAAAGAAGAGGAAGTATCACAAAATCAAAATAACAAATTATACCAAATACAGTAACTAACCTTGATCTTACACACTGAAGAGTGTAAATTGCATTGTTACAAAATATTGATTTTAAATGAAAGGAACACAGTTTACTTTTAGCCATTCCTATTGCTTGGACTGCAATACTGTCAGGGTCCTGGGTCTGAGCGACCCAGGATCCCTGAGCAGTTATGTATTATATTATTATTATTGTATGTATATTTGGTGTTGCTGTCTTTCTCCCTGTTTGCGTGTGTGTATATGTGTTTCGGCGGGCGCCTTCAGGCCTGGTGGGTGTGGCCCTGCTGACGGTCTGGCCACACCTGAAGCCACACACCTGCTGCTGATCAGGCCTCGTCGGGGGAGCTACTTAGGAGAGTCTTGGAGCTCCCACCGACGCGGGATCATTCCGTGAGACTTCATGTTAGTCATCCTGTTGAGCTAGGTTAGTGTGTGTATGCCCGCGGTTATACAGTGGGGCAAAAAAGTATTTAGTCAGCCACCGATTGTGCAAGTTCCCCCACTTAAAATGATGACAGAGGTCAGTAATTTGCACCAGAGGTACACTTCAACTGTGAGAGACAGAATGTGAAAAAAAAATCCATGAATTCACATGGTAGGATTTGTAAAGAATTTATTCGTAAATCAGGGTGGAAAATAAGTATTTGGTCACCTCAAACATGGAAAATCTCTGGCCCTCACAGACCTGTAACGTCTTCTGTAAGAAGCTTTTCTGTCCCCCACTCGTTACCTGTATGAATGGCACCTGTTTGAACTCATCATCTGTATAAAAGACACCTGTCCACAGCCTCAAACAGTCAGACTCCAAACTCTGCCATGGCCAAGACCAAAGAGCTTTCGAAGGACACCAGGAAAAGTATTGTAGACCTGCACCAGACTGGGAAGAGTGAATCTACAATAGGCAAGCAGCTTGGTGTGAAAAAATCAACTGTGGGAGCAATCATCAGAAAATGGAAGACATACAAGACCACTGATAATCTCCCTCGATCTGGGGCTCCACGCAAGATCTCATCCCGTGGGGTCAAAATGATCATGAGAACGGTGAGCAAAGATCCCAGAACCACACGGGGGGACCTGGTGAATGACCTGCAGAGAGCTGGGACCAAAGTAACAAAGGTCACCATCAGTAACACACTACAACGGCAGGGAATCAAATCCTGCAGTGCCAGACGTGTTCCGCTGCTGAAGCCAGTGCATGTCCAGGCCCGTCTGAAGTTTGCCAGAGAGCACATGGATGATACAGCAGAGGATTGGGAGAATGTCATGTGGTCAGATGAAACCAAAGTAGAACTTTTTGGTATAAACTCAACTCGTCGTGTTTGGAGGAAGAAGAATACTGAGTTGCATCCCAAGAACACCATACCTACTGTGAAGCATGGGGGTGGAAACATCATGCTATGGGGCTGTTTTTCTGCCAAGGGGACAGGACGACTGATCCGTGTTAAGGACAGAATGAATGGGGCCATGTATCGTGAGATTTTGAGCCAAAACCTCCTTCCATCAGTGAGAACTTTGAAGATGAAACGAGGCTGGGTCTTCCAACATGACAATGATCCAAAACACACCGCCCGGGCAACAAAGGAGTGGCTCCGTAAGAAGCATTTGAAGGTCCTGGAGTGGCCTAGCCAGTCTCCAGACCTCAACCCCATAGAAAATCTGTGGCGGGAGTTGAAAGTCCGTGTTGCTCGGCGACAGCCCCATAACATCACTGCTCTCGAGAAGATCTGCATGGAGGAATGGGCCAAAATACCAGCTACCGTGTGTGCAAACCTGGTAAAGACCTATAGTAAACGTTTGACCTCTGTTATTGCCAACAAAGGTTATGTTACAAAGTATTGAGTTGTATTTTTGTTATTGACCAAATACTTATTTTCCACCCTGATTTACGAATAAATTCTTTACAAATCCTACCATGTGGATTCATGGATTTTTTTTTTCACATTCTGTCTCTCACAGTTGAAGTGTACCTCTGGTGCAAATTACTGACCTCTGTCATCATTTTAAGTGGGGGAACTTGCACAATCGGTGGCTGACTAAATACTTTTTTGCCCCACTGTATGTGTCCTGACAGCTGCGTCTATTGTGTCCCCAGGAGAAGTGTGGAGCGCCAGACGGCAGCCAGCACGAGGAGTGCTGAGACACGGGAGCGGAGAGCACTGAGGCACGAACTATTCACGGAGAGACACGACACTGGAGTCAGGGAAAGCACGGGGATTTATTGTTGTTTTGTTCCACCACTGTAAATAAACGCACTGCTTGTACATAGAGCACCGCGCCTGGGTCCTCCTTCCCCACACCCCCCACGGTTTGCCATGCCGAACCGTGACAAATACAGGTACAAGCCAAGCTATGACCAGGAAAATACTCACAGTGCTTTTTCTCATGATGGTTGGATATTGTAGAGGTTTGCATATAGCCATATATCTGTCATAGGCAATGGCTGCCAAGAGAACAAACTCTGAAGAACCCAGAGAATAAATTATGGAAAACTGAAAGAGACATGCTGAATATGATATGATTTGTTTTTTAGATAAAAAGTCAATCAGGAGTTTTGGGTAAATAGTTGTGGCGTAAATAACAACGTTCAGTAGCAATGCTGCAATAAAAGTGTACATAGGTTTGTGGAGATTTTTGTGGATCAAAATGAGGTATATAATAATAGAGTTACTGCAAGTTATTAGAATATATAATGTGAACATAATAAAAAAATAAAAATATCTGTATTAATTTCCACATGTCTATCAAAACTTATATAGGTAACATTTAATTCTTCATCCATTAATGTTTTAAAAAACTACAAAATGTTTCATTAAACAAATTGCGCAAGGTGAATAAATGGAAAATATTGAAAAATGCACCATCATGCAAACAGTGAGCAGTTACAGTCTGTGGAAGGTTTTTATCAGACAAATTAAGCCTCAAGGAGCTGAACACTGGAGGTTCATCTCACCCTTTTCATTCTCTTTTGCTTAGCACTGCACAACTTCAACACAATTTTTTTTTAGCTGAGATATGAAATCTTACACAATGGACTAGATTGAACTGGTTTAACTTGAGAAATGGAATTTAGGATGGATGCAAAGAGTGGCAGGTAACTTAAGTGCTGAAGCGCTAATCACAGAGTTGATTTCATAAGATCTGATGTAGGAGCAAGCTTGCAAGACAAGGACTTTACAGGAATTTCTTTATCTGACCGGGGTGTATTCTGTTCAGTGCCCTTGAGCAAGGCCTCATCGCCAATCAAAATTGATGGGTGATATTACAGAAGCCTCAAACAGAGATAAACCTGAGCTTATCTCAGGCTTATCTCTGCTCTGGCTTCTCCAGTCTGCATGTCAAATATCCTTGGGCAAGATACTAACTATGGGCAGAACTTTGTGTCATCAGAAACTGAATTTAAATAAATTAAATTCAAATTGTAGTTTAGTGTCAGGTGCTCCTTAGGCTTGCTAAAGGCTACTGGTGCTTCTGCGGACCAGACAAAGGGGACTCTACTGGAAGTGAGTGGTGTAAAGGGTGCAGTTACCTGGCTATAGTTGTAAATGAACCTATAGTAGAAACTAAGGAAGCCAAGGATGTACTGCAACAGTTGTCGACTAGGCTGGGAGTAGGCCACTGGGTCATAACCCGCACATTCACTGGATCAGTCTTCACTTGCCGTCTTTGCCAGTCCGAGAAAGTGACAGAGGAAGAATGTAATTCACATTTTTCAGCCTTTAAACCCAACCTGTTCTCCAGAAGCTATTGCAGAATACTGCAGACATGGATGACATGCTATTCAGGGAACTTGAAAAAAATATGTCAAGCAGGTAAGCAAAATATTGATAAAAAAAATATAAATTTTTAAGTCTCTTAATACATCATTAATTAGAGCCTTCAAGACATTCGGAGCATTAGGGTGTCACTAATACCTGAAGTGACCTAGGGGTAGTGTTGGGCAAGTTACTTTGAAAAAACAACTAGTTATAGTAACTAGTTACTTCTTGAATAAAGTAATTGAGTTAGTAACTGCATGTCTTGGGACTGTGGGAGAAAGCCGGAGTACCCGGAGGGAACCCACGCAAACACGGGGAGAACATGCAAACGCCACACAGAAAGACCCCGCCTGATGGTGGAATTGAACTCAGAACCATCTTGCTGTGAGGCCACAGTGCTAACCACAGCAGTTTGTGGGGTTAGGGTAATTGATTAATCCAAATTGCCCATAGGTGTGAATGCGGGAGTGAATGTGAGTGCGAATGGTTGTCTGTCTCTGTGTGTTAGCCGTGCGACAGACTGGCGACCTCTCCAGGGTGTACCCCGCCTCTCGCCCTATGACAGCTGGGATAGGCTCCAGCGCCCCCCGCGACCCTGAAAAGGATAAGCATAAGCGAATGGATGGATGGAGTTAGTAACTGAGGTATAATTGGCCATTATTGACTACTTTTGGTTTTACCTCTACATTTCGCCTTGAAAAAACTATTTACCTTGCCTTGTTTGGTATCATTCTTTACAACCTCACATGTTTGAATTGACTTTATTTTTTATTTTAACATACTATATTAAGATAAAATCAAAAATCAGACAAAAAACATAAATCCAGAGTAGAAAAACCCAAGATGGCGACACGTAAACTCTCGGCGTAGCGTCTCCCTCTGGACTGAAATAGGGCTTTGGACAAAGCGGGCCGGTCTAAATACTGACTCTGGGTAGGCAAACCTGAGTCTACCATGTCCACCTCCACCTGGACTTTGGATTGACGGGCCGGAGCCTGCCGGTGCCTACTGCGTCTACTAGATTCCCGGGAGGGCAGGCTGGGCCCTGCCCTGTCCTCCTTGTCCTCCCCCGCTCGGACTTGGAGCTAGCAGGCCGGGGCCTGTTGCGTCCCCCAGACTCGGAGCTAATCAGGCCGGAGCCCGCTGCATTCCCCGGACTCGGAGCTGGCAGGCCGGAGCCGGCTACATTGTCCATATTTCGAAGCTAACGAAGCCAGAGTCTGCTACACCGCCCGGACTCGGAGCTAACAGGACGGAGCCTGCTATACTGCCTGGACGCAGAGTTAACAGGCCGGAGACTGCTACACCGTCCGGACACGCAGCTAACAGGCCGGGCTGGAGCCTGCTACGACGCACCTCCATCTGATCCCCGGATTGCTTAGTCCACCTCCGCTCGGATTCGGAGCTAATAGGTTGGAGCCTTTTGTATTCACCCCCATTTTGGACCCTGGGCTATCATTATGAAGACAAGGACACTTATCGAAGCTTTATTGTGTTTATTCGTGGTTTGGGACTTGGGACATTGCGGTGCTCCTTGGGTGAGAACTGCAAAATATGAGCTGAGTATGGGTGAAACTTATTTTAGTGGCACTAGGTCAACTGTAGCAGTGCACCTGGAGTCACCAACGATTCATTTGGCTCTGGTTGTTAGCTTAAATCGATATGAAGTATTACCCAAATTACAAGGTTCCCTTGTTCTGTATAATCTTTCATGTTCACTTAAGAAAAAGCAGTATTTGTCGTTAACATCTGCAAAGTACGAAAATGCTTTTAAATGTAATATGAAACGAAGGTTAATGATGATTGTTTTACTTTTACTTATATCCGGAGATGTGCAACCAAATCCTGGACCTGAGTTGAAAAGTGTCCAGACCCCTGCCGATTTTAAATCTCAGCCAGGGTTAAAATGTGTTCATCTAAACGTACGCAGTTTATTACACAAGATGGACTTGGTCAGAATTTGGGCGAAATCGACAAACGCGGATATTGTGATTATCTCCGAAACTTGGTTGTCCAAATCTATTACAGATGATGACATCAACATAACGGGATACAATCTTTATTGTACAGATAGGCCTAGGAAAGGTGGAGGCGTAGCAATTTATGTTAAATCAAGATATGAAGTATCCATTGTTTTATCTGAATCTATTCCTAAACAAATGGAATTCTTGGCTTTGAATATTAAAATAGTAAAGTCTCTCTCTATAACAGTTGTTGGGTGCTATAGGCCTCCATCTGCTGTAAAGGAAACTTTATTATCTCTAAAGTATCTTCTGTCCAAATTAAATTATAACGAACTTCTATTGGCCGGAGACTTGAACTGGGACTGGCTGAATATAGCTTCTGATGAATTTAAATCCTTCTGTGACTCTGTTAATCTTAGCCAGTTGGTCAACCTACCTACAAGGCCAAATATAAAGAGTCCTGACAAATTTACTTTGATTGACCTAATTCTAACAAATGTCCCTCATAAGTTCCTGTCTCTAGGCGTGTTCTGTAATGATTTAAGCGATCATTGTGTAGTTGCTACCTGTAGGAACACTAAAATCCCTAAATGTAAACCGTGTATCATCTGTAAAAGAAATTTTAAAATATTTAATGAGCAAGCGTTTCATTATGATTTGTCCATGGTAAATTGAGAAAATTTGAGTCTGATACCAGACATCCATCTGGCTTGGGCTTATTTTAAAGAAATTTTTATGAAGATTTTAAATAAGCATGCACCTGCCAGAAAATTTAGGGTCAAGGGACGGGAGAACCCTTGGTTTTCATCGGAATTATCAGAGTCCATCCATCAGCGCAATGTGGCATGGGCAAAAGCTAGGAAAAACGATTCCCTGACTGACTGGTTAGATTTCAGGAAATTAAGAAACAAATGCACGACACTTATCAAGAAGGCTAAGTCAGAATATTATTTATCTGTTACTACAGAAAACCTCAATAACCCTCAGAAATTTTGGAAAGTAATTAAGTCCTTATCTATAAATAAAATATCACAGGCTCTTCCAAAATTCATTTTAAAAGATTCTGTCCCAGTTTATGACCAGTGTTGGTCAAGTTACTTGAAAAAAGTAATCAGTAACTAATTACTGATTACTTCCCCCCAAAAGTAATCCAGTTACTTTACTGATTACTTATTTTCAAAAGTAATTAATTACTTAGTTACTTTTTAAAAACACGATTTACAACCTGAATAGGTGATAAAGCGATAGATCTTTCAGCCCAATTCTATTTTTTCTGCATAATCCATCACACAAAATGTAATCAAATGGAAAAGTCCCTTTTTAAAACTTGTTTTATTAGTTTTAATCTTTTAACTTTATGCATCAAGCTAAAATTTTATTATATGCAACATTCTCTGACTGGAAGAAATTTGTTTAATATTTAAACCTATTTTCTGCACATTCCAGCACATAAAATAATTATTTTTGTGTGTTTACACTCACTCTTTCAAATAGATGCAAGTAAAACACAACAGAAAATAAATAAAGTCAAAGACTAGCGGTCCTTTTGCTCTATTTTCACCTGTAAAGCAGGAGCGGGGTAGGCGGAGGTTTATCCTGGTGCAGGTGTGCCGCAGCAGTCAGTTAAAGAATCCGCGAGTTTCCCTGTGAGTTTCCCATTACGTCGTAGCGTACTCGGTGCTTGCTTGGACGTTTAGGGGGGTTTTTTTCGCAGTAGAAAGAAGTTTTCTTCCCACGCACAATGCTAATGGACGCTAATGTTTTTGTCACTTTTTATGGAATCAAACTCAAAGTAAGGTCAGTACTTCCACGCTTTCATACTCTCTCCCACGCTCGATATATGATCCACTGTTGATCTGCACACAGCTGTTGTCACGAACGTGGCACTTGCTTATGCTGGGCAGACACTGTGCGATTTTTTTCAGTCGCGCGATTCAGCTCCTGCTCAAACTGTACGATTGACTCGCAGGAGTTAGAAGTTCATAGGTCACGATGCAGGGTCTCACACTATACGGCCCGATGCTCTGATGCGACCTGAGTGCTCACACTGTGCGTCCATAAAATGAAGGTTATAACAGAAATTCTGTCGCTCGCTCTCCCTCTCTGTCTTTCACTCACACAGACACACCACCACCATCAACTTTGCTAAATTGCTAATGAAAAACATTGAGCAGCAGTGTAGATCCAACTATTTTCAAGGTTGTTGTGTCGTGATAATTTTGTGAGGCCACATCGAAAAGGCTCGGATGAGCTTTCCAAAGTTCTACAAGTTGTACCTCCATCGCTTGTGTCCAGATCACACGCTGCACTGCCGTGCTGCGCCGTCTTTTTCACTGACATTTGTGTTTGCGCGTGCGCAGTGTGACAAACTGCGGTGACAAACTGCGGTGACACCCTCACGACGGTCGCGAGCGATTGATGATCCGGAGCTCGTCGTGAGGTGTTAATCGCGTCTCGTTACCCCACGTATACTACACGATGCACGACGAAGGCCAAAATTGGGCCGATCGCCAAAACGGTCGCACGACTCAAAAATCGGCTCAAAATGGGCCAAAAATCGCACAGTGTAAGCCCAGCATTACATCACTGTCATGAGACATTCTCGCAAAAAAATCACGGTTTTAGTAACGCAGTAACGCAGCATGCCTACGGCAAAGTAACGGTAATCTAATTACCGTTACTGCCCATCTCTGTTTATGACAGAACTGAGGTCTTAAATAGCTTTAACAAGCACTTCGTAGCTACTGGTTTTTTATTTAACTCTGTTGGAGCAGCCCCCATGATTCCCTGCACAGAACCCCAAACATATTTTGGGGAGCTTTTTGATTTTTCTCCTTTTTCTGTCCAGGAAGTGCATAAAGCTCTTAAAGCCTTAGATCACAGGAAACCCCCAGGGCCAGACTTAATAGAGCCCTATTTTCTGAAAATAGCAGCTGATTACATTGCACAACCTCTTACGATCGTTTTTAATCTTTCAATCCAAAATAAAGAAATTCCACTTGTTTGGAAGTCTGCTTTTGTTACGCCAATATTAAAAGGAGGCGACCCAGCCATTCTGACTAATTACAGGCCAATATCAAACTTGTGTGTCTTGGCAAAAGTCCTCGAGTCTCTCGTCAGTGAGCAATTAAAAGAGTTCTTGTACTCTAATGAAGTTCTCTCAAAACTGCAATCTGGGTTCAGAAAACAGCATAGTGCTGTTACGGCTGCCACAAAAGTGATAAATGACATACTTGTTGCTCTTGATAAAAAACAGCACTGTGCTTCTCTCTTTATCGACCTGTCAAAAGCTTTCGACACTGTGGATCACGCCATTTTAAAGCACAGGCTTCTTTCTTTGGGGCTGTCTAGACATGTCGTCTCCTGGTTCACTAACTATTTGAGTGACAGGACTCAATGCATTAAATGTGAAAATCTGTGCTCAGAACTTTTGAATATTCATACTGAGGTGCCACAGGGTTCAATTTTAGGACCTCTGTTGTTCATCATGTATATAAATGATTTGGAACAAAATGTGTCCAATGCTAGTATGCATTTTTATGCTGATGACACAGTTATTTATTCCTTTGGCTCAAACCTTGAAAAGGCAATAGAATCTTTGCAGAAAGCTTTTGACGTGGTTCAGCACACACTTCTAGAGCTGAAATTGGTTCTCAATGCTGAAAAGACAAAGCTAATGTTGTTTTCAAACATGAAGAGATTTCCTCAAACTGTCCCTTTGGTGTCCACTCTTGAGGGAAACCTCATAGAAGTGGTGCAAACGTATAAATATCTTGGCTTTTTAATTGATGATTCTCTGACCTTTAAATCTCACATAGACAATCTTGTGAAAAAACTCAAACTAAAATTGGGATTTTTCTTTCGAAACAAATTTTGCTTTTCTTTTGAGACAAAAAAGCATCTTGTAAATGCCACATTTTTTATCTGTTTTAGATTATGGTGATCTGCTGTACATGAATGCTTCCGCCCAGTGTCTTCATAACAGAGGTGTGGACTCGAGTCACATGACTTGGACTCGAGTCAGACTCGAGTCATTAATTTTATGACTTTAGACTTGACTTGAAAAAATGTTCTCAGACTTGTGACTTGACTTGGACTTTTACACCAATGACTTGGGACTTGAATTGGACTTGAACCGGTTTACTTGAAAAGACTTGATATTTTACCCCAAATATAAAATCTAACATGCATATTATATAGAGATTGAAAATGTGACGTCATTCACGGGTAGAACCGCAAAGGATTCTGGGAACTCGTGGCAAGCGGTACTAGCGCACGCAGGCTTTCAATTAAAATCAGTTATACAGCAATAAAAAGAAACACAAAAATGTCAAGAAGCCGTTGTATGATTAACTGCAATAGCCGGTCGCATGACAGCCACGGGAAGCCGACGGGTAAAGAGATCGGTTGTTATCGGATTATGTCGTTGAAGAGAAATTGTTCAAGCCATGTTTCCGAAGTAACAAAGACGCGACGGATGGCCTGGATTGCAGCCATTCAAAGATCAAATATAACATCCCAGAACACTCCAGCTCACAGGTTAGTCTGCTCCAAGCATTTACACGAAGGTCAGTGTTTTTTAGTAGTTAATACGTCATTTTCATAACATAATTAGTGATATAGGTTACAAGCAAGTCTGGCGCTGAACAGAAATTGTCGCACTATGTTCCTTTATTTATTGTGCATAAATAGTGAATTGTCCTGACACAATATTGCGTTTCGCTTCTGTTATTATGGTACATTGACAAAAACATATACTTTTATTCACAGGATAAAACAGGTTTTTTGTATCACTAATTGCCCAGTACGATTACAGCATACAATATTGTTGTCACTGCTACATTTCTGTGATGCTACCAGAAATTATTTCCACTACTAATTAATTACCGTTGAGCTCAAAGGTCCTATTAATAAACGGTTAAGAAATGTGTATTTATGAAGACGATTTGTGAGACTGGTAAACTTATGATACGTACGATGGTCTTTCGTTCTACACGGTGCAGTTCAAGGTCCTGCACCCATCCGTCGGTAAACTGTACCTGGGCTTGTTGCAGTGACCTGAAGTTACTAAACTTCATGAGTGTATGCACTCACTCCAAGAAGCGTATAATTATAAATATGCATATAAATATGCTAAGATGAGATAGCTGACTTCATCTAACTAGCAAATGTTGTCCAGGCTACGTTGGTGATACAGTTTTTTTTAATGTGTATATTTTTGTCATGCGATTTTAAAGCTGGTCCTACAACCGCATCCAAGAATAACATGCAGCTTATCTCAGAACTGTCGGTGAAAATTATTCTTGGAGCTAGGTTTAATTGAGCTGCATTTTATAGAGGTGCAATTTCACAATTTGTGTATATTTTCTAAGTTCACTATTTTGTCATGTGTTGAGAAAAACACAGATTTTAAAATTACATGGTCTAATATTTACATTTAGCATAACTGCAACATTATTTTTTCGTTGTTTTTTTTTTAAAGACTCGAAAGGACTTGAAATTCAAAGTTTCAGACTTGTGACTTGACTCGGACTTTTACACCAGTGACTTGAGACTCGACTCTGACTTGCCTGACATTACTTGAGACTTGACTTGAGACTTGAGGATAAAGACTTGAGACTTACTTGAGACTTGCAAAACAATGACTTGGTCCCACCTCTGCTTCATAAGATTGACTCAGTATATCATGCCTCTTTACGGTTTATTACAAACTGTAGGGCCTTGACCCATTGTTGTGATCTGTACGCTCGAGTGGGATGGCCTTCGTTGTCCTCCAGGAGGTTTGTTCACTGGTGCATCTTTATTTATAAGGCCCTGCTTGGACAAATGCCCACCTACATTTGCGATCTGCTCACACGGAGAAGTACTGTTTCTTACAGCCTGCGTTCAAGTGATCTTTTTTTGCTCAATGTTCCATTTGTCAGAACTGAACTGGGAAAGAGGGCTTTTACTTATGCTGCCCCTTTCACATGGAACATGATGCAAAAAGACTGGAAGATAGCAGATCTTATTTCATTAAATGCTTTTAAGTCCAGATTGAGAGAGCCAGAGAAAAATGTTTTTAAAATGTAATTGTTACTTATAATATGTATGTAACTTTGTAATTTCAACATGTTGTCGCCTCTTGGCCAGGACTCCCTTGAAAAAGAGGTTTTTAATCTCAATGGGACTTTTCCTGGTTAAATAAAGGTTAATAAATAAAGAAAAAAGAAAAAAGTTATATTTTCACTGTAACAAACACAAACATTAACAAAACATTTTCATAACCTGAAATGCAAATATAAATGGTAAATTTTTAAAACGTATGCACAAGTCTTGCAAACCACAAAGTTATTTGTAGCTATGTACCTAAAAATGCAGCCAAGGCATTTTTTTAAATCACCATTTCAAACTATTTACAGAACAGTCAGACATTCTGCATCAAATAAGATGCCACACAAATTATTTGTTTCACTCCAAAAAATTATTTCTGTTCACTATAAGATAAAGGAGCCATCACTAGCCTAATACCTGTAGATGGTGTATCACTGCAGTCTGTCTTTGGTGGCTTTTTGGCAGCAAGTGCGACATTCAGCAGTTGCCTCATTGTTCTAACATACAAAAAAACAAAACAAAACTATTGGTTACACTACACACTAACTATACAACACACTAGCTACACACTCCAAACAAGCTAAAAGTCACAAATCTCTCACATCTCCATCTCTCATTACTCCAAAAACTTCCCCCTCTTCAATGAAATGCCACATGTTGCCATACCATTTTTTGATTGTTTGGCATTGTAAATCTTTACACCAATAGGAACTGGTGGGTTTTTTTGTGTTTTTCTTGCAAGCAGAGAGTGGTTTAAAGTGCTTTCCTTAGAAAATGCTGTTTTCACAGTTTCTTCCTGCAGTAGACATAGCGATAGTATTCAGGAAAAAACATTGTGTATAATTTTTTAATCATAACTCTGGTTTTACGTGGCCTATCAACGTAATTTAAAAACAGGTATATACAGGGAGTGCAGAATTATTAGGCAAATTAGTATTTTGTCCACATCATCCTCTTCATCCATGTTGTCTTACTCCAAGCTGTATAGGCTCGAAAGCCTACTACCAATTAAGCATATTAGGTGATGTGCATCTCTGTAATGAGAAGGGGTGTGGTCTAATGACATCAACACCCTATATCAGGTGTGCATAATTATTAGGCAACGTCCTTTCCTTTGGCAAAATGGGTCAAAAGAAGGAATTGACAGGCTCAGAAAAGTCAAAAATAGTGAGATATCTTGCAGAGGGATGCAGCAGTCTCAAAATTGCAAAGCTTCTGAAGCGTGATCATCGAACAATCAAGCGTTTCATTCAAAATAGTCAACAGGGTCGCAAGAAGCGTGTAGAAAAACCAAGGCGCAAAATAACTGCCCATGAACTGAGAAAAGTCAAGCGCGCAGCTGCCAAGATGCCACTTGCCACCAGTTTGGCCATATTTCAGAGCTGCAACATCACTGGAGTGCCCAAAAGCACAAGGTGTGCAATACTCAGAGACATGGCCAAGGTAAGAAAGGCTGAAAGACGACCACCACTGAACAAGACACACAAGCTGAAACGTCAAGACTGGGCCAAGAAATATCCCAAGACTGATTTTTCTAAGGTTTTATGGACTGATGAAATGAGAGTGAGTCTTGATGGGCCAGATGGATGGGCCCGTGGCTGGACTGGTAAAGGGCAGAGAGCTCCAGTCCGACTCAGACGCCAGCAAGGTGGAGGTGGAGTACTGGTTTGGGCTGGTATCATCAAAGATGAGCTTGTGGGGCCTTTTCGGGTTGAGGATGGAGTCAAGCTCAACTCCCAGTCCTACTGCCAGTTTCTGGAAGACACCTTCTTCAAGCAGTGGTACAGGAAGAAGTCTGCATCCTTCAAGGAAAAACATGATTTTCATGCAGGACAATGCTCCATCACACGCGTCCAAGTACTCCACAGCGTGGCTGGCAAGAAAGGGTATAAAAGAAGAAAAACTAATGACATGGCCACCTCATTCACCTGATCTGAACCCCATTGAGAACCTGTGGTCCATCATCAAATGTGAGATTTACAAGGAGGGAAAACAGTACACCTCTCTGAACAGTGTCTGGGAGGCTGTGGTTGCTGCTGCACGCAATGTTGATGGTGAACAGATCAAAACACTGACAGAATCCATGGATGGCAGGCTTTTGAGAGTCCTTGCAAAGAAAGGTGGCTATATTGGTCGCTGATTTGTTTTTGTTTTGTTTTTGAATGTCAGAAATGTATATTTGTGAATGTGGAGATGTTATATTGGTTTCACTGGTAAAAAAAAATAATTGAAATGGGTATATATTTGTTTTTTGTTAAGTTGCCTAATAATTATGCACAGTAATAGTCACCTGCACACACAGATCAATCAATCAGTCTTTATTCATAAAGCACTTTTCATACAAAAAATGTAGCACAAAGTGCTTTACATAGTTAAAAACAGCCCACCCCACCCTCCAACTCACTCCCCACACTCTCATTAACATAAATGATGTGAATACACACATATCCCCCCCACACACACACACACACGTGCGCACACTTAAAGAGTAAAAATTGGGCTGGGCTCGCATGAGCCAAGTGAGGAAACATTATAACAGAGAGCCGTCTGCACTGGGAGCCGGTCACAGACCACAGCCTCCAGGCTGGGCACACAGCAGGAGGGAGGCAAAGGAGCCCCCCAGCCAGGCTGAGAGGACCCCCAGAGACCCAGCAGCCACGGTCGATCACAGTCCCGGTGCAGAAAGCCCCCTCCGAGGAAACACTGGAGATATGACACAATACGATGTATACAGGGTAAAATGATAAAATAAATAAGAACGGGATACAATATAAATATAAATATAAATATAAATAGAGTAAGAAGATTAAAAAATTAATAACAATAAAATCAATAAATATTAGGTAAAGCCTAAATTAATAATAGAATAACAGGATAGAATAAATAAGCATAAAATTAATAAACGCTAAGTAAAAGCTAAATTAAAAAGGTGGGTCTTGAGCCTGTTCTTAAAAACATGTACGTTCTCTGCGGCCCTGAGCTCCTCCGGCAGGCTGTTCCACAGACGAGGACCATACCACTGAAAAGCTGCCTCTCCGTGAGTATGTGTTCTTTAGGGACAATCAAAAGGCCAGCACCAGAGGACCTCAGGGTCCGCGAGGGTTCATATGGTAAAAGCAGATCTGAGAGATAAGAAGGCCCAAGACCATTAAGACATTTAAAAACCAATAAAAGATCCTGAAACACATGGGGAGCCAATGCAGCGATTCTAAAACCGGTGTAATGTGGGCCCGCCCTCTGGTCTTCGTCAGCACACGAGCTGCCGAGTTTTGCAAAAGTTGTAAAGTTGAAATATTCTTCTTAGGAAGACCAGAGAGCAGGGCATTACAGTAATCAATGCGACTGGTAATAAAAGCATGCATCAGCATCTCTGTGTTGGCCCAAGAGAGAATAGGGCGGACTCTGGCTATATTTTTTAGATGATAAAATCCAATTTTGGTTACATGTTTAATATGTGGGATAAAACCAAGCTCAGAGTCAAAAATAACACCCAGGTTTTTCACTTGTAGCGAAGGACATAGTGAAAATGCCTCTAATTTAGACAACAGTTTCTCTCTCTGAGCCTCGGGACCGACGATTAAAACTTCAGTCTTGTCCTGGTTAAGCTGTAAAAAGTTTTCTGCCATCCAAGATCTTATATCTAAAATACAGTTAAAAAGGGCATCCATTGGTCTGGTGTCATCAGGAGACATAGAGATGTACAGCTGCGTGTCATCAGCGTAACTGTGAAAGTTCACTCCATGCCTCCTGATGACACTGCCGAGAGGGAGCATATATAAATTAAAAAGTACAGGGCCTAAAACCGACCCTTGAGGCACACCACATGTCATTTTATGGATCTTAGAGGAGCATGTGATTATGCGAACATGCACCCGGTCAAATCTTTCTGCTCACCGGACCTGGAGTACCTGATGGTTAAGTGCCGGCCATTCTGGCTACCGAGGGAATTTACAGCAGTGATTATTACGGCTGTTTACATTCCCCCACAAGCCGACACTGACCGAGCACTCAGGGAACTGTACAGCGCGATCAGCAGCGAGGAAACCGCACACCCAGAGGCAGCGTTTATCACGACCGGGGACTTTAATAAGGGAAACCTGAAGAAAGTCTCACCAAAACTCCACCAACACATCCACTTCAACACTCGTGGAGACCGGCTACTTGACCACTGCTACACCTCTTTCCGGGATGCGTACAAAGCCCTCCCCCGCGCCCCATTCGGCCAATCAGATCACCGCTCCATCCTGCTCCTGCCCGCCTACAGGCAGAAGCTGAAACAGGAAGCTCCAACCCGGAGGGCGGTGCACTGTTGGACGGACCAATCGGAGTCTGCGCTGCGGAACTGTTTTGATCACGCGGACTGGGAAATGTTTCACGTGGCTGCTAGGGACATTGATGAGTACACAGACTCAGTCTGCGGATTTATCAGGAAATTCGTGGAAGATGTCGTCCCATCCAGAACAGTTAAATCCTTCCCAAATCAAAAACCCTGGATTAACGGAGATGTTCGCGCGGCACGGAGCACCGCCTTTGCCTCCGCGAACACATCGGACTACAAACACGCACATTACCAACTCCGGAAGACGATCAAAGCAGCCAAACGTGAGTACAGGGACAGGGTGGAGCAACAGTTTGACAACCCTCGGAGTATGTGGCAGGGACTAAACACGATCACAGACTTTAGAGGGAAACCCAGCACACCGCAGACCACGGCCTCTCTGTGTGAGGATCTAAACGTATTCTACGCTAGATTCGACACAGCGAACACCATGAGACCGGACAGTGTGCGCACCGCGGATGACGTCAGTGCGCACACTGTGTCTGAGGAGGATGTGCGGAAGTGCTTCAGGAAGGTGAACGCACGCAAAGCTACTGGTCTGGACGGGATTCCCGGCCGCGTCCTCAAGTCATGCGCGGCTCAGCTGGCTGGAGTGTTCACACACATCTTCAACCTTTCCCTCTCTCTGTCTGTAGTCCCAGCCTGCTTCAAAATGGCCACCATCGTCCCTGTACCCAAGTCCTCCACCATCTCCTCATTGAATGACTGGCGACCTGTAGCCCTGACCCCCATCGTGAGCAAATGCTTCAAGAAGGTGGTTAGGGACTTCATCCGCTTTGCACTACCCGACTCACTGGACCCTCTACAGTTCGCATACCGCCACAACAGGTCCACTGATGATGCCATAGCCCTGACACTACATACTGCCTTGTCACACCTGGAGAAGAGAGACACGTATGTGAGAATGCTGTTTGTAGATTACAGCTCAGCATTCAATACCATCGTTCCCTCGAAGCTGGACAGGAAACTGCAGGATCTAGGACTGAGCAGCTTCCTCTGCAGCTGGATCCTTAGCTTCCTGTCTGACAGACGCCAAGTGGTCAGACTGGGCAGCATCACCTCATCCTCCATCACACTGAACACTGGTGCTCCACAGGGGTGTGTACTGAGGCCTCTCCTATACTCACTCTACACCTACAACTGCACAGCCACTAACAACTCCAACATCATTGTGAAGTTTGCGGACGACACTACAGTGGTGGGTCTTATCACCAATGGTGATGAGACGGCTTACAGGGAGGAGGTCAGCGCCCTGACCCACTGGTGTCAAGACAACCATCTCACCCTCAACGTCGCAAAGACAAAGGAGTTGATAGTGGACTTCCGGAGGTGCAGAGAAGTACACACCCTCATCACCATCAACGGCGCTGCTGTGGAGAGAGTGAGCAGCTTCCGGTTCCTTGGTGTACATCTGGCTGAGGATCTTACGTGGTCAGTACACACAAACAAAACAGTGAAGAAGGCGCAGCAGCGCCTCTTCTTTCTCAGGAGACTGAAAAGATTCGGCATGAGCCCCCGCATCCTCAGGACCTTCTATCACTGTGCCATTGAGAGCATCCTCACTGGATGCATCACCACCTGGTATGGCAACAGCACCGCCTACAACTGCAAAGCTCTCCAGCGAGTAGTGCGGTGCTCTGAACGGATAATTGGAGGTGTGCTTCCCTCCCTCCAAGACATCTACAGGAAGCGGTGCCTGAGGAAAGCGGGGAGGATCATCAAGGACTCCAGTCACCCCAGCCATAAACTGTTCAGACTGCTTCCATCAGGAAGGAGGTTCTGCAGCATCCGGTCCCGTACCAGCAGACTGAGAGACAGCTTCTTCCACCAGGCCATCAGACTGCTGAACACTTCATAGACACCTCACCTTCACTACTGGAACTTTAACATTATGCACTCCATACTGTACAGTAATGCCACTGTTTTGCACATGTCTCAACTCTGTATATTTTTATATATTTTATTTATTGTTTACTCTATTTAACTTGTAAAATATGTGTACACACACACACACACACACACACACACACAGAAAAATATTTAGTATACACATCCAGGAATGCATATACTATTATATATTGTACATATATTTATTAGTTTCAGATGTAGCCATTCTTGTATTTTGCTTGTTTACATTATTGTATTTTGCACAACTCTGTTGCTTGTGAAGCTCGCACACAAGAATTTCACTCACATGTACTGTACCAATGTACCTGCACATGTGATGTGACAATAAAAGTGATTTGATTTGATTTGATTTGTATCCATACTCACCATAAAAGTTCTGTCAGAGAGATAGGAAGTGAACCAGTTGTGTACAGCACCAGAGAGGCCCACCATGTGTTTCAGTCTGTTTAAAAGAATAGCGTGGTCTACTGTATCAAAGGCTGTGCTTAGATCCAGTAGTAGAGCTTTTGGGCGTCCCAGTTACATCTAAGATCATTTAAAACCTTTAGGAGAGCAGTCTTTGTGCTGTGGTTCACCCTAAATCCAGACTGGAATATCTCCAGGATCTGTCTATCATTCAAAAAGTCATTAATCTGAGTAAAAACAAGTTTTTCTAAGACTTTACTTAAAAATGGTAAGTTGGATACAGGTCTGTAGTTATTAAAATCATTACAATCCAAATTGCTCTTCTTCAGAAGGGGCCTCACCACCGCCGTTTTAAAGGCAGCAGGGAAGACACCCAACTGAAGAGAGCAATTCATCATGTATAAAAGCTCAGCCTCAAAAAATCCATAAAGTGTTTTAAAGAGTGAAGAAGGGATTGGATCTAAAAGACATGTGGTGGGTCTCACTGTGGAGAAAACTTTCTGAAGGTTCTCAGCATTAACCAGGACAAAGCTGTCCAGTGTCTCCTCAGGTACAATCGAGCCCTCAGATGTGTTTACAAACATATCGCGATTAGATAAAATATCAGATCTGGTGGCGCTGATTTTTCCCCTGAAGTGGTCTGCAAACTGCTCACAGAGCGAGTCTGTGGGGGTTCTTTGGGAGCTGTTAAAATCAGGGTTAAATAAATGATCCATGGTGGAAAAGAGGACCTTGGGATTATTTTTGTTATTACTGATTATTTTGGCGAAGTATGAATTTCTTGAATTCCTTAATGTATTATTGTACATTTTAAGTTGCTCGCAAAATATTTGATGGTTGATAGTATTTTTATTTTTCCTCCATCTCCTTTCTGCTGCCCTGCAATTTCTTTTGAGTTTTTTGACTTCTTCGTTTCTCCAGGGTGATACATGTTTTACGTTAATCTGTTTGGTGGTGAGTGGAGCAACGGAGTCAAGGCTTTTCTTCAGTTTGCTGTTGAAATGATTAAAAATCAAATCACAGGGTGCAGGTAAAATCACAGGGGGGCATTCGTCTAAAGCCCTGGTAAAATTTGCAGCCACTTCAGAGGCTAGATAGCGCCGCCTCACAGTTCGCACCGAGGTCTCCCGCTGAATAAAACCGGTGATGTTAAAAAACACACAGTAGTGGTCACAGACAGCCCAGTCAACAACAGAGGACACGCTGGTGGACAGCCCATGGGTGATGACCAGGTCCAGAGTGTGTCCTCTGTTGTGAGTCGGCTGTGTGACGTGCTGGGTAAAATCCAAACAGTGAAGAATGTTTAAGAATTCTTTTGATGCAGGATCAGAAGGATTATCTATGTGCAGGTTAAAATCACCGGTTAAAATTATCATATTATATTTTGAATGTATGTTTGTTAAAAATTCTGAGAATTCCTTGATAAAAGCAGCGCTGTCTTTAGGTGGTCTATAAATTGTGACAGATAAAACTGGAGGGCTGCTGAAAACAATAGCATGGAATTCAAAAGTGGTAAAATGATCAAATAAAATTTGTTTGGAGGTGATTGTGTTGTTGGCTAAAGATGCAGTCCCACCACCTCTCTTACCACTTCTAATAGAAAAAGAGAAATTAAAATTTGGTGGGGAGGCCTCAGTGAGAACAACTGGTGCATCCGAACCCAGCCATGTTTCAGTTAAAAATAAACAGTCAAGTTTATTATCTAAAATTAAATCATTAATAATAAAAGACTTGTTCAACAGAGAGCGGACATTTAAAAGTGCCATACTGATTGAGACTGGTGGATTTTTGACAATAGAGTTGAATGGATGTTGATATTTTTGAAGAGGCCGGAGGTTATTAATGTTTTTGGAGTTACTGGATTTATGATAATTCTGTTGCTCTCTGTTTGTGATTATGACGGGTATTGTGTTGACTGTGGGAAAGAGAGGTCCGAGTCCAGAGTTTTGTGTATTACTGTTAAAAGTGGAACAAATATAGGAGCTGGGACCATGGGAACATCAGTCAGTGGCAGACAGATCTGCAGGTAATGTCAATTTGGGGTAGTGACAGGGCGATGTGCGGGAGTGCTGTACGCCAAATGCCAAATTGGCGGACAGCAAATGGCGTCCTCAGGCGTTGAGGTGGAGCCCGTCTGCCCCAAAAAGATGCCTCCTCTCCCAGAAGGCATCAAAATTGTTAATAAAACCCATTCCGTGGGAGACACAGGCGGAGGAAAGCCAGGTGTTAAGGCTGAGCAGCCGGCTGAAACGGCCTATCCCTCTGCCACAGGTGGGGGTGGGCCCGGAGATAAAAGCACTCACCTGCAACTGACCAAGGAGGCTGAAGAGTTGGAGGAAGTCCAACTTCAGCAGCTCAGATTGCTGTTCGGGGATGTCATTGGTGCCGATGTGGATGATGAGCCGGTTAACCTGTGGGTGGGATGCCAGAATGTTGGGAATTCTGTCCACTATGTCAACAACAGTGGCTCCCGGGAACGACAGCGTGAGCGCCCCCCTCATCCGCACGTTCCTGACGATGGAATCCCCGAGGACCAGCGTGGAGAGACGAGGTACCACCGGGGGTTGCTGGTATCCCCCTAAAATAGCTAAAACTAAAAACAAACTAAAAACTAGTTTGTTTTAAAGAAGTCCAGACGCTTTTCTTTGCAAGCTCCTTTGAAAACTAAAAACTACTTCCAAAAACATTGAGCTTTGATATTAATGAGTTTTTTGGGTTCATTGAGAACATGGTTGTTGTTCAATAATACAATTATTCCTCAAAAATACAACTTGCCTAATAATTCTGCACTCCCTGTAGTTGACATAGCATTGTGTTGCTATATGATCTTAAATTGGTCATATGATTGGTTTACCATGGCTACTTCTTCCTCAGCCAATCAGCGTGGGGGAAGTGAATCAAACCGGAGCCCTTAGAGCTGGAGGGTAGTGCAGATTGTACAGAGTTGGCCAAACAAAACAGACTCCAGCTACTTATTTTATTGCCAGATCAGACCATATGGAGGTTATGTTTTTCCAGCCAGGAATAACCTAAGATGAGGGGTTTGTCAGGCGAGAAGAAGGTGAAGAAGGAGATGGATTCACAGTGGCAGACGAGACTAAACAAATGGGCCAATATTATGCAGCGGACTGCTGCATAATATTGGCAAACACCAGTTTGTGCAGTGGTAGGAATGGGAGGTTCCATGGAGTCAGAGGCCTACATGGTTGAGTAATTTGTAATCAATGAGGTTCTGTTCAGCACGGGATCAAGGAGAGCAGAAACAAACCCAAGCATGGAAATCCTCTCTCTCCTCTGGAGTCAAGCACAAATGCTCGATTTGCATGTGCTGCAGCTCTGAAGAGGAACAGGAGGACACTGAAACTGAAACAATAGCTGGAGATGAGATAGTTGGGGCAGACGGGCTAAAAGAATTCTACCAAGGTCTTAGAACTCTTTTCTGCCTCCCTGTCTCCCAGCCAGTTGTTGATTGTGATGGGAGAGAGATTAGCTCCTCAAATATAAAGCCTGGAGAAATACTGTGTAAAGCATAATCTGGCCAGCCTGCCTCAGTGGCATTGGTGTGAAACTCAACTTAAAACTCACCTACTCAGCAGTTTCCCTGGTGGAGATTAAGCAATTTTTTTGGCTGAACTGAATCTCAGACACAGGATGAGCAAATGCGCTTCAGGAAAACATCATATGGAGAGGTAGAAATGAACAAAACCTTAACAAGCCTCGGCCCATGACAGTGCTCTTTCCCTTAATAAATTGCTTACATGGAACAGCTGAGTGGCATCACTGGGGAAACATTGTCCTGACTTACAGGAGAATGTTTCGGGTGTGTGAAAAATAGTGTCACATAATACTGTGCCAGAAACCATGAAGTTCGCATTGGGAAATAACTGGGTGGTGGCTTTACGTGAGTCAGACTGGGATTGGGCCATAGCTGGTGGATCCTATGCAGAGGCAAGGGGTTACACTAGAATACATCTCTTGAACTAAAGCGGGTAGTTCCTCCTGCTTATCAATGATAGTTTGCCATTTCTTATCTAGGACCTGGAGAGCCTGTTTAAAAATTATGGTACGTGTTGGGTCCGCTTGGTTTATCCCTTGCCAGATTATATTATCAAGGCTGTGCAGCCAAGTGTGCAGGTTGGACCCAAAAGCAGACACAATAGACTGAAAATTCCAAACAGTGAAACGTTTATTGAAGACAGTGATCTCAGGGATAGGGGATAGGGGATAGGGGCAGGGACACAGCGAAACAGACACAGGGAGACAAAGTTTAGCACAGGAAAGGTTAGGAAGATTACATAATAAACATGGAAAATTTTTTTAATTAGAATCTTACTTTTATTGTCATGTTTCTGCATAGACAACACTGCCTTGAGTTTCCACCCAGGAACTATGTCTTGTTTTATGCCTTGTCAACACAACGGTATGTTGCTATTTTTTATTTTTTATTTTTTGCCTGTCCCGTTCAGCACTGAAGCAATCAGAATTGTTGTCTGAAGGCCAAGAAAGATGCCCAATGGATATATTATTCCTTTTTTTTTTTTTTTGCCTGTCCCATTTGGTTATGGATATATTTTTCCAAGTGGATCATTATGGCTTTGCCAAACTGGTCAACTTGATATTTATTCATTTTAACTTTTAGTTATTACAACTATTTGATAGAGGGTGTGGGGAGTGTTACAGGTTCAAATATTGAGGGTGAGCACAAAAACAACAGAAGAGTTAAGTCAAACGATGATTTTTAATGAACACACGCATGGAGAGATGAACACTGCACACACCAGCATCGATCTCCGCCAAATGATACACAAGCAGTTGTTTTTATAACATCAGGGTATTATTTATGACGCCCCCTCATGCTTCAAAGCAGATACAAGGCCTATCTCCCCTCACCACACTCCCTGCCGGTGACTGATGCCCTCAGGGGTCGGTGCATTGGTGGTTCTTGGTGTCCGGGGCTGGGCACTCAGGTATGTACCAGCTCACTCCCGGTGGCTACCTGGCGGGGCCTGGCACCTGTTGCTCGGTCAGGCCTCCTCCGGGGTGTGGGGGGCCCTCGGGCCTCCGGCCTCTGGTCCTGCGGCTCGGTTCACTCTGGCACAGCTGGCTGCCGGCAGAGCCGGCGGGCACGCCGGTGCAGCCCCCTCTAGCTTCTGCTCGGTGGCTACTGGGTGACGCCTCGTCTGGGGATCCTCAGCCCTTCCCATGAGGGTGGCACGGATGCCGTGATGATAATGATAACAAATGATAATAAACTAAAAGCGCTGGGTCACCGACCCAGGACCATGACAGATACAATACATGCATAAGTTTCAAAACCACAAATGTTCTGTTGACAACTTTTGACACATTTCAAAGGACATCTTCTCCGTCTCGAGGCCAGGTGCTTCCTATTAATCTTCTAGCTCTCGCTTATCTCCTGGAACAAACTGTCCCTTAGGCAAACACAAATTTGCAGTCACAAACTTTTGCAAACTATTATTTGAACTCTTACCTAAACATGAGTCTAACTACTGTTTGTGTGTGTATGTCTCGACCTCCAACGCACTCAGCCTCACCCCGCCCGTTGATGCTTCTAACCTTTTACCAGACAGAAGCTCTCTGTGATAGGTGTAATAATCGTAACTAAGAACATGTGTAATCTATTGAATAAATGCTTTGATGAAATGGTAATTAATGATGATGGTTATGATGATGGTTATGAATAGTAGCAGTAAAATATTTCCCTGATCTCCACAGGGTCCATAGCCCGCAACCCCAGGAGGGTGTGCTCCAACAATAGGGGGATCACACTCCTTAGCCTCCCCAGGAAACTCATCCCGGTCGCGGACCAGCTCTTTACCCTTTTGAGATGATGTGGTTCTGTTTGCTTTATCAGGTAATGGCCTCCAGCTTGCACTGGAGCGGTTTGCAGCCGAGCGTGAAGCATCAATAGTGAGAATCAGGAAATCTAAATGATACTTAAACATAAACAATGAATGTCAAAATATAAGAAAACTCAAAAACACTGGACAGGACAGGACTGTTTCTCCAAATAATTTTTGGCTCTGTGAAAATAGTGCACTGTGTAAAAACAATGGGTGTAATTGACAAACAGCACAATACTCATTTACCCTCTGGGATAATATCTGATAATCGCATGGCCAATTTAAGATGAACAAGTAGAAAGCAGGAACCTCGCTGATTCTCCGCTGTCAGTAACTTTGACAGTTTGATTAACTCCACCAAATTAATAGATTGAAGCCAACATAATGAGGCATCAAAACATGTCGTGGACACATCTTACTGTAAATAACACTAAGATTTTTTATATATTGTATCATTATGTGATAATGACACTTTTAAACTAAGCAGAATAATATAAAAGCAAAATTGTTCCTATTCACATTTAGTGTTATATTTGAGTGTACTGAGTGTCATCTCAATACATATTCGGGATTCAAGTATTCATTTTAGTTGGCTATTGCAGAGCACAGTCTGCTAGCAATGATTGTTGCTGGGTATGGGGGAGGGTTAGGGTTAACACCAGAGGCGGAGGGAGACACTTGATACACCCGGGGTAGTATGCATGTGGGATTGGTGGGGTGGGGTGTTAGAAATGACTGAAAGAATAATAGGCTCTGTTTTGAGTTTTGTTCAAAAGTTATGCAAAAGTTATGCAGGCTTGTTGTGCAAACAAGCCTGCATAACTTAATAAATATGGAATTTGAAAAATAACAAACCTAAAAAGAAACACTAGGTACGAGATACATGAGTACCTATGATACGGTGATACTTTTGGTAAACAACCATTTGACTAACATGTCTGTCTCACCTGGCTCTTGTTTCCTCTCTGTTCTGTCCTCGTTCTCCATCTCCCTCTCTCTCCCTCTCTGTTCCTCTCTCTCCCTCTTTGTGCTGACAATCAAGCCAAACACCAACATCATACAGTTGAAACCAGATATTTACAAACTCTTCAGATAAAAACACAAACACTTTTTTAATTGTAACATAAAATCAGGCTAAATGTTTATTTTTTTTAGGTTGATAAATATAAAAAGCACATTTGTTAACTTTAAGAGTAAAGAGAGAAACTATCTGTATTTCTTAATTGTAAATGGCACCAAATTGTATTCAAAATTGAGCCACACTTATGGAGCTCCACAGTTCTTTTCCTGGTGTTTTGGTTGATATCTCTTGATTTTCCTATGTCAAAGAAACAGGCTCTGTGTTTTGCCTTATATGCATCCACGGGTGTGCCACCAGTTTACTCACATGGACTCTACTAACCTATCAGAAGCTTCTTCAGCTCAGAATGGAATCGTCTGGAGTTTTCTTATTAATTAACAATAAACTTAGTGTATACTCCTAAATTTGATGAAAGTGATAAAAAACATAGACAGCTCTCTTTATTCTGACATGTAACTAATTCAAAAGATATTTCAATATTTATTTATCCAAAACAAAACAAGTTTACTCTAAATTGATGTTGTACAGTAAAAAAAATGTTCTTGTTTTATGTTTTCCATAAAGTGTATGTAAATATCTGGTTTCAACTGTGAATATCCTGCTGTGTATTGAAATTCCTCTTGTTTTCCATAGAAATATACTGAACAACATACAAAGCATAATATATAAAATAACATCTACCTGAGTGTTTTCTTTGAAAGAAGCCCCTTATGTCCATTCTTGTATTCTGAAACCAATTTATTTAGCCGTGGAGGGTAACAACTGAAAATATGAAATAAACACAAATGTAAGCTAAGACTCTCTAAAGAAACAACATTGTTGTTGTTCGGCTTTTCATTTCGCCATTTGTTGATTCACTTGAAGAACAAGTAATGTAATATGGGTCAAGTGATCAGTTTGATATCAATCTTTCGTGATACACTGTCATATTTACATTGTTTGTACAGTATGAATGATTTGCTTTGGTACCTGGTCAAACTTCAGTTCTCCTCTGTCTGCCTGGCTCCACTTCTCCAACAGCAAACTCGCAGGCAGCAGCTCCCCACAACCGAGATGACAGACCTTGCCGACCGTACATACAATACACAAACATCACATTGGGGAGACAGGTCAGGCTAGGTAGCAAGGAAAAAAACATCAAAATGCGTAACACAAAAGGATAATACAGGAATGCACAGATATTAACACACCATAGCACAATAAACACAGACAAGCAACACGGGAAAGTGTTCCAGTGTGTACATCTGATCTGGGACCGCTGCAATCTTCGACTGCGCCTCCAGCTGACCCGATGTCCACATCAGAGGGGAGGTAAGCGTTGGAGGTGGCGTTGGATCCGGGGTAGGGAGGGTGATGTGTCAGCGAGTGCTTATCAGTATCAGTATATGTATGTGTGTGCGTGTCCATAGTTCAGCTGAGACCGCGTCCTTCGCCCTGCCAGGCCCTGCCAGGCCCTGCCAGTGTGCACTATGTGCTTCAAATATTGTGTGTAGTTTTTGTTTTATACAGTTGTCAGCCAGGCATCTAACTATGAAAAAATTACACTCCAAAAGACCCTGAGCTTCTGAAAAAACAACCCGGGCTTAAGCCCAGTAAGCCACCCCGCCACTGGTTAGCACATGTGATAACTTTGACTTCAGAAGGTAAAACTTGTTCAAAATCTGTGCTTGAATCACATCTTGTTTATTTAAAATCCATTATACTAGTTTACACCATAGTCAGGTACGCTTCGAAGGCTACTCTTTAAATCTCCTATTTCTGATAATTAATACCAAACTTTTTAATACAAGGCAAGTTTAATTGCTCTCTTAGGCCAAAAGACAAAATGGCTTGTTGACCACTTTATCCTTTTGACAGTTACGTCTGTGATAGTTACAACTTAGTGACACATTGTGGAGGCCATTGAAATAATAAATTCTCTCCTTCTCTCTCTTCTCTCTGGTGTGAAGACCCAAAGGTACTGGATGTTTGTTGTGATATACTACATTAGATCAGGTTCACGGATCCTGCTAATGACAGTGATACATGGGAAAACATCCCAAAAGTCCTTCATAGTAGCTACTGTGAGATAATTAGTTGTTTAGAGACTGGCTGTAGTCAGGCCACTCCTCTGAGGCTTGGCCTGTTGTTTTACACAGTGCAGGTGGGATGCAAGCTCACTAATGATACTCATTACAGTAACCTTATATCACCTATGGACTGTCAACTTAATTTCTGTCACCTAATCCTGAAGTAAAATTGCATAAACATACAGTTGGAACTTACTTTTTTCTTCTAAGACCACACACACACACACACACACGGGTCTATGTGGTATGGAGGGACTATCCTACGTCAATCCGCCCGGTGGTGGTTTAAGTGGACTACCCTTTCCAAAGGACTTAGAGCCAAGGGACTGAGGTTAAAGTGTTCGAAAAAATCTGAAAAAAATTTGGGTCACTTCAGACCTCATACACTCCCTATAGAAGTCTAGATACACTGATACACACCAACCAGACTCTATTGTGTTTTCTGGAGACATTGTCCACTTGACAACAATGTGTTTTATGAGGTCCAAAAAAAACAATATTGGGTCTTTAAAGGGACAATGATGTAATATTTAAATAGCTCATCATTACCATAAATACACATCTGACAGGACACAGGATTACTGGAACATCATTTTATTAGTGTTCTTGGATCTGAACATTAATTTTAACCATAAATAAAAAAAGAAATCTATGGACAAAAATGCCCACGCTTCCCACAGAAATATAAAAATATAGAAAACAGAAAAATTAAAAACATTTAAAATGAATTTTAATAGTTTAAAGGTAAATATTAAGGGGAGAAAATATGCATTTATAATTTTTTATTTTAAATATAACCCGTCAAAAAAAAACCCTAAATAAATTAAATGTAAAAATTATGAAATACAAACTGCTTCTGTATTTAACAAGAACTTTTTTTTTCTTTAAACAGAACATCAGTGTTAACAACAATTGGCAATCTGACCAAGATGTAAAACCACATCTGGCTAAACAGTTATTTTAGTTCATTTTTTTTCTGCCTTTTTGCAGTTAATCCTCTGTTTCTTACAAAATCTCTTATGTTTTGAACTGTTCTTCCTGCCAACACCGGATCTTCTACCAATTTGCAATGACTGCATTCATTTTTGGTGGCTAGTTTCCCTTCGTTTATGTGGTCTTTAAAATGCCTCATCACTGCAGCAACCTCAGCCTTGGACCACATGTTTTTGGGAGCTCTTCGGGAATTGTGGGATTGAGCAGCATTTTTCTCTGGAAGATATATAAAGTAGTAGTAGTTAAAACAAACAAAAAACCAAACAAAAAAAACAAAAAACATTTGCTTGTTAAAAGAATGGATGCTACCCTGTATTAACTTCTGAAATGTGTTGCTACCATCAATATCAAAACGAGCTAAAATTCTCTTTGAAAATTTATCAAATTTCTAAAATGAGACAACATTTAGTGTTCCGCTGTGAATAAAAGACTAAATAAAAAGTTGAATAAAAGTCTCTTGATGCATGCTCAATCATCCAGGTAAGTAAATCCCAAAACGTTGATTCTGTTAATCTGGACGTAGCGTTTTCAGTGGGAGAAACATTTTGTCACTCATCCAAGTGACTTTTTGCCACCACTCTGCAGTTTGCCATATGTTGCAAAGTGATGAAACAATAATACGCTTAGAGAACCAACTGCACCCCTTACCTTCAGAGGGAGCAGCAGTCTCACTTGCTGCAGGCATTGTGAGTGGTCCTTCATCTGCTGATTACACAATTTGATTAAGTTTTAATATTTGTAACAAACATTTTATCCACAGAAACCAAGCTAGTGGTAACTTACCACAATCTACAGTGTCTTGGAGCTGCGCTGTGTTTGTGGAATCAGCTACTGCATGTACAGGCTCACTGGTGCCACACGCCGACATTGTGAGTGCTGTGTCATCATCATCTGATTCACTCTCACTGTCCTTTGTTTCAGCATCACTTAATGCAATTTTATCTGAGAAATTGTGGGGGGGGGGGGGGGGGAAACAAAACAAAAACACAAACAAACACAACCCCCCCAAAAACCTCACATTAACAACGAGATATGACAAAATACAGAACAAATACTGGAAATTATAGTACATAGTTTTACTATTTAAGGCCACCACTCTGCAGTTTGCCAAATGTTGCAAAGTGATGAAACAATAGACTTCAAGAACCTTAAATCATGGACATTTAACAGAATGGTCTGTGCTTTTAGGTTTTAATTCTGTTGATAAAGCATAATATTCAACTACTGCCCTAATATTTGCTCCTTTCAATACAAACCTTCTATTTTGATCTCATCCAGTGATTTCCCCTGGATCTGGGAAAGATGTCCTTTTTCCAGTGTTAAAAGCAGTTTGGAAATCTTGGCCAGCTGTGTTGTGGGAACTGGTAATCTGTAGAATTCGCGGTGAACGCGGATATCATGACCCAGGAAATCTGCAACCTGATCAAGTTCGTTGTTTTTCAAATTAAGGACTTGTGAGAGTGTGGCAACATGTTTTCTGAGCTGTGTCGATCTTAGATACTCAGGCTGCTTTGCTCCACACTGGTGTGCATGAACACGCAAGGAGTCCATTCCTCTGTAATGACTCATTGATCGGGGTCTTGCAAAGAGGTAGATATCAGTGGCACAAATACCACAGTCAGGCCTCCTACTAACCAGTAGTGACAGAGCATCCAGCATGCTTGGTGTTAGCAGAACCGGAACATTTCTGTCCCTTTTCCCCATTATTTCTATTCTACAGAAATAGTTACAGAGTCTCTGTTCCATTTCTGAGAGCCCCATGGCAACATCTGTGTGGAGTGCTGTTTTGTCTCTTTCAAGAAAACTTTTGAGGCGCATCTTTGAAACCTCTCCAGAACGTCTTCGGTTGAACACAATGATTTGTGAGAGTGTAACTTGTGCAAGTTGGGCATAATTCTGAGCTGTGGCTTCGTTCTCCAAGCTGCAAAAGGCACTTTCTGCAGATTTTTGAAGGTAGTGATGGAGAATCCGAACATCTTCTGTAAAGGGCAATGTTGATGGCTTGTTAAACTTTGCCTCACTCAATGTGTTCAAGGCACGGTGAGACACCATCTCGGACCATTTGGAGACATACAACTTCTTGAACGCATCAGTGGACTTGATTAGGGCTTCATCCTCTGTCATGAGGGCACGACAATGGATAATGTCAGACATTTTATGCAGTGTATGTCCCAGTTTCAGCGCAAGGCTTGGAGTTTTGTATGACAGTGTCTCTTCATCAAAACCTGAAACTTTCTTTACTGCTTGCACAACTCTCTGGAAATTAGCAGGCTTAATAGCTTCTTCCATGTTATGCACTGAGAATTCTGTGCGCAGACACAACAACAAACGTGACGTAACACTGAGACTCCAGAGTTAAAGCCAGGCCGAGTACTTTGGTTCTTCCAGGTTCTTTATCCGTGTCATCTTTTGGTTTGTTCGGACATCTGCGGACATGTCTCCAAAGATCCTTGCGAACATACATCCCTTGACAATAAAAGCAATGAGCGAACTTTCCCTCTACTGCTTTAATCTTGGGTCTTCTCTTCACTTTCAGTGGTCCCACTCCACCATGCAAAACTGCAGCATTATGCTTAAAATTTCCCTTATTTCTCAATTTCTCTAACAGACTTTTACGCTCGTTTGAGTCTCTAGGCAGGGAAAATGCATGCACAACATCAGGAGCCGTTTTGTGCGTTTTCAGGTGGCGGGAAATTTTAGCTTGTGGTTTGCCACAAAAATAGCAGTAATTTCTTTTACTTAAAGTCATTTTTTCTGATTCAGTTTCGCAAAGCTCACTTTTATCTTGTGGCTTGTCCTTTGTCAAGTTGTGGATTAAATTCATTGAATCTGATTGTTCATGCGCTTTGGAGATGTCATTTTGGCATAGCAGACCTTTTGATGTGCTTGGCAATAATGAGATGTCTTCATCTGAATCTTCATCATATGACTCTGAATCTGGCACATATTCTTCTTCTGATATGCTGTGGTTGCCATCATCATCGCTTGATATTTGATCCTGAACTGAATGTGGCAATCCATCCTCCCCTGAATATTCAGAAATTTCTTCTTTCTGGAATGTAAGAACAAAAGTTATTTTAATTGATCAATACTTTAGACAGGTAAAAAATAAACTGAAAAACAAAGTCAAGCCAAATATGAATGGGATACACACCTGTGTTGACTGGTGGCAATTCTGATTTGCCAATTTTGCAAGGCAAGATTTGTGCCAGACCCCTAAACAAACTGAAACACGGGCGATCGTGGCTCAAGAGTTGGGAGTTCGCCTTGTAATCGGAAGGTTGCCGGTTCGAGCCCCGGCTTGGACAGTCTTGGTCGTTGTGTCCTTGGGCAAGACACTTCACCCGTTGCCTACTGGTGGTGGTCAGAGGGCCCGGTGGCGCCAGTGTCCGGCAGCCTCGCCTCTGTCAGTGCGCCCCAGGGTGGCTGTGGCTACAATGTAGCTTGCCATCACCAGTGTGTGAATGTGTGTGTGAATGGGTGGATGACAGGTTGTGTAAAGCGCTTTGGGGTCCTTAGGGACTAGAAAAGCGCTATACAAATACAGGCCATTTACCATTTTACCATTTAATTTAGCTTTGCAGTTCTATTTAAGTGAAGTAGTTTTTTGTCAAAGCATTGCAGTAATGTCAAATGCTGAAAAAAAAAAAAAAAAAACCAAACTGTTCACACTTAAGGATATTTGAATGACTACACATACACTGCTAATCCCCCCCCCAAAAAAAAGGACATCCCAGATGTGAATGAAGGAATTATTCTTATTAAATACTTTGTTCTTTAGGTAGTTGAATGGCATGAAAGTGTGTAGTTGAATGTGTGTGGCCTCCAGATGCCTGTATGACTTCCCTACAATGCCTGGGGATGCTCAGGATGAGGTGGCGGATGGTCTCCTGAAGGATCTCCTCCAAGACCTGGACTAAAGCATCTGCCAACCCCTGGACAGTTTGTGGTGGATGGAGTGAGACATGATGTCCCAGATGTGCTCAATTGGATTCAGGTCTGGGGAACAGGCGGGCCAGTCCATAGCATCAATGCCTTTGTCATGGAGGAACTGCTGACATACTCCAGCCACATGAGGTCCAGTGTCGTCTCGCATTAGGTGGACCCCAGGGTCAAACGCACCAGCATGTGGTCTCACAAAGGGTCCGAGGACCTCATCTTGTTACCCAATGACAGTCAGGCTCTCTGGCAGGTACAGAAATGCCACCCCTCCCCATTACTGACCCACTGCCAATATGATCATGCTGGAGGATGTTGCAGGCAGCAGAACGTTCCCCACGGCATCTCCAGACTGTCACGTGCTCAGTTTGAACCTCCTTTCAGCTGTGAGGAGCATAGGGTGCCCGTGCCGAAGTTGCCAAACTTTGTGTTTTCTGGCAAATGCCAAGCATCCTGCATGGTGTTGGGCTGCAAGCTCAATCCCCACCTGTGGACGCTGGACCCTCAAGCCACCCTCATGAAGTCAGTTTCTGACCATTTGAGCAGACAGATGCACATTTGTGGCCTGTTTGAGGTCATTTTGCAGGGCTCCTCTTGTTCCTCCTTGCACAAAGGTGGAGGTAGCGGTCCTGCTGCTGGGTTGTTGCCCTCCTATGGCCTACTCCACATCCAGGTAGCACCTCCATGCTCTGGACACTACACTAACAGACACAGCAAACCTTCTTGCCACAGCTCACATTGATGTGCTACGCTAGATGAGCTGCACTACCTGAGCCACTTGTGTGGGTTGTAGACCGTCTCATGCTACCACTAAAATGAAATCACGGCCAGCATTCAAAAGTGACCATAACATCAGCCAGAAAGCATAGGTACTGAGAAGTGGTCTGTGGTCACCACCTGCAGAACCAGTCCTTTATTATGGTGAATTGACTATAATTTCCACTTGTTGTCTACTCTATTTGCAAAACAGCATGTGAAACTGGTTGTCAGTGTTACTTCCTAAGTGAACAGTTTGATTTCACAGAAGTGTGTTCTGACATGGAGTAACATCGCATTGTTTAAGTGTTCCCTTTATTATTTTGAGCAGTTTATGTTATGGAATGGGGAATTGAGGACAATCCCAAGTATACCATTTTTACAAGGTCCTGCACCAATGAGGTAATACTACATTTCTTTAATTAGACGTGACCACCCATTAATTAAAAAGGGAGCAGTGTTCATTTCAGCTAGTCTTAACTTGTTGAACTCTATTAATGCTTTTTACTATACACTGTACCTATTCACTAAATGTCTCACCTTTGCACTTATAGCCAAGCCACTTGAGGGAGGAAACCGGTCCCACACACTGAATGCACTTGTCCAAAGATGATATTGTTGTGCACACCAGACGATGATTGTGAAACTGTTAGCAAAATATTGCAACATTTATTTGTTTTGGACAGTTGGAAAGGTGAGGTGTTTTCAATTCAGTTATCAACTCAATGCAGATATCAACTAATAAACTTCGTCCATGTAAATCACATCACACCCAGGTGACTGCCAAACACACACACACAGCATCCATAAAGAATGATGATAGATTAAATTATTAGTTCATTAAGTGGTACACTGGATTATATTTACCCTTTCAGGCTCTGGATGTTTCAGGTCCAGATCATTGTTTGGAAAGCTGTTTGGTTGCGGCTTTAGGCAGCTCACAGTCTTCTGAATCTGGCTGGTCTCAGTCTTCGTGTGTAACAGATAGAAAATGAAGACAAAAGAACAGTAATCTGACAGTTACTAAAAATGCATCACTCAAGAGGATGAATAAACCATTTCACTATCGGCAAATAGCGTAAGGTACACATCGTGCATGAGAAATATTCATTAAAATTTGTCCTAGGTCAATGTTACCTCTTCAAAATCTTGCACTGAAGAAGAATGCAAAGAAGAATGCATGGCTTCTGAGCCTTGCTGAGGCATTTCTTCATCAAGATCCTGCAACAAAGAAAAGATGGCACAAAGATTAGACCAAGTGCTCTTCTTGCAACTGGGCAGGCCTGTGCTTCTGTTTTTAATTTGCGTGTGTGTGTGTGTGTGTGTGTGTGTGTGGGGGGGGGGGGGGGGGGGGGGGGGGCTTTCCGCTCAAGAAATGTTTTCTTCTGAAAAAAATACTGGCTACAATAATTAACTGATTCCTTTGCAATCATCCATCCTCTTCCACTTATCCTTATCAGGATTGTGGGGTAGCAGGTTTGGGGCCTATACCAGCTACCATAGGGCAGTACAACCTGGACAGATCACCAGTCTAACATGGAAGGACAAGCAATTGCATTCACACCAAAGGGCAGTTTTGAATCACCAGTTAACCTAACCCCATAAGCTACATCTTTGGACTGTGGGAAGAAGCCAGAGTACACAGCCAGAGAGAACCCATGCACTACAGCAGTAAAAAGTGCCTAAAACAAGTTAAGTTGTATAGTACTATCTTTCTTAATGTTCAAGCCTGAGTTTCAAAAAATTTCAACATAGAAACAAAGCACATGCAGTCAGTTCTGCATGCTGTAGGTCAAACTGTCAAGAAATACGAGAAGACCCCTCCTAAAACCAGAGTGATGTCACCATGAAGCAAACTTTGACAGAGTCCCCCAATAACAGTGTGGTCCTCCTAAGTCACATTTGGGTGGTTAACACACACACACTCAGATGTTATCCAGACTTGCACTTTGAAACAATGAAAAGGACCTACAAGCCACGGTCCATGTAAATCACATCACACTCAGGTGACTGCCAAACACACACACACAGCATCCATAAAGAATGATGATAGATTAAATTATTAGTTCATTAAGTGGTACACTGGATTATATTTACCCTTTCAGGCTCTGGATGTTTCAGGTCCAGATCATTGTTTGGAAAGCTGTTTGGTTGCGGCTTTAGGCAGCTCACAGTCTTCTGTATCTGGCTGGTCTCAGTCTTCATGTGTAACAGATAGAAAATGAAAATACAGTGCATTTTTGAAGACGCTTTTGAAACATTAAATAAACTGTATGAGAAAGATAAGTTTCAAGCTAATGTCTTTAAAATATTCACTGTCATGTATAGAGAATTTAAGGCCCTATGATTAAGAGACAAATAGTCAGTGTGATTTCTTTATTTTTTAAGCCATTGCTAAAGGAGTAAAACAATCACCTGTAGCAGCAACGAACTGTCACTAGGGCCCATTTATCTTCGAGGGCCAAAATTTAAAATGAATCTAACTAAAGAGGCTACACAGCAAAATCTCCAGTATTAAATTAACACTAGAGAGTGTCTATATGGGTCCACACAACACTGTTGAGTGTTAAATGAACACTTTTGACAGTGTTATATGTTTAAAAGTAACCTAGTCAGTTTTGAAGATTAACAGTGGCTAACACTGAGCAGTGCTGATTTTCTAACACTGGAATATTTCTAACATTTTGAGTTATTTTCCAGTGTTAGAAAATCAGCACTGCTCAGTGTTAGCCATTGTTAATCTTCAAAACTGACTAGGTTACTTTTAAACATATAACACTGTCAAAAGTATTAATTTAACACTCAACAGTGTTGTATTTAACACTCAGAGGTGTGGACCCTTATAGACACTCTCCAGTGTTAATTTAACACTGGAGATTTTGCTGTGTAGAATCACATTAAACATCAATCACTGTTAAAATTTAGAAACCGAAAGCCATTTTTTATTTCTGCATACCTGCTGATATTTTTTTTAGTGCTTTTAGAGGGCTTTGATGTGGCAGCCATCACAATTGCCTGTTTTCCATAAGTACCTACCCCTGTTTTTCCAGTAGGTTATAGTACCATGTAGTTTTTCAGTAACTACTGCACCAAGGTTCCAAGTGATCCAAAGTGATCAGAAAATTTGACATAGACTGAATGCCACCAGGTGGCTGGTCAATGGTGTCACTCGATAAGTTATGAGTGCGCCTCCTTCGTGAAAATCCAAGCCATCATTTTTGAAACTCTGAAATGTTTGAAATAGCGACCAAAATTAACAGCGTGATCCCTGAATTGAACACTAAAGTATAGACTGAGCAGGCATTTTGTCACCTTGACGTCCATGCTTGCTGTGGCATTTATATCACTGGATGCTCGGCTGCATTGCTATAGTGACCCCAGGCACAGTAGGTGATACTCAATTTCAGTGAAAAACTAGATGCCCTAAGTCACGTTAAGCCAATTTGAGTAGGTACAAATGTAAAAATGGCTTACAGTATGCAATTTATCAGTTCCAAAAAGTACAATTGTAGAAATACCTTGCATCTCCAGAGCCAATCCGAGTCACCATAATTATAGTCTATTTCTTCGCCTGGACTTATGTCTCTGCTTGCAAATAAGCATAGATGGGGCTTTCCATTGATATTTAATATTTTCATCTTAGCACTTGGACTGATGTGGTTGTCGTTGACAAGTCTGCCTAATGACCCATCTTCTTGAGATGCATCCACACTGTGGGGTTAGGCAAAAAAGTATTAGCTTAACTAGTTAGGAAGCTTTTTTTTCATAAATCAAAAGCAATGTGTAATTTAATCTTAATCAAACTACACTGATATAATACGCACCACCAGAGTTTTCCATCAAACTTGAATTCAAACATGAACACCTTCAGGCTGTCATGATAAACTCTGGGTCTCCGCTCACATTCTTCTTTTGTTATGAGTTTACCTCTGTATTCCAAAAGGAAGTCTCCTTTTTGGAATGGAACAGTCGTGAAAATGCCCCGACCTGAATTGCAGAGGCATACCAAGTGAGTGACAAAAGACAAAGTGACAAACTCCAAATCTAATCCAAACTAAAGACCAACTTACCTTTGAAGGCATTTATGTAGTGGATATCAAGTCCCAGTTTGTCCCTTCCAGCAGAAACATGACAGACTGCATCCTCCCGTGGAGGAATGCGTCTCCTTCGCATGTTCTCCCCTTTACGTTTTGATTGGCTGCATTACCAAAGCATATAAAGTATTACGATTATCGTCATCATTGTCATCATCATCAGTAGTAGCAGAACTAGCAGTAGTGTAGTTTACAGCATAAACACAGCTGACTTATTCATAGTCCTAATTTATGCCTTCTTTTAAAATGTTAAAGGCCTAGTACTCAAAATAGCGACATGTGACATTTCTGTAATGGCGACTGCAGAGAGTGATACAAGTACTGAGAAAGCTTAGGCATCAAAACTGTAAGAAGTTTTTTCTTCAGGCATATAAATAAATACACGACTAAATACACTTATACCCTTGCTTTTATTTTAGGGCTGTCAGCAGAATGGACAGACATTGGACAAACTGCCCGAAATTAGCTAACAGCGACATCAGGGATTTTGACTCAGACTGCGCTGGTTTAATTGTTAATCGCGTTAGTCGCGATGTCGGCATTAACACGTTTAAGCCACAATAATGCTTTAACACCGAGTAAATCCTAACACGGGTTAGCCCGCTTTATCGCGTTGACGCGGTTAGTCGTCAGCCCTATTTTATTTACTCAATGACAAACGCTGGGGCCGTTTTACTTCTTCAAAGACTCACTAACAGTCCATAAAGCATAAATTAAACCAGTTTAATATAGGCCTGTGCACCTATAATTTCATATAGTATTAAAGTCATGGTGCATTTTACTTTAAAAAAGGCTTACCTTTGTGTTTTTAATCCGTCTTCGTATTGCCGTCGACATACACTTGTTAAAGGGCACGCGCGCGAAAGTTGTGGCGCCGTTTCCTGTAGGTACCGCCTATATATATAGCCTACCAATCACAATGACTTCCGGCCGTGTGTATTGAAAATGTGTATTAAATTGCAGTACCTACACACATCCACTCTAACTCGAAACGTCGCTGTGCAATACACTGGAATACACAAAAATCAGGTGAGGGGTATAGGTGGACTTTTAAGAAAATCAGAAAATCTTTTAATTATAGTTTAATAAATGAATTTACACTACAGTTTAAGCAAATACAGGTCAAAAGATAAATAATGACCTCATAAGAAGTAGAAAAAATTATTATTTAGACACTTAAAAATGCATTTACAAGTCATGTTTTAGGGGGACACATGAATACACAGCAAAAAGTCAAAATGTCCCCGGAGCCCAGGTACAGCGCAGGTCAAATGTCAATCCATACCACATAGACGCACTCACACACACACACACACACACACACACACACACACACACACACACACACACACACACACACACACCACAAGCGCACACAATATAACCTTACATAAGAATATATAACCTTTGTTTGGCTCCAAAATTTTACAGCCCTACAGGAATAAATCTAAAAAAATCATCAATTCATCAGTGGAAAAAAATAAAAAAATGAAACTAGTTGTAAACCAATTACATAAAAAGAGCACTGATCGAAAGAGCGTCCATTTAATATTGGAAAATTATTTGGTGATGAGTATATTATGAGTATTATGAGTGATAACCTTAGTGTGTGAAATTTAAATTTACTGCATTGAGGTAAAGCAGGACAACCACAGAGATGAGTTGACTGTCAGAGGCCATTAGAAAATAATTTGTAACCTTCACCAAAGCTGTTTCTGTCTTGTGATGAGCTCTGAAACATGACTGAAACTGTTCAAATAAACAATTTCTCTGACGATTAACAGTTACATATTTTACAACTATTTTTTACAATTACGACAATTTTTGAGATAACAGTAAGGTTGCCTATTAGTCTATTATTAGCTAAAACATCTAAGTGAAGAGATGGTCTTCTAAGTACTACTTCCAGCTTAGAGGTCTGTGGTACACAACCGATTAATAGTGTAATACTGAAATATATCTAACATTCATTTAGAAACTTCTTTTTATTATAGTTATTTTTAGACTGTTTTTTCCTGTATTTGATTATGTGAATTTAGAAATTCAGTAAAATATATTTACTGGCTATATTATAAAATGTATTTAATTCAAATGTTTACTTTCATGTGAGGTAATTAAAGCAAAATCCTTTAAACTACTCTAAAGAGTTACAAGATTTGACCATTATATCTCCATAAAAAAAAACTGCTCATTTCGCAATAGTCACACCACATAATGAAATTCAGAATCACATAAACCTACATATAAATCAAACGGAAAATATATACTTTAGTCAGACCTACAATTTTTTGGTGATGTCAATCCATATGTTTTCAATATGCATTCTGAACCCTATTTCATTTACAGAGGGCTGCAATACAGATAAAAAAAACCTCGGCATGTTAATTCTCTCGCTTCCTTATGTACTTGTCCTCATGTCAAACTACTTCCTCCATATTTTCAGTTATCTTCATACATAGTCTCAGCTTTTGGATTTGATTGTGAGAACCAATAAATATGAAATCACAGTATAAAATTATGAACACATTTCTTTATTCAGAAATCTATATGGGAAAAGTGATATCAGACAGGTAGGATCTTGCTATTTTCTTACTTTCATTTAGAATTTTAAATAATGATCCGCTCTCTGTTGCACAAGGAAAAGGCCCAGTTTTTGAATCTCACACTATGACCACAGAAATCTGTGATATTATAATACAAAAGAGAAAAAGCTATATATTTTTGGTTTTCATTCAATCAATCATTTCAAATGTCCTTAAACTGTATATGAAGAAACAATATTATGAATAGGAGTAATGATAGTAATATTTTTTAATGAATAATCCAAAAATTACTGAACAGAATCACATGCTTTGAATAGCTGGAGAAGTTTATCAGTTTTTACACTGAAAAGAAAATGTCTCAGAAATGATAGGTCTTATTAAAGACCTACCAAAGATCAGATATCATTTAACACCTCTTAAATAAACACTAAAAAACAATTTTTAACAAAAGACTATAAAAGTCTACAATAGTTTACATTAGTTCAAGAGAACAACCTTTTGAGGTTTTTAGAGATTTCTTTCATTTTTAGTCCATATATTATTGGATTGCAAAGAGGGTTATATGTTATAAATTGCAATGTCATTATAAAACGTGCAGTTTTAGGAAACTCTGATTCCAGTCTAACTATAACCATATCGTACGTAAGCAAACAAGAATAGTTCATTAGAACTAGCACATGAGGCAAACAGGTTTGTGCAGCTTTTTTTCTGACATTTCCACAACTCTGATAGGCAACTATAATTATCTTTATGTATGTAAAAAGTATAAAAAACATAGGAGAAAGGGCAACATTAAATAGAACAACCATACCATATATAGATAATTCTCTTGAATTGACACAATAAAGATGGTTGACCGAATTGTTACAAAAAATACCTTTCAGAGTAAAGTTACAGAATGGTGTATTTGCATTTCCTGCTATTGGCACTGCAACCTGAATAGCAGGTAAAAACCAGCACAAAAGCAGGAAAATATTGACTCTTGTTCTTCTCATTATAGAAGGATATTGCAAAGGTTTACATATAGACACATATCTGTCATAAGCCATAGCTGACAGCAGTAAGAATTCTGAACTGCTTAAAACATAAAACATGAATACTTGAAAAAGACAGGCGTGATACAAAATAATCTGTTTTTCAGATAAGAAGTCAATCAAAAGCTTCGGGTAGATGACAGTGCTCAAAACAACAGAATTCACTAACAAAGCAGCAATGAAAATGTACATAGGCTCATGAAGGCTTTTTTGAACTATGATGACCCACACAATAGTGGAATTGCTGCAAATTATTAGACCGTATACCATAAACATAATTACAAAATAAATATATCTGTATTTCTCCACTTCCACATGACCACCAAAAGTTATATATGTTATATTCATTTCAGCATTCATGAAAATCAGATATTACAAACTAAAATTTTAAACAGGGAGAATGTTTAAAACTAGTACATATAAAATATTATTATTCATAGATACCTAAACTTGGTGTGTGTTCATCTTTAGAAAGTGAACTGTTCAAATCAGACCAAATATGTGATGAAATGAAACGTCAAGCTCCATATATCTCATTCAACTCTCCACAAAGACCTATTACCATGTTCAACCTCTGGAGACATAAGCCGACAGTGGTTAGCCCTTACTTACACGGGTACATTTTCTGGCTCCTCCTCTTTTACTACATACATACGTGGGTATTAATTGAAAAACAAATTTTAAAGAAGAAAAAATTAGTTGACCGGCAGAAATGATAATAAAATAACAGCAAATATAGTCCTATATTTAAATATGTAATTCTGTTCAGGCTAAGAGAATTTCATGTAGATCGACATCATGCACACTGCAATGCAATGTGGGGAGAAAAAATAGTTAATGCACTTTAAGATAATTTCTATTTCTGTTTTCTTTTTTCCTATTTCCATTGTGTTTTGTGTGCTTTTACAGCGTTTTTCTTATTGCTGGTGTTTTCTTAAGTTGCAGTCCGTTTGGCCTCTCAGGGCCACCGTAACAATTCCATAATTTACACAAATTTACTTTAGAGAATATAATTATTTGACAAATTTATAGAACAGTGAGGGTTCTTTTTAGAACACACCAATTTTTTTCAATTATTTATTCCAATTCAAGTCTTTCAAGTCCAATAAATAGCTTGAAAGGTTACAAAGGTAAGTGATGAACTCCAAGAGGTTAAAAAAAAGGTAGGGTTTCCCAAAATCCTGTGTTGCAGAAAGTAGTGTGTTGCACAAAAAAGGTGAGAAAAAAGCAATTAACAGTGGAAGAGAGACAGACCAGCATAACACTTAAAAATTTAGGTCTTTCCTACAAAGAAATTGCAAAGAAAGTCAAGGTGTCAGTAAGTACGGTTCCCTTCACCATCAAAAGGCACTCAGAAATTTGGGGCAAACTCTGACAGGAAGAGGTCAAGCAGACCCCAAACCACAACTGAATCAGAGGACAAGTTCCCTAGAGTTAACAGCTTGCATGATAAGTGGTTCAATGGACAATAGCTTCAAGCACAGCTTAGTAGTAAGCTGTAATAGTAAGCATGTCTCCATTTCAACTGTGAAGAGAGGACTTCGAGCTGCAGGTTTGACAGGACTAGCTGCAGCCAAAAAGCCATTGCTAAGACATCAGAATAAGACAAAGAGGCTTGCCTGGGCCATGAAGCAGACTACTGAAGACTGGAAGAAGGAATTATGGACTGATGAATCATAATTTGAAATACAGTACATCACGTAGGATCTTTGTCTTCTCTGGGCTACTCCATTTTGGGGCTGCCAGTGTCGATTATCTGTCTCCACCTCACTTCATTTTGAGCAAGATCCTCTGTCACACCAACCCTCCACATATCCTCCTTCACTATATCCAAGATCCTTCTCTGTGAACTTCATTTTTGTGTTCTGGCTGTTAGCTCCACATTCAACATCCCCTTTCCATCCTTTTATATCCACTATCCCTCCTCATCACATGTGCAGATCATCTCAATCTTGAATCTCTAGCTTTGCCTCCAAACTGCTTAACTTGACCTGTCCTTCTAAGATACTCATTTCTAATTTTGTTGCTCCTGGTCATTCCCAGTGGAAATCTTAGCATCTTCAACTCTACCATTTCACCTTCTGTCTTTTTTATCAGAGCCACCATCCCCAAAACATACATCAACTCTGCACTCTCTTCTCACCTGTCTTGGGTAGTGCCCATTGCTTTGAATGGTTGATCCCCTGTATTTAACTTATTTATCCTTGTGATTTCTTACATGTTCACCTTTCTCTCTCTTATTTACACACATGTATTCTGACTTTTTTCTACCGACTTTCATTCCTCTTCTAACCAGTCTATACCGCCATCTCTCCAGACTGTCTTCCAGTTATTCTCACTACACATCACAATGTCATTTGCGAACATTGTAGTTCATCCTGCCTTGCCCCATTTACCAACCTACCTATTCTTGTTAACAAGAAAGTGGCTCAGAGGTGATCCCTAGTGCAACATCCACCTTGGCTTGACCATTGTCTTGATGTTTTCCAAAAATTGTTTTCAAAATCTTTGATTAAATTAAATAGCAAAATGTTCCTTTAGAGTTCTTTGAGCGCTTTCTTTTTAGCACCACTCCTGTGGGTGGTGGCCTGTAAGCTCATCACATGCAGGAGGTGCCGTCTCCTGTAGTCCCACCACGCGCAGTAGGTGCCATAGGGGTCAGGTGCAATGTGTGCTGGGCAGCAGCCAGGGGCAGAGACCCTCAACTCTCACTCTGGCAGAGCTTCAACAGCATTCCTAGGGAGGTTGGAGACATTGAGTCCAAACGGACAATGTTCAGCACCTCCATTACTGAAGCTGCTGTACTGAGCTGCGACCACAAGGTGGTTGGTGCCTGTCGTGGTGGTAACCCCTGGACCAGATGGCAGGCACCAGAGGTAAAGGGAACCATGAGGCTGAAGAAGGAGTCCTCTTGGGCTTAGTTAGCCTGTGGGACTTCAGAGGCAGCTGATAGGTACTGACGGGCCAAGCGGAACGTGGCTTGGGCAGTGGCTGAAGCAAAACTGGGTGCGAGAGAGTTCGGAGAGGCCATGGAAACAGACTTTCAGACTGCCTTGAAGAGATTTTGGCTAACCAACAGCAGCTCAGGAGGCAAAAGCGGTGCTCTACTTGCACTGTGTAGGGGTGGAGGTGCTGACTTCGACTGAGGATATTGTCGGGCAGTGGAAGGAGTACTTCAAAGACCTCCTTAATCCCACTGAGACTTTAGGTACAAGGGGGATGCCTTGTCTATGTCCAGGAAAGAGGTCACGAAGGCAGTTAAAAAACTCCTTGGTGGAAGGCCCCTTGGGGTTACCCTGAGTTCCTGAAGGCTCTCAGTATTGTAGGGCTGTCTTGGTTCAAGGGGCCTCTGGATTGGCAAACCGGGATGGTGGTTCAAATGTTCAAGAAGGGGGACCAGAGGGCATGCTCCAACTATAGGAGGATCACACTTCTCTGCCTCCCCGGGAAAGTCTAGTCTAACTCCAGGGTGCTGGAAAGGAGAGTCGGTTCATTAGGCAAACCTCGAATGCAGGAGAAACAATGCAGTTTTTGTCCCAGTCCTGGAACCTTGGACAAGCTTAACCTCTCGAGGATACATGAGGGTGCATAGGAATCTGCCCAACCAGACTATATGTGTTTTTGGATTTGGAAAAGGCATTTTGGTATACTGTTGGAGGTGCTTAGGGAGTATGGGGTATCTGGCCCAATGCTACAGGCCATTTGATCCTTATACACCTGTTGCAAGAGCTTGGTCCCCATAGATGGCAATAACTTGCATTAATTTCTCCTGGGTGTTGCACTTCGCCAGGGCTGCCCTTTGCCCTTTTTCTGTTCATAATTTTTATGGACAGTATTTCTAGGCATAGCCAAGTGGCTCCCACTTGGGTGGTCTCAGAATCTCAATTCTGCTTTTTGCAGATGATGTGGTTCTGTTTGCTTCATCAGGTGATGGCCTCCAGCTCACACTGGAATGGTTGGCAGCCGAGTGTGGAGCGGTGGGAATAACAATCAGCACTTCCAAATCTGAGGCCATGACCCTTAGCCAGGAAAGGTTGGAGTGCCCACTATGTGCCAGGGACAAGTTCCTGCTTTAAGTGGGGGAGTTTAAGCATCTTGGGAGGAGCACAGAGTAGAGTCGCTGCTCCTTCACATTGAAAGGAACCAACTGAGGTGGTTCAGGTATCTGACAAGGATGCCTCCTAGATGCTTCCTGGGTGAGGTGTTCCAGGCATGTCCCACTGGGAGGAGGCCCTGGGGCAGACATGCTGGAGAGATTATATTTCTCGGCTGTCCAGGGAATGCCTTGCTTTTCCCCCAGACAAGCTGGGGGTGGCTGGGGACAGGAGGGTATGGGCTTCTCTTTTTAGGCTGCTGCCCCCATCACTCTGCCATCGATAAGTTGAAGAAAATGGATGGATGGTGGATTGCTTTTCCAGCCATTTTTTTGCTCACATCCTATCTTTTTTTAGGATGAGCTAATATATTGTAAAATAAGTAGTAATCTCATGTTAAGCATTTTACACGTTTGTTACTGTGATCTATGAATAATTAATCGGTGGTAAATAATCTGCAAATTATTGGATTCTTTTCTTATATGACAACTTTTTTGGAATTAGGATTGTACTTTTTCAAATGTTTTATGCACATTCAAGATAGATGGCAATAAATTACACTGGCCCATGATTTGTGACAAGGGAGGAAGATGTAGTTATTATAAAGCTATTGCAGCTATCACAGTTTTATAAAGTGTTACCACCCATTCCTTTAGTGGAAAATCTCTATTACACAGCATATATAAGAACCACCAATAATGTTATAAAAATCCAAAATAAAATATGAAAGTCTGACAAAATTAATCTGATAGTTTATTTGATTACTTATCCTCTTACCTATCTTGGAATTGGTGAACCTTTCATAAAAGAAGGCAATTTATATTTGTATTTAAATACGTCACCAAAAGCTGTTAATGTAAATTAACCATAGGTCTTAAACCCTATTCACATGAGCATTTTACTGAGCATAACAACAGACTTCAATACACTTTAATAATAATATTATGTTCAATTTATTTACAAATACAGATGAACACGGCATGGTTTATTTTTTCCTGTACTTTTCTGAATAATAGTTTGAATTACTTTATTAAATGAAAAGCATTTTCAATGATGGCAAGAAAATTATTACAAAACAAATTGTGGCACCTTAGCATTCAGAGTTAATACATGAAATGATTTTAGCATGATAGAAAAATCTTTTTAGCTGTTTAGAAATTTCCTTCATTTTGAGCCCATAAATGAATGGATTAAGCAATGGATGATAGAGCACTATTTGTAATGTCATTATTAATCGCGCAGTTTTGGGAAAATCTGATTCTACTCGAGCTATGCTTACATCATAGATACTTAAACAGGAGAAGCTAAATAAAACTAACAAATGGGGTAAACAGGTCTCCAAAGCTTTCTTCCTCACGTCTTTACAGCTTTGATAAGTGAGGATAAAAATGTTTGAGTATGTAAAAACTATGAAGAGCATAGGTAATATTACAAGATCTATTAAAGCAACTACTCCAAATACAGTAATTAATCGTGACTTGACACACTGAAGAGTGTAAACTGCATTATTACAAAATATTCCTTTTAAGTTAAAGTTACACAATGTTGCTTCAGCACTCCCAGCTGTTAAGACTGCAATGTGACAAACAGGTACAAGCCATGCTACAGCCAAGAAAATACTCACAGTGGTTTTACTCATGATAGTTTGATATTGCAGAGGTTTACAAATAGCCACATATCTGTCATAGGCCATGGCTGCCAAGAGAAAGAACTCTGAACTGCCTAAAGTGTAAAACATAAAAAACTGAAAGAGACAGGCTGAATATGTTGTGACTTGTTTTTCAGATAAAAAGTCAATCAGCAGTTTGGGGTAAACAGTTGTGCTGTAAAGAACACAGTTCAGCAGCAAAGCAGCAATGAAAGTGTACATCGGCTCATGAAGGTTTTTATGAATCCAGATTATGTACACAATAGTAGAATTACTGCAGATTATTAAACTATATAATATAAAGAAAATGAAAAAATAAACATATCTGTACTTGTTAACTTCAACATACCCATCTAGAGTTAAATATGTAGCATTTAACACCTCATCCATTAATACTTTGAAAAAAAATTATAAAACCAGCAGTGTTAATGAAGAATAACAAATAACAAAACAAAACTGCACCAATATGCAACCTATGTTGTCTTTCCTTCATTCATTTACAGGTATTTGAACTTGAAATATATCTTGGAGTACATTCATCAGTCAAATGTGCACAGTGAATCATCTTACTCTGTGAAAGGTTTTATTAGGTTGCTTTGTCCACCAGGGAATTGTACTGTGAAGGTCACAGTAAATCAAAACTGGATTATAGATGGCAGACAGTTGGTGTCGTAAGCCACCGCCTCTGTTCAAAGATGGTCGCTCATAGTGGACATAAATGGCTTCTTTCACTACTCTTTCAAACCATATGTCTTCTCTGTCCAAAAAGAGAAGACAGATAGATTTCTGTCTATGTAAGCTGCTACACTTGTTTTTCGACAATTTACCACACATGACTTTAGCATATACCAATGTTAAACATTGGAGTAGTTCTTACAGAACAAAGCATACAGTTAGGGCTGGATCAGGTAATACAACATCCTCCCTTTGTTATGCTGCAGTAGGCCTAGAATCTTGGGGGCTTTCCATAATGCACTTTTCCTTTACTCACCTCTTTTCACTCACTATGTGCTTGTACATCACTCTGCATTTAAAGAGTTATTATTAATCTCTGTCTCTCTTCTACAGAATGACTTTTGTACTGTCTTCCTCCCCTCACCCCAACTGGTAATGGGTAGATGGTTGCCCCTACGTAAGCCTGATTCTTCTTGTTTAAAGGGGGTTTATTTTCTTCCTGTCACCAGGTGCTTGCGCATAGGGGTCACCTGATTGTTTGTGTGTATTGTTGTATTGTATTATCTTTACCTTACAATATAAAGCATTATGGGGCAACTGTTAATATTGGCAAAATCTGAATTAAATGGAAATGAGACGATTCTAGGGAAGTGAGTGACCGCCTGTCAATTCTGAACTCCTTACAGGAACACAGGACAAAGTTCAGATGGGCAAGCAAAAAGTTTTGAAAGTTAACTAGGAAACAGGCAAGGAAAGCAGACTGCACAATGGAAAATGGCAGGACTTAGGAGATTAGAATCAGTAAGTCTATTTGCAGGCAACTATAGTGGTGTAAAAAGTGTTTGGCCCTTCTTGATTTCCCATTTTTTGTATTTTTGTCACACCTAAATATTTCAGGTCATCAAACCAAATGTTAATATTAGACAAAGATAACACAGATAAACAAAAAGGGAAGTTTCCTAAATATAGGTGGCCCCCTTCAAACTCGGGTCTTCTACAAGAGGCCTGGAAGCTTCAGGGTCCTGCACAATATCTTTGCTGTTCCTATGATTGCACTCCTAGGAACAGCATCTGACAGAGATCTCAGATGATGTTCCCAGGATCTGCTGGAGCCGCTCGCCTAGCTTGGGAGTCACTGCATTGAGTGCTCTGATTACTACTGGCACTACTGTTACATTCACCCTCCACATCTTCTTAAACTCTCTGAGCCCTTGGTACTTCTCAAGCTTCTTGTGTTCCTTTTTCCTAATGTTGCTGTCATTTGTTATCATTTCGACTATCACTACGCCTATTTTCTTCTGCTTTTCTACCACCTCTATGTCTGGTTGGTTAGCCATCACCATTTTGTCCGTCTGTATCTGGAAATCCCACAGGATCTTAGCTTGGTCATTCTCCAACACCCCAGGGGGCGTCTCACATTTTGACCTCGGGACTTCGACGTCATATTTGGCACAGATGTTTCTGTTTACTATGCCAGCCACTTTGTTATGGCGGTCCATATATGCCCTGCCCGGCCAAATTACATTTGGCCCGCAGGCCAGAGTTTGACACCTATGTGCTAGATTGTCTCAGGGGCATCTTTACACTTTCTGCATCTGAGGTCTTACCTTGTGCAGTAGACCCCAGCCCGATGGATCTTGTGCTCAGAACTTGTTCTTGTGCTGCCACAGCGGTGTTCTTAGCCCTCAAGCTTTTTTGTCTGGTACTGAAGGGCCAGCATTTCCTAGTCAGGACCAACAATTCAACAGTGATCTTTTACATAAACAGGCAGAGAAGAAACCTGTTATGGTGCATGGGTGTCTCTAAGAGTCACCCATGCTCTGGGCCATCTGAACCTGGGAGTAGAGGGAATGGAGGTTGCACCCTTTGATAGTGGCCCAGATTTGGGATCTTTTTGCCTCCCTCTTCAGGTAGGAGGAGAAGTGATTCATCCATGCACAGATCTGTGGTGCCTTCATGTTTACCTGCTGAGAGGCCACATTTGATAGCTAAGGGTTTGGCCCCAACTGTTAAGTATGTGGATATGAAATTTCTGTACTGCTTATTTACCCAAAGTCATTCCTGCAGTGGTGGAATTTGAGCTGCTGAGCTTTTGCTCCCCTCCTTTCAAGTGTTGTGTGGAGGAGAGGAGGATGCATTCTCTGTGTTCTACGTAACTACGCTGAGCACACTCAGAATGTGTGCTTATGTGACAAGTTGTTTGTCTGCTTCGCTAATCCAGCCAGAGATGAAGCTCTGTCTAAACAGAGGCTGCCCCACTGGATTATAGAAGCTATCTCACTGGCGTACAGCACCAGGGGTCTTGCTTTGCCCCAGGGGGGTGAGAATTCATTTCACCAGAGGAGTGACAACCTCATGAACTCTTATTAAATGGGTCCCCATAGGTGATATTTGTGCTGCAGTTGGACATGACCGTACATTTTTGTTCAGCTCTATTGTTTGGATGTTACAACTCATGCTGTCCTCTCTGCTGGTTCTACCACACTCTAAGGTGCTGGTGGTCCAACTTCCGTTTGGTGGTTGCTCTATGGGATGTGTATATATGTCCCATATATATGTGTTGCACCGAGTGAATCATCTGAAAGGGAACAAACAGTTTTCTCTATAACTTGTATTCCCTGCAGGAGAGGAACAATGTTAAACACAAGATTTCCGTGCCTTGCAGCTTGGCTCAATGAAGAGCAGCTAACTAAGAGATGGCTGTAATAACAGGGGGATATATGCAGGCATAAAGATCTGTGTGGATGTCATCACAGGTCATTTGTCTTAAAGCCGTGAATAAAAGTTTCTTTCTGAACACCTTGAGAACAGACGAAGAAAAAAAGTCACCTATAATTTTCAATTTTGGTGCATTAAGTATTTACTAAAAATCGTGCACATGTTTGAATTTCAGTGGCCTTGACATGAGGGAGCACAAAGTCAGGATCAAATTTTCTAAAAGTCTTGTAATCACAATAATATAAGAACATACAAATGACTTTAAAAGTCTCTGACAAGTTTGAATCTCTGTGACCCTTGCCCTCAAGGTCAGAATTCATGTTTTTTTTTTTTTTACTTTTTCAAATTTATCCTGTAACGCAAACTGGTGTTCATTCTGCCCAGCACAATGCACCCACCCATAGTATTTCAGTGTTCGGTAATTTATTTAATTTCAACATTCTGTGTCACCACACGCAGCTCTCCAATCTCAGCTTCCTCCTTCTCCAGATCCTGGCACAATTGCAGGGGGGCATGATCCGAAGATGATCTACCCCTGGCACTGCTGCCTGAATGTACTGCATCACCCCTACCCTGCAGCTAAGCCACAGACCATACTCCATCATGGTCTGTGGCTTAGCTAAGAGTCACCCATGCTCTGGGTGACTCTGCATGTTTCCAGTCTTAATATAGGTACATCTAGTAGGAGGCTAAGGGGTAGTACTGGCGACTTCCAGTATTTGTAAATATAGTGATATGAGTGCATTTATCTTAATTTAATGATCAGTCAGTAACAGTAAAATCACCAACAACAATCATTAAAACTGGAGCAGAAAGGGAAAGTATAAAAAGTCTATGCGGGTGTGATCACAGGTACGTCAGTTTGGTGTGTGGGCAAGAATTCGACCCAAGTAACTCCACCCAAATACTGCTACACAGAATACAACTGATGAGGGCTCCACCCAGAGGTGGATACACTGGGAAACAGTGGAAAAACACAGGTAGCTCATCATGACACTTATCAGCCAAGGTGGAAGCTGAATCATGTATACACACATAAAATCTAGACATTAGAATAATTTAATTTACTCTGCATTTCTTATTCAACATACTAATTAGACTTATACTATGTATTTTTGAATAAAAAGATGATCTACTATTAGCAAAAGCACATACAGATAGACCCTGTTGTAGCACTCTGTATCACTTTAACATTTCACTAGCTGGGCCCACATCCTCAATTTAGGTTTAACAGCATTTTAGTAGGTAAAAGTGAATGCTTTGACATGAATTGAGCTGCGGTTCGGGGAAGGCCTCGAAGGGGACTGGCAATGGCTCCCGGGCCTGGCAGATCCCCGTGTACTAAATAGAAGTGAAGAAGTTAAAGAATAGAGAACAAGGAGGGAGGGAGGGTGGGGCACGTAAACAAGAATGATCAGCTTGCAGAACGGGGGAACCTAAATTGATGACAGCCGGAAGGAGCATGTTTGGAGGTGTGGTCCCTGTGATCAGATGTCACTGATGGAGACCACCAATTGCCCTAGTGATTTTAACAGAAAATACAAATTAAAGTTATTGTCACATCAGTATGAGCAGAGTTTTCTAAAGTGCTGTCATACATCCGTTTCTGCTTTTAAAACCCTCTACATGAGTTCTGGAAGTCTGAAAGATCTTAAGGTATTCAGCTGTATCTGCAGTTTACCTTTCGGCTCAATATGCCCCAAGGCCCTGAATGACACAACACAGCACAGCAGGTCAGTTTAAGATTTTCACACATCAGCAAGATAAATAAAAACATTCCTTTATTTCAGTTTCAGCAGGCCAGACTATATCACAATGTCCTTCAATCAGGCAATCAAAAAAGACCAAAAAGACCTTTCAAACTTCAGTGAATTAAAATAATATTTTACTCTGTTTAAAGCCTGTGTATATTTAAAATATATATTACCCTCTTTGGTTACTCTGTGTCATGGTTAATTACTGTACAGAAAATACCAGTTACATGATTGTATGATCTCTTTTGATTTTTTTGTCTTCAATTTTCTCAGTAAAACAGCTACAGCATATGTGCAGAATAGCATAGCTTTTGCACTCTTTCACTGGTTAATTTTAGGGTTATTACAAAAGTATTCAAATATTTTACAAAAATGTGCATTTGACATAAAGAGTGGACATATAGCACCACCCAGTCTTTTGTCACTGGGTGGTGCTGAGGTCTGAATCTGAGAGTAGCGCCTATATTCACAAAGAGAAAAGAATCATTACAAACAGCTGTCAAGTTTATCTCAAACCAGAAAAAATCTGATCCTTTCTTATCCCGACAGACTTCAGGTTGTAAAGTTCTGCGTTTTCAACATACACTTCTGCTGACAACTGACATAACAGTATAATATCCAGTATAATATTTAAACTTTGAGTTGTTGGTACTTTTTAAATGTAGCTAACTGACAGTGCATGTCTCCAGTCTTAATGCATTGTGGTCACCTGCATGTAAATGGAGTGGTTCTTACTTAGCAAACCACATCTCACAAAAACCTCTTGAGTGTATTTGTAACACCAAGTGCTGCTAAACAGACCAGGGAATATTTAACATAACTTTTCTAGATGTCATTATTTTATTTTGGATGCTTACATTATTTTACTTGGCATGCAGACACAAAATATTTCACAAAACTCAGAAACTGCTAGGGTAAGCATCATTAGCCCTTTAGATCATCCCACAGATTTTCAATGGGATTCAACTCAGGGATTTCTGCAGCCAGTCAGTGCCGGTCAATTCAATACCTGAATGCTAAAGCATTCATCATTCAGGTAGTAACTCACCAGGATTGATGTACGTTTGGATTGTTTCATGTTGGAAGACAATGCGACGACCCAGCTGTCGCCTGCTCCAGATTTTCACATTTCTTTCTTTCTTCATGATTAGTTCCACCTTGATGAGATTCCCAGTTCCAGATGCACTGAATCAACCAAACAGCATAATACTCACTCCACTTTTTTAGTGTGGGGATGGTGTTCTTTTTGGGTTGTACACCTCTCCAGTATGAATAATTTTTCTCCAGGTTGTCTTTAGCATACGTCAGACTGGCTTCACCGAGTTTTTATCGGTCCGCATGCTGGTCTGAAATAATTCTGTTATTGTGCACAAATAAAAATAATAATTTGTGCTTTCTAAAGAAAACCTTCAGGTTTAGAAATGTTTCTTTGAAAAATGTTTGCTCTTTTAAAAAAGCACTAGGAAAATTTATAAAACCTTAACTTTAAAATGGAGACATAATTGTGACCTCATCTGCTTATGAAGAGTACATTATAATTATATTCTAATACATTATAATATAGTAATAAGAATAATATATAATAGACTGCTCAATTTCTGAAATACTTTTTAATCAGAGTAAAATATCAAGTCATTTAAATTTTTTGTATATTGATCTAGTCAGTTAAGTAGCAGAGGAGGTTGTTAATCAATTTCAGCTTCTTTGATGTTAATACTGTTAGCAGTTATTAGAAGTGCAACAATGAGACAAAAGCCCTGGACTTTTCACAGATGAGAGCAGGTTCACCTTAAGTACGTATGACAGGCACGCAAGGTTCTGGAAAAACCATAGAGAATGTTATGCTGCCTGTAACATCATTCAGCATGACTGTTTTTGTGGTGGGTCAGTGATAGTCTGGGGAAGTAAATACACAGGGGTACTCACTGACCTTTACAGGTTTGGCAACAGCACACCAACTAACATTAGGTTTTGGGATCAAATCCTGGGACCCACTGTCAAACCCTACACTGTTGCAGTGGATCCTGGGTTCCTATGGGTGAACAACAGTGTCTGGCCTCATGTGGCGAGGGTATTCATGCAGTTCCCCGACGATAAAGGAATTGATATAACTGGCTGTCCCCCTCGCTCACATGACCTAAATCCAGTAGGCCTCTCTCTGGGAGATTATGTTTCAGTGCTTCCCATGCCACCAGGTTGAACCTTAGACTGTCCAGGCGTGTGAGAGGCGTGTGGCCTGGTGAGATATGGAAGGAGATCTCACCTCCTTCCCACAGGACACCAAACCTCCTCTCATTATGTGTATATGTCAACATTATCAGGCATGCATGCAAGTGGTAGTTGTATACATGCCTGAGTTACTACAATGTTCCAATGAACTTTCAAAATGGACAAAATGGATTAGTCTGCGTTCAGCCCTTTGTATATTGATAATTTTAATTTCCACCGAATGTGTTCTTTTCCTAAAACATTACCCAGTCCATATCAGTACAGAGATCCAGCATGATTTCTTTTCCTTTGTCTTTTGTTTTTGTTTTAGTAGTGTAAACACTATATTGCCAAAATAATTATCTCACCCATCCATATCATTGAATTCAGGTGTTCCAGTCACTTCCATGTCCACAGGTGTATAAAATCAAACAGCCAGGCACGGGCAGTAGCAGGAGCTCATGGAATGTCAACATGGCTGATAGAATGAAACCTGTGCAACACGTCCAGTCATGAAGTTTTGTCACTACCAAATTCTCCACAGTCAACTGTTGGCATGGTGTTGCTCTTAGGCAGCGAACCAAATTTTTGGTTATTACACTGTCCCTTTATTAAGTATTTACTTATTTTGTGACACAAAATACCTCAGTGTTGAGTAAAATGAGGAGTAGCAGATGATTTGACCTTTGACCAGGGGTAATGTGCCAAATCTGCACATGGCACAGTGCTAGCTACTGCTAAGACTAAAACCATTTTTATTCATGTTTAAATTGAATTAACTGTATTTTTTTTTTTTTAAATATGTGCATGTAGAAGAATATGTGATGAATTATTTTCAGTTGTTTATAGACAGATTTACCAAAACAGCATGTTTTGGTTTGCTGCCTCAGTGCAAAATTATGCAGTTAGGCCACTTTTCCTCTAGCAATACAAATATACGCAATGGTTTTAAACTCTGCTCCTTTCCACTGCTTGTTTTAGGTTTTTAGGTTTATAATATTGTCATAATATTTAATGACATTATATGACCAATGATGACAGCAGTAAGATTTACTTGATTATTTAAACTTTTTATACTTTTTTATTAGTACTTGTTTTAATGAGCCACATAGTCAAAGTAAACAGATATTATAGACACTAATTTTATTGTTGTTGTTGAAGGGTACCCAAGCTGAAGTTTAATTGCTCTCTAGGGCCAAAGACATAATAACCTGTTGACCATTTTGACAGTCTTAACTTAGCAATTAGCTGTTTAGAGACTGGCTGTAGTCAGGCCACTCCTCTGAGGCTTGGCCTGTTGTTTTACACAGCGCAGGTGGCACCAATGCATGCTCACTAATGACACTCATTACAGAATCCTTATATCACCTGTGGGCTGTCAGTTTACTTTTTATACCATCACACAGTTATTATTTTTTTCATTCTTCTAAGGAGCTCACCCACAACATTTATTAACTGCTGAAATGCATCACAAATCCTGTCCTGTCATCATAGTTGTCCAATACTTGTAACATCACAAGCAATAAACAGGACATACTTATATGAAAATGATTTTCAGATTTGGAGTTATTAAGTGAAATTTGTTAAGGTATAGGTGAAAAATTCCTAGCAGCAAAATGATTTGTTGACAAGGGATTTCAAAATCCAAGACTGTTTACCCCATAATCATTTTGAAAATCTTTTTTGAATCCTGGAACAATTATACAAATAAAATATCAATGAAACTCAGGCAAATGATAATAAAAAAAACCCCATATTAGTGTGTCTAAATGTTAGAAAGCACTTAGGCATATGTAAAAGTGCTGTTATGAATTGTGTGCCTACCACCCTAGGCAAGACCCGTGGTGCAGGGTGTGCAAAGATGCACCTGAGACAATCCAACACATAACAGGAAGGTGCAAAATGCTAGCAGGCAGGGCATACATATCATGCCATAACCAAGTGGCCGGCATATTATACAGAAATGTCTGTGCCGTGTATGGCCTGGAAGTCCCGACGTCAAAAATAAAAAGACTCCCCCTAGGGTGGTCAAGAATTAGCCAAGCTAAGATCTTGTGGGACTTCCAGAAACAGACGGACAAAATAGTGATGGCTAACCAACTGGACATTGTGGTGGACAAGCAGCGGAAGGGGGCTGTAGTGATAGATGTGGCGGCACCGAATGACAGTAACATCAGAAAGAAGGAACACAAGAAGATGAAGAAGTACCAAAGGCTCAGAGAAGAGCTCGAGAAGATGTGGAGGGTGAAGGTAACAGTGGTTCCAGTAGTAATTAGAGCACTTGGAGATCCAAGATCTCTGTCCAGAAGAGTGCAATCCAAGGAACAGAAAGGATACTGCGCAGAATCCTCAAGCTCCCAGACCTCTGGTAGAGGACCTGAGCTATATGTATATGTAATATTTTGTTATAATTTATAGAATTTGAAAAACTTTGAAACTTTGTTTTTTCTTTCATTGATATTGATATGTCAGTTACAATACAAAAAATGCTTGTCAGCATAATAGACTGGTAGCAATTGATTCATTTTACTAAATTATATTTATTCATTTACACAATAGTAAATTAGAATCTGTGACAAAACAGACAGGAAAATGTGAAACGCGGGCATATGAACTATTTAGACTTCAAAGATTACCAGCAACAGTTTAATAAATTGTTTATCTTTGTATAATGACCATTATGTTCGCTATCAATCTTGCATGTGAAATCAGAGCTAAAGTACTCCATTATCTGAAATGCCATTCATTTGATAATACCAATGCAGTAATACCAGTTTTATTAAACTTGACACAACAATGACTTGATATGTCTAAAAATCTCATTCATTTTGAGTCCATATATGATTGGATTTAAAAGAGGATGGAATAAAATTGACTGAAACGTCAATGTCAAGCGAAGAGTTTTCGACAGATCGGAATCCAGTCTAATTATAACTGAATCAAAAACAATAAAACATGAAAAGTTGATTAACACCAGCAAGTGGGGTAAACATGTCTTTAGAGCTTTTCTCCTTGTTTCTCTACAACAATTGTAAGATATTCTAAGAATCCTTATATATGTAAAAAGTATGAAAAGCATTGGTAGAAGGGCAATATTTATCAACGTGACCACACCATATATAGATATTGTGACTGACGGCACACACTGAAGCCTGTAAATTGAATTGTTACAAAAAATTCCTGTCAGAGTAAAACTACAGAGTTTTATATTAAAATAAAGCACAAATGACACTGCAATCTCAAAAGCAGGTATAAGCCAAGCTAAAATCAGAAACACATTTATAGTTATTCTATTCATAATAACTGGATATTGCAGGGGTTTACATATAGACACATACCTGTCATATGCCATTGCTGCCAACAGTAAAAACTCTGACCCAGCTGAGGTGTAATACGAAAATCCTTGGAAAAGACAGAGTGGATACGATATAGTTTGTTTTTCAGACAAAACATCAGATAAGAGCTTCGGATAGATAATCATGCTGTAAAGAACAGAGTTGATTAACAAAGCTGCAATAAAAATATACATTGGCTCATGAAGGTTTTTGCAAGTCCAAATAAGGTACACTATAATGGAATTAAAGCAGAGTATCAGAATATATAATGTGAATATAACCACAAAATAAAGATATCTGTATTTGTGCAATTCTGCAAACCCACCAAGAGTTAACAATGTTACATTTAATTCAACATCCATTAAATAAACAATGCTTTAAAGTACTGTAGTAATATATTTCCTGCACTGAACTAAGAAGGTAAGTAATTGACTCTGTTTTGTGGCTTTGTTTTATCAGAAAACCTTCCATCCTCTATGGGACTCATTAAGTTCTCTACTAACATGTAAACAACTTCAGGGAATCTGACGAATTGACGTTTAGTCCTATGCACTTCATTTTGTTTGCCCATCCATTTGTTTTAAATCCCTGGAACTAGTATAGGATTAGTATAAAAGCAAAGAAAAAAAAACACGGAAACCACGGAAACCACTACTGCCTTCACACTACATTTTCTCAAGTCTCAAGCTTATCGCGTTCAGTCATCCTCGTGTTGTTAACACTTGATATAGCTATATCTATCACTACAATCATCTCCCTCTGCTTTTCGACCACTATTATCTCTGGCTGGATAGCCATCACCAGTTTGTCTGTCTATATTAGGAATCCCCACACTTAGCTTGGTCATTTTCAGCTACCTTGGGTGATGACCTCTGGACTTCAAGGACATATGCTGCACAAATGTTAATTGGTATACTTGTCCTGCCTGCTAGCATCTTGCACTCTACTCTTATGTGCTGGAGTGTTTCAGGCCAGTCTGCCAGGGGTCTTACCCGGTGTGGTAGAACTAAGGTCATGTCCAAATTCATGGGCTGCATCCTCCTGAGGACCTTCGCGGTCTACGTGGGCCGGGTCCTCAGAAGGTCGGGTAGGCCGGAAGTAAACGGCTGGGGAAATTGGACGGTCTAGGCTTCTGATTAGCGTCACCGCTATCTCGGTGGAGTTTAATAAACTCGGCCGTCTGCTCCTTGCTATCTAAAATATAACAGGACACTGGCGGAAATTCTCGACTGTCTCATACTTCTGTTTAATCAGTTTTCTGTTTGATGTTTATTCAGCTGTGTAAAAAACAAGGAGGAAACCACCAGGGGATTAATAAAGTTTTATTCTAGCTAATCTAATCTAATACCTTTAATCTCAGCCAAACCGATTGACTCACGAACAAATAAAACACTGAAAAAAGCCCAGCAATAAAATTTTTAGGTTGTCTAAGTGACTTATATATTACGTTTAACCTGAGTAGTGAAAGTCTGCGGTGATCTGAAAATGATGTGCCGGGAGTTGTGCCGTTCTCGGCCGCATCAGTAACCCTCGAGCTCCCGGCTAGCTATCGAGCTGGTGGGTAGCAGACGTCTCCGAAAACGTCGAAGCACTTTTGCAAATATGCGATATCTTGATAAACCGAGCAGATATTTGATGTTTACACAGCTACTTTCTTGCCTGAAAATATGTTATAAGTTTATTTTGTGACCCAGAAAGATTAGTAAGAGTAATTTTAAAACTTAGTAACGACCGCCATTGTTGGAAACTGGAGTTTGGCTGTGATATGGTAGGCCACGAAGGACACACCCGACCCATCCTTCAAATTCGGGAAAAAGGAGGACGCATTTGTCGGCTGCATTCGGAGGAGTCTACGAATTTGGACAGCCTTCGGCACGTCGCTGCGACATAATTGGTCTACAAATGCGGCCTCAGGAGGATGCAGCCCATGAATTTGGACACGACCTAAGTGTTTATGGATCTTTTGCTTAGAGCTTGTTCCAGTGCTGCCATGATTCATACCTCTATGTTTTGTCTTTCAGTCCAGCCTCGTCCAGCCACTGATAGGATTTCTGGATGTCAGCCATGTCTTCTATCTGCCGGTGGTACATACTGTGCAGGGATCTGTCCTTCCATGATTGTTCGTCTCCTTGCTCCTCTTCTCTCTCAGGTTTCTGCAGGTGTTGATTGCCCAGGTATTGTTCTTCTCATTCAGCTCCTTACAACTTGCCATACTCTCTGCAAATATTTGGTTGTTGCAGCTTTCCTAATTGCCTCTTTATGGTTTCCATTTGGTAAATGGTGAATGAGCTGATTCTTATATAGCACATTTCTACTTTTCTGGAGCACTCAAAGTGCTTTAATACAACATGCCACATTCACCCATTCACACGAGCACTTTCCTCTGGATGCAACATAGAGCAACTTAGGGTTAATATCTTGCTCAGGGATTTTTGGCATGCAGACTGGGGGACCCAAATTAAAATACCAACCTTCTGATCAGTAGAGGACTTGCTCTACCTCCTGAGCTACTGCCAACCAATTTTCCTGTGGGACTCCCAGGTACTTGTAGCTATCCTCGATGTCTGCAGTGTTGCCTTCTTATAGTGCAGTCCCCTCAGTTCTGACTACTGTCCCACTCTTAGTTACCATCCAACTACACTTCTCCAGTCCGAATGATATTGTGCTATCATGTCTGTAGATCCTAATGGTGTGGATAACTGAACTGATGTCTTATTCACTCCTGGCATATAACTTGATATCATTCATGTAGGTAGTAGAGGATGGTTGACAATGGCTTCATTCCATTGTCAGTATATGGAGCTAGTCTTGTTGATGAGCTTATAGAGGGGTTCAGGCTTATGCTGAACAGTAGTGGGGACAAAAAATCTCCTTGGTAAATCCTGAATTTGATGGTGACTTGTACAATTAACTTAATTAAATTAATGAGATATAGGTTTAAATAGTTTAGTGGGGATGTGGTCAAGTAAATAAACTGTAAGATCATGAGAGGTTCAAAGAATTAAAGACATTTGGATTTGTGGTATAAGAGAAAGAGTTTTCCAGGTCTCTTGGAAACCACACATTACTTATGTTTAGGGGGAAACTGGCATGGGAAAAATAAAGCAAATCTTGAATCAGAAAACACTGCACATATTATACTGTGCTTTCCTATTACCTTATATGAGCTATTGTGTAGCGGTCTGGTGAAACACATGCAAAAGTAATACACAAACAATAATTATAAAGCAGACAAGACAGGGCAATTAGATTAATAAATAATGCAGGGTACCTGTACCACGTTCCCACGCTACCTTCCTGGCGAAAGCGTCATCGTCACAGGGGTAAACAAAGCAGTCAGCTGGTGAAGGTAAAGGTTTCTCTAAGGATTTGTTCTGCTGTTTTCCAACCAGGGCATGGATTATTCCCAAGATTGTTTGTGTCTTGGCATTTCCTGGATCCTCTTGATGCCTGCTTGGTGCCTGTGGTCAGCTTTGATCATGGTCCTCAGCCTCACTGCCCATGCCCTCCCAGGCTAAACCTCCGCTGTGAACATTATTGAAACCTGAGATCGCTGCGTCTGGTTTCTCAACTTACTGAACCCCGTGCTGCAGCTCCAGCTCCTGCAGCGATTGGCCTGGTAAATGCCAGATCCCTTTAAACAAAACTTTTATTCTTCTGGACTTTTTCAGTTCCCATGATCTGGATTCTCTGTGTGTGACTGAGGCGTGTTGGTGAGTCCAGTGCTCTATCTGAACTTTTAGAAAGAAAAAATACTGGGCTAATATGACATTTGTTTATACAGGGATATGCATGTTAATGTGATCCCTGTCCCTGCTTTGTATTTGCCAGTTGTGTTATCTGGGGGTCACATTTTGTAACTTTAAGGAGCACACAGGTCTCTGAGTGTCCGGCAGTCAGACGGCAACGGGAGGCGCTAAGGACACTCTTCATGTGAGAGAAAATTTGCTCACACAGATAGGTAAAGCCAAATACTGTCAATAGGGCCTGTGCAATGTTCTTAAGACAGTTAAACTTGTCTGGTAGTGATGTCCAGCAAGTGAAGATGCAAGCTCCAGGTTCACGCGCAGCTGTGGATTCTAGCTGTGTTCGTAGTTCTGCGAACTTTGTCACCCACACAGTCGAGCTTTTCAGTTCAATCAGCTGCATTTCCATGTCATCTGTGTCTAGCCATTTAAAAAGAGACAAATCCAGCTGCTCATTAAAGCTTTCTGGCTTGATAAGAAAAGAAAACATCGGTCCATACACCTGAAAGTCCAGAAAACTCGTTCAGAATTCTTTCTTGAGTCTTTGGACGTACCCGTGTATTTCCGAGGTGCTGATGCTGCGCTGAGCGGACAGCTCCCTGAGGCGTTTGAAGTAGCAGAACGTGGAAGTTTCAACATTGCTGGAAAAAACTGCCAGTTTTTGAGCGAAAGCTTCCCACGTGTCACGCATATCTAAAACAGTTTGTCCGGATCCCTGCAGTTTGAGATTAAACTCGTTGAGGTGTCCCGTTATATCAGCGAGAAAGAAAAAATTTTCAACCCACTTCTCATCTTGGAGTTCGGAATGGCTTTGCCCCTTTTTTGCCAGGAATTTTTTTACCACATCAAAACAATCCACAAATCATTCCAGATCCTTTCTACAGCTAAGCCATCTGACAGCACAGTGGAGCGGGATGTCTTTGCATGAGCTATCCAGCTCCTCGAGCAGAGACTGGAATTGGCGGTGAGTCAAAGGAGATCGCTTAACTATAAAGTTCACGACTTTTGCCACTGTGGGCATGACGTCATGAAGATCTGAATTTGAAATCTTGGAACACAGGTTTTCTTGGTGTATTATACAGTGTAGTTTCATGATGGGATCGCCAACTTGTTCCTCAATTAAGGTAACAGCGCCCCTGTGTTTCTCAACCACAGCTGGCGCACCATCAGTTGTCACAGCAAAAATCTTTGTAATGTCAATGCCTTGCTCATCAAAACACTCCTTAAAAACTTTGGCAATATCCTCACCTCACGTTGTTTCAGGCATCGGGGTTAAACAGAAGAGTTCCTCTTGTACTGCCACATCACAGTATCTTACCATAACAGCCAAACGTGGAATGTCATTGATATCAACGCTTTCGTCCAAAGCTACACCAAACACCTGGGCTTCTCTCAAACCAGCTGTTTGTTGGGCTCTGACATTGTCACCCATTTCCTGGATACGTCGTTCCACAGTTCTGGCTGATGCAGGTATGTCTTGTATCCTTGCTTTAATTGCATCTTTGTTTGGAAGCCCATTAAATAACACTTCTGAGCTTGAGAGAAAAGTCTCCTTAACAAATTCTCCGTCTGTAAACGGTTTTCCATGTTTAGCAATACAGTGTGCAATACGATAACTTGCTTCAGTTCCATGATGTTTTGCAGCTGTAAAAACTTTTAGAGTACTTGCTTGCTTCTCATATCTTGACACAGACGTGTAATTGATTCAACTTTCTCTGCCTCATCCTTGAAGGTTTTTTGATGTTTCGTCTCAAAATGTCGTTTAACACTGGAAGTCCGGCAAACAACACTCTCGAGGCAAAGGGCACATACAGCATGATCTTTCTGTTGCGCAAAACCCTAGTCTTCTCTCCAAATTGGCATAAAAGACCAGGGATCATCTTTTTTAGCTCGCTTCGATATAATTCACAGAACTGGCTACATCCCTCTCGTCTGTGTAATTTTTAGCCAGTTACAAGTAAAACAAGGAGGTGGGGCTGTTAGCTTAGATACTGTCATTAAGACTGTCATTAGCTGTATTGTCATTAGCTCTGTGTGAACTAATTTGTGATGTGCATTGGTGGCCCAGCCGTAGATATTTATTTTTAAATACACCTTCTCAGATTATTTCACTGCATGCTGCGCCATCACTTAACCCTTCGCGTGTCAGCTGTGGCACACGTGCCCAGGGTTGCCTGGTGTAGCTGAAGGAAGTCATCTAGCAATTGGTCATGTGGTCAGCTGTAGACTAGTGCATGTTTTTTTATTTGGCTCTCAGCTCTTATCTTCTGAGCTCTCCTGCCCCTATCTTCCCTGCTTAGCTTCTTATGTCCTTGTCTTGTCTTGTGTTTTTTCTTACTTTTCCCTGGAACACTCTCTCACAGTCTGTTCTCTAAAACCTAAAAGAGGAATTATGGATTTGATCAACTGGTCTCTGAATGCAATTGACACCCCTTCTCAACGAGAATCTGGGCTCAGGTGAGCCTGACTGCTGAAGATATCTACCTATTCGGAACCATAATAACAGGGTTCTTGCTGATCGGAGCTGGCTTGGCCCTGGCTTATCGAAGAATTAAGGAAGTGGAACCAGCTGTTCAAACCCCCAAAAGGCTGCCCACTGGGATTGAAATGATGGGACGAGGCATGAGTTTCTCAAAATGGGCTCATTGAGTGCAGCACGGAGAAGATCTTGGAGAACGCACGGCTGCCGTGAATACTCAGAACAAGACATCTGAGTGAAAAACTGGATTACATCTGGAGGGGCTAGCTCGAATAACACCTTTGAGCGCAAATTCGATCACATCTTGGCGAAGTGCACTGCGGTCGTGAGTTCTCAGAACCTGCTCTTTGAGCAAAAAGAATGACAACATCACGGAACGTAAGTTTGGATAACATCATAGAAAGCTCACGGCTCTCCAACGGCAGATTGAGAGACCAGTGTTGGACTGTTAGAACAGCTTTGAAATTCATATGAGTTGATCGCACTAAAGTAAAAACCATCATCACTTCATGCGGAGACCCCTTCGGCGCCAGCTGCGGCCTCAAGGCTGGAGCTGAACAAAACACCCTGATAACGACTGTGTTTAGACTGTTCCCCCCATTCCATGCAAGGCCACCTGGGTTGGCTGGAAGACTGTTTACTTATCCTGGCGGGGCGAAGGACACTGTTTCAGCTGAACTCTGGACACACACACACACACACACACATACACTGATATGCACACATTGATCCCCCCTCCCTGTCCAAACGCCTTCGATGCTTGTGCTTGCGCCATTAGCGTGCTGCTTGCTGTAACCCTAATTTCCTTCGGGATTAATAAAGTATTCTGATTCTGATAAACAAGCCACAATGTGAGTGTGTGTTATCGATCCACTACAAATACTACTGCAACATTTCATGCTGAGAGACAGCAAAAGTGGTGAATGTTAGCCACTTCCTCTATCTCCAGCCCATGCAGGGGCCTATCCTTCCATGATGGTTCTTCTCCTTGCTCCTCTTCTTTCTTGGGTTTCTGCTGCCTGAAGTACTCACTAAGGAATTAACAACCCTAGTCTGTAACAAAGTCAGCAAAGAAGGATGTAAAGCTATAAAACTCCACTGTATTATTCACCAACAAGTACTCTGTGCTAAACATTTAAAATATGACCATGTTATGAAACTGGTGATAAAGGCTATTAATTATATTCGCTCCAAAGCCCTGTACAACCGCCAGTTTCAACAGCTTCTACTCAACATCCAGAATACGGAGATGTTGTGTATTATAATGACGTAAGATGGCTCAGTAGGAGGTCTGCACTGCAGCGGTTCTACTCTCTTATGGAGGAAATCGGACAATTCTTTTTTTGAATTTCACAGTTCTTATTTAAACAGCTGACTTTGAATTAAATCTAACATTAAAAAATAGTTAAATTCAGTAGGAAACATTTTCATAATATAACTGGTGAAATTCAAAATATACTGACAGCTCTCCAAGCAAGACTTCAGTATTAAATAAAACGGTCTAGTTATGAAGTTGAACTTTAATCTTAGCCAAAACCGATTTACTCAGGAACAAATCAAACACTGAAATAAACCAAACATTGACATTTAGAAGTTATCAGAGTGACTTATATATCATGTTTAACCCGAGAAGCGAAAGACCGTAGGGGGGTTGGGGGGGTAGGGGGGTTGGGGGGTTGAAAATGATGTGCCTTGAGTCTGCGCCTTGACCACCTGGTCAGCTGGAGTGGGACAAAAAGTCAGTCTGGGCATTTTGACTAGAGACAGGCCCACCAGGTTTTATAGGAAAAACCATAAAGCCTTTGGATGAAAACAAACGCTGTTGTGACAGTGATGTACACTGTCTTGTTGGTATATATGTATGAGTTCTAAACAGTTTACATCATATGACCACTGAAGGACATCTCTTGATTTCACCTTCGTGTTTCCCTCTCACCAGATATCCAAACCGACATCATGACAAGCAGCTTTTACGGCTGTGGCTCCAGTAAACATCAGCTGATACTAGAAAGTAATATTAAATGAATTCTAACAACAGCTGATCAAGCTTAAACGTGCTGCTGTTGTTTAGCGCATGTTTTCATGTTCATTCCGTTTAGTCTAGCTTCCCCTGTCTCGTTATGGTTATTCCTATCAGTTGTGTGTGTCCTCATGTCCCTGTCATCCCTCTGTGTATTTAGGTCAGCGTCTCTCTCAGTTTGGTCCTCCCTCATGGCTCCGTGTCTCTCCCCGTGTTTCCCTAAGTAATTAGATTAGATTAGCATTAGAATTTCCCAGTTTAGTTTAGCATTGTCTTGTATCGCCTTTTCCCCGTTCAGTAATAAAGCTGTATTTTGAGTTAAGTCCCGTTTTCCATGAGTTTGTGTTTGGGTCCTCTCCTGCCAGCACACAGACGTTTCATGACAGTCAAATGAGAAGCTTGGCTCCTAGTGGTCTGCAACACTGCAAAGTAAACACAGGTTCAGCATTACTGTTGCTGAGTACAGATTTTGATACTTTTAACTTATAAAGGCAGCTTATATGGCAGAGAGCCGTGTGTCTTGATTTATCAAATAAATCATCATCAATTTGAAAATTCTGAGCACATTTTAATGACAACTAAATCACCTTCCACAAGAAATAGTTAACACAATAAAACAGACATAAAACAGACAAGTCAGCTTGCCATATATTTAGGAACTGGGTGTTGTCGAGGGGGGAAATTATTTTACTGCTATTGTTAAATAATTGTCATTGCATTAATAATATAATCTGCAGCATGGATATTGCATTCCAAGGTTTAAACAGTGTCTCTTTCAGAAAGACTGAGTTGCAGGCTGACAGGAAGTTGTATGCAGAAGTGAAAGCAGGAAGTTATTTTGAGCCGCAGGCTAAGACGAGGCTTTAACAATGTAACAGATAGCTTTAAGAAGGCCTTAAGCAGCTATGACTATTTTATACACAATGCATATCTGTGCTTATTAAAGAGTTGGAGCTCGGTCAATTAATTGGGGGTCGGAAGCTTTGTTCGGCGCGATGTTCGGACAATCTATTGTGCAAGTGACTTGGAGCCATAGAAGGAATTGCAATACATGCTTACAAAGCACTTATATATCAGATCATTTTATATTAAGGTTTTAGTAGAGGTTCTTGATTAAAACATTTATTTAGTAGAAGACATACACATAGTCTCAGTGAGCTTCTGGTCTGGTAAAAGGTCAGAAGTGCAACAGGTGAATTGAGAAAGAGCATTTGAGGACGAGACACAGACAGTAGGTGAAGAGGTGACACAAAGAGCATGTGAGGTCAACACACACACACACACACACACTTTAAATTAGATTTATTTAGAGGAGAGGTTAGTTATGTTTGGCTGTAACTGCAAAATTGTCTTGGTAAAAGAGGAACCGTTTCTTGGTGTCTCGGCAAGAAAGAGGAACAAGACAAGAACTGAAAGGTAGACAGGAAGGGCTAGCCATGAAAATAGAAGATGATTTTCTAGGTGAAAAGTCATGATGATGTTGATCTGATCTATGTATAAAATGTATCTGTGACGCATGAAGGGGCGTCAGTAAACAAACCCTGATGCTATAAAATATCTGTTCATGCTTTGATTAAGTCGAAGACTACTTCCTGTCTGCGTACAGAGTTGTCTTCCCACGCGTGTATTCATTAAAATCATCGTTTGACTTCACCCGGCCGGATCGGTGTGGTTATTCTTCGATCACCTCTTGTACCCTTCCTCAATATTGAATCTTAACATTTGGGGGCTTCGTCCGGTTATTGAGGAGGGAGAGTTGGAGGTTTAGACGGAGAAATCCGGGGTCTTAGGTGGTCTGACGGGCAGACATGAATTCCAGTGGTCTAAGTGAGTGGACATAAGCCGGCTTATCCAAAAGGTAAGGCACTACCTGTTGAATTATTTCCAAAGTGTGCCAAATTGGATATGATAAAATTTAAGTCTACTCACTGAAGTTACTGGTGGATGTCTGTTTTGATTTTGATGAAAATCTCATGAGTTGAAGCAGTTAGAGTTCTGCTAAGAAGAAATGAAAGTAGTTAAGAGTCTGATAAGAAAAGTTTAAATACTGGGTTGAAGTCCCAAAGAAATTGAGTTAGAGTCTCAAGTAGTTGGTAGGGAATTGGTTATTGTGTTGGTTAGAGTCCAAATTTGGTCATAAGAGTGGACCTGAGCGGTCATTTTGTGAGTTGGAGTCTCCATTTGACCACTAGGTTGCACCTGCTTCAGTTATACACTTGTTTCGGGTGTTGATTGTTGTTTCAAAATATTATAAATTATTCTAGAACGGCAGTTCGAGTCTGCTAGGAAGCGCAGAGCCCGGAGGTTACGCTCCCTCCTTGTCGTGGACGCGCGACATTGACCTCTCGGCGAAGAGGGTTAGTTCAGTGTGGTTTAGCTGTGGGGTACAGGGCATCCCGGAATTAAGCTAGGAGTTAGAGTCTCCTTACCGTTTGAAACGGTATCTGCGCTTTTTTGGCCAGCAGAAGTGGACTTCGGGCGTGTAACTTTAACCTAAAACTTCAAAAAGTTTGGGTTGGTTGACGCTTTTAAATTGAGTTAGGGATTTTAGAAATGAGGCCAGAAACAGTTAAAGTCTTGATACTGGTTAATTGATCGCAAAAAACGGTTATGTTAAATTTGTCGAAATTCGATAGGTGTTAAAAGGTTTAAAATCTGTGCAGTTGTAAATATAAGACGTCTCTGTAATAAAAAAGATCTCTGTGGGTCGAGTCAGCAATGCACTGACTGCCTGCTGCTATTCTTAGATGAAGAGTGTGTGTGTGCATGCAAATGAGGCAGCAGATGCAGAGCGCATGAGAGGACTATGCTTTCGGTTTTGTGTGTCATTCAGCTCTATAACTATTGTTTGCAAATGTGGATAAATGTCTGCAATTAAAATGCTGGCTTAGTAAATAATAACATTGTAAATATATGAATGGTGACAGCGTTTCAAAATAGAATATAAGAATTGTTTGTGTTTAAAACCAACGTTTAGGTAAGAAGATTTAAGGTGGATTTGAAGGCATAAACAAAAATAAAAGGGTTACAGTCTGCAAGGGTTGTTAATTTATGAGCTGACTGGATGCAGAGTAAGTGGAGTGGTCATCCTGAGAGGATTGAATGATGCTCTAACTCTGTGGTCAAGTCAGACATAGGCTTTAAGCAACCATGAGCCACTAATAAGCGTGACAAATTAATGAGTATGTGTAAATTGAACTTGTTAAATAGCTTTGATAGGAGTAACTCAATGAGCACGCAATAAAGTGGACTTTTTAGGGGCAGTTTATCACTGACACCATAAAAAGCAACTTAATTAGTAGTTCAATAACAAATTGTAAAGATAACCTTTGTTATTTGATAAGAGAGAGAAAATTCAGGTTACATATAGTGAATAAATAAGGAAATGTTAATCTCTGCGTCATTCCACACTGAAATTTCAATTGTAGGGGATCATTTGGAGGTGAATTGTGTAGGACACGGGGAGACAGAAGAATCTCCCCATGAGTTTTCGGTGTGCATAGAAATTGAGGAGGCTGAACTGGAAGCCTGCCTGGGTCGTTGTTTTTGTTTATTTGAGGGTCTGCTGGAAGTTTGTGAAAACGACCACCTTGATATGTGGGACCCTTCTCGGGCAGCGATTTTTTTTGTTAAACCTGTGGCAGGCTGTGCAACATGGAGAAAGCTTTGACATAATGACATAAAGGTGATTTCGTGGTTTTAGATTTATTAGTACGGGATGCTTGAGGGTGTGTTGCTGTAAAGTATATAAGGGACGCGCAGCGCCGTTAATGGGTTTAAAATAAATGAAAAAACACTAATCCGAGGAACTATTGGAGAGGTAAGTATACGGAGGTGAGCGCGTTGCGCATAAGGGTTGCTGGTGTCATATATTAACACTTTGAGGGCGAATAATTTTGATTGAGTGTCAACGCTTGAGAACGCGAGGACAGCGTCTAAAGTGCTGGGTTAAACTTTGTGTATCACCGAGCAGGGGAAGAGGAGCCAGTGGTTGCGAGAACAGCGAGACGAAGACTGAAACCGAAAGTTAAGCGTGTCTGGGTGACCTAGACCAAGAAGGTGGAGTCGACCAACGCCATTGGAAGAGGTAAGTCTGTGTTTCAGAGAATGGCTGACAGCTCGGGTGCGACACCTAGTGGGAAAAGGGGATGCAAACCTCTGAAGGATCAGCTTGAACAGCTTAAGAAAGCTATTCGTTTGGCTTCACCTGGAGCATTAAAATCAGCAGAGAAAGAGTGCCAAGCGATGGAGGTTGAGGTAAGTAAACTTATTACATCCCAACAGAAAGGGCTGGGTGATAAAATACCTCTGAGCTTGGTGTTAAAAACTGAAGGAGAAGTGTATGGACAAATGCATGAGGCCCTACGTGCGTCCATAGAGGCATTAACGGCATTGGAGGTTATAAAGCAGAGAGTAATGCAGGGAGGGCCAGAAGAGGAGAATGAAGACCGTGCGACGTCATCAGAAGAAGAGGACGAGGAGGAGGACGAAGATGGAGGACCTGAGCCCCAACCAAGTACAAGCCTAATTTTGAGGAAAAGAAGTGTGAAGAGAGACCAAGCACAGAGACAGCCCATATTTAGGAGCTCAAAGGGAAAAGGAAAGTCGAGGAAGAGTAGAAAAGTGAGTTTTGAACAAGGAGCTCCTGACCCTGGTTTAAGTCTGCCTCTAATAGCAGGTCCAAAGAACGAACCAGTTTATCGCGCCTATAAGGTGAGAGATTTGGAAGCATTGGTTAAACAACTTCCACCAATAACCAAGGGAGAACATTGGGAAGGAGAAGAATTAGCGCTGGGCGACTTTCGCGCTTTGGCCGGACGTTGTATGCTGGGTGGTGGGTTAGCAGATGTAGAGCAGATAGCTCAAACAACCAGATATGCAAATGACCTGAAATATCATGAGGTGCAGAGTGACTTAGCAGATGCAGTTCGGGAGAAGGACCCAACTCCTAACTCTGGAGCCATTCCAAAAATTATTTGGGATCCCAAAAACACACCCAGAGAGTGTTTAGCTAAAGCAAAGGAACAATGGTTGTTAGGAACAGGAATACATCCGGGGAAGGAGGGTGAAAGTAGAGCGTGGTTTCGTTCGGCAGTGCTGGCAGGGCTGCCCAACCAGGTTGCAGTTGACTTGGAAAAGAACCCAGATTTTGCCGTTGCAGACTCGGTGCAGTGGGAGAGACATGTGACCCACAGACTTCAGCAGGAACAGGATTTGACGAACAAACAAAAGAAAGAGTTAGATGAAGTACAGGCGCAGCTGCTTAGGCTGCAGCTGGGTGAGGCTCGCGAAAAATATAATGCGAAGAAAAAAGAACTGAAAGAACTAAATAAGACTATAATGGTGGCAAGGCCTCAGCCCGATCCTGTGCCTGACTGGCCAGATCAGGATCCGGGTCTCTACCCTGATGACCGTTGGCCCGCCAATGCACCAAGGCAGCGTCAACCCGTAGGGAATTGGGGGACCGGTGGACCGCAGAGAGGGCGTGGTGGATCCGTGAGGGGAGGACAAAGGGCTCGGAATCCAGGGAATCCTAATAATGTGTCTTGGACTGGCTGTTACAGCTGTGGAGCAGAAGGACACTGGTCCCGAGAATGCCCTGAATCGCAGCGAAATTATCAGAGGCGAGGCTATCAACCCCAGGCACGAGGAGGCCCAAGACAAAGAGTTGCTTACAGGGGAGCACATCAAGCTCCAAACCCGAATGCAGCACCAGCCCCCCAGTACCCAGTAGCCGACTGGGGCTGGGAGGGGGAGCAATACTGACGGAGCCCGGAGAAACTGAACAGCGTGGGGGGCGGCAGAACCCATGCTGTCAATGACCGTGGAAGGCACTGAATTGCCCTTCCTGGTGGATACTGGAGCAACATACTCAACATTGAAAGACACACCAGACAGTGCAACACTCTCCTGTCACACAGTTAATGTGGTAGGCTTTTCCGGGATTCCAATGACACTGCCATTGACAGATCCAGCATTGACACAGCTGGGAAAACAGACTTTGAAGCACCAATATGTGGTGTCCTCACAGGTGCCTGGAAAATCTCATGGGCAGGGACCTGCTTGTGAAACTGGGATCACCTTCAAAGACTCAATATCTAGTCCAGAACTCTGAACAACCCACTGCCGAAATCTACTGGGGGAGGCTAGTGGAAGAAGGCATTTTGAGACATTATCAGCTATGGAAACCCTGGATAATGAGCCTGGCCGTCTATTCCCCCGCGCGAGATCCTTTCCACGTTACACTCTTTTATGATAGGGAAGATAACGATATCTATCGGGAACAGTTCCAGTCTGATCTTGAGGGACAGACGTGGAATGTGCAAACACATAACATTTATGTTGGACCAGAAGGTGTGGCCGCGGCTGTGAAATTTACTGATGAACAACTGCCTTGGTACAAAGTGGGAGAGGATTCAGCCCCTCACATTACATTGGCGGTCCACGAGGGTCATGGGCCAAGAGATCTGGGACCAATGGTTAAGCGGGCGCTGGACAACGCATGCTGGCAAAGCACCCAAATTCCAAACGTTTGGTATGCACCAAAATGTAAAATATATCGCATAACTTGTTTGTCCAACGATGCAGTGATCTTAGAACATAAAGAAATCTCCAGAATACATGGCAGGGAAAGAATGGATCATCCTGATGCAGTAGCTGAGCTCTCAAAATTGCCTGGTACTTTGTGGTCCGCAGGGCCCACAGATGTAGGTCTAGCTAACTGTTCGCCTGTCCTGTTCCAGCTGAAGTCTGACATACCATTTAACAGACCATAATAGAAGCACAAAACTGAAGACCAAGAGTGGTTCACATGTATTGACTTAGCGAATGCATTCTTTTGTCTCCCACTGCACGAGTCACTCAGAGACATTTTCTCATTCACATACAGAGGCCGCAAATTTAGGTACACACGCCTACCACAAGGCTTTGCACTCTCACCAGGAATTTTTAATCAGGTGTTGAAAGAGGCATTGTCCCCATGTCAACTGCCAGGGGGCTGTACATTAATAGAGTATGTTGATGATCTTCTTATTGCAGCCCCGTCAGCAGCGGCCTGTACGGTAGCATTGCTCGTGGTGTTGAACAGATTGGCGGAGTGTGGCTTCAAAGTGAGCAAAGAAAAACTGCAGTTGGTCCGGCCAGAGGTAACATTCCTGGGCCGGGTGATCGCACACAGATCAGTGGGGTTAATGAACACACACAGAGACCAAATTCTGACACATCCAAAACCAAGAACTGTGAAGGAGTTGCTTTCCTTTCTTGGCTTGACAGGTTACAGCAGGCAGTTCATTCCGAACTATGCGGGTAAAACGGCCCCTTTAAGGGACCTGATCAAGAAAGTTGGTGTTCGAAATCTGAAGGCTGAATTGCCTTGGACGCCGGACACAGAGACAGCGTTCATTTCACTAAAACAGGATTTGTCAAGAGCCACAGATCTGGCCACACCTAACTATGATGAGGCATTTTATCTTGATGTTTCAGAAACAAAGGGAGTTGTGAATGGTGTGTTGTTTCAGAAAAAAGGGGGAGGTAGGGATGTACTTATGTATGTTAGCATAAGATTAAATTCAACAGAAGCAAGGCATCCCACATGCACACAACACGCAGCAGGAGTAGCAAAGATAATTCAGAAAACAGCACATATAGTGAGGGAACACCCACTGAAAGTGCTTACTACACACAGTGTAGTGGCCTATGTGAACTCACAGGCATTCACAATGACTCCACTGACGCAACAAAGGTTCAGCAAAATTTTAGAGGCGCCAAATCTGATATTCACACATGAAGGAATAAATATGGCAGACCTAATGGGGTCAGGAGAACCACATGACTGTATTAAGAAAGCCCAGGTTGAAGGAAAAATTAGGGAAGACCTGAAGGCAGAGCCCATATACGGAGCTGAGGATTGGTTCACAGATGGATGCTGCCACAGAGATGAAGAAGGATTGAAAGCCGGCTATGCAGTAGTCTGTAGAGTAGGAACTGAGTTTCAGGTGAAAGAAGCAGGAAAAATTGAGGGACAACAGTCGGCCCAGAGAGCTGAAGTGATAGCCCTAACTCGAGCCTTGAGGTTGGCTAAAAACATGAGAGTGAACATCTACACTGACTCAGCATATGCGTTTGGAGCAGCTCATGTGGAACTGGCTCAGTGGAAGAGAGCCGGGTTCAGAACGGCCACTAATGCACCCATCTGTCACAAAAAGGCCCTGGAGGACCCAGACGAGGTAAGTATTATAAAATGCAAAGGCCACTCACAAGCAGACAGTATGGTGGCAAGAGGAAATCAGAAAGCTGACGAAGCCGCAAAGGAAGCAGCGGGCTACAAAGGACAGAGACAACTGGTGCAGGTAACCCCAGAAGAGGAGGTTAGCACTAACAGCATGGAAGAAGTTAGACAGGCTCAGGAGGAGACATCCCCAGAGGAAAAGGGGGTGTGGGAAAACAAAGGAGCCTGGCAAGATGGCGGTTTGTGGAGGGGGCCAGATGGGCGTCCCGCTTTAACGGCCAAAATGGCGGAACAAAAGGTGAATGAGGCTCACGGGCTTGGTCACGTGGGAGTGAAACAGATGGAGAGAAATTTGTGCCGATGGTGGCATCCTGATTTGAGAAGGAGGATACTGGAAAAGGCCAGAACGTGCCTAATTTGTGGGGCACACAACCCAAAGCCAGCAGTAAAACCTGAAGCTGGTAAGTTTCTCATGCCAGAAAGGCCAGGAGAAGAGGTCGTGATTGATTATACCGACATGATTGATACAGGCCCAGGTGGGGTGAGGTATTTGTTGGTGTGTGTGGATGTTCTGACTGGATGGCCCGAAGCATGGGCGACCAAATGTGAAGATGCGAAAAGTGTGATTAAGTGCTTAATCAATCATTACATTCCAAGGCATGGGTTTCCCAAGAGAATTAGATCAGACAATGGTACTCACTTCAAGAATAAAGATTTGCAAGAGGTAGAGAGGATGTTGGGAGTGCAACATAAGTTCGGGACGGTCTTTCATCCTCAATCTCAAGGAAAGGTAGAGAGGATGAACCTAAATTTGAAAAACAAGTTGGCTAAAATTTGTGCGCAGACAGGGCTAAATTGGGTCGCAGCCCTGCCCATTGCTTTGATGACCATAAGATGTTTATGATGATGTTAACTTTGTATTTCAGGTGCAGTTATAACTATTTTATACATATTGCATTTTGTGCTTTTAAAGGAGTTGTGGCTCAAATTTGTCTCTGGAGGGTCACGAGCCTTTGGCTAGCGCTATGATTAGCCAATCTACTGTGAGGATAATATGAGTTCATGAAGGATTGCACACGCTTACAGACACAGAGTTAAGAAACACACATGACAGTATTGATTCCAGGCAAAAGGCCCTAAATTCATTTAGCTTTTAACTGAACTTAAAGAAGGACCAAAGAGGAAGGAAAGCATATATTTTGGTTAAGTCTGATACATTAGAATTAGAAGGTATTGTTACATTAAGGGAGCAAAATGAAATAAAAAGGTTATACCAAAACAGGTGATAACATAGGAAATGTGAGGTTTTAAAATGAAGTTAGTGTTAACACATAGGAGTTGTTTCAAGGCAGCATTTAGCTATGATGAAATGTATACAGGAGTAATTGCTTATATGCTTAAACTTAATTGATTAAAGTGGTTGTTTTCTTTTGGAGTAGATTAACTTGCAGCAGCGACAACTTGTGCACAGGATGTTGATGATCAGATAAGGGAAAGTAGAGCGAGCAACTGGACGTGAAACCAGCGCTTAAAGAATTTTAAAGTGATGAGTAACGTTGAAGAGTATACATAAATACAAGTCAATAAGTTAAGAAGATAATTAGGATCAGGCTTTTGATTAAAGAGTCCCAGATAGGATAAGTTAGGGAGATGCAAGAAAAGGTGTTTTGTTTCCTTTGCAGAAGATCGATCTCGGCGACCACAGGAGGGGCGAGGATCCTGGAGATCTCAAGGTTCGAGACCACCAGAGAAGGGTCTGCGTGAGGACACAATGTATTGTGACCTCTGGTGTTCCAGAGGTCAAAAGAGGGAGTGTCGAGGGGGGAAATTATTTTACTGCTATTGTTAAATAATTGTCATTGCATTAATAATATAATCTGCAGCATGGATATTGCATTCCAAGGTTTAAACAGTGTCTCTTTCAGAAAGACTGAGTTGCAGGCTGACAGGAAGTTGTATGCAGAAGTGAAAGCAGGAAGTTATTTTGAGCCGCAGGCTAAGACGAGGCTTTAACAATGTAACAGATAGCTTTAAGAAGGCCTTAAGCAGCTATGACTATTTTATACACAATGCATATCTGTGCTTATTAAAGAGTTGGAGCTCGGTCAATTAATTGGGGGTCGGAAGCTTTGTTCGGCGCGATGTTCGGACAATCTATTGTGCAAGTGACTTGGAGCCATAGAAGGAATTGCAATACATGCTTACAAAACACTTATATATCAGATCATTTTATATTAAGGTTTTAGTAGAGGTTCTTGATTAAAACATTTATTTAGTAGAAGACATACACATAGTCTCAGTGAGCTTCTGGTCTGGTAAAAGGTCAGAAGTGCAACAGGTGAATTGAGAAAGAGCATTTGAGGACGAGACACAGACAGTAGGTGAAGAGGTGACACAAAGAGCATGTGAGGTCAACACACACACACACACACACACACACTTTAAATTAGATTTATTTAGAGGAGAGGTTAGTTATGTTTGGCTGTAACTGCAAAATTGTCTTGGTAAAAGAGGAACCGTTTCTTGGTGTCTCGGCAAGAAAGAGGAACAAGACAAGAACTGAAAGGTAGACAGGAAGGGCTAGCCATGAAAATAGAAGATGATTTTCTAGGTGAAAAGTCATGATGATGTTGATCTGATCTATGTATAAAATGTATCTGTGACGCATGAAGGGGCGTCAGTAAACAAACCCTGATGCTATAAAATATCTGTTCATGCTTTGATTAAGTCGAAGACTACTTCCTGTCTGCGTACAGAGTTGTCTTCCCACGCGTGTATTCATTAAAATCATCGTTTGACTTCACCCGGCCGGATCGGTGTGGTTATTCTTCGATCACCTCTTGTACCCTTCCTCAATATTGAATCTTAACAGTGTCTTTAAGACTTGGAATGTAAATGTAAGTGTCCAGGTGCCCAGGGCAGCTGTGGCTACAACTGTAGCTGCCTCCACCAGTGTGTGAATGTGTGTGTAAATGGGTGGATGACTGGGTGTGTAAAGCGCTTTGGGGTCCCTGGGGGGGGACTAGTAAAGCGCTATACAAATACAGGCCATTTACCATTTTTACCATTTTTCTTCTTTTGGTCAACTTCTGTTGATTATTGTGGTATATAAATAAAGTAAACTTGACAGTCAACACAAAAAGGTTATTATATTCAGATATTTTTCATAATTCAAAATGGAGTAAACATGGGAATGACGGAATAGATTGCCTGAGTACAATTCAATGGCCCATCTTGGTGGAACGGAACCAAAGCTATGAGAGGGATTACAGCAGGACCCCTCGGAGCCAAGATGCTGGTGGTGGAGATTGCTTGAATGGAAAAGTGGGAGTGATAAAACTTAGATTTAGCTGGCAGCACCTGGGAATGCACAGATATGAATATTCACCTATATCTTGTCGTGGAACTTTTTAAAATAAAATGCAAACACTTGATGAGTGTCTTTGAAGTGAGTTTTATTCACGTTGCAGCAAGAGAGAGAGTCCAGTCTGAGTGTCTGTCCCACTATGCTTCAAATAAACATGTTATATATGTGTTATTGTCAGAAAAGGTGAGGAAACACTAAGGAAAAATACATTTCCATTACAATCTCTACACATTAAAATATCAACAGCTATGATGACTAATTGGGTTGTTATGATACTAGAATTTCGAACTCGATACATATTAACCAGGAAAATACTTGATACCATATTTGATATTATGGGGAAGATTCTGAACCCACCCTGCAATGACAAAAGTAATGGCAAAGATGTCATATCACTAAAAAAAAAAAAAAAAAAGTTTTAATTTTCATCTACTTTTCCCAATTATATATTTAGTTAGATCTGACAAAAGAAGAACTTAAGATTGAGTTTAGAAGTTTCATTTGTTTTACAAATTATTTATATAATTTAATTGCAGAATGTGAAGGTAGATTTTAGAACCTATCTGTTGTAAGGGTGTTAATATTTTTCATGAAATGGTAAAATATTGAACTTTCATTTCAAAACATTTGATATGTTTTTGATGTGCTATTGTTAATAATATTGTGGGTTTATGACATACATACATACATATATACATACATACAGTGGGGCAAAAAAGTATTTAGTCAGCCACCGATTGTGCAAGTTCCCCCACCTAAAATGATGACAGAGGTCAGTAATTTGCACCAGAGGTACACTTCAACTGTGAGAGACAGAATGTGAAAAAAAAAAATCCATGAATCCACATGGTAGGATTTGTAAAGAATTTATTCGTAAATCAGGGTGGAAAATAAGTATTTGGTCAATAACAAAAACACAACTCAATACTTTGTAACATAACCTTTGTTGGCAATAACAGAGGTCAAACGTTTACTATAGGTCTTTACCAGGTTTGCACACACAGTAGCTGGTATTTTGGCCCATTCCTCCATGCAGATCTTCTCGAGAGCAGTGATGTTTTGGGGCTGTCGCCGAGCAACACGGACTTTCAACTCCCGCCACAGATCTTCTATGGGGTTGAGGTCTGGAGACTGGCTAGGCCACTCCAGGACTTTCAAATGCTTCTTACGGAGCCACTCCTTTGTTGCCCGGGCGGTGTGTTTTGGATCATTGTCATGTTGGAAGACCCAGCCTCGTTTCATCTTCAAAGTTCTCACTGATGGAAGGAGGTTTTGGCTCAAAATCTCACGATACATGGCCCCATTCATTCTGTCCTTAACACGGATCAGTCGTCCTGTCCCCTTGGCAGAAAAACAGCCCCATAGCATGATGTTTCCACCCCCATGCTTCACATTAGGTATGGTGTTCTTGGGATGCAACTCAGTGTTCTTCTTCCTCCAAACACGACGAGTTGAGTTTATACCAAAAAGTTCTACTTTGGTTTCATCTGACCACATGACATTCTCCCAATCCTCTGCTGTATCATCCATGTGCTCTCTGGCAAACTTCAGATGGGCCTGGACATGCACTGGCTTCAGCAGCGGAACACGTCTGGCACTGCAGGATTTGATTCCCTGCCGTTGTAGTGTGTTACTGATGGTGACCTTTGTTACTTTGGTCCCAGCTCTCTGCAGGTCATTCACCAGGTCCCCCCGTGTGGTTCTGGGATCTTTGCTCACCGTTCTCATGATCATTTTGACCCCACGGGATGAGATCTTGCGTGGAGCCCCAGATCGAGGGAGATTATCAGTGGTCTTGTATGTCTTCCATTTTCTGATGATTGCTCCCACAGTTGATTTTTTTCACACCAAGCTGCTTGCCTATTGTAGATTCACTCTTCCCAGTCTGGTGCAGGTCTACAATACTTTTCCTGGTGTCCTTCGAAAGCTCTTTGGTCTTGGCCATGGCGGAGTTTGGAGTCTGACTGTTTGAGGCTGTGGACAGGTGTCTTTTATACAGATGATGAGTTCAAACAGGTGCCATTCATACAGGTAACGAGTGGGGGACAGAAAAGCTTCTTACAGAAGACGTTACAGGTCTGTGAGAGCCAGAGATTTTCCTTGTTTGAGGTGACCAAATACTTATTTTCCACCCTGATTTACGAATAAATTCTTTACAAATCCTACCATGTGGATTCATGGATTTTTTTTTTCACATTCTGTCTCTCACAGTTGAAGTGTACCTCTGGTGCAAATTACTGACCTCTGTCATCATTTTAAGTGGGGGAACTTGCACAATCGGTGGCTGACTAAATACTTTTTTGCCCCACTGTACATCTGTTTGGTTAATAACTCACACTGACCAATAAAATGTGACAAGTGGTGAAGATGCAGGTCCTTGGGCAACAGTTACAAAGTGTTACCACTTATTCCTTTATTGGAGAATCTATGTTTCACTATGTTCCACTAGCATATCCTAAATAATATTTAGCAATAATGTAAAAATGAAGAAATACAAAAGTTTAAAAACATTAATCTGAAAATAGACTTAATTACCTATCATTTTACCTATGGCAGAATGGATATGTTTATGTTAAGACAACTGCATACATTTTTCATTAATTGCTTCCCAAAAGCTCCTAGGTTGTAACTTACCAAAACTCTGCAGCTCTGAAACTGTAGGTATTACGTTAAGATGAGCATTGTACTGAGTACAGCAACATACAACTTGAAAAAACTAAAAAAGAATTGTGTGAAATGAATTAAAACTAATGTCATTTATTTTGCTCATATACGTTTTCTTTAAAAAGATTGATTACTCTGTTAGACTTGTAATTATGAGAAACTAAAGAAAAACTTGTTGAGGAATAGTATATTTACAAAATAAACTTAGAACATGTTTGTCCTATTATCAGTATGGACTTAATACACCAACAGTAAATCATAGCAATAATTTATGAATAATTAAATAAGTAAAAATGACATTTTTATGTTTTACTTTTTGATTATGTTAAAAAGTGTTTTCAGTAATTTCAGCAAACTGATTACATAACAATTAAGGCACATTAGCATTGATAGTTAATACACGATGATTCTGGCATGACAAAAGAATCTTTTTAGCTGTTTAGAAATTTCCTTCATTTTGAGCCCATAAATGAATGGATTAAACAATGGATGATAGAGCACTATTTGTAATGTCATTAGTAATCGTGCAGCTTTTGGAAAATCTGATTCCACTCGAGCTATGCTTACATCATAGATACTTAAACAGGAAATACTGATTAAAACTAACAGATGGGGTAAACAGGTCTCTGCAGCTTTCTTCCTAATTTCTTTGCAACTTTGATATGAGATGATAAAAATGTTCGTATAAGTGAAAACTATGAAGAGCACAGGAAGTATTATAAGATCTATTAAAGCAACCACTCCAAATACAATAATTAATCTTGACTTTACACACAGAAGAGTGTAAACTGCATTATTACAAAATATTCCCTTTAAATTAAAGTTACACAATGTTGCTTCAGCACTCCCTATTGCTTGGATTGCAATATGAACAGCAGGTATAAGCCAAGATACGACCAGGAAAATGATCACAGTGGTTTTGTTCATGATAGTTGGATATTCAAGAGGTTTACAAATAGCCACATATCTGTCATAGGCCATGGCTGCCAAGAGAAAGAACTCTGAACTGCCTAAAGTGTAAAATATAAAAAACTGAAAGAGACAGGCTGAATATGTTATGACTTGTTTTTCAGATAAAAAGTCAATCAGAAGTTTTGGGTAAATAGTTGTGCTGTAAAGGAGACAGTTCAGCAGCAAAGCTGCAATGAAAATGTACATAGGCTCATGAAGGTTTTTATGAATCCAGATCACATACACGATGGTAGAATTACTGCATATTATTATAATGTATAATGTAAAGATAATACAAAAATAAACATATCTGTACTTGTTAACCTCAATGTATCCATCTAGAGTTACATATGTGGTATTTAACTCCTCATCCATGAATTAAAAAAAATGCTACAAAATAAATATATAGCAGCATAAAGATATCAGAACTTCAAATACAAGTACACTCATCAATCAAATGCTTATAGTGAATCATATGTATGTGGACTGAAGAAGAGTTTTATTGGTTTGCTTCAACCTTGAGGGAGCTGAACTGTGAAAGTCAGTTACATCATTGTTCAGCCTCTTTTACTTGAGGCTTTAGTAGTTAGAGCTAATGAATCATAAGTTGCAGCTAACAATGACAATGATCAGCCAACTTCTATTAATCTAGTATAGAATTTTAATAATGTAGCAAGATTTTATTGTTGAGTGTATCCTGGCTTTTTTGCACTCGGGTCCATATCTTATTTCATCAGGAGTTTTTATTTGGTTTCCAGTTTAGGTGGTGTGGTTTTATGCCTTGTGTACATTTTCAGTGAAAAAAAAACTTGGATAATTACCATACTAAATAATAATAATAATAAAAATAATAATTAAAAAAAACTTTAACAAAAACAAGGACATCAAGCTTGTGCATTACGAATGTCTTTTCATACATTATTTTATTTATAGCCTATAAATAAAGCCTATATATAGCATACATGGAAAAAATTCCCCCGCTGACCCCTGCGGGCGGTCTATCCTTCAAGCTCCGGTCCTCTACCAGAGGCTTTGGAGTTTGAGGGTCCTGCACAGTATCTTAGCTGTTCCTAGGACTGCGCTCTTCTGGACAGAGATCTCCAATGTTGTTCCTGGGATCTGGTGGACCCACTCGCCTAGTTTGGGAGTCACCGCACCTAGTGCTCCGATTACCACTGGGACCACTGTTACCTTCACCCTTCACATTTTCTCAAGCTCTTCTCTGAGCCCTTGGTATTTCTCGAGCTTCTCGTGTTCCTTCTTTCTGATGTTGCTGTCATTGGGAACCGCTACCTCTATCAGAATCAGAATCAGAATACTTTATTAATCCCGAAGGAAATTAGGAATTATCACTATGGCCGTCTCCTTCTGTTTGTCTACCACCACTATGTCCGGTTGGTTAGCCACCACCATTTTGTCCGTCTGCATCTGCATCTAAGTCCCACAGGAACTTAGCTCGGTCATTCTCCACCACCCTTGTGGGCGTCTCCCATTTTGACCTCAGGACTTTAACGCCATATTTGGCACAGATGTTTGTGTATACCATGCCAACCACTTGGTTATGGTGTTCCATGTATACCCTGCCTGCTAGCATCTTGCATCCTGCTGTTATGTGATGGATTGTCTCTGGAGCATCTTTACACAGCCTGCACATGGGGTCTTGCCTGATGTGATAGACCCCAGCCTCTATCAGTCTTGTGCTCAGAGCTTGTTCCTGTGCTGCCATGATTAGTGCCTCTGTGCTCTCTTTTAGTCCAGCTTTGTCCAGCAACTGGTAGGATTTCTGGATGTCAGCCACTTCCTCTATCCTATTGTCCCTCTATGATGGTGCCTCCTCTTTCTCGGGTTTCTGCTGCCTGAGGTATTCCCTGAGCATGTGGTTGGTTAGGGCCATCTTCCTGATGTATTCATGGATGTTTGCTGCCTCATCCTGGACTGTGGTGCTGACACACCAGTCCTTGCTTTTGCTTAGCATACAGCCTCAGGGTGCTGGATTTGGGGTGAAACCCTCCATGCATGGTCAGAGTCTCCTGATCATGATGTCACTGGCTTCTATCTCCACCTTTGGCCAACTTATTATGCCAGCAGGGTACCTGATCAAGGGCAGGGCATAGGTGTTGATAGCCCAGATCTTGTTCTTACCATTCAGCTGACTCCTCAGGACTTGCCTGACCCTCTGCAGGTACTTGGTGGTTGCAGCTCTCCTAGCAGCCTCTTCATGGTTCCCATTTGCCTGTGAGATCTCCAGGTACTTGTAGCTGTCTTCAATGTTTGCAATGTTGCCTTCTGGTAGTTCCATCCCCTCAGTTCTGACTACCTTCCCTCTCTTTGTTATCATCCACTTTGTTCAAGACAGTCCAATGAAATCTAAAAACCATTGCATTCTTCAGTTATTCAGTTCTCACCCCACGCTGCCCAACTGAATCCAGTTCTGGGACTGATAGAGTATTACCACCCAGGAGCTCTGTGTTGGAAAATCCATGAGAAGACTTTAACAAAGACGCTCCCTTTAAATCAGTATCAGAATCAGCATACTTTATTAATCCCTTGTGAAATTATGTGGGTTACGGGTTGCTCCAGTACAGTGACATTAGAAAAAACAATAACAAAAACAAAAACAGACTAGACTATTAACAATAGAATATCTTAAGATCTAAGGAATAGCACAATATATACAAATCACCAAATAATAAATATCCAGATGTGATTGCAAATAAATATCAAGAAAATAGACGGCAACATTACAGAGTAAGAAAAGAGTGTGTGCAAAAGGATGTAACTTTTGCAGTGTTTACAGTGTATTAGACGGAGGAGTTCTACAGGGAGATGGCCACAGGCAGGAATGATTTCCTGTGTCGTTCAGTGGTTTTTGGTAATTTCAGTCTCTCACTGAACGTTGATGTGATACTACAGAACTTTAATAACTTTTATCTGAGTAGACTGAGTTTCACTTTAGTGGACCTAAGCCTCCTAGTTTTTTCTCATGAAAGACTGAATAGGTTAATCAAGTTTTGGTTGTTCTTTTTTCTTTACTTTCTTTTCTTTTTCTGGATACTGGTTCCGGGTCGCTACTCGTGCGGTCCACCGGCCAGTCAGCTGAAAAGTTTTTTCAGTCACTTTAATTTTAAAACTGTATATACTGTGCATTTATTATCTCACTGTTATACCCTGTTCTTACTGTCCTTATCTTCAACGTTATGCTGCTCGGTTGTCTGTTAATTGCCCCTTGGGGATGAATAAAATCTTCTGATTCTGATTACTACCCTAAGAGATCAATTGTCAAAGCACCTTAAGTAGATGGTATAATAATTTCGAGCTTTGAAGTAAATTTTGATTCTATTACTTAATGTGCAGAAACAGAATTACAATTTAGCCACACTACTTGCATGCTGACTTGGGGTATCTTTGCCACTGTTTATTAGACACTGAACTTCTGGACTGCAAAGCTGCCTTAAAGTCAAAACAACTCTTCACAGTTTAAAAAAGGTCACATGAATGCATGTTGTGGTGGAGGGTTTGCTGAAATCCGTGGAGGGTGAAGTAGAGTGATTAAAAACATACTGCATGGTCAGAGCAGGACGCATTAGAACTGTGGATAGGATCTTGTAAATACAATTCCCAGCCAGGTAACTCAATGGACAATAAACTAAATTTAACTTACATAACACTTAATGGGTATGTAGAGGTGGAAAAGTGCAGATATGTCTATTTTCTGATTATTTTTACAATATATGCTGCAGTAATTTTCTCTAATTCCACCATTATTCGTCTTATTGTGTTTCATCAAAGCCTTCATGAGCCCATGTATATTTTTATTGCAGTTTTGCTGATTAACTCTACTTTTTTTTGCACAACCATCTACCCAAAGTTTTTGCTTGATGTTTTATCTGAAAAACAGATTATATCACACACACACACACACACACACACACACACACACACACACACACACACACACACACAATGTGTCACTTTCAGTATTTTGTACTTTGCACTTCAGGAGCTTCAGAATTTTTAGTGTTGGCAGCCATGGCCTATGACAGATATGTGTCTATATGCAAACCTTTGCAATATTCCGTAATCATGAAAAAAAACTACCATCTCTGTTTTCTTGGTCTTAGCGTGGCTTGTGCCTGCTTGTCAGGTTGCAGGAACAACTGTCAGGGCTCTGTGTGCGGGCAGGCAGAGATGAGGATCCAAATGCAGGACTCGAACACAGAATTGTAACTCACAAAACCTCAGCTTTATTGCTGGCAGGAAAACAAACATGAAGTGAGGATGGAACACTGAGACCAAGGACACACAGGCATAATCTGAGGGTACGACGCGACACTGGGCATGGGAAAACACAGGGCTTAAATACACAGGGTAGTAATGAGGAAATGGGCCACAGAAGGGAGACACAGCTGGGAGAGATCAGGGCTAACGAGACATGGGGAACAAAGCTGCACACACTAACATAAGACAAAGACTTTCACAATAAAACAGGAAACATGAATCACAACTCAGAGACATGGACTCAACACAGAGACAGAAAATGAAACATGGAACTGAACTATACATGAAACCACCATTCCTAAAACATGGATAATAGAAACATGAAACTATTATAATAATAATAATAATAATAATAATAATAAACATCACAACAAGAGAATGAGAAACAATCCAAAACACCAAGATAACTGAAACACAAAGTACCAGAGAAACAAAGAATAATCCATGATGCAAAAGTGAACCAAAACATAATAAACTCGAAATACTGGGTCCAACGGACCCAGAACCATGACAGTACCCCCCCTCAAAGGGCTGGCTCCCGACAGCCCCAAACAAAAAAAAAAGCATAAAGCACCAGGCCAGGGCGGGCGGAGGGGGTCCAGGACGGAGGGACAGAGACCAAACAAAAAACAAGGAGCTCTAGAGTCCACGAAGAGTTCAGGGGGCCGACCGTGCACACGGCAACGGCGGCGACGGGCGAACAGTTCCGGAGGCCGACCGTGCACACGGCAACGGGCGGCGACGGGCGAACAGTTCCGGAGGCCGACCACTTGGAAGGCAGTGGCGGCCACTGAGCAGGTCCGGAGGGCGGCCGCGATGCCAGCGGCGGCGACAAACCCTTTCCGGAGGCCGTCCTCGAAGGCCATGATGCCACCTAATAGGCCCGGAAAACGGCCGGCAGAGGCGAGGCGGAACGGGTCGAGCTGGCTCTGACGGCGGTATGGCAACCGCAGGACCAGACGAAGACGAAGGCGGAGCCGAGGCCGGACCAGGCGTGGATGAAGACACGGAGGCCGGACCAGGCGTGGATGAAGACACGGAGGCCGGACCAGGCGTGGATGAAGACACGGAGGCCGGACCAGGCGTGGATGAAGGGACGGCTGCGGAACCTGACGGCAGCGGGACGGCTGCGGAACCTGACGGCAGCGGGACGGCTGCGGATGATGATGTAAAAGTCGCGGGGGACGATTCAGCAGGTGATGGCTGAACCAATTTCCCCGGACCATCAGCAGGTGTGAGGATGTGCTGGCTGGGTCCCCCAGGACCCTCAGCTAACGAGGCGTGGTGCTGGGTGGGCTCCTCAGACCCTCCAGCGGACGTGGCTTGAGGCTGGACGGGCGACTCGGGCCCTCCAGCGGACGAAACATGAGGCTGGCTGGGCTCCTCGGGCCCTCCAGCTGGAGCAGATGCAGGGCCAGAGGCAATAGGGACCCCTGACTGAGGGCGAAGATGAGAGGCTGATTTAGCAGATGACAACGCCAATGATTCCTTCACTAACTGAACTACTGACTGGGTTATGGATTGCAACAAATCTGATTGTGGTTGCGACTGAGCTATGAATAACGGGGGTGAAGACTGAGCTACGGGTGACGTAATTTGAGATGAAAGCGGTAGTGGAGTAGGTGACAGGGCTACAGGTGGCTGCTGATCAGGGGACACTGTAAACTGAGCTGAAGGTGGCTGCTGATCAGGGGACACTGTAAACTGAGCTGAAGGTGGCTGCTGATCAGCTGACTGAACTGAAGGTGGCTGCTGATCAGAAAACTGAGCTGGGAACTGCCATAAAGGTTGTAGTGATGGTGGTTGTGATGGTGACTGAGCTAATCCTCCTGAGCCTTCTGAACACGACAAAAACTGCTGGAAGGGCTCACCTGAGCCTCCAGCTGACACAGGAACGGGTGCCGGCACCAGCTGAACACCAAACCCTTCCACCCGAGGAACTGAAACGGGTGGAGGGGAACGCTGGGCCCGAGCTACCCTAGGAGCAGAAACAGGAGGAGAGAGAAGCTCAGGAATGGTCTCAAAATGCCCAATATTGCCAACTGGGTCTGAGCATATAGTCTTAGCAGAGTGGGCAACCTCAGAAACATTCAACTGGGACACAGAACAGTCCCTGGGAAGAGCCACGGTCTTAATAGATTGTAGAGAGGTGCAACTAGAGTCCTTAAATGTCCTTGGGGAACAGACAGCCCCTTCCTTCAGAGAGCCTGAGTTACAGCCTGAAATTTCTGTCCCTACCAACTGCCTGCGCCCTTGCTGAAAAGTACATGGCTGAAAGGCTGGCTTAGAAACATTAACCACCTCCCTTTCAGCTGACTTGAAAACAGAACTTGAAGCCTCCAGAAATTTCACAGCAGTTTGAACATTTCTCCCCCCAGATTTAAGTGGCGTAGTCTTATTCATTTTAACACTAGGTTCAGATTGGGCAGAATGAAAACAGGTTCTTAAATCCTCAGAGCAGGGGTTCACAGGGTTAACAAACACAGACTCAACTACCTTTAAGTTAGTAGATTTAGATTCACTTGAATGGCAGGTAGTCTTCAGAATCTTAGGGGTAGATTTATTGTTTGTTATGTTCAAGAGTTCAGGAGGAGCATGAGAAAGACAGTCTTTGTTGCTCACCACTGCTGACTGTCCAGAGGAAGCGGAGCGACGGCTGCGTGAGCGTCGCTCACTCTGGGAAGAGGGAGGTAAGCCAGACTGCGAATCCTCCTGCAGACCGGGCCGAAAGTCTTTCGGTGGGCCGGGCTGGGACGAAGAGGCGGGAAGTTTGTGTAGCTCCGAACGTGGAAGTCCCAAAAACAAAGCAAAGGATTGCAGTGGAGTAAGCCCAGTGTCTTCCACCACATAATCCTTCTTTCGTCGCTGCTTGCCCCTCCTGCAGGGCCTGAATTCGGAGAGCAGCGGTGGAGTGACACCAGAAAACGGAGGAGCTACTGCCGTCGAGGGAAAGCGCTTGGCCCCTCGCATCCCTGACGGAACAGCTGATGGAACGGCGGTAGCCATCGCAGTTTGGAAGCTGCGGGGCCCACCCAGAGCCAAACGAGACCCATCGAATGGTGACTCGTGCTCCCAGGCACACCTAGCCCCCTGCCTCTCCCTCTCCTTGAGGAAGGTGGAGACTGCGGGTCGCCGATACCGTACGGAGTCTGCTAGATCCATACTGGTCGCGTCGTTCTGTCAGGGCTCTGTGTGCGGGCAGGCAGAGATGAGGATCCAAATGCAGGACTCGAACACAGAATTGTAACTCACAAAACCTCAGCTTTATTGCTGGCAGGAAAACAAACATGAAGTGAGGATGGACCACTGAGACCAAGGACACACAGGCATAATCTGAGGGTACGACGCGACACTGGGCATGGGAAAACACAGGGCTTAAATACACAGGGTAGTAATGAGGAAATGGGCCACAGAAGGGAGACACAGCTGGGAGAGATCAGGGCTAACGAGACATGGGGAACAAAGCTGCACACACTAACATAAGACAAAGACTTTCACAATAAAACAGGAAACATGAATCACAACTCAGAGACATGGACTCAACACAGAGACAGAAAATGAAACATGGAACTGAACTATACATGAAACCACCATTCCTAAAACATGGATAATAGAAACATGAAACTCTAATAATAATAATAATAATAAACATCACAACAAGAGAATGAGAAACAATCCAAAACACCAAGATAACTGAAACACAAAGTACCAGAGAAACAAAGAATAATCCATGATGCAAAAGTGAACCAAAACATAATAAACTCGAAATACTGGGTCCAACGGACCCAGAACCGTGACAACAACATCACTAAGTGCTACTAGAAAAGTGTGTAACTTTACTCTGCAAGGGATATTTTGTAATAAGTCAATTTACAAACTTCATTGTGTGAGTTCAAGAGTTTTGGCTATTTATGGTGTGAATGTTTTGCTCAATATTGTATTTTTTCCCATGCTCTACATAGTTTTCACTTACACAAAGATACTTATAATATCTTATCAAAGCTGTAGAGAAGTCAGGAAAAAAGCTACACAGACCTGCTTACCTCACCTGCTGGTTTTATTCAACTATTCATTCTTCTGTACATGTGAAGTTATTATACTTCGACTGGAATCTGATATTTCACAGACTGTACGTTTAATAATGACTTTGCAAGTGGTTTTATATCATCCACTGTTTAATCCAATCATATATGGACTAAAAATGAAATACATTTCTAAACACCTAAAGAGATTGTTCTGCTAAGAAAAAAGTATAGTGAGATGTTTGATTTTGATCCCTGAAACAGATTTATTGTTTATTTCATCAGATATTCTTTATATTGATATATCTCTCTTTGTACTTAACAATTTTTCTTTTATCTATTTATTTAACAATCTCTCACTTTGTGTGAGAATCAACATTTTGTTCATGTGATGAACTCTTCTGTTACAAATTGGTGAGGACTTCTACACTAACAGTCACATTTATAGCTACGTGTTGACAGACTTTTCAAAATCATCTGCAATAGAAAAAAGTAAAGACAAAAAGAAAATTAATTAAGAAAGCAGCTCTTCAAGTGGGCACTGATAGGAAAAGAAACATAGCTGTTGATAATAATGCAGATTTGGGTCCTGCTGTTAAATGAAACCTTCCCCTTGTATATGTAAGTATTCTTTTGCCATGTTATCAGACTGTAGAGTGACAAATTAGTCAAACATAATAAGAGTAGCACATGGGTGTAGAATTGCTAGCTAACAACAAGCTTGTAATACAGTGTGTTTTCACCATTGTTTTTTCCTGAAATTGGCTTTATTTTGGTATTAAATCAATTTGTTCTAGAAGTAATTAGTGTTACCTTAAAACTTCACACATCACCTACAGCAAAGTGCAAAAGCAACCCAAGAGTTCCTTATGGCAAAGAAATTATGTTAATGTTAAGATATTTTAAGCTCTTGGAGAGATGGTTGAACCTTTGTGTCCTTAAAAGACCAGAAAAGTTTTCTGGTGTCGAATATATTTACTAATAAAAGCTTGAGGAGCTTAAGGGTCCTGTGCAGCATCCTTGCTGTTATTTGGACTGCACTTTTCTGGACAGAGATCTGGGATGTCCTTCACTACCCCAAGTCCTAAAATTACTATGTGAAACACTGTTTCTTTCACCCTCCACATCTTCTCACGTTCCTCTCTCAGCCCTTGGTACTTCTAAAGCTTCTCATGTTCCTTCTTCCTAGTGTTGCTATCACTTGGTAACACCACAGTACATCTATCACTACAGCTAATAGACCCCATTCCAACAGTACTGCTCAGAGAGGTCCTACCTTAAAGTATACCTCAGTCTTAAATATGGGCATACCACAGGCCTTTAAAGTGGACATGAAACACTTCATTTATAGAGGCTAATTTACATGATGGAGCCCAGCTCTCACAAACTGACACAGTGTGTGTTGCTGGATTTAGGAAAATAGTGCTTAAAACGCTAAAGAAGCTAACTAGAGTCCATGATCGTCTGGCAGCACAAATGAACAGGTCACCACCATGAGGGAGAGGTCGCCACACCACATGATCCTGCTAAGATGAACAGACATATGGCTCAATACACAGAAGGGAATAAGCAGGAATTCCAGAGAAACAACACACCAGCTACTGGTACAAGGTACCCAATACTGCAAGACCAGGCTCAGCAACTTATGCATCACCTGGATTGGCAAGAAAGCCTATGACTCGATGCCCCACACACAGATCTTGGAACGCATAGATTTGTACAAGATAAAAAGGACACTAAGAGCCTGAATCAGAAATTTGATGGGGATGTGGCGAACTTCAAGCCTATAGCACAAGTCGCCATCAAGTGCGGGATTTATCAAGGAGATGCGCTGTCCCCACTCGTGTTCTACATATGCCTGAAACCCCTGAGTCATTGACTGTAACAACATCGGAATGTAATTTGTACTGGAAAAATGTAGTTGGATGTACCTGGGAATCCCACAAACAAATAACCATGAAGAAACTGCTAGGAAAGCCAGTCTCCAGCAGTGTTGATTGCCTGTTGTCTCTGGTCCTCTGGGACTCACCCTTTGGCAGTGGGCAACCCATCTGGGCCTTCCTGATAAAAAATATCTAATATAGTAGAATAGAATAGAATAGAATAGAATAGAATAGAATAAAATAGAATAGAATAGAATAGAATAGAATAAACCTTTATTATCCCATGGATAACAGATTTTGACATAGATTGTTACACAACTGTACACACAGTAGCTTTTTCACATTTTAGTTCAAAAACCAGAACCTCAGAGATACATACTTCATCAATCTTAAAAAGTGAACATTTGATAAATGCCACAGCCAAAACTTCACCCTGGCCACTTTCTCTGGGCCAATTAAAACAATCATAAAGGGAGGGCATAGTTCACCAACTAGGCAGTCCTCTCCAGAGTTTATTCACATTTCTGTTAAAAATATAAAACTATCAAGGGCTCTAACATTAAAAAGACTAAACTTAGCAAGGTGAATGGAGGTAGCAAAGAAACTGTAGGTTGTAGATGAACAACATTTAAAAAACTGGATGAGACAAGAGATTCCCTACGCCTTGCAAAAACTGTCCTATTAGTTATTAAGGCCAAAATACCAAAAACGTCACTTGAGGGTTCAAGTCCAGCTGTATTGTATATCAGTCTATTATAATCAACAGGTATGGTTGTTCATGCCTGAGGTTTTTGTTTGTTTGTTTGTTTTTGTTTTGTGTTTTGATACTGCATTCTGTGTCAGTGAAGGGCCTGTACTATTTCTTCAATTGGTTAATACTCTGCGTAGAAGCCTGGCTGGTCCTGAAGGCCTCTATAGATTGAAATCATCTCAACAGAGACTTCAGGTTACACCCATGCCTTACAGAACAAAAATAGTAAAACTGACCAAATAAAGGATCCTTTCCAGAAAATGAAAGTGAACTACTAGCTAAACTACATTTTCTTGCACTCCAAAAGAAAACAAACTGGAAAGAAAATCCAGATATATAGTTTTCAACTGTAAAATAAAACGTATTTTGAGGTGTCTGAACTGTATGTAACACAAGATTGTAATGGAATTTCATTTACACAGAGCCACAAGATAAAAAGTGACTGGCATGATAACTGTCTCATTTTTTAAGTACTCGACCTTATGTTACTCTACTTCATCCCTTTTTCATTTCTCTTGATGTTGTGTTAGTATCCATTAAGAAGGATATTCACGTTTAATTTCATTGTGAAAATCAATAGGGGCAATCACATTAGATGAAACTATTAACAAATGTATTATTAATGAGGAGAGTGATATCAAACATTCATTTTAATATTTGTTTACGTTTCATTTTGGTTTTTAAATATTGATCAATTCTCAGTTGTAGGAGGAAAACATTAAGCCAGTTTTCATAAAATTCATAAAAAATGAGTAATAAAAAAAGACTATAAATTAATAAATTGGTTTGCTTGCAATTAACTGAACAGTATTTTGAGGTGTTTAGAAATTTCTTTCATCTTTAGTCCATATATTATTGGATTACAAAGAGGGTTATATGTTACAAACTGTAATGTCATTATAAAACGTGCAGTTTTAGGAAACTCTGATTCCAGTCTAACTATAACCATATCATACGTAAGCAAACAAGAATAGTTCATTAGAACTAGCACATGAGGCAAACAGGTTTGTGCAGCTTTTTTTCTGACATTTCCACAACTCTGATAGGCAACTATAATTATCTTTATGTATGTAAAAAGAATAAAAAACATAGGAGAAATTGCAACATTAAATAGAACAACCATACCATATATAGATAATTCTCTTGAATTGACACAATAAAGATAGTTGGCCGAATTGTTACAAAAAATACCTTTCAGAGTAAAGTTACAGAGTGGTGTATTTGCATTTCCTGCTATTGGCACTGCAACCTGAATAGCAGGTAAAAACCAGCACAAAAGCAGGAAAAGATTGACTCTTGTTCTTCTCATTATAGAAGGATATTGCAAAGGTTTACATATAGACACATATCTGTCATAAGCCATAGCTGACAGCAGTAAGAATTCTGAGCAACTTAAGGCATAAAACAGGAATACTTGAAAGAGACAGGCTTGATACAAAATAATCTGTTTTTCAGATAAGAAGTCAATCAAAAGCTTTGGGTAGATGACAGTGCTCAAAACAACAGAATTCACTAACAAAGCAGCAATGAAAATATACATAGGCTCATGAAGGCTTTTTTGAACTACGATAAGCCACACAATAGTGGAATTGCTGCAAATTATTAGACCGTATACCATAAACATAATTACAAAATAAATATATCTGTATTTCTCCACTTCCACATGACCACCAAAAGTTATATATGTTATATTCATTTCAGCATTTGTGAAGATCAGAAACTGAACTAAAATGTAAAACAGGTAGAACGAGTAACAAACAGTGTATATAAAATATTTGTTTTATGTAGATTGTCTTATTGATAGCTACCTAAACTTGGTGTGTGTTCATTTTTTAAAAGTGAACAACTCAAGTTACATCAAATATATAATGAAACTTCAGTCTCTATGGATCTCATTAAACCGTCCACATGGACTTGCTACTATGTTGACCACTTTAAGAGAGTGTTAGCTGTTAGACCTTACCTACATGGGTGCACATTCTTTTTTTATCTTCCGAACCACACTTTGCACTTTGAAAAAAAAAATTCAGCGTTAGGTGCACTAAACACAACAAACCATGCGATTCTCATAAGTAAATGTATTTTAAGAAAATTCTATTGCTTATAGGAATTTATTATAGAGAGCAAAACACTTGGAAAAGGTAGTAAAAAAGTGTGGGCTCTAAATAATGGAACACTTTGGTTTTGTCAGTCTATTCTGCCACAAAGAAACTACAGCCTTTATAGAGTTTGCAATAATAGGCCCAAATTTGTTGTCGTTGCTGAGCTTTTTGGTGTGTATATTGTGGTACTGCCTTAGCGGATTCAATCATTTTCCATGCAGTAGAAGCCTCGTGAACAACCCCCTAAGCACCCTGATTTTGAATGACCAGTAGTAAAACTCGAAGTACTGCCAAACCACCAAGTAATTTGGCCTGCTGCAATGTTGACAAACGTATCCTAGGCCTTTTCCCATTCAAAATAAATTTAGACACCACAGAGTGTATATCCTTAACCCTGATGCACCCGCCAGGGGGAGAGCGGCGGGGTCGGGGGATGCGGGTCCCCCGCGGAGGGAGGGAGGAGGTTGGGGTCGCGAGATCCCCCGAGGGGATGGGATGGGATGGGAGGGCGGGGTCGGGGGATGCGGGTCCCCCGCGGAGGGAGGGAGGAGGTTGGGGTCGCGAGATCCCCCCCGAGGGGATGGGATGGGGATGGGATGGGATAGGATGGGATGGGATGGCGGGCTCGGGGGGGGGGGGAATGCGGGTCCCCCGCCGAGGGGATGGGATGGGGATGGGATGGGATAGGATGGGATGGGATGGGATGGCGGGCTCGGGGGGGGGGGATGCGGGTCCCCCGCCGAGGGAGGGAGGGAGGAGGTTGGGGTCGCGAGATCCCCCACCCCCCCGAGGGGATGGGATGGGGATGGGATGGGATTGGAGAGAGAGAGAGAGAGAGAGAGAGAGAGATAGAGAGAGAGAGAGAGATAAAGTCTTGTAAAAAGGTGGTCGAGAAACACCCCGGCGAAAGCAGAAGAAGACGAAGAAGAAGAAGAAGACAATGTCACGCACTAGACCGTGGGAGCCAAAGAGCACTAAGGTCGGTACAGGCGGATCGCAATCGCCAGCGGTGTCCTCCTCCTCCTCCTCCCGCTCACCATCACCGTCGCCATCGCCATCGCATTTGGCGTACGCTGCGTGGTCGGCTCCGGTGGCTCCGTTGTTGCGACCGGCCACGTTTCGCTATCGAGGGCTAGGGGTCGAGGAAGACCAAGAGCAGCGGCAGCAGCAGCAGCAGCAGCAGCAGCTACAGGAGAACTTGGAGGAGGACGAGAGCGAGGAAGAGGAGCAAGAGGCCGAGGGGGACGACAACGACGACCCGACGGCCCGAACGCTCGCAGACGACGAGGAGGAGAGCCACTCGGAGGATCAGGAGGACGAAAACGATGGGGTATATAGTTGCGAGGAAGATGATCGCGGTTACGAAATGGCGTCGCAACTCTGCCAGGACGGCGGCTCGCAAGGCGAGTCGAACCGCCGAGAGGGAGAGGAAGAAGAAGCAGGCGCCGACCCACCGGGGCGGGGGACTCGGGAGATTTGGCAAGAGGACGACGCCGGCCGCGCTGCAGGTGGCGTTCATGATCCTGGGCGCGATCGCGGCCGCGGCGCTGTCGGTGAAACTCGCGACGCTGATGTAGCCGACGATTACGACTACGACGATGACGAAGAAGACAAAGACTATGAAGAAGAAGAAGAGGAAGAAGAAGAAGAAGAAGACGTCCTCGCCGATGATGATGATGATGATGATGATGAAGAAGAAGAAGAAAAAGAAGAAGACAAAGACTATGAAGAAGAAGAAAAAGAAGAAGAAGAAGAAGAAGAAAAAGAAGAAGACAAAGACTATGAAGAAGAAGAAGAAGAAGAAAAAGAAGACATCCTCGCCAATGATGATGATGAAGAAGAAGAAGAAGAAGAAGACGTCCTCGCCGATGATGATGATGATGAAGAAGAAGAAGAAGAAGACGTCCTCGCTGATGATTATAACGATGACGATGAAGAAGACAAAGACTATGAAGAAGAAGAAGAAGAAGAATTAGAAGAAGAAGAATTAGAATTAGAAGAAGAAGAAGACGACGACCTCGACCCGCCGGGACGAGGCCCCACCGAAGAGGCCGTGGCGGCGGCGCGAGACGAGGCCTCCGCGTTCATGGCCTACTTCCCGCCGGAGATAGAGGACTCGGTGATCGCCATGACCAACCTGGAAGCGGGCAGGCGCAGGCCCGCCATCGACGGATTGAAGCCCATGGGCCGCGTCGAGTTCCGAGCCTACCTGGGGCTGCTCGTGCTCGCCGGCGTGTACAGGTCCCGGGGAGAGGCCTGCGAGAGCCTGTGGGACGCCGAGAGCGGCAGGTCCGTGTTCAGAGCCACGATGCCGCTCAAGACCTTTCGAGCCTACTCGAGCGCGCTGCGCTTCGACGACAGGGAGACCAGAAGGGCCGGGCGAGGCGAGGGCGAGGGCGAGGGCGGCGAGGGCGATAGCTGCTACGACAAACTGGCCCCCATCAGAGCCGTGTGGGACGAGTGGTGCGCGAGGTTGCCCGCCATGTACCGCCCGGGACCGGAGGTCACCGTCGACGAGAGACTGGTGCCGTTCAGAGGTACGTACGTACTATGTGGTGTGTGTGTGTGTGTGTGTGTGTGTGTGTGTGTGTGTGACTGGGGGAAGAGAGGAGGAATAGGAGCGGGAATGGCGAAAACGGGCTAGCTCGCTCTGTTGTATACTCGTGTTGGGTTCCGCGTTTGTGCTGCTTTCGCATGACTCTTTATGTCTATGAAGCTATGAAGCTATGAAGTCTATGACTCTTTATGTCTTTGTATCTATGAAGCGCCTTGAGGCGACTTTTGTTGTGATTTGGCGCTATATAAATAAAATTGAATTGAATTGAATGTCTTCTCCTTGCGTTTCTGCCCCAATCTCCCCCACACTTTCCCACATCTATCTCTCTCTCTCTCTCTCTCTCTCTCTCTCTCCATCCATCAGGACGGTGTCCGTTCAGACAGTACATGCCCAGCAAGCCGGCCAGGTACGGGATCAAGATATGGGTGGCGTGCGACGCGCGTTCCAGCTACGCGTGGAAGATGCAAGTCTACACCGGCAAGCCTGACAAGCGCGGCCCTCCCGAAAAGCACCTGGCCACTCGAGTGGTCGTGGACCTCACCGAGGGACTGACTCCGGGACGCAACGTCACGTGCGACAACTTTTTCACCTCGCGCGAGCTCGCCGATAGGCTCTATCGCGAGAGAGGCCACACCGTGCTGGGCACTCTGCGGTCGAACAGACCCGAGATCCCCAGAGAGCTGCGCTGCGTCAAGGGCAGGGCCGTGGGCTCCGTCGAATCCGTGGTACTCGCCGGCTCCGCGGGACGAGGGGGAGGAAGAGGAGGACGGCGAGAAGGAGGAGGAGGAGGAGGAAGAGGACGAGAAGGAGGAGGAGGAGGAGGGCCTGACACGATCATCCTCTCCTACGTGGCCAAGAAGAACAAGAACGTGCTGCTCCTCACCACAGCTCCTCGTTACCACCATCGCTCCGGCCCCGAGCCCCGGCCTAGCCGCCGCATCAGCAACAGCAGCAACAGCAGCGGCAGCAACAGAAGCGGCGCGAAACCGCCCTTGGTGCTGCATTACAACCGCACCAAGGGAGGAGTGGACAACCTGGACAAGGTCGTGAGCACGTACAGCTGCAGGAGAAAGACCCGCAGGTGGCCCGTGGCCCTTTTCCACAACATGGTCGACGTGGCGGCCTACAACGTGTTCGTGCTGTGGAGGGAAATTCACCCCGACTGGATGCCGGGCAAGCTCAACAGACGACGGCTCTTCCTCGAGCGACTGGGCAAAGCGCTCGCGCGCCCCATGCTCGAAGCCAGGGCGGCTTTAGCGCGAGGACCGGGAGGAGGAGGAGGAGGAAGAGGAGGCAGAGTCGCGGCCCGAGGCGCTACCGCCGAGGCAGCCTCTAACAACGCTACGCCACGCGACTCCTCTCCGGTCAAGAGGCGAAGGTGCCGCGTGTGTCCCAGGAGCAAAGACGTCAAGACCAAGATCCTGTGCCGCGAGTGCCGAGCGCACGTGTGTACAAACTGCGCCGTCACGTACTGTCCCAACTGCGCCGCTTCTTCTTCTTCTTCTTCCCGCGACGCCGCTCCCCGGACGCCACCGACGCCGTGATAACACAAGCGCCCCAACGGTGGTCCCCTAGCGACCCCCCCCCACCCCACCCCACCCTATCATCATCATCATCATCATCATCATCCTGATCATCATCATCATCATCATAACACAATATATGCCCCCCCCCGGGGGGGGGGGTCCTAGTGACCCCAAACCTATCATCATCATCATCATCATCATCATCACATATGCCCCCCCCCCCCCGGGGGGGTCCTAGTGACCCCAAACCTATCATCATCATCATCATCACCATCACCATCATCATCACCATCATCATCATCATCATCACATATGCCCCGAGGGGGTCCTAGCGACCCCCACCCTAATCATCATAAAACACACATATCCCCCCCCCAGGGGGTTACCAAGACCCCCCATCGCCACCACCACCATCATCAGGATCATCATCATCATCATCATCACACGCACACACACACACACACACACACACACACCTCGGGGGGTCACCACGACCCACGCCCCGAGAACAGGCGGGCGCACAAGGGTTAATACATTCTTCATAAGGCAGATTATATGGTAGCAATAAAAGAATCTCTGAATCCCAACATTACAAAGGTTCAACAATCTCACCAGCAGCACATCTTAACATAAACACCATTCCTTTGCCACAAAAAAGTCTTGGGTTGCTTTTGCACTCTGCTGTAGGTGATGTGTGAAGTTTTAAGGTAACACTAAAGTACTTCTAGAAAGAAACTGTATTAATACCAAAATAAAGCCAATTTCAGGAAAAAACAATGGTGAAAACACACTGTATTACAAGCATGTTGTTAGCTAGAAATTCTACACCCATGTGCTACTCTTATGTTTTATTAATTTGTCACTCTACAGTCTGATAACATGGCAAAAGAATACTTACATATACAAGGGGAAGGTTTCATTTAACAGCAGGATCCAAATCTGCATTATTATCAACAGCTATGTTTCTTTTTTTCTTTCTCTTTTTTTTTCTTTTTTTTTTCCTGTCCCGTTTGGTTCTTTTGCCATCAGAATTATTGTCTAAAGGCAAAGAAAGATGCCCAACGGATTTACTTTACCAAATGGACCATCCCAGCCTTGCCGTAATGGTCCATTTGATTCACCTTTTATTGTTTATTTTATTTTATTTTACTTGTTAAGTATGGGACAGACTTGACCGGGGAAAAGAAAAGGGACAATGAAAGAGGGAAAGAAAAACAGCAGGGAAGAGGGACGGGGATAAAGGGCAAAAAACAATAAAATAAGCAGACAAAAAATACATAGATCAATCACCTGGATCACCTGTTGAGAAAGAAAAAAGAGAAAATAAGCAGAAGAAAAAAAAAAAGAGCAACATAATAAACAACATCACGATGATCTATGGGAATGTAACAGTAAATACTAAATATTAAACATTATTGTGCAGCACGTAAGATCGACAGCGCACAGTGTGCTTTGAAGTAGGAGCCAAAAAGGGTGTAGTTTGTATGTGTGATCACCCGTGTGTACACTTGTGAGCATGAGCGCGGTTGTTTTTAAAAGGTTCCTTCATGTAATGATCTGCTAGAGGGTGTGGGGAGCCACAGCCCCATCCTCCAGGGCATGAAGCAGGTATGGAGGAGATCAAGACTCCAGACATCCAGAGGCCCCCAGAACACAAGAGACCAAGGAAGACCAACAGAGGGGCAGCCGCGCCACTGTCCCAGAAAGAGCTGAGGAGAGTCCCGGATGAGGGTCACTCAGTATCCGCGGAGCAGAGGCCAGGGGGGATTGCAGTGACGTGCCCGTGAGCTCCGCCGGCAGCCAGCTGCATGTGCTACTCTTATATTTTTTATTATGTTTGACTAATTTGTCACTCTACAGTCTGATAACATGGCAAAAGAATACTTACATATACAAGGGGAAGGTTTCATTTAACAGCAGGACCCAAATCTGCATTATTATCAACAGCTATGTTTCTTTTCCTATCAGTGCCCACTTGAAGAGCTGCCTTCATTTTCTTTTTGTCTTTACTTTTTTCTATTGCAGATGATTTTGAAAAGTCTGTCAACATGTAGCTATAAATGTGACTGTTAGTGTAGAAGTCCTCACCAATTTATAAAAGAGGAGTTCATCACATCAATAAAATGTTGATTCTCACACAAAGTGAGAGATTGTTAAATAAATAAGTAAAAGTAAAATTGTTAAGTACAAAGAGATATAAATCAATATTTATAACTGAAGAATGCAATGGTTTTTAGATTTCATTGGACTGTCTTGAACAAAGTGGACATTGGCTGGGTGGCCAAGCCAGGAATGCATAGATAATCAAGCGTCTAAAACACTGTGCTGCCGAGCAGAATTTCAACAAGTTAGCATCTTGTCAGGACCATACTGTTTGTTAGTTAGAAGCATACCACTGCAACAGGCCAGACTTAGACAGTGAAGTATTAGCCGAACCTGAAGCAGCTAACTTCAGTTTGGTTTCACCTCTAGGTTCAATTGAGGAACCATCCTGCATTGTCTGAAATGTCCAACTCAGGATGCAGCTAGGATAGATGTTTTCACTGTGAAAGAGAGGACATTTTTACCCATTTGTGAACATTTTCATCATGCATTCTAGATTAATTTAGTTACTGGTCTATTAAAAAACAAATTATCATGGTCCAGGTGAGTGCTGGGTTTTTACACAATGCTGGGATCCCCCTTCGGCAGAGACTCCAATCAGCCTTCACACCTGACTGCAATCAAGTCACCGGTATTTAAGTCCAGCATTCACAACAGACCTCTGCCAGATCTATACCTAACTCATTTTAGTGCTAGGCCGTACACGTACATTCTGGACTCTCTCTGGATCACTGCTCACCCAGACCCCTTGGACTCCCTCCTCCCATAACGTCTTCACCTGCAACTCGTAAGCCATTACAACATCGTTTAACCAACTGGCCGTGATTCACTGGATTTCCACCCAGGATCCGTTCATGGACTTTTTGAATCTAGCCAAAGTTCATAGTTTAGGTTTCACGTTTCATAGTTTTGTCTCATAGTTCATAGTTCTCAACCTCACAGTTCATAGTTCATAGCCTTCAGAATTTCTTGCAAAATTACTATTCATTGTTATCAAATTAGTCACTGTAAATAAATGTATCCACGTCAATCTTTCCTCCGTCTGTGTCTGCACTTGAGTTCACACACAAAGCCTGGCCTTTTCGTCGTAACACACTCCATGTTTTCAAGCTTACACTCTTGTGCTTTTTTTTTTTGAGGTAGTTCTGGCATAGCTTGGACTTGGACTGTTTCGGGTCATTATCTTGCTATAGGATGAATCCCTGACCAACTTGGTGCATACCAGAGGGGATTGCATTGTGCTGCAGAATGCTGTGGTAGCCGTTTTGGTTCAGGGTGCCTTTCACTCTCTATAAGTCACCAACCACGAATAAAACAGCTCCAAATCATCACACTTCCTCCTCTATGTTTGGCAGTTGATGGTACACACTCTGGAACCATCCTTTCACTGACCCAATGGCATACAAAGACTTTGCATAATGAACAGAAGATTTAAAATTTTGATTACTCAGTCCAAAATACATTCTTCCAGCCTTCAGTTGTCACCACAAGGATATACAGCAATGACATCGGAATTTTGTTCGGACTGGATAAGTGTAGTTGGATGATAATGAAGCGAGGGAACGTAGTCAGAACTGAGGGGATGGAACTACCAGAAGGCAACATTGCAAACACTGAAGACAGCTACAAGTACCTGGAGATCCCACAGGCAAATGGGAACCATGAAGAGGCTGCTAGAAAAGCTGCAACCACCAAGTACATGCAGAGGGTCAGGCAAGTCCTGAGGAGTCAGTTGAATGGTAAGAACAAGATCTGGGCTATCAACACCTATGCCCTGCCCTTGATCAGGTACCCTGCTGGCATAATAAGTTGGCCAAAGGTGGAGATAGAAGCCAGTGACATCATGACCAGGAGACTCTGACCATGCATGGAGGGTTTCACCCCAAATCCAGCACCCTGAGGCTGTATGCTAAGCGAAAGGAAGGAGGTTGGGGACTGGTGTGTCAGCACAACAGTCCAGGATGAGGCAGCAAACATTGAAGAATACATCAGGAAGATGGCCCCAACCAACCACATGCTCAGTGAATACCTCGGGCAGCAGAAACCTGAGAAAGAGGAGGCACCATCATAGAGGGACAATAGGATAGAGGAAGTGGCTGACATCCAGAAATCCAACCAGTGGCTGGACAAAGCTGGACTAAAAGACAGCACAGAGGCACTAATCATAGCAGCACAGGAACAAGCTCTGAGCACAAGACTGATAGAGGCTGGGGTCTATCACACCGGGAAAGACCCCATGTGCAGGCTGTGTAAAGATGCCCCTAAGCAATCCAGCACATAACAGCAATGTGTACGATGCTAGCAGGCAGGGCATACGTGGAACACCATAACCAAGTGGTTGGCATGGTATACAGAAACATCTGTGCCGAATATGGCCTTGAAGTCCCAAGGTCAAAATGGGAGATGCCCCCTGGGGTGGTGGAGAACGACCGAGCTAAGTTCCTGTGGGACTTCAACATACAGACGGACAAAATGGTGGTGGCTAACCAGCCGGACATAGTGGTAGTTGTCAGGTTTATATTGTTGATTGTCATTTATGCTTAGAAATATTTAACCATATATGCTTAGAGGTGAGGGGATTGTGTAGTGATAGGATGTGTGATCCTTAGTAGTCTGCAAAGACTTTGTGTGCATTCCAGAGTGTTCTGGCATGCACACTCACATCTTAGGGTCATGGGAAGAGGTCGTCTCTTCTCTTGCTGATATATGGTATAGCAAACTCATTTATATCTGTTTTAGTATAAGTGTCTTTTGTTTAGCTGGACTGCTGGACTTATAGACCAGCAAGTTTAGGGAAGTCGTTTATGGGGTCACATTCTGCCCCCCCCCACCACGCACACACACATACATACCTACACACACACACACACACACACACACACAGACGGTACTCTTTGTTCACATGTGAACCTATGTTAATGAGCCTATGCATATTCACGTAACCTTAATAAAAGAGCAGTGTTACGAGGGAGCAGAAAAGAGCAACTGGGGTCAAGCGAAGGAACAGCGTTTGTCCAGTTGGTCTTCCTCGTATACGAGAAACATAAAGGACTTTGCCTGCTTGTGTCTTGCTTTACCGTGTAGTAGAATCATCTGAACATTCCAGCAAATAGGTTTATGCTACAAACCTATCAGTGGTAGACAAGTAGAAGAAAACGGCCGTAGTGATCGATGTAGCAGTTCCAAATGACGGCAACATCATGAAGAAGGAACACAAGGAACTTGAGAATTACTAAGGGCTCAGAGTAGAGCTGGAGAAGATGTGGAGGGTGAAGGTAACAGTGTGTGTATATATATATATATATATATATATATATATATATGCTTTATTTATAGGCTATAAATAAAACAATGTATGAAAAGTTGGACATTTGTAATGCATTTGTAATGCATAAGCTTGTCCTTGTTTTTTTAAAGTTTTTTTAATTATTATTATTTTATGATGATTATTATTATTATTTAGTATGGTAGTTATCCAAGTTTTATTTTACACTGAAAATGTACACAATGCATAAGACCACACCACCTAAAATGGAAACCAAATAAAAACTCCTGATGAAATAAGATATGAACCCGAGTGCAAAAAAGCCAGGATACATTTAACAATAAAATCTTGCTACCTTATTAAAATTCTATACTAGATTAATAGAAGTTGGCTGATCATTGTCATTGTTAGCTGCAACTTATGATCCATTAGCTGTAACTACTAAATCCTCAAGTAAAAGAGGCTGAACAATGATGTAACCGACTTTCACAGTTCAGCTCCCTCAAGGTTGAAGCAAACCAATAAAACTCTTCTTCAGTCCACATACATATGATTCACTATAAGCATTTGATTGATGAGTGTACTTGTATTTGAAGTTCTGATATCTTTAAAAGAATAATACCTAACACAGGTTGCATTTTAGTGCAATTTTGATTTTATGTCGTCATATAAACTGGTTATGCTGCTATATTTGTTTTGTAGTATTTTTATTTTTTTAATTCATGGATGAGGAGTTAAATACCACATATGTAACTCTAGATGGATACATTGAAGTTAACAAGTACAGATATGTTTATTTTTGTATTATCTTTACATTATACATTATAATAATATGCAGTAATTCTACCATCGTGTATGTGATCTGGATTCATAAAAACCTTCATGAGCCTATGTACATTTTCATTGCAGCTTTGCTACTTAACTGTCTCCTTTACAGCACAAATATTTATCCAAAACTTCTGATTGACTTTTTATCTGAAAAACAAGTCATAACATATTCAGCCTGTCTCTTTCAGTTTTTTATGTTTTACACTTTAGGCAGTTCAGAGTTCTTTCTCTTGGCAGCCATGGCTTATGACAGATATGTGGCTATTTGTAAACCTCTTGAATATCCAACTATCATGAACAAAACCACTGTGATCATTTTCCTGGTCGTATCTTGGCTTATACCTGCTGTTCATATTGCAATCCAAGCAATAGGGAGTGCTGAAGCAACATTGTGTAACTTTAATTTAAAGGGAATATTTTGTAACAATGCAGTTTACACTCTTCACTGTCAAAGATCTTCATAGTTTTCACATACACAACAATATTTATTGTTTCTTATCAAAGTTGTAAAGAAATTAGGAAGAAAGCTGCAGAGACCTGTTTACCCCATCTGTTAGTTTTAATCAGTATTTCCTGTTTAAGTATCTATGATGTAGGCATAGCTCGAGTGGAATCAGATTTTCCAAAAGTTGCTCGATTACTAATGACATTACAATTATTGCTCTATCATCCATTGTTTAATCCATTCATTTATGGGCTCAAAATGAAGGAAATTTCTAAACAGTTAAAAAGATTATTTTGTCATGCCACAATCATTACGTGTATTAATGCTAATGTGCCTTAATTGTTATGTAATCAGTTTGCTGAAGTTACTCAAAACGTTTTTCATTCAACATAATCAAAAAGTAAAACATAAAAATGTCATTTTTACTCATTTAATTATTCATAAATTATTGCTATTCTTTTTCGCAGGTATAGTTCATATTGATAATAGGACAAACTTCCTCAACAAGTTTTTCTTTAGTTTCTTATAATTACAAGTCTAACAGAGTAATCAATCTTTTTAAAGAAAACATATTTAAGCAAAATAAATGACATTAGTTTTAATTCATTTCACACATTTATTTTTTTAAGTTGTATGTTGCAGTGCTCCGTACAATGCTCATCTAACCAGGATGTAATATCGACAGTTTCAGAGCTACAGAGTTTTGGTTACAACCTAGGTGCTTTGGAGAAGCCATTAATGAAAAATGTATGCAGTTGTTTTAACATAAACATATTCATTCTGCCATAGGTAAAATGATAGGTAATTAAATCAATTTTCAAATTAATGTCTTTAAACTTTTATATTTCTTCATTTTTACATTATTGCTAATTCTTATTTACGATATGCTAGTGGAACATGGGTGGGTTCAGAATCTTCCCCATAATATCAAATATGGTATCAAGAATTTCCCTGGTTAATATGTATCAAGTTTGAAATTGTAGTATTATAACAACCCAATTAGTCATCATAGCTGTTATTTTATCAGACCGATTACCTTACCGTAATTATCTTAGAGATTCATATGATATTTTAATGTGTAGAGAGAGATAATGAAAATTTATTTTTCCTTAGTGTATTGATCACCTGTTCTGACAATAACACATATATAACAGGCTTATTTGAACCATAGTGGGACAGACACTCATCACAGCAAGACCACCCTAGAACATAATAATCTGCAAAACATATCCCTCTTTGGGTATGACTGTTATTGCTTTACTGCTTTCAAGGAGTAGATGCTGTGTATGTTCTGTCACGGTTCTGGGTCAGTTTGACCCAGTATTTTGAGTTGTTATGTTTTTGGTGTGTTTTTGCATTTTGGATTCTTTTCTTATTATGATGATAATGATGATTATGACTCTATGTTTCGGTTATTCTTGTTTAGGGATTAGTTCGTAGGTTTTTGTGTTCTCATGTTTATTGCAGGTTTAGTTCAGTGTCTAGTCTGTCTCTCTGTGTCGTGTCTGCGTGTTTGTTTAGTGGTGTTTTGTTTCCTGTTTTACTCTGAAGGTTCATGTTCCCGTCTTATGTCAGTGTTTCTAGCTTTGTTCCTCCTGTCTCATTAGGTCTTATTCCTCCCAGCTGTGTTCCCCTTCTGTCTCTAATTCCTTGATGACTGCCTCAGTGTATTTAAGCCCAGTGTGTCTTTGTGTCAGTGTCAGATCGTCTGTTATCCTCACCTCGTATTTTCGTAGTTTCCCTTATTGTGACACTGTGTTTCATAGCCTGCTTAGTTACTCTGTGTTTATAGTTTTTTCCATAGTTCCTTCACAGAGTGTCTTAGCCTTTTTAGTTTACACAGTGTTCTCTGTCTTCTTAGTTTTCCCAGTTTCAGTGTTCCCTAGTGTTTTTGTTATGCCTTCAGCCACAATAAAGGCTTGCCTTATTTTGGAAACCTAGTTCTGTCTCCACCGTGTCTGCTCTTGGGTCTACCTCATTCTTCACACCGGCGCGCCCCGCCGTGACATGTTCCAAGGAAGAACCGAGGTATAAACCATCAACACTTTATATGGAAATGATAAGTTGTGCTACAAGTTATGAGAGTTGTGTGTCTGTGTACCTGACTGTATAAGGGAAGCCCAGCTCTGCTTCCGCTTTAGAGACGCTGGCTTGACTTTGGCTGACTGGACTCTCTCTCTTGCTGCAAAGTGAATAAAACTCACTTCAAAGACACTCATCAAGTGTTTGTATTTTATTTTTAAAAAACTTCCACGACAAGATATAGGTGAATATTCATATCTGTGCATTCCCAGGTGCTGCCAGCTAAATCTAAGTTTTATCACTCCCACTTTTCCATTCAAGCAATCTCCACCACCAGCATCTTGGCTCCGAGGGGTCCTGCTGAAGAATATCTGAATATAATAACCTTTTTGTGTTGACTGTCAAGTTTACTTTATTTATATAGCACAATAATTAACAGAAGTTGACCAAAAGAAAAAAGAACACTTACATTTACATTCCAAGTCTTAAAGAAACCCAGTTCCTAAATATATGGCAAGCTGACTTGTCTGTTTTATTGTGTTAACTATTTCTTGTGGAAGTGATTTAGTTGTCATTAAAATGTGCTCAGAATGTTCAAATTGATGATGATTTATTTGATAAATCAAGACACACGGCTCTCTGCCATATAAGTTAAAAGTATCAAAATCAGTACTCAGTATCAGTAATGCTGAACCTGTATTTACTTTGCAGTGTTGCAGACCACTAGGAGCCAAGCTTCTCATTTGACTGTCATGAAACGTCTGTGTGCTGGCAGGAGAGGACCCAAACACAAACTCATGGAAAACGGGACTTAACTCAAAATACAGCTTTATTACTGAATGGGGGAAAAGGCGATACAAGACAATGCTAAACTAAACTGGGAAATTCTAATGCTAATCTAATCTAATTACTCAGGGAAACACGGGGAGAGACACGCAGCCATGAGGGAGGACCAAACTGAGAGAGACGTTGACCTAAATACACAGAGGGATGACAGGGACGTGAGGACACGCACTGCCAATACGAATAACCATAACGAGACAGGGGAAGCTAGACTAAACGGAATGAACATGAAAACATGGGACCTTTACAATAAAAAAGGAAACATGATGTGTAAGTGGAGGAGAAGCAGGCTAGATGGAGCACGGGAAAACGAGGGAGAGCACAGACATGGCGGGCTCTGGAAACATGATGGATTAAAACACAAGGATGGGAAACAAGGCACAAGGACTCACACAACTAAATAAACACAGATGCACAAGGGGAGACAGAGGGCAAAGACACAAGGGGAAATCTAATAAACCTGTCATGATTCGGCTGTGTGGCAGGCAGGAATGGACCCAAACGCAAACTCAGGGGGACAGAACTTAAACTCAAAAGCACAGCTTTATTGCTGGGAAAACAGATCATACCAACAATACAAAACTAAACTAAACTGGGAAAAACTAATTATAATGTGCACCAGGAGATACAGGGAGAATCACACAGCTATGAGGGAGAACGCAACACAGAACTGAGGGAGACGCGGACATAAATACACAGAGGGTCAACGAGGAAAGTAGTAGCACATGGGGAACACAGCTGACACTGATAATCATAGCAAGACATGGCAGGAGTAACACAACACTGACTCATGCTGACGGGAGACTGTCAAAGTAAAACAGGAAGTACACAGGGGTGCAGACAGGGGGGCAGGAGAGAACACGGAGAGAGCACAGACATAACGGGCTGGGGAAAACATGGGATAAAACATAAGGAGGAGAAACAAGGCATCGGGACTCACAGATGCGTGGACACACATGGAGTAAGGTCACGAGGGGAAATCTCATAAACAAAACTGAACAACCTAGGAATCACAGAATAAATAAAGAACAGAATACAAAAACACAAAAAAACTAAGAACGCTGGGTCAAAAGGACACAGGACCATGACAAAACCATAGTGAACAGAATAACCTAGGAACCAAATAATACAGAATGATCAAAAATATATGAAAACTAAAAAAAACTGGATCAAAAGACCCAGGACCATGACATTAACCCTCTGGGGTCCAGGGTATAATTGGCCACTTTTCACTACTTTTGATTTCATCTCAATATTTCTATGGCATTATTTTAGTGCCTCTATTCTGAGCGCACCTAAAAAAAAATTGCAAGCGCAAATGTTGCATGTTGAGGAGAAAATTATTTTGCCAAACAAAATTCATTTCTGTGTACAAGAAATATATTTTAGTGTTTGCGATTGTCATTACACACAATAACAGCATTTTGTCCAAAACTCAAATGAGGCAGTGGCAGAGGAATGCAGAATGGCGGAGTTTAAAATATTAGTCTTTCTGGATCATGAAATAAACTGATGTTGCCGTATAAACTTCAAATATCTGCTCAGTTTATCAAGACATCACATATTTGCCAGAGTGCTCTAACTTTTTCGGAGATGCCTGCTACCCACCAGCTGACCCCAAAGCTGGACTGGAATCGGGCATACTGGGAATTTGCCCGTTGGGCCAATGGTAATTTTATGTTTTTATGTTTGTTTGTTTGTTTGTTTTTGTAATGGTATAAACAATGAAAGGTGGTGGATTTGCCAATTGGTCATGATGGACTCTGGGCTGGACCAATTACAATACATCCGTATTGAGATGAAAAGGAACGCAATTTGTCCTGTACTTCTGCTAGAATGAAAAACAGAAAAGCTGGAGTTATTCTGTGTCTTTACGCTGCACAGCTGCCTCTTCTTCTTTCATTCTCCCCCCTCCTACTCCTGTTGCTACTTCAATCATGAAACTAGTCAATGATCAGCTGATCAGCTTTTTTCTTTTGTTTGTTTATCGCCCACTTTGCACCAGAAAGAGGAAACCAGCGGATGTCGCGCTAAACAACAGCAGCACATTTAAGCAGCTGTTGTTAGAATTAATTTAATATTACTTTCTAGTATCAGCTGATGTTTACTGGAGCCACAGCTGTAAAAGCTGTTTGTCATGATATGGGTTTGGATATCTGGTGAGAGGGAAACACGAAGGTGAAATCAAGAGATGTCCTTAAGTGGTCATCTGATGTAAACTGTTTAGAACTCATACATATATACCAACAAGACAGTGTACATCACTGTCACAAAAGCGTTTGTTTTCATCCAAAGGCTTTATGGTTTTTCCTATAATACCTTGTGGCCACTCTCTAGTCAAAATGCCCGGACCGATTTTTTGTCCCAGTCAAGCTGACCAGGTGGTCAAGGTGCGGACTCACGGTCTCTTGCTTCTACAGCCGAACAGAGCAGGTGGGCTAAAACTTTGTTATCGGTAAGCTGAAGAAATTAATCTCTAACGAGTTAAAATACCATCAGACTTTATGCTGCTTCCTGCTTAATTTTTCGATGTCAATCAGTTGTTTTACAATACAGTGGAACCTGGACTTACGAATACCCCATTTAACGGAAAATTCAAGTTACGACGGCACTTAACAGCAAAATGCCCGTGTAACGAAAACCGCTGGCTCTGATTGGCTGATCCTAGAATGCCTACAATGCCCACAATGCCTTCCAAATCATGTGACAACCCCCTTGGCTTTCGTACTTGCGCTTCGCTGTTCCACTTGAACGACGTATTGTTGTTGCAGTTAGCAGTTAGCCTATAGCCTATCGTTCACTCAAAAAGCGCGATGGGTGCTTCGACTAATTTCGTAAGTCGGGGTTCAACTGTACTCAGTATTGAATACTTGGAGGTAATTTTTAGTGTATTTCCACTTGTACTAGTAGGCCTATGATACAAGCGGGATTAAGCACATCTATTCTAATACTCCTATTCGTGGACTGAGTCCTTGTGTTTACATGTTATTGAAATTATTTGCACTTTGTTCGGTTTCTGATAAGCGTTTGTGTATTGCTCCAACAATGACTTTATATCTGATGGATCTAATGAATGTTTACCATGAAAAGTGAATTATATGGTGACTATAATTCCTGAATGTTTGAAGCCTTGTAGATAATCTTTAACATTGCTGCAGGTTACAACTAAATTTTGAAGACTGATACTTTCAACTTTGAAACTTGATATCTTAATGTTGTTCAACATGACTGAACTGATAATGATTGAATTGATGATAGCTGATCGAAATAGTAGTTACTGCAGTGTGACACTACTTTAGTTTAATTTGTGAGAGTTATTCCTAAATTGTTCGTGACATATATTGGACCATTGTTTATAGGTCAGGTTTTTATATGGGACAAATCCAAAGACCAGGTCAGCGATTCCAGAACCCAGAGTGTTCCGGTGTTCACTGGACGGCGAGACAACCCAAGATCCTAGGAGACGATATACATACACACGCACAATCATTTGCACATTGATCGACTACAATCCTCTACTGTACAAGTACACTCAAAAAAATGAAACGTTGACTTTAATTAAAATTATTTTGTCAACAGGTTCCACGAAATTGAATTGTGTTAGTTTAAAGCAAAAATCTTTAGGTCATCTAATTTAATAAACTTGCATTACAGTAAAACAATCCTTTTGAAGTGAGCCAATTTTATAAATCTATTTAGGATTAATTAACAAGCAATATTTAAGACCACCTAAAACAAGTTATGTTGTATGGACATAAATTATGTATTTACAGGTTAGATAGATTAGATTCGTTTTGTGAACACATTTCTTGTTTGTGGTATTTAAATGTTAAATTTAAGTTAGATTAATTAAAATATTATATTTTCAGCGAAATTGTGCTTTACTAATTAGTTTTACACAAATCTATTTTGTCAACAGGTTCCACACAAATGAATTTAATACAAGCCACTTATTTTCTTTAATTTCCTTTATTGCCAAGACATTCATTAAACATTTCTTTAACAAAACAGCTGCACCACACATTATTAACCCATTAAGGTTAGTAACTAATAGTATGCACACAGATGCACCATAAAAATAACGATTTTAAATTAAATGTCTCTGCCAGAAACAGAAGAAAAAACATTTAAGATCACATAATAGGTTGACCACAAAACCTTTAACAAATCAAAATGAACTGTTCACCTTAACAGCCACAATCCTGGACGGCATCCCATGACAAATTTGTGAAGAACAGAATAAACAGGTTCCAGTCACCAGGTTAGATAAAAAAAAAAGTAATAATAATAATAATAAAAACAAATAGTCTACTAATATTCCCAAAATGATATCACCATCCCAAATAAAACTTGAATAAAATATGCAAACATTATGATCTGACAATAAAACAGCTTGCCAGTTTTCAGTTTTTTGCAGCAGCTTAACAGAACTCATTTAACACTTGCCACTGACAGCATTTATTTTACCACTGTATAGGGAAAAAACTCAAGTGGCAAACATTTTAACATGGAAAGAATTGTTCTTTTTTAAAATGCGGCAAAATGCACATTCATCCTGTATCGTCTCTCAATGAAACCATTTAAATCTAAATACTTTGAATAATCTTTTAGTAGGCCCTAAACCCCCCCGCCCCCAAAAAGAGTAAAATCTCTGTAATTGCAATTGTTTACAAACAAATGTTTTAAATCTCTCTCAAATTTTGGTTCCCCCCCCCACCAAAAAAAACAACAACATTTTTTAAACCAAATTTCCATTTTATTCGCCTCCCAAAAACTTCTGTCCATCTGACAGAACATTCATCCAAATAAAAGAAGGGTTGGATTATTCATACAGTTTATTCTTGAGCATCTGTACCTTTGTTGAGAGTCTGCTGGCATCCAGATGAAGGAAGACCTTCTGAAGTACCTCAAAGAAAGCTTTCAGTTCCCGAGGATAACTGAGATTGAGTGCATATATCACACCCATTAAGACCGCACACGCAGAGGCCATGTCTCCCAGGTCATGCAGAACTTCAACACCCTCGATGGTTATACCCACATCAGCTGGAGGAGTGCTGGCATCACCTCCTTCAACACTGATGGTGAAGATACCAAGGGTAATTTGTTCCAGCTCCCTTTGAACAGCTGTAGCATCAGAATCCTTTAAAACAGAGAGTAAAACAAAAACCCATCGCATTGGGAATTAAGACACAAAAACACAGAAAAATGCATCCTTAAAAAAAAAAAAGCCAAAGTCACCCTTTAATGAAATAAACACAATATCAGGAAGACTAATGATTCTGCACCCTGGTGCGCCATTATTTTCGACTACAGTTTTAACAAAAAATGTTAAATAAATAAATACTAAATAGAATCACCATTATATATATATGCATCCTCTAAGTATTATGTATTACTAACTTTTTAGTATTGGATTGCATTACATTGCATAACTCTTCCTGAAATGTGTGTATACATAAAGATTCCTGTTGAAAGATTTTATTATGTTTATGTATAGAAGTACATTTCATTTGAGGTTCTCTAGATGTGTTTGCTCTTTTTACTAGAGAAGTTACACTGTGCAAGCTCAGCACGAAGTCTATGCCATTGTATGTTATCTCTTCCTGCATGTGATGAAGTCTCTACTGTTATATGTTATCTCTTCCATTCATGTGACTGTGACGCAAACATGCTTGAGTATAAATAAAGGGTGGTGACTGCTGCGGAGTGTGAGTCTCCGTTTGAACTCTCACCCATGTGCACGTTAAACCTGCAAACCTGTCTGAGTGTCATTTATTCTGACCTGAGTTGCATTACAGGAAAACTCCTAACATTTCCCCAAAGCATTTAAACAGATTCCATGCAAATTATAACAATGTGACAACATTAGTTATTCAAGATTTGGTTTAATACAGATAAAGACTACGCTAAAATTACCAACCAGGTATTCTTTAAAGAGGATGCTTGGGTCTTCATTTAGGTAAAGAGGTAGTGCCCTGAGGACACACTCCCTCCTCTTTTCAATAGTTTCATTCTGGAGAGAGTGACAGAGGTACAGAAAGAGAAAACAGAAATACTTTAGAATGACACAAACTGACAGTATATGCAAAATGAATGACATATCCACTGCTGACACAGACATGTACACAAGACCAATTAATGATCACATGAATATTTAACATGTGGGCAGGGTTTCCACCATATTATACATATCCATATTAAGCAACAGAGGGAAAGACAAACTAATACGGCATCTTTTTTTGCATACCAAAATGGAACTTACAGGTACTATACACTAGCTGTTTAAATTTGAAAGTGATCTTATAATGCCATAACATTTTGCTGCGAACAGAAAAACGCACCTGTGTGGCTGGGGCCAAAATTTGCCTGATTTTCCTCCCTGCAGCGCCTCCTTTATTCTTGAAGACTTTTATTAGTTGGTCAGTGTATTGGTCAAGTTGTGCAAGAAACCTCGGAACCAGTGGAGCAGTAGTAATCCTTACAAATTCTGCTTCTACCTAAAAACATGTCAACAAACACAACATACTGTACTGTAACTATATTTATATATACTATACGTACACATATACATACTACTGGAGCCATTACAGCTTTTATTGTTATTTATAAAGATTCATACCTCAGCCACACTAAATAGTCCTGGCCATCTGATCTTGAAGTCGGCGATCATGGGATTGTTTTTGACAAGTTCCTGCCTCCTGTATGCAAAGGTCCTGGCCATCTTCTCTTTGATAACTATCTCATTATGCTTCTTCTTGACCTCAGTTAGCAATGCCAATCTCTCCCTTTCAAGGCTGTCCTGGGTCTCTCCAGCCGGATAAGGAGGACAAAAATTTACCTCTGCCTTTCTAGGTTTTTTGACAGCATATGCTGGGTGACATCGATCGGTTGGTTTGTGCTTGAGGGAATTAATGCTCACTTCTGGGCACCCCAAGTTTCTAAGCTTTGTCCTATAATTTGCCATCTTGTACTTGAGGCTAATCTTCCATCCGTAGAAACCACTGAAAGATCCTTGTTCTCTTAAGCATGGATGTGCTTTGATTAAAGCTTCAGCAACAGATTCTATTTCCAAGTTTGAAGGATATGCCTTAAACGTCATGATTTTCTCAGCTAGAGCTTCTAAAATGTCTGACTTAAGTTTGTGTCCTGGGTTCAGAAGAATTCCATTTGATATGAAAGCCTGGTTTGCACTTTGAAGTTGCATCTCCACGTCATACGGAAACTTTGGTATTTGGAATTCTGCAGGCCACTGAGATCGAGCAGTTTCGGAGTCAGAGGATGAAAGTAATAGTGTGTCAGAAGATGATAGTGACGTTTCTTCCCCACTTTGGTTCATCCCAACTTCACCAAAGTCTGAAGCATCAGTCAGACAGATGACTTTCACTGTGCTCTTGTCCTGAATATCATCCATTCGTTTAAGGTTGATAAACTCATTATCAAAGTCACTGTCCATGTACTGGAGTCTAATGTCCCCCTGAATATCAAACTGACGTTTGATCTCATCTGAAAGATCCTCCACAGACTTTGGCATGCCCGATGCTATCGTCAGTTTTTCAGTATTGTTGGAACCAAGGATGATCCGCAGTTTTACTGGTTCAGCCATCATTCGATTCCGTGCTTCAGTCTAGAAAAGAAAAAATATATATACATGAACATAAATCCAGTAACTACGTACAAAATTGAAAGTATTAAAATTGAGATGTCAACATGTTTCACAACGGTACTTAACAGAGAAGTGAGAAAAATTCTGGCTAATCTCAACATAAACACAGATTAAAGGTTTTCTTGTCTAGAAGATGTACTGATGGGCCTAACAGACTGTTAGATTCAACAAGTCACAAGGAGTTAGTGGCTGAACATCACAATAAAGCCAGATGCTACTTTAGGTGCTTATGCCAGTGAGATTAAAGTGCATATTGAGTAAGGTATTAATTACAGCTGTTTACTCACATATTCATTGTGTGCTTTTGATGTAAGGATATCTTTTCAATGTAACCATTCGAAGGGGACCAATGAAGTAGTCATTTAATGGGTACTTCTCTGCCAGTTCATCATATGTTATCAGGGACATTTTGCCACTTGTACATGGTTGCAGTTCAAAGGCCCGGTAGTGCTCCCTAAACCAAGACGAAAACTTGCTGACAATGAAATTCAGTGTACCCTGAACAACACATAATCTGATTATCTCTCCAAATTCAGGCAGCCCATCAGTAAAACCACAGATAACGATCATTCTATTTCTGTAGTTGATCCCTCTATAGTCTGCACTTTTAGTCATGTTTACTTCTGTCATGTCAGGATACATCTTTTTGATAGGCAGAGAAATGTCATCTTTCAGAACCTCAAGTGGAACTCTTGATGCACTTGACACTTCAACTCCAGATTTCTGTGGATGTAATGAGTGTAAGTGATAGGCAATCAGCATTTGATGTTTCCTTGACAGTGTTAGAGCAACATTCTTGAAACACTTGGTATGATGAGCCACTTCCTTGAAAAAACTGTGTTTTCCCTCAAATCGCATTGTCCATAATCCAACAAGAGGACCAAAACATCGGATCATCTGAGGGTAATGTTCCAAGTAGTGATGCTTTGGCAGAAGTTTTTTGTTGGGAAATGCTTCTTGATATTTCTGTCTGTGATCAGAAATTTTGAACTGAAGATATCCAATTGATTCTTCTGTATGGATCTGGGCAACAGCAAGTTCCACTATCTCCTTTAAATCCAAAATGATTTCCCACACTGGATCACCGTCAGGTATAACATCTCCAATCAAGAAGGGCAGCAATCTTAACAGAGTCCAATTTTCCGCTGCATTGCCACCTATTGTATTTTTTCTTAACAATGTTCGTGGAACAATATGTGGATGGTTTGTTTTATCTTTTCCCTTATAGGGAAAACTGACAATCACTTTATTTAAAGAGTCCAAAGTGATGTATTTTTTGGATATGAACATACCCAGACACTGTGCAAGTTCCACTGGAACAACACCTTCCAAAAGATCGTGGAGTATGTCAGGTGGATATCCAGTTGTCACATGAAAATGAGAAAGATTTTCCGTCAGCACACATGGCCTTTTTACTCCAACACAATGCTTTCCACTCTCTACTGCATGTTTGACATGTTCTTTGTGCAGGTCTTTGGATCGAAGAGTAAACTCTCCAGAAAGTACCGGTTTGGTCTGAAAGTCGCTGAAGCGTCCTGTGCAAAATCGACAAACATACTCTCCTGAAAAGCTCTCCACAAAACCTGCAATCCCATGAGCACCTAGATTGTCTGCAGCTACACACTGTACCGTGCCTTTAATATTTTTTCCAATCTGTGGGACAAATACCCCATGCTCCTCCAAGACTGCCAAATCACACAAAAGAGGTTCAAGCACTTTTTCATACCCATATTCCTTGACGTAGCTGCTTTTACACAGTATTGCCAAGTAGATGGATGACAAAGAGGAGTGTTGGTCTTGGGATAAGTTGCTTAATATCCAGTACACTGCACAAAGTTTGTGCTTCTTTCTTGAAGTACCGAGAGGGTTGCATACTTCAAAATCATCAATGTAAAGCATCACGGTAATTCTCAATTCATCAGCAGACAGGAACTGATTTTGTTTGAAAAATTCTCCATCTTGAAATGATCTGTATTCTTGTTGCATACTTTCAGTTTCCTTGGATTGAGCATTGTAGTTTTCTACTATGTCATCTACTATACCATTCTTTGTTAGGAGCTGTTGTAGGGTCTGCAGTAATGGTATATATTGGTAGGTGTGGTTGCTCTCCTTATCCAAAATATATTCAATTGGTTCAACGACATGGAACTTTTTGCTGAAGTACTGTTTCCGCTTAAAAGCAGTTCCAAGTGTACCCATATGTCCAAGTGTTTTTGTCAGAGGGTTAGAGATGCAGACTGCAGAGGCCAAATCCTCAATTTCTTTCACATTAAGATTAATATGACTTTGCTTTGTACAAAAATCTGTAACTATGGCATTTATTGCAGTCAGGGATGCAGAACTCATCAGGAAGTGCAAGTCCTGCAAAAACTCATCCACTGCACTGCTTGGAACATGGAGTACATTTTCCAGCTTAAGCAACATCACTGCAAATTTCTCTTCTATCATCCTCTCATCACTTTTAGAGATTCCAGTCTGAGACAAGTCTTGCACTTCCACCTGGCCTTCGTCAAATACTTCACTGTCTTCATGTTCCCCTTCAGGAGCTGGCCTGTTAAAACGGTCTCTTACTGTTACTATTCCACCTTTAAAGTCACTGTAAGAATAACCAAGATGTTTTCTATTTTTATGTGATTTGAATGTTCCATAGATGTTTGTCATAAATGTACAACCCTTGAACACGCATGGGACCGTTTCATTTGCTTTCAGATGCAAATTTATGTGACTAAAATACTGCTTTTCAGAGGTAACTTCAGAGAATCCACAAACATGGCAGCTGAATGTGGCCAGTGACAATGTTTTCTGTGATTTCTCTCTGTTATGAATCCTAAAAAAATGTGACCTGAGTGCATTCCATGACTTAAATGTGCATGGACAACTAATATATGGGCAAGGATATGGGCGCCAGTGCCCATAATCTGGATGTTTTAATCTATAATGTTTAAGTAATTGGCCCCTAGTTGAGGTCCTTGCACTGCAACCTTTACACTGCCACATTCAGATCTGGAGAAGACATAAAAGTAAAGTAAACAAAACTTAACTCGTAAAACAGTTTTTTTTTGAAAAAAGTATGACAGTTCACATACCACATGCAAGCACAGGCATACCACATACACCACATCAGTATAAGAGGGAGCAGGTAAAGGCCAGGAAAAAACTTAAAAATTATTGATTGAATTACAAGTAAATAAAATCTTACTCAGAAGAAAAGCAAGAGATTGACACTGCCATGTGCCAACTTTCTATAGAAAAAATTATCAGGTCTGTTGACCTTCTGTCTGTCCAGTTATTTTTCGTCAATAATTTCATTTAAAAAAAATGTAGTGTTTATTTAACAAAATTTAATTTATAACCATGTTGATATGTATAACTCTGCTAGGAAACATGCTGTCTTTACAGACCATTTTCATATAATACAGATGACTGATAGAGCACAACAATGGTGTCACAGTGGCTTCTGGCCCTCAATTTTTGGATTTTAAATGTCACAACTTCATGCTATCATTGTTATGCTATTAGACATTTGTGTGATTCTCAAATTACAATAAAGCAATCTCAATAAAGCAAGTGGAAAAATATCCTAGAACCCCTTTAGCTAATCACTTTAAGAAGCAAAGAAACATTACAAATGTGTCTTACACATTCCGCAAAGTAAGGATATTAACATGTTAGCAGTTAATACAATTGTTTACAATAACCTGGGATAAACAGGCACACTAAATTTTATCATTTGTACTATTATATCTCATCTTATTCCCAGGTTTGCTCTATGAGGGACATACTTCATCTGTGCATCTATTCTGAGCGCAGTAAAAAAAAGAAATGCAAGCTCAAATGTTGCATTTTGTGGAGAAAATTATTTTGATCTTAGAAAAGTTTAATTTCAGCGAAAAAATTTCATTTCTGCATGCAAGAAATGTATTTCAGTGTTTGCTATTATCCATATACACACACAATGACAGCCCCTCTCGCTCAGTTGTTTGCATTTGCTCTTGATCAGATCCGCTCAACTCTCTGTACACCGTTTTAAATGTGCCACAAAACCAACCAATCACAGACTTGGATGCTAAAATTCTGATTGGCTGCTACAGTCTCCAATCAGCTTGCTAGCTACTACTTTCCAGAAACACGGTCCAGAATGTAGCTAAATCGAGTTTGGAGAGCAGAGATCTGAGCAAGAGCAAATACCAACTAGTGATGGGATTTCCGGCTCTTTTTGCTCGGCTCACTAAAAAGAGCCGCCTCTTTCGGCTCCGAACCGGCTCTTCAGGTTGTTTTGTTGCTTTAATTTATTTATTATTCACAATAATATAAAATTATGCACAAAAGGAATTACTAACGTAAAAAAGTGGTTTTATTTATATATGTTTATATATAAATATATGCGGTGGCCCCTAGAGACAAAACACGTACAAACTCCAAAACACATTTCTAGCATGAACTGAACTTCCAAAGCAGAGCTACTAGATCACTTAAATTACACAATTGAAAGCATGTGTGTATTGTTTGTGTATTTATACACAGGCACTCAAATATATTCAAATAATTTAAAAAAAAGTTCATCTACCTGTTACTATCACACACCAAATCCGGTCGTTGGTACTTGCTGGATTGTGTAGCCACAAGATAACAAAAGCTCAACACTGCGCCCAGCATCCTGGAGCACTTCTGTTGTCTTTTGTAAGTGTTTTGAGTTTTTATGTGCTTCTGAGTTTTTACGTGCTTCGGAGTTTGTACGTGTTTTGGAGTTTGTACGTGTTTTTACGTGTTTTGGAGTTTGTACGTGTTTTGGAGTTTGTACGTGTTTTTACGTGTTTTGGAGTTTGTACATGCTTCAGAGTTCGTACGTGATTTGAAGTTTGTATGTGCTTTGTCTCTAGGGACCACTGTAAATATACTTTTATTTATTCACGCCACATAAAATGTAATAAATAAATCATATAATACAAAAATCAACTATTCACATTTCAACTTTTAACTATTTAAATTTTCAGCTGTTTCCTTTTACAAATTTAAAGTGAAAACAACACAAAACACTGCAAAACACAATTAAATATAAATTATAATATGAAAACAAAAAGAACATGCACATTCTCTGTCATATGGGCCCGCATGAATCCGCACTTTCTGAATCCTTTATCATCTGCAACCGAAAATAGTTGTGGATGATTACTATACCTTTCTAATGTGAAGTTGTTGTCCCTGGCTCTCTTTCTCTCTCTCTCCTTCTGGCTCTGTTCCTGTGCTACTGAGTGTAACTACCGCCCCTCCCCCCTCTGCCCAGCGTAAAGCACAAGGCTCGCGTGCAGAGTGAAGCGGAAAAAAGTGCGAGAGAGAGGGTGAGAGAAAAAAAAAACCCCAAAAAAACCCCCACGAGCCGTCACGACTCGCGATAAGGAGCCGGCTCTCGTCGTTCACGTCAAAGAGTCGGCTCTAAGAGCCATTTCGTTCGCGAACGACCCATCACTAATACCAACAACTGAGTGAGAGGGGGTCACGTCGTGTCCAAATTCATGTGTAGATGGATAATTGCAAACAATACATTTCTTGCACGCAGCAATGAATTTGGTTCGCTCAAATTAAAATTTTATTCACTCAAGAATTTTTTTCTCAAAATGCAACATTTGCGCTTGAATTTTTAAAAAAAAATTTTTTTACGTGCGCTCAGAATAGAGGCACAAAAATACCGCCCTAGATGTATACCTATACACACCAACTTTCCAATGGTCTCTCGGTTCCCTTGTTTGGATGACAGGATGAAATATCTGACATCTCTAACTTGTCTAAGACCCAGTAAAACTAACGCAGCACAAGCATAGACAACATATGTAACATGTCTTGTGCGACAAACACAACATATAACCATGCTCAATATGAAGATACTAGACAACATAGTCAAAGAAAGACGTGGTCTTACCTCTCACAAATGAAAATCCAACTGCAGCTTGCCGCCAAAACAACGTTTTTTCGATAAATTTCAAGTCTTGCGCATGAGCAGGCCCAAGCCTGTTATTCTTTGGTTTTTTATGACCTCTGTTGTTGGATTACTGCCACCTTGTGGATATATGAAGTATATCAATCCTAATTAACTTAAATTAAATGTTATGTCTTCAAGTAACACATTAGTCTTCTGTACAGACAATAATAGACACAATTATGTAGACTTTATTAGAAAAACATATTTTAACTCAACAAAGACATATATTTTAAGTAAAATGAAAATAAATAATTATTTTAAACTGAACAATTCATCCCGTTCATTTTTTTGAGTGTACGGTAGGACAAACAATCACACACACACACTCCTCATCGGACGGACTCTATTGCAATACACCCGTTTGTCATGGGCCCCACCGTTACCATTTGGACTTAAAAAAGACTAATTCTTTACTTGTGCACAATTTTATTTTATTCTATTTTTTTGCTACTTTGGGGGAATTTTTTATTTTTGAAGATCTGTTAAAACCTGTTGTAATTCTGTGTTGTTAAAAAAATAGTTGCTGGTCCGTTTGTGTATCCACCATGCTTCATCTGTGTGTTCTCCCTGCTGTCATCCGTCGTCATTCTCCACTGATCATCCTCCTTCATGATCATGTCCTGGTTTGTGTTCACTAGTTTAGTTGTTCTCAGTTTAGATAGCCTTCTGTTCCTTTTGCCGTTTGCCCATTTTTATTTTGTGTTTAATAAACCACCTTCACACCTTTAGTGCCTGCGTTTGGATCCTCCTTTTCTTTCTTCCACACGGCTCACTCAACTCGCCGTGACAGTACGGACCAGCCAGATATGGATCCAGCGGCATTCAACCCACCCAGCGAGCTTCAGGAGGCCGTTATCGACTCCGCTTCAAGGTTAATCAATCTGTGGGTAGAGCATGAGGAAGGAGCGTTTCTCTATGCTGTGGAAGACAAGCTGCAACAACTTATTTCCGGTTACCCCTGGTTATTGGGCTCACTGCACCCGCTCGTACAGAATTTTGTTCTTCACAAGCTTCACCTTCACCCTCCCGCCGCTACCGCTCGCCCACTCGCTTCGATGGAGGACGTGCCGTCCGACCCGCCGGACAAGGAGTTTCCCGGCCCGTCGGAGCCGTCTCCAAGGAGGAAGCGACGTTTGCGCCGCCGGCGCGGCACTCCACGGCCAGATGGTTTTGCTGGGTACTACAGACGTTTTGTCCAGGGATATTCAGCCATTGTCAAGCCGTTGCATGATCTCACTGCTGGTTATTCACCTTCCCAGAGGAAACTGAGACGAACTGTAAAGCCAGAGAATTACCTCAACCCCAAAGAGCCATTTGGAAGACAATGGACGCAAATGTGTCAACAAGCTTTTGAGTCCATTATTGACAAACTTACTTCTGCCCCAGTTCTGGCATTTGCTGATCCCAGAAAACCATACACACTCCACACTGATGCCAGTGCCACAGGTCTTGGTGCAGTGCTGTATCAAGAGCAGGATGGAAAAAACAGAGTTGTAGCATATGCCAGCAGAGGTCTTTCCCGGAGTGAGTCAAAGTATCCCGCCCACAAATTGGAGTTTCTTGCTTTGAAATGGGAGGTGACTGAAAAATTCCATGACTATCTTTATGGTGCTCAGTTTACAGTTGTGACAGACAGCAACCCATTAACATACCTCTTATCATCAGCAAAACTTGACGCTACCGGTTACAGGTGGCTTTCAGCTTTGTCCACTTTCACCTTCAAATTAATCTACAGAGCAGGAAAGCAGAACTCGGATGCTGATGGTTTGTCTCGCCGACCTCATGGTGAACTGTCTGATGATCCTCTGTCACAGAAAGAACGTGAGCGAATCTGGAGATTTGCATGGCAACATCTCAATGAACCAGATTATGTCTCTATTGACCACCATACCGTCAAAGCAGTTTGTGACCGTCATCTGATGTACAGTTCAAGCACTGATCCTGATCTTGCTCTGGTGTTATCCATGTCTGTCAATGTCAACAGTCTGCCTGACAGTTTCACGGACGACATCCAGTTCACCTCCATGGTACTCCCCCGAATCTCAACAGCTGACCTTGCAGCCAAACAACGCCTCAACCCTGTCATTCGGCATGTCATAGCTCAGGTTGAGCGAGGAGAGTCACCACCGCCATTCCTGAGGGAAGAACTTCCCGATTTACCTCTATTACTGCGAGAAGTAAATAAACTGGAGCTCTATAACACCCTTCTCGTCAGGAATAGACAAGTGGGAAGTGACTTCACATACCAGCTAGTGCTACCCGAGGAATATCGACCAGTTGTACTACACCACCTACATGATCAAATGGGTCACATGGGAATTGACAGAACACTAGACTTGGTCCGTTCCCGGTTTTATTGGCCTAAGATGACGAGTGATGTGGTCAATAAAATAAGACACTGCGAAAGATGCGTGAGACGCAAATCTCCATCTGAACGAGCCGCACCTCTGGTCAATATCAGAACCTCTCAACCCATGGAACTGGTGTGTATGGATTTTCTCTCTGTGGAACCAGATCGTGGAGTCAAAGACATACTTGTCATAACTGAACATTTCACAAAATATGCCATTGCTGTGCCAACACCAAACCAGAAAGCCAGGACTGTTGCCAAATGTTTATGGGACAACTTTCTTGTGCATTATGGTATCCCAGAACGCTTGCACAGTGACCAAGGCCCTGACTTTGAATCCAGAATCATCCGAGAGCTTTGTGAAATGGCTGGGATCCACAAAATAAGAACCACTCCATACCATCCAAGAAGCAATCCTGTTGAACGGTTTAACTGAACATTACTGGATATGATAGGAACACTCACAGCTCAACAGAAATCTCATTGGAAAGATTTCGTAAAACCCCTGGTGCATGCATGCAGTTGCACAAGAAATGATGTTACAGGTTTCTCACCATATGAGCTTATGTTTGGCCGCCAACCTCGCTTACCGGTGGACTTGGCCTTTGGACTACCCCTTGCCAAAGAAGGATCAACATCCCACACACAATATGCGGAAAAACTAAAGTCCCACCTAGAAGAAAGTTACAAGCTGGCCATCGAAAACTCAGAAAAGGTGATGAATCGTAACAAAAACAGATTTGATAAAAATGTCACTGCGTCACAGCTGAATGTTGGAGACAGAGTTCTTGTGAGGAAAGTGCGGCTAAGAGGCAAACACAAGCTTGCAGATAAATGGGAGTCATCTGTGTACATTGTAGTGAAGAAAGCCGGCACTCTTCCTGTGTATACAGTTCGACCCGAAGGCCAAGACAAGCCCCTGAGAACTTTACATCGAGACCTCCTACTGCCCTGTGGGTATTTACCGCCTTCTGAAAAGGAAATGGTTACTAAGCAGAAGAGAAAAATGCCTGTCTTACCCCTGTCTCCTGTACGTGCTGATGCTAATGGCAATGACGAAGAGGAACTCATCTCAGAGGGTTGTGCGGTCAGCTGAGCGCACCATCCGCTCTGAGCTCCCTGACCTGCACTCAATCTACAGCAGGCGGTGCCGGACCAAGGCCAGGAAGATCGTGAAGGACCTCAGCCATCCCAACAACAGACTGTTCTCTCTGTTGAGGTCAGGAAAGCGATTCCGCTCCCTGAAGACCAACACAGAGAGACTGAGGAGGAGCTTCTTCCCGCAGGCGATACGGTCTCTCAATCACACCCCCACACAGTACTGACCCACACATATGGTTCTTACACACACACTGGACTTTGGTTTTGCACAACACTGGTCACTATATTCTTCATTTCCGGTTAATACTTGTACAGCTGCTGTTATTGTGTATATATTTATTTATATTTAGATTTCTTCATACATTCTTATATAGTTCTATACTGTGTATTGTGTATTTTGTTGTACAGTTATTTTATTTTCAACTTTAATTTATATATTTATCTTTATCTTATTCTTCCCAGTTAAATTTACCCTTCATTCTAATTTGTGTTGTACAGTTATTTCATTTTTAACCTTAATTTATATTTTATTCCTTCCTAGTTAAATTTACCCTTTTTAATTTTTCATATTTATTTCCTATCTTATTCATAGCCTTTTCCTTTTTTGTTCTCTTTAGGTCACGAGCAGTTGTCCAAGCATTTCACTACATATCGTACTGTGTATGACTGTGTACGTGACAAATAAAATTTGAATTTAATTTTTTAAAAAATCTCATACCTACCTGTTCCTTTCTCTGCTGAACCTGTCACCTTCACAACAACCATTGACTTACCCAATACTCTGCAACCTGTTCCACTTATCAACCAGCCCGATGTCCCTGTAGTATTGGCTACAGAGGTAGAGAACGCTATTCTCTCAGAGGAACCTGTACCTGTTGAAGAGGAACAAGTTATTGCTAACGGAACTTTGGAAGCTGGCTTTGAGCCAGTTGATCTTGCAGAAACTTCTCATGATGAAGAAAGTCTGTCTTCTGATTCAGAAGCATCCAGAAATAACTTGTCACAACACTTACCTACTGAATCAGAGCCTCTGATTCCTGAGGCAGAACCACCCTTGAGGCATTCAACCCGCCCCAGGAATCCTCCTGATCGGCTGCAGTACATCAAGCCTGGTAAGCCTCTGTTAAAGAGCGTTCAGACCTTTCTGCATGGGTTAAGTTCTGTCTTCTCCTCGCTCTTCAAGACGATGAAGAAGAGGAGACGATGCCTTCACACCTCAGCAACCAGTCATTCGCTGCCAGCCTAGTCCATGTACGAGGACGTCCATGAGATTAGGGGGGGGAGAGTGTAACCACGGTAACTTCTGACCCCACTTCTGCCAGTCCCTTTATTGTGGCGGGAATAAACCCTGTATAAGTTCCGGGTAAATCAGCTGCATGTTCCCTGCTCTTCTAGCTGCTGTTGTCCCTGTGGTTGGCGTACTTGTCAGATATCGACAAATTTTACACTACAGACCAGTTGACAGCGTGCAATAACCCGGCCGATTCATTCATCTTTACACTACCTCACAATCGACTCAACAGTGAGTTATTTGTTTGTTTTGTTTTGTCACAATTAATGAAAATGCAGAGCCGCGATCGCACATCCTAAAACGCCGGTAAGCTAATGCTAGGCTAGCGACAGTAAATCAAATCAAATCAAATCACTTTTATTGTCACATCACATGTGCAGGCACACTGGCACAGCACATGCGAGTGAAATTCTTGTGTGCGAGCCCCACAAGCAACAGAGATGTGCAAACACAACAACACAAACGAGCAAAATACAAGAATGGCCAACCTGAAACTAATAAATATATGTACAATATATAATAGTGTATGCATTTCTGGATGTGTATACTAAATATTTTCCTACGTGTGTGTGTGTGTGTGGTGTGTGTATGTATGCACATTTTTACAAATTAAATAGTTAAAAAAAAAATTAAAAAAATAAATAAATAATAATAATAATAATAATAATAATAATAATAATAATAAAATATATAAAATATACAGAGTTGAATATGTGCAAAACAAGTGGCATTTATATACAGTGTGGAGTGCATAATGTTAAAGTTCCAGTAGTGAAGCTGAGGTGTCTATGACGTGTTCAGCAGTCTGATGGCCTGATGGAAAAAGCTGTCTCTCAGTCTGCTGGTACGGGACCGGATGCTGCAGAACCTCCTTCCTGATGGAAGTAGTCTGAACAGTTTATGGCTGGGGTGACTGGAGTCCTTGATGATCCTCCCCGCTTTCCTCAGGCACCGCTTCCTGTAGATGTCTTGGAGGGAGGGAAGCTCACCTCCAATTATCCGTTCAGAGCACCGCACTACTCGCTGGAGAGCTTTGCGGTTGTAGGCGGTGCTGTTGCCATACCAGGTGGTGATGCATCCAGTGAGGATGCTCTCAATGGCACAGTGATAGAAGGTCCTGAGGATGCGGGGGCTCATGCCGAATCTTTTCAGTCTCCTGAGAAAGAAGAGGCGCTGCTGCGCCTTCTTCACTGTTTTGTTTGTGTGTACTGACCACGTAAGATCCTCAGCCAGGTGTACGCCAAGGAACCGGAAGCTGCTCACTCTCTCCACAGCAGCGCCGTTGATGGTGATGGGGGTGTGTACTTCTCTGCACCTCCGGAAGTCCACTATCAACTCCTTTGTCTTTGCGACGTTGAGGGTGAGATGGTTGTCTTGACACCAGTGGGTCAGGGCGCTGACCTCCTCCCTGTAAGCTGTCTCATCACTGTTGGTGATAAGACCCACCACTGTAGTGTCGTCCGCAAACTTCACAATGATGTTGGAGCTGTTAGTGGCTGTGCAGTCGTAGGTGTAGAGTGAGTACAGGAGAGGGCTCAGTACACACCCCTGTGGAGCACCAGTGTTCAGTGTGATGGGGGATGAGGTGATGCTGCCCAGTCTGACCACTTGGCGTCTGTCAGACAGGAAGCTAAGGATCCAGCTGCAGAGGGAGCTGCTCAGTCCTAGATCCTGCAGTTTCCTGTCCAGCTTCGAGGGAACGATGGTATTGAATGCTGAGCTGTAATCTACAAACAGCATCCTCACATACGTGTCTCTCTTCTCCAGGTGTGACAGGGCAGTGTGTAGTGTCAGGGCTATGGCATCATCAGTGGACCTGTTGTGGCGGTATGCAAACTGTAGAGGGTCCAGTGAGTCGGGTAGTGCAGAGCAGATGAAGTCCCTGACCAGCTTCTCGAAGCATTTGCTTACGATGGGGGTCAGGGCTACAGGTCGCCAGTCGTTCAATGAGGAGATGGTGGAGGATTTGGGTACAGGGACGATGGTGGCCATTTTGAAGCAGGCTGGGACTACAGACAGAGAGAGGGAAAGGTTGAAGATGTGTGTGAACACTCCAGCCAGCTGAGCCGCGCATGACCTGAGGACGCGGCCGGGAATCCCGTCCGGACCAGTAGCTTTGCGTGCGTTCACCTTCCTGAAGCACTTCCACACATCCTCCTCAGACACAGTGTGCGCACTGACGTCATCCGCGGTGCGCACACTGTCCGGTCTCATGGTGTTCGCTGTGTCGAATCTAGCGTAGAATACGTTTAGATCCTCACATAGAGAGGCCGTGGTCTGCGGTGTGCTGGTTTTCCCTCTAAAGTCTGTGATCGTGTTTAGTCCCTGCCACATACTCCGAGGGTTGTCAAACTGTTGCTCCACCCTGTCCCTGTACTCACGTTTGGCTGCTTTGATCGTCTTCCGGAGTTGGTAATGTGCGTGTTTGTAGTCCGATGTGTTCGCGGAGGCAAAGGCGGTGTTCCGTGCCGCGCGAACATCTCCGTTAATCCAGGGTTTTTGATTTGGGAAGGATTTGACTGTTCTGGATGGGACGACATCTTCCACGCATTTCCTGATAAATCCACAGACTGAGTCTGTGTATTCATCAATGTCTCTGGCGGCCACGTGAAACATTTCCCAGTCCGCGTGATCAAAACAGTCCCGCAGCGCAGACTCCGATTGGTCCGTCCAACAGTGCACCGCCCTCCGGGTTGGAGCTTCCTGTTTCAGCTTCTGCCTGTAGGCGGGCAGGAGCAGGATGGAGCAGTGATCTGATTGGCCGAATGGGGCGCGGGGGAGGGCTTTGTACGCATCCCGGAAAGAGGTGTAACAGTGGTCGAGTAGCCGGTTTCCACGTGTGTTGAAAAGGATGTGCAATTACTAGTTTTATTTATTGAATATTGTTGCTTTTGTTTATTCCATTATGGCCGAATGTTGACTTAACGTATCTAGAGTTGAACGAGTGATTTGAATTTTGTAGTTTTGTCCGTTTTGGATGTTTTTTGTTACTTTTCTGATGAAATGCCAAAACGGCCTATGAGATTTTGCATTGAGTTAAATTCCACTGAGATTATTGAATCTGTTGCGCAACACCTGTGATTAAATGAGTTTTGTAAATATATTTGATTAACTTTGGATAATGTTTATTAGCTTTATTGCTGATATACTTTGATGGGACCCATGAGAATGTTTTTCTATAATAGTATTTTGAATGAAATTCATTATAAGAGATGATTGTTTATTGATTGTTGTATGAAACATGGCATTAATTACTTGTCTTTGTTATTTATGGATTTATGTATTTTGTCACGGCAGTAGAATGCTGTTTCATTTTCTTCTGTGATAATTTATGTTTTTGACCTTGTTTAGGTCAGGTTTTTTTTTTCTCCCGCGATCAGCCCTGATCAGCGCGGGATGGCGAGCCACCCGACCACCGCTACGTTGCAGTAGGAATCGTAAACCTATGGACTGAATTAAACTGTTGACACATGACCTATCACAGGTCCATGGAACTAAACTAAATCTCATACTGGATCACACCTCATCCCACCTCCTTTTGGAACCTAATAAGCTGTTTTGTATTGTCAACATTATTTTTGTTTGTGATATATATGCATATTTTTTTAGCTTTTTGTACATCTGTCTATACATTTCTCAAAAATATATATATTTTGAGCTCTACTTTGGTTTCCTGTGCTTTATTCACACACTCAGGCTCCATAGTCGAAACTAATTCTGATAGCTCATTGTCTATGAAGCTGCAGTCAGGTGCCCTGGTCCTTTAACCGCGTTACATGGGACATATAAGCAGCCGGCTGTGGTGAGTGAAAGGGACACTTTTTTTGCTGCGTCAGGTTCTGTGACTGTGTTTTCTGGAGCTATTTTTTGTGTGTCTTCTGAAGATAACAATGATTTTTCCGTCGCACCCATCGCCACTGTTCCAAAGACTGCCTTTGCTGAGCCCGCATTCAGGGTTAATGACTGTGTTCACGCTATTGTTTCTAAACCTGGAGTTACTGAGTTTAGCACTACGAGTTTAGGGAATGACTATGTTAGGGGAGCCTTTTCGTCTGCATCGGTTCCTTACGGTAAAGCAATAAACTTCCCTGAAACAGTTTTTCCTGACCATATCCCCCCATCCACACCTTCACCACAATTCAATGTGGGGTCTATAACACAGTTAGCAGTACAGTTATTAGTTCAGTCAGCAGCCCAGCTGCCCTCAGTTCAGTATGCAGCCCAGCTGCCCTCAGTTCAGTCAGCAGCCCAGCTACCCTCAGTTCAGTCAGCAGCCCAGCTGCCCTCAGTTCAGTCAGCCACTCCATCACCTGTTACACCTCCGCTACCATCATCTTCGCTACCTGTAGTTCAGTTGCCACTAGTTCAGCAGCCCACCCACTCGTTCATCCAGTCACCATCCTCACCATCTCATTACGAGCAGGGAACACACTTCATCATTACATCTGCTGGTTCTTTTACAGTTTCTTTTACAGAGACAGTTACTCCCTCTAGGGTCTCACCAGAGGCTGGGTGTCAGTCACCAGCCAACTCTGGACCCCTAGAGGTCAAGACGCCAGTGCCAGCAGCTCCACCGGACAACTCACCTAAATAGTCTCGGCTCTCAGCACCCCTGAGAATTCAAGTGAGTTCACCCATCCGCCTCCGTCCTCTGCTGAGTATGTTGGGGAACACTTTCAGCTCTTCAAGGACTGCAACCCACTGTTGCTGCCTGAGTCTAACCACTGTGCTGCTCAGTCCCAGCCAGTGTCCGCACTGCCAGAGGTTTCCGTACCTGCTGCTTCAGTGTCTGTCTCCACTGGAGGGCCTGAGAAGCCCTTCCAGCCTCAAGTGTCGTCTGCTGGAGGGCCCGAGGAGCCCGTCCAGCCTCATGCCACGTCTGCTGGGGGGCCCGAGAAGCCCGTCCAGCTTCATGCCTTGTCTGCTGGGGGGCCAGAGGAGCCCGTCCAGCCTCAAGTGTCGTCTGCTGGAGGGCCCGAGGAGTCTGTCTAGCCTCATGCCACGTCTGCTGGAGGACCCGAGAAGCCCGTCCAGCCTCATGCCTTGTCTGCTGGGGGTCCTGGAGGACCCAGCAAGCACATCCTCGCGTCAGCTGGAGGGTCCGGGGAAGTTTGTTCAGCCGTCACCTGCTGAATCATCCCCTGCGACTTCTACACCGTCACCGGCAGCATCCACATCTCCGCCTGCAGCATCACCGTCAACTGCAGCATCACCGTCAACTGCAACATTACCGTCAAGTGCAGCATCACCGTCTGCAGCATCACCATCGTCAGATTCCGCAGCCATCCCGCTGCCGTCAGGTTCCGCAGCCGTCCCGCTGCCGTCAGGTCCAGCCTCTGTGTCTTCATCCAGCCTCGCCTTTCCTGGTCCAGCTTCAGCCTCGCCTTCGCCTGGTCCAGCTTCAGCCTCACCTTTGCCTGGTCCAGCTACAGCCTCGCCTTTGCCTGATCCAGCTTCAGCGTCTGGTCCTGCCTCGTCTGGTCCTGCGGATGCCACACCGTCATCAGTTCCAGCTCGTCCTGTTCCGCTTCACCTCTGCCGGCCGCTTTCCCGGTCTCTAGCTGAGCGTCATGGCCGTCGAGGCCAGCCTCCTGAGACAGTTTGTTGCCGTCACTGGTATCGTGGCCAGCCTCCTGAGACAGTTCGTTGCCGCCGCTGGCATCGCAGCTGACCTCCGGACCTGCTCTGTTTCCACCACTGCCTTCCGCGTGGCCGGCTTCCTGATTTGTTTTGTCTGCGCCGCCCCCATTGCCGTGTGCACGGTCGGCCCCAAGAACTGTTTGCCCGTCGCCGACGTTGCTGTCCGCACGGCCGGCCCCCTGAACTGTTTTGGCTCTTGTGCTGTCCCTCCCTCTCTGTCTTTCACTCAATAGACACGCACACCACCACCATCAACTTTGCTAAATTGCTAATGAAAAACGTTGATCAGGCAGCTGTGATTGAGTAGCAATGTCCATCCAACTATATTCACGGTTGTTGTGGTCATGATGATATTGTGAGGCCACACTGAAAAGGCTCGGATGAGCTTGCCAAAGTTCTACAAGTTGTGCCTCCATCACTTGTGTCCAGATCACACGCTGCACTGCTGTGCTGCCCCATCTTTTCACTTTCATTACTGTGTTTGCACGTGCGTAGTGTGAGAGGCTGCGTTGACACCCTCACAACGGCCAACAGGATTTCAAACAGGTTTGATTTTCTTACGACCAAACGACTGATGATCGGGAGCTGGTCGTGAGGTGTTAATCGCTTCTCGTTACCCCACGTATACTATACGATGCACAACACATGATGAAGGCGAAACTCGGGCCGATCACCAAAATGGTTGCACGACTGAAAAATCGTCTCAAAATGAGCCAAAAATCGCACAGTGTATGCCCAGCTTTAGGGAGATTAGCCTTGATGTAGCCAACAGCCCTCTGTCATTTCTGGTAAGCCAACAAGTCCGACGTTATTCCTGCGACCCCTGTGCTCCAGATCTGTGAGCTTTGTAGCGAGTTGGTCAAGTTGTTTCTTTAGATTGATAGTCAATCGTCTGTCCTCTCGTGCAGCTGCTTGCACTGAATCCACTCGGTCTTGAGTACACTTAGCCACTGTAGCCACTCTCTCGAGTTTGCCGCTAACATCATTTACCACTTCATTGGTCTTTTGAAGCTCTGTGCATAAGTCGTGTAAAGCAGGGACTGAGACAGAGTCCATAGCTTCTCTGACTGCCGAGGCAACTATTGCATTGAGGGACTTTTGTTGTTATTGAAGTGCTAGCTTTAAGCCATTAGCAATAACCTTGTTGAGGTCATCCTTAGTAACGGAGGATTCTTTAAACTTCTTTAAGGGAGAATGAACAATCTCCTTTTTCCATGAGTCTCTGGTTAATGAAGTGTCCATAGTAGGATAGGCCTCAAAATAACTAACTTGTATGACAGGATGCGTGAAAAACTGTGACTATGTGAGCAGAGCTAGAAACTATGCTGGCGAAGGGTCACGTCACAAACTTAATTTCTTAATTGCTGAAAATGCATGACAATTTCTGTCCAGTCATACTTGTCCAATAATTTGAACATCACAATCAAAAAACAGGACATGCTCAGATGAAAATGGTTTTGCAGATTTGCAGTCATCAAGTGAAATTTTTTTAAGGTATGGGTAAAAAATTCCTAGCAGTAACATGCTTGTTGACAATAGATTTTAACCATAAGAAATTTTTTAAAAAGCACTTCGTCATGGTAAAAGTGCTGGATGAATATGTTATATATTCACAATATGTTATTTTGTGAATAAGACTTCTTGTGGAAAGTGCTTTGACTGCATAGAAGGGTGCTATAAAAGTACTAGTCCATTTATGCTTTGTTAAGGTTTTTAACTATATTACGTTTATAAATAATGAGTTATGGAAAGTTCAAAAGAATTTTCATTTAAAAAAAACCTATTTTTTTTAAGTATTGTAAACTTCATGTAGTTGATGGAGGTGATTTTACAATTGGTCATGCTAATTTTAATTACCTTATTTAGCTGCATAAATATATATAACTGAGAAAACAGTTATACACACACATATATATATATATATATATATATATATGAGGACGACGGGCATGCAGTTGAGCGTCCCTGAGACGGTTTCTGACAGTTTGTGCAGAAATTGTTTGGTTGTGCAAACCAATTGTTCCAGCAGCTGTCTGGGTGGCTGGTCTCAGACGATCTTGGAGGTGAACCTGCTGGATGTGGAGGTCCTGGGCTGGTGTGGTTACACGAGGTCTGCGGTTGTGAGGCCGGTTGGATGTGCTGCCATATTCTCTGAAACGCCTGTGGAGACGGCTTATGGTTGAGAAATGAACATTCAATGCACGGGCGACAGATCTGGTTGACATTCCTGCTGTCAGCATGCCAATTGCACGCTCCCTCATTGCTTGTGGCATCTGTGGCATTTTGCTGTGAGACAAAACTGCACATTCCAGGGTGGCCTTTTGTTGTGGGCAGTCTGAGGTACACCTGTGCACTACTCATGATGTCAGATCAGCATCCTGATGTGGCACACCTGTGAGGTGGGATGGATTATCTCAATATAGCAGATGTGCCCACTACCACACATTTGAACTGATTTGTGACCACTGTTTGGGAGGGATGGTTATATTGTGTATCTGGAATGAATTTTAGGTCTCTACGTCCATCCCATGGGGAATGGGAGCAGTAACAAAGGTGTTGCGTTTATATTTTTGTTGAGTGTATATATATATATATGGTCGCCCTTAAATATATATAACTGAGAAAACAGTAAAAAATATTTAAGGGCGACCGTGGCTCAGGGGGTTGGGAAGCGCAACTGTAAGGATAGGTTGCCGGTTCGATCCCTGGGCTCTCTGTCCTGGTCGTTGTGTCCTTGGGCAAGACACTTTACCCTACTGGTGTTGGCCAGAGGGGCCGGTGGCGCGATATGGCAGCCTCGCTTCTGTCAGTCTGCCCCAGGGCAGCTGTGGCTACAACTGTAGCTGCCTCCACCAGTGTGTGAATGTGAGAGTGAATGAATAGTGGAATTGTAATACGCTTTGGGTGCCTTGAAAAGCGCTATATAAATCCAATCCATTATTATTATTATTAAAACAGAAGACACTGTGATGAATATTCATATGCTTGTCAGCATCAAAGAGAGACTTCTACTAATTGATTCATTCTACTAAATTATTTTTATGTGAATATACAATAGTAAATACTAATCTATGACAATAAAGAAGGGAAAATGTGAAATGCAGGCATATGAGATGTTTAGAATTTAAACATTACCAGAAACAGTTTAAGAAATTGTTCGTCTTGTTTTTTATGACCATTTTGTTGTCATTAATAGAAGAACAGAAATGAACATTTACATAAATGTCATGACATTTCTATAAATTTGATCTCTTTTCCTCTGTCTAGTATGTAAAATCGGAGAAAAGGTACTCCATTATCTAGTTTGCATTACAATTTAAAATTATATGCCATACATTTGATAATAGGGCAGTAATACCAGTGTTATTAAACTTGACAACAATATTTTGATATGTTTGAAAATTTCATTCATTTTGAGTCCATATATGATTGGATTTAAAAGAGGATGGAATAAAATTGACTGAAACGTCAATGTCAAACGAAGAGTTTTTGATAGATCAGAATCCAGTCGAACTATAATTATATCAAGGAAAATAAAACAGGAAAAGTTGATTAACACCAGCAGGTGGGGTAAACATGTCTTTACAGCTTTTTTCCTCACTTCTCTACAACAATGATATGATATTCTAATAATCCTGATGTATGTAAAAAGTATGAAAAGCAAAGGTAGAAGGGTAATGTTTATCAACATGACCATACCATATATAGATATTGCGACCGAGGGCACACACTGAAGCTTGTAAAGTGAATTGTTACAAAAAATTCCTGTCAGGGTAAAGCTACAGAGTTTGACATTCGAATACAACACACCCATCACTGAGGTTTCAAAAGCAGGTATAAGCCAAGCTAAAATCAGACATACATAAATAGTTATTCTATTCATAATAACTGGATATTGCAGGGGTTTACATATAGACACATACCTGTCATATGCCATTGCTGCCAACAGTAAAAACTCTGACCCACCTGAGGTGTAATATAAAAATCCTTGGAAAAGACAGAGTGGATATGATATCATCTGTTTTTCAGACAAAACATCAGATAAGAGCTTTGGATAGATAATCATGCTGTAAAGAACAGAGTTGATTAACAAAGCTGCAATAAAAATGTACATTGGCTCGTGAAGGTTTTTGTGAGTCCAAATAAGGCACACTATAGTGGAATTAAAGCAGAGAATCAGAATATATAACGTGGATATAACTACAAAATAAAGATACCTGTATTTGTGCAATTCTGCAAACCCACCAAAAGTTACCAATGTTAGATTTAATTCAACATCCATTGACAAAAACAAAAACGTTACTGAGTATGGAACTATATTACATAAATGGTATTCAAGAATAACAAATGAAAATGCAACTGTTACTGTATTGGAATAATATATTTTCAGCACTACACTAAGAAGGTAAGTGACTGACTATATGGCTTTGTTTTATTAGAAATCTTCCATCCTCTATGGGACTCATTAGGTTCTCCACTAACATGTAAACAACTTCAGGAAATCTGACCTATAAACATCTGATCTGATGTTTATATCACTGTGCAATTCATTGAATTTGCCCATGCATTGTTTTTAAATCATTGAACTAGTATAGGCTTACTATATACGCAAAAAGTTCGAGTGTATGAAAAAAGGCTAAAGAAACCTCTTGAAAAGGAAACATTTTCTTTTTCTGTTTTCCATATGTGAATGGACATATCTCTCTGGGTTTCCGGACAGAGATCTCGGATGTTGTATTGGTATCAGATCATTTCCCCGAGTGCCCCGATTAACATAGAAACCACTGTTGCCGTGACCCTCTACATTTTATCAAGTTATATGACTATATAACACTTTAGTTAATATAAAGCATAGAATTTAGGCACTTCAGGTAACTTCATTCTAACACTTGGGTTTCTGCTGCCTGAGGTATTCACTAAGCACACAGTCTGTCGGGGCATTTCCCTGATGTATTCGTGAATGTATGTTGTCTCATCCTGGACTATGATAATGCATGGTCAGGAGCCTTCTTGTCTTGATGTCACTGGCTTTTGCCAGCCTTTTATGCCAGCAGGATACCTGATCACAGGCAGGGTGTAGGTGTTTATAGCCCAGATCTTGTTCTTATCATTCATATGACTTCTCAGGATGTGCCTGAACCTCTGCAGGTACTTAGTGGTTGCAGCTTTCCGAGTGACCTCTTTGTGGTTCCCATTTGTCTGCGTGATCCCCAGGTACTTGTGGCTGTCCTTGATGCTTGCAATGTTGGCTTTTGGTAGTTCGATCCCCTCAGTTCTGACTACCTTCCCTCCTGTTGTTATAATCCGACTACACTTATCCAATCTGAGTACTGACATGGACTAGAAATAGAGTGCATATTTCTCTTACGGTGTGTTCACACCGAATGCAATAGACGCGACCAGAGCATCAGGTTTACATGTAAAGTCAATGGAGGAACGCCATGAAGCGTGACTGGGGGTCCCGCGAAAATTCAGAAGCAGATTTGCATCGTGAAAACGCATGAGTCGCGCGAGTAGCGTGACTGACACGTTTGAAGCACGAATAAAAATACATGCGGCAGTTTGTGTGCTGCATTTTGTGCATTTGCGCGTATCCAGCTTCAAGCCGTGCCACGACAACCAATTAGGAGCCTGGTGACATGATGCTCTGACCGTAGTTCAAAGGGGCAGGTCCAGCCAAAGCCATTTATTCTTCATTCAATATGGAGGAAAGGCTCATCAACGCCGTAGCAAACCACCCGGAGCTGTACGACACCAGCTGTTTTCTCTACCGAGACAGGAATAAAAAAGGCCTAGCTTGGAGGAAGATGTGTGAAGAGATCGGGCAACCTGGTAAGTTCATTCATTTCTCTTTTGAAATTTTTAACTGACCCGTGGAAGCCGCACAAAAGCTAGCAAGCCGCCTACTGTCCTGCTATTTTCCTACTGATGTACAAATACCTTTCTGCTAACGAGATTATGTACTTATTCAGAGGACATCTGCAGGAGAAAGTGGAAGAGCCTCAGGGACACATACTCCAAGTAGAAGAGGATGGAGAAGAAGAAGAGGAGCGGGTCTGCAGCAGGATCGGGATGAGATGGAAGTTCTTTGTGGTCATGGGGTTTCTGGCAGCAGGGGAGTCCCAGTCAGAAGGTATGTTTACAATGAATTAATGTTGGCAGTTAATTTATGCATGTTGTCATATAGGAATATATGTTATTGTTAACATATATGGGCATCAGTTTCCTCATGTGCAAATGGTTACTGGACTTCCTGACCAACCACCCCCAACATGTCCAGCTGGATAACCACTGCTCATCTACAATCCAGCTGGATAACCACTGCTCATCTACAATCACAATGAACACCGGTGTACCACAAGGCTGTGTGATGAGCCTTTTCCTCTACTCCCTCTTCACCCATGACTGGAGACCTGCCGATGGTTCTAACACCATCATTAAGTTTGCAGATGACACCACGGTGATTGGCCTCATCAGTGACAACGATGAGGCCGCCTACAGGGAGGAGGTGGATCATCTGGCTGAATGATGCGACACAAGCAACCTGCTGCTTAACACTGAGAAGACCAAGGAGCTCATCGTGGACTACAGGAGGAATGCTGACCCACATCCACCCATCTACATTAAGGGGATGGCTGTGGAGCGTGTGAGCAGCTTCAAGTTCCTGGGAGTCCACATCTCCGAGGATCTCACCTGGACGACCAACTGCTCCAAGCTGGTCAAGAAGGCTCACCAGCGCCTATTCTTCTTGAGGACTCTGAGGAAGAACCACCTGTCCTCAGACATCCTGGAGAACTTCTATCGCTGCACCATCGAAAGCATCCTGACCAACTGTATAACAGTCTGGTACGGGAACTGCTCTGCCTCGGACCGGAAGGCGTTGCAGAGGGTAGTGAAAACTGCCCAGCGCATCGCCAGAGCACCACTTCCTGCCATAAAGGACATCTACAGGAAGTGGTGTCTGAAAAGGGCTGGGAAAATCATCAGAGACCCCAGTCACCCATCACAAGGACTCTTCACCCTCCTGCCCTCTGGGAGGCGCTACAGGAGCCTCCGGACTAAGACCACCAGGTACCGAAACAGCTTCTTCCCCACAGCTGTCAGACTCCTGAACTCTGCCTCCTGACATCAGGCCCACATTAAACACATGGACTGGACATACACACACCCACAACCACCTACACACACAATGGACAACTGTACCCTCATACACACAATAATAACATGGACTGAACCACCACTCTCAACCACTAGCACTTTATATAGCCTTTGTAGAAATTATCCACATATCTCACTCATCTTAACTGCACTACTGTATAATTCTGTATAAATAATCATTCTGTATAATACGATAATTTTTAATTCTACAACTGCTTATAACTTGCACAGTTCACATTTCTGTATAGCTGTATATCTCATATTTCTGTATAGTTTTTTTTTAAATTTCATATTTGTGTATAGTTTTTTCATATTTATATCCTGTTCATAGCCTGTACTTAGCTTGTACTTAGGGCTAGGCCATATTATACCGTTCACGGTAATACCGATACAATGTTAGGCAACAATAAGAAAATGAAATATCGCGATAGGATATGGGTAAAACTTTCACGGACTGCCGGGGTAGACCATGTGGAGTGAGTAGAGGACCCAAGAGGAGACAGAGGCGAGGACACAAAACTGGACTTAACAAAAAGCGAGCCTTTATTTAGGGCCGAAAACTCATGGAAAAAACAACAACAACAAAGTAACTGAGGGAAAACCTGAACATAAACTGGGAAACTATGACTCTACTGAGATTTAGACTATGACTAAACAACATAAAAACTATGACTTACTATCATTGGGAAACTGTGACAAGGGGTAGGGGAGATAACACAGACGACGCGACACTGAACACAGCAAGACTGAGGACTAAATGAGGTGATCAGAGGAAGTGGAGACATATGAGGACACAGCTGACACACATAACCTAATGACAGGACAGGGGAAGTGAAAACTAAATGCAATGAACAAAGAACAGAGGACTCTTTCAAAATAAAACAGGAAACATGATGAGACAGACCAGACAACATGGGCTTGACAACACGAGACGTGGAACACAAAGGGCAAATGAGACTAAGATCCAGGGGAAGGGGAAATGAGGAGATCCACTAAACAGAACTAAGGCTGAACAACTTAGGGGTTTAAGAGAGGTGGATGAGCTTAACCCAAATAATAAATGACAATACACAATATATAATGAACTCAAAATGCTGGGTCACAGACCCAGCCATGACAAAAACGCGCATGCGCAGTCCCTTAGTTTTCATATGCACATGGCTGAAAAAGCCAAAAGAGGCAACGGAGAATGAGAAGGGGGAAAGTGGATTTTTGAGTGAAACGGATGAACCAGAACTATTTTTTAAAAATGGTGCAACTTCACTTGTGTGGTGTTTGTCCGTCAGATACACAGAAAAGTAAATTTTTTTGTAGAACATGCATCGTTATTGCCGTATTTGTCGGACTAAGGTGCTCGTTAATCTGGGTGTAATCGGGGTTCTAAACCCCGTCCTTTCAGGTCCCAAAGTTAAACGATCACTGCAGCATCACTGACAGTTAAAAACTGTCTAAATTCTTTCGATCAGCATTGCTGCTTTACCAGGTGTAACTATGAAGTTTAACATACAGGCATCCATGAAAACAGAATTTATTACATTTAACGGAGTTAGAAGCTAGCAGGAAATTAGCGGAAGGTAGCTCGCTAGTTTCGCCAGTTACCTAAGCATGATATACCATGTTCTGACTGAGAGAATTCTGAAAAAATTCAAACATTAGCTTTCCTATCACTTCCAACATAAATGAAGACAGGAAAATAAACAGCAGCAGACGTTTGTATGGTTACTGAAGTTGGGCTAACTGGTATATAATGATGTGCTACGTATCGCTAGCGACACAGCTATGTTAGCATAATATAAACAGCGAAGCTGGAGGATGAACGCTAACATTTTTCCACTCGATAAAAGTTAACATGAAGCTTCCTGACGGTTAGAGACACATGCAATTGCATGGCAGGATGCTGTAAGCGGACCAACTTCAGTCAGGAGAACAACTGAGATAATCCATCCACAGTACGAGGTTAGTCATTAATATACTGCAACAACATGGGAATGGAGCAGCTGTGATAGAATACAACATAAATGAATCAATGGTACAGAAGTGGAGGAAGCAAGAAGAATGAGTTGAATAAAGTTTGATTTATCTGACTGCTTTGTTTCGCCTAATGTGCCTTATAATCCCGTGTACCTTATGGTCCGAAAAATATGTATTTGACTTTTTTATTTGGCACACTGCAGTTTAAGGTTGCAAAGCGCCTCTTTTGAACTTCAGTGGATATTACATACATGGTTATGCTGAGGATATGTCAGCCCATTTCTACTGGAAATGCCTTTTGGTTAAACTTTCAGCAAGAAATTTGCACTGTTAAATGTTTATATGGTTTTAATGCACATAAAAAACAGCTGCTTATTTAACTGAAAATAAATGGATGGGGGTTTTTTTTGTGCTAGTAAAGTTGTGGAGTCGTATTTTGTCTCGCAGAAATTATATTGTCAGTTATATCAATATCGCAAATTTTCAAATATATATCGTGATATATTTTTTTGGCCATATGAATGAATTAATGAATGAATGAATGAATGAATGTCTTTCATATCACCCTGCTCTACTTGTACTCACTACAGCCTGTACATACTTATAGTTATAGCATATTCATAACATACCTTCATACCGTGTACATTATAACATACCATAATAGACCCATTTCTGTAATATACTTACATATCTATATTTTTGCTAATATATATTTGTAATATATCTATATCATGGCTAAAGCACTTCTGGATGGATGCAAACTGCATTTCGTTGCCTTGTACCTGTAACATGTGCAATGACAATAAAGTTGAATTCTATTCTATTCTAATATTATTTCAAATAATTCTTTTTTAATAACTATTGTATCAGTTCTACTACACAGCAAAATATTAACACACAACTTGACACATGTAGAATTTTTTTCATAGTATACTAATGAAAAAATATACAACTATATAGGAACATAGTGAAGACCAATTATTTAAGACAATAAAGAGAGGTTAGTTTATTTTGGAGGCAAGCTCCATTTATTAAGTAAATTTTAAAAAGGCAGGAATGCACTTTAGAGGTTTGTGGGTTGCTCTTAAAAGAGCCGTTCTGGGGAAGTCACTGGGACGTCAAATAGGATATTCTTTTGGCTGCCAAGACACTGCTCCCTATGCCGAGAAGTGGGCCATGAACTTCTCCCTCACCATCAGGACCTTTCGAGTATCACTAGAAATATTATAAACAGTCATCTCCATACCACAGTTTGCTAACAGTAAACACCGACGACATTCACAGATAGCACACCATATCCATGTTATCAGTGTATAAACTGATAGTTTAACATATATTAGCATAGGTATCAATAAAGGACTACTGTATTAAACACTTTTACCAGGCATATGGACAGGCGCTCTGCAGGTGGGATTGAGCACCTGTAGTTGGTGTCCAGGCCTGACGCGGGACAGCAGCTCCTCAAATTGGGCAAGGGTAAGACAGTGGTACCGCTGAAAGCGGCCATCATCCAGACAGAGCTCCTGAAGCAAATGGTGAAACTCACCAAACTGCTCACGCTTCTGGAGGACCTGATGGTCCCAGGTATGGCGAGGACGTCCTTTACACCGCTGCTCTGCTCTCTACAGTTAATAGAGAAGGGAGACTCTCTCTTCAAACACTAGATCAACAGCTGCCATCTTGCAAACATACCATCTGGCACTACTTCCTCCCACATTTAGAATAGAATAGAATAGAATAGCCTTTATTGTCATTGTACAGAGTACAACGAAATTGGAGTGTCACTCCCTTGGTGCAAGTTTCAATAATAAATATAAATGTAAAATATAAAAAGTACAAAAAAAACAATCGTAAGTACTCAAACAATAGTATGTACAATATATACAGGATAGCAGCATTAATATAATGACAGTATGAATAGCAGCATAATATAATGACAGTGACGGTATGGAATAGGTTCAATTGTTTTTGTGCTTATTTACTACGGTGATAGCTCTGGGAAAGAAGCTATCCCTGAATCTGTTTGTCCTGGTTTTATGTGACCTGTACCGTCGGCCTGACGGTAATAGTTCAAACAGTTGGTTGCTGGGGTGAGAGTGGTCCTGCTGAGGTACCGAGAGTTTGCAGTGACCTCCAGGCTGGGCAGAGAGCAGCCAGTGATCTTCTGGGCTGTGTTGATGACCCTCTGCAGTACTTTCCTGTCTGCAGCTGAGCACCCTGCATACCATGTTGTTATGCCGTACGTTAGGATGCTCTCTATGGTGGCTCTGTAAAATGTCACCAGCAGCCTCTCCTCCAGGTTGTTCCTCCTGAGCACTCTCAGAAAGTGGAGACGCTGCTGGGCCTTTTTAACCACCGCTGTAGAATTTGCAGTCCAGGAGAGGTCATCAGATATCTGCACGCCCAGAAACCTCATGGAGTGTACCCTCTCCACACAGCTCCCGTGAATGTAAAGTGGGGCCGGGTCTGCTCTGCCCTTCCTGAAGTCCAAGATAAGTTCTTTAGTTTTCGTGGTGTTCAGTTGGAGGTTGTTAACTGAACACCACTCAGTCAGTCTGTTGACCTCATCTCTGTAGTCCGACTCATCCCCCCTTGAGATGAGTCCAACCACTGTGGTGTCATCCGCGAACTTTATGATGGTGTTTGAGAGATGGGTAGGGGAGCAGTCGGATGTGTAGAGCGTAAACAGGAGGGGACTCAAAACACATCCTTGTGGAGACCCGGTGCTGAGTGTGATGGTGCTGGACCGGTGGGGGCCGAGTCTGACAGACTGTGGTCTATTTGTCAGGAAGTCCTTGATCCAGAGGCAGATGGGGGTGGAGAGTCCCAGGTGAGACAGTTTCTGGACCAGGATCTCCGGGATGATATGATTGAATGCTGAGCTGAAGTCCAGAAAGAGCATTCTCACATAGCTTCCTCGGTGCTCCAGGTGACTCAGCGCAGTGTGGAGCGCTATGGTGATAGCGTCCTCGGTGGAACGATTTGTCCTGTAGGCAAATTGGTGGGGGTCCAGAGTGGGAGGCAGACCGGCCCTGATGTGCTGACAGACCAGTCTCTCAAAGCACTTCATCACTACAGGCGTAAGTGCAACAGGCCTGTAGTCATTTGGGCTGGCCACGGCTGTCTTCTTGGCGATGGGGATGATGGTGGAGGTTTTGAGGCAGGGCGGGACGGTGTTTGATGACAAGGAAAGGTTGAAGATTTTAGTGAAGACTCCGGTCAGTTCGTCAGCACATGCTCTGAGAACCTTTCCATGTATTCCATCAGGACCTGCCGCCTTCCTGGGATTCACTGACCTTAGAACACACCTCACTTGGTGCTCCCTAAGTGTTAGTGTGCCAGTGCTGGGGGCGGGTGGAAGTGGTGTGGCAGCTGAGGGCTTGGTCGTCTCAAAGCGGGCGAAGAAACGGTTTAGATCCTCAGCCAGTGAGGCATCAGTCCTAGATGTTGCCTGGTTATTGCTTCTGTAGTTGGTAATGTGATTGATCCCCTGCCACATTTTTCTGGGGTCGTTGTCAGCAAAGTGATCTTCAATCCTCTTCCTATAGGCAGCCTTAGCTTTCCTGATGCCTCTACTCAGGTCTGCCCTGGCCGCCCTATACGCAGCCCTGTCCCCTGACTTGAAGGCAGTGTTGCGGCTTTTTAGGAGGGATTGCACTTCGCTATTCATCCAGGGTTTTTGATTTGGAAACACCCTGACCCTTTTGTTGACGGTGACATTGTCAACACAGTTCCTGATGTACGAGAGTACAGTGTCCGTGTACTCCTGGAGGTTGTGGCTGGAGAATAAATCCCATACAGTTGTTGAGAAGCAGTCCTGCAGTTGAGAAAGGGCTCCTTCAGGCCAGGTTTTTATTGTCTTTGTCTGGGGCTTTGTTTTTCTCAGCAGGGGGGTGTAGGTGGGGGTGAGGGACATGCAGAGGTGGTCAGATCCAGCCAGGTGGGGGAGGGGTGTCGCTCTGAAAGCATGCCTGATGTTTGAATAGACATGGTCCAAAGTGTGTTCTCCTCTCATAGCAAAGTCCACGAACTGGACAAATTTAGGAAGCACAGTCTTTAGGCACGCTTTGTTAAAGTCGCCGGCGACAATAAAAACCCAATCGGGGTGGGCAAGCTGTTGTTTGTTTATGGTGTTGAGCAAGAGGCTGAGAGCCGTGCTAACGTTAGCATCCGGCGGTATATAAACAGCTATCACAATAACTACTGTAAACTTCCTCGGGATGTAAAAAGGTCTGCACGAGACTGCCAGAACCTCCAAATCAGGAGAACAGTGTGTGTGAATGATCCTGCTGTTACAACACCACTCGTTATGCACGTAAACACATAGCCCCCCTCCTCTGCTTTTACCTGAGTTGCTGTTTCTGTCATGCCGGTGTAGCGTGCGGCCTGCTAACTCGACTGCAGCGTCGGGAATCAGCGGGTGAAGCCACGTCTCCGTAATAAGAATAATTTCCGCTTCACGCGTGTGAAAATTGCATATTTTTAAGTGCGACCAGTTTGCGTTGGACGCGCTTCGAGGTGCGAATGTGAACGTGACCAGCTTGGGGCTTCTGGCGCTTTTTAGTCGTGTCTATCGCGTTCGGTGTGAACGCACCCTTATACTGCCTTCCCTTCACTGGCTTCCCGTTAATTCCAGAATTGAATTCAAAATCCTACTCCTCATATACAAGGTCTTGAATAATCAGTTCCCATCATGTTTTAATGACTTTATAGTACCATATCACCCCATTAGAGCACTTTGCTCTTGCACTGCAGGCTTCTTTTTCCCAGAGTATTATAAAGTAGAATGGGAGGCAGAGCCTTCTGTTTTCAGGCTCCTCTTCTATGGAACCAGCTTCCAGTTTGGATTTTGGGGACAGACATTATCCCAACTTTTAAGATTAGTCTTAAAACTTTTCTTTTTGCTAAAGCATATAGTTGGGGATGGATCAGGTGACCCTGAATTGTCCCTTGGTTATGCTGGAATAGGTGTAGGCAGCTGGAGGATGATGCATTGAGTATTTCTTGTTCAGTCATTTTTTTCACTCACTGTGTGTAGATAGCTAGATCTCTCTGCATTGAATCATTACATCTTATTAATCTCTGGCTCTCTTCAGCATGGCTTTTGACCTATCTTCCTCATCTCACCCCCACTGGTTGCAACAGGTGGCCGCACCTCTCTGAGCCTAGTTTTGCTGGAGGTTTCTTCATGTTAAAAGGGAGTTTTTCCTTCCCACTGTTGCCAAAGTGCTCGCTTATAGCGGCTCATATGATTGTTGGGTTTCTGTCTTCACACTCAGGCAACGGTCGTTGGGATTTGTATAAAAAACATTGAATTGAAACCAATATGAACTGTTAAAATGTATCCCAGTTTCTGTTCATTCACCCTAGTTATCCAGTTCTTGCTCACCATATGTTTTACACACATATAAATGAACAAAAGATTACTATACATTGTACAATAACTTGTCATTTTATCCAATTTCGACTTTTTTCTATCACTCACATTTACATTAAATCAGAGAATGAACCTGTTGTATATCAAGAAAGTCATTTCCTTTATACACTCACACCCAACAGTCCGGTTTGCTGTCCTCGTGGAGACATCTCATTGACATATTGCTTTCTTTCGCAACTTACCCTAACCCAGTGATTCGCAAACTGTGGTAAGTGTACCAGTGGTGGTACTTGGGCTCCCTCTAGTGGTACCCGGGAAGTCCAGATTTTGTGTGTGTGTGTGTGTGTGTGTGTGTGTGTGTGTGTGTGTGTGTGTGTGTGTGTGGTCTTAGAAGAAAAAAGTAAGTTCCAACTGTATGTTTATGCAATTTTACTTCAGGATTAGGTGACAGAAATTAAGTTGACAGTCCATAGGTGATATAAGGTTACTGTAATGAGTATCATTAGTGAGCTTGCATCCCACCTGCACTGTGTAAAACAACAGGCCAAGCCTCAGAGGAGTGGCCTGACTACAGCCAGTCTCTAAACAACTAATTATCTCACAGTAGCTACTATGAAGGACTTTTGGGATGTTTTCCCATGTATCACTGTCATTAGCAGGATCCGTGAACCTGATCTAATGTAGTATATCACAACAAACATCCAGTACCTTTGGGTCTTCACACCAGAGAGAAGAGAGAGAAGGAGAGAATTTATTATTTCAATGGCCTCCACAATGTGTCACTAAGTTGTAACTATCACAGACGTAACTGTCAAAAGGATAAAGTGGTCAACAAGCCATTTTGTCTTTTGGCCTAAGAGAGCAATTAAACTTGCCTTGTATTAAAAAGTTTGGTATTAATTATCAGAAATAGGAGATTTAAAGAGTAGCCTTCAAAGCGTACCTGACTATGGTGTAAACTAGTATAATGGATTTTAAATAAACAAGATGTGATTCAAGCACAGATTTTGAACAAGTTTTACCTTCTGAAGTCAAAGTTATCACATGTGCTAACCAGTGGCGGGGTGGCTTACTGGGCTTAAGCCCGGGTTGTTTTTTCAGAAGCTCAGGGTCTTTTGGAGTGTAATTTTTTCATAGATGCCTGGCTGACAACTGTATAAAACAAAAACTACACACAATATTTGAAGCACATAGTGCACACTGGCAGGGCCTGGCAGGGCCTGGCAGGGCGAAGGACGCGGTCTCAGCTGAACTATGGACACGCACACACATACATATACTGATACTGATAAGCACTCGCTGACACATCACCCTCCCTACCCCGGATCCAACGCCACCTCCAACGCTTACCTCCCCTCTGATGTGGACATCGGGTCAGCTGGAGGCGCAGTCGAAGATTGCAGCGGTCCCAGATCAGATGTACACACTGGAACACTTTCCCGTGTTGCTTGTCTGTGTTTATTGTGCTATGGTGTGTTAATATCTGTGCATTCCTGTATTATCCTTTTGTGTTACGCATTTTGATGTTTTTTTCCTTGCTACCTAGCCTGACCTGTCTCCCCAATGTGATGTTTGTGTATTGTATGTACGGTCGGCAAGGTCTGTCATCTCGGTTGTGGGGAGCTGCTGCCTGCGAGTTTGCTGTTGGAGAAGTGGAGCCAGGCAGACAGAGGAGAACTGAAGTTTGACCAGGTACCAAAGCAAATCATTCATACTGTACAAACAATGTAAATATGACAGTGTATCACGAAAGATTGATATCAAACTGATCACTTGACCCATATTACATTACTTGTTCTTCAAGTGAATCAACAAATGGCGAAATGAAAAGCCGAACAACAACAATGTTGTTTCTTTAGAGAGTCTTAGCTTACATTTGTGTTTATTTCATATTTTCAGTTGTTACCCTCCACGGCTAAATAAATTGGTTTCAGAATACAAGAATGGACATAAGGGGCTTCTTTCAAAGAAAACACTCAGGTAGATGTTATTTTATATATTATGCTTTGTATGTTGTTCAGTATATTTCTATGCAAAACAAGAGGAATTTCAATACACAGCAGGATATTCACAGTTGAAACCAGATATTTACATACACTTTATGGAAAACATAAAACAAGAACATTTTTTTACTGTACAACATCAATTTAGAGTAAACTTGTTTTGTTTTGGATAAATAAATATTGAAATATCTTTTGAATTAGTTACATGTCAGAATAAAGAGAGCTGTCTATGTTTTTTATCACTTTCATCAAATTTAGGAGTATACACTAAGTTTATTGTTAATTAATAAGAAAACTCCAGACGATTCCATTCTGAGCTGAAGAAGCTTCTGATAGGTTAGTAGAGTCCATGTGAGTAAACTGGTGGCACACCCGTGGATGCATATAAGGCAAAACACAGAGCCTGTTTCTTTGACATAGGAAAATCAAGAGATATCAACCAAAACACCAGGGAAAGAACTGTGGAGCTCCATAAGTGTGGCTCAATTTTGAATACAATTTGGTGCCATTTACAATTAAGAAATACAGATAGTTTCTCTCTTTACTCTTAAAGTTAACAAATGTGCTTTTTATATTTATCAACCTAAAAAAAATAAACATTTAGCCTGATTTTATGTTACAATTAAAAAAGTGTTTGTGTTTTTATCTGAAGAGTTTGTAAATATCTGGTTTCAATGATGTTGGTGTTTGGCTTGATTGTCAGCACAAAGAGGGAGAGAGAGGAACAGAGAGGGAGAGAGAGGGAGATGGAGAACGAGGACAGAACAGAGAGGGAACAAGAGCCAGGTGAGACAGACATGTTAGTCAAATGGTTGTTTACCAAAAGTATCACCGTATCATAGGTACTCATGTATCTCGTACCTAGTGTTTCTTTTTAGGTTTGTTATTTTTCAAATTCCATATTTATTAAGTTATGCAGGCTTGTTTGCACAACAAGCCTGCATAACTTTTGCATAACTTTTGAACAAAACTCAAAACAGAGCCTATTATTCTTTCAGTCATTTCTAACACCACAGATCTGTGCATGGATGAATCACTTCTCCTCCTACCTGAAGAGGGAGGCAAAAAGATCCCAAATCTGGGCCACTATCAAAGGGTGCAACCTCCATTCCCTCTACTCCCAGGTTCAGATGGCCCAGAGCATGGGTGACTCTTAGAGACACCCATGCACCATAACAGGTTTCTTCTCTGCCTGTTTATGTAAAAGATCACTGTTGAATTGTTGGTCCTGACTAGGAAATGCTGGCCCTTCAGTACCAGACAAAAAAGCTTGAGGGCTAAGAACACCGCTGTGGCAGCACAAGAACAAGTTCTGAGCACAAGATCCATCGGGCTGGGGTCTACTGCACAAGGTAAGACCTCAGATGCAGAAAGTGTAAAGATGCCCTGTTAAGGTTCAAAATTGAGGAAGGAGAGTACAAACTACTCTTGGTCCAGAGGATCTTGGTCCAACAATGATTTTAATGAACACACGTGTGGGAAGACACTCTGTACGCAGACAGCCAGTAGTCCTCGACTTAATCAAAGCATGAACAGATATTTTATAGCATCAGGGTTTGATTTACTGACGCCCCTTCATGCGTCACAGATACATTTTATACATAGATCAGACTTTTAACCCAGAAGATCATCTTCTATTTTCATGGCTGGCCCTTCCTGTCTACCTTTCAGTTCTTGTCTTGTTCCTCTTTCTTGCCGAGACAACAAGGAACGGTTCCTCTTTTACCGAGACACTTTTGCAGTTACAGCCAGACATGAGTAACCTCTCTCTCCTCTAAATAAATCTAACTCATGTGTGTGTGTCACGACCTCACATGCTCTTTCTCAATTCACCTGTTGCACTTCTGACCTTTCACCAGGACAGAGGCTCACTGAGACTATGTGTATGTCTTCTACTAAATAAATGTTTTAACCAAGAACCTCTACTAAAACCTTAATATAAAATGATCTGATATATAAGTGTTTTGTAAGCATGTATTGCAATTCCTTCTATGTTCTAGTTTTCCCTCAGCATGGATCATCTAGACACTCTCACTAGATGAAGCTTAAGACCTTTAAAGAACCTGAACATCAACTCAAATAAGCACAGATATGCAATATGTATAAAATAGTTATAACTGCACCTGAAATACAAAGTTAATTTAATACCTGTGTGCATAAAACCTTAAAGCCTTCTTAAAGCTATCTGTTACATTGTTAAAGCCTCGTCTTAGCCTGCTGCTCAAAATAACTTCCTGCTTTCACTTCTGCATACAACTTCCTGTCAGCCTGCAACTCAGTCTTTCTGAAAGAGACACTGTTTAACCCCTGAATGCAATATAAACTCCAGATTATATTATTAATGCAATGGTACTGATGACAATTATTCAACAATAGCAGTAAAATAATTTCCCTGATCCACACTCCCTCTCTCGACCTCTGGAACACCAGAGGTCGCAATACATTGTGTCTTCGCTCAGACCCTCTCTGGTGGTTGAGCAGGCCTCGAGATCTCCAGGATCCTTGCCCCTCCTGTGGTCGCCGAGATCGATCTTCTGCAAAGGAAACAAAACACCTTTTCCTGCATCTCCCTAACTTATCCTATTTGGGACTCTTTAATCAAAAGCATGATCCTAATTATGCTCTTAACTTATTGACTTGTATCTATGTATATTCTTCAACGTTCCTCATCACTTTAAAACTCTTAAAGCGCTGCTTTCACGTCCGGTTGCTTGCTCTATTTTCCCTTATTTGATCATCAACATCCTGTACACACAAACTGTCGCTGCTGCAAGTGCCTTCACTCTGATCTTAAGTCACCTTTTTAACAAGAAAATCATTATAAGCGCCTATTCTACTAAAAGCTCCAAAAGAAAACAACCACTTTAATCAATTAAGTTTAAGCATATAAGCAATTACTCCTGCATACATTTCAACATAGCTAACTGCTGCCTTGAAACAACTCCTGTGTGTTAACACTAACTTCATTTTAAAACCTCACATTTCCTATGTTATAACCCATTTTGGTATAGCCTTTTTATTTCATTTTGCTCCTTTTAATGTAACAATACCTTCTAATTCCAATTTATCGGACTTAACCAAAATATATGCTTTCCTTCCTCTTTGGTCCTTCTTTTAAGTTCAGTCAAAAGCTAAATGAATTTAGGGCCTTTTGCCTGGAATCAATACTGTCATGTGTGTTTCTTAACTCTGTGTCTGTAAGCGTGTGCAATCCTTCAATAACTTCAATAACTCATCTCAAAAATGCAATATGTATAAAAATCATTTCTATTTATAAGCTCTCCCCTTTATCCTAAAAATACCTCCTATGTAATATCTGTATGTGTAAGCCTACATTATAACCACTACTTCTAGAAATCAAAAAGAAATCAAAGCTGTTCTACTCCTTCAACCCTCACTAATTTTCCCTCTAAGACTTATTCACAGCTTTGAAAAACCGGCATTGTATCTTCTAAACAGGATTCAGTTCTGTCATGGTCCTGGGCCATGTTGGCCCAGTATTCTTGGTTCCTTGTATTTTCGCTCCTTATTTAGGCCAGGTTTTCTGAGGTGTCCTGTTGTGGTGTTCCCTAAGTGTTTTTTCCCTTTGTGACTCTTACCCCCTTGTGCCCCTCTGTGTATTTATGAGCTCTCGTCTCTCTTTGTGTTTATTCCATGTTTCCCCCAGCCTGTTATGTCTGTGTTCTCCCCGTGCTTTCTCTCCTCCTGTCTGAACCTCTGTGTACTTCCTGTTTTACTTTGACAGTCTCTCGTCAGTATGCGTAATGTTGTGTTCACTCCTGCCCTGTCTCGTTATGTTTATCAGTGTCACCTGTGTTCCCCACCTGTGTGTAATCTCCCTGTGTTCTCTGGGTGTATTTAAGTTGTGTCTTCTGTTATGGTAGTTGCTGGTTCGTCTGTGTTGTTTCCCCTCGGTCTCCCTGCGTCTCTTGTGTATTTCCCCGGACCTCCCTGCATCCTCGTTTCTGGTTCGTGTTATTAGCTTACCCAGTTTAGGTTTCCGGTTTCTTGTTTTTCCACCAGTACAGTTTTATGCCCACCGTTGTAAATAAATATTCACCTGCACCAGAGCTGCCGCCTTTTGGGTCCTTTTCTACAACTCCACACGGCTTGGCCCGCAAACCGTGACAAGTTCACTTTTAATCCTTTAACCTTAACTTAAAAATAACAGTTTCAGTTTTACCATATCCAAATGATCAAAAACCCAAAAGGTCCTGAAATGATCCTAAATTATTAAACAATTAAATTATTAAACCCTAAACCCCCCTTTATCTTGATACATTTCATGTGTCAAGATACTATACAAAACTTAAAATGCTCAGTTTTCCCCACTCATGATCCAATCTATGTCATAAAAATAAACTTAAAACAGAACAGTTATCAGTCATGTGTTTCTTCAATTAATGGTAACTGAGTTACATTAAAATGTTTCCCCTTTAACATTTGGCATTCTCCCAACAATATACTATAATCCCATAATCTAACCCCAGTCAACAAATTTTCTCTGGTAAAAACAATTGTTTGTCCACATTAATTCATCCTCACTCACATGCAGTCACACATTCACTCACATGCAGTCACACCATGTATTTGCTGATAGTGGAGCTTCCCGCACGATCAGATACTCCACCCTCAGCAAAATGAGCTCAGTCATTTTTATTTTCCATAGGAAAATATTTCTTTATGCTTTTGGACTGGATTGACTCGCATAAAATCCTTTTTACAGGGACTTACGACCTGAATCGTCCCCAGGTAGCTTTTTCCTCAGCCAATTGTAATCTGGAAAGCCGCCTTATATTTGCTCTTCCCGAGAATTTTCAGCGCCGTTATTCACTGTTGCAGGCCTGCTTAAAACAGAAATGAAAAAATAGAGCTGATTGTTAGCTCATAAAAACAAAACAAAATCACCTGACAGGTTTTCTTTAAGTGCACTGTTACAAAATAATGGGCCCCTCCCAGACATGTCCATGTTTCCTAAAACTCCCTCTATTAAAAACAAAAACACCAACCCAAACCTAACTGACAAAATCAACCCATTACCACAACAACCTCAACAACCTTAAACACACAAGTATTTTGCCACCACATAATTTCACCTCCTCAATACACCGAAAGTCTCATTAAAACCACACAATTTGCACACAAAAATCACCCCCTTATGCTCTTAAATTCAGCATAAGACCCCTTACGACATCATATAATCACTAAACTATAAATTCCCTACCCCAATCTGCACTTCTCGTCTCTGCTATGCTTCCTCTTCTGAAAGTCACTTCCTCAGTCACACACACACAGGAAGCTCCTACGTCACCACTCACTCCAACTAATTTGCATACTGAGTCATCTCTCAATGAGTTGCTGTAACAACAGAAACATATGTTTAAACATTCCCAACTCATTCATACAAAATAGCAAGCTGTTCTTCATTGCATATGTTTGTGTTCTTAGCCAGGTTTAATCAGTGTCTATGCATTAAACTCCATGAGCTTGTCTTGTCTTTATAAGGTTAATGCATTTTCTGTTTGTGTGTGTGAATTTGCATATGTTGCTTTTGCAGTGTGTCAGACTCCTGCACAATTCTCCACTTAAGCCGTCAGTTTCTTTCCCAAATTTGCTAACCCAAATTTTAAGCTCCCACCTTATTAACCGCGTCCCTGCTCCTCAGCCAGAAGTTAGGGCCCACTTGTCAGGTTTATGGAGACATGGCGCTGTAAACAATTCAACCAGAAACTTGCCTTGGCATGTCCAGTCAAGTTAACCTACAGGTTTCTTCCGACCGCTGCATGGGAGAATTGATCCAGGTCTGTTTAGCCCCTAAAGAAACACAACTGAGACATTTTCATTATTATCATAAGTACTTAAACTACCCGTTTCCCTTTCTCTGGTCAGAAATCCCAACTTATGTCATGTATATACGTGTAAGCAGGTCTTCATTGCTTTTCCTATGTATTTTGTTAATGTTCAGTGAGTGTAAGCTGCTTTCTTCATTGCCTCTGTATGTTATAGTCAGGTTTAATTCATGCATCTTTTCTCTGATTTCTTAATTCAAAATTATCTCACTTCTGATTCTTTCCAAAAATAATTTCACATGTAACACTTTGTCTATGTGTGTTTTCTATTCTTGTTTACCTCTTTGTTTGTGACGGTGGACATCTCTAAACCATCATGAGTTCAGGCTTCACTTTCAGTCCAATTACACCCTGTATTCTCACAGTCGAACTCGTCCGGCTTCACCTCTCACTGGTCACTGTCCTCTTCTCTCAGTGTCCTTTTGTTGTCTTGAATTCCAGCAAACACAGTCTGTTTCTTCTCTGTTTCTCTTCAGTATTTTCCTTTTGGATCAAGTCCCAGCCTGGCAAAATACCACATTCAGTGCCTTTAAACAGTCATGTCACACTGTTCTTACCAGCCTGCTGTCCACCGTGCATGTTTCATCACGTGGTTTCTTCTTTTCTGTTGATCCTTTCACTCGTCCCTTTCAAGATTACTCCAAGCAAGACAAATCTGACAATCAGTGTCCAGTGCTTTACCACCGTTCATTATCCCACTGTTCAACTGCCCAGCCTGTAATTTACAGTACATGTTTCCACCTCGTGGTTCCTTACATGCTGCTGCTGGTGTCGTCAATGTGGTTTCAGTTGCACTGTCTTTTGCCTGCTATTAATTTTTCTCAAGTCCACGATGTTCTGTCGGTCTTCATCAGGAGATTAACTGTCCTTTGAGCTTCTTCTCAGGATGGGGACAAGTGCGAGGTCAAGCTGTAAAATTTTAAGCCAAAATCTGGCCTGTTTTCTCCCAATTATGCTACTCTAGTGGTTTTGGCGCCGTACTCAAAATTCCAGGTTGAGAGAAGTCCACCTTTATTTATCTGTAATCTGTTTTGACACACTAAAACATACAATTAATATCCTTTTCATTTCTTTTCTCAAAACCTCCATTCGCTTTATCTGCCTAGAGTTTAACTCATCTGTTTCTCTCTCTGGGTGCTCACTCGTCACCTTATATGGGCATGCAAACTTCCTGTCACCCACACCATTTCCTGTTACACACACACAGCACGCAGCTGCTCTGCTGTTTCTTCAGGCTAATCAAACTTATTTTGTATTTACAATCTACAAACCCTCTGTAATTCTACTAACTTTTGATCTAAAATGTAGCATCATTCACACAATGATTTCATAATCCTCTCACACACACACCTTTTAAATAAACTAAACTCTTATAACATCACTCATGCATCTCTTAAATTAAAAACACTTTCAAACTTTAAAACATCCTACTTTACATCACCCAAGAAATACCTCTCACACCTTTATTCATCATTCAAAACCTTCTAGTCACCGCATTCACACAAGAAATTGAAAAAATAAAACACACCAGCAACTATTGCTGGAGAGAAGTTACTACTGAAAGTAATATGTTAATCTTAAGTATACACAGTGCACTCAATATATTTATATATCTACATCCAACTTCAGTCAATTACTATACATCCCCTACGGCAACTCAAAACTTTATTTATAGTCCTCTAATAAACATAAATGGCATTTTAAACACACACTCAACAATGTTTGCAGCAGTATTTGTAAAACCAACGGTGGCTTAAACAGTTCACTGCTTACTCATTTGCATTTTCACACTCACACACACCGTCTAAAAATAGCAGCAGGCAGTCAGTGCATTACTGACTCGACACACAGAGATCTCTCACACCAAATTTTCTTATTCTATATTACAACGACGTCTTATATTTACAACCACTGTCAGATCTGTCAGCTTTAGCGCCTACACAATTTAGACAAATTTAAAATAACCGCCCAGCGGATAAACTCCCTGAGTTTTTTGCGACCAATTAACCAGTATCAAGACTTTAACTGTTTCTGGCCTCATTTCTAAAATCCCTAACTCAATTTAAAAGCGTCAACCAACCCAAACTTTGAAGTTTTAGGTTAAAGTTACACGCCCGAAGTCCAACTTCTTCTGACCAAAAAAGCGCAGGTACCGTTCCAAACGGTAAGGAGACTCTAACTCCTAGCTTAATTCCAGGATGCCCTGTACCCCACAGTTAAGCCAAACTGAACTAACCCTGTTCGCCGACAGGTCAATGTCGCGCGTCCACGACAAGGAGGGAGCGTAACCTCCGGGCTCTGCGCTTCCTAGCAGACTCGAACTGCCGTTCTAGAATAATTTATAATACTTTGAAACAACAATCAACACCCGAAACAAGTGTATAACTGAGGCAGGTGCAACCTAGTGGTCAATGGAGACTCCAACTCACAAAATGACCGCTCAGGTCCACTCTTATGACCAAATTTGGACTCTAACCAACACAATAACCAATTCCCTACCAAACTACTTGAGACTCTAACTCAATTTCTTTGGGACTTCAACCCAGTATTTAAACTTTTCCTGGCAGACTCTAACTGCTTTAGCAGACTTTACTGCTTTCATTTCTTCTTAGCAGAACTCTAACTGCTTCAACTCATGAGATTTTTCATCAAAATCAAAACAGACATCCACCAGTAACTTCAGTGAGTAGACTTAAATTTTATCATGTCCAATTTGGCACACTTTGGAAATAATTCAACAGGTAGTGCCTTACCTTTTGGATAAGCCGGCTTATGCCCACTCACTTCGACCACTGGAATTCATGTCTGCCCGTCAGACCACCTCAGAGACCACCAAATTTCTCCATCTAAACCTCCAATTCTCCCTCCTCAACCACCGGACGAAGCCCCCAAATGTTAAGGTTCAAAATTGAGGAAGGAGAGTACAAACTACTCTTGGTCCAGAGGATCTTGGTCCAACAATGATTTTAATGAACACACGTGTGGGAAGACACTCTGTACGCAGACAGCCAGTAGTCCTCGACTTAATCAAAGCATGAACAGATATTTTATAGCATCAGGGTTTGATTTACTGACGCCCCTTCATGCGTCACAGATACATTTTATACATAGATCAGACTTTTAACCCAGAAGATCATCTTCTATTTTCATGGCTGGCCCTTCCTGTCTACCTTTCAGTTCTTGTCTTGTTCCTCTTTCTTGCCGAGACAACAAGGAACGGTTCCTCTTTTACCGAGACACTTTTGCAGTTACAGCCAGACATGAGTAACCTCTCTCTCCTCTAAATAAATCTAACTCATGTGTGTGTGTCACGACCTCACATGCTCTTTCTCAATTCACCTGTTGCACTTCTGACCTTTCACCAGGACAGAGGCTCACTGAGACTATGTGTATGTCTTCTACTAAATAAATGTTTTAACCAAGAACCTCTACTAAAACCTTAATATAAAATGATCTGATATATAAGTGTTTTGTAAGCATGTATTGCAATTCCTTCTATGTTCTAGTTTTCCCTCAGCATGGATCATCTAGACACTCTCACTAGATGAAGCTTAAGACCTTTAAAGAACCTGAACATCAACTCAAATAAGCACAGATATGCAATATGTATAAAATAGTTATAACTGCACCTGAAATACAAAGTTAATTTAATACCTGTGTGCATAAAACCTTAAAGCCTTCTTAAAGCTATCTGTTACATTGTTAAAGCCTCGTCTTAGCCTGCTGCTCAAAATAACTTCCTGCTTTCACTTCTGCATACAACTTCCTGTCAGCCTGCAACTCAGTCTTTCTGAAAGAGACACTGTTTAACCCCTGAATGCAATATAAACTCCAGATTATATTATTAATGCAATGGTACTGATGACAATTATTCAACAATAGCAGTAAAATAATTTCCCTGATCCAACAGAGCCTATTATTCTTTCAGTCATTTCTAACACCACAGATCTGTGCATGGATGAATCACTTCTCCTCCTACCTGAAGAGGGAGGCAAAAAGATCCCAAATCTGGGCCACTATCAAAGGGTGCAACCTCCATTCCCTCTACTCCCAGGTTCAGATGGCCCAGAGCATGGGTGACTCTTAGAGACACCCATGCACCATAACAGGTTTCTTCTCTGCCTGTTTATGTAAAAGATCACTGTTGAATTGTTGGTCCTGACTAGGAAATGCTGGCCCTTCAGTACCAGACAAAAAAGCTTGAGGGCTAAGAACACCGCTGTGACAGCACAAGAACAAGTTCTGAGCACAAGATCCATCGGGCTGGGGTCTACTGCACAAGGTAAGACCTCAGATGCAGAAAGTGTAAAGATGCCCCTGAGACAATCTAGCACATAGGTGTCAAACTCTGGCCTGCGGGCCAAATGTAATTTGGCCGGGCAGGGCATATATGGACCGCCATAACAAAGTGGCTGGCATAGTAAACAGAAACATCTGTGCCAAATATGACGTCGAAGTCCCGAGGTCAAAATGTGAGACGCCCCCTGGGGTGTTGGAGAATGACCAAGCTAAGATCCTGTGGGATTTCCAGATACAGACGGACAAAATGGTGATGGCTAACCAACCAGACATAGAGGTGGTAGAAAAGCAGAAGAAAATAGGCGTAGTGATAGTCGAAATGATAACAAATGACAGCAACATTAGGAAAAAGGAACACAAGAAGCTTGAGAAGTACCAAGGGCTCAGAGAGTTTAAGAAGATGTGGAGGGTGAATGTAACAGTAGTGCCAGTAGTAATCAGAGCACTCAATGCAGTGACTCACAAGCTAGGCGAGCGGCTCCAGCAGATCCTGGGAACATCATCTGAGATCTCTGTCAGATGCTGTTCCTAGGAGTGCAATCATAGGAACAGCAAAGATATTGTGCAGGACCCTGAAGCTTCCAGGCCTCTTGTAGAAGACCCGAGTTTGAAGGGGGCCACCTATATTTAGGAAACTTCCCTTTTTGTTTATCTGTGTTATCTTTGTCTAATATTAACATTTGGTTTGATGACCTGAAATATTTAGGTGTGACAAAAATACAAAAAATGGGAAATCAAGAAGGGCCAAACACTTTTTACACCACTATAGTTGCCTGCAAATAGACTTACTGATTCTAATCTCCTAAGTCCTGCCATTTTCCATTGTGCAGTCTGCTTTCCTTGCCTGTTTCCTAGTTAACTTTCAAAACTTTTTGCTTGCCCATCTGAACTTTGTCCTGTGTTCCTGTAAGGAGTTCAGAATTGACAGGCGGTCACTCACTTCCCTAGAATCGTCTCATTTCCATTTAATTCAGATTTTGCCAATATTAACAGTTGCCCCATAATGCTTTATATTGTAAGGTAAAGATAATACAATACAACAATACACACAAACAATCAGGTGACCCCTATGCGCAAGCACCTGGTGACAGGAAGAAAATAAACCCCCTTTAAACAAGAAGAATCAGGCTTACGTAGGGGCAACCATCTACCCATTACCGGTTGGGGTGAGGGGAGGAAGACAGTACAAAAGTCATTCTGTAGAAGAGAGACAGAGATTAATAATAACTCTTTAAATGCAGAGTGATGTACAAGCACATAGTGAGTGAAAAGAGGTGAGTAAAGGAAAAGTGCATTATGGAAAGCCCCCAAGATTCTAGGCCTACTGCAGCATAACAAAGGGAGGATGTTGTATTACCTGATCCAGCCCTAACTGTATGCTTTGTTCTGTAAGAACTACTCCAATGTTTAACATTGGTATATGCTAAAGTCATGTGTGGTAGATTGTCAAAAAACAAGTGTAGCAGCTTACATAGACAGAAATCTATGTGTCTTCTCTTTTTGGACAGAGAAGACATATGGTTTGAAAGAGTAGTGAAAGAAGCCATTTATGTCCACTATGAGCGACCATCTTTGAACAGAGGCGGTGGCTTACGACACCAACTGTCTGCCATCTATAATCCAGTTTTGATTTACTGTGACCTTCACAGTACAATTCCCTGGTGGACAAAGCAACCTAATAAAACCTTTCACAGAGTAAGATGATTCACTGTGCACATTTGACTGATGAATGTACTCCAAGATATATTTCAAGTTCAAATACCTGTAAATGAATGAAGGAAAGACAACATAGGTTGCATATTGGTGCAGTTTTGTTTTGTTATTTGTTATTCTTCATTAACACTGCTGGTTTTATAATTTTTTTTCAAAGTATTAATGGATGAGGTGTTAAATGCTACATATTTAACTCTAGATGGGTATGTTGAAGTTAACAAGTACAGATATGTTTATTTTTTCATTTTCTTTATATTATATAGTTTAATAATCTGCAGTAATTCTACTATTGTGTACATAATCTGGATTCATAAAAACCTTCATGAGCCGATGTACACTTTCATTGCTGCTTTGCTGCTGAACTGTGTTCTTTACAGCACAACTGTTTACCCCAAACTGCTGATTGACTTTTTATCTGAAAAACAAGTCACAACATATTCAGCCTGTCTCTTTCAGTTTTTTATGTTTTACACTTTAGGCAGTTCAGAGTTCTTTCTCTTGGCAGCCATGGCCTATGACAGATATGTGGCTATTTGTAAACCTCTGCAATATCAAACTATCATGAGTAAAACCATTGTGAGTATTTTCTTGGCTGTAGCATGGCTTGTACCTGTTTGTCACATTGCAGTCTTAACAGCTGGGAGTGCTGAAGCAACATTGTGTAACTTTAACTTAAAAGGAATATTTTGTAATAATGCAGTTTACACTCTTCAGTGTGTCAAGTCACGATTAATTACTGTATTTGGAGTAGTTGCTTTAATAGATCTTGTAATATTACCTATGCTCTTCATAGTTTTTACATACTCAAACATTTTTATCCTCACTTATCAAAGCTGTAAAGACGTGAGGAAGAAAGCTTTGGAGACCTGTTTACCCCATTTGTTAGTTTTATTTAGCTTCTCCTGTTTAAGTATCTATGATGTAAGCATAGCTCGAGTAGAATCAGATTTTCCCAAAACTGCGCGATTAATAATGACATTACAAATAGTGCTCTATCATCCATTGCTTAATCCATTCATTTATGGGCTCAAAATGAAGGAAATTTCTAAACAGCTAAAAAGATTTTTCTATCATGCTAAAATCATTTCATGTATTAACTCTGAATGCTAAGGTGCCACAATTTGTTTTGTAATAATTGAAAATGCTTTTCATTTAATAAAGTAATTCAAACTATTATTCAGAAAAGTACAGGAAAAAATAAACCATGCCGTGTTCATCTGTATTTGTAAATAAATTGAACATAATATTATTATTAAAGTGTATTGAAGTCTGTTGTTATGCTCAGTAAAATGCTCATGTGAATAGGGTTTAAGACCTATGGTTAATTTACATTAACAGCTTTTGGTGACGTATTTAAATACAAATATAAATTGCCTTCTTTTATGAAAGGTGCACCAATTCCAAGATAGGTAAGAGGATAAGTAATCAAATAAACTATCAGATTAATTTTGTCAGACTTTCATATTTTATTTTGGATTTTTATAACATTATTGGTGGTTCTTATATATGCTGTGTAATAGAGATTTTCCACTAAAGGAATGGGTGGTAACACTTTATAAAACTGTGATAGCCGCAATAGCTTTATAATAACTACATCTTCCTCCCTTGTCACAAATCATGGGCCAGTGTAATTTATTGCCGTCTATCTTGAATGTGCATAAAACATTTGAAAAAGTACAATCCTAATTCCAAAAAAGTTGTCATATAAGAAAAGAATCCAATAATTTGCAGATTATTTACCACCGATTAATTATTCATAGATCACAGTAACAAACGTGTAAAATGCTTAACATGAGATTACTACTTATTTTACAATATATTAGCTCATCCTAAAAAAAGATAGGATGTGAGCAAAAAAATGGCTGGAAAAGCAATCCACCATCCATCCATTTTCTTCAACTTATCGATGGCAGAGTGATGGGGGCAGCAGCCTAAAAAGAGAAGCCCATACCCTCCTGTCCCCAGCCACCCCCAGCTTGTCTGGGGGAAAAGCAAGGCATTCCCTGGACAGCCGAGAAATATAATCTCTCCAGCATGTCTGCCCCAGGGCCTCCTCCCAGTGGGACATGCCTGGAACACCTCACCCAGGAAGCATCTAGGAGGCATCCTTGTCAGATACCTGAACCACCTCAGTTGGTTCCTTTCAATGTGAAGGAGCAGCGACTCTACTCTGTGCCCCTCCCAAGATGCTTAAACTCCCCCACTTAAAGCAGGAACTTGTCCCTGGCACATAGTGGGCACTCCAACCTTTCCTTTCTAAGGGTCATGGCCTCAGATTTGGAAGTGCTGATTGTTATTCCCACCGCTCCACACTCGGCTGCCAACCATTCCAGTGTGAGCTGGAGGCCATCACCTGATGAAGCAAACAGAACCACATCATTTGCAAAAAGAAGAATTGAGATTCTGAGACCACCCAAGTGGGAGCCACTTGGCTATGCCTAGAAATACTGTCCATAAAAATTATGAACAGAAAAAGGGCAAAGGGCAGCCCTGGCGAAGTGCAACACCCAGGAGAAATTAATGCAAGTTATTGCCATCTATGGGGACCAAGCTCTTGCAACAGGTGTATAAGGATCAAATGGCCTGTAGCATTGGGCCAGATACCCCATACTCCCTAAGCACCTCCAACAGTATACCAAAATGCCTTTTCCAAATCCAAAAACACATATAGTCTGGTTGGGCAGATTCCTATGCACCCTCATGTATCCTCGAGAGGTTAAGCTTGTCCAAGGTTCCAGGACTGGGACAAAAACTGCATTGTTTCTCCTGCATTCGAGGTTTGCCTAATGAACCGACTCTCCTTTCCAGCACCCTGGAGTTAGACTAGACTTTCCCGGGGAGGCAGAGAAGTGTGATCCTCCTATAGTTGGAGCATGCCCTCTGGTCCCCCTTCTTGAACATTTGAACCACCATCCCGGTTTGCCAATCCAGAGGCCCCTTGAACCAAGACAGCCCTACAATACTGAGAGCCTTCAGGAACTCAGGGTAACCCCAAGGGGCCTTCCACCAAGGAGTTTTTTAACTGCCTTCGTGACCTCTTTCCTGGACATAGACAAGGCATCCCCCTTGTACCTAAAGTCTCAGTGGGATTAAGGAGGTCTTTGAAGTACTCCTTCCACTGCCCGACAATATCCTCAGTCGAAGTCAGCACCTCCACCCCTACACAGTGCAAGTAGAGCACCGCTTTTGCCTCCTGAGCTGCTGTTGGTTAGCCAAAATCTCTTCAAGGCAGTCTGAAAGTCTGTTTCCATGGCCTCTCCGAACTCTCTCGCACCCAGTTTTGCTTCAGCCACTGCCCAAGCCACGTTCCGCTTGGCCCGTCAGTACCTATCAGCTGCCTCTGAAGTCCCACAGGCTAACTAAGCCCAAGAGGACTCCTTCTTCAGCCTCATGGTTCCCTTTACCTCTGGTGCCTGCCATCTGGTCCAGGGGTTACCACCACGACAGGCACCAACCACCTTGTGGTCGCAGCTCAGTACAGCAGCTTCAGTAATGGAGGTGCTGAACATTGTCCGTTTGGACTCAATGTCTCCAACCTCCCTAGGAATGCTGTTGAAGCTCTGCCAGAGTGAGAGTTGAGGGTCTCTGCCCCTGGCTGCTGCCCAGCACACATTGCACCTGACCCCTATGGCACCTACTGCGCGTGGTGGGACTACAGGAGACGGCACCTCCTGCATGTGATGAGCTTACAGGCCACCACTCACAGGAGTGGTGCTAAAAAGAAAGCGCTCAAAGAACTCTAAAGGAACATTTTGCTATTTAATTTAATCAAAGATTTTGAAAACAATTTTTGGAAAACATCAAGACAATGGTCAAGCCAAGGTGGATGTTGCACTAGGGATCACCTCTGAGCCACTTTCTTGTTAACAAGAATAGGTAGGTTGGTAAATGGGGCAAGGCAGGATGAACTACAATGTTCGCAAATGACATTGTGATGTGTAGTGAGAATAACTGGAAGACAGTCTGGAGAGATGGCGGTATAGACTGGTTAGAAGAGGAATGAAAGTCGGTAGAAAAAAGTCAGAATACATGTGTGTAAATAAGAGAGAGAAAGGTGAACATGTAAGAAATCAGAAGGATAAATAAGTTAAATACAGGGGATCAACCATTCAAAGCAATGGGCACTACCCAAGACAGGTGAGAAGAGAGTGCAGAGTTGATGTATGTTTTGGGGATGGTGGCTCTGATAAAAAAGACAGAAGGTGAAATGGTAGAGTTGAAGATGCTAAGATTTCCACTGGGAATGACCAGGAGCAACAAAATTAGAAATGAGTATCTTAGAAGGACAGGTCAAGTTAAGCAGTTCGGAGGCAAAGCTAGAGATTCAAGATTGAGATGATCTGCACATGTGATGAGGAGGGATAGTGGATATAAAAGGATGGAAAGGGGATGTTGAATGTGGAGCTAACAGCCAGAACACAAAAATGAAGTTCACAGAGAAGAATCTTGGATATAGTGAAGGAGGATATGTGGAGGGTTGGTGTGACAGAGGATCTTGCTCGAAATGAAGTGAGGTGGAGACAGATAATCGACACTGGCAGCCCCAAAATGGAGTAGCCCAGAGAAGACAAAGATCCTACGTGATGTACTGTATTTCAAATTATGATTCATCAGTCCATAATTCCTTCTTCCAGTCTTCAGTAGTCTGCTTCATGGCCCAGGCAAGCCTCTTTGTCTTATTCTGATGTCTTAGCAATGGCTTTTTGGCTGCAGCTAGTCCTGTCAAACCTGCAGCTCGAAGTCCTCTCTTCACAGTTGAAATGGAGACATGCTTACTATTACAGCTTACTACTAAGCTGTGCTTGAAGCTATTGTCCATTGAACCACTTATCATGCAAGCTGTTAACTCTAGGGAACTTGTCCTCTGATTCAGTTGTGGTTTGGGGTCTGCTTGACCTCTTCCTGTCAGAGTTTGCCCCAAATTTCTGAGTGCCTTTTGATGGTGAAGGGAACCGTACTTACTGACACCTTGACTTTCTTTGCAATTTCTTTGTAGGAAAGACCTAAATTTTTAAGTGTTATGCTGGTCTGTCTCTCTTCCACTGTTAATTGCTTTTTTCTCACCTTTTTTGTGCAACACACTACTTTCTGCAACACAGGATTTTGGGAAACCCTACCTTTTTTTTAACCTCTTGGAGTTCATCACTTACCTTTGTAACCTTTCAAGCTATTTATTGGACTTGAAAGACTTGAATTGGAATAAATAATTGAAAAAATTGGTGTGTTCTAAAAAGAACCCTCACTGTTCTATAAATTTGTCAATTAATTATATTCTCTAAAGTAAATTTGTGTAAATTATGGAATTGTTACGGTGGCCCTGAGAGGCCAAACGGACTGCAACTTAAGGAAACACCAGCAATAAGAAAAACGCTGTAAAAGCACACAAAACACAATGGAAATAAGAAAAAAGAAAACAGAAACAGAAATTATCTTAAAGTGCATTAACTATTTTTTCTCCCCACATTGCATTGCAGTGTGCATGATGTCGATCTACATGAAATTATCTTAGCCTGAACAGAATTACATATTTAAATATAGGACTATATTTGCTGTTATTTTATTATCATTTCTGCCGGTCAACTAATTTTTTCTTCTTTAAAATTTGTTTTTCAATTAATACCCACGTATGTATGTAGTAAAAGAGGAGGAGCCAGAAAATGTACCCGTGTAAGTAAGGGCTAACCACTGTCGGCTTATGTCTCCAGAGGTTGAACATGGTAATAGGTCTTTGTGGAGAGTTGAATGAGATATATGGAGCTTGAAGTTTCATTTCATCACATATTTGGTCTGATTTGAACAGTTCACTTTCTAAAGATGAACACACACCAAGTTTAGGTATCTATGAATAATAATATTTTATATGTACTAGTTTTAAACATTCTGCCTGTTTAAAATTTTAGTTTGTAATATCTGATTTTCATGAATGCTGAAATGAATATAACATATATAACTTTTGGTGGTCATGTGGAAGTGGAGAAATACAGATATATTTATTTTGTAATTATGTTTATGGTATACGGTCTAATAATTTGCAGCAATTCCACTATTGTGTGGGTCATCATAGTTCAAAAAAGCCTTCATGAGCCTATGTACATTTTCATTGCTGCTTTGTTAGTGAATTCTGTTGTTTTGAGCACTGTCATCTACCCGAAGCTTTTGATTGACTTCTTATCTGAAAAACAGATTATTTTGTATCACGCCTGTCTTTTTCAAGTATTCATGTTTTATGTTTTAAGCAGTTCAGAATTCTTACTGCTGTCAGCTATGGCTTATGACAGATATGTGTCTATATGTAAACCTCTGCAATATCCAACTATCATGAGAAGAACAAGAGTCAGTATTTTCCTGATAATGTCCTGGTTTTTACCTGCTATTCAGATTGTAGTGCCAGTACTAAGAAATTCTATTACACCACTCTGTAACTTTACTTTGAAAGGTATATTTTGTAACAATTCTGTAAATCATCTTTATTGTGTAACTTCAAAAGAACTATCTATATATGGTATGGTTGTTCTATTTAATGGTGCACTTTTCCCCATGCTTTTTATACTTTTTACATACATAAAGATAATTATAGTTGCCTGTCAGAGTTGTGGAAATGTCAGAAAAAAAGCTGCACAAACCTGTTTGCCTCATGTGCTAGTTCTAATTAACTATTCTTGTTTGGTTAATTATGATATGGTTATAGTTAGACTGGAATCAGAGTTTCCTAAAACTGCACGTTTTATAATGACATTGCAATTTATAACATATAACCCTCTTTGCAATCCAATAATATATGGACTAAAAATGAAAGAAATCTCTAAAAACCTCAAAAGGTTGTTCTCTTGAACTAATGTAAACTATTGTAGACTTTTATAGTCTTTTGTTAAAAATTGTTTTTTAGTGTTTATTTAAGAGGTGTTAAATGATATCTGATCTTTGGTAGGTCTTTAATAAGACCTATCATTTCTGAGACATTTTCTTTTCAGTGTAAAAACTGATAAACTTCTCCAGCTATTCAAAGCATGTGATTCTGTTCAGTAATTTTTGGATCATTCATTAAAAAATATTACTATCATTACTCCTATTCATAATATTGTTTCTTCATATACAGTTTAAGGACATTTGAAATGATTGATTGAATGAAAACCAAAAATATATAGCTTTTTCTCTTTTGTATTATAATATCACAGATTTCTGTGGTCATAGTGTGAGATTCAAAAACTGGGCCTTTTCCTTGTGCAACAGAGAGCGGATCATTATTTAAAATTCTAAATGAAAGTAAGAAAATAGCAAGATCCTACCTGTCTGATATCACTTTTCCCATATAGATTTCTGAATAAAGAAATGTGTTCATAATTTTATACTGTGATTTCATATTTATTGGTTCTCACAATCAAATCCAAAAGCTGAGACTATGTATGAAGATAACTGAAAATATGGAGGAAGTAGTTTGACATGAGGACAAGTACATAAGGAAGCGAGAGAATTAACATGCCGAGGTTTTTTTTATCTGTATTGCAGCCCTCTGTAAATGAAATAGGGTTCAGAATGCATATTGAAAACATATGGATTGACATCACCAAAAAATTGTAGGTCTAACTAAAGTATATATTTTCCGTTTGATTTATATGTAGGTTTATGTGATTCTGAATTTCATTATGTGGTGTGACTATTGGGAAATGAGCAGTTTTTTTATGGAGATATAATGGTCAAATCTTGTAACTCTTCAGAGTAGTTTAAAGGATTTTGTTTTAATTACCTCACATGAAAGTAAACATTTGAATTAAATACATTTTATAATATAGCCAGTAAATATATTTTACTGAATTTCTAAATTCACATAATCAAATACAGGAAAAAACAGTCTAAAAATAACTATAATAAAAAGAAGTTTCTAAATGAATGTTAGATATATTTCAGTATTACACTATTAATCGGTTGTGTACCACAGACCTCTAAGCTGGAAGTAGTACTTAGAAGACCATCTCTTCACTTAGATGTTTTAGCTAATAGACTAATAGGCAACCTTACTGTTATCTCAAAAATTGTCGTAATTGTAAAAAATAGTTGTAAAATATGTAACTGTTAATCGTCAGAGAAATTGTTTATTTGAACAGTTTCAGTCATGTTTCAGAGCTCATCACAAGACAGAAACAGCTTTGGTGAAGGTTACAAATTATTTTCTAATGGCCTCTGACAGTCAACTCATCTCTGTGGCTGTCCTGCTTTACCTCAATGCAGTAAATTTAAATTTCACACACTAAGGTTATCACTCATAATACTCATAATATACTCATCACCAAATAATTTTCCAATATTAAATGGACGCTCTTTCGATCAGTGCTCTTTTTATGTAATTGGTTTACAACTAGTTTCATTTTTTTATTTTTTTCCACTGATGAATTGATGATTTTTTTAGATTTATTCCTGTAGGGCTATAAAATTTTGGAGCCAAACAAAGGTTATATATTCTTATGTAAGGTTATATTGTGTGCGCTTGTGGTTTGTGTGTGTGTGTGTGTGTGTGTGTGTGTGTGTGTGTGTGTGTGTGTGTGTGTGTGTGAGTGCGTCTATGTGGTATGGATTGACATTTGACCTGCGCTGTACCTGGGCTCCGGGGACATTTCGACTTTTTGCTGTGTATTCATGTGTCCCCCTAAAACATGACTTGTAAATGCATTTTTAAGTGTCTAAATAATAATTTTTTCTACTTCTTATGAGGTCATTATTTATCTTTTGACCTGTATTTGCTTAAACTGTAGTGTAAATTCATTTATTAAACTATAATTAAAAGATTTTCTGATTTTCTTAAAAGTCCACCTATACCCCTCACCTGATTTTTGTGTATTCCAGTGTATTGCACAGCGACGTTTCGAGTTAGAGTGGATGTGTGTAGGTACTGCAATTTAATACACATTTTCAATACACACGGCCGGAAGTCATTGTGATTGGTAGGCTATATATATAGGCGGTACCTACAGGAAACGGCGCCACAACTTTCGCGCGCGTGCCCTTTAACAAGTGTATGTCGACGGCAATACGAAGACGGATTAAAAACACAAAGGTAAGCCTTTTTTAATGTAAAATGCACCATGACTTTAATACTATATGAAATTATAGGTGCACAGGCCTATATTAAACTGGTTTAATTTATGCTTTATGGACTGTTAGTGAGTCTTTGAAGAAGTAAAACGGCCCCAGCGTTTGTCATTGAGTAAATAAAATAGGGCTGACGACTAACCGCGTCAACGCGATAAAGCGGGCTAACCCGTGTTAGGATTTACTCGGTGTTAAAGCATTATTGTGGCTTAAACGTGTTAATGCCGACATCGCGACTAACGCGATTAACAATTAAACCAGCGCAGTCTGAGTCAAAATCCCTGATGTCGCTGTTAGCTAATTTCGGGCAGTTTGTCCAATGTCTGTCCATTCTGCTGACAGCCCTAAAATAAAAGCAAGGGTATAAGTGTATTTAGTCGTGTATTTATTTATATGCCTGAAGAAAAAACTTCTTACAGTTTTGATGCCTAAGCTTTCTCAGTACTTGTATCACTCTCTGCAGTCGCCATTACAGAAATGTCACATGTCGCCATTTTGAGTACTAGGCCTTTAACATTTTAAAAGAAGGCATAAATTAGGACTATGAATAAGTCAGCTGTGTTTATGCTGTAAACTACACTACTGCTAGTTCTGCTACTACTGATGATGATGACAATGATGACGATAATCGTAATACTTTATATGCTTTGGTAATGCAGCCAATCAAAACGTACAGGAGAACATGCGAAGGAGACGCATTCCTCCACGGGAGGATGCAGTCTGTCATGTTTCTGCTGGAAGGGACAAACTGGGACTTGATATCCACTACATAAATGCCTTCAAAGGTAAGTTGGTCTTTAGTTTGGATTAGATTTGGAGTTTGTCACTTTGTCTTTTGTCACTCACTTGGTATGCCTCTGCAATTCAGGTCGGGGCATTTTCACGACTGTTCCATTCCAAAAAGGAGACTTCCTTTTGGAATACAGAGGTAAACTCATAACAAAAGAAGAATGTGAGCGGAGACACAGAGTTTATCATGACAGCCTGAAGGTGTTCATGTTTGAATTCAAGTTTGATGGAAAACTCTGGTGGTGCGTATTATATCAGTGTAGTTTGATTAAGATTAAATTACACATTGCTTTTGATTTATGAAAAAAAAAGCTTCCTAACTAACTAGTTAAGCTAATACTTTTTTGCCTAACCCCACAGTGTGGATGCATCTCAAGAAGATGGGTCATTAGGCAGACTTGTCAACGACAACCACATCAGTCCAAGTGCTAAGATGAAAATATTAAATATCAATGGAAAGCCCCATCTATGCTTATTTGCAAGCAGAGACATAAGTCCAGGCGAAGAAATAGACTATAATTATGGTGACTCGGATTGGCTCTGGAGATGCAAGGTATTTCTACAATTGTACTTTTTGGAACTGATAAATTGCATACCGTAAGCCATTTTTACATTTGTACCTACTCAAATTGGCTTAACGTGACTTAGGGCATCTAGTTTTTCACTGAAATTGAGTATCACCTACTGTGCCTGGGGTCACTATAGCAATGCAGCCGAGCATCCAGTGATATAAATGCCACAGCAAGCATGGACGTCAAGGTGACAAAATGCCTGCTCAGTCTATACTTTAGTGTTCAATTCAGGGATCACGCTGTTAATTTTGGTCGCTATTTCAAACATTTCAGAGTTTCAAAAATGATGGCTTGGATTTTCACGAAGGAGGCGCACTCATAACTTATCGAGTGACACCATTGACCAGCCACTTGGTGGCATTCAGTCTATGTCAAATTTTCTGATCACTTTGGATCACTTGGAACCTTGGTGCAGTAGTTACTGAAAAACTACATGGTACTATAACCTACTGGAAAAACAGGGGTAGGTACTAATGGAAAACAGGCAATTGTGATGGCTGCCACATCAAAGCCCTCTAAAAGCACTAAAAAAATATCAGCAGGTATGCAGAAATAAAAAATGGCTTTCGGTTTCTAAATTTTAACAGTGATTGATGTTTAATGTGATTCTACACAGCAAAATCTCCAGTGTTAAATTAACACTGGGGAGTGTCTATAAGGGTCCACACCTCTGAGTGTTAAATTAACACTTTTGACAGTGTTATATGTTTAAAAGTAACCTAGTCAGTTTTGAAGATTAACAATGGCTAACACTGAGCAGTGCTGATTTTCTAACACTGGAAAATAACTCAAAATGTTAGAAATATTCCAGTGTTAGAAAATCAGCACTGCTCAGTGTTAGCCACTGTTAATCTTCAAAACTGACTAGGTTACTTTTAAACATATAACACTGTCAAAAGTGTTCATTTAACACTCAACAGTGTTGTGTGGACCCATATAGACACTCTCTAGTGTTAATTTAACACTGGAGATTTTGCTGTGTAGCCTCTTTAGTTAGATTCATTTTAAATTTTGGCCCTCGAAGATAAATGGGCCCTAGTGACAGTTCGTTGCTGCTACAGGTGATTGTTTTACTCCTTTAGCAATGGCTTAAAAAATAAAGAAATCACACTGACTATTTGTCTCTTAATCATAGGGCCTTAAATTCTCTATACATGACAGTGAATATTTTAAAGACATTAGCTTGAAACTTATCTTTCTCATACAGTTTATTTAATGCTTCAAAAGCGTCTTCAAAAATGCACTGTATATTCATTTTCTATCTGTTACACACGAAGACTGAGACCAGCCAGATTCAGAAGACTGTGAGCTGCCTAAAGCCGCAACCAAACAGCTTTCCAAACAATGATCTGGACCTGAAACATCCAGAGCCTGAAAGGGTAAATATAATCCAGTGTACCACTTAATGAACTAATAATTTAATCTATCATCATTCTTTATGGATGCTGTGTGTGTGTGTTTGGCAGTCACCTGGGTGTGATGTGATTTACATGGACCGTGGCTTGTAGGTCCTTTTCATTGTTTCAAAGTGCAAGTCTGGATAACATCTGAGTGTGTGTGTGTTAACCACCCAAATGTGACTTAGGAGGACCACACTGTTATTGGGGGACTCTGTCAAAGTTTGCTTCATGGTGACATCACTCTGGTTTTAGGAGGGGTCTTCTCGTATTTTTTGACAGTTTGACCTACAGCATGCAGAACTGACTGCATGTGCTTTGTTTCTATGTTGAAATTTTTTGAAACTCAGGCTTGAACATTAAGATAGATAGTACTATACAACTTCTTAACTTGTTTTAGGCACTTTTTACTGCTGTAGTGCATGGGTTCTCTCTGGCTGTGTACTCTGGCTTCTTCCCACAGTCCAAAGATGTAGCTTATGGGGTTAGGTTAACTGGTGATTCAAAACTGCCCTTTGGTGTGAATGCAAATGCTTGTCCTTCCATGTTAGACTGGTGATCTGTCCAGGTTGTACTGCCCTATGGTAGCTGGTATAGGCCCCAAACCTGCTACCCCACAATCCTGATAAGGATAAGTGGAAGAGGATGGATGATTGCAAAGGAATCAGTTGTTAATTATTGTAGCCAGTATTTTTTTCAGAAGAAAACATTTCTTGAGTGGAAAGCCCCCCCCCCCCCCACGCGCACACACACACATGCAAATTAAAAACAGAAGCACAGGCCTGCCCAGTACAGTTGCAAGAAGAGCACTTGGTCTAATCTTTGTGCCATCTTTTCTTTGTTGCAGGATCTTGATGAAGAAATGCCTCAGCAAGGCTCAGAAGCCATGCATTCTTCTTCAGTGCAAGATTTTGAAGAGGTAACATTGACCTAGGACAGATTTTAATGAATGTTTCTCATGCACGATGTGTACCCTACGCTATTTGCCGATAGTGAAATGGTTTATTCATCCTCTTGAGTGATGCATTTTTAGTAACTGTCAGATTACTGTTCTTTTGTCTTCATTTTCTATCTGTTACACACGAAGACTGAGACCAGCCAGATTCAGAAGACTGTGAGCTGCCTAAAGCCGCAACCAAACAGCTTTCCAAACAATGATCTGGACCTGAAACATCCAGAGCCTGAAAGGGTAAATATAATCCAGTGTACCACTTAATGAACTAATAATTTAATCTATCATCATTCTTTATGGATGCTGTGTGTGTGTGTTTGGCAGTCACCTGGGTGTGATGTGATTTACATGGACGAAGTTTATTAGTTGATATCTGCAACTGAATTGAAAACACCTCACCTTTCCAACTGTCCAAAACAAATAAATGTTGCAATATTTTGCTAACAGTTTCACAATCATCGTCTGGTGTGCACAACAATATCATCTTTGGACAAGTGCATTCAGTGTGTGGGACCGGTTTCCTCCCTCAAGTGGCTTGGCTATAAGTGCAAAGGTGAGACATTTAGTGAATAGGTACAGTGTATATTAAAAAGCATTAATAGAGTTCAACAAGTTAAGACTAGCTGAAATGAACACTGCTCCCTTTTTAATTAATGGGTGGTCACGTCTAATTAAAGAAATGTAGTATTACCTCATTGGTGCAGGACCTTGTAAAAATGGTATACTTGGGATTGTCCTCAATTCCCCATTCCATAACATAAACTGCTCAAAATAATAAAGGGAACACTTAAACAATGCGATGTTACTCCAAGTCAGAACACACTTCTGTGAAATCAAACTGTTCACTTAGGAAGTAACACTGACAACCAGTTTCACATGCTGTTTTGCAAATAGAGTAGACAACAAGTGGAAATTATAGTCAATTCACCATAATAAAGGACTGGTTCTGCAGGTGGTGACCACAGACCACTTCTCAGTACCTATGCTTTCTGGCTGATGTTATGGTCACTTTTGAATGCTGGCCGTGATTTCATTTTAGTGGTAGCATGAGACGGTCTACAACCCACACAAGTGGCTCAGGTAGTGCAGCTCATCTAGCGTAGCACATCAATGTGAGCTGTGGCAAGAAGGTTTGCTGTGTCTGTTAGTGTAGTGTCCAGAGCATGGAGGTGCTACCTGGATGTGGAGTATGCCAAAGGAGGGCAACAACCCAGCAGCAGGACCGCTACCTCCACCTTTGTGCAAGGAGGAACAAGAGGAGCCCTGCAAAATGACCTCAAACAGGCCACAAATGTGCATCTGTCTGCTCAAATGGTCAGAAACTGACTTCATGAGGGTGGCTTGAGGGTCCAGCGTCCACAGGTGGGGATTGAGCTTGCAGCCCAACACCATGCAGGATGCTTGGCATTTGCCAGAAAACACAAAGTTTGGCAACTTCGGCACGGGCACCCTATGCTCCTCACAGCTGAAAGGAGGTTCAAACTGAGCACGTGACAGTCTGGAGATGCCGTGGGGAACGTTCTGCTGCCTGCAACATCCTCCAGCATGATCATATTGGCAGTGGGTCAGTAATGGTGAGGGGTGGCATTTCTGTACCTGCCAGAGAGCCTGACTGTCATTGGGTAACAAGATGAGGTCCTCGGACCCTTTGTGAGACCACATGCTGGTGCGTTTGACCCTGGGGTCCACCTAATGCGAGACGACACTGGACCTCATGTGGCTGGAGTATGTCAGCAGTTCCTCCATGACAAAGGCATTGATGCTATGGACTGGCCCGCCTGTTCCCCAGACCTGAATCCAATTGAGCACATCTGGGACATCATGTCTCACTCCATCCACCACAAACTGTCCAGGGGTTGGCAGATGCTTTAGTCCAGGTCTTGGAGGAGATCCTTCAGGAGACCATCCGCCACCTCATCCCGAGCATGCCCAGGCATTGTAGGGAAGTCATACAGGCATCTGGAGGCCACACACATTCAACTACACACTTTCATGCCATTCAACTACCTAAAGAACAAAGTATTTAATAAGAATAATTCCTTCATTCACATCTGGGATGTCCTTTTTTTGGGGGGGGGGGATTAGCAGTGTATGTGTAGTCATTAAAATATCCTTAAGTGTGAACAGTTTGGTTTTTTTTTTTTTTTTCAGCATTTGACATTACTGCAATGCTTTGACAAAAAACTACTTCACTTAAATAGAACTGCAAAGCTAAATTAAGTCTATCAAAATGTGTTTCAGTTTGTTTAGGGGTCTGGCACAAATCTTGCCTTGCAAAATTGGCAAATCAGAATTGCCACCAGTCAACACAGGTGTGTATCCCATTCATATTTGGCTTGACTTTGTTTTTCAGTTTATTTTTTACCTGTCTAAAGTATTGATCAATTAAAATAACTTTTGTTCTTACATTCCAGAAAGAAGAAATTTCTGAATATTCAGGGGAGGATGGATTGCCACATTCAGTTCAGGATCAAATATCAAGCGATGATGATGGCAACCACAGCATATCAGAAGAAGAATATGTGCCAGATTCAGAGTCATATGATGAAGATTCAGATGAAGACATCTCATTATTGCCAAGCACATCAAAAGGTCTGCTATGCCAAAATGACATCTCCAAAGCGCATGAACAATCAGATTCAATGAATTTAATCCACAACTTGACAAAGGACAAGCCACAAGATAAAAGTGAGCTTTGCGAAACTGAATCAGAAAAAATGACTTTAAGTAAAAGAAATTACTGCTATTTTTGTGGCAAACCACAAGCTAAAATTTCCCGCCACCTGAAAACGCACAAAACGGCTCCTGATGTTGTGCATGCATTTTCCCTGCCTAGAGACTCAAACGAGCGTAAAAGTCTGTTAGAGAAATTGAGAAATAAGGGAAATTTTAAGCATAATGCTGCAGTTTTGCATGGTGGAGTGGGACCACTGAAAGTGAAGAGAAGACCCAAGATTAAAGCAGTAGAGGGAAAGTTTGCTCATTGCTTTTATTGTCAAGGGATGTATGTTCGCAAGGATCTTTGGAGACATGTCCGCAGATGTCCGAACAAACCAAAAGATGACACGGATAAAGAACCTGGAAGAACCAAAGTACTCGGCCTGGCTTTAACTCTGGAGTCTCAGTGTTATCCGCAGGTGTCAAGTGGAGTCTGGAAGGTTCTTGCTGTTATGAAACAAGATGAGATTGCCTCAGCTGTGCGAAATGACTTTACTGTTATTCACTTTGCCCAGTCCCTCTACAATAAACATGGACAAGACCCTACAAAGTATGATTATATACGACAGAAGCTTCGTGAAGCGGGACGTTTGTTGTTGTGTCTGCGCACAGAATTCTCAGTGCATAACATGGAAGAAGCTATTAAGCCTGCTAATTTCCAGAGAGTTGTGCAAGCAGTAAAGAAAGTTTCAGGTTTTGATGAAGAGACACTGTCATACAAAACTCCAAGCCTTGCGCTGAAACTGGGACATACACTGCATAAAATGTCTGACATTATCCATTGTCGTGCCCTCATGACAGAGGATGAAGCCCTAATCAAGTCCACTGATGCGTTCAAGAAGTTGTATGTCTCCAAATGGTCCGAGATGGTGTCTCACCGTGCCTTGAACACATTGAGTGAGGCAAAGTTTAACAAGCCATCAACATTGCCCTTTACAGAAGATGTTCGGATTCTCCATCACTACCTTCAAAAATCTGCAGAAAGTGCCTTTTGCAGCTTGGAGAACGAAGCCACAGCTCAGAATTATGCCCAACTTGCACAAGTTACACTCTCACAAATCATTGTGTTCAACCGAAGACGTTCTGGAGAGGTTTCAAAGATGCGCCTCAAAAGTTTTCTTGAAAGAGACAAAACAGCACTCCACACAGATGTTGCCATGGGGCTCTCAGAAATGGAACAGAGACTCTGTAACTATTTCTGTAGAATAGAAATAATGGGGAAAAGGGACAGAAATGTTCCGGTTCTGCTAACACCAAGCATGCTGGATGCTCTGTCACTACTGGTTAGTAGGAGGCCTGACTGTGGTATTTGTGCCACTAATATCTACCTCTTTGCAAGACCCCGATCAATGAGTCATTACAGAGGAATGGACTCCTTGCGTGTTCATGCACACCAGTGTGGAGCAAAGCAGCCTGAGTATCTAAGATCGACACAGCTCAGAAAACATGTTGCCACACTCTCACAAGTCCTTAATTTGAAAAACAACGAACTTGATCAGGTTGCAGATTTCCTGGGTCATGATATCCGCGTTCACCGCGAATTCTACAGATTACCAGTTCCCACAACACAGCTGGCCAAGATTTCCAAACTGCTTTTAACACTGGAAAAAGGACATCTTTCCCAGATCCAGGGGAAATCACTGGATGAGATCAAAATAGGTTTGTATTGAAAGGAGCAAATATTAGGGCAGTAGTTGAATATTATGCTTTATCAACAGAATTAAAACCTAAAAGCACAGACCATTCTGTTAAATGTCCATGATTTAAGGTTCTTGAAGTCTATTGTTTCATCACTTTGCAACATTTGGCAAACTGCAGAGTGGTGGCCTTAAATAGTAAAACTATGTACTATAATTTCCAGTATTTGTTCTGTATTTTGTCATATCTCGTTGTTAATGTGAGGTTTTTGGGGGGGTTGTGTTTGTTTGTTTTTTTGTTTTGTTTTCCCCCCCCCCCCCCACAATTTCTCAGATGAAATTGCATTAAGTGATGCTGAAACAAAGGACAGTGAGAGTGAATCAGATGATGATGACACAGCACTCACAATGTCGGCGTGTGGCACCAGTGAGCCTGTACATGCAGTAGCTGATTCCACAAACACAGCGCAGCTCCAAGACACTGTAGATTGTGGTAAGTTACCACTAGCTTGGTTTCTGTGGATAAAATGTTTGTTACAAATATTAAAACTTAATCAAATTGTGTAATCAGCAGATGAAGGACCACTCACAATGCCTGCAGCAAGTGAGACTGCTGCTCCCTCTGAAGGTAAGGGGTGCAGTTGGTTCTCTAAGCGTATTATTGTTTCATCACTTTGCAACATATGGCAAACTGCAGAGTGGTGGCAAAAAGTCACTTGGATGAGTGACAAAATGTTTCTCCCACTAAAAACGCTACGTCCAGATTAACAGAATCAACGTTTTAGGATTTACTTACCTGGATGATTGAGCATGCATCAAGAGACTTTTATTCAACTTTTTATTTAGTCTTTTATTCACAGCGGAACACTAAATGTTGTCTCATTTTAGAAATTTGATAAATTTTCAAAGAGAATTTTAGCTCGTTTTGATATTGATGGTAGCAACACATTTCAGAAGTTAATACAGGGTAGCATCCATTCTTTTAACAAGCAAATGTTTTTTGTTTTTTTTGTTTGGTTTTTTGTTTGTTTTAACTACTACTACTTTATATATCTTCCAGAGAAAAATGCTGCTCAATCCCACAATTCATTTCATTTCATTTCATTTATTTATTCATTTTCAGGCACAACAAATACCTATATTGAACATAAAATACACAAAACAAAAAACAAAACTTGCCTGAAAAAGGAGTGGGACGAAGAAAACTTATTAAATCCCACCCCTATACTCACTCATCAACAAAAAAAAAACAATAAACTTCCCGCAGCTACGCCCATCATTGCATACAGACCCATCAACAGCCCCGGGCAGATACAAGCATCTAAGCGGCAGCTCGCAACCAACAATTAGAGCCTTCATAACTGAATACAGAATATATAAATTATAAATTGCATTACCACAGGTAACAGGCAGTAATAACTACAAGTAACAGACACACATACATATACGTACATATATATCTACACACACAAGTACATATATGTACATACATACGCACACTTTATTTTTTTATTTTTTATTTTGGAATCCATATCAGCAATGGTAAGAGGACAGACATTACAGAGCACACTAAAACCCATCATTGAGTATACTGTGACCAGACCAACTGTTTGTAGAGAAATTTAAATCTATGAATATTTTTGCATTGTTTCAATTGTAAACTCAGACTGTTCCAGATTTTCACACCACATACAGACACACAAAAGCCTTTACGGGTTGTTCGAGTTCTGGGTAATTTGAATTCTCCAAAGCCTCTCACATTATAAACCTTTTCTCGAATTTCAAATCTAGTTTGTAAATTTGCCGGTAAAAGTTTAGTAAAAGCTTTATACAAAATTATGGATGTATTGTAATTAACCAGATCCTGGAATTTAAGTAACTTTGCCTGAAGAAAGAATTTGTGAGTATGATCTAGATAACCAGCCTTGTGAATAATACGCAGTGCTCGTTTCTGTACTGTGACTAATGGATTAGTTGTATTTTTATATGTATTTCCCCACACTTCCACACAATATGTAAGATATGGAAGAACCAGGGTACAGTACAGAGTACGAAGTGCATCTTTATCAAGGAATTGTTTCACTTTGTTCAAAACTGCGAGGCTTCTGGAAATTTTGGTTTTTATGTGTCTGACGTGGGGTTTCCATGAAATTTTGTTATCAATTATAACTCCCAAAAATTTGTTTTCACTCACATTATCAATTGGTACACCTTCAATGATAATTGGTAATTCTATATTATATTTTAAATTACCAAAAAACATTGCTTTAGTTTTATTTATATTTAATGATAATTTATTTATGTCCATCCATTTTTTTATTAATTTTAGCTCCCTGTTTACAGTCATTACAAGATCAGTATAATCATCGCTACTGAAAAATATGTTGGTGTCATCTGTGAACAGTATGAGTTTAAGTACTTGAGAAACATCAAACAACAACGTGCAACAACAATTCCCGAAGAGCTCCCAAAAACATGTGGTCCAAGGCTGAGGTTGCTGCAGTGATGAGGCATTTTAAAGACCACATAAACGAAGGGAAACTAGCCACCAAAAATGAATGCAGTCATTGCAAATTGGTAGAAGATCCGGTGTTGGCAGGAAGAACAGTTCAAAACATAAGAGATTTTGTAAGAAACAGAGGATTAACTGCAAAAAGGCAGAAAAAAAATGAACTAAAATAACTGTTTAGCCAGATGTGGTTTTACATCTTGGTCAGATTGCCAATTGTTGTTAACACTGATGTTCTGTTTAAAGAAAAAAAAAAGTTCTTGTTAACACTTAGACCCCCGGAGAGCAGTCATTTTGGTTTTCTACCTTAGACCCCTGCGGAGTCATCATTTTGCGTTTCTACCTTTAAAAGCCGGAGAGCAGTCAGTCAAATGCTGGAGTCGTTCATATGTATAATAGGTCGTTACCTAGGAATTCTGGAGGGAGGGGAGTGGGGGTGAGTGATTGAGGGGGTGGGGGAGTGGAGTGTTTCAGTTTGCCATCTTAGGGAGAAATCAACACATGTCCTTTGTATGTCCTTTGTTGCTGACATTTATTGATGAAAACAGTACAAAAAACCAACCATTTGTACACATATTTACAAATAATGATAAAAAGTGAGTGAGTACATTTCAACATTTTCAGCAATCACTCACAATCCTGGCACTGCCACGGTATCTGTCGTCTGCATTTACCACATGTGTACCTGTAGCAGTGAACACATCGCACAGTGGCCTGATTTTTTTTGCATCTGTGTACTTGGATTTTAGGTCGCAAGCCACCCAAAACTTGCTCCATGCACCACTCAGCAGGCCATTTGTAAATATGTGTACAAATGGTTGGTTTTTTGTACTGTTTTTATCAATAAATGTCAGCAACAAAGGACATACACCCATGTGTGTTGATTTCTCCCTAAGATGGCAAACTGAAACACTCCAAGTTGGTGACTTTTGGAGATTTGTTTCCCTGGATGATTGAGAATGCATCAAGATGAAACACAAAAGGAAGCTCACCGCTTTTAGCAGCTCCCCCACCCCCTCAATCACTCACTGAGTGATTGAGGGGGTGGGGGAGTGGAGTGTTTCAGTGTTTCAGTTTGCCATCTTAGGGAGAAATCAACACATGTCCTTTGTATGTCCTTTGTTGCTGACATTTATTGATAAAAACAGTACAAAAAACCAACCATTTGTACACATATTTACAAATGGCCTGCTGAGTGGTGCATCCCTGTTCATTGGTTCATGGACCTCCCTGAACTAATGGCATTTATGGCAGCAACAAAAGCGGTGAGCTTCCTTTTGTGTTTCATCTTGATGCATTCTCAATCATCCAGGGAAACAAATCTCCAAAAGTCACCAACTTGGAGTGTTTCAGTTTGCCATCTTAGGGAGAAATCAACACACATGGGTGTATGTCCTTTGTTGCTGACATTTATTGATGAAAACAGTACAAAAAACCAACCATTTGTACACATATTTACAAATAATGATAAAAAGTGAGTGAGTACATTTCAACATTTTCAGTAAATGCCATTAGTTCAGGGAGGTCCATGAACCAATGAACATGCTCCATGCACCACTCAGCAGGCCATTTGTAAATATGTGTACAAATGGTTGGTTTTTTGTACTGTTTTTATCAATAAATGTCAGCAACAAAGGACATACAAAGGACATGTGTTGATTTCTCCCTAAGATGGCAAACTGAAACACTCCACTCCCCCACCCCCTCAATAACTCACCCCCACTCCCCTCCCTCCAGAATTCCTAGGTAACGACCTAATATACATATGAACGACTCCAGCATTTGACTGACTGCTCTCCGGCTTTTAAAGGTAGAAGCGCAAAATGATGACTCCGCGGTCAATTTAGCCAATTTAGCTTCCACTTCCACCATTTGACTGCTCTCGGGTTTTATAGGTAGAAAGGTAGAAGCCTGGGGATGCTAGTGTTAAATACAGAAGCAGTTTGTATTTCATAATTTTTACATTTAATTTATTTAGGGTTTTTTTTTTGACGGGTTATATTTAAAATAAAAAATTATAAATGCATATTTTCTCCCCTTAATATTTACCTTTAAACTATTAAAATTCATTTTAAATGTTTTTAATTTTTCTGTTTTCTATATTTTTATATTTCTGTGGGAAGCGTGGGCATTTTTGTCCATAGATTTCTTTTTTTATTTATGGTTAAAATTAATGTTCAGATCCAAGAACACTAATAAAATGATGTTCCAGTAATCCTGTGTCCTGTCAGATGTGTATTTATGGTAATGATGAGCTATTTAAATATTACATCATTGTCCCTTTAAAGACCCAATATTGTTTTTTTGGACCTCATAAAACACATTGTTGTCAAGTGGACAATGTCTCCAGAAAACACAATAGAGTCTGGTTGGTGTGTATCAGTGTATCTAGACTTCTATAGGGAGTGTATGAGGTCTGAAGTGACCCAAATTTTTTTCAGATTTTTTCGAACACTTTAACCTCACTCCCTTGGCTCTAAGTCCTTTGAAAAGGGTAGTCCACTTAAACCACCACCGGGCGGATTGACGTAGGATAGTCCCTCCATACCACATAGACCCGTGTGTGTGTGTGTGTGTGGTCTTAGAAGAAAAAAGTAAGTTCCAACTGTATGTTTATGCAATTTTACTTCAGGATTAGGTGACAGAAATTAAGTTGACAGTCCATAGGTGATATAAGGTTACTGTAATGAGTATCATTAGTGAGCTTGCATCCCACCTGCACTGTGTAAAACAACAGGCCAAGCCTCAGAGGAGTGGCCTGACTACAGCCAGTCTCTAAACAACTAATTATCTCACAGTAGCTACTATGAAGGACTTTTGGGATGTTTTCCCATGTATCACTGTCATTAGCAGGATCCGTGAACCTGATCTAATGTAATATATCACAACAAACATCCAGTACCTTTGGGTCTTCACACCAGAGAGAAGAGAGAGAAGGAGAGAATTTATTATTTCAATGGCCTCCACAATGTGTCACTAAGTTGTAACTATCACAGACGTAACTGTCAAAAGGATAAAGTGGTCAACAAGCCATTTTGTCTTTTGGCCTAAGAGAGCAATTAAACTTGCCTTGTATTAAAAAGTTTGGTATTAATTATCAGAAATAGGAGATTTAAAGAGTAGCCTTCAAAGCGTACCTGACTATGGTGTAAACTAGTATAATGGATTTTAAATAAACAAGATGTGATTCAAGCACAGATTTTGAACAAGTTTTACCTTCTGAAGTCAAAGTTATCACATGTGCTAACCAGTGGCGGGGTGGCTTACTGGGCTTAAGCCCGGGTTGTTTTTTCAGAAGCTCAGGGTCTTTTGGAGTGTAATTTTTTCATAGTTAGATGCCTGGCTGACAACTGTATAAAACAAAAACTACACACAATATTTGAAGCACATAGTGCACACTGGCAGGGCCTGGCAGGGCCTGGCAGGGCCTGGCAGGGCCTGGCAGGGCGAAGGACGCGGTCTCAGCTGAACTATGGACACGCACACACATACATATACTGATACTGATAAGCACTCGCTGACACATCACCCTCCCTACCCCGGATCCAACGCCACCTCCAACGCTTACCTCCCCTCTGATGTGGACATCGGGTCAGCTGGAGGCGCAGTCGAAGATTGCAGCGGTCCCAGATCAGATGTACACACTGGAACACTTTCCCGTGTTGCTTGTCTGTGTTTATTGTGCTATGGTGTGTTAATATCTGTGCATTCCTGTATTATCCTTTTGTGTTACGCATTTTGATGTTTTTTTCCTTGCTACCTAGCCTGACCTGTCTCCCCAATGTGATGTTTGTGTATTGTATGTACGGTCGGCAAGGTCTGTCATCTCGGTTGTGGGGAGCTGCTGCCTGCGAGTTTGCTGTTGGAGAAGTGGAGCCAGGCAGACAGAGGAGAACTGAAGTTTGACCAGGTACCAAAGCAAATCATTCATACTGTACAAACAATGTAAATATGACAGTGTATCACGAAAGATTGATATCAAACTGATCACTTGACCCATATTACATTACTTGTTCTTCAAGTGAATCAACAAATGGCGAAATGAAAAGCCGAACAACAACAATGTTGTTTCTTTAGAGAGTCTTAGCTTACATTTGTGTTTATTTCATATTTTCAGTTGTTACCCTCCACGGCTAAATAAATTGGTTTCAGAATACAAGAATGGACATAAGGGGCTTCTTTCAAAGAAAACACTCAGGTAGATGTTATTTTATATATTATGCTTTGTATGTTGTTCAGTATATTTCTATGCAAAACAAGAGGAATTTCAATACACAGCAGGATATTCACAGTTGAAACCAGATATTTACATACACTTTATGGAAAACATAAAACAAGAACATTTTTTTACTGTACAACATCAATTTAGAGTAAACTTGTTTTGTTTTGGATAAATAAATATTGAAATATCTTTTGAATTAGTTACATGTCAGAATAAAGAGAGCTGTCTATGTTTTTTATCACTTTCATCAAATTTAGGAGTATACACTAAGTTTATTGTTAATTAATAAGAAAACTCCAGACGATTCCATTCTGAGCTGAAGAAGCTTCTGATAGGTTAGTAGAGTCCATGTGAGTAAACTGGTGGCACACCCGTGGATGCATATAAGGCAAAACACAGAGCCTGTTTCTTTGACATAGGAAAATCAAGAGATATCAACCAAAACACCAGGAAAAGAACTGTGGAGCTCCATAAGTGTGGCTCAATTTTGAATACAATTTGGTGCCATTTACAATTAAGAAATACAGATAGTTTCTCTCTTTACTCTTAAAGTTAACAAATGTGCTTTTTATATTTATCAACCTAAAAAAAAGAAACATTTAGCCTGATTTTATGTTACAATTAAAAAAGTGTTTGTGTTTTTATCTGAAGAGTTTGTAAATATCTGGTTTCAACTGTATACACAGCAAATTCAAAAGTGTTAAATGTTTTGGTGTTAAGAGTCTTCTTGCAAAAGTAGAGTTAATTTTACTCTAAGTAGAGTCACATTCTTTTAATGTAACTCTGAGGTGTAAAATGATAGTAGTTAAAATCGAGTGTTAAAAATGAGCGTTTCTCTGTCAAATCTGGAGGTGTTACAATGGAAACATTAACTCTTGACCTCTTAACTCTGAACTCCTACAGAGGCTATGACACCAATAGAGTAAATTGACAGACTCCGCCCCCAGCACGGCTCCAATCGAAGCTGAAGTGAAGCCGTTTCAGAACATTTTGCTCTACATATTTGAGTTGTTTGCCATGCTTGGTAAGTCATTTTTTCAAAGATTGTTTCAATTATTATTATGAGCTTTTACTTCTGTGGCTCTTTGGAGTTGAGACAAAGCTGTGTGAAAGGCATTAGCCATGTTGCTCGGTGATAGCATAATATTCTGTTTTAGCTAGCTGAAAGGTATTGTTTGCGGGCAAATACCACAGCCTTGAAAAAAAGCTTGGATGTGAATTTTCAGTCAAACTTTTGGTCAAATACACCTAAAACAATGTCTAGAATGTGAAATGTTGGTATAATGGTGCTGCTTGAAGCCTGAAAACGATCTCCCATAAAAAAAAAACGAGCAAACAGCAGTAGCAGGCATCCTGACTGGATTCTACGTTAGCATAGATCCCTCCAGAGTTTTGTGCACACGGTTTAGGTAAAAATTAAAAAGGTTGAGGTTTTACATTTAGTTCAGTATTACCTGTTGCCTGTGTCCTTGTCTTTTGGGAAAAACACTTTACACAAGTAATGTCTCAAAGAGGATTCCTTTTTTTTTTTTACTGTGCTGCAATTGTTTACTGGATTATTTGTGCCATTAATTAGTGTCAACTAATTGTTATTCAATCTCCGCACAGGATATGCCTGTAAAGATGGAATATGGGGGAGAGCAGAAGTGCGTTGAAGTTCCACAAAGGATGAATGAAGGACATGCATATTGTATTGAAGAAATAAGTGATGAGAATGCTGTTATTTGCATTTACCATGTCAGACCTTTTGATAAACAAAATTCTAATGAAAGTGAGAATATGTACACTGTTACATCTTTCAGAAAATGTTTTGAAATTGTGGTGCACAGTTCAGAATAAATGTTTTTCAAAAACCATTGCGTCTTTTTAGTAAATGTTTATTTCCAAAAGAAATTTCTAGAAGTTCCGAACAGTAAAATTCCCGCTTTTTAGAATGAATTAGAAGATAACTCTTACGTAGTTAAACTAAAATACTCTTTGAGAGTTAATATATAAACTCTTAACACCAAGTGTTAAATTATCAACTCCAGACAGATTTGGTGTTTAACACTAAATCAGAGTTAACGTACCAACCCTCCAAAAAGAGTTAAATTAACACTCTCTGGTGTGGACCCATATAGACACTTTAATAGTGTTGAAATCAAATCCGACAGTGTTAATTTGGACATGCTGGATTTGCTGTGTATTTGATGATGTTGGTGTTTGGCTTGATTGTCAGCACAAAGAGGGAGAGAGAGGGAGATGGAGAACGAGGACAGAACAGAGAGGGAACAAGAGCCAGGTGAGACAGACATGTTAGTCAAATGGTTGTTTACCAAAAGTATCACCGTATCATAGGTACTCATGTATCTCGTACCTAGTGTTTCTTTTTAGGTTTGTTATTTTTCAAATTCCATATTTATTAAGTTATGCAGGCTTGTTTGCACAACAAGCCTGCATAACTTTTGCATAACTTTTGAACAAAACTCAAAACAGAGCCTATTATTCTTTCAGTCATTTCTAACACCACAGATCTGTGCATGGATGAATCACTTCTCCTCCTACCTGAAGAGGGAGGCAAAAAGATCCCAAATCTGGGCCACTATCAAAGGGTGCAACCTCCATTCCCTCTACTCCCAGGTTCAGATGGCCCAGAGCATGGGTGACTCTTAGAGACACCCATGCACCATAACAGGTTTCTTCTCTGCCTGTTTATGTAAAAGATCACTGTTGAATTGTTGGTCCTGACTAGGAAATGCTGGCCCTTCAGTACCAGACAAAAAAGCTTGAGGGCTAAGAACACCGCTGTGGCAGCACAAGAACAAGTTCTGAGCACAAGATCCATCGGGCTGGGGTCTACTGCACAAGGTAAGACCTCAGATGCAGAAAGTGTAAAGATGCCCCTGAGACAATCTAGCACATAGGTGTCAAACTCTGGCCTGCGGGCCAAATGTAATTTGGCCGGGCAGGGCATATATGGACCGCCATAACAAAGTGGCTGGCATAGTAAACAGAAACATCTGTGCCAAATATGACGTCGAAGTCCCGAGGTCAAAATGTGAGACGCCCCCTGGGGTGTTGGAGAATGACCAAGCTAAGATCCTGTGGGATTTCCAGATACAGACGGACAAAATGGTGATGGCTAACCAACCAGACATAGAGGTGGTAGAAAAGCAGAAGAAAATAGGCGTAGTGATAGTCGAAATGATAACAAATGACAGCAACATTAGGAAAAAGGAACACAAGAAGCTTGAGAAGTACCAAGGGCTCAGAGAGTTTAAGAAGATGTGGAGGGTGAATGTAACAGTAGTGCCAGTAGTAATCAGAGCACTCAATGCAGTGACTCCCAAGCTAGGCGAGCGGCTCCAGCAGATCCTGGGAACATCATCTGAGATCTCTGTCAGATGCTGTTCCTAGGAGTGCAATCATAGGAACAGCAAAGATATTGTGCAGGACCCTGAAGCTTCCAGGCCTCTTGTAGAAGACCCGAGTTTGAAGGGGGCCACCTATATTTAGGAAACTTCCCTTTTTGTTTATCTGTGTTATCTTTGTCTAATATTAACATTTGGTTTGATGACCTGAAATATTTAGGTGTGACAAAAATACAAAAAATGGGAAATCAAGAAGGGCCAAACACTTTTTACACCACTATAGTTGCCTGCAAATAGACTTACTGATTCTAATCTCCTAAGTCCTGCCATTTTCCATTGTGCAGTCTGCTTTCCTTGCCTGTTTCCTAGTTAACTTTCAAAACTTTTTGCTTGCCCATCTGAACTTTGTCCTGTGTTCCTGTAAGGAGTTCAGAATTGACAGGCGGTCACTCACTTCCCTAGAATCGTCTCATTTCCATTTAATTCAGATTTTGCCAATATTAACAGTTGCCCCATAATGCTTTATATTGTAAGGTAAAGATAATACAATACAACAATACACACAAACAATCAGGTGACCCCTATGCGCAAGCACCTGGTGACAGGAAGAAAATAAACCCCCTTTAAACAAGAAGAATCAGGCTTACGTAGGGGCAACCATCTACCCATTACCGGTTGGGGTGAGGGGAGGAAGACAGTACAAAAGTCATTCTGTAGAAGAGAGACAGAGATTAATAATAACTCTTTAAATGCAGAGTGATGTACAAGCACATAGTGAGTGAAAAGAGGTGAGTAAAGGAAAAGTGCATTATGGAAAGCCCCCAAGATTCTAGGCCTACTGCAGCATAACAAAGGGAGGATGTTGTATTACCTGATCCAGCCCTAACTGTATGCTTTGTTCTGTAAGAACTACTCCAATGTTTAACATTGGTATATGCTAAAGTCATGTGTGGTAGATTGTCGAAAAACAAGTGTAGCAGCTTACATAGACAGAAATCTATCTGTCTTCTCTTTTTGGACAGAGAAGACATATGGTTTGAAAGAGTAGTGAAAGAAGCCATTTATGTCCACTATGAGCGACCATCTTTGAACAGAGGCGGTGGCTTACGACACCAACTGTCTGCCATCTATAATCCAGTTTTGATTTACTGTGACCTTCACAGTACAATTCCCTGGTGGACAAAGCAACCTAATAAAACCTTTCACAGAGTAAGATGATTCACTGTGCACATTTGACTGATGAATGTACTCCAAGATATATTTCAAGTTCAAATACCTGTAAATGAATAAAGGAAAGACAACATAGGTTGCATATTGGTGCAGTTTTGTTTTGTTATTTGTTATTCTTCATTAACACTGCTGGTTTTATAATTTTTTTTCAAAGTATTAATGGATGAGGTGTTAAATGCTACATATTTAACTCTAGATGGGTATGTTGAAGTTAACAAGTACAGATATGTTTATTTTTTCATTTTCTTTATATTATATAGTTTAATAATCTGCAGTAATTCTACTATTGTGTACATAATCTGGATTCATAAAAACCTTCATGAGCCGATGTACACTTTCATTGCTGCTTTGCTGCTGAACTGTGTTCTTTACAGCACAACTGTTTACCCCAAACTGCTGATTGACTTTTTATCTGAAAAACAAGTCACAACATATTCAGCCTGTCTCTTTCAGTTTTTTATGTTTTACACTTTAGGCAGTTCAGAGTTCTTTCTCTTGGCAGCCATGGCCTATGACAGATATGTGGCTATTTGTAAACCTCTGCAATATCAAACTATCATGAGTAAAACCACTGTGAGTATTTTCTTGGCTGTAGCATGGCTTGTACCTGTTTGTCACATTGCAGTCTTAACAGCTGGGAGTGCTGAAGCAACATTGTGTAACTTTAACTTAAAAGGAATATTTTGTAATAATGCAGTTTACACTCTTCAGTGTGTCAAGTCACGATTAATTACTGTATTTGGAGTAGTTGCTTTAATAGATCTTGTAATATTACCTATGCTCTTCATAGTTTTTACATACTCAAACATTTTTATCCTCACTTATCAAAGCTGTAAAGACGTGAGGAAGAAAGCTTTGGAGACCTGTTTACCCCATTTGTTAGTTTTATTTAGCTTCTCCTGTTTAAGTATCTATGATGTAAGCATAGCTCGAGTAGAATCAGACTTTCCCAAAACTGCGCGATTAATAATGACATTACAAATAGTGCTCTATCATCCATTGCTTAATCCATTCATTTATGGGCTCAAAATGAAGGAAATTTCTAAACAGCTAAAAAGATTTTTCTATCATGCTAAAATCATTTCATGTATTAACTCTGAATGCTAAGGTGCCACAATTTGTTTTGTAATAATTTTCTTGCCATCATTGAAAATGCTTTTCATTTAATAAAGTAATTCAAACTATTATTCAGAAAAGTACAGGAAAAAATAGACCATGCCGTGTTCATCTGTATTTGTAAATAAATTGAACATAATATTATTATTAAAGTGTATTGAAGTCTGTTGTTATGCTCAGTAAAATGCTCATGTGAATAGGGTTTAAGACCTATGGTTAATTTACATTAACAGCTTTTGGTGACGTATTTAAATACAAATATAAATTGCCTTCTTTTATGAAAGGTGCACCAATTCCAAGATAGGTAAGAGGATAAGTAATCAAATAAACTATCAGATTAATTTTGTCAGACTTTCATATTTTATTTTGGATTTTTATAACATTATTGGTGGTTCTTATATATGCTGTGTAATAGAGATTTTCCACTAAAGGAATGGGTGGTAACACTTTATAAAACTGTGATAGCTGCAATAGCTTTATAATAACTACATCTTCCTCCCTTGTCACAAATCATGGGCCAGTGTAATTTATTGCCGTCTATCTTGAATGTGCATAAAACATTTGAAAAAGTACAATCCTAATTCCAAAAAAGTTGTCATATAAGAAAATAATCCAATAATTTGCAGATTATTTACCACCGATTAATTATTCATAGATCACAGTAACAAACGTGTAAAATGCTTAACATGAGATTACTACTTATTTTACAATATATTAGCTCATCCTAAAAAAAGATAGGATGTGAGCAAAAAAATGGCTGGAAAAGCAATCCACCATCCATCCATTTTCTTCAACTTATCGATGGCAGAGTGATGGGGGCAGCAGCCTAAAAAGAGAAGCCCATACCCTCCTGTCCCCAGCCACCCCCAGCTTGTCTGGGGGAAAAGCAAGGCATTCCCTGGACAGCCGAGAAATATAATCTCTCCAGCATGTCTGCCCCAGGGCCTCCTCCCAGTGGGACATGCCTGGAACACCTCACCCAGGAAGCATCTAGGAGGCATCCTTGTCAGATACCTGAACCACCTCAGTTGGTTCCTTTCAATGTGAAGGAGCAGCGACTCTACTCTGTGCCCCTCCCAAGATGCTTAAACTCCCCCACTTAAAGCAGGAACTTGTCCCTGGCACATAGTGGGCACTCCAACCTTTCCTGGCTAAGGGTCATGGCCTCAGATTTGGAAGTGCTGATTGTTATTCCCACCGCTCCACACTCGGCTGCCAACCATTCCAGTGTGAGCTGGAGGCCATCACCTGATGAAGCAAACAGAACCACATCATCTGCAAAAAGCAGAATTGAGATTCTGAGACCACCCAAGTGGGAGCCACTTGGCTATGCCTAGAAATACTGTCCATAAAAATTATGAACAGAAAAAGGGCAAAGGGCAGCCCTGGCGAAGTGCAACACCCAGGAGAAATTAATGCAAGTTATTGCCATCTATGGGGACCAAGCTCTTGCAACAGGTGTATAAGGATCAAATGGCCTGTAGCATTGGGCCAGATACCCCATACTCCCTAAGCACCTCCAACAGTATACCAAAATGCCTTTTCCAAATCCAAAAACACATATAGTCTGGTTGGGCAGATTCCTATGCACCCTCATGTATCCTCGAGAGGTTAAGCTTGTCCAAGGTTCCAGGACTGGGACAAAAACTGCATTGTTTCTCCTGCATTCGAGGTTTGCCTAATGAACCGACTCTCCTTTCCAGCACCCTGGAGTTAGACTAGACTTTCCCGGGGAGGCAGAGAAGTGTGATCCTCCTATAGTTGGAGCATGCCCTCTGGTCCCCCTTCTTGAACATTTGAACCACCATCCCGGTTTGCCAATCCAGAGGCCCCTTGAACCAAGACAGCCCTACAATACTGAGAGCCTTCAGGAACTCAGGGTAACCCCAAGGGGCCTTCCACCAAGGAGTTTTTTAACTGCCTTCGTGACCTCTTTCCTGGACATAGACAAGGCATCCCCCTTGTACCTAAAGTCTCAGTGGGATTAAGGAGGTCTTTGAAGTACTCCTTCCACTGCCCGACAATATCCTCAGTCGAAGTCAGCACCTCCACCCCTACACAGTGCAAGTAGAGCACCGCTTTTGCCTCCTGAGCTGCTGTTGGTTAGCCAAAATCTCTTCAAGGCAGTCTGAAAGTCTGTTTCCATGGCCTCTCCGAACTCTCTCGCACCCAGTTTTGCTTCAGCCACTGCCCAAGCCACGTTCCGCTTGGCCCGTCAGTACCTATCAGCTGCCTCTGAAGTCCCACAGGCTAACTAAGCCCAAGAGGACTCCTTCTTCAGCCTCATGGTTCCCTTTACCTCTGGTGCCTGCCATCTGGTCCAGGGGTTACCACCACGACAGGCACCAACCACCTTGTGGTCGCAGCTCAGTACAGCAGCTTCAGTAATGGAGGTGCTGAACATTGTCCGTTTGGACTCAATGTCTCCAACCTCCCTAGGAATGCTGTTGAAGCTCTGCCAGAGTGAGAGTTGAGGGTCTCTGCCCCTGGCTGCTGCCCAGCACACATTGCACCTGACCCCTATGGCACCTACTGCGCGTGGTGGGACTACAGGAGACGGCACCTCCTGCATGTGATGAGCTTACAGGCCACCACTCACAGGAGTGGTGCTAAAAAGAAAGCGCTCAAAGAACTCTAAAGGAACATTTTGCTATTTAATTTAATCAAAGATTTTGAAAACAATTTTTGGAAAACATCAAGACAATGGTCAAGCCAAGGTGGATGTTGCACTAGGGATCACCTCTGAGCCACTTTCTTGTTAACAAGAATAGGTAGGTTGGTAAATGGGGCAAGGCAGGATGAACTACAATGTTCGCAAATGACATTGTGATGTGCAGTGAGAATAACTGGAAGACAGTCTGGAGAGATGGCGGTATAGACTGGTTAGAAGAGGAATGAAAGTCGGTAGAAAAAAGTCAGAATACATGTGTGTAAATAAGAGAGAGAAAGGTGAACATGTAAGAAATCACAAGGATAAATAAGTTAAATACAGGGGATCAACCATTCAAAGCAATGGGCACTACCCAAGACAGGTGAGAAGAGAGTGCAGAGTTGATGTATGTTTTGGGGATGGTGGCTCTGATAAAAAAGACAGAAGGTGAAATGGTAGAGTTGAAGATGCTAAGATTTCCACTGGGAATGACCAGGAGCAACAAAATTAGAAATGAGTATCTTAGAAGGACAGGTCAAGTTAAGCAGTTCGGAGGCAAAGCTAGAGATTCAAGATTGAGATGATCTGCACATGTGATGAGGAGGGATAGTGGATATAAAAGGATGGAAAGGGGATGTTGAATGTGGAGCTAACAGCCAGAACACAAAAATGAAGTTCACAGAGAAGGATCTTGGATATAGTGAAGGAGGATATGTGGAGGGTTGGTGTGACAGAGGATCTTGCTCGAAATGAAGTGAGGTGGAGACAGATAATCGACACTGGCAGCCCCAAAATGGAGTAGCCCAGAGAAGACAAAGATCCTACGTGATGTACTGTATTTCAAATTATGATTCATCAGTCCATAATTCCTTCTTCCAGTCTTCAGTAGTCTGCTTCATGGCCCAGGCAAGCCTCTTTGTCTTATTCTGATGTCTTAGCAATGGCTTTTTGGCTGCAGCTAGTCCTGTCAAACCTGCAGCTCGAAGTCCTCTCTTCACAGTTGAAATGGAGACATGCTTACTATTACAGCTTACTACTAAGCTGTGCTTGAAGCTATTGTCCATTGAACCACTTATCATGCAAGCTGTTAACTCTAGGGAACTTGTCCTCTGATTCAGTTGTGGTTTGGGGTCTGCTTGACCTCTTCCTGTCAGAGTTTGCCCCAAATTTCTGAGTGCCTTTTGATGGTGAAGGGAACCGTACTTACTGACACCTTGACTTTCTTTGCAATTTCTTTGTAGGAAAGACCTAAATTTTTAAGTGTTATGCTGGTCTGTCTCTCTTCCACTGTTAATTGCTTTTTTCTCACCTTTTTTGTGCAACACACTACTTTCTGCAACACAGGATTTTGGGAAACCCTACCTTTTTATTAACCTCTTGGAGTTCATCACTTACCTTTGTAACCTTTCAAGCTATTTATTGGACTTGAAAGACTTGAATTGGAATAAATAATTGAAAAAATTGGTGTGTTCTAAAAAGAACCCTCACTGTTCTATAAATTTGTCAAATAATTATATTCTCTAAAGTAAATTTGTGTAAATTATGGAATTGTTATGGTGGCCCTGAGAGGCCAAACGGACTGCAATAGCAGGTAATTACCTCACATGAAAGTAAACATTTGAATTAAATACATTTTATAATATAGCCAGTAAATATATTTTACTGAATTTCTAAATTCACATAATCAAATACAGGAAAAAACAGTCTAAAAATAACTATAATAAAAAGAAGTTTCTAAATGAATGACAGCCTGAAGGTGTTCATGTTTGAATTCAAGTTTGATGGAAAACTCTGGTGGTGCGTATTATATCAGTGTAGTTTGATTAAGATTAAATTACACATTGCTTTTGATTTATGAAAAAAAAAGCTTCCTAACTAACTAGTTAAGCTAATACTTTTTTGCCTAACCCCACAGTGTGGATGCATCTCAAGAAGATGGGTCATTAGGCAGACTTGTCAACGACAACCACATCAGTCCAAGTGCTAAGATGAAAATATTAAATATCAATGGAAAGCCCCATCTATGCTTATTTGCAAGCAGAGACATAAGTCCAGGCGAAGAAATAGACTATAATTATGGTGACTCGGATTGGCTCTGGAGATGCAAGGTATTTCTACAATTGTACTTTTTGGAACTGATAAATTGCATACCGTAAGCCATTTTTACATTTGTACCTACTCAAATTGGCTTAACGTGACTTAGGGCATCTAGTTTTTCACTGAAATTGAGTATCACCTACTGTGCCTGGGGTCACTATAGCAATGCAGCCGAGCATCCAGTGATATAAATGCCACAACAAGCATGGACGTCAAGGTGACAAAATGCCTGCTCAGTCTATACTTTAGTGTTCAATTCAGGGATCACGCTGTTAATTTTGGTCGCTATTTCAAACATTTCAGAGTTTCAAAAATGATGGCTTGGATTTTCACGAAGGAGGCGCACTCATAACTTATCGAGTGACACCATTGACCAGCCACTTGGTGGCATTCAGTCTATGTCAAATTTTCTGATCACTTTGGATCACTTGGAACCTTGGTGCAGTAGTTACTGAAAAACTACATGGTACTATAACCTACTGGAAAAACAGGGGTAGGTACTAATGGAAAACAGGCAATTGTGATGGCTGCCACATCAAAGCCCTCTAAAAGCACTAAAAAAATATCAGCAGGTATGCAGAAATAAAAAATGGCTTTTGGTTTCTAAATTTTAACAGTGATTGATGTTTAATGTGATTCTACACAGCAAAATCTCCAGTGTTAAATTAACACTGGAGAGTGTCTATAAGGGTCCACACCTCTGAGTGTTAAATACAACACTGTTGAGTGTTAAATTAATACTTTTGACAGTGTTATATGTTTAAAAGTAACCTAGTCAGTTTTGAAGATTAACAATGGCTAACACTGAGCAGTGCTGATTTTCTAACACTGGAAAATAACTCAAAATGTTAGAAATATTCCAGTGTTAGAAAATCAGCACTGCTCAGTGTTAGCCACTGTTAATCTTCAAAACTGACTAGGTTACTTTTAAACATATAACACTGTCAAAAGTGTTCATTTAACACTCAACAGTGTTGTGTGGACCCATATAGACACTCTCTAGTGTTAATTTAACACTGGAGATTTTGCTGTGTAGCCTCTTTAGTTAGATTCATTTTAAATTTTGGCCCTCGAAGATAAATGGGCCCTAGTGACAGTTCGTTGCTGCTACAGGTGATTGTTTTACTCCTTTAGCAATGGCTTAAAAAATAAAGAAATCACACTGACTATTTGTCTCTTAATCATAGGGCCTTAAATTCTCTATACATGACAGTGAATATTTTAAAGACATTAGCTTGAAACTTATCTTTCTCATACAGTTTATTTAATGTTTCAAAAGCGTCTTCAAAAATGCACTGTATATTCATTTTCTATCTGTTACACACGAAGACTGAGACCAGCCAGATTCAGAAGACTGTGAGCTGCCTAAAGCCGCAACCAAACAGCTTTCCAAACAATGATCTGGACCTGAAACATCCAGAGCCTGAAAGGGTAAATATAATCCAGTGTACCACTTAATGAACTAATAATTTAATCTATCATCATTCTTTATGGATGCTGTGTGTGTGTGTTTGGCAGTCACCTGGGTGTGATGTGATTTACATGGACCGTGGCTTGTAGGTCCTTTTCATTGTTTCAAAGTGCAAGTCTGGATAACATCTGAGTGTGTGTGTGTTAACCACCCAAATGTGACTTAGGAGGACCACACTGTTATTGGGGGACTCTGTCAAAGTTTGCTTCATGGTGACATCACTCTGGTTTTAGGAGGGGTCTTCTCGTATTTTTTGACAGTTTGACCTACAGCATGCAGAACTGACTGCATGTGCTTTGTTTCTATGTTGAAATTTTTTGAAACTCAGGCTTGAACATTAAGATAGATAGTACTATACAACTTCTTAACTTGTTTTAGGCACTTTTTACTGCTGTAGTGCATGGGTTCTCTCTGGCTGTGTACTCTGGCTTCTTCCCACAGTCCAAAGATGTAGCTTATGGGGTTAGGTTAACTGGTGATTCAAAACTGCCCTTTGGTGTGAATGCAAATGCTTGTCCTTCCATGTTAGACTGGTGATCTGTCCAGGTTGTACTGCCCTATGGTAGCTGGTATAGGCCCCAAACCTGCTACCCCACAATCCTGATAAGGATAAGTGGAAGAGGATGGATGATTGCAAAGGAATCAGTTGTTAATTATTGTAGCCAGTATTTTTTTCAGAAGAAAACATTTCTTGAGTGGAAAGCCCCCCCCCCCCCCCCCCCCCACGCGCACACACACACATGCAAATTAAAAACAGAAGCACAGGCCTGCCCAGTACAGTTGCAAGAAGAGCACTTGGTCTAATCTTTGTGCCATCTTTTCTTTGTTGCAGGATCTTGATGAAGAAATGCCTCAGCAAGGCTCAGAAGCCATGCATTCTTCTTCAGTGCAAGATTTTGAAGAGGTAACATTGACCTAGGACAGATTTTAATGAATGTTTCTCATGCACGATGTGTACCCTACGCTATTTGCCGATAGTGAAATGGTTTATTCATCCTCTTGAGTGATGCATTTTTAGTAACTGTCAGATTACTGTTCTTTTGTCTTCATTTTCTATCTGTTACACACGAAGACTGAGACCAGCCAGATTCAGAAGACTGTGAGCTGCCTAAAGCCGCAACCAAACAGCTTTCCAAACAATGATCTGGACCTGAAACATCCAGAGCCTGAAAGGGTAAATATAATCCAGTGTACCACTTAATGAACTAATAATTTAATCTATCATCATTCTTTATGGATGCTGTGTGTGTGTGTTTGGCAGTCACCTGGGTGTGATGTGATTTACATGGACGAAGTTTATTAGTTGATATCTGCAACTGAATTGAAAACACCTCACCTTTCCAACTGTCCAAAACAAATAAATGTTGCAATATTTTGCTAACAGTTTCACAATCATCGTCTGGTGTGCACAACAATATCATCTTTGGACAAGTGCATTCAGTGTGTGGGACCGGTTTCCTCCCTCAAGTGGCTTGGCTATAAGTGCAAAGGTGAGACATTTAGTGAATAGGTACAGTGTATAGTAAAAAGCATTAATAGAGTTCAACAAGTTAAGACTAGCTGAAATGAACACTGCTCCCTTTTTAATTAATGGGTGGTCACGTCTAATTAAAGAAATGTAGTATTACCTCATTGGTGCAGGACCTTGTAAAAATGGTATACTTGGGATTGTCCTCAATTCCCCATTCCATAACATAAACTGCTCAAAATAATAAAGGGAACACTTAAACAATGCGATGTTACTCCAAGTCAGAACACACTTCTGTGAAATCAAACTGTTCACTTAGGAAGTAACACTGACAACCAGTTTCACATGCTGTTTTGCAAATAGAGTAGACAACAAGTGGAAATTATAGTCAATTCACCATAATAAAGGACTGGTTCTGCAGGTGGTGACCACAGACCACTTCTCAGTACCTATGCTTTCTGGCTGATGTTATGGTCACTTTTGAATGCTGGCCGTGATTTCATTTTAGTGGTAGCATGAGACGGTCTACAACCCACACAAGTGGCTCAGGTAGTGCAGCTCATCTAGCGTAGCACATCAATGTGAGCTGTGGCAAGAAGGTTTGCTGTGTCTGTTAGTGTAGTGTCCAGAGCATGGAGGTGCTACCTGGATGTGGAGTAGGCCAAAGGAGGGCAACAACCCAGCAGCAGGACCGCTACCTCCACCTTTGTGCAAGGAGGAACAAGAGGAGCCCTGCAAAATGACCTCAAACAGGCCACAAATGTGCATCTGTCTGCTCAAATGGTCAGAAACTGACTTCATGAGGGTGGCTTGAGGGTCCAGCGTCCACAGGTGGGGATTGAGCTTGCAGCCCAACACCATGCAGGATGCTTGGCATTTGCCAGAAAACACAAAGTTTGGCAACTTCGGCACGGGCACCCTATGCTCCTCACAGCTGAAAGGAGGTTCAAACTGAGCACGTGACAGTCTGGAGATGCCGTGGGGAACGTTCTGCTGCCTGCAACATCCTCCAGCATGATCATATTGGCAGTGGGTCAGTAATGGTGAGGGGTGGCATTTCTGTACCTGCCAGAGAGCCTGACTGTCATTGGGTAACAAGATGAGGTCCTCGGACCCTTTGTGAGACCACATGCTGGTGCGTTTGACCCTGGGGTCCACCTAATGCGAGACGACACTGGACCTCATGTGGCTGGAGTATGTCAGCAGTTCCTCCATGACAAAGGCATTGATGCTATGGACTGGCCCGCCTGTTCCCCAGACCTGAATCCAATTGAGCACATCTGGGACATCATGTCTCACTCCATCCACCACAAACTGTCCAGGGGTTGGCAGATGCTTTAGTCCAGGTCTTGGAGGAGATCCTTCAGGAGACCATCCGCCACCTCATCCCGAGCATGCCCAGGCATTGTAGGGAAGTCATACAGGCATCTGGAGGCCACACACATTCAACTACACACTTTCATGCCATTCAACTACCTAAAGAACAAAGTATTTAATAAGAATAATTCCTTCATTCACATCTGGGATGTCCTTTTTTTGGGGGGGGGGGGATTAGCAGTGTATGTGTAGTCATTAAAATATCCTTAAGTGTGAACAGTTTGGTTTTTTTTTTTTTTTTTCAGCATTTGACATTACTGCAATGCTTTGACAAAAAACTACTTCACTTAAATAGAACTGCAAAGCTAAATTAAGTCTATCAAAATGTGTTTCAGTTTGTTTAGGGGTCTGGCACAAATCTTGCCTTGCAAAATTGGCAAATCAGAATTGCCACCAGTCAACACAGGTGTGTATCCCATTCATATTTGGCTTGACTTTGTTTTTCAGTTTATTTTTTACCTGTCTAAAGTATTGATCAATTAAAATAACTTTTGTTCTTACATTCCAGAAAGAAGAAATTTCTGAATATTCAGGGGAGGATGGATTGCCACATTCAGTTCAGGATCAAATATCAAGCGATGATGATGGCAACCACAGCATATCAGAAGAAGAATATGTGCCAGATTCAGAGTCATATGATGAAGATTCAGATGAAGACATCTCATTATTGCCAAGCACATCAAAAGGTCTGCTATGCCAAAATGACATCTCCAAAGCGCATGAACAATCAGATTCAATGAATTTAATCCACAACTTGACAAAGGACAAGCCACAAGATAAAAGTGAGCTTTGCGAAACTGAATCAGAAAAAATGACTTTAAGTAAAAGAAATTACTGCTATTTTTGTGGCAAACCACAAGCTAAAATTTCCCGCCACCTGAAAACGCACAAAACGGCTCCTGATGTTGTGCATGCATTTTCCCTGCCTAGAGACTCAAACGAGCGTAAAAGTCTGTTAGAGAAATTGAGAAATAAGGGAAATTTTAAGCATAATGCTGCAGTTTTGCATGGTGGAGTGGGACCACTGAAAGTGAAGAGAAGACCCAAGATTAAAGCAGTAGAGGGAAAGTTTGCTCATTGCTTTTATTGTCAAGGGATGTATGTTCGCAAGGATCTTTGGAGACATGTCCGCAGATGTCCGAACAAACCAAAAGATGACACGGATAAAGAACCTGGAAGAACCAAAGTACTCGGCCTGGCTTTAACTCTGGAGTCTCAGTGTTATCCGCAGGTGTCAAGTGGAGTCTGGAAGGTTCTTGCTGTTATGAAACAAGATGAGATTGCCTCAGCTGTGCGAAATGACTTTACTGTTATTCACTTTGCCCAGTCCCTCTACAATAAACATGGACAAGACCCTACAAAGTATGATTATATACGACAGAAGCTTCGTGAAGCGGGACGTTTGTTGTTGTGTCTGCGCACAGAATTCTCAGTGCATAACATGGAAGAAGCTATTAAGCCTGCTAATTTCCAGAGAGTTGTGCAAGCAGTAAAGAAAGTTTCAGGTTTTGATGAAGAGACACTGTCATACAAAACTCCAAGCCTTGCGCTGAAACTGGGACATACACTGCATAAAATGTCTGACATTATCCATTGTCGTGCCCTCATGACAGAGGATGAAGCCCTAATCAAGTCCACTGATGCGTTCAAGAAGTTGTATGTCTCCAAATGGTCCGAGATGGTGTCTCACCGTGCCTTGAACACATTGAGTGAGGCAAAGTTTAACAAGCCATCAACATTGCCCTTTACAGAAGATGTTCGGATTCTCCATCACTACCTTCAAAAATCTGCAGAAAGTGCCTTTTGCAGCTTGGAGAACGAAGCCACAGCTCAGAATTATGCCCAACTTGCACAAGTTACACTCTCACAAATCATTGTGTTCAACCGAAGACGTTCTGGAGAGGTTTCAAAGATGCGCCTCAAAAGTTTTCTTGAAAGAGACAAAACAGCACTCCACACAGATGTTGCCATGGGGCTCTCAGAAATGGAACAGAGACTCTGTAACTATTTCTGTAGAATAGAAATAATGGGGAAAAGGGACAGAAATGTTCCGGTTCTGCTAACACCAAGCATGCTGGATGCTCTGTCACTACTGGTTAGTAGGAGGCCTGACTGTGGTATTTGTGCCACTAATATCTACCTCTTTGCAAGACCCCGATCAATGAGTCATTACAGAGGAATGGACTCCTTGCGTGTTCATGCACACCAGTGTGGAGCAAAGCAGCCTGAGTATCTAAGATCGACACAGCTCAGAAAACATGTTGCCACACTCTCACAAGTCCTTAATTTGAAAAACAACGAACTTGATCAGGTTGCAGATTTCCTGGGTCATGATATCCGCGTTCACCGCGAATTCTACAGATTACCAGTTCCCACAACACAGCTGGCCAAGATTTCCAAACTGCTTTTAACACTGGAAAAAGGACATCTTTCCCAGATCCAGGGGAAATCACTGGATGAGATCAAAATAGAAGGTTTGTATTGAAAGGAGCAAATATTAGGGCAGTAGTTGAATATTATGCTTTATCAACAGAATTAAAACCTAAAAGCACAGACCATTCTGTTAAATGTCCATGATTTAAGGTTCTTGAAGTCTATTGTTTCATCACTTTGCAACATTTGGCAAACTGCAGAGTGGTGGCCTTAAATAGTAAAACTATGTACTATAATTTCCAGTATTTGTTCTGTATTTTGTCATATCTCGTTGTTAATGTGAGGTTTTTGGGGGGGTTGTGTTTGTTTGTTTTTTTGTTTTGTTTTCCCCCCCCCCCCCACAATTTCTCAGATGAAATTGCATTAAGTGATGCTGAAACAAAGGACAGTGAGAGTGAATCAGATGATGATGACACAGCACTCACAATGTCGGCGTGTGGCACCAGTGAGCCTGTACATGCAGTAGCTGATTCCACAAACACAGCGCAGCTCCAAGACACTGTAGATTGTGGTAAGTTACCACTAGCTTGGTTTCTGTGGATAAAATGTTTGTTACAAATATTAAAACTTAATCAAATTGTGTAATCAGCAGATGAAGGACCACTCACAATGCCTGCAGCAAGTGAGACTGCTGCTCCCTCTGAAGGTAAGGGGTGCAGTTGGTTCTCTAAGCGTATTATTGTTTCATCACTTTGCAACATATGGCAAACTGCAGAGTGGTGGCAAAAAGTCACTTGGATGAGTGACAAAATGTTTCTCCCACTAAAAACGCTACGTCCAGATTAACAGAATCAACGTTTTAGGATTTACTTACCTGGATGATTGAGCATGCATCAAGAGACTTTTATTCAACTTTTTATTTAGTCTTTTATTCACAGCGGAACACTAAATGTTGTCTCATTTTAGAAATTTGATAAATTTTCAAAGAGAATTTTAGCTCGTTTTGATATTGATGGTAGCAACACATTTCAGAAGTTAATACAGGGTAGCATCCATTCTTTTAACAAGCAAATGTTTTTTGTTTTTTTTTGTTTGGTTTTTTGTTTGTTTTAACTACTACTACTTTATATATCTTCCAGAGAAAAATGCTGCTCAATCCCACAATTCCCGAAGAGCTCCCAAAAACATGTGGTCCAAGGCTGAGGTTGCTGCAGTGATGAGGCATTTTAAAGACCACATAAACGAAGGGAAACTAGCCACCAAAAATGAATGCAGTCATTGCAAATTGGTAGAAGATCCGGTGTTGGCAGGAAGAACAGTTCAAAACATAAGAGATTTTGTAAGAAACAGAGGATTAACTGCAAAAAGGCAGAAAAAAAATGAACTAAAATAACTGTTTAGCCAGATGTGGTTTTACATCTTGGTCAGATTGCCAATTGTTGTTAACACTGATGTTCTGTTTAAAGAAAAAAAAAAGTTCTTGTTAAATACAGAAGCAGTTTGTATTTCATAATTTTTACATTTAATTTATTTAGGGTTTTTTTTTTGACGGGTTATATTTAAAATAAAAAATTATAAATGCATATTTTCTCCCCTTAATATTTACCTTTAAACTATTAAAATTCATTTTAAATGTTTTTAATTTTTCTGTTTTCTATATTTTTATATTTCTGTGGGAAGCGTGGGCATTTTTGTCCATAGATTTCTTTTTTTATTTATGGTTAAAATTAATGTTCAGATCCAAGAACACTAATAAAATGATGTTCCAGTAATCCTGTGTCCTGTCAGATGTGTATTTATGGTAATGATGAGCTATTTAAATATTACATCATTGTCCCTTTAAAGACCCAATATTGTTTTTTTGGACCTCATAAAACACATTGTTGTCAAGTGGACAATGTCTCCAGAAAACACAATAGAGTCTGGTTGGTGTGTATCAGTGTATCTAGACTTCTATAGGGAGTGTATGAGGTCTGAAGTGACCCAAATTTTTTTCAGATTTTTTCGAACACTTTAACCTCACTCCCTTGGCTCTAAGTCCTTTGAAAAGGGTAGTCCACTTAAACCACCACCGGGCGGATTGACGTAGGATAGTCCCTCCATACCACATAGACCCGTGTGTGTGTGTGTGTGTATGGTCTTAGAAGAAAAAAGTAAGTTCCAACTGTATGTTTATGCAATTTTACTTCAGGATTAGGTGACAGAAATTAAGTTGACAGTCCATAGGTGATATAAGGTTACTGTAATGAGTATCATTAGTGAGCTTGCATCCCACCTGCACTGTGTAAAACAACAGGCCAAGCCTCAGAGGAGTGGCCTGACTACAGCCAGTCTCTAAACAACTAATTATCTCACAGTAGCTACTATGAAGGACTTTTGGGATGTTTTCCCATGTATCACTGTCATTAGCAGGATCCGTGAACCTGATCTAATGTAGTATATCACAACAAACATCCAGTACCTTTGGGTCTTCACACCAGAGAGAAGAGAGAGAAGGAGAGAATTTATTATTTCAATGGCCTCCACAATGTGTCACTAAGTTGTAACTATCACAGACGTAACTGTCAAAAGGATAAAGTGGTCAACAAGCCATTTTGTCTTTTGGCCTAAGAGAGCAATTAAACTTGCCTTGTATTAAAAAGTTTGGTATTAATTATCAGAAATAGGAGATTTAAAGAGTAGCCTTCAAAGCGTACCTGACTATGGTGTAAACTAGTATAATGGATTTTAAATAAACAAGATGTGATTCAAGCACAGATTTTGAACAAGTTTTACCTTCTGAAGTCAAAGTTATCACATGTGCTAACCAGTGGCGGGGTGGCTTACTGGGCTTAAGCCCGGGTTGTTTTTTCAGAAGCTCAGGGTCTTTTGGAGTGTAATTTTTTCATAGTTAGATGCCTGGCTGACAACTGTATAAAACAAAAACTACACACAATATTTGAAGCACATAGTGCACACTGGCAGGGCCTGGCAGGGCCTGGCAGGGCGAAGGACGCGGTCTCAGCTGAACTATGGACACGCACACACATACATATACTGATACTGATAAGCACTCGCTGACACATCACCCTCCCTACCCCGGATCCAACGCCACCTCCAACGCTTACCTCCCCTCTGATGTGGACATCGGGTCAGCTGGAGGCGCAGTCGAAGATTGCAGCGGTCCCAGATCAGATGTACACACTGGAACACTTTCCCGTGTTGCTTGTCTGTGTTTATTGTGCTATGGTGTGTTAATATCTGTGCATTCCTGTATTATCCTTTTGTGTTACGCATTTTGATGTTTTTTTCCTTGCTACCTAGCCTGACCTGTCTCCCCAATGTGATGTTTGTGTATTGTATGTATGGTCGGCAAGGTCTGTCATCTCGGTTGTGGGGAGCTGCTGCCTGCGAGTTTGCTGTTGGAGAAGTGGAGCCAGGCAGACAGAGGAGAACTGAAGTTTGACCAGGTACCAAAGCAAATCATTCATACTGTACAAACAATGTAAATATGACAATGTATCACGAAAGATTGATATCAAACTGATCACTTGACCCATATTACATTACTTGTTCTTCAAGTGAATCAACAAATGGCGAAATGAAAAGCCGAACAACAACAATGTTGTTTCTTTAGAGAGTCTTAGCTTACATTTGTGTTTATTTCATATTTTCAGTTGTTACCCTCCACGGCTAAATAAATTGGTTTCAGAATACAAGAATGGACATAAGGGGCTTCTTTCAAAGAAAACACTCAGGTAGATGTTATTTTATATATTATGCTTTGTATGTTGTTCAGTATATTTCTATGCAAAACAAGAGGAATTTCAATACACAGCAGGATATTCACAGTTGAAACCAGATATTTACATACACTTTATGGAAAACATAAAACAAGAACATTTTTTTACTGTACAACATCAATTTAGAGTAAACTTGTTTTGTTTTGGATAAATAAATATTGAAATATCTTTTGAATTAGTTACATGTCAGAATAAAGAGAGCTGTCTATGTTTTTTATCACTTTCATCAAATTTAGGAGTATACACTAAGTTTATTGTTAATTAATAAGAAAACTCCAGACGATTCCATTCTGAGCTGAAGAAGCTTCTGATAGGTTAGTAGAGTCCATGTGAGTAAACTGGTGGCACACCCGTGGATGCATATAAGGCAAAACACAGAGCCTGTTTCTTTGACATAGGAAAATCAAGAGATATCAACCAAAACACCAGGAAAAGAACTGTGGAGCTCCATAAGTGTGGCTCAATTTTGAATACAATTTGGTGCCATTTACAATTAAGAAATACAGATAGTTTCTCTCTTTACTCTTAAAGTTAACAAATGTGCTTTTTATATTTATCAACCTAAAAAAAATAAACATTTAGCCTGATTTTATGTTACAATTAAAAAAGTGTTTGTGTTTTTATCTGAAGAGTTTGTAAATATCTGGTTTCAACTGTATACACAGCAAATTCAAAAGTGTTAAATGTTTTGGTGTTAAGAGTCTTCTTGCAAAAGTAGAGTTAATTTTACTCTAAGTAGAGTCACATTCTTTTAATGTAACTCTGAGGTGTAAAATGATAGTAGTTAAAATCGAGTGTTAAAAATGAGCGTTTCTCTGTCAAATCTGGAGGTGTTACAATGGAAACATTAACTCTTGACCTCTTAACTCTGAACTCCTACAGAGGCTATGACACCAATAGAGTAAATTGACAGACTCCGCCCCCAGCACGGCTCCAATCAAAGCTGAAGTGAAGCCGTTTCAGAACATTTTGCTCTACATATTTGAGTTGTTTGCCATGCTTGGTAAGTCATTTTTTCAAAGATTGTTTCAATTATTATTATTAGCTTTTACTTCTGTGGCTCTTTGGAGTTGAGACAAAGCTGTGTGAAAGGCATTAGCCATGTTGCTCGGTGATAGCATAATATTCTGTTTTAGCTAGCTGAAAGGTATTGTTTGCGGGCAAATACCACAGCCTTGAAAAAAAGCTTGGATGTGAATTTTCAGTCAAACTTTTGGTCAAATACACCTAAAACAATGTCTAGAATGTGAAATGTTGGTATAATGGTGCTGCTTGAAGCCTGAAAACGATCTCCCATAAAAAAAAAACGAGCAAACAGCAGTAGCAGGCATCCTGACTGGATTCTACGTTAGCATAGATCCCTCCAGAGTTTTGTGCACACGGTTTAGGTAAAAATTAAAAAGGTTGAGGTTTTACATTTAGTTCAGTATTACCTGTTGCCTGTGTCCTTGTCTTTTGGGGAAAATACTTTACACAAGTAATGTCTCAAAGAGGATTCCTTTTTTTTTTTTACTGTGCTGCAATTGTTTACTGGATTATTTGTGCCATTAATTAGTGTCAACTAATTGTTATTCAATCTCCGCACAGGATATGCCTGTAAAGATGGAATATGGGGGAGAGCAGAAGTGCGTTGAAGTTCCACAAAGGATGAATGAAGGACATGCATATTGTATTGAAGAAATAAGTGATGAGAATGCTGTTATTTGCATTTACAATGTCAGACCTTTTGATAAACAAAATTCTAATGAAAGTGAGAATATGTACACTGTTACATCTTTCAGAAAATGTTTTGAAATTGTGGTGCACAGTTCAGAATAAATGTTTTTCAAAAACCATTGCGTCTTTTTAGTAAATGTTTATTTCCAAAAGAAATTTCTAGAAGTTCCGAACAGTAAAATTCCCGCTTTTTAGAATGAATTAGAAGATAACTCTTACGTAGTTAAACTAAAATACTCTTTGAGAGTTAATATATAAACTCTTAACACCAAGTGTTAAATTATCAACTCCAGACAGATTTGGTGTTTAACACTAAATCAGAGTTAACGTACCAACCCTCCAAAAAGAGTTAAATTAACACTCTCTGGTGTGGACCCATATAGACACTTTAATAGTGTTGAAATCAAATCCGACAGTGTTAATTTGGACATGCTGGATTTGCTGTGTATTTGATGATGTTGGTGTTTGGCTTGATTGTCAGCACAAAGAGGGAGAGAGAGGAACAGAGAGGGAGAGAGAGGGAGATGGAGAACGAGGACAGAACAGAGAGGGAACAAGAGCCAGGTGAGACAGACATGTTAGTCAAATGGTTGTTTACCAAAAGTATCACCGTATCATAGGTACTCATGTATCTCGTACCTAGTGTTTCTTTTTAGGTTTGTTATTTTTCAAATTCCATATTTATTAAGTTATGCAGGCTTGTTTGCACAACAAGCCTGCATAACTTTTGCATAACTTTTGAACAAAACTCAAAACAGAGCCTATTATTCTTTCAGTCATTTCTAACACCCCCCCCCCCCCCCCACCAATCCCACATGCATACTACCCCGGGTGTATCAAGTGTCTCCCTCCGCCTCTGGTGTTAACCCTAACCCTCCCCCATACCCAGCAACAATCATTGCTAGCAGACTGTGCTCTGCAATAGCCAACTAAAATGAATACTTTAATCTCGAATATGTATTGAGATGACACTCAGTACACTCAAATATAACACTAAATGTGAATAGGAACAATTTTGCTTTTATATTATTCTGCTTAGTTTAAAAGTGTCATTATCACATAATGATACAATATATAAAAAATCTTAGTGTTATTTACAGTAAGATGTGTCCACGACATGTTTTGATGCCTCATTATGTTGGCTTCAATCTATTAATTTGGTGGAGTTAATCAAACTGTCAAAGTTACTGACAGCGGAGAATCAGCGAGGTTCCTGCTTTCTACTTGTTCATCTTAAATTGGCCATGCGATTATCAGATATTATCCCAGAGGGTAAATGAGTATTGTGCTGTTTGTCAATTACACCCATTGTTTTTACACAGTGCACTATTTTCACAGAGCCAAAAATTATTTGGAGAAACAGTCCTGTCCTGTCCAGTGTTTTTGAGTTTTCTTATATTTTGACATTCATTGTTTATGTTTAAGTATCATTTAGATTTCCTGATTCTCACTATTGATGCTTCACGCTCGGCTGCAAACCGCTCCAGTGCAAGCTGGAGGCCATTACCTGATAAAGCAAACAGAACCACATCATCTCAAAAGGGTAAAGAGCTGGTCCGCGACCGGGATGAGTTTCCTGGGGAGGCTAAGGAGTGTGATCCCCCTATTGTTGGAGCACACCCTCCTGGGGTTGCGGGCTATGGACCCTGTGGAGATCAGGGAAATATTTTACTGCTACTATTCATAACCATCATCATTACCATTACATTAATTACCATTTCATCAAAGCATTTATTCAATAGATTACACATGTTCTTAGTTACGATTATTGCACCTATCACAGAGAGCTTCTGTCTGGTAAAAGGTTAGAAGCATCAACGGGCGGGGTGAGGCTGAGTGCGTTGGAGGTCGAGACATACACACACAAACAGTAGTTAGACTCATGTTTAGGTAAGAGTTCAAATAATAGTTTGCAAAAGTTTGTGACTGCAAATTTGTGTTTGCCTAAGGGACAGTTTGTTCCAGGAGATAAGCGAGAGCTAGAAGATTAATAGGAAGCACCTGGCCTCGAGACGGAGAAGATGTCCTTTGAAATGTGTCAAAAGTTGTCAACAGAACATTTGTGGTTTTGAAACTTATGCATGTATTGTATCTGTCATGGTCCTGGGTCGGTGACCCAGCGCTTTTAGTTTATTATCATTTGTTATCATTATCATCACGGCATCCGTGCCACCCTCATGGGAAGGGCTGAGGATCCCCAGACGAGGCGTCACCCAGTAGCCACCGAGCAGAAGCTAGAGGGGGCTGCACCGGCGTGCCCGCCGGCTCTGCCGGCAGCCAGCTGTGCCAGAGTGAACCGAGCCGCAGGACCAGAGGCCGGAGGCCCGAGGGCCCCCCACACCCCGGAGGAGGCCTGACCGAGCAACAGGTGCCAGGCCCCGCCAGGTAGCCACCGGGAGTGAGCTGGTACATACCTGAGTGCCCAGCCCCGGACACCAAGAACCACCAATGCACCGACCCCTGAGGGCATCAGTCACCGGCAGGGAGTGTGGTGAGGGGAGATAGGCCTTGTATCTGCTTTGAAGCATGAGGGGGCGTCATAAATAATACCCTGATGTTATAAAAACAACTGCTTGTGTATCATTTGGCGGAGATCGATGCTGGTGTGTGCAGTGTTCATCTCTCCATGCGTGTGTTCATTAAAAATCATCGTTTGACTTAACTCTTCTGTTGTTTTTGTGCTCACCCTCAATATTTGAACCTGTAACACTCCCCACACCCTCTATCAAATAGTTGTAATAACTAAAAGTTAAAATGAATAAATATCAAGTTGACCAGTTTGGCAAAGCCATAATGATCCACTTGGAAAAATATATCCATAACCAAATGGGACAGGCAAAAAAAAAAAAAGGAATAATATATCCATTGGGCATCTTTCTTGGCCTTCAGACAACAATTCTGATTGCTTCAGTGCTGAACGGGACAGGCAAAAAATAAAAAATAAAAAATAGCAACATACCGTTGTGTTGACAAGGCATAAAACAAGACATAGTTCCTGGGTGGAAACTCAAGGCAGTGTTGTCTATGCAGAAACATGACAATAAAAGTAAGATTCTAATTAAAAAAATTTTCCATGTTTATTATGTAATCTTCCTAACCTTTCCTGTGCTAAACTTTGTCTCCCTGTGTCTGTTTCGCTGTGTCCCTGCCCCTATCCCCTATCCCCTATCCCTGAGATCACTGTCTTCAATAAACGTTTCACTGTTTGGAATTTTCAGTCTATTGTGTCTGCTTTTGGGTCCAACCTGCACACTTGGCTGCACAGCCTTGATAATATAATCTGGCAAGGGATAAACCAAGCGGACCCAACACGTACCATAATTTTTAAACAGGCTCTCCAGGTCCTAGATAAGAAATGGCAAACTATCATTGATAAGCAGGAGGAACTACCCGCTTTAGTTCAAGAGATGTATTCTAGTGTAACCCCTTGCCTCTGCATAGGATCCACCAGCTATGGCCCAATCCCAGTCTGACTCACGTAAAGCCACCACCCAGTTATTTCCCAATGCGAACTTCATGGTTTCTGGCACAGTGTTATGTGACACTATTTTTCACACACCCGAAACATTCTCCTGTAAGTCAGGACAATGTTTCCCCAGTGATGCCACTCAGCTGTTCCATGTAAGCAATTTATTAAGGGAAAGAGCACTGTCATGGGCCGAGGCTTGTTAAGGTTTTGTTCATTTCTACCTCTCCATATGATGTTTTCCTGAAGCGCATTTGCTCATCCTGTGTCTGAGATTCAGTTCAGCCAAAAAAATTGCTTAATCTCCACCAGGGAAACTGCTGAGTAGGTGAGTTTTAAGTTGAGTTTCACACCAATGCCACTGAGGCAGGCTGGCCAGATTATGCTTTACACAGTATTTCTCCAGGCTTTATATTTGAGGAGCTAATCTCTCTCCCATCACAATCAACAACTGGCTGGGAGACAGGGAGGCAGAAAAGAGTTCTAAGACCTTGGTAGAATTCTTTTAGCCCGTCTGCCCCAACTATCTCATCTCCAGCTATTGTTTCAGTTTCAGTGTCCTCCTGTTCCTCTTCAGAGCTGCAGCACATGCAAATCGAGCATTTGTGCTTGACTCCAGAGGAGAGAGAGGATTTCCATGCTTGGGTTTGTTTCTGCTCTCCTTGATCCCGTGCTGAACAGAACCTCATTGATTACAAATTACTCAACCATGTAGGCCTCTGACTCCATGGAACCTCCCATTCCTACCACTGCACAAACTGGTGTTTGCCAATATTATGCAGCAGTCCGCTGCATAATATTGGCCCATTTGTTTAGTCTCGTCTGCCACTGTGAATCCATCTCCTTCTTCACCTTCTTCTCGCCTGACAAACCCCTCATCTTAGGTTATTCCTGGCTGGAAAAACATAACCTCCATATGGTCTGATCTGGCAATAAAATAAGTAGCTGGAGTCTGTTTTGTTTGGCCAACTCTGTACAATCTGCACTACCCTCCAGCTCTAAGGGCTCCGGTTTGATTCACTTCCCCCACGCTGATTGGCTGAGGAAGAAGTAGCCATGGTAAACCAATCATATGACCAATTTAAGATCATATAGCAACACAATGCTATGTCAACTACAGGGAGTGCAGAATTATTAGGCAAGTTGTATTTTTGAGGAATAATTGTATTATTGAACAACAACCATGTTCTCAATGAACCCAAAAAACTCATTAATATCAAAGCTCAATGTTTTTGGAAGTAGTTTTTAGTTTTCAAAGGAGCTTGCAAAGAAAAGCGTCTGGACTTCTTTAAAACAAACTAGTTTTTAGTTTGTTTTTAGTTTTAGCTATTTTAGGGGGATACCAGCAACCCCCGGTGGTACCTCGTCTCTCCACGCTGGTCCTCGGGGATTCCATCGTCAGGAACGTGCGGATGAGGGGGGCGCTCACGCTGTCGTTCCCGGGAGCCACTGTTGTTGACATAGTGGACAGAATTCCCAACATTCTGGCATCCCACCCACAGGTTAACCGGCTCATCATCCACATCGGCACCAATGACATCCCCGAACAGCAATCTGAGCTGCTGAAGTTGGACTTCCTCCAACTCTTCAGCCTCCTTGGTCAGTTGCAGGTGAGTGCTTTTATCTCCGGGCCCACCCCCACCTGTGGCAGAGGGATAGGCCGTTTCAGCCGGCTGCTCAGCCTTAACACCTGGCTTTCCTCCGCCTGTGTCTCCCACGGAGTGGGTTTTATTAACAATTTTGATGCCTTCTGGGAGAGGAGGCATCTTTTTGGGGCAGACGGGCTCCACCTCAACGCCTGAGGACGCCATTTGCTGTCCGCCAATTTGGCATTTGGCGTACAGCACTCCCGCACATCGCCCTGTCACTACCCCAAATTGACATTACCTGCAGATCTGTCTGCCACTGACTGATGTTCCCATGGTCCCAGCTCCTATATTTGTTCCACTTTTAACAGTAATACACAAAACTCTGGACTCGGACCTCTCTTTCCCACAGTCAACACAATACCCGTCATAATCACAAACAGAGAGCAACAGAATTATCATAAATCCAGTAACTCCAAAAACATTAATAACCTCCGGCCTCTTCAAAAATATCAACATCCATTCAACTCTATTGTCAAAAATCCACCAGTCTCAATCAGTATGGCACTTTTAAATGTCCGCTCTCTGTTGAACAAGTCTTTTATTATTAATGATTTAATTTTAGATAATAAACTTGACTGTTTATTTTTAACTGAAACATGGCTGGGTTCGGATGCACCAGTTGTTCTCACTGAGGCCTCCCCACCAAATTTTAATTTCTCTTTTTCTATTGGAAGTGGTAAGAGAGGTGGTGGGACTGCATCTTTAGCCAACAACACACTCACCTCCAAACAAATTTTATTTGATCATTTTACCACTTTTGAATTCCATGCTATTGTTTTCAGCAGCCCTCCAGTTTTATCTGTCACAATTTATAGACCACCTAAAGACAGCGCTGCTTTTATCAAGGAATTCTCAGAATTTTTAACAAACATACATTCAAAATATAATATGATAATTTTAACCGGTGATTTTAACCTGCACATAGATAATCCTTCTGACCCTGCATCAAAAGAATTCTTAAACATTCTTCACTGTTTGGATTTTACCCAGCACGTCACACAGCCGACTCACAACAGAGGACACACTCTGGACCTGGTCATCACCCATGGGCTGTCCACCAGCGTGTCCTCTGTTGTTGACTGGGCTGTCTCTGACCACTACTGTGTGTTTTTTAACATCACCGGTTTTATTCAGCGGGAGACCTCGGTGCGAACTGTGAGGCGGCGCTATCTAGCCTCTGAAGTGGCTGCAAATTTTACCAGGGCTTTAGACGAATGCCCCCCTGTGATTTTACCTGCACCCTGTGATTTGATTTTTAATCATTTCAACAGCAAACTGAAGAAAAGCCTTGACTCCGTTGCTCCACTCACCACCAAACAGATTAACGTAAAACATGTATCACCCTGGAGAAACGAAGAAGTCAAAAAACTCAAAAGAAATTGCAGGGCAGCAGAAAGGAGATGGAGGAAAAATAAAAATACTATCAACCATCAAATATTTTGCGAGCAACTTAAAATGTACAATAATACATTAAGGAATTCAAGAAATTCATACTTCGCCAAAATAATCAGTAATAACAAAAATAATCCCAAGGTCCTCTTTTCCACCATGGATCATTTATTTAACCCTGATTTTAACAGCTCCCAAAGAACCCCCACAGACTCGCTCTGTGAGCAGTTTGCAGACCACTTCAGGGGAAAAATCAGCGCCACCAGATCTGATATTTTATCTAATCGCGATATGTTTGTAAACACATCTGAGGGCTCGATTGTACCTGAGGAGACACTGGACAGCTTTGTCCTGGTTAATGCTGAGAACCTTCAGAAAGTTTTCTCCACAGTGAGACCCACCACATGTCTTTTAGATCCAATCCCTTCTTCATTCTTTAAAACACTTTATGGATTTTTTGAGGCTGAGCTTTTATACATGATGAATTGCTCTCTTCAGTTGGGTGTCTTCCCTGCTGCCTTTAAAACGGCGGTGGTGAGGCCCCTTCTGAAGAAGAGCAATTTGGATTGTAATGATTTTAATAACTACAGACCTCTATCCAACTTACCATTTTTAAGTAAAATCTTAGAAAAACTTGTTTTTACTCAGATTAATGACTTTTTGAATGATAGACAGATCCTGGAGATATTCCAGTCTGGATTTAGGGTGAACCACAGCACAAAGACGGCTCTCCTAAAGGTTTTAAATGATCTTAGATGTAACTGGGACGCCCAAAAGCTCTACTACTGGATCTAAGCACAGCCTTTGATACAGTAGACCACGCTATTCTTTTAAACAGACTGAAACACATGGTGGGCCTCTCTGGTGCTGTACACAACTGGTTCACTTCCTATCTCTCTGACAGAACTTTTATGGTGAGTATGGATACAAATCAAATCAAATCAAATCACTTTTATTGTCACATCACATGTGCAGGTACATTGGTACAGTACATGTGAGTGAAATTCTTGTGTGCGAGCTTCACAAGCAACAGAGTTGTGCAAAATACAAGAATGTAAACAAGCAAAATACAAGAATGGCTACATCTGAAACTAATAAATATATGTACAATATATAATAGTATATGCATTCCTGGATGTGTATACTAAATATTTTTCTGTGTGTGTGTGTGTGTGTGTGTGTGTGTGTACACATATTTTACAAGTTAAATAGAGTAAACAATAAATAAAATATATAAAAATATACAGAGTTGAGACATGTGCAAAACAGTGGCATTACTGTACAGTATGGAGTGCATAATGTTAAAGTTCCAGTAGTGAAGGTGAGGTGTCTATGAAGTGTTCAGCAGTCTGATGGCCTGGTGGAAGAAGCTGTCTCTCAGTCTGCTGGTACGGGACCGGATGCTGCAGAACCTCCTTCCTGATGGAAGCAGTCTGAACAGTTTATGGCTGGGGTGACTGGAGTCCTTGATGATCCTCCCCGCTTTCCTCAGGCACCGCTTCCTGTAGATGTCTTGGAGGGAGGGAAGCACACCTCCAATTATCCGTTCAGAGCACCGCACTACTCGCTGGAGAGCTTTGCAGTTGTAGGCGGTGCTGTTGCCATACCAGGTGGTGATGCATCCAGTGAGGATGCTCTCAATGGCACAGTGATAGAAGGTCCTGAGGATGCGGGGGCTCATGCCGAATCTTTTCAGTCTCCTGAGAAAGAAGAGGCGCTGCTGCGCCTTCTTCACTGTTTTGTTTGTGTGTACTGACCACGTAAGATCCTCAGCCAGATGTACACCAAGGAACCGGAAGCTGCTCACTCTCTCCACAGCAGCGCCGTTGATGGTGATGAGGGTGTGTACTTCTCTGCACCTCCGGAAGTCCACTATCAACTCCTTTGTCTTTGCGACGTTGAGGGTGAGATGGTTGTCTTGACACCAGTGGGTCAGGGCGCTGACCTCCTCCCTGTAAGCCGTCTCATCACCATTGGTGATAAGACCCACCACTGTAGTGTCGTCCGCAAACTTCACAATGATGTTGGAGTTGTTAGTGGCTGTGCAGTTGTAGGTGTAGAGTGAGTATAGGAGAGGCCTCAGTACACACCCCTGTGGAGCACCAGTGTTCAGTGTGATGGAGGATGAGGTGATGCTGCCCAGTCTGACCACTTGGCGTCTGTCAGACAGGAAGCTAAGGATCCAGCTGCAGAGGAAGCTGCTCAGTCCTAGATCCTGCAGTTTCCTGTCCAGCTTCGAGGGAACGATGGTATTGAATGCTGAGCTGTAATCTACAAACAGCATTCTCACATACGTGTCTCTCTTCTCCAGGTGTGACAAGGCAGTATGTAGTGTCAGGGCTATGGCATCATCAGTGGACCTGTTGTGGCGGTATGCGAACTGTAGAGGGTCCAGTGAGTCGGGTAGTGCAAAGCGGATGAAGTCCCTAACCACCTTCTTGAAGCATTTGCTCACGATGGGGGTCAGGGCTACAGGTCGCCAGTCATTCAATGAGGAGATGGTGGAGGACTTGGGTACAGGGACGATGGTGGCCATTTTGAAGCAGGCTGGGACTACAGACAGAGAGAGGGAAAGGTTGAAGATGTGTGTGAACACTCCAGCCAGCTGAGCCGCGCATGACTTGAGGACGCGGCCGGGAATCCCGTCCAGACCAGTAGCTTTGCGTGCGTTCACCTTCCTGAAGCACTTCCGCACATCCTCCTCAGACACAGTGTGCGCACTGACGTCATCCGCGGTGCGCACACTGTCCGGTCTCATGGTGTTCGCTGTGTCGAATCTAGCGTAGAATACGTTTAGATCCTCACACAGAGAGGCCGTGGTCTGCGGTGTGCTGGGTTTCCCTCTAAAGTCTGTGATCGTGTTTAGTCCCTGCCACATACTCCGAGGGTTGTCAAACTGTTGCTCCACCCTGTCCCTGTACTCACGTTTGGCTGCTTTGATCGTCTTCCGGAGTTGGTAATGTGCGTGTTTGTAGTCCGATGTGTTCGCGGAGGCAAAGGCGGTGCTCCGTGCCGCGCGAACATCTCCGTTAATCCAGGGTTTTTGATTTGGGAAGGATTTAACTGTTCTGGATGGGACGACATCTTCCACGAATTTCCTGATAAATCCGCAGACTGAGTCTGTGTACTCATCAATGTCCCTAGCAGCCACGTGAAACATTTCCCAGTCCGCGTGATCAAAACAGTTCCGCAGCGCAGACTCCGATTGGTCCGTCCAACAGTGCACCGCCCTCCGGGTTGGAGCTTCCTGTTTCAGCTTCTGCCTGTAGGCGGGCAGGAGCAGGATGGAGCGGTGATCTGATTGGCCGAATGGGGCGCGGGGGAGGGCTTTGTACGCATCCCGGAAAGAGGTGTAGCAGTGGTCAAGTAGCCGGTCTCCACGAGTGTTGAAGTGGATGTGTTGGTGGAGTTTTGGTGAGACTTTCTTCAGGTTTCCCTTATTAAAGTCCCCGGTCGTGATAAACGCTGCCTCTGGGTGTGCGGTTTCCTCGCTGCTGATCGCGCTGTACAGTTCCCTGAGTGCTCGGTCAGTGTCGGCTTGTGGGGGAATGTAAACAGCCGTAATAATCACTGCTGTAAATTCCCTCGGTAGCCAGAATGGCCGGCACTTAACCATCAGGTACTCCAGGTCCGGTGAGCAGAAAGATTTGACCGGGTGCATGTTCGCATAATCACATGCTCCTCTAAGATCCATAAAATGACATGTGGTGTGCCTCAAGGGTCGGTTTTAGGCCCTGTACTTTTTAATTTATATATGCTCCCTCTCGGCAGTGTCATCAGGAGGCATGGAGTGAACTTTCACAGTTACGCTGATGACACGCAGTTGTACATCTCTATGTCTCCTGATGACACCAGACCAATGGATGCCCTTTTTAACTGTATTTTAGATATAAGATCTTGGATGGCAGAAAACTTTTTACAGCTTAACCAGGACAAGACTGAAGTTTTAATCGTCGGTCCCGAGGCTCAGAGAGAGAAACTGTTGTCTAAATTAGAGGCATTTTCACTATGTCCTTCGCTACAAGTGAAAAACCTGGGTGTTATTTTTGACTCTGAGCTTGGTTTTATCCCACATATTAAACATGTAACCAAAATTGGATTTTATCATCTAAAAAATATAGCCAGAGTCCGCCCTATTCTCTCTTGGGCCAACACAGAGATGCTGATGCATGCTTTTATTACCAGTCGCATTGATTACTGTAATGCCCTGCTCTCTGGTCTTCCTAAGAAGAATATTTCAACTTTACAACTTTTGCAAAACTCGGCAGCTCGTGTGCTGACGAAGACCAGAGGGCGGGCCCACATTACACCGGTTTTAGAATCGCTGCATTGGCTCCCCATGTGTTTCAGGATCTTTTATTGGTTTTTAAATGTCTTAATGGTCTTGGGCCTTCTTATCTCTCAGATCTGCTTTTACCATATGAACCCTCGCGGACCCTGAGGTCCTCTGGTGCTGGCCTTTTGATTGTCCCTAAAGAACACATACTCACGGAGAGGCAGCTTTTCAGTGGTATGGTCCTCGTCTGTGGAACAGCCTGCCGGAGGAGCTCAGGGCCGCAGAGAACGTACATGTTTTTAAGAACAGGCTCAAGACCCACCTTTTTAATTTAGCTTTTACTTAGCGTTTATTAATTTTATGCTTATTTATTCTATCCTGTTATTCTATTATTAATTTAGGCTTTACCTAATATTTATTGATTTTATTGTTATTAATTTTTTAATCTTCTTACTCTATTTATATTTATATTTATATTTATATTGTATCCCGTTCTTATTTATTTTATCATTTTACCCTGTATACATCGTATTGTGTCATATCTCCAGTGTTTCCTCGGAGGGGGCTTTCTGCACCGGGACTGTGATCGACCGTGGCTGCTGGGTCTCTGGGGGTCCTCTCAGCCTGGCTGGGGGGCTCCTTTGCCTCCCTCCTGCTGTGTGCCCAGCCTGGAGGCTGTGGTCTGTGACCGGCTCCCAGTGCAGACGGCTCTCTGTTATAATGTTTCCTCACTTGGCTCATGCGAGCCCAGCCCAATTTTTACTCTTTAAGTGTGCGCACGTGTGTGTGTGTGTGTGGGGGGGATATGTGTGTATTCACATCATTTATGTTAATGAGAGTGTGGGGAGTGAGTTGGAGGGTGGGGTGGGCTGTTTTTAACTATGTAAAGCACTTTGTGCTACATTTTTTGTATGAAAAGTGCTTTATGAATAAAGACTGATTGATTGATCTGTGTGTGCAGGTGACTATTACTGTGCATAATTATTAGGCAACTTAACAAAAAACAAATATATACCCATTTCAATTATTTTTTTTTACCAGTGAAACCAATATAACATCTCCACATTCACAAATATACATTTCTGACATTCAAAAACAAAACAAAAACAAATCAGCGACCAATATAGCCACCTTTCTTTGCAAGGACTCTCAAAAGCCTGCCATCCATGGATTCTGTCAGTGTTTTGATCTGTTCACCATCAACATTGCGTGCAGCAGCAACCACAGCCTCCCAGACACTGTTCAGAGAGGTGTACTGTTTTCCCTCCTTGTAAATCTCACATTTGATGATGGACCACAGGTTCTCAATGGGGTTCAGATCAGGTGAATGAGGTGGCCATGTCATTAGTTTTTCTTCTTTTATACCCTTTCTTGCCAGCCACGCTGTGGAGTACTTGGACGCGTGTGATGGAGCATTGTCCTGCATGAAAATCATGTTTTTCCTTGAAGGATGCAGACTTCTTCCTGTACCACTGCTTGAAGAAGGTGTCTTCCAGAAACTGGCAGTAGGACTGGGAGTTGAGCTTGACTCCATCCTCAACCCGAAAAGGCCCCACAAGCTCATCTTTGATGATACCAGCCCAAACCAGTACTCCACCTCCACCTTGCTGGCGTCTGAGTCGGACTGGAGCTCTCTGCCCTTTACCAGTCCAGCCACGGGCCCATCCATCTGGCCCATCAAGACTCACTCTCATTTCATCAGTCCATAAAACCTTAGAAAAATCAGTCTCGAGATATTTCTTGGCCCAGTCTTGACGTTTCAGCTTGTGTGTCTTGTTCAGTGGTGGTCGTCTTTCAGCCTTTCTTACCTTGGCCATGTCTCTGAGTATTGCACACCTTGTGCTTTTGGGCACTCCAGTGATGTTGCAGCTCTGAAATATGGCCAAACTGGTGGCAAGTGGCATCTTGGCAGCTGCACGCTTGACTTTTCTCAGTTCATGGGCAGTTATTTTGCGCCTTGGTTTTTCCACACGCTTCTTGCGACCCTGTTGACTATTTTGAATGAAACGCTTGATTGTTCGATGATCACGCTTCAGAAGCTTTGCAATTTTGAGACTGCTGCATCCCTCTGCAAGATATCTCACTATTTTTGACTTTTCTGAGCCTGTCAATTCCTTCTTTTGACCCATTTTGCCAAAGGAAAGGACGTTGCCTAATAATTATGCACACCTGATATAGGGTGTTGATGTCATTAGACCACACCCCTTCTCATTACAGAGATGCACATCACCTAATATGCTTAATTGGTAGTAGGTTTTCGAGCCTATACAGCTTGGAGTAAGACAACATGGATGAAGAGGATGATGTGGACAAAATACTAATTTGCCTAATAATTCTGCACTCCCTGTATATACCTGTTTTTAAATTACGTTGATAGGCCACGTAAAACCAGAGTTATGATTAAAAAATTATACACAATGTTTTTTCCTGAATACTATCGCTATGTCTACTGCAGGAAGAAACTGTGAAAACAGCATTTTCTAAGGAAAGCACTTTAAACCACTCTCTGCTTGCAAGAAAAACACAAAAAAACCCACCAGTTCCTATTGGTGTAAAGATTTACAATGCCAAACAATCAAAAAATGGTATGGCAACATGTGGCATTTCATTGAAGAGGGGGAAGTTTTTGGAGTAATGAGAGATGGAGATGTGAGAGATTTGTGACTTTTAGCTTGTTTGGAGTGTGTAGCTAGTGTGTTGTATAGTTAGTGTGTAGTGTAACCAATAGTTTTGTTTTGTTTTTTTGTATGTTAGAACAATGAGGCAACTGCTGAATGTCGCACTTGCTGCCAAAAAGCCACCAAAGACAGACTGCAGTGATACACCATCTACAGGTATTAGGCTAGTGATGGCTCCTTTATCTTATAGTGAACAGAAATAATTTTTTGGAGTGAAACAAATAATTTGTGTGGCATCTTATTTGATGCAGAATGTCTGACTGTTCTGTAAATAGTTTGAAATGGTGATTTAAAAAAATGCCTTGGCTGCATTTTTAGGTACATAGCTACAAATAACTTTGTGGTTTGCAAGACTTGTGCATACGTTTTAAAAATTTACCATTTATATTTGCATTTCAGGTTATGAAAATGTTTTGTTAATGTTTGTGTTTGTTACAGTGAAAAATATAACTTTTTTCTTTTTTCTTTATTTATTAACCTTTATTTAACCAGGAAAAGTCCCATTGAGATTAAAAACCTCTTTTTCAAGGGAGTCCTGGCCAAGAGGCGACAACATGTTGAAATTACAAAGTTACATACATATTATAAGTAACAATTACATTTTAAAAACATTTTTCTCTGGCTCTCTCAATCTGGACTTAAAAGCATTTAATGAAATAAGATCTGCTATCTTCCAGTCTTTTTGCATCATGTTCCATGTGAAAGGGGCAGCATAAGTAAAAGCCCTCTTTCCCAGTTCAGTTCTGACAAATGGAACATTGAGCAAAAAAAGATCACTTGAACGCAGGCTGTAAGAAACAGTACTTCTCCGTGTGAGCAGATCGCAAATGTAGGTGGGCATTTGTCCAAGCAGGGCCTTATAAATAAAGATGCACCAGTGAACAAACCTCCTGGAGGACAACGAAGGCCATCCCACTCGAGCGTACAGATCACAACAATGGGTCAAGGCCCTACAGTTTGTAATAAACCGTAAAGAGGCATGATATACTGAGTCAATCTTATGAAGACACTGGGCGGAAGCATTCATGTACAGCAGATCACCATAATCTAAAACAGATAAAAAATGTGGCATTTACAAGACGCTTTTTTGTCTCAAAAGAAAAGCAAAATTTGTTTCGAAAGAAAAATCCCAATTTTAGTTTGAGTTTTTTCACAAGATTGTCTATGTGAGATTTAAAGGTCAGAGAATCATCAATTAAAAAGCCAAGATATTTATACGTATGCACCACTTCTATGAGGTTTCCCTCAAGAGTGGACACCAAAGGGACAGTTTGAGGAAATCTCTTCATGTTTGAAAACAACATTAGCTTTGTCTTTTCAGCATTGAGAACCAATTTCAGCTCTAGAAGTGTGTGCTGAACCACGTCAAAAGCTTTCTGCAAAGATTCTATTGCCTTTTCAAGGTTTGAGCCAAAGGAATAAATAACTGTGTCATCAGCATAAAAATGCATACTAGCATTGGACACATTTTGTCCCAAATCATTTATATACATGATGAACAACAGAGGTCCTAAAATTGAACCCTGTGGCACCTCAGTATGAATATTCAAAAGTTCTGAGCACAGATTTTCACATTTAATGCATTGAGTCCTGTCACTCAAATAGTTAGTGAACCAGGAGACGACATGTCTAGACAGCCCCAAAGAAAGAAGCCTGTGCTTTAAAATGGCGTGATCCACAGTGTCGAAAGCTTTTGACAGGTCGATAAAGAGAGAAGCACAGTGCTGTTTTTTATCAAGAGCAACAAGTATGTCATTTATCACTTTTGTGGCAGCCGTAACAGCACTATGCTGTTTTCTGAACCCAGATTGCAGTTTTGAGAGAACTTCATTAGAGTACAAGAACTCTTTTAATTGCTCACTGACGAGAGACTCGAGGACTTTTGCCAAGACACACAAGTTTGATATTGGCCTGTAATTAGTCAGAATGGCTGGGTCGCCTCCTTTTAATATTGGCGTAACAAAAGCAGACTTCCAAACAAGTGGAATTTCTTTATTTTGGATTGAAAGATTAAAAACGATCGTAAGAGGTTGTGCAATGTAATCAGCTGCTATTTTCAGAAAATAGGGCTCTATTAAGTCTGGCCCTGGGGGTTTCCTGTGATCTAAGGCTTTAAGAGCTTTATGCACTTCCTGGACAGAAAAAGGAGAAAAATCAAAAAGCTCCCCAAAATATGTTTGGGGTTCTGTGCAGGGAATCATGGGGGCTGCTCCAACAGAGTTAAATAAAAAACCAGTAGCTACGAAGTGCTTGTTAAAGCTATTTAAGACCTCAGTTCTGTCATAAACAGAGATGGGCAGTAACGGTAATTAGATTACCGTTACTTTGCCGTAGGCACGCTGCGTTACTGCGTTACTAAAACCGTGATTTTTTTGCGAGAATGTCTCATGACAGTGATGTAATGCTGGGCTTACACTGTGCGATTTTTGGCCCATTTTGAGCCGATTTTTGAGTCGTGCGACCGTTTTGGCGATCGGCCCAATTTTGGCCTTCGTCGTGCATCGTGTAGTATACGTGGGGTAACGAGACGCGATTAACACCTCACGACGAGCTCCCGATCATCAATCGCTCACGACGGTCGCGAGGATTTCAAACAGGTTTGAAATCCTCGCGACCGTCGTGAGGGTGTCACCGCAGTTTGTCACCGCAGTTTGTCACACTGCGCACGCGCAAACACAAATGTCAGTGAAAAAGACGGCGCAGCACGGCAGTGCAGCGTGTGATCTGGACACAAGCGATGGAGGTACAACTTGTAGAACTTTGGAAAGCTCATCCGAGCCTTTTCGATGTGGCCTCACAAAATTATCACGACACAACAACCTTGAAAATAGATGGATCTACACTGCTGCTCAATGTTTTTCATTAGCAATTTAGCAAAGTTGATGGTGGTGGTGTGTCTGTGTGAGTGAAAGACAGAGAGGGAGAGCGAGCGACAGAATTTCTGTTATAACCTTCATTTTATGGACGCACAGTGTGAGCACTCAGGTCGCATCAGAGCATCGGGCCGTATAGTGTGAGACCCTGCATCGTGACCTATGAACTTCTAACTCCTGCGAGTCAATCGTACAGTTTGAGCAGGAGCTGAATCGCGCGACTGAAAAAAATCGCACAGTGTCTGCCCAGCATAAGCAAGTGCCACGTTCGTGACAACAGCTGTGTGCAGATCAACAGTGGATCATATATCGAGCGTGGGAGAGAGTATGAAAGCGTGGAAGTACTGACCTTACTTTGAGTTTGATTCCATAAAAAGTGACAAAAACATTAGCGTCCATTAGCATTGTGCGTGGGAAGAAAACTTCTTTCTACTGCGAAAAAAAAACCCCTAAACGTCCAAGCAAGCACCGAGTACGCTACGACGTAATGGGAAACTCACAGGGAAACTCGCGGATTCTTTAACTGACTGCTGCGGCACACCTGCACCAGGGTAAACCTCCGCCTACCCCGCTCCTGCTTTACAGGTGAAAATAGAGCAAAAGGACCGCTAGTCTTTGACTTTATTTATTTTCTGTTGTGTTTTACTTGCATCTATTTGAAAGAGTGAGTGTAAACACACAAAAAAAATTATTTTATGTGCTGGAATGTGCAGAAAATAGGTTTAAATATTAAACAAATTTCTTCCAGTCAGAGAATGTTGCATATAATAAAATTTTTGCTTGATGCATAAAGTTAAAAGATTAAAACTAATAAAACAAGTTTTAAAAAGGGACTTTTCCATTTGATTACATTTTGTGTGATGGATTATGCAGAAAAAGTAGAATTGGGCTGAAAGATCTATCGCTTTATCACCTATTCAGGTTGTAAATCGTGTTTTTAAAAAGTAACTAAGTAATTAATTACTTTTGAAAATAAGTAATCAGTAAAGTAACTGGATTACTTTTTGGGGGAAGTAATCAGTAATTAGTTACTGATTACTTTTTTCAAGTAACTTGACCAACACTGGTCATAAACTGGGACAGAATCTTTTAAAATGAATTTTGGAAGAGCCTGTGATATTTTATTTATAGATAAGGACTTAATTACTTTCCAAAATTTCTGAGGGTTATTGAGGTTTTCTGTAGTAACAGATAAATAATATTCTGACTTAGCCTTCTTGATAAGTGTCGTGCATTTGTTTCTTAATTTCCTGAAATCTAACCAGTCAGTCAGGGAATCGTTTTTCCTACCTTTTGCCCATGCCACATTGCGCTGATGGATGGACTCTGATAATTCCGATGAAAACCAAGGGTTCTCCCGTCCCTTGACCCTAAATTTTCTGGCAGGTGCATGCTTATTTAAAATCTTCATAAAAATTTCTTTAAAATAAGCCCAAGCCAGATGGATGTCTGGTATCAGACTCAAATTTTCTCAATTTACCATGGACAAATCATAATGAAACGCTTGCTCATTAAATATTTTAAAATTTCTTTTACAGATGATACACGGTTTACATTTAGGGATTTTAGTGTTCCTACAGGTAGCAACTACACAATGATCGCTTAAATCATTACAGAACACGCCTAGAGACAGGAACTTATGAGGGACATTTGTTAGAATTAGGTCAATCAAAGTAAATTTGTCAGGACTCTTTATATTTGGCCTTGTAGGTAGGTTGACCAACTGGCTAAGATTAACAGAGTCACAGAAGGATTTAAATTCATCAGAAGCTATATTCAGCCAGTCCCAGTTCAAGTCTCCGGCCAATAGAAGTTCGTTATAATTTAATTTGGACAGAAGATACTTTAGAGATAATAAAGTTTCCTTTACAGCAGATGGAGGCCTATAGCACCCAACAACTGTTATAGAGAGAGACTTTACTATTTTAATATTCAAAGCCAAGAATTCCATTTGTTTAGGAATAGATTCAGATAAAACAATGGATACTTCATATCTTGATTTAACATAAATTGCTACGCCTCCACCTTTCCTAGGCCTATCTGTACAATAAAGATTGTATCCCGTTATGTTGATGTCATCATCTGTAATAGATTTGGACAACCAAGTTTCGGAGATAATCACAATATCCGCGTTTGTCGATTTCGCCCAAATTCTGACCAAGTCCATCTTGTGTAATAAACTGCGTACGTTTAGATGAACACATTTTAACCCTGGCTGAGATTTAAAATCGGCAGGGGTCTGGACACTTTTCAACTCAGGTCCAGGATTTGGTTGCACATCTCCGGATATAAGTAAAAGTAAAACAATCATCATTAACCTTCGTTTCATATTACATTTAAAAGCATTTTCGTACTTTGCAGATGTTAACGACAAATACTGCTTTTTCTTAAGTGAACATGAAAGATTATACAGAACAAGGGAACCTTGTAATTTGGGTAATACTTCATATCGATTTAAGCTAACAACCAGAGCCAAATGAATCGTTGGTGACTCCAGGTGCACTGCTACAGTTGACCTAGTGCCACTAAAATAAGTTTCACCCATACTCAGCTCATATTTTGCAGTTCTCACCCAAGGAGCACCGCAATGTCCCAAGTCCCAAACCACGAATACACACAATAAAGCTTCGATAAGTGTCCTTGTCTTCATAATGATAGCCCAGGGTCCAAAATGGGGGTGAATACAAAAGGCTCCAACCTATTAGCTCCGAATCCGAGCGGAGGTGGACTAAGCAATCCGGGGATCAGATGGAGGTGCGTTGTAGCAGGCTCCAGCCCGGCCTGTTAGCTGCGTGTCCGGACGATGTAGCAGTCTCCGGCCTGTTAACTCTGCGTCCAGGCAGTATAGCAGGCTCCGTCCTGTTAGCTCCGAGTCCGGGCGGTGTAGCAGACTCTGGCTTCGTTAGCTTCGAAATACGGACAATGTAGCCGGCTCCGGCCTGCCAGCTCCGAGTCCGGGGAATGCAGCGGGCTCCGGCCTGATTAGCTCCGAGTCTGGGGGACGCAACAGGCCCCGGCCTGCTAGCTCCAAGTCCGAGCGGGGGAGGACAAGGAGGACAGGGCAGGGCCCAGCCTGCCCTCCCGGGAATCTAGTAGACGCAGTAGGCACCGGCAGGCTCCGGCCCGTCAATCCAAAGTCCAGGTGGAGGCGGACATGGTAGACTCAGGTTTGCCTACCCAGAGTCAGTATTTAGACCAGCCCGCTTTGTCCAAAGCCCTATTTCAGTCCAGAGGGAGACGCTACGCCGAGAGTTTACGTGTCGCCATCTTGGGTTTTTCTACTCTGGATTTATGTTTTTTGTCTGATTTTTGATTTTATCTTAATATAGTATGTTAAAATAAAAAATAAAGTCAATTCAAACATGTGAGGTTGTAAAGAATGATACCAAACAAGGCAAGGTAAATAGTTTTTTCAAGGCGAAATGTAGAGGTAAAACCAAAAGTAGTCAATAATGGCCAATTATACCTCAGTTACTAACTCCATCCATCCATTCGCTTATGCTTATCCTTTTCAGGGTCGCGGGGGGCGCTGGAGCCTATCCCAGCTGTCATAGGGCGAGAGGCGGGGTACACCCTGGAGAGGTCGCCAGTCTGTCGCACGGCTAACACACAGAGACAGACAACCATTCGCACTCACATTCACTCCCGCATTCACACCTATGGGCAATTTGGATTAATCAATTACCCTAACCCCACAAACTGCTGTGGTTAGCACTGTGGCCTCACAGCAAGATGGTTCTGAGTTCAATTCCACCATCAGGCGGGGTCTTTCTGTGTGGAGTTTGCATGTTCTCCCCGTGTCTGCGTGGGTTCCCTCCGGGTACTCCGGCTTTCTCCCACAGTCCCAAGACATGCAGTTACTAACTCAATTACTTTATTCAAGAAGTAACTAGTTACTATAACTAGTTGTTTTTTCAAAGTAACTTGCCCAACACTACCCCTAGTTCACTTCAGGTATTAGTGACACCCTAATGCTCCGAATGTCTTGAAGGCTCTAATTAATAATGTATTAAGAGACTTAAAAATTTATATTTTTTTTATCAATATTTTGCTTACCTGCATGACATATTTTTTTCAAGTTCCCTGAATAGCATGTCATCCATGTCTGCAGTATCCTGCAATAGCTTCTGGAGAACAGGTTGGGTTTAAAGGCTGAAAAATGTGAATTACATTCTTCCTCTGTCACTTTCTCGGACTGGCAAAGACGGCAAGTGAAGACTGATCCAGTGAATGTGCGGGTTATGACCCAGTGGCCTACTCCCAGCCTAGTCGACAACTGTTGCAGTACATCCTTGGCTTCCTTAGTTTCTACTATAGGTTCATTTACAACTATAGCCAGGTAACTGCACCCTTTACACCACTCACTTCCAGTAGAGTCCCCTTTGTCTGGTCCGCAGAAGCACCAGTAGCCTTTAGCAAGCCTAAGGAGCACCTGACACTAAACTACAATTTGAATTTAATTTATTTAAATTCAGTTTCTGATGACACAAAGTTCTGCCCATAGTTAGTATCTTGCCCAAGGATATTTGACATGCAGACTGGAGAAGCCAGAGCAGAGATAAGCCTGAGATAAGCTCAGGTTTATCTCTGTTTGAGGCTTCTGTAATATCACCCATCAATTTTGATTGGCGATGAGGCCTTGCTCAAGGGCACTGAACAGAATACACCCCGGTCAGATAAAGAAATTCCTGTAAAGTCCTTGTCTTGCAAGCTTGCTCCTACATCAGATCTTATGAAATCAACTCTGTGATTAGCGCTTCAGCACTTAAGTTACCTGCCACTCTTTGCATCCATCCTAAATTCCATTTCTCAAGTTAAACCAGTTCAATCTAGTCCATTGTGTAAGATTTCATATCTCAGCTAAAAAAAAATTGTGTTGAAGTTGTGCAGTGCTAAGCAAAAGAGAATGAAAAGGGTGAGATGAACCTCCAGTGTTCAGCTCCCTGAGGCTTAATTTGTCTGATAAAAACCTTCCACAGACTGTAACTGCTCACTGTTTGCATGATGGTGCATTTTTCAATATTTTCCATTTATTCACCTTGCGCAATTTGTTTAATGAAACATTTTGTAGTTTTTTAAAACATTAATGGATGAAGAATTAAATGTTACCTATATAAGTTTTGATAGACATGTGGAAATTAATACAGATATTTTTATTTTTTATTATGTTCACATTATATATTCTAATAACTTGCAGTAACTCTATTATTATATACCTCATTTTGATCCACAAAAATCTCCACAAACCTATGTACACTTTTATTGCAGCATTGCTACTGAACGTTGTTATTTACGCCACAACTATTTACCCAAAACTCCTGATTGACTTTTTATCTAAAAAACAAATCATATCATATTCAGCATGTCTCTTTCAGTTTTCCATAATTTATTCTCTGGGTTCTTCAGAGTTTGTTCTCTTGGCAGCCATTGCCTATGACAGATATATGGCTATATGCAAACCTCTACAATATCCAACCATCATGAGAAAAAGCACTGTGAGTATTTTCCTGGTCATAGCTTGGCTTGTACCTGTATTTGTCACGGTTCGGCATGGCAAACCGTGGGGGGTGTGGGGAAGGAGGACCCAGGCGCGGTGCTCTATGTACAAGCAGTGCGTTTATTTACAGTGGTGGAACAAAACAACAATAAATCCCCGTGCTTTCCCTGACTCCAGTGTCGTGTCTCTCCGTGAATAGTTCGTGCCTCAGTGCTCTCCGCTCCCGTGTCTCAGCACTCCTCGTGCTGGCTGCCGTCTGGCGCTCCACACTTCTCCTGGGGACACAATAGACGCAGCTGTCAGGACACATACAGTGGGGCAAAAAGGTATTTAGTCAGCCACCGATTGTGCAAGTTCCCCCACTTAAAATGATGACAGAGGTCAGTAATTTGCACCAGAGGTACACTTCAACTGTGAGAGACAGAATGTGAAAAAAAAATCCATGAATCCACATGGTAGGATTTGTAAAGAATTTATTCGTAAATCAGGGTGGAAAATAAGTATTTGGTCAATAACAAAAATACAACTCAATACTTTGTAACATAACCTTTGTTGGCAATAACAGAGGTCAAACGTTTACTATAGGTCTTTACCAGGTTTGCACACACAGTAGCTGGTATTTTGGCCCATTCCTCCATGCAGATCTTCTCGAGAGCAGTGATGTTATGGGGCTGTCGCCGAGCAACACGGACTTTCAACTCCCGCCACAGATTTTCTATGGGGTTGAGGTCTGGAGACTGGCTAGGCCACTCCAGGACCTTCAAATGATTCTTACGGAGCCACTCCTTTGTTGCCCGGGCGGTGTGTTTTGGATCATTGTCATGTTGGAAGACCCAGCCTCGTTTCATCTTCAAAGTTCTCACTGATGGAAGGAGGTTTTGGCTCAAAATCTCACGATACATGGCCCCATTCATTCTGTCCTTAACAAGGATCAGTCGTCCTGTCCCCTTGGCAGAAAAACAGCCCCATAACATGATGTTTCCACCCCCATGCTTCACAGTAGGTATGGTGTTCTTGGGATGCAACTCAGTATTCTTCTTCCTCCAAACACGACGAGTTGAGTTTATACCAAAAAGTTCTACTTTGGTTTCATCTGACCACATGACATTCTCCCAATCCTCTGCTGTATCATCCATGTGCTCTCTGGCAAACTTCAGACGGGCCTGGACATGCACTGGCTTCAGCAGCGGAACACGTCTGGCACTGCGGGATTTGATTCCCTGCCGTTGTAGTGTGTTACTGATGGTGACCTTTGTTACTTTGGTCCGAGCTCTCTGCAGGTCATTCACCAGGTCCCCCCGTGTGGTTCTGGGATCTTTGCTCACCGTTCTCATGATCATTTTGACCCCACGGGATGAGATCTTGCGTGGAGCCCCAGATCGAGGGAGATTATCAGTGGTCTTGTATGTCTTCCATTTTCTGATGATTGCTCCCACAGTTGATTTTTTCACACCAAGCTGCTTGCCTATTGTAGATTCACTCTTCCCAGTCTGGTGCAGGTCTACAATACTTTTCCTGGTGTCCTTCGAAAGCTCTTTGGTCTTGGCCATGGCAGAGTTTGGAGTCTGACTGTTTGAGGCTGTGGACAGGTGTCTTTTATACAGATGATGAGTTCAAACAGGTGCCATTCATACAGGTAACGAGTGGGGGACAGAAAAGCTTCTTACAGAAGACGTTACAGGTCTGTGAGGGCCAGAGATTTTCCATGTTTGAGGTGACCAAATACTTATTTTCCACCCTGATTTACGAATAAATTCTTTACAAATCCTACCATGTGAATTCATGGATTTTTTTTTCACATTCTGTCACTCACAGTTGAAGTGTACCTCTGGTGCAAATTACTGACCTCTGTCATCATTTTAAGTGGGGGAACTTGCACAATCGGTGGCTGACTAAATACTTTTTTGCCCCACTGTATAACCGCGGGCATACACACACTAACCTAGCTCAACAGGATGACTAACATGAAGTCTCACGGAATGATCCCGCGTCGGTGGGAGCTCCAAGACTCTCCTAAGTAGCTCCCCCGACGAGGCCTGATCAGCAGCAGGTGTGTGGCTTCAGGTGTGGCCAGACCGTCAGCAGGGCCACACCCACCAGGCCTGAAGGCGCCCGCCGAAACACATATACACACACGCAAACAGGGAGAAAGACAGCAACACCAAATATACATACAATAATAATAATATAATACATAACTGCTCAGGGATCCTGGGTCGCTCAGACCCAGGACCCTGACAGTATTGCAGTCCAAGCAATAGGAATGGCTAAAAGTAAACTGTGTTCCTTTCATTTAAAATCAATATTTTGTAACAATGCAATTTACACTCTTCAGTGTGTAAGATCAAGGTTAGTTACTGTATTTGGTATAATTTGTTATTTTGATTTTGTGATACTTCCTCTTCTTTTTATAGTTTTCACATACACAAAAATCTTTATGGTCTCTTAAAACAGTCGTAAAGTAATCAAGAAAAAAGCTGCAGAGACCTGTTTACCCCACATACTGGTTTTAGTGAGCTTTTCCTGTTTAGGTGTCTATGATGTAACCATATCTCGAGTGGAATCAGATTTCCCTAAAACTGCACGCTTTATAGTGTCATTACAGCTAGCTTTGTATCAACCTTTATTTAATCCATTAATATACGGGCTTAAAATGAAGGAAATTTCTAAACATCTAAAAAGGTTGTTTTGTCCAACAAAAATTATTTGATGCGTCAATAAATTCCTCATTTCAGAAAATGTACTTATTAAATATTATAAACTCATGAAATTGATTTGGTCCACATATTTTACACCTTTTTTTGAATAAATTAATCAGTGAATTTAAAATGTTTTTACTGTTTATGATTGCTCAGGGTGCATGTCTATTGTAACATAAATGTTATAGTTTAAATGTTATAGTTACAGTTAAAATACTGGTTTTTAGACTGCTGCACAGCACAAGAACTCAAGAGTAAAACATTTACAAATTCCAGCAAAATGAATTAAACTAATGCTGACATATACTATGTTCAGAGAGTTTTCTTCATCCGTTAATTTTATACAGTGTTAATTTTTACTTTTCTTTAAATAAATTTGCAAAATGTATAACATTTACAGCTGTACTTCTGTGAAAACAAAATTAAATCTTTCCTCTCTGAGCTTTTATTTTTAGAAATTGTATACTGAGTAGGGACAAATGTTGTGTGGTCTATGACACAATTTACAAATAACAAAATAAACAGTTTTATTGTTAAACATACATAGCTTTGTGAAGAAATCAAACAAATCAAACAAGCCTGCCTGAGGCCTGTTTGAAACTAGAACCTTGATGCTGTGACAGTGATAACATTACACCAGTAGTACACTAGTAATGCAGGGGAGTGTAAAAGAAGAGGGCGACCTGATTGCATTTCATAAAAATATTCCTTTTTTTCTCAAATATGTGTACGAGAGGTGATGAAGACTAAATCGATGAATATGTAACTGTTCTTGAGGTCTGTTAGATCAGACCTTATTGTATGAATTCTTATCTGAATATCTTACAAACTAGAGAGATTACATTGGAATTACTGTTTTATGAAGCAATATGGTCTGAACTGTGAGAAAGTCTAAAGGTGGAGAAAAAGAAAACTCCCCTTTGTTCTGAAAAGGGAGTATCACAAAATGGTAACAATACAAGAATACACTGTTAGACAAAATGCGCAAAATCCCTACCCTCACCTATGGCCACGAGCTGTGGGTAGTGACCGAAAGAACGAGATCGCGGATACAAGCGGCAGAAACGAGCTTCCTCCGAAGGGTGGCTGGCCTCTCCCTTAGAGATAGGGTGAGAAGTTCGGCCATCCAGGAGGGGCTCAGAGTAGAGCCGCTGCTGCTCCACATCGAAAGGAGCCAGCTGAGGTGGTTCGGGCATCTGACAAGGATGCCCCCTGGGCACCTCCTGGGTGAGGTGTTCCAGGCATGTCCCACCGGGAGGAGGCCCCGGGGCAGACCCAGGACACGCTGGAGAGATTATATCTCTCGGCTGGCCTGGGAACGCCTTGGTGTTCCCCCGGATAAGCTGGAGGAGGTGGCTGGGGAGAGGGAGGTCTGGGCCTCTTTGCTTAGGCTGCTGCCCCCGCGACCCGGCCTCGGATAAAGCGGATGAAGATGGATGGATGGATGTTAGACAAAATAAAATAAACTGCTATCAAGCTGGCCACACTTAAGCAGTCAGTGGGTTACTGTTATTTCTATCTTTCCTTCTTTCTTTTCCCTTTAATCTTTCTTTCCTTTTACTTCTTTGTTTCCTCTGGGCCCAAGGCTTAGTGACTGATGTGTGTTTATAGCTCTTTAGAGAAATGAGGAGTGGTGTGTGTGCAATAGGTTTCCTTTCTTCTCTACTTTTGTCCTATTCCTTGTCTCCCATGCATAAAATTGCTGTTCACATTCACACACATGCACACACGATCATAGACAGTAGGCACATTTTATCTAATCAGTTTCCTGTAGATAAATCAAAGAGCGCCTTCTACATTTATAAAAGAGAGAGAGAGAGAGAAGGTCTGTGCTACTTTTTGACTGAAGGTTCCTCTGATATATATGTTTTATTTCTGTGATGTCTTTCTGTCTCCCTGCAGACAAGTATAAAGGAGGGTGTTAAAAGTCCGCTTGTTCACTGTAGCTGTTTTATACTACGTTACCCATGATGCACCTCGGTATCCGTACTTCCGGTTGGGAACGTGTTCAGCGCAGTTCTGCACAGATGAGAGGTGTGTCGGAGGAGTAACGTATTTACTTGCATTCCTGTGTGAGTTAATACTGTGTGCGTACTTACCATGTGAGTATTGTAAGATGAGAGTGATGCTTGTTTGACTTTATCTGTGTATTTTGCTACGTAAGAAGCTAGTCCCGTTGCTATCGCTAAGATGCGTTTTTTTGGCCTACTGCAGGCAGCCTTGTGTTCAGCCCATATTTCATTCCATATACGACTTACTGTCAAGCATTGTAGTTGTAGGTGGATGTAACTATTTACTATGTTTATTCTCTGAAGCGTTGTAATCTGCAGAGGTCTGGTTTGCCAATGTATATACGAGCCAGAAATTCACGGGGGCAGCAACCCAAGCAGAGATCCCTCTCCCCAGCCACCTCCTTCAGCTTGTCCGGGGGAACACCAAGGTGTTCCCACGCCAGAAAGAGATATAATCTCTCCAGTGTGTCCTGGGTCTGCCCCGCAGCCTCCTCTCGGTGAGACATGCCCGGAAATCCTTACCCAGGAGGCATCCTTGTCAGATGCCCGAACCACCTCAACTGTCCCCTTTAGATGTGGAGAAGCACCTTGTCTACTCTGAGCCCCTCCTGAATAGCCCAACTTCTCACCCTATCTCTAAGGGAGAGGCAAGCCACCCTTTGGAGGAATCCCATTTCCGCCGCTTGTGTCTGCGATCTCATTCTTTTGGTCACTACCCACAGCTCGTGACCATAAGTGAGGTAGGGACGTAGATCGACCGGTAAATTGAGAGCTTTGCTTTTACACTTAGCTCTCGCTTCATCACAGGGGCCGCATCACTGCGGCAGCTGCACCGTCTGTCTGTCGATCTCCCGTCCCCTTCTCCCGTCACTCGTGAACAAGACCCGTTGCTATCGTTACACTCGCTACACTCCTCCACTTGGGGCAGGAACTCGTCCCTGACCCGGAGTGGGCACTCCACCCTTTCCCGGCTGAGGACCATGGCCTCTGATTTGGAGGTGCTGATTCTCATTCCCACGGCTTCACACTCGGCTACAAACCGTTCCAAGGGGAGCTGGAGGCCATCACCCGATGAAGCCAACAGAACCACATCATCAGCAAAAAGCATAAATGCGATCCTGGGACCACCCAAGTGAAAGCCTTCCGCCACTTGGCTATGCCTAGAAATTCTGTCGATAAAAATTATGAACAGAATCGGTGACAAAGGGCAGCACTGGCGGAGCCCATCACCTACCAGGATCGAGTCCGACTTATTGCTGGCTATGCGGCCCAAGCTCTTGCAACGGTTGTTTAATGGACTGAATGGCCGCCCGTAGCAATGAGCCAGATACCCCATGCTCCCGGAGCACCCCCCACCCCACTGGACCCTTGAGGGACACGGTTGAATGCTTTCTCCAAGACCACAAGACACATGTACTGTAGACTGATTGAGCAAACACCCATACACCCCACAAGTATCCTTGAGAGGATAAAGAGCTGATCCAGTGTTCCACAACCAGACGAAAACCGCATTGTTCCTCCTGTATCCGAGGTTCAACTAATGGATGGCCTCTCCTCTCCAGTACCCTGGCATAGACTTTCCCAGGGAGGCTGAAGAGTGTGATTCCCCTGTAGTTGGAACACACCCTCCATTCCTCTTTCTTAAAGATGGGGACCACCACCCCGGTCTGCCAGTCCAGGGGTACTGGCCCTGATCTCCACGCATCATTGTAGAGACATGTCAACCAAGACAGCCCTACAACATCCAGAGCCTTCAGGAACTCGGGGCGGACCTCGTCCACCCCAGGGGCTCTATCACCAAGGAGTTGTTGAACTGCCTCAGTGACCTCGCCCCCAGAGATTGGCGGGTCATCCCCTTCATCCCCAGACTCTGCCTCCGCCACAGAAGACGTGCCAGTGGGATTGAGGAGGTCATTGAAGTATTCTTTTCACCGCCCGACAATTTTCTCAGTCGAAGTCAGCAGCACTTCACCCGCACTATACACAGTGCAGGTAGAACACAGCTTTCCCCTCCTGAGCCGCCTGACGGTTTGCCAGAATCTCTTCGAGGCAGTTCAAAAGTTTTTTTCCATGGCCTCTCCGAACTCCTCAAACACCCAAGTTTTTGCTTCAGCCACCACCCGCGCCACATTCCGCATTGGCCTGTCGGTACCTATCAGCTGCCTCCGGAGTCCCACAGGCTAAACAAGCCCAGTAGGACTCCTTCAGCTTGTTGGCTCCCCTCACCTCTGGTGTCCACCATTTGGTTCAGGGATTACCACCACAAAAGGCACCAACTAGCTTGCGGCCGCAGCTCACTGCAGCGACTTCGGCAATGGAGGTGCTGAACATGGTCCATTGGGACTCAATGTTCCCAGTCTCCCTCGGAATGCTGTTGAAGCTCTGCCGGAGGTGTGATTTGAAGAATTTCCGGACCGGGGCCTCTGCTAGGCATTCCCAGCACACCCTCACTGTACTTTTAGGCGCCTCCCACGCCACCTGATCCAACTCACCACCAGGTGGTGATCAGTTGACAGCTCAGTCCCTATCTTTACCCGAGTGTCTAAAACAAATGGCCTCAGGGTTTACAAAATCGATCATCGACCCGTGGCCTAGAGTGTCCTGGTGCCACGTGCACTTATGGACACTCTTGTGTTTGAACATGGTGTTTGTTATGGCCAAACTGTGGTTTGCACAGAAGTCCAATAACAAAACACCACTTGGGTTCAGATCCGGGAGGCCGTTCCTCCCATTCACGCCCCTCCAGGTCTTGCTGTCATTGCCCACGTGAGCACTGAAGTCTCCCAGTAGGACAACAGAGTCCCCAGGATGAGCACCCTCCTGTACCCCACCCAGGGACTCCAAGAAGGCTGGGTACTCTGAATTGCCACTCGGCACATCAGCGCAGACAACGGTCAGAACCCGTTCCCTGACCCGAAGGCGAAGGGAACAAACCCTCTCGTCCACTGGGAGAAACCCCAACATACCAGCATCAAGCTGAGGGGATACCAAGATACCCACCCCAGTCTGCCACCTCTCACCGGGGGCAACTCCAGACTGAGACAGAGTCCAGCCCCTCTCCAGGAGGCTGTTCCAGAGCCCAAGCCATGCTTTGACATGAGCCCGACTATATCTAGCTGGTACCTCTCAACCTCACCCACTAACTCAGGCTCCTTCCTCACCAGAGAGGTGACATTCCATGTCCCAATTGCCAGTCTTGGTAGCCGGGGATCGGTCCACCAGGTCCTCCGCTACTGGCCACCGCCCGACTCACATTGAACCCGACCCCTACGGTGCCTCCTGCGGATGGTGGGCCTGCAGGAAGATGGGCCCATGTCCCTTTTTTAGTCCACGGTGCCCGACTAAGGCCCGGCCACCAGATGCTCGCCCTCGGGCACCCTCACCAGGCCTGGCTCCAGGGTGGGGCCCCGGTAACCCTTTCCTGGGCAGGGTGAACTGTTCCCTTGATGGTCTTGTTATAGGGGTTTTCTAAATTGCTCTATGTCTGGTCCCTCATCCAGGACCAATTTGCCATGGGATACCGTACCAGGGGACAAAAGCCTCCAGACAACATAGCCCCTGGGATCTCTGGGACACACAAACACCTCCACCACGACAAGGTGGTGATTTTTTCACTAGTTTTGATTTTGCCTACAGGCAGTATCACTACTGGTAGCATTAGACAATACCTGGAAACTAGTTGCACATGTAGTTCAATACCTCCAGCAGGACTGGTATCTGCTCCATTGTACTAGAAGGAACAGGATTATGGAATTATTTTTCTATTATAAGTCACACACTAGAAAAAACTTAATCCAAGCAAATAATTTAATTTTACAGGAGCAATTAAATTCCTTGTGAGTAAATGCTGTAAATTCAATAACCTGTGTGTGTAGAATTTAGCAGAGATAAGAGCTTTTGTTAATAGTGTGAACATATCAATCCGGGACCATCCAGTCTGGTAGTGCGTACTGTCCAGTTCGCAGACCATATTTCTCTGCTATTAGTTCTTCTTAACTGGCTCCCAGTCAAATCCAGAATTTAATTTAAAATAATTTCCTTCACATACAAACTCTGAGCACTTCCCTTTCAGACTGCAGGCTTACATGTGGTTCCTGGAGTCTTTAAAAGTAGAATAGGAGGCCAAGTCTTCAGTTCTATGGCCCATCTTGTATGGATCCAGCTTCCAGTTTGGATTTGTGAAAGACACACTCTGTACATTTAATATTAGAATAATATCATGCATAAGAAGCTTTAAAATAGACCTCATGGGTTAACAGCTGAGTTACACTGGAGACATTGTAACTGTATCATAAGTACTGCTTTAACCTCAATAACTTCAGGGTGACACTGGATACATTGCAGCTGTGGGGTTGTCACAGGAAATCATGTTTCACTAAATAAATTAATCTTCTCTGTAGTCTTGTTCTTTTTTTGTCCTGTTTGTCTCCTCAATATTCAACATTGTAGTTATATCATGTTTTATAACTTGTCAGTAAAATGACCAAAGTGAGATTTTTCAGCACATCTCTATGCACTGCACATAAATTGGTTTGTTTTAGCCCTATTTATGGTGTTCCTAAAAACTAAATTCAGACAGTGCAGTTAAATATTTTAACAGGTTTTTTTTAAGACTTGGAGCCAGCTGAATTTAGCTGTTGAACACTGGGGCTACCCTTCCGTGAATTGGCTACAGACGTTATCTTGGTGGAGGGGTTTGTGTGTCCCAGGGATCCCAGGGGCTATGTTGTTGGGGGGCTTTTGGCCCCTGGTAGGGTCTCCCATGGCAAATCGGTCCTGGATGAGGGACCAGACAACTAGCAATTCAAAGGACCCCTATGAGTAGAAAATTAAGGCAACAGTTCATCCTGCCCGGGACAGAGTTACCGGGGCCCTGCTCTGGAGCCATGTCTGGCCCATGCCTGAGGGCAAGCATCTCGTGGCTGGGCCTTAGTCCATGGGGACCGGCCGGGCACAGCCCAAAAAAGGGACATGGGCCCATCCTTCTGTAGGCCCACCACTGGCAGGAGGCACTGTAGGGGTTGTGTGCAATGTCTGCCTGATGGCAGCCAGGAGCAGAGGGCCTTGCGGACCGATTCCCGGCTACCTAGACTAGCAATTGGGACATGGACTGTCACCTCTCTGGTGGGGAAAGAGCCTGACTTAGTGCATGAGTTTGAGAGGTACTGGCTAGATATAGTGTGGGTCACCTCAACGCATGGCTTGTGCTCTGGAACCAGTCCCCTGAAGAGGACCTGCACTGTAAAAAAGAAAAAGTTGAGAAAACGTAAAATTTCAAGGCAACATGATGCAAGAGATTTTTGAGTTTTCTCAACTTTTGCAACTGTTGTTGACTTAACTAAGATTTCCAAGTTCTGCCAACTTGGTTCTTCTTGTTCACCTAATTAGGATAATCCTGGAAGTCTAACAAAGAAATTCTGGTTTCAATGCCATGTTTTTCTGCCTTCACCAAACAAGGATATTCTTGTTGAGTAATCATACAATTCTTACTCCGTGAGTTGAAAATGTACCTATATAAACAAAGGAAAATGTATGCTGTGATTATACTTGAGAGAACACTCAATAAATAGATATAGAATAAAACAAAGCACAATTCAATGTTATCTAAAAGCTTATTTATTTTGTTCAACAGTGCTTTCAGTACATTTCAGAATGTCATGGGCAGTAGGGTGAATTTCTGTTAAAAAAAAAAAAAAAGAAAGAAAAAGAAATAAACAAAAATGTGTTGCCAGTTTATTTTGGGTGCTTTGAGCACCCCAGCAGAGACGTTAAAATTCCAGAGTCCAGAACCAAAAAAGAAAAATGTCCAGCAACTTAATAATTCACGCACACACCCTGACCATCTTGTAAAAGCTGAACATAACTATTGCACCTTAAATAGGGTAATTCCACAAACGATTGCCTATGAACCCAGACATTAACATGTTACATGGGCTTACTATGATGAACTATGGAAGTTAAAAGTTATTACAAATGTTACCATCAATGAAGAGGAAACTAACAGGTAAAACACCAGTTCTATGCTTCATGTGAAGTGGAAAACACTATAACAAATCTTTTAAAATACTACAAGACAAATTTTCACCATATACTCTCAACAATACAGATTCATCTGACTTAAATTTACATTTCGAATAATGATTTATCCACTTCACCATCATATTGTCCGACCAGGTCAAAATAAGATGGCCTCAATTGCTTTAAAGGTGTAACTCATCTGCTTTGGATAATCAATGTTGAGGGCATACAGAAGGCCAAAGAGGTATGCCAAAGCAGTAGAGCGATCTGGAATGTTATGCAGCACGATGTCTCCTTCCAACACAACTGCATGTTCTCGCACAGACGTATCGGCATCGTCATCTTGTAGGATGGTGAGGATGGCAACTGATGCACTGTTCAACACTGGTTCCAAAATGTCAGTGTCCTGAAGAAAAGTAAAATATGAATTATTGAAAGCTAAGAAAAACTAAAGACAAAACAAATTTCTAAAGATTGTGTGCTATCATGTACATGTGTTTTGTTTGAAGCCAACATCTTTTTCAGTTTCTGTTAAGAGAAAAGTATACTCACTTCTAAAAATGTCAGATAAAGAAGCACTTCACTCACCTGTTCGTCAAGTTTATCCAGGAGGTCTTCCATCTCCTCACAAAGAGCTCCCTTCTTAGACCAGTACAGATTCAGCAGGCCAGGCACAAATTTGTCAAGGGATGCATTGAAGGTCCCCAGGAGGTCTTTGCTTGTGATCCGATGAAATTTTTCAGATATTTAAACAAGACATTCACCAAAATATTGTCATTTATTCAGCACAGAAAATCCCTGGGTAGCGGTCTTGGACAGTCTGCACCATGTTATATGCCTGACTGCGTTATCAACAGCAAAACCTACTTCAAAAATCTCTCATGAATACGTATTTTGCACAGGAATAGAAATACCCTCCACAAAACCCAGTATCAATATGCAAATACATATTATGTTCTAAGTTGCACCAAAATCTGTGACCAATCAGATTCTGTGACCTGCCTTAGTATTCTTTCCCTAACCATCTCAGTCTATAGAAGTCCTATTTCTAGCACTAAAACAAACAAAAAAAAACAAAAAAAAACCACGCCAAGTCAAAATTATGAGATTGCCTTTCTGTTTCACAATTTCGATTTAGCATGGGGAATCTTTTCTTGAAAGAAATTTCCTTACACATTTTCGGTGTAAAGAAAGGTTCAGGGTAAGGATTTCAATGTAACACTGGCAAGGGTCTTGACTGGAATAGTAGCACAATATTACCCCAGCAAATACTGTACTACTTCAATATAATCAATCTAGTATAAATCATGCCCAATTTGAATAATAATTAAATTATAAATAAATTAGGACAGTCTTACCTCCTCAGAGTAAAACAGCGCAGGTCATCTCTCCTGGACACACACACTGGACACCACAGGCTGACACTCCACGACCTCTCTCCGCCTGAGAAAAAATGTTTGCAATAATGAAACATTTCAATATAACGTAGAAAAAAAAACAGGAAAAAAAAACGAGTTACAGATCGGACTTCCTGATCCTTACTGCGCATGTGCAAAGTCGGACAGTACAGATCGCGTCTACCTGTGGAATTGTACATAAAATCAATACTCCACCAACAAAAAGGCTCTCAAAACAATACAATACTTTCCACAGCTTTGAAGGATGGTCAGGTGTATCCTTCGTGGCCCACCCCATGCCAGAATTCATAGCGCGGCCCAGCCGATTCTAGTTTCCAACAATGGCGGCAGCCACTTAGTTTTAATATTACTCTTATTACCCTTTCTGGGTCACAAAGTAAACTTTTAAGATATTTTCAGGTGAGAATGTAGCTGTGTAAATTTCAAATATCTGCTCAGTTTATTAAGACAACACATATTTGCAAAAATGCTTCTACGTTTTCGGAGACGTCTGTTACCACCGGCTTCGATAGCTAGCTGGCATATCATTTTCACCCCCCCCCTCCCGCGCGGTCCTTCGCTAGCTTAAACATGATATATAAGTCACTTAGATAACTTAAATATGTTATTGTTTGCCTTTTTTCCAGTGTTTGACTCAATCCACCCTCCTGGGTCCTGAGGAGGATGCAAACTAGGCGCTTGTAGAAAATCCTAATAATAGATCTCGTTAGCTTACCTGCTAGGGCAAATAGTCAGCTTGTCCTGTCCAAAAAATGGTCAAAAAATACACTCCAACTTCAGACCAGGTAAAATCCGTAATGGTCGAAAAATTGTAATTTCCATCCAACTTTGGCCACGTTTCTTCAAATTTTCTTAGCAGGTTTTCAGTCCAGAACACATTGACAAACCACTATCTATCACACAGCTCAGGTCTGCTCAGGCTCGTGTGGTCTAGTTCAAACTTGTTCACCACGTGTGCAAGTCATCTACGGGGTTTCCCACTGGTTCCCAACTTGACTCAAAAAATCTACTCAAAAGTTGATAATCTTTGTTATGCTCTCTAGAAAATCTTAGTTAGGACAACAATGGAAGAAATTTGTTGGGCAGACAAGCTTTTTTAGGTTGTAAATGGAAAGTTTTATTTCTAAGTCAGTTTAATTTGAAAACTTTAATCAAATCAACAATTACTAGTTATCGTTTTTACAGTGTGGACTCTGTCACAGGCTGCAGTTGCCATGGGTGAGAGGCGGCAGGCTGGGGTCGGTATCCTTGTTTCCCTTTGGCTTGCTGCCTCAAAGTTGGGGTTTCATTCTGTCTTCTCGCTTCCTGATTTTTCTGTTTTACGTCACAATTAAACCTGGGTTTTCGGTTGCGGAACATATGCACTGTCCTGGGAGGGGCATCTATGGACATGCACCAGCTAATGTAGTCACTCACAGTCTCTGTGTATTCATAGTTTTTGCCCGTGGGGCCTCTTTGAAAGTGCTCCAGTCTGTGGCCTCTAAGCGTCCCTGCAGGCTAGCTTTCACACTTTCAGTTCAGGTAGGACTTTGTCTTTAGCCTTTTGTTGTAAACTGGTTTGACCCGGATTACTGTGATCAGACTTTCCAAAGTGGGATTTTGGTTCAGCTGAAAAGCGATTTCTGATGTTGCTGTAGCAGTCATCCAATGTTTTATTTCCCCTGATGGGGAAAGTCATAAACTGATGGAATTTAGGCCTATTTTTCCAGAGATTGTAATGGTTGCGTAACAGACGCAAATGGTGCAAAAAAAGGTGCTCTTTACTCTACAGCTGTTTACCCTAAATATCTCAATGACTTTTTATCTGAAAAACAGGTCATATCCTATTCGGCATGTCTTTTTCAGTATTTTCTGTTTTACAGTCTAGCTTGCTCAGAGTTTTTTCTCTTGGCAGCCATGGCCTATGACAGATATGTGGCTATATGCAAATCTCTTCAATATCCAACCATCATGAGAAAAAAAGACTGTGAGTATTTTCCTGTTCATAGCTTTGCTTGTGCCTGCTTTTATATGACAATCCAAGCAATAGGGAGTGCTAAAGCTAAATTGTGTTCCTTTTATTTAAATGAAACATTTTGTAACAACAGAATTTATACTTTTCAGTGTGTAAGATCAGAATTATTTGCTGCCTTTGCTTTGGTTTGTTTGCTAGATCTTGGAATACTCCCTCTGTTATTCATACTTTACACATACACAAAAATATTCTTAATGTCTTATCGAAGTTGTAAAGAAATTAGGAAGAAAGCTGCAGAGACCTGTTTACCCCACCTTACAGTTTTAATTACCTTTTCCTGTTTAGGTTGCTATGATGTCGTTATAGCCCGAGTGGAATCAGATTTTCCAAAAACTGTACGCTTAATAATGACATTACAACTAGCTTTGTATCATCCTTTGTTCAATCCATTTGTATATGGGCTTAAAATGAAGGAAATTTTTAAACACCTGAAAAGCTTGCTTTCTCCACCCCCTGCCAAAAAAAAGAAAAAATTTGATGCATTAATTCTGAATTGTTAAGATTCTTAAGCTATTTTAAAAATAGTTTTGTTAAATATTAAAGTCTTGAAATTGATTTATTCTGCGTTTTTTGCATCATTGTTATAAATTTAATCTGCAGAATTTAAACCTGTTTTTCCCTGTTTTTTGATCACGATTTCTCTGGTACATGTTTATTGTAACATAAATATGTTATGCTTTATATTTTGAATTACAAGAACTCAAGAGTAAAAAATCTACTAACTCCAGTAGTATAAATTAAAGTGACAGGTATTATGTTAAACCTCCAAGAGAATTTTCTTTATCAGTTAACTGTATACAGCAATATTCTTACTGTAACTCAAACTAAATAAGCATTGTGTGGAGTTTCAAGATGTTTTTGTGGAGGAAATATACTACCACTAAATAAGAACTGTTTTATGTTTATTTATGTTTTATTTACAAATAACAAAAGTTATTTCTTCATGATACTTTCAGTGTTTTTACCTGCTATTTAGTAATCAATAGTTTCAGCATCCGTAGAGCACAAACATTTTGTTGCAGGTTAATTTTGATTTAAGATTCCTTAAGAGTAAAGAGCATTAGCCATAGAGGCCCATGTGAATAAGCCAAACTAAGTTTGGCATTTCACTCCCACCTCTTCATCTTCAGCCAATTAAGAATTAACCTTTAACTTAGCCTAACTTGTACTGTATTTTGGACTTACAGGCCACACAGGCCTCATGTAGGTTTGAAACCAAAATCTTGATGCTTTGACAGTGTTAACAATGCACTAGAAGTACACTAGTAGAATAAGGGGAATGCAGAAATTAAAGAGTAATCTCCCTTAGTAAGGCCAAGGCCTCCAGTAGTAAGGCCAAAATGATTTCATGACCTAATACTGAATACTAAGGTGCACTGATTTGATTGAATACACTAAAAAGACATGATATCTAATGTTAAAACTGATAAACTTCATTGTAGTTTTGCAAATCTTCTTTCACAGTTAGTGGAGAAGATGACTGTGTAGAAGTGAGAAGGAGGACCCAAGTGCTGACACAGAAAGAGTAAACATTATTCTAGGGTGATAAAACAGTTTTAAAAAGGCAAATGCCAAACTAAACCATAACCTAAACTAGGAGAGCTAAGTCTAAACATAAAAAACCCCTGCAATGTGAACGTGAACATAGAAACCTGACATGAGAAACTTGAAACACGAAAACCTGCCATGAATTTATAAACCTGGAAATATGGCAAGACATGGATACAAACCAGAAAAACAGATAAGGAATGAATGAAAACGCACAGACAAAATACACATAGGAGGAGATGAGGGGAAGTGGAAACACGTGGAAAACAGCTGATACAAATGAACATAATAACACCACAGGGGACGTGAAACTAAACACAATGCACATGGAAACACCAGAGTCTTTATAATATAGCCGGCACAACCCTGCTCATGGCCGGCTGGGGCCGTCATCCGTCGCTCTGGAGCAGCTCGCGCCTTGACCTTGGACCCAGGTCGAGCAGGCTCCCCTGGCACAGGGACCTCTGTCTCCCCACACGGTTCCTCCACTGCTCCCGGCTGGAGCAGCCTTTCATACGGCGGCTCATCCCCCTCCAACAGGCACGGGCCCTCTTGCCCCTCGTTCACTTCTGGTTGGAGCTTCTCCTCCACCACTCCACTGCTCCCGACAGAAGTAGCCCTTCAGCCGGCTGTTCCCCCTCCTCTGGCTAGCGTGCACCCCCATGCGCCTCATCCACCACCTCTGGCTGCCGAAGTGCCCCACACGGCTCCTCCACCGCTTCCCCACCACCAGGTTCCACCTGTGGGGTTAGCGGCAGCAGTGTGGACCACGCCTGGAGCATCATTGCAGCTCTGCGATTTGCCCCAGATGGCGGTCAGCCTGGTCCCGCAACTATTCCTGCTGGCGCCGTGCCTCCGTCACCTGCTCCAGCTGGGTGGCTGCCATTTCGGCCACCATTTGGGCCAGCTCCCCCCTTTCCTGGCTCTGGTTTGTTCCCCATCGTACCGCGTCCCGGGATTTTGGCACCACTGTGGTGTGGTTGAGACACGACAGGTCCACAGGTTGTTATTCAGAGCCATCCTTATTCATTCCGCGGCTGCAGCTCTCGGCTGGCATTTGCATATACATCACACCACAATACACAATCAATCAATCAATCAATCTTTATTTATAAAGCACTTTTCATACAGAAAAAATGTAGCACAAAGTGCTTTACATAGTTAAAAGCAGCCCACCCCACCCTCCAACTCACTCCCCACACTCTCAATACACATATATCCCCCCACCCCCACCCACACACACATACACACACGCGCACACTTAAAGAGTAAAAATTGGGCTGGGCTCGCATGAGCCAAGTGAGGAAACATTATAACAGAGAGCCGTCTGCACCGGGAGCCGGTCACAGACCGCAGCCTCCGGGCTGGGCACACAGCCGGAGGGAGGCAAAGGAGCCCCCCAACCAGGCTGAGAGGACCCCCAGAAACCCAGCAGCCACAGTCAATAACAGCCCCGGTGCAGAGAGCGCCCTCCGAGGAAACACTGGAGATATGACGCAATACGATGTATACAGGGTAAAATGATAAAATAAATAAGAACAGGATACAATATAAATATAAATATAAATAGAGTAAGAAGATTAAAAAATGAATAAGAATAAAATCAAGAAATATTAGGTAAATCCTAAATTAATAATAGAATAACAGGATAGAATAAATAAGCATAAAAAATAAATAAACGCTAAGTAAAAGCTAAATTAAAAAGGTGGGTCTTGAGCCTGTTCTTAAAAACATGTACGTTCTCTGCGGCCCTGAGCTCCTCCGGCAGGCTGTTCCACAGACAAGGACCATACCACTGAAAAGCTGCCTCTCCGTGAGTATGTGTCCTAACTTTAGGGACAATCAAAAGGCCAGTACCAGAGGACCTCAGGGTCCGCGAGGGTTCGTATGGTAAAAGCAGATCTGAGAGATAAGAAGGCCCAAGACCATTAAGACATTTAAAAACCAAAAAAAGAACTTTAAAATCGATCCTGAAACACACGGGGAGCCAGTGCAGCGATTCTAAAACCAGTGTAATGTGGGCCCGCCCTCTGGTCTTCGTCAGCACACGAGCTGCCGAGTTTTGCAAGAGTTGTAAAGTTGAAATATTCTTCTTAGGAAGACCAGAGAGCAGGGCATTACAGTAATCAATGCGACTGGTAATAAAAGCATGCATCAGCATCTCCGTGTTGGCCCGAGAGAGAATAGTGCGGACTCTGGCTATATTTTTTAGATGATAAAATCCAATTTTGGTTACATGTTTAACATGTGGGATAAAACCAAGCTCAGAGTCAAAAATAACACCCAGGTTTTTCACTTGTAGCGAAGGACATAGTGAAAATGCCTCTAATTTAGACAAGAGTTTCTCTCTCTGAGCCTCAGGACCGACAATTAAAACTTCAGTTTTGTCCTGGTTAAGCTGTAAAAAGTTTTCTGCCATCCAAGATCTTATATCCAAGATACAGTTAAAAAGGGCATCCATTGGTCTGGTGTCATCAGGAGACACGGAGATGTACAGCTGCGTGTCATCAGCGTAACTGTGGAAGTTCACTCCATGCCTCCTGATGACACTGCCGAGAGGCAACATATACAAATTAAAAAGTACAGGGCCTAGAACCGACCCTTGAGGCACACCACATGTCATTTTATGGATCTTAGAGGAGCATGTATCCATACTCACCATAAAAGTTCTGTCAGAGAGATAGGAAGTGAACCAGTTATGTACAGCACCAGAGAGGCCCACCATGTGTTTCAGTCTGTTTAAAAGAATAGCGTGGTCTACTGTATCAAAGGCTGCGCTTAGATCCAGTAGCACCAGGACTGAGAGCTTTTGGGAGTCCCAGTTACATCTAAGATCATTTAGAACCTTTAGGAGAGCAGTCTCTGTGCTGTGGTTCACCCTAAATCCAGACTGGAATATCTCCAGGATCTGTCTATCATTGAGAAAATCAGTAATCTGAGTAAAAACAAGTTTTTCTAAGACTTTACTTAAAAATGGTAAGTTGGATACAGGTCTGTAGTTATTAAAATCATTACAATCCAAATTGCTCTTCTTCAGAAGGGGCCTCACCACCGCCGTTTTAAAGGCAGCAGGGAAGACACCCAACTGAAGAGAGCAATTCATCATGTATAAAAGCTCAGCCTCAAAAAATCCATAAAGTGTTTTAAAGAGTGAAGAAGGAATTGGATCTAAAAGACATGTGGTGGGTCTCACTGTGGAGAAAACCTTCTGAAAGTTCTCAGCATTAACCAGGACAAAGCTGTCCAGTGTCTCCTCAGGTACAATCGAGCCCTCAGATGTGTTTACAATCATATTGCGATTAGATAAAATATCAGATCTGATGGCGCTGATCTTTCCCCTGAAGTGGTCTGCAAACTGCTCACAGAGTGAGTCTGTGGGGGTTCTTTTGGAGCTTTTAAAATCAGGGTTAAATAAATGATCTATGGTGGAAAAGAGGACCTTGGGATTATTTTTGTTAATACTGATTATTTTGGCGAAGTATGAATTTCTTGACTTCCTTAATGTATTATTGTACATTTTAAGTTGCTCGGAAAATATTTGATGGTTGATATTATTTTTATTTTTCCTCCATCTCCTTTCTGCTGCCCTGCAATTTCTTTTGAGTTTTTTGACTTCTTCGTTTCTCCAGGGTGATGCATGTTTTACGTTAATCTTTTTGGTGGTGAGTGGAGCAACGGAGTCAAGGCTTTTCTTCAGTTTGCTGTTAAAATAACTAAAAATCAAATCGCAGGGTGCAGGTAAAATCACAGGGGGGCATTCGTCTAAAACCCTGGTAAAATTTGCAGCCACTACAGAGGTTAGATAGCGCCTCCTCACAGTTCGCACCGAGGTCTTCCGCTGAATAAAACCGGTGATGTTAAAAAACACACAGTAGTGGTCAGAGACAGCCAAGTCAACAACAGAGGACACGCTGGTGGACAGCCCATGGGTGATGACCAGGTCCAGAGTGTGTCCTCTGTTGTGAGTCGGCTGTGTGACGTGCTGGATAAAATCCAAACAGTGAAGAATGTTTAAGAATTATTTTGTTGCAGGGTCAGAAGGATTATCTATGGTTGCCACTGGTTGCCACTCTGCCCAACCCCTAATTCCCCAACATATGCTCCCATCCAAGTAAGGTCTATTTCAGGGACGTCCTTGCTTACTTCAGAAGGACATTCTGCATGTGTTACAATACGATAACTGAGACCCCGGACTGTTGAGCAACTGAAATTGTACATCAAGCAAGAATGGGAAAAAATTCCACCTATGCAGCTCCAACAATTAGTGTCCTCTGTTCCCAAACGCTTATTGGTGTTGTTAAAAGGAAAGGTAACATAATACAGTGGTAAACATGCCCCTGTCGCAGCTTTTTTGGAATGTGTTGAAGGCATCAAATTCAAAATGAGTGAAGATTTTCAAAACAACAATAAAGTGTATCAGGTTGAACATCAGATAATTAGTCTTTGTAGTGTATTCATCTGAATATACTCGAGGTTGAAAAGGATTTGCAAATCATTATATTCTGTTTTTATTTAAGTTTTACACAACATCCCAACTTCATTGGAATTGGCATTGTACAGGGTGGGCCATTTATATGGATACACCATAATAACATGGGAATGGTTGGTGATATTAAAGTCCTGTTTGTGGCACATTAGTATATGTGAGGGGGGAAACTCGGCAAGGTGGGTGGTGACCATGGTGGCCATTTCATCAGTGGCTGTCCTAGCTTCATTTAGCAAGAGCCCACAGCGTAGCACTCGCCGCATGTCACTGGAGAGTGGCATTAGTCGAACATCCCTTCGGTGGATATTAGCTACTCACAAATGGCACCCTTACAAACTCCAGCTACTGCAGCATCTCAACGAGGATGACCCAGATCGGCGCACAGAATTTGCAGAATGGGCAAAGCAAAAATTGGAACAGGAACCTCAGTTCACGCAGAAAAGTTTGTTCAGTGATGAGGCAAACTTTTATGTGAATGGTGAAGTTAACAAACAAAACCACCGCTATTGGTCTGACACTAACCCACATTGGATGGATCCCTCCAAGACTGTTGGACCAACAAAAGAGATGGTTTGGTGTGGTATATGGAATACAACGATAGTGGGTCCATTCTTCATCAATGGTAACCTCAAGGCCACTGGATATTTGAAATTGCTACATGATGATGTGTTTCCCTCTTTATGCACTGAAGCTGGCACGTTCCCTGAGTTTTTCCAGCAAGATGGCGCACCACCACATTATGGGTGCCAGGTCCGAGCATTCCTAGATGAACAGTTTCCTGGAAAGTAGATTGGTCGTCATAGGCCAGTTGAATGGCCCCCAAGGTCTCCCGATCTGACCCCCTTAGACTTTTGTCTTTGGGGTCATCTGAAGGCAATTGTCTATGGTGTGAAGATACGAAATGTGCAGCACCTGAAACTACGGATACTGGATGCCTGTGCTGGCATTTCTCCTGCGGTGTTGCTATAAGTATGTGAAGAGTGGGAGAAGAGGTTTGCATTGACAATCCAACACAATAGGCAGCACATTGAACACATTTTATAAGTGGTCAGAAACTTGTAAATAACTCATGAAAGAATAAAGTTACGTTGAAACCAAGCACACCGTTGTTTTTCTTGTGACATTACCAATAAGTTTGATGTGTCACATGGCCCTCTTCCTATTGAAAAAAAACAAAAGTTGTATTCAAGATGGCCGGCTTCTAAACGGCCACCATCGTCACCATCCATCTTGAGGAGTTTGCCCCCTCACATATACTAATGTGCCACAAACAGAACTTTAATATCACCAACCATATAACCCATGTTATTACGGTGTATCCATATAAATGGCCCACGCTGTACATCCCCAGAGGTTATTGAGAATGTCCAAGCTAAGATCCTGAAGGAACTGCAAATAGAAACAGACAAACTATTGGCTTTTAACCAACGGACATAGTAATCTTCTCGTCGTGTTCGGGTCAAACTTGACCGATTTAAGACTTAACACACTCATAAATATTGTCTCAAGGCCTTATTGTCTCAAAGCTTTATGATATCCTCCACACTATGCACTTGAACATATAAAAGTGATGAATACCTCTTTCACTGAATTTTGAGTGTTTTATTCAACCTTGTTACACCTGTGGTGTTCCCAGTCAAACGTGACCACCATAGAATATGAATGGGAATGCATGCATTCACTCACTCACTGACTGAACGACCCACTGAGTGACCCACCGAACAACCAAATGAAAGACCCACTGAACAACCCACTGAACAACCCACTGAATTACCCACTAAACAACCACTGAACGACTACTAAGGAACCCACTGAACAACCCAGTGAGCGACCCACTGAACTGAATTTGGTGGTTAAAAATGTTTTTTGTGTTAATTTAAGAGCAGCTAAAACGGACCAGTCGATTTTGACCGGGAACACTAAAGTAAGGGGCAGGAGGTGAACATGACCGGAGGGTGGAAAGGCAAAGTAAAAAGCCTTTAGTGACAGATGTAGCTATACCAAGTGATATCAACATCAGGAAAAAGGAAGACTAAAGCTTGAGAAATACTAAAGGCAGAGCTGGAAAAGATAGGGAGAGTGAAAGCAGCTATTATAAAAGCTGGAGCTCCACAGGCTAGAGTGCAATGGGAACAGTAGTAAGCAGCATTTTAAACAATGAGCCAACCCTGGCAGAAAAGAGCAGTGAAACTGAACTAGATTACGCCTAGTGACCTATAATAGCAAGTGCACTTTCTGAGCTGAGGATGAAGACTGTGCCTAGACTCAAGATAACGATAAACCAAGATGCTATTTTCCCACCTTTGCAGATGTGAAAAGTGCTCTATGTATCATCTCTACTGCCAGTGTCACTAAACCAATGAGCTCATATTCGTCACTTTCACAGTAATCCTAGAAGCACTCGGGTCAAGCATGCACGTAGAGTAAGCCCCCCATGGAGAAGAAGGCTGTAAGCTAAAATCAGGGAATCCTAGATGGATGTTCACTAGTTAACTCAGGTGCAGAAAGCAGGTCATGAGAGACAGATCCGGGATCAAAAAGAGGTACAACAAGATGTTCATAACTGAGTCTCTTGAAACCACCAAATAATGGTTCACAGCTCGTTCTGCTAGGGTGAAGAGAAACTCCAGCAAAGCAGAGACAGGCTACAAGAAAGCCTATGGCTCAATTTCCCAAACATACTGGATACTGGAATGCTTGGCAATGTACAAGACTAATAGTGGACTAATTGCATTCATCAGTAACTTAGGCACGCAAGAGAATAGTCCTCCACAGTGAATTCAAAACTTTGTAAAAGATTTTGAAAATTGTAGTTAGTGATCTGGAACGTCATGCTGTTTAGGTGGACAATGTACTTGCACAATCATTCTTTTATTGAACATCTCTTTGTAGACTGACTGGCCATTAACTTAACAAAATGTGGGTTTACCTGTGTAAAAGCAACACACATTGGACATTTGTGGACCAGAGTCAGATGCAGCCAGTACAAGCAAAAGTGCTGAGTATGGAACTCTTCACTGTGACAAAAAACATAAAAGTAGCTGATGCATTTCCAAGGTATGTGTGGTCAGTACAGCACTGAAATAAAACACAAGGTAGAGCAGATAATCCTAAATGCCCACAGTGAACTCATTGGCTGGACACATTAATTGTACACACCGTGTACAGTCAACTATAAGAGGCTGAGCAATGCCATTTTAGACCTCCTCCTCTCTGGAGAATGAATCAACCTGATAAAAACCTTCTCAAGACTCACATGATTCATTATGTATATGTGGTTCATGAATGATAAAGATATAATTCAAGTTCAGATATCTTTATGAACAGGACACACAACACAGGGTTTATGTTACTGTAATTTTGTTTAGTTTGGTTTGGTTTTTTTAAATTGTTTTATGTAGTCTGGTTATTCAGTTTATTTTTTTTATTAAATAGTTTTTGAAGACAATAATGGATCAAGAGTTAAATTTTACATATGTAACTCTGGACTGGTATGTGGACATTAACAAGTACAGATATGTTTTCTTTTTTATTATGTTTGCATTATATAGTCTAATAATCTGCACTAATTCTACTATTATGTACATAATCTGCATTCATAAAAACCTTCATGAGCCTATGTACATTTTCATTGCAGCTTTATTACTGAACTCTGTTCTTTACAGTACAACTATTTACCCAAAACTCCTGATTGACTTTTTATCTGAAAAACAAGTCACAACATATTCAGCCTGTCTCTTTCAGTTTTTTATGTTTTACACTCTAGGTGGTTCAGAGTTCTTTCTCTTGGCTGCCATGGCCTATGACAGATATGTGGCAATATGTAAACCTCTGCAATATCATATTATCATGAGAAAAACCACTGTGAGTATTTTTCTGATCATAGCTTGGCTTGTACCTGCTTGTCATATTGCAGTCCAAGCAATAGGGAGTGCTAACATTAAACTGTGTGACTTTAATATAAAGGGAATATTTTGTAACAATGCAGTTTACACTCTTCTGTGTGAAAGATCAAGATTAATTACCATCTTTGGTGTGGTTGCTTTACTAGATCTTGCAGTACTTCCTATGCTCTTTATAGTTTTCACTTATACAAAAATATTTATAGTCTCTTATCAAAGATGTAAAGAAATTCAGAAGAAAGCTGCAGAGACTTGTTTACCCCATCTTTTAGTTTTAATCAGTGCTTCTGTGTTTTTTGTGTATGATGTAAGCATAGCTCGGGTGGAAACAAATTTTCCAAAAACTGTACGGATAGTAATGACATTACAAGTAGTTCTGTATCATCCTATTTTTAATCCATTCATCTATGGACTCAAAATGAAAAAAAATTTCAAAACACCTGAAAAGGTTCTTTTCCAGGCCACAATCAATCCTTGTATTAAAAGTAAATGCCTAGTACAACATTGCTGTTATTTTTTGGCTGCAGTTACTTAAAACACTTTTCATATGACAACATGAAATCATCCAAACTATCATGTTTATATATTTTATGTATGAACAAGAAATGCAAGAAAATGTAAAGTTTAAAACATATCACTGTTGTGTTTTTGAAGAAGGGTATTGTAGTTACACCATTCTTTCAGACAGTGGACCTCATCTCTGTAGGCAGTGTCGTCATCGTCGGTGATGAGCCCCATCAGAGTGGTATAATCTGCAAATTTGATGGTGATGTTGCAGGGATGTCAGGGGGTGCAGTCTCTGGTGTAGATGTAAGTGTACTGTTAATGTTCATGGCGTCAGTTACACGATGGACCCATAGCCAACATAACAGAGCCAGCAGTGCACGGGCAGGAATTCATTTCTTACTTAGAAATTCAGACACCTCTTGATATTTAAAGAAGAAAGGGATGGGCGAAATCTGATTGTTTAACACAAACTCTGTTTGCCAGCAACCAAGCTGCTCTCAGCATCAAAAGACTCCACCTCCAACCTAAAGAAATATCAGGAAGTAAGTTCATTTTTAAAAACTAAAGTTAGCCTACTACAGTTACTTTGTTTTAGTTGTTATAGCATGAACAACCTGCTAGCTGCAAATAATTATTTGCAGTTCTGTAAGGACTAACCTCAGCTAACACCAGCTAACAATGTTAGCTCAGTGGTGAGCAGTCTTCAGTAATAGTAATAAATCACACAACAATAGTATGTAGTTGTAAAAAGCATGACAATATATTAAGTAATCCAAAGTATTCAGAATGCACACACATTGTGTAACTTAACCCTTTAGAGCCGATCGGAGCGGGAACGCTCTGTTATGCGTAACTATTTTTAAATCCCGGTAGCACTGCAACCACGAAAGCTAGCGCAAAAAATTTTTTTGCATATGAAACCGGAGGAGTTGTACTTACATATTGTGCCATCAGCTTGTCCTAGGTCACGGTTTCCTTCCACATAAAGCTTTGCAAAAACTGCATAAAAAGCGCTTGCAGGAACAAAAACATAATATTCCAGAAACACGCTTTGCCGGTCCGATCAGCTGTTCAAAACACTTCCTACGTTGGAATAGACGTCAGCGCGAACTTTTGCATTTCCGCCATTACCTGGCCGAAACCAGAAGTGACGTCATTTTCGCGGAAATGTAGTCTTTTTTGCGATCAGGGCCTCAGGGCCTATACTGCTCTTTTTAAAAGTTATCTTTGACTTTATGACTTTCTGTGTCGTTTCTGGGATGCTTAGGACTCATATTGCACTGCTGGAAATAGTTTATTTTGATGCATATGCTGCTTTTTTGCAAATTTGCAGTATAATATTTATTTTCGTTTTTCCTGCAGTGTATAAAAATTGGTGTATTTCAAAAATAAAACTATGAAGACACTCAAAATAAATTTCCTGTGGTGGGAAACTATTTTGTGCAACTTTTTTGTATTTACAGTTTTGAGGGATAAGCCTCTTAAATTTCTCTAACTACAAATATATGTTAAAAAATCAAAAACGATTTTCAATTTTTTTGTAGTTTATTGCACTTTTTTGCAATTTATGTAATTACTATGCACTTAATGAATACATATTATTAAAATCTGGGCTATAATGGTTGTATTGATGTATAGCAACTTGAAATGCTCCCAAAAATGGCTCCACAGCATGTAAAAATATAATATAAGCTCTGGCGGACTTGGTTCTATGGTAGGTCTTAAAGGGTTAATGGAATACGCTACTGTTACGTCCCTCTGCAGCCCCTAATCATCTCAATGTTTTCAGCTGGTGCTAATTGGCCACACCTAGTCAGGTGTGGATAAAAGCATACCTGAGGCGAGCTTCCCGGGGAGCTCACTTGTCTTTGCCTGGGTGGCACCAGCCATTTTAGCCAACCTGGTATTCCATTTTAAGACAAAACCTCTTCTCACTAACACTCTGGTATTCATCTTTTATTTTATGTTGTGGCTTTTGAGCCTGGTTGTAACATAAGTGGGGGCTCGTCCAGTAGTGATGGGCAGATGAAGCTGGGCAGATGAAGCTTCAGTGCGCATGCGCCAACCAGCGTGCAGCCTGTTACAGTCGCTCCTGCGACATTGAACTGTGTGCTGTTGGACTCAGGCCGTATTATTTACCCAGGGAATTCTCTCATGTCATCATGGTGGCTGTTTATGTTCCTCCTTCTGCTAACCCCACAGCTGCATGTGACACTATCCACTCTGTCATAGCCCGGTTAGAGACTCAGCACCCGAGTGCCTTTATTGTAATTTCGGGTGACTTCAACCATGTATCACTGGACAATACGCTACCAACATTCAGACAATATGTGGACTGTCCGACCAGGAGAGAAAAAATTCTAGACCTACTGTATGCTAATGTCAAGGATGCATACAGCTCCTCCTCCCTCCCCCCACTTGGTAGGTCAGATCATAACCTGATTCACCTCACCCCCCGCTATGTGCCAATTGTGAGGAGGGAACCTGTGACCACGAGGAGCATTAGGAGGTGGTCAGAGGAGGCCTTAGCGGAACTACAGGGCTTTTTTGAGGTGACCAACTGAGAAACACTCCGTGAGCCTCACGCCGAGGACATCAATGGGCTTACTGAGTGTATCACAGACTACATAACTTTCTGCACCGACTCCATTGTTCCAGCTCAGACTGTTCATTGTTACCCAAATAACAAGCCATGGGTCATCAAGGTTCAAGGTTCAAGGTTCTAGGTTCTTTCAAGGTTCTTTATTATTTGTCACATGCATAGTTATACAAGTATAACACACAGTGAAATGTAGCCTGACACGCTCCTCGACATGTGCAAAAATTGGGGGGGGGTGTAGAGGAAGAACATCAAAGGACATCAAAGCCCTCCTCAACAACAAGAAGAGGGCTTTCAGAGGGGGCAATGAAGAGGAGGTGAGGAAGGTCCAGGTGTTACTAAATGACAAAATCAGAGAGGCTAAGGACAATTACAGGAGGAAGCTGGAGTGGAAACTCCAGCAGAACACCCCTCCACACATGAGAGGTGTGGAGGGGCATGAAGACCATCACTGGATTCAGGCCAACCAACAGCAGTGGAGCTGAGGGAGGTGAGGATAGAGCTAACGAGTTGAATCTGTTTATCAATAGATTCGACACTACAGTGTCTGCTCCCACCCCCACAACCTCACCTGTAGTCAGCCTGGAATCCAGAGCCACACCACTGTGCCAGCCTCTCTCTTCACATGGCGCTGTTGCCTCCTGTATTTTTCCTGACACCCCTCCCCCACCCATCACCTTCACTCAATACCAGATTGAGATGCAAATGAGGAGACTTCACTCAAGCAAGTCTGCTGGACCAGACGGAGTGAGTCCCCTCATCCTCAAGACCTGTGCCCCCCAGCTGTGTGGAGTCTTTCATAAACTGTTTATGCTGAGTCTGAGTCTGCAGAGGGTACCAGTGATGTGGAAGACATCATGCTTCGTCCCTGTACCAAAGATGCCACGTCCCAGTGGCCCCCAGGATTACAGGCCCGTGGCACTGACCTCCCACATCATGAAGACCCTGGAAAGGCTCATCCTGGACCAGCTGCGACCCATAGTAAGACCACATCTGGATCCCCTTCAGTTCACTTATCAGCCTCGTCTCGGAACTGAGGACGCCATCATCTACCTGCTCAATCGTGTCTACACCCATCTGGACCAGCCGGCGAGCACTGTGAGGGTCATGTTTTTTGACTTTTCTAGTGCTTTCAATACCATCAGGCCGACCCTCCTGGGTGATAAGTTAGCAGCGATGCAGGTGGATGCTTCTCTGGTGTCCTGGATTGTTAATTACCTGACAGGAAGACCACAATATGTACGTCTCCGACAGTGTGTGTCTGACAAAGTAATCAGCAACACAGGGGCACCACAGAGGACTGTCCTCTCCCCCTTCCTCTTCACCCTCTACACCACAGACTTCAGCCACTGCACAGAGACCTGCCATCTTCAGAAGTTTTCTGATGACTAACGTTGAGGTATGGACAGCTACACACTGAGGCTTTGAGCCTCAGTCCTGCCCACATTGTATTCTGTAAAAATTAAATTTTGACTGCTTTTATGACCTTTGTAGTGGGGAGAACATAGCTAGGATTTAACGATTTAACAAATCTTTTAAATCCTTTGTCCTCCACAATGCTAAATGGCTGGGAGTCCTCAATCACCATGCTAACCAGGTCTTCATCTATTTGAGATTATTCTCCTGAGGAAAGACAACAAAAACAAAGCACAAATATAAATATCACACACGTAACTTATAACAGCTGTATAATATTGTTATATCATATAGTAACATTACTGCATGCTATATTATCATGGCATTTGATGGCTCACCTGGTCTTGCTCCACAATCGGTGTTCCCCCTATTCTCATGCAAAGCTCTGTAGTGCCTAAGCATGGATGAGGTGTTGTTGTTATATCCCAGCTCCCTGGCACATAGCAAACACTTCGCCTTGTACAAAAGTAAAGACAGCTTAACATAAATTGTATTGCATCATCAGTATTATGAAAATACATCTTCTGTAGAAATTTACATACCTTGTTGGGAGGAATAAAATCAAAATGTTCACACACAGGGGAGGACATACTCCTCTTCTTAGCTGGCTCCATTCTCTCCTGACTTTCTCTCCTCACTCTCATAAACCTCCAAACTGTCTCCAAACTCTCACTAACTGCAACTCTCCATCAAACACCCACATTTTTGAATGAAGTCTGAGGGGTTTATATTGCTGTCATAGCTCGCGGCAAAGTTCGAACCACTTCATGAACCAGTCACGTGGCAGAGCCGGGCAGCGAGGCTTCGGACGTCATCATTTTCAGCTCCTCCCATAAATGAAGCAAGCCTCGATACGCGCATCGCGGAAACGCCCCTCAATTACTCGACACAAGCTTCGAAGCCTCGATACAGAACGTCACATCACTATAGTCCAGGATCTTTGGACATTTTAGTGGAAACTGAATATTAGTTTGTTTTACTTTTAAGTGGGTGAGTGAAGGTGTTCACTGTGATTGAGCAACGTCCCTTTAGTAAGTGTGTTTCAGCTGGGTGGCTGTGCTGCCCCTCCATCGAAGCACTTGGTTGTTGTTTTGCTTTATTGTTTTAGTTTATTGTGTTTGGTGGTTATCCTGGGTGGGGGTACGCTTCAGAGTTTGGTAGGAGATTATATCCCTGGTCTGCTGCCTACCCTTGAGATTGCGTTTAAAGTTGCCTTGAGATCATTGTCTGGTGAGTGTTTTGTGCTGTGACCTTTAGTGTTGTGGGGAATATGGCTACTTTTGTTGGATCACTTGTGAGTGTTGTTGGCCAGGTGATGGCAATAACACTGTGAGGTGATGAGTAGGGATGGGTACCGGTATCCGGTGCCATCATGGCACCGGTTCTGACATAAACGGTAGTAACCAGACCGAAAAGCAACGCACATTTCGGTGCTTTATTTCGGTGCTTTATTTCAGTGCTTTTTTTCCTGTCCTGTGCTGTGATACACTTTAGATTCTAGCCAATCATTTTACATTTCCGAGGATAGTAGGCGGGTCCAGGTACATACGTTCTTTTAGAGCAGAGCTACAGATTAAAAATGCCCAAGGCGAAGCGGTCAAAAGTCTGGCTGTACTTCACAGCAAAAGATGCAAACTCAGCAGCCTGCAACAAGTGCTTTAAGCTGATACTGTGATACTGTGCAAAGGAGGTAACACCTCAAATCCGATGAAACACCTGGCGACGCATAGCGTTTTTTTAAAAGCTGAGAAATGCGCCGTATTTGATGCTGCAACACCTCACACCGTGCACATCTACTGCGGGTATGGTGCCTGTTATTGGACCCGGAGTTAGCAACATCCCCCAAAAACCTGAAGAGGAGAGTCCTGGCCCCTAGCCCTGCCAGTTTAGCAGAAATGATGACGGCTGATGATGGCAGCAGCAGCCGTTCTTCTCTGTGTGAGTAGCTTAATGTTATTCGTGTGTAATTTACGTTGAGTAGGCTAACCACACTATTACACTAATGCATGTAAGGTGAACTAGCAAACACCGTCGTAGTTACATGCGGCTGTCTTCTTGTTTGATGGCAGATACTCCCTTGGACAAAGTTTGTGTTTTTTCCATTGTTTAAGCACTGCTTCCAGCCAAGAGTGATACCATATATGCCCCATAGCTGCAGAAAAGGCTAACATTGTTATCTTTTTACAAAGAAACCAGCTGAACATGAGAGGTTTTTGGACAAAGTTGGTGTTCTCCATTCTTTAAGCACCGGTTTGAGCACCGTTTAAGCACCGGCACCGTTTCAAAAGTACCGGTTTGGCACGGGTATTGGATAAAACCTAACGATACCCATCCCTAGTGATGAGCCACCCTTGTTGTGATCATTGTGTGGCCATAGCTCTCCGTTTGTGGTTGGTCACTAGCATGCTTGCTTTACTGAACTTTGGAGTTTAAAGTAACTTGTTGTGGTATGAGGCCACTTGTATGTGACCATTTGTGTGGTGGAGACAACAGATCACTTGGTTGTGGTTATTTGCTACTATTTTTGGTTTTGTGTTGTAGCAGGTCAAGTAATCATTTTGAGTTGTACTGTTGTACAGTGTTGGTCACATGTTACTTTTTGTGTGTTCAGTGTGGCAACTTCAAAATCCTCATGTAGGGGCATCCATGCTTAAAGATGCCAACTATAATGTGAACACCGTGCTTCTGTTGGCTTTTACTTTTTTTTTCAGGTTTGTGGGTCAAGGACCTGAAGGTTTCAGAGAGGCTTTTAATAAATTTAGGGGTCCTAGAGGAACCCTTTTGAGGGAGGAGGTGTTACGTCCCTCTGCAGCCCCTAATCATCTCAATGTGTTCAGCTGGTGCTAATTGGCCACACCTAGTCAGGTGTGGATAAAAGGACCTGAAAGCAAGCTTCCAAGAAGCTAACTTGTCTTTGCCTGGGTGGCACCAGCCATTTTGGCCGGCCTGTGATGCCATTGTAAGATTAAAACCTCTTACTATTTACACTCTGGTATTCGTCTCCTTTTTTATGTTGCGGCCTTGAGCCGGATCGTAACAGTTACAAACTACATTTGGGGGCATGTATTCTGTAATACGTAGTGGAATACATTTTAAAAGTAACCTTCTCAACACTGAACATAAATGTAAAGTAATTTTCTAGCCTGCATTACTACAATGCTAAAACCTTGATGTTAAAACAAAGAAGCTTTCTGAAAAATGTGCGTCACTATTTCCAGTTATTTATTGGTATATTTACATCTTAAAGGAACACTTAGGTAAAAAGTTATGTTATATGCTGATACAGTTTGCTTTTCAATCCATCCATTCATTCATTCATCTTCTTCCAATTAGCTGGGTCATGGGGAAAGCAGCCTAAGCAAAGAAGCCCAGAGCTCCTTCTACCCGGCCACGTCCTCCAGCTTGTCCAGAGAAACCACAAGGCGTTCCCTGGACAGCCAAGAGACAAAATCACTCCAGCATGTCCTGGGTCTACCACAGGGCCTCCTCCTCCTAGTGGGACATGCCTATCACAGTTCGCGCTGGCAAACCGCTCCCTCATGCCTGTGTACTCCGTGCCTGCCGCTCTCTCATTCCTGCAGCCCTCCTGGGAAAACAGAGGCAGCCGTTAGTACCATTAATTTCACTGGTAAGCTCACACTCACAAACTGACAAGCTGGAGAAATGATGGGAAGTCTTATGCAATGATCCAGCTTCAGAGAGAGCTCCACCATACTCCTAAGTAGCTCCTCTGACTAGGCTTGATCAGCTGCAGGTGTGATCATTTCCTCAGGTGTGGCCAGCCTCTAGACGGGACACACCCACCAGGCCTGCCTGAAACTAGGGCTGGGTATCGTCACTGATTTCTAGAATCGATTCAATTCCGATTCCCATGGTCCCGAATCGATTCGATCCACGATTCGATTCGATTCGATTCGATTTGAATCTGGGAAATTTTGATAGTCAGAAATATTATAATTCAGATCAGTACATTTACATATTTTTGTATCTATAAAAAGGAAGCTGACACACGCAAGACTTTATCAAAGGTGTGAGCATCACAGGAGATGCCTTTGTGTCAAAGTAGCTGAAACTAAAACACAGAAAAACATGAAGGTGATTTTTCCTGGCCGGGGATTTTATAAAAATATTCTGCAGTACATCAAAAACGAAAGAAAACCATTAATCAACATATGAAAATCACCTCTGAAGTTACAGAGGTTTTATTAGAGACACGGCTAAGCGTTTTGCATTTTGCATAATTTTAAAAAGTTTAAATTTGTTCAGTATTGAACAGCAGAAATGAGGCTTTCTTTTCGGAAGTAAGTGAAAGGAAACAAACAGCGTCCGACAGGCTGTAAACAACGGTAGACTTGTGCGTAACAAGCAAGCGAATAATGCAGAAAACAGATTTTTAGACGGGAAACTGTTCTTGAAGTACAGAGAGAGAGAGAGAGAGAGAGAGAGCTGTGTATGAAGTGTGATTTTTATCGAGGTGGAAGCAAAACAGGAAAAGTCAGAGGAAATTCATGACGATGTTAATTTGAAGCACAGTTTGGATCTTCTTTTGCTGCTGGTTCGGTCAATATTGTTTGGAGAGAGATGAAACTAACAGCTTTAGAATCAGCGCAAAAGGGGTGTGAACACAAAGTGCGGACCCGCCGACAGATCAGAATCAGCGAGCTGTCGGCTTTCAGCCCCGACCGTGTCCGTGCCGTCGGGTGAGAAAGGCGACATCTCACTGATTCTGCGCTGTGTGTTTACGTCTTTGTGCAGAATCTGTGTTTCTGCTCTCATTTACTGTCTTAACTGTTTGGTGGTTGTTGAAATTTTGTGAGGTTTGAGTTATAGTAACTGACGGTAAAAATTCACCACAATGAAAATAAACTACACCTAAACCTGGTTTATACCTGCCCCTGATAGACTGCAGGTCATAACTTCTTCAATCAATCAATCAATCAATCTTTATTTATAAAGCACTTTTCATACAAAAAAAATGTAGCACAAAGTGCTTTACATAGTTAAAAGCAGCCCACCCCACCCTCCAAATCACTCCCCACACTCTCATTAACATAAATGATGTGAATACACACATATCGCGCCCCCCCCCCACACACACACACACACACACATACGCACATGCGCACACTTAAAGAGTAAAAATTGGGCTGGGCTCGCATGAGCCAAGTGAGGAAACACTATAACAGGGAGCCGTCTGCACCGGGAGCCGGTCACAGACCGCAGCCTCCAGGCTGGGCAGGAGCAGGAGGAGGGAGGCCAAGGAGCCCCCCAGCCAGGCTGAGAGGACCCCCAGAAACCCAGCAGCCACAGTCGATCACAGCCCCAGTGCAGAGAGCGCCCTCTGAGGAAACACTGGAGATATGACACAATAGGATATATACAGGGTAAAATGATAAAATAAATAAGAACAGGATACAATATAAATATAAATATAAATAGAGTAAGAAGATTAAAAAATGAATAAGAATAAAATCAATAAATATTAGGTAAAGTCTAAATTAATAATAGAATAACAGGATAGAATAAATAAGCATAAAATAAATAAACGTTAGGTGAAAGCTAAATTAAAAAGGTGGGTCTTGAGCCTGTTCTTAAAAACATGTACGTTCTCTGCGGCCCTGAGGTCCTCCGGCAGGCTGTTCCACAGACGAGGACCATACCACTGAAAAGCTGCCTCTCCGTGAGTATGTGTCCTGACTTTAGGGAAATTCAAAAGGCCAGTACCAGAGGACCTCAGGGTCCGCGAGGGTTCGTATGGTAAAAGCAGATCTGAGAGATAAGAAGGCCCAAGACCATTAAGACATTTAAAAACCAATAAAAGATCCTGAAACACATGGGGAGCCAGTGCAGCGATTCTAAAACCGGTGTAATGTGGGCCCGCCCTCTGGTCTTCGTCAGCACACGAGCTGCCGAGTTTTGCAAGAGTTGTAAAGTTGAAATATTCTTCTTAGGAAGACCAGAGAGCAGGGCATTACAGTAATCAATGCGACTGGTAATAAAAGCATGCATCAGCATCTCTGTGTTGGCCCGAGAGAGAATAGGGCGAACTCTGGCTATATTTTTTAGATGATAAAATCCAATTTTGGTTACATGTTTAACATGTGGGATAAAACCAAGCTCAGAGTCAAAAATAACACCCAGGTTTTTCACTTGTAGCGAAGGACATAGTGTAAATGCCTCTAATTTAGACAAGAGTTTCTCTCTCTGAGCCTCAGGACCGAAGATTAAAACTTCAGTCTTGTCCTGGTTAAGCTGTAAAAAGTTTTCTGCCATCCAAGATCGTATATCTAAGATACAGTTAAAAAGGGCATCCATTGGTCTGGTGTCATCAGGAGACACGGAGATGTACAGCTGCGTGTCATCAGCGTAACTGTGGAAGTTCACTCCATGCCTCCTGATGATACTGCCGAGAGGGAGCATATACAAATTAAAAAGTACAGGGCCTAGAACCGACCCTTGAGGCACACCACATGTCATTTTATGGATCTTAGAGGAGCATGTATCCATACTCACCATAAAAGTTCTGTCAGAGAGATAGGAAGTGAACCAGTTATGTACAGCACCAGAGAGGCCCACCATGTGTTTCAGTCTGTTTAAAAGAATAGCATGGTCTACTGTATCAAAGGCTGCGCTTAGATCCAGTAGCACCAGGACTGAGAGCTTTTGGGAGTCCCAGTTACATCTAAGATCATTTAAAACCTTTAGGAGAGCCGTCTCTGTGCTGTGGTTCACCCTAAATCCAGACTGGAATATCTCCAGGATCTGTCTATCATTGAGAAAATCAGTAATCTGAGTAAAAACAAGTTTTTCTAAGATTTTACTTAAAAATGGTAAGTTGGATACAGGTCTGTAGTTATTAAAATCATTACAATCCAAATTGCTCTTCTTCAGAAGGGGCCTCACCACCGCCGTTTTAAAGGCAGCAGGGAAGACACCCAACTGAAGAGAGCAATTCATCATGTATAAAAGCTCAGCCTCAAAAAATCCATAAAGTGTTTTAAAGAGTGAAGAAGGGATTGGATCTAAAAGACATGTGGTGGGTCTCACTGTGGAGAAAACTTTCTGAAGGTTCTCAGCATTTACCAGGACAAAGCTGTCCAGTGTCTCCTCAGGTACAATCGAGCCCTCAGATGTGTTTACAAACATATCGCGATTAGATAAAATATCAGATCTGATGGCGCTGATTTTTCCCCTGAAGTGGTCTGCAAACTGCTCACAGAGTGAGTCTGTGGGGGTTCTTTGGGAGCTGTTAAAATCAGGGTTAAATAAATGATCTATGGTGGAAAAGAGGACCTTGGGATTATTTTTGTTATTACTGATTATTTTGGCGAAGTATGAATTTCTTGAGTTCCTTAATGTATTATTGTACATTTTAAGTTGCTCGCTAAATATTTGATGGTTGATAGTATTTTTATTTTTCCTCCATCTCCTTTCTGCTGCCCTGCAATTTCTTTTGAGTTTTTTGACTTCTTCGTTTCTCCAGGGTGATGCATGTTTTACGTTAATCTTTTTGGTGGTGAGTGGAGCAACGGAGTCAAGGCTTTTCTTCAGTTTGCTGTTGAAATGATTAAAAATCAAATCGCAGGGTGCAGGTAAAATCACAGGGGGGCATTCGTCTAAAACCCTGGTAAAATTTGCAGCCACTTCAGAGGTTAGATAGCGCCTCCTCACAGTTCGCACCGAGGTCTCCCGCTGAATAAAACCGGTGATGTTAAAAAACACACAGTAGTGGTCAGAGACAGCCAAGTCAACAACAGAGGACACGCTGGTGGACAGCCCATGGGTGATGACCAGGTCCAGAATGTGTCCTCTGTTGTGAGTCGGCTGCGTGACGTGCTGGATAAAATCCAAACAGTGAAGAATGTTTAAGAATTCTTTTGCTGCAGGATCAGAAGGATTATCTATGTGCAGGTTAAAATCACCGGTTAAAATTATCATATTATAGTTTGAATGTATGTTTGTTAAAAATTCTGAGAATTCCTTGATAAAAGCAGCGCTGTCTTTAGGTGGTCTATAAATTGTGACAGATAAAACTGGAGGGCTGCTGAAAACAATAGCATGGAATTCAAAAGTGGTAAAATGATCAAATAAAATTTGTTTGGTGGTGATTGTGTTGTTGGCTAAAGATTCAGTCCCACCACCTCTCTTACCACTTCTAATAGAAAAAGAGAAATTAAAATTTGGTGGGGAGGCCTCAGTGAGAACAACTGGTGCATCCGAACCCAGCCATGTTTCAGTTAAATATAAACAGTCAAGTTTATTATCTAAAATTAAATCATTAATAATAAAAGACTTGTTCGACAGAGAGCGTACATTTAAAAGTGCCATACTGATTGAGACTGGTGGATTTTTGACAATAGAGTTGAATGGATGTTGATATTTTTGAAGAGGCCGGAGGTTATTAATGTTTTTGGAGTTACTGGATTTATGATAATTCTGTTGCTCTCTGTTTGTGATTATGACGGGTATTGTGTTGACTGTGGGAGAGAGAGGTCCTAGTCCAGAGTTTTGTGTATTACTGTTAAAAGTAGAATATAGGAGCTGGGACCATGGGAACATCAGTCAGTGGCAGACAGATCAGCAGGTAATGTCAGTTTGGGGTAGTGACAGGGCGATGTGCGGGAGTGCTGTACGCCAAATGCCAAATTGGCGGACAGCAAACGGCGTCCCCAGGCGTTGAGGTGGAGCCCGTCTGCCCCAAAAAGATGCCTCCTCTCCCAGAAGGCATCAAAGTTGTTAATAAAACCCAAGCCGTGGGAGACACAGGCGGAGGAAAGCCAGGTGTTAAGGCTGAGCAGCCGGCTGAAACGGCCTATCCCTCTGCCACAGGTGGGGGTGGGCCCAGAGATAAAAGCACTCACCTGCAACTGACCAAGGAGGCTGAAGAGTTGGAGGAAGTCCAACTCTTCAGCAGCTCAGATTGCTGTTTGGGGATGTCATTGGTGCCGATGTGGATGATGAGCCGGTTAACCTGTGGGTGGGATGCCAGAATGTTGGGAATTCTGTCCACTATGTCAACAACAGTGGCTCCCGGGAACGACAGCGTGAGCGCCCCCCTCATCCGCACGTTCCTGACGATGGAATCCCCGAGGACCAGCGTGGAGAGAGGAGGTGCCACCGGGGTCTGTTGGCCATCTGAGACGCCCGCGCCGCGACACTGGGGGTGTTCAGATGGAGATGTGCCAGCCGGACTGCGTGAGTGACTCCCAGGTAGCCGCGCCGTGGGTCCTCTTCTCCGAGGAGCCGGGGTAAAGCACAGCTCTCCGTGGTGAGTTTGCACCACAGCGTCGGGTTGCCCGCCGCGGCTCCGGGGGCGTAGTGGTGGAGATGGCGCAGACCTCAGCGACACAGCGGGATGCCAAGGAGGATCGTGTCAAGTTCGCATTCAGCCCCCTGGATTTGGTATAGCGTGGATATCCTTTGTTCCAGCTCGATCACTTTTTGGCTCAGGTTGATGCAGCTTTCACAGCTGGATGTTGAGGTAAGTGGTGCCATTCCGGAATCTCGTACCGGCGACAGCGTCAAAAACAAAAATAGAAACTGCCACTTTAGCTTACGTTAGCTAAAAAGTCAGTCGTGACGCAGCAAGAAAAGAGTTTCAGATCAGTATCCAGCAAAGGCAAAACCAAGCTTCCAAAACTTTTCGATGCACGAGCGCCTTCAAACTTCAGGCCTCAACAGGCCTGAATCCTTCCTTCTTACCTGAAGTTCACCTGACACTCGGACCAGCGACCGCCTCTGGTCTCTCCTCCTCCTGTCTCCCCTTTCCCTCATCCACCTGCTGGCCTTTATGGAAGCTCTGCCATAGCCACCATCAAACAACTGAGTTATTTGTACACATTGGCCAGCATCTGGCCACCACCTTTCATCGTTCATACCGTTACATCCCCCCCCCCCCCAAAAAAAAAAAAAAAGAAAAAAAGAAATTGGCCTCCACCCATAAAAAAAAGAGAAATCAGTATCGGCCCACGGGGCAAATGCCCGGTATGCCCGATGGCCAGTCCAGCTATGTCTAATAGTGTCTTAGCAATATAGATAAAAAAGTCTCTGTCTGGCTCATTTGGAAAGTATTCGGATACAAATGCTAGTTTGTGATTTAAAATACTGCCAGTGATAAGTGCCAGCCAGCCATTTTCATCATTTGTGCTATACCTGATGGCCAAGTCAAATTTCCTCTTCAGCAAGATACAAACATCCTTGGGTTTATTTGTTGCACAGGATGAAATATATAGCACTAATAAGACATGATAATCTGCAAAACATATCCCTCTTTAGCTATAACTGTTACTGCTTTACTGCTTTCAGGGAGTAGAGGCTGTGTGTGTTCCAGGGAAGAACTGAGGTATAAACCACCAACACCTTATATGGAAATGAGAAGTTGTGCTACAAGTTATGAGAGTTGTGTGTCTGTGTGCCTGACTGGAGCGTAAATAAAACTCACTTCAAAAACACTCATCAAGTGTTTGTATTTTTTTTTTTTTTAATTCCACGACAAGATATAGGTGAATATTCATATCTGTGCATTCCCAGGTGCTGCCAGCTAAATCTAGTTTTTATCACTCCCACTTTTCCATTCAAGCACTCTTCATCTCCACCACCAGGGACCGTACTACTTGACAAGCTGTTGTTAGAATTAATTTAATATTACTTTCTAGTATCAGCTGATGTTTACTGGAGCCACAGCCGTAAAAGCTGTTTGTCATGATGTCGGTTTGGATATCTGGTGAGAGGGAAACACGAAGGTGAAATCAAGAGATGTCCTTAAGTGGTCATATGATGTAAACTGTTTAGAACTTATGCATATATACCAACAAGACAGTGTACATCACTGTCACAACAGCGTTTGTTATCATCCAAAGGCTTTATGGTTTCTCCTATAATACCTGGTGGGCTTGTCTCTAGTCAAAATGCCCAGACTGACTTTTTTCTCCCACTCCAGCTGACCAGGTGGTCAAGGTGCAGACTCAAGGCACATCGTTTTTGACCCCCCCCCCCCCAACCCCTTTGCAGTCTTTTGCTACTCGGGTTAAACATGATATATAAGTCACTTAGATAACTTCTAAATGTCAATGTTTGGTTTATTTCAGTGTTTGATTTGTTCCTGAGTAAAACTTCATAACTAGACCGTTTTATTTAATACTGAAGTCTTACTTGGAGAGCTGTCAGTATATTTTGAATTTCACCTGTTAGATTATGAAAATGTTTCCTCCTGAATTTAACTATTTTTTAATATTATACTTAATTCAAAGTCAGCTGTTTAAATAAGAACAGAACATTTTACATCAGGGGATACGACAGGTGAAATTCAAAAAAATAATTGTCTGATTTCCTGCATAAGAGAGTAGAACCGCTGCAGTGCAGACCTCCAACTGAGCCATCTTACATCATTGTATTACACAACATCTCCGTATTCTGGATGTTGAGTAGAAGCTGTTGAAACTGGCGGTGGCACAAGGCTTTGGAGAGAATATAATTAATAGCCTTTATCACCGGTTACATAACATGGCCATATTTTAAATGTTTAGCACAGAGTGCTTGTTGGTGAATAATACAGTGGAGTTTTATAGCTTTACGTCCTTCTTTGCTGACTTTGTTACAGACTAGGGTTGTTAATTCCTTAGTGAGTATTTCAGGCAGCAGAAACCCAAGAAAGAAGAGGAGCAAGGAGAAGAACCATCATGGAAGGATAGGCCCCTGCATGGTATGTACCAGTAGCAGATAGACTTGGCTAACATTCAAAACAATCCAACCAGTAGCTGGACAAAGCTGGACTGAGAGACAGCACTGAGTCATGAATCATGGCATCACAGGAACAAGCTCTGAGCACAAAATTCATAGAGGCTTGGGTCTACCAACCCAGGAGAGACCCCATGTGCAGACTGTGCAAAGATGCCCCTGAGACAATTCAGCACATAACAGCTTGGTGCAAGATGCTAGCAGGCAGGGCATACATGGAATGCCATAACCAGATGGCAGACATAATATACATGAACAGCTGTAGTGATAGATTTCTCTATACAAAGTGATAACAATATCAGGAAGAAGAAACATGATAAGCTTGAGAGTAAAAAACTGAGAAAGTAACTTGAGAAGATGTAGCGGTTGAAAGCCACAGTTGTTTCTGTGATGATCAGAAATACTGCATGGTACCCTTAAGTTCCCAGGTCTCAGCTTGAGGGGACTCGCAGGTTGAATAGAGTTAGAGGTCCAACCCGCAGCTATAAGACTTTGATCATCCTCATTCACATATCGAAACAAGAAAAAAAAAGACCTTCTTATTCAAGGTGTTTCTTTAGCCTTTTTGTCATAATGCCGACCTTTTGCCTATGCTACTAAGCCTTTACTAGTCCCATAGATTGAAAAAAAAATGTGTGAGAAAACACAATGAAGGACATAGGACTATAAATGTCAACTGGTGTCATGGTCCTGGGTCATTTTGACCAGGACCTGGTCCAGCTTCAGCTTCGCCTGGTCCAGCTTCAGCTTCAGCTTCGCCTGGTCCCTCCTCGCCTGGCCCTGCCTTGCCTGGTCCTGCCTCGCCTGGGCCTGCGGTTGCTACGCCACCATCCAATGTACGTCCAGCCCCTCAACATCGCCGGCCACCTTCCAGGCCACTGGCTGGGTGTCGCCGCCGTCGTGGGCGGCCTCCGGTCCAGCTCTGTTGTCGCCGCCACTGCCTTCCGCACGGCCGGCCTCCGGACCAGCTCTGTCGTCACCGCCGCTGCCTTCCGCGCGGCCGGCCTCTGAACCTCCATCGTCTGCGTCGCCGCTGCCACTGCCTTTCACGTGGCCGGCCCCCTGAGTACCCTGTGTTTGACTTTTGTGCTGTCGGCCTCCGGGTCGGCTTCCTGAACTTTTTGATTAGTGGACTCATGATTGACCCAGTGGGATTTGTTTTGAGTTATTCCTGTATCTCTGTTCTTGGGCTCCTTGTGTTTTGTTTTGTTTCTCTCATCCAAGAAGCTTCTTCAGTTCTAAGGTCAAATGGTGGGGAGTCCCAGATATAAACCTAGTGGGAGTATCCCCCTACAGAGGGACAAAAGGACCCCCTGATGATCCTCTAATCGCCTGAGCCAAGGTGTGAAACTGGGTGTGGGTCCCAATCAGTCAGAGTTTCGGGTGAGTTCATTGTGAAACCTGGCCCCACCTTATCATGTGAAGGTGACCTTAGAACTGAAGAAGCTTCTTGGATGAGAGGTGAAACGTCTTCAAGTAACTTAAAGAAGTCAAGACACTTTTCTTTGCAAGCTCCTTTGACTACGATGACCTGGATGACTGAGAACCTTCACAGACATTTCTTGTTTCCCATTTTATTGTGAAAGGTTTTGCCTCATCTCAGTGTGTCTAGCTTTGCTCCCCATGTATTATTAGCACGAACCCTCCCAGCTGTGTCTCCCTCCTGTTTTCCATTCCCTGATTACTCCCCTGTGTATATAAGCCCTGTGTTTTCCTGTGTTCCCTGTCGCATCGTACCCTCAACTAGCTGTGTGTTCTGCTTCCGTGTTTCTAGTATTTCTAGTGTTTAGTCATCTGCTCCAGTTTAGTATTTCTTTTCCAGTGTTTCCGTCCTCAGTTCCTCTGTTCAGACTTTTGTTGGTCTTTTGGTGAGTTTAGTTAGTACAAGGTTTTTCCCAGCAATAAAGCTGCGCTTTAATTTTCACTTCCGTGTCTGAGTCCTGCATTTTGGGTCCACCACTCCTGCTTGCCTGCCTGCCACACAACCAATCATGACAACTGGTTAGATTTCCTGAAGTCGTTTACATGTTAGTGGAGAACTTAATGAGTCCCACAGAGGATGGAAGGTTTTCTGATAAAACAAAGCCACATAGTCACTTACCTTCTTAGTTTAATGTTAGAAATATATTACTCCAACACTTGTCTTTTCATTTGTTATTCATGAATACAGTTTATGTAATCTAGTTCCATGGTCAATAACATTTTTGTTCATTCAATGGATGTTGAATTAAATGTAACATTGTTAACTCTTGGTGGGTTTGCAGAATTGCACAAATACAGGTATCTCTATTTTGTGGTTATATTCACACTTTATATTCTGATACTCTTTAATTCGACTATAGTGTGCCTTATTTGGACTTGCAAAAACCTTCACGAGCCAATGTACATTTTTATTGCAGCTTTGTTAATCAACTCTGTTCTTTACAGCATGATTATCTATCCGAAGCTTTTATCTGATGTTTTGTCTGAAAAACAGATTATATCGTATACGCTTTGTCTTTTCCAAGGATTTTTATATTACACCTCAGCTGGGTCAGAGTTTTTACTGTTGGCAGCAATGGCATATGACAGGTATGTGTCTATATGCAAACCCCTGCAATATCCAGTTATAATGAATAGAATAACTATATATGTCTCTCTAGTTTTAGCTTGGCTTATACCTGCTTTTGAGACAGCAGTGTCACTTGTGTTGTATTCTGAAGTAAAACTCTGTAGCTTTACTTTGACAGGAATTTTTTGTAACAATTCAGGATACAAGCTTCAGTGTGTGACCTCAGTGGCAATATCTGTATATGGTGTGGTCATGTTGATAAATATTGCCCTTCTACCTTTGCTTTTCATACTTTTTACATACATCAGGATTGTTAGAGTATCTTACCAAAGTTGCAGAGAAGTGAGGAAAAAAGCTGTAAAGACATGTTTACCCCACTTGCTGGTGTTAATCAACTTTTCCTGTTTTATTGTTTTTGATGTAATTATAGTTCGACTGGAATCTGATCTATCAAAAACTCTTCGCTTAATACTGACTTTTCAGTCAATTTTATTCCATCCTCTTTTAAATCCAATTATATATGGACTCAAAATGAATGAAATTTTTAAAAACCTCAAGATATTGTTTTGTCATGTTAAATAACACTGGTATTGCTGCCCTATTATCAAATGTATGAGATTTCATCGGCAATTGTAATGCAAGTTAGATAATGGATAATTATGCCATGGCATTTATATAAATGTTAATGCCTGCTATTCTAGCGATGACATAAGTGATGGTCATAAAGCAAAGATAAACATTTTCTTAAACTGTTGCTGGTAAAATTTGATGTCTAAACAGCTTATTTGCCTGCATTTCACATTTTCCTTTTTTTTGGTTAGAGATTATTATTTACTATTGTTGGTTGTAAATGCTCAAAAACAGTTTATTAAAATAAATCAAATTCTACCAGTCTCTCAGTGATGCAGAACGCCCTCTTTAGTATTGTCACTGACATATCAATGTCAATGAAAGGGAGAAAAAAATTCTTTTTTTTTCAAATTCAAATTATGGTAGCACTTTCTATGCAATTACCGAAGTAATAACCACTTAATATCAAGCATCATATCCGCAAAGATGAACAGGCACATGCGCGGGGCACAGAAAAGAATTGGCAAGAATACCAGAAGCACAAAACACTATCTCCTGGTAGACCGTGTAGTCACCCCAGACTGCAAGGCCAGATTGGTTAATCTGTGCACCGCTTGGATTAATACAAGAAGGCCCATGACTCGATGCCCATATGCAGATCAACTGGATGCTAAGAGCCTTCATCAAGAACTCAAACTCAATGGGGATGTGGCGTACAACACTTGAGGCCAACTTCAAGCAATAATCAGCCATCTCCTCTACAAGATGACATCAAGCTGTAAATGGACTGATTCTTATATAGCACTTTTCTACTCCCTCGGAGTACTCAAAGCACCGTATACAACATGCCTCATTCACACCCACTCGTACAAGCTCTTCTAAACACAAGTGCAAACTAACCTACATTCACACTCCCAATAAACGCATCAGAGGGCAACTTGGGGTTAGTATCTTGCCCAAGGATATTTGACATGCAGACTGGGGAAGCCAAGGATCGAACCACCAACCTTCCAATCAGTAGCTGATCTGCTCTACCATCCGAACCACAGCCACCCCTTGTATTCCAAGAGTCATTGATTCACTAATCCACACCATCAGGATATACATTGGAATGTTGTTCAGACTAGAGAAGTGTAGTCGGATGGTTTACCCAGTATTTTTCTTGCTAATGTCCGTTCTCTGGCAAACAAAATGGATGAGATACGGCTCTCCATCACTAACAACAGACGGATTATGGACTCAAATGTCATGTTTTTCACCAAAACATGGTTGAACAACAGCTGCCCGGACAATGCTATCGAGTTAGCAGGACGCCACACACACCGAGCCGACAGGCTAGCAGATGACTCCGGCAAGACCAGAGGTGGAGGTTTGTGCATTTATATTAACAATGCTTGGTGCATGAACTCCACTACTACTGAGAGTCACTGCTCACCTAATGCGGAGTTTTTAATGGTCAAATGCAGACCTTATTATCTCCCCAGAGAACTCACTTCGATCATACTCACTGCCGTGTATATACCCCCCGACGCTAATGCTAGGTTGGCCATGAAAGAACTTTCTGCAGCCATTAACAAACACCAGAATAAACACCCCGAGGCTGCTTTTATTGTTGCTGGCGACTTCAACCACACCAACTTAAAGACAGTCCTCCCCAGATTCCACCAACATGTCTCCTGCCACACCAGAGGAGACAAGACTTTAGACCATGTGTATTCCAACCTGGCTGGAGCCTACAAAGCCACACCCCTCCCCCACATTGGACAATCGGACCATCTCTCCCTGTTCCTCACACCTAGGTATTCACCACTCATCCAACGTGTGAAACCTGCTGTGAGGACAATTAAAGTGTGGCCAGAGGGGACAGACGCAGTGCTCCAGGACAGATTTAAAAACACAGACTGGAATATGTTCACCCACACAGACCTGGACCAGTACGCCTCATCTGTACTGGATTACATCTCCAAAACCACAGACAGTGTCACCACCCAGAAACGGATCACCATGTACCCCAACCAGAAGCCTTGGATGAACCAGGATGTTCATCTCCTCCTGAAGGCCCGCAACACCGCCTTTAGGTCAGGAGATGCACACGCCTACAGCACAGCCAGGGCTAATCTAAAGAAGGGCATCAAAAAAGCCAAACACCATTACAAAAAGAAGGTAGAAGAACACTTCTCCAACTCCAACCCCCGACGCATGTGGCAAGGACTCCAGACCATCACAGACTACAGGACCACCAAACCCTCCCCCGCATCCTCTGATGTCTCCTTCCTCAACGAGCTCAACAACTTTTATGCTCGTTTTGAGCGAGGGAACCCCACAACCGCAACCAAAGCAGACATGACGCCAGACCACCAACCTCTGACTCTCTCCCCCACTGATGTAGGAGCGGTGCTGAGCAGGATCAATGTCCACAAGGCTGCAGGCCCTGATGGCATCCCCGGGCGTGTTCTCAGAGCGTGTTCTGGGGAGCTTGCAGGAGTGCTCACAGACATATTCAATCTGTCCTTGGCCCACGCTGTGGTACCGCCCTGCTTCAAATCCACCTCCATCGTCCCGATACCCAAAAACTCCAACCCATCTTGCCTCAATGATTACCGCCCAGTAGCACTCACCCCCATCATCACTAAGTGCTTAGAGCAGCTGGTCCTAGCACACTTCAAATCCTGTCTCCCCCCCACCCTGGACCCCCACCAATTCGCATACCGCCAGAACAGGAGCACAGAGGATGCAGTCTCCATCGCACTGCACTCTCTCCTCTCACACCTGGACAACAACAACACCTACGCCAGAATGCTGTTTATAGACTTCAGTTCAGCATTCAATACAATCCACCCCTCACAACTCATCAGGAAACTGACAGACCTGGGCATCAGTTCCCTCATCTGCAAATGGTTACTGGACTTCCTGACCAACCGCCCCCAACATGTCCGGCTGGATAACCGATGCTCATCTACAATCACGATGAACACTGGTGTACCACAAGGCTGTGTGATGAGCCCTTTCCTCTACTCCCTCTTCACCCACGACTGCAGACCTGCTGATGGTTCCAACACCATCATTAAGTTTGCAGATGACACCACGGTGATTGGCCTCATCAGTGACAACGATGAGGCCGCCTACAGGGAGGAGGTGGATCGTCTGGCTGAGTGGTGCGACAGAAACAACCTGCTGCTTAACACCGAGAAGACCAAGGAGCTCATCGTGGACTACAGGAGGAATGCTGACCCACATCCACCATCCACATTAAGGGGACGGCTGTGGAGCGTGTGAGCAGCTTCAAGTTCCTGGGAGTCCACATCTCCGAAGATCTCACCTGGACGACCAACTGCTCCAAGCTGGTCAAGAAGGCTCACCAGCGCCTCTTCTTCTTGAGGACTCTGAGGAAGAACCACCTGTCCTCAGACATCCTGGTGAACTTTTTTTTTTTTTTTTTTTTAAGTTAAAAAAAAAAAAAATCCTGGTGAACTTCTATCGTTGCACCATCGAGAGCATCCTGACCAACTGTATAACAGTCTGGTATGGGAACTGCTCTGCCTCGGACCGGAAGGCGTTGCAGAGGGTCGTGAAAACTGCCCAGCGCATCGCCGGAGCACCACTTCCTGCCATAAAAGACATCTACAGGAAGCGGTGTCTGAAAAGGGCTGGGAAAATCATCAAAGACCCCAGTCACCCATCACATGGACTCTTCACCCTCCTGCCCTCTGGGAGGCGCCACAGGAGCCTCCGGACTAAGACCACCAGGTACCGGAACAGCTTCTTCTCCACAGCTGTCAGACTCCTGAACTCTGCTTCCTGACATCTGACCCACGTTAAACTCATGGACTGAACATACACACACCCACAATGGACAACTGTACCCTCAAACACACAATAATAACATGGACTGAACCACCACTCACAACCACTAGCACTTTATATAGCCTCTGTAGAAACTATCTACACCCTCACTGTCACGGTCCTGGGTCGGGTCGACCCAGCATTTTGAGTTTCTTATGTTTTGGTTTATTTTTGCATTATGGATTGGTTATTCTCTGGTGATACTGTTTTGATTACAATTATATTCTGATTCTTTAGTTATCTGATGATGATGTTGATGACGATGATGATTATGTCTGGTTTAGGTTTTGTTATCTTGCCCTTATGTTTGGTTTAGGTTGCCTGTGCTTGGTCTTCTCTGCCCGTATGTCCCTCTGTTTGTCCATGACGTCATTATGCCTGTTTACGAGTCTGTCTCTGTCTGGCGTGTGCTTCCTGTCTTATTTTGTAGGTCTGTGTCCTTTGTCAGTGCGTTCAGCTTTGTGCTCTCCCTGTCTCGTCAGTGTAATCAACGTCAGCCGTGTCTCCCAGCTGTTTCCTCTTTGCTCCGTTCACCTCTTGTATTTAGTGTCTGTGTCTTCCCCTACTCGGTGTCGCATCGTTAACGTCTGCTCACCCTCACTTGCTGCGTGTTTAGGATTTCCAGTCCTCCTGCATCTCTGTTTAGAGTTTTGTTTGCTTTTGTGAGTTTTATTTTATCTTGATGTTCTGCTCCAGCAATAAAGCTGCATTTTCTGTCTAAACCTCGTGTCCTGAGAATCCTGCATTTTGGGTCCACCACTCCTGCCTGACTGCCACACAGCCGACCATGACAGAACGATGCGACCATTTCCTGGACCCAGCGGATTCATCCCGGGAACATGACCTCTCCCGCATCCACCGCCTGATCGAGCGGGTCTCCCACACTAAGGACGCTAAGACTATGGCAGTTGGGATTAACGCTATAGAAGCGATCCTGGAGGGGAATCCTCATTTGCGCACACTAAAGGGATTTATGGGCTTCATAGACCAGCTGCATGAAGCCCAGGAGGTGCTACAGGCTCGGGAGCTTGCAGCCTTTGTCCGCGCCCAGTATTCTTCGCCGAAGCCGTCGCATCGGCAGCAGCCGCAACACAAGGAGCTCTCCGCGGAGTCGGCCGCCGTACAGCAGCAATTGCAACAGGGGAAAGGCGTTTCCGCACCGCGGCCACAGAGCTCCACTTCTTGCCGCTCAGGGCTTAATTCACCTGCCTCCTGCTTGGCGGCGATGTGGTCGCAGGACGAGGACGAGGACGTCTTTTCTCCATCGTCACCAGTTTCTCCTGTCGCCTCAGCCCCTGCCGCCAGGAGGAAGTGGCGCCACCGCCGTCATTCCTCACTACAACCGGAGCCCAATCACTCGTCAGAACAGCAGGCAATGGTGAGTGATGTTGACTGTACCCCTATTGCTTCACCTGCAAATAGTAATGGGAACTGTTTTCTTCTCACGGCTAAGAGTAGTGAGGTGAAGGCGGTTTGTTCCATGGACGTTCACCCCGGCCCAGTAGAAAGAAAAGACTCCCTGACTCATTATGTTGATGCTTTTTCCACTGAAGAATCAGAATGTATGGGCAAAACTCTGATTGTGCACCCTCTGTTGGAGCCTGCTAAGAACTTTTCTGTCGATACAGAGTTAACCCCGGACAGTTTGAATTCAGTTTTGACATTTACTGCTGAATCTATGAATGGCGCTGTGGGTTCGCAACCCAAGAATGGGGAGGGGGACTTAACGGGCTGTTTCTGCCCTGTTCTCTTAGAGCAGAGAAGCCTAAGCAGAACTGTTTCTTCTGAACTCGTTCAGCTAGTTAAACCGAGCCCTAGAGGCTCAGGGGAGCCTATACCACCCCCTGCATCACGCTCACTACAAACACCTCCTCAACCGTTAGCCCGTTCAGCAGCCCAGCTAGCTGTTCAGCTGCCCTCAGCTCAGTCAGCTGCCCAGTTAGCCACTCCGTTACCCGCAGCTCAATCATCTGCTCCTTCACTAGTTTCATTCTCCCCACAATGGTCACTTCAGTCTTTCTCAACCCAGTCTCCTGCTGAGCAGCCATCTTTTCTCACTCGTATTAAGCAGGAAAACATGCTCAACAGGACTGTTTTCGTTCCTCGAAAGCTGGCCCGATTAGAGACATTTACTACCTCCAGGGCCTCCCCAGAGTCCGAGTTTCAACCCGCAGTTGACTCTGGACCCCTGGGGGCTAAGGAGTCAGCCGATGACTGCACCCAACTGTTGCCTCCTGAGCCTAACCTATGTGTTGCTCAGCCCCAGTCAGCATCAACGCTGCCAGAGGCCCGTGTGCCTGCTGGTCCTGTTCTGTCCCTGCCAGAGGCCCGTGTGCCTGCTGGTTCTGTTGCGTTCCTGCCAGAGGCCCGTGTGCCTGCTGGTTCTGTTCTGTGTGTGCCAGGGGCTCCAGTGCCCACTGGGTCTGAGACTGTTTTTGCTGGGGGGCCCGAGGAGCCCGTCCAGCCTTCTGCCTCGTCAGCTGGGGGGCCCGAGGAGCCCGTCCAGCCATCAGCTGCAGTCTCATCACCAGCTGCAGTCTCATCACCAGCTGCAGTCTCATCACCCTCGCCTGCTGCGGCCTCAGAGTCTTCGGCCTCGCCTGGTCCGGTTTCAGCGTCTGCTTTGGCTTCATCCTCGTCGCCTGGTCCAGCGTCTGCTTTGGCTTCATCCGGTCCAGCCTCTGCATCCTCATCATCCTCGTCTGGTCCAGCCTCTGCATCCTCATCATCCTCGTCTGGTCCAGCCTCCGCATCCTCATCATCCTCGTCTGGTCCAGCCTCCGCATCCTCATCATCCCCGTCTGGTCCAGCCTCCGCTTCCGCCTCGTCTGGTCCAGCCTCCGCTTCGCCTGGGGCTGCAGGGGCCACGCAGCCTTCAGGTCCCCTACTACCGCCTCCACATCGTCGGTCATCTGCCAGCCGACCATGACACTCACTTATCTTAACTGCACTACTGTATAGCTCTGTGTAAATAATCATTCTGTACATTCGATAATCTTTAATCCTACAACTTTTTACAACTTGCATAGTTCCCATTTCTGTATATCTCAGATTCTGTAAAGTTATTTATTTCATATTCTGTATAGTTTTTCATATTTATATCCTGTTCATAGCCTGTACATAGCTTGTACTCACTACAGCCTGTACATACTTATAGTTATAGAATATTCACAACATACTTCATACCGTGTACATTATAACATACCATAATAGACCCATTTCTGTAATATACTCACATATCTATATTATTGCTAATATATATTGTAATATATCTATATCACTAAAGCACTTCTGGATGGATGCAAACTGCATTTCGTTGCCCTGTACCTGTGCATGTGCAATGACAATAAAGTTGAATTCTATTCTATTCTATTCTATTCTATTCTAACAAAGGGAGGGAAGGTAGCCAGAAGCAAGGGAATCGCACTATTAGAAGGCAACATTGCAAACATTGAGGAGAGCTAAAAGTAACTGCCAAATCCCACAGGCAAATGCGAACCATGAAGAGCCCGCTAGGAAAGCTGCAGCCAACAAGTATCTACAGAGGGTCAGGCAAGTTCTGAGGAGTCATCTGACAGTTAAGAACAAGATCTATCAACACCTACACCGTGATCAGGTACCCTGCTGAGATAAGAAGCTGGCCAAAGGAGACGATAGAAGCCACTAACATCAAGACGAGGAAGCTCCTTACCATGCATGGAGGGTTTCACCCCAAGTCCAGCACCCTGAGGCTGTATGCTAAGCGGAAGGAAGGAGGCAGAGACTAGTGAGTTTCAGTACTACAGTCCAGGATGAGACAACAAACATCCACAAATACATCAGAAAGATGGCCATGACAAATCACCTTCTCAGGGAATACTTCAGGTGGCAGAAACCCAAGAAAGAGGAGGAAGAAGAACCATCATGGAAGGATAGGCCCCTCTACAGTATGTACCACCGGCAGATAGAGGAAGTGGGTGACATCCAAAAATCCTACCAGTTGCTGGACAAAGCTAGAATGAGAGACAGCAAAGAGGCATGAATCATGGCATCACAGGAACAAGCTCTGTGCACAAGATTGATAGAGGCTTGGGTCTATCACACCAGGCAAGACCCCATGTGCAGGCTGTGTAAAGATGCCCTGAAACAATCCAGCACATAACAGCAGGGTGTAAGAGGCTGGCAGGCAGGGCATACATGGAGCGCAATAACCAAGTGGCCAGCATAGTATACAGCTACACAGCAAAATCTCCAGTGTTAAATTAACACTAGAGAGTGTCTATATGGGTCCACACCTCTGAGTGTTAAATACAACACTGTTGAGTGTTAAATTAACACTTTTGACAGTGTTATATATTTAAAAGTAACCTAGTCAGTTTTGAAGATTAACAATGGCTAACACTGAGCAGTGCTGATTTTCTAACACTGGAAAATAACTCAAAATGTTAGAAATATTCCAGTGTTAGAAAATCAGCACTGCTCAGTGTTAGCCATTGTTAACCCTTTAGAACCGAGCAGAGCGGCCCCGCTCCGATTTGCCTAACTATTTTTAAATCCCAGTAGAACTGCAACCACGTAAGCTAGCGCAATAATTTTTTTTGCATATGAAACTGGAGAAGTTGTACTTACATATTACACATGCAGATTTTCCCAGAGAGATGTTTCCTTCCTCTAATATGTTTGCAGAAATCATGTAAAAAGCGAACAAATAAAAAAAACCATAATCCTCAACCAGACTCTTTATCGATCTGATCAGCTGTTCACATCACTTCCTACTTTGATTATGTCTCGTCACGTTGTCACCATGACCTATCACGTGGACCTGTACAACAACAACAGGAAGTGACGTCATTTTCCCTGGGAAATTTAGTTTTTTCTCTCGCTCGTGTATATTGTCGCTTTTTCTAGAAACATACACTCGTACAAAACACAGAACACACACTTTTTACACACTCAAACACATCCACCCATTACATTATTATGCAGCAACAATCCAGACACACCAAATACTTCACATTGCGCGAAGCTTTGGATCTGATTACCGCCCCTCCTGAATACGGAGCTTCTGGCCATTTGTCGGATCCTGATTCTGCCGACAGTAAGTAAGTAAGTAAGTAAACTTTATTTATTAAGTGCTTTTCGCAGACAGGCAATCACAAAGCGCTGTACACAAATATTAAAATATTAAAATAAACAATAAAATCAATAGACATTATATACAATGTAAAAGATCAAATGTAAATAATGTAAAAAAAATAAAATAAAATATGTAGATCAACAAAAGGCTTGTTTGAACAGAAGAGGATGAGGCCGACTTCGTTGAAGGGATTGACCCTTGCCAAGACAAGTATGTATATTGTTTGAAATAAAATAATGTTTTTTATGGAAGAGAAACGTAGGAAAAATTACGTTTGCAGTGCAAAAAAGGAATTTCGCACCGCGACACAATTTTGCCCAAATTACGCACCATTATATAACTCTCGTGCTATACAAATTGAACAGATGGTATAATTTCTTTTGTGTATAGTGTTGATAATGTTGAAGAGGAGGGAACTGAAGTCTCCTGCTCAACTGAAGCAGCCCCTACTCTGGAGGGAAGCAGAGGGAGGGGAAGGAGTCGGATGACTTGTCCTCCGGCAAAAAGAGGCAAGCGCTCCAGGTCACTTTCCGGTGATGCAGCTGCCTGGATGAGTGAAAAGGACCCTGACAGCTTGCCTCATTCTCTACCGAATTTCTGTCCAAAAAGAAAGCCAGGTGTGCAGCTGCCATTTTCAGAATGTGTGGACCGTCCATCGCCATCTGTGTCACGGCTGCCGAGGCGAGCCGTGTGGAATAAATGAGGATCCAAGCGCAGGCAGTCGTAGAGGAGTGAAGGTGATTTATTGAACACAAAAGAATGTGGACAAACAGCAAACGGGGCTCGAACTAAACTAAACTGGGAAACAACTAAACTACAGAGCACAAACCTGAATGAAAACAAGCAGAGGAGGATGACGATGAACAGCAGGGAGAAGACACGGTGGATACACAGACTGACACTGAGTAATACAGACGAACCGGCAACAGGCAGGAGAACACACAGGGCTTAAATACACACACCAGTAATCAGGGGATGAGAGACAGGAGGGCAACACAGCTGGGAGGAATCTGGGCTGACGGGACAGGGGAAACGTAAACTGATCACACTCACATACGACACGGACCTTCACAATAAAACAGGAAACTCAGATACATGGAACCAGACAAGACATTGAACTAAACAGACAGATTCACAAACAGATGGGGAGACACCATAGACAGACAGGTACAGACGCAGACTTGGAGGCAGATCGAAAATAACACAGAACTTAAACAATCATCATCATCTAGAAAATGATAACAAACTAAAAGCGCTGGGTCACCGACCCAGGACCATGACAGTACCCCCCCCCCCCCTCAAGGGCTGGCACCAGACAGCCCAGCAGAAACGAAAAAACGGACCAAAACAAAACAGAAAACAACCCGACCAGGGCGGGCGGAGGGGGCCCAGGACGGAGGGACAGAGTCCAAAAAAGGCCCAGATGGTCAAGTTCAGGAGGCCGACCATGCGAATGGCAACGGGGCAGGTCCGGATGCCGGCCGCGCAGTAGGCAGTGGCGTGGAAACAGTTCTGGGGGCCAACCGTGCGGACGGCAACGGCGGCGTGGAAACAGTTCTGGGGGCCGACCGTGCGGACGGCAACGGCGGCGTGGAAACAAGTCCGGGGGCCGACCGTGCGGACGGCAACGGCGGCGTGGAAACAAGTCCGGGGGCCGGCCGTGCGGGCGGCAACGGCGGCGTGGAAACAAGTCCGGAGGCCGGCCGTGCGGAAGGCAGTGGCGGCGTCCAGGAGGGCATCCACGGTGGCGGAGATGCCCAACAAGCGGCCTGGCAGATGACCGACGATGTGGAGGTGGTAGTAGGGGACCTGAAGGCTGCGTGGCCCCTGCAGCCCCAGGCGAGGCGGAAGCTGAGGCTGGACCAGGCGAGGCGGAAGCTGAGGCTGGACCAGGCGAGGCGGAAGCTGAGGCTGAAGAGGAGGCCACTGCAGGTGATGCTGGAGCCGGACCAGACGAGGAGGATGAAGACGAGGATGCTGGAGCCGGACCAGACGAGGCGGATGAAGACGAGGATGCTGGAGCCGGACCAGACGGCGGTGATGAGACTGCAGGCGGTGATGAGACTGCAGCTGGTGATGAGACTGCAGCTGATGGCTGGACGGGCTCCTCGGGCCCTCCGGCTGACGAGGCAGGGCGCTGGACGGGCTCCTCGGGCCCTCCGGCTGACGAGGCAGAAGGCCGGACGGGCTCCTCGGGCCCCCCGGCTGACGAGGCAGAAGGCCGGACGGGCTCCTCGGGCCCCCCGGCTGACGAGGCAGGACGCTGGACGGGCTCCTCGGGCCCCCCAGCTGACGAGGCAGAAGGCTGGACGGGCTCCTCCGGCCCCCCAGCAAAAACAGTCACAGGACCAGTGGGCACTGGAGCCCCTGGCACACACAGAACAGAACCAGCAGGTGTGGAGACCTCTGGCAGGAACGCAACAGAACCAGCAGGCACACGGGCCTCTGGCAGGAACGCAAAAGGACCAGCAGGCGCACGGACCTCTGGCAAACACATAGCGGCCTGCAGCTGCGCAGAGCATTGACCCTGCTCAGGCAGCGACAGCCGGGTGCAGTCCTCAGCTGGCTTCTTAAACTCCAGGGGTCCAGAGTCTGATGGGGGCTGAAACCCAGCCTCTGGGGAGGCCCTGGAGTGCATCTCAGTCTCAGAACTGGCCAGCCTTTGAGGAATGTTGACATTATCATTAGGTTTGACGCTCTGCTTAGAACAAACGGATGAAACCCAGTTCCTTTTAGATTGATTTGACTGGGCTTGTTGTACCGGAGTAGCAAGTGACACAGGGTGCAGGGCTAGTGGCTGCTGAACAGGAGGCTGAACTGAGGGTGACTGAAACAATGGTTGGGATGACGGCGGTGGTGGAATTGGAGACTGAGCTTGAGGCCGGGCGGCTAACTGAGCTTGAGGCCGGGCGGCTAACTGAGCTTGAGGCCGGGCGGCTAACTGAGCATCCGGTTGCAGTTCAAAAGAATAAACAGTCCTGGTATTATCAGAGCTGGTGTTAATTGTCTCTGGGATATATGCCACAGTTTTAGCAGACCCTGGGTTAGCTGACATGGGTTTAACAGGTTCAGAAGAACAACAGCCCTTTGCTTTCGCTGAAGTCTTAAAAATGCCAACCTGGGAGAGAGCAGTTATCACGAAGGTAGGTAAGCTTTGTGAATTAGCTCCCACTGACACACCCCGAACAACCCCAGAAGAAAAAGTCTTACAGTTCAGATTGGAGCCGTTATCCTTTTTACTCACCACAGTCGGCCGCTCTGATATCCTGGGGTCCGACTGTGGCGAGGGGCGTCGACGGCGTGAGTGCCGTTTCCCATTTGAAGGCTGGACCGACGGGCCGGGCAGGACACTCTCCGTCGGGTCAGGGAGTGAAGCATGAGTTGCAGAGTGGGTGGTAGCAGGGGGGAGAAGATGAAGCTCGTTCAGAACGAAATTCTGTGTGAGCGGGTGAAGTGAGCTGAGCAACCAGGGGAGACCAGAAACTAAGCGCTGTAGCCGAACAGCTATGCCTTGGCGGAATTCTCTCCCCTCATGCTCGAGCCATAAGTTAATTAATCTGTCCACCGAGTAAATGTCCTCCCGGAGCTCCTCGGGCGGGTTGACTGCTGCTGGGTCCATAGTGGCCGGTTCGTACTGTCACGGCTGCCGAGGCGAGCCGTGTGGAATAAATGAGGATCCAAGCGCAGGCAGTCGTAGAGGAGTGAAGGTGATTTATTGAACACAAAAGAATGTGGACAAACAGCAAACGGGGCTCGAACTAAACTAAACTGGGAAACAACTAAACTACAGAGCACAAACCTGAATGAAAACGAGCAGAGGAGGATGACGATGAACAGCAGGGAGAAGACACGGTGGATACACAGACTGACACTGAGTAATACAGACGAACCGGCAACAGGCAGGAGAACACACAGGGCTTAAATACACACACCAGTAATCAGGGGATGAGAGACAGGAGGGCAACACAGCTGGGAGGAATCTGGGCTGACGGGACAGGGGAAACGTAAACTGATCACACTCACATACGACATGGACCTTCACAATAAAACAGGAAACTCAGATACATGGAACCAGACAAGACATTGAACTAAACAGACAGATTCACAAACAGATGGGGAGACACCATAGACAGACAGGTACAGACGCAGACTTAGAGGCAGATCGAAAATAACACAGAACTTAAACAATCATCATCTAGAAAATGATAACAAACTAAAAGCGCTGGGTCACCGACCCAGGACCATGACAATCTGAACTATTCAAGATATACTTTGACCATGCTGCTATAAGAACACTGTGTGTCAACACAAACAAAAATGCAGCTAAAAATATTGCTGCAGGCAAAAAATTCACATGGACTGATCTCACAGAGGCTGAACTGTACCATTACATTGGCATAACACTCTACATGGGGGTTCTAAAGCTGCCTAAAATGAGAGATTTTTGGCGCGTGAATTCGATTTTTCATGTGCAATATTCCTCTGAGGTCATGACCAGAGACCGGTTCCTCACCATCACTTGGAATATTCATATGAGTGACCCTGCGGAAGACACTCTCAATGACAGAAAAAAAGGAACTACAGATTATGACTGCCTGCACAGACTACGTCCCCTGTATGACAGTTTACGTGTATCCTGCAAAGCTGTATACCACCCACAGCAAAACCTCTCTGTGGATGAGCGCATGGTTTCCACTAAAGCCAGAGTTGCCCTGAAGCAATACATAAAAAGCAAGCCAACAAAGTGGGGGATAAAACTTTTTGTGCTATCTGACAACACAGGCTACACAGTGGATTTTAACATTTATACAGGGAGGTCAACTCTGGTAACTGGGAAGGGGCTGTCATTTGATGCTGTGATGGCACTTATAAACAAAAACTACCTGGGAACAGGATATCACATTTATTGTGATAACTTTTATACAAGCCCAGCACTTTTTCACCACCTTCATGATCTGGGGTTTGGAGCATGTGGGACATTTCGGGACAGTAGAGTTGGAGTCCCAAAAACCAAACTTAACGCCCTGACAAAAAAATCTCCACGAGGGACAATCAGGTGGATCAGAGAGGGCCCTCTCATTTTTATTAAGTGGATGGACACAAGGGAGGTGAGTGTGTGCTCAACTCTGCACAGTGCCTTCTCAGGAGACACCGTGAAAAGGATGTGCAAGGCTGAAGGACAACACAGAGCAATTGAGGTGCCAGTGCCATCAGCTGTAAAGGACTACAACCGCTTTATGGGAGGAGTTGATCTGTCAGACCAGCTGATTGGCTCCTATTCTTCATGGAGAAAGAGCAGGAAGTGGTATGTGACAGTGCTGCACCACTTTATAGACATTGCTGTCACAAACAGCTACTTGGTCAGCAAGGAGCTCTGTGGCAGACTGGAGCAGCGGCCAATGACGCACCAGGATTTCCAGGAGCAGTTGATCGCTGAACTCTGTGGGGTGTCCTCACAATCAGGAGCGAAGAGCTACCAACACATCCCAGTTGCCATTGTTGAAGGGGCATCTGGTCAAAACAAAGCCACAAAGGGGCGCCGGAAGTGCAGGCTGTGTGGGAAGTGCACACCCTTCAAGTGTGAGGCATGCAAAGTGGCTCTGTGCGTCATTGTGGACAGGAACTGTCACAGGGCCTATCACACCTCCACTACTGCTGCTGAAGAATGATATTTGACTTTTTTCTCTCTCTAAAAGTAATGTGACACTTAGAACTTTTACTGCACTATTGTAAACTTTTTTTTAAATTATTGTCATGTTGCCAAATTGTGCAAAATATTAATTAATTTATGTTTTGGTTATGCTCCACCGGGACTACTGAACAGCAATATTTGACTGTGCCTTTCTGTATATAAATTCCTGTGACACTTATAAGTACTATTATTGTATTGTACTATTATAAATAGTTCATTTTGATGTTGTATTTTTATTGTCATGTTGTTAAATTGTGCCCAATATGCATTTTATTGATTTTCGTTTTTTACTACTGTTTATAAAAATGATTATATCTCAAAAATGAATTGATGAAAAAACTCCAAATAAATTTTGTGTAGTTTGAAAGGACTTTGTGCAACTTTTTTTCATTTACAATTTTGAGCTATATAGCTTTGATATATTTGTATCAACAAAAATATGTGAAAAACAAAAAACGTTTTGCAATTTTTTTGTGGTTTATTGCACTTTTTTAGCAATTTCTATAGTTAGTATGGATTTGTTACACACGTATTATTAAAATGTGGGCTTTAAGGGTTGTATTGATGTATATATAGTAAGTTAAAATACTCAAAAAATGGGCCTACAGTATGTAAAAATGTAAACATAAGGTCTGGCGGACTTGTCCTATGGTAGGTCTTAAAGGGTTAATCTTCAAAACTGACTAGGTTACTTTTAAACATATAACACTGTCAAAAGTGTTAATTTAACACTCAACAGTGTTGTATTTAACACTCAGAGGTGTGGACCCATATAGACACTCTCTAGTGTTAATTTAACACTGGAGATTTTGCTGTGTACATCTGTGCCGATTACGACCTGGAAGTGCCAAGTTCAAAATGGGAAACGCCCCCTAGGGTGGTAGTGAATGAGCAAACTAAGATCCTGTGGGACTTCCAGAAACAGATGGACAAAATGATGGTGGCTAACCAGCTGGACATAGTAGTGGTAGACAAGTAGAAGAAGATGGCCATTGTGATAGACGTAGCGATACCAAATGACAGCAACATCAGGAAGAAGGAACACAAGAAGCACCAAGGGCTCAGAGATAAGCTGGAGAAGATGTGGAGGGTGAAGGTAACAGTGGTCCCAATGGTATTTGGAGCACTAGGTGCAGTGACCCCTAAGTAGGGCGTGTGGCTCCAGCAGATCCCAGGAACAACATCCGAGATCTCTGTCCAGAAGAGCACAGTCCTAGGGACAGCTAAGATACTGCACAGGACTTTCAAGCTCCCAGGCCTCTGGTAGAGGACTCGAGCTTGAAGAGGGTTCTGCAGGGGCGAGTGGGGATTTTTATAGAAAGGTAAATACAAAAAAACCCCACTAGAGAATAAATAGATTTTTTATTTGAATGGTGTTTTAAATACAGTTTATGAAGTAAAACATATACTCAACAATTTCAACTTTTTGCTTGATTTTCAATCCAAAATTCACCCACAACCAGTCACAGCAGAACCTAGTTCTGCCAGAGGTTTCTTCCTGATAAAAGGGAGTGTTGTGATATTTTGATACCATGGTAGCATTTACAGGATATTGTTTTATAGTGATATTATACAGGAAAACTGTTACTCAATAAGGCCCATTTACTAGTTGTTTTTCTCTTTCTCTGTGACCCAAGAATTAATGTGTAAGAATCACAGGCTGGTACCAAGGTCGAAAATACCACAGAGATCACTTCCTTATTCCCATCCTCCCTTCTTTATCTCCTAGAAAAGAGCTTGTTAAAGGCCAGGTGGTTTGTTTCAGAATTCACTAATGAAAGAACTCTGTATTCTATGTCTAGGAGTGTATTTTGCTGGGATAATCATAAATTGTAGCTGAACTGATAAACTATACAAAGGATACTTCTTTGCTCAGAGGGCAGGAAGACGCTTCCTTATTTGGTCTGTAGCGGTTTGAACTGAGAATCTGTTGACACACGAACCTTTTTCCTCTATATAAACTGTTGTCTGATGAATAAACCTTGGAGTTGATTTTGGGAAAGCAACCTGAAGCAGTCTGTGTTTCCTTGTTCTCCCAAGCTACTCCCGGCGCTGTAACTAACCTGCTGAACGGCATACCTGAGTGTTACTTTGAATGATTTTGAATCTTATAGGGTAAAGACAAAACTCTGCTTATAGGTGCCCACGCCTCGGAGGAAACCCGATCCACGGAGAAACCCGGGACGGAGATTTCTTTCAGGGAGCATCGCCAAACGCTTGCTCAAAGGGTATCATTTGATTGTTCGCGTTTCTCTTTATTGTTGTAGGCTTCTGCAAACCTTACAATGGGGTGTCTAAATTCATAGGCTGCATTCTCCCGACGCCACATTTGAAGGCCGATTACATCACAGCGACGCACCAAAGGCTGTCCAAAATTGTAGACTTCTCCAAATGCAGCCAATAAATGCGTTTCCTTTTCCCGGGATCTGAAGGATGGGTCAGGTGTATCCTTCGTGGACCACCATATCTCAGAATTCATAGCGTGGCCCAGCCAATTCCAGTTTCCAACAATGTTAGCAGCTACTTTAATATTACTCTTATTAATCTTTGTGGGTCACAAAATAAACTTTTAAGATATTTTCAGGTGAGAATGTAGGTGTGTAAACTTCAAATATCTGCTCGGTTTATCATGACATCACATGCTTGAAAAGTGCTCTGAAGTTTTCTGAGACGTCTGTCACCCACCAGCTCGATAGTTAGTCGGGGCGAGAATAGCGAACTCCTGGCACATCTCTTTCAAACCCCCCGCGGTCTTTCACTGGTCAGGTTATACATGATATATGTCACTTACATAACTTAAAAATGTTATTCTTTGGCTTGTTTCAGTGTTTTATTTGTTCGTGAGTAAATTGGTTTGGCTGAGATTACAGCTGAATACACGTCAAATGGAAAGCATCTTGTTGCATTCTCAATCATTCAGGTAAGTACATCTCCAAAAGTTGATTCCATTAATCTCGAGGTAGCGTTTTCAGTGGGAGAAACGTTTTGACACTCATCCAAGTGACTTCTTGTCACTTGGGTGAGTTATGGGCGACCATGGTTCAGGGGGTTGGGAAGCTCATTTTGTAACTGGAAGGTTGCCGGTTCAATCCCCAGCTCTGTCTGTCTTGGTTGTTGTGTCCTTGGGCAAGACTTCACCTGTTGGCCAGAGGGGCCGATGGCGCGATATGGCAGCCTTGCTTCTGTCAGTCTGCCCCAGGGCAGCTGTGGCTACAACTGTAGCTTGCCTCCACCAGTGTGTGAATGAATGAATAGTGGAATTGTAAAGCGCATTTCAAAGCCTTTCATTTATCCACCCATTTGCTGTCTCTCAGCATGAAATGTGGTTGTAGTATTTGTAGTGGATCAGTAACACACACTCACATTGTGGCTTGTTTACATGTACTAGTCTACAGCTGACCACATGACCAATTGCTAGATGACTTCCTTCAGCTACACCAGGGGCCAGCAACCCTGGGCACGCGTGCCACAGCTGGCACGCGAAGGGTTAAGTGATGGCGCGGCATGTAGTGAAATAATCTGAAAAGGTGTATTTAAAATTAATATCTACGGCTGGGCCACCAATACACATCACAAATTATCTCACACAGAGCTAATGACAATACAGCTAATGACAGCGCGCCTTAATGACAGTATCTTAGCTAATAGCCTCACCTCCTTGTTTTACTTGTAACTGGCTAAAAATTACACAGACGAGAGGGATGTAGCTAGCTAGCCAGTCCTGTGAATTATAGCCTCGAAGCGAGCAAAAAAAGATGATCCCCGGTCTTTTATGCCAATTTGGACAGAAGACTGGGGTTTTGTGCAACAGAAAGATCGTGCTGTATGTGCCCTTTGCCTTGAGAGTGTTGTTTGCCGGACTTCCAGTGTTAAACGACATTTTGAGACGAAACATCAAAAAACCTTCAAGGATGAGGCAGAGAAAGTTGAATCAATTACACGTCTGTGTCAAGATATGAGAAGCAAGCAAGTACTCTTTTTTTTTTTTTTTTTTTTGCAGCTGCAAAACATCATGGAACTGAAGCAAGTTATCGTATTGCACACTGTATTGCTAAACATGGAAAGCCGTTTACAGACAGAAAATTTGTTAAGGAGGCTTTTCTCTCAAGCTCAGAAGTGTTATTTAATGGGCTTCCAAAGAAAGATGCAATTAAAGCAAGGATATAAGACATACCTGCATCAGCCAGAACTGTGGAACGACGCATCCAGGAAATGGGTGACAATGTCAGAGCCCAACAAACAGCTGGTTTGAAAGAAGCCCAGGTGTTTAGTATAGCTTTGGACGAAAGCGTTGATATCAATGACAGTCCACTTTTGGCTGTTATGGTAAGATACTGTGATGTGGCAGTACAAGAGGAACTCTTCTATTTAACCCCAATGCCTGAAACAACGCGAGGTGAGGATATTGCCAAAGTTTTTAAGGAGTGTTTTGATGAGCGAGGCATTAACATTACAAAGATTTTTGCTGTGACAACTGATGGTGCACCAGCTATGGTTGGGAAACACTTTTTCACTCTTTGAGGTCGGGAAACCTGCTTTTGACAACTTCTGAGAAAGGCCGCATCTGAGGCCTCGGAGTTTCCTTCCTGGTTGGCTGTGGTGACCTTAGCGGTTGCGTCCGGACAATCAAGTTCTTTCACTAAAAGTCCCACCATTTGCCCTTTCTTCTTTTCTTGCATGATGGCAGATAAGAGGGAGCAACGTCGAAAACGGGGCCAGGCCGGTGCGGGTGGTTCACAGAGCCTGGAGCTGGGTCATGACTCTCAACGTGACGCGGCTATCACGGAGCGCATCTACGAGCAGGGTGCAGGCGCACCGCTCGGCGAAGTCACATTTACCAGAGCATTGGAGGTTCTGAAACGGGACATCTGCAACAAGCTTGACTGCAAGATTGATACAGTTACCCATACACTGTGGTCAGAAATATCATCTGTGAAGGCTGAGTTTAAAGCTGCAATAACCACCCTACAGGCCACCGTTAATGCTCAAGGGACCACCATTAAAGATTTGGAGCTTTCAGCTACAACCTGCAGTGACGACCTGACTTCTCTTCAATCTGCTGTAAGTGTCCTAACGGAGGAGGTCAGACAACTGCAAGATAAATGTGAGGATCTAGAAGGAAGGTCAAGGCGCAATAATATTCACCTTATTGGCATCCCCGAAGGTTTGGAGACTTCTAACCCTAGGGAGTTTATTTCCCATCTCCTGCAAGATCTTCTGAAACTGAATGAAGCACCTCTGTTGGATCGGGTTCACAGATCCCTTGGACCAAAGCCCGGAGAGGGAGCGCCTCCTCGCCCACTGCTCATTAGAGTCCACTACTTCCATGTCAAGGAACAGCTGCTACGTCTTGCAGGGGCAAACTCTCCTCTACTTTACCAGGGCAGAAGGATCTCCATCTTTCCAGACTTCACACCTGCAGTGGCTAAAAAAGGTTCACAGTTTACTGGTGTCAAGCGCCTTCTGCACTCTTGTCCTGGGATCAAGTTCGGCCTGTTCTATCCTGCGGAACTGAGGGTGACATTTCCAGATGGAGTTGTACGTAAGTTTACTGATCCTGCATCTGCCACGGACTTTGCCAATAAGATCCTGGGGGTCCTGCCTCTCAGGGCACATAAGTGTCTTAGCCCATTGGGCTGATATGTCCATCTTGGTTAATTTCTGTGAAATATTTTATTCTATTTGTTTTTCTCTTTCTTCACTGTTTTTTATTTTTTATTGTATCTTATTGTAGTTTTTTTAAGTAACATACTTATGCTTATTTGAGGTGAGCTTGATTTATAGGATGTGTCTTGTTCTAATATGTTTTAATTCAATCTTTGATTTGTCTCTGTCTTGTATTGCATGGAGCTTGAACTCAACTGGGACTTCGAATAGTTGGGAGGAAGTGCTCAGGGGTGTGTTTGGTGGGGGGTGTGTGCATCTTGTTTGGGAAGATGCTTCAGCATTTAGGGGGAAGTTTGGGTGTTCTTTGTTTTTTATGTTGTACTGTTCTGTACGCTGACTTTGTTTTTCCTGTGTTTTTCATTGGTCAGCTTTTGTTTTTTTCAATCTATGTTCTAATATGGTATCGCAATTAAATATTAATAATCAACAAGCAGGTCACTCGTTTAAGTTCTGTAGCTGGAATTATAAAGGTCTGAACCAACCTATTAAAAGGAGTAAGGTCCTCCATCATTCGCAATTCTTGGGCGCCCAGGTTGTGTTTTTACAAGAAACACACCTAAAAATTTCAGATCATTTTAGACTTCGTAAGGGGTGGGTGGGCCAACTCTATCACTCTACATTAGAGCTGGGCGATAGAATGATAACGATATGTATCGCGATATAACTTTTACTCGATAGAGAAATTAAACTATCGCGATAGACCTCGCCGCTCTTGTCCTCTTAAAAAAAAAAAAAAAAAAAAAGGTCAGCCAATCCAAATTAAGTAGCGCAGAGCCGAACCAATCACAGCCGCAGCGTCACGTCGCGTGACTTGTTACGTACAGCACAAGTGCCAAGGCGCACATGTGTATTTGTTTGGGAAGCAGCCAGCCACCGTACCGCCCGGGTAATGGAGGAAATGAGTGTGCCGACTAGAAAAATCAACCGAGCGTGACCGAAGGTTACCGAAGAGAAATCAGATGATGGTTCCAATGCCGGAGAGATTGTCGAACGGAAGAGCCAGAGAAGTTCCGTAGTGTGAAGGTATTTCGGCTATTTCAAGTCTGACAAAAAACAGAGTAGCGTGCACTGTAAATTGTGCCGAAAGCAAGTCTGGAAATACAATAAACTGGTGCATGCGTCACACTGTGCGCCACCTTATTGTTTCGGTGAAATGAATTTCTACAATACTGTTACTGTTAATTCTCCTCTCTGCAGTGTTTAAATGCTTACATATACACACAGTTACTGTCCCTCCACACATACGACTCGGTTCTGCTTCTATGCCCCAGCTTTGTTTACTTTTTCCCACCGAGGCTTCTAGACTTCTGATTGGCCAACATTTCTGCACGGTTAGGAATCTAGCTCCACCTGCTGCTTTGGCATGTTCATAGCAGCGTTTTCCTTCATTTCTGCCTTTATGTGTGGACGGGATTATTTTTTAAAACGAAAACGGAAAATCTCCGATTTCAAAAATACCCGTGTACGTGTGGACGTAGCCTCAGTCTCTGACTGGAAGCGCTAATTCGTCATTCGGCTTTTGTCAGACTAAAGTAACTGTTAAAACTGTTTGAAAAGCTAAGCTATACAACAAGGAGAGATTGAGAATTTCCTTTTAGTTCTCAGTTTATTTGATATTGACAAAAGTTAGTTTTGTCTGTTCTTCTGTAAAACAAACTAAGATTTATTTTTAGAATTAATATTTTGTTTCTAAGTGGAATTGACAATTTAGTAGTCTGTTTCGTTTGTTCTATTTTGAAACTTAAACGCTTTAGCGGCTGCCTTTTGTGTAGTTTGCAATATTTGCCTTTATTTATCTGAAAAAGTCTCATGTTCCTTAAGTACATCTACCCTGTTGAACTTCATCCATCCATTCGCATCATTCATCCATTCCATCCATTTGTAAATGCTTAATGGATGAACTTATTATGGGAAATAAATATTTAAATAAAAACAAGCTGCTGATTATTTCACATTTTACTTGTGAGCAACGGCACATTTAAATCTTACAAATATAGTTATTTGGCTTATATCGTGATAGATATCGTTATCGCCTGAAATGAAAAAAACATATCGTGATATGAAAAAATCTTATATCGCCCAGCTCTACTCTACATTTAAATCCAAAGCTCGTGGAGCTGCTATTTTAATACACAAATCATATTTGTCGTATTTTGAACACTAAATTCATTTTTGCCAACATCTATGCTCCCAATTGGGACGATCAAAATTTTTTTTGCACTTTTTTCACTAAAATTCCTGACTTGTCTTCCCACTATTTAGTTCTTAGTGGCGATTTTAATTGTTGGCTCGGGCCGCTGGATTGATCCTCAAATAGGCCTGGTAGGCAATCCAACTCTTCCAAAATTATTAATATGTTCCTTGAAGAATTTTCTGTTATTAAGCATGTGGTAAGTGCTGAGCAAGCTAAGAATGAGCAACAAGCCTTTTTCATAGAACAAGCTGTGCTAATACGTCAATGGTTTCCATTGGGTGCTAGGAGTGTGGACTGGAGTAAGGTTAAGCAGATTGTCATACCCACGCTGTATCGGTCAAAGATCCTGGCGCTTGCTCGTGAAAGCCAGTGGTCAGGACATTTAGGCATCAAAAAAACGTATCAGTTACTATTAAAACACTTCTTCTGGCCTGGCATGAAACGTGATGTGGCTGCTTTCTGCCGTAGTTGCCATATGTGTCAACTTGAGGGTAAACCAAATCAGGTTATACCCCCTGCACCATTATGTCCCATCCAAGTAGTCGATCAACCATTTGATCACGTCATAGTAGACTAAGTAGGTCCACTACCAAGAACAACGTCAGGAAACCAATATTTACTCACCATTATGTGTGCTGCTACACGTTTCCCTGAGGCTATTCCACTGCACAAATTACGGCAAGGTCTGTTGTGAGAGCCCTTACTAAGTTTTTTCTACATTCGGACTGCCTAAAGTTGTCATAAAAGATCAAGGTTCTAACTTTCAATCTAAATTAACCAAGCAAGTAGCTAAAAACCTACAAATCAAACAGGTTGTGTCTTCTGCCTATCACCCAGAATCCCAAGGAGCTTTAGAGCGGTGGCATCAAACCTTAAAAGCCATGCTCCGCAAGTATTGCTTAGAGGCCAAAGTGGATTGGGATGAAGGGATTCCCTTTGTGTTGTTTGCTGCTCGCGAAGCTGTCCAAGAGTCACTCGGGTTCAGTCCCTCTGAACTAGTGTTTGGCCACACGCCTCGTGGCCCGCTTAAATCAATGAAAGAGAAATTTGATCCAGGAAGGGAGCCCTAGAGTGGGAGTGACCAAGTATGTGCAGGATTTCTGTGAGCGTTTGAGTCAGGCTAATGCTCTGGCTAAGCAGCACCTCACTGTTTCACAAGGAAAAATGAAACACGCTTATGATAAGGCTGCTGTCAAACGACAATTCCAGACAGGAGATGAAGTACTTGTCCTCTTCCCTGTCCCCGGATCATCTCTTTCTGCTGAGTATGAGGGGCCTTATGAGGTACACGAACAAGTAGGAGAAACTGATTACATAATCAGCACGCCGAATCGAAGACGCAAAACCTGTGTTTGCCATATAATCATGTTAAAGTTATACCACTCCCGACCCTAACCAAAACCCACTGGGAGCTGTGCTCCTGTGGCCGTCTTCAGTCACTCAGAGGTAGAAAGCACAGACGAGGCTGATGGTTTAAAACTGAATGACTCCAGTGGTTCTAAGCCCCGCTTGCCTTACTCTGAAGTGTTAAAATCATTCCGAGCAACAAGAAGACATAGCTAATTTGGTCCATGAGTACCCCTGTTTATTTGGCGATGCTTGCTGCTGCAAGAGTACAATTTGGAGATTTGGCATATAAAAGGATCAGAAAATGTACTAGCTGATGGCCTCTCCCGGTTGTGAGTATGACTTGTTTTGTTGTCTGTCATGAATATTGAAATCTGTATATACAAAACGTAGTCTTGTATTTTAAGGGGAGTGGTGTTACGGCCCTGGGCCTTGGAGAGAGTGAGACTACCCTTTTGTGCTTATGCAAATCTAAGTGTGCCAGGACTCGTGGATGACTGGCTGCTGGGAGTCCTGTGCCAGCCTTCTTTTATGCAGATCACAGTGTGCCAGACCTCGCGGACGATTGGCTGCCTGGAGATCCCATGACCACTCCATGACCAATTGACTGGCTGATTGTCTGCACCTGGGAGTATAAAAGGCTGAAGAGCCTTCACACTAGGGGGAACTGCTGCTCTGAAGTGAATATGCAGTGTCCTTCTCGTCTGCTCTGCATGTGAGTCTTGTTTGTTAAACCTCTTTGCTGTGTTGCTCTTTGTTTAAACCTGATATACAGCTGAACTTAGTTTCATTAGAGTTTTGTGATGCTGGCTTGCCTTAGTTAGCCTTAGCTTTTATTTTGTGTGCTGCCAGCCTGCTTTAGTTAACCCTTAGCTTTTACGCGTGACTGTTTCGTTTGTTCTTTATGTAATAATTATATGCCCAGTGGTCTGTTGAACAGCCCTGTCGGTTTTCTGTTTAAAGTTTGAAATTAAAACTTTTTACTTTACTCAGTTTGTGTGGGGGGCTTGTTTATGTTACTCCTCCCCTGACGCCTAACAGAGTGGGTTGTAACAAATACATTAAGACTTGTCTTTTCATTTGTTTTTTAATGAATACCATTTATGTCATCTAGTTGTATAGTAAATAACATTTTTGTTAATTGAATGGATGTTGAATTAAATGTAACATTGTTAACTCTAGGTGGGTTTGCAGAATTGCACAAATACAGGTATCTTTATTTTGTGATCATATTTACACTTTATATTCTGATACTCTGCTTTAATTCCACTATAGTTTTCCTTATCTGGACTCACAAAAACCTTCACGAGCCAATGTACATTTTTATTGCAGCTTTGTTAATCAACTCTGTTCTTTACAGCATGATTATCTATCCAAAGCTCTTATCTGATGTTTTGTCTGAAAAACAGATGATATCATATCCACTCTGTCTTTTCCAAGGTTTATCATATTACACCTTGGTTGGTTCAGAATTTTTACTGTTGGCAGCAATGGCATATGACAGGTATGTGTCTATATGTAAACCCCTGCAATATCCAGTTATTATGAATAGAATAACTATTTATGTATGTCTGATTTTAGCTTGGCTTATACCTGCTTTTGAAACCTCAGTGATGGGTGTGTTGTATTCGAATGTCAAACTCTGTAGCTTTTCTCTGACAGGAATTTTTTGTAATAATTCACTTTACAAGCTTCAGTGTGTGCCCTCGGTCGCAATATCTATATATGGTGTGGTCATGTTCATAAGAATTGCCCTTCTACCTTTGCTTTTCATACTTTTTACATACATCAGGATTCTTAGAATATCTTACCATTGTTGTAGAGAAGTGAGGAAAAAAGCTGTAAAGACATGTTTACCCCACCTGCTGGTGTTAACCAACTTTTCCTGTTTTATTTTCTTTGATATAATTATAGTTCGACTGGATTCTGATCTATCCAAAACTCTTCGTTTGACATTGACGTTTCAGTCAATTGTATTCCATCCTCTTTTAAATCCAATCATATATGGACTCAAAATGAATGAAATTTTCAAACATATCAAAATATTGTTGTCAAGTTTAATAACACTGGTATTACTGCCCTATTATCAAATGTATGGCATATAATTTTAAATTGTAATGCAAACTAGACAATGGAGTACCTTTTCTCCGATTTTACATACTAGACAGAGGAAAAGAGATCAAATTTATAGAAATGTCATGACATTTATGTAAATGTTGATTTCTGTTCTTCTATTGATGACAACATAATGGTCATAAAACAAAGAAACAATTTCTTAAACTGTTTCTGGTAATGTTTAAATTCTAAACATCTCATATGCCTGCATTTCACATTTCCCCTTCTATATTGTCATAGATTATTATTTACTATTGTATATTCACATAAAAATAATTTAGTAGAATGAATCAATTAGTAGAAGTCTCTCTTTGATGCTGACAAGCATGTGAATATTCATCACAGTGTCTTCTGTTTTCTCAGTTATATATATATATATATATATATATATATATATATATATATATATATATATATATATATATGTTTTTTTTAATGAAAAATTCTTTTGAACTTTCCATAACTCATTATTTATAAACATAATATAGTGTATTGTATAGTGTAATGTGTAAATTCAATGCTAATTTCTAACTCTGTTAAATTTACTAAATTCTGTTTTCATGAATACCTGGATGTTAAATGTAATTGTTACACTTTGTAAAACAGAACACCCATTTTATTAAAGGTGAAATAATTTATACAGTTTTTAACTCTCAGTGATGCTGCAGTGTTCATTTGACTTTGAGACCTGAAGTTGTAACCTGCAGCAATGTTAAAGATGATCTACAGGGCTTCAAACATTCAGGAATTATAGTCACCATATAATTCACTTTTCATGGTAAACATTCATTAGATCCATCAGATATAAAGTCATTGTTGGAGCAATACACAAACGCTTATCAGAAACCGAACAAAGTGCAAATAATTTCAATAACATGTAAACACAAGGACTCAGTCCACGAATAGGAGTATTAGAATAGATGTGCTTAATCCCGCTTGTATCATAGGCCTACTAGTACAAGTGGAAATACACTAAAAATTACCTCCAAGTATTCAATACTGAGTACAGTTGAACCCCGACTTACGAAATTAATTCGTTCCCGAGGGTCTTTCAGAAGTCGAAAATTTTCGTAAGTCGAAGCACCCATCGCGCCTTTTGAGTGAATGGTAGGCTATAGGCTAATTGCTAACTGCAACAACAATACGTCGTTCAAGTGGAACAGCGAAGCTCAAGTACGAAAGCCAAGGGGGTTGTCACATGATTTGGAAGGCATTGTGGGCATTGTAGGCATTCTGGGCTCAGCCAATCAGAGACAGTGGATTTTGTTACAAGGGCATTTTGCCATAACACGGGCAGAAATATTGCCGTTAAGTGCCGTCGTAACTTGAATTTTTCGTTAAATGGGGTATTCCTAAGTCGGGGTTCCACTGTATTGTAAAACAAATGATTGACATCAAAAAATTAAGCAGGAAGCAGCATAAAGTCTGCTTACAATTATCTCTCATAAACTTATTTTCAGCTGTTTTAACCATTTACAGCTTTTCACATGTTAATGACTTGGTTAACGATCTAACTAGCATATCAACAGTGCGTTTCAGAGACACCCAACAACTGTACCCACACTCCGCACATCACGTGTCTGATTAGCCACATTTAGCTTACCGCCGTCGAGTGGATGCTCAGCATTTACATGAAGCCACAGCTCAGTAAACCTTCTGGTTTCACTCTGTCCTCTACGACAAGTACAAAATTATACTTTGTGAACATTATCAGTTTGGATGGCATTTTAACTCGTTAGAGATTAATTTCTTCAGCTTACCGATAACAAAGTTTTAGCCCGCCTGCTCTGTTCGGCTGTAGAAGCAAGAGACCATGAGGCCGCACCTTGACCACCTGGTCAGCTGGACTGGGACAAAAAATCGGTCAGGGCATTTTGACTAGAGAGTGGCCACAAGGTATTATAGGAAAAACCATAAAACCTTTGGATGACAACAAATGCTGTTGTGACAGTGATGTACACTGTCTTGTTGGTATATATGTATGAGTTCTAAACAGTTTACATCACATGACAACTTAAGGACATCTTCTGGTTTCATCTTCATGTTTCCCTCTCAACAGATATCAAAACCAACATCATGAGCACAAGAAATGACAACATCAAAGAACGCAAGTATGGCGAAGCTCGCGGCTCTCCAACAGGAGATTGAGAGACCAGTGTTGGACTGTAGAACTGCTTTGAAATTCATATGAGCTGTTCGCACTAAAGTAAAAAGCACCATCACTTCATGCGGATAGCCCCTTTGGCGCCAGCTGCAAGGCTGGAGCCGAACAAAAACACCCTGATAACGACTGTGTTTAGTCTGTTCCTTCCCACTCCATACAAGGCCACCTGGGTTGGCTGGTAGACTGTTTACTTAGCCTGGCAGGGCGAACTATGGACACACACACACACTTATCCCCCTCCCTTTCCAAACGCCTTCGATGCTTGTTTCCTGCGGGGGAACACGGCGGGTCTGTGTGACGCGCTGGAAGGGTAGCGCTGTGCAGGGCGGCTGCTGTGTTCGCTTCGGATTACTCCTCACCAGTGTTGGTCATGTTACTTGAAAAAAGTAATCAGTAACTAATTACTGATTACTTCCCCAAAACAGTAATCCCATTACTTTACTGATTACTTATTTTCAAAAGTAATTAATTACTTAGTTACTTTTTAAAAACACGATTTACAACCTGAATAGGTGATAAAGCGATAGATCTTTCAGTCCAATTCTACTTTTTCTACATAATCCATCATACAAAATGTAATCAAATGGAAAAGTCTCTTTTTAAAACTTGTTTTATTAGTTTTAATCTTTTAACTTTATGCATCAAGCAAAAATTTAATTATATGCAACATTCTCTGACTGGAAGAAATTTGTTTAATATTTAAACCTATTTTCTGCACATTCCAGCACATAAAATATTTTTGTGTGTTTACACTCACTCTTTCAAATAGATGCAAGTAAAACACAGCAGAAAATAAATAAAGTCAGAGACTCAGCGGTCCTGTTGCTCTATTTTCACCTGTAAAGCAGGAGTAGGGTAGGCGGAGGTTTACCCTGGTGCAGGTGTGCCGCAGCGGTCAGTGGAAGAATCCGCGAGTTTCTCTGTGAGTTTCCCATTACGTCGTAGCGCACTTGGTGCTTGCTTGGAAGTTTAGAGGTTTTTTTCGCTGTAAAAAGAAGTTTTCTTCCCACGCACAACGGACACTAATGTTTTTGTCACTTTTTATGGAATCAAACTTAAAGTAAGGTCAGTACTTCCACGCTTTAAACGCTGCATGCTCATACTCTCTCCCACACTCGATATATTATCCATTGATCTGCACACAGCTGTTGTCACGAACGTCCACTCGCTTACGTCACTGTCATGAGACATTCTCGCAAAAAAATCACGGTTTTAGTAACGCAGTAACGCAGCATTCCTACGGGAAAGTAACGGTAATCTAATTACCGTTTTTGCAATAGTAATCCCTTACTTTACTCGTTACTTGAAAAAAGTTATCGGATTACAGTAACGCGTTACTGCCCATCTCTGGTAGTAACAACCCCCTAAGCACCCTGATTTTGAATGACCAGTAGTAAAACTGTAGCAATGTTGATGGCCTTTTCCCATTCCAAATAAATTTAGACACCACAGAGTGTATATTCTTAAAGCAAGACAGAGGAGGGAGAAGTGGCAACATGAATAAAAGGAAATTAAGACATGACAGTATGTTCATTTTGACTATGTTGAGGCCCTAGTCTTAGTGTGGGGCAGGTCAACGCTGCAGTGATCTGAGTGATCAGATATCAAGATTGGCTGAATACAAATTAGTGACGTGTCGGTCACGAACGAAATGGCACAAAAATGGCTCTTAGAGCCAACTCTTTGAAGTGAACAACGCGAGCCGGCTCCTTACTCACCAGGGGGCAGCTTTGTGTAGCCAAATGTTAAAGTCATGAATTCGCCTTAAGGGGCCATGTTGATATTATGAAGTAAATTGCATCATACAGTTTGAAGTACCTTTTTTCATTCTTCTAAGGCATATGCGAGTGCGCATGTACACACACACACACACACACACACACACACACACACACACACACACACACACACACACACAAGAATGAATGAAAATATGAATATTTTGATTTCCTAAATGTCACAGTTGTACAGTAATAACTCCGATAGTGTTATCAGTTCATCAGTGGCAAACGGGGAAAGGAGAAGAAAGTAGTTGCGAAACAAATACATCAAAAGAGTATTGATTATTAATCGCGAAGCTCTGAGAGCTTGGTAATATTCTACTTTGCTATGGATGTGTTTGAGGAGATTTTACAGGCAGAGATCCTTAACATCACTGTATCCACAGAATGGCCTACAGGTAAGACTTAATCACACAAGGAGAAAAATGAAAATGAAAGCCGTTGACTCAATGGAATGCATAGAATGCTAAGAGCCTTCAATTCAGTGGGGATGTGGCGAACATGTCATGGTCCTGAGTCTGAGGACTCGGTGTTTTGTGTTTCTTTATATTCTTCTATATTCTTGTTTATTCTGCCTTGTCTTTTGTTTAGGTTTGCTATGTGTTAGTGTGTTTGTTTCATGCCTGCCTGTGTTCCCTCTGTCTGTCCATGGTGTCACTGTGTCTGCTCGTGAGTCTGCCTGCCAAGTTCAGTGTCCTGTCTGGTTCTCTGTGTCTGTTAGTTTCCTGTTTTATTCTGAAAGTTCATGTCTCATGTCAATGTGTTTAGTTTTACCTCTCTCCTGTCTCGTTAGCCTAATTTCTCCCAGCTGTGTCTCCCTCCTGTTGTCCATTTCCTAATTACTCCCCTGTGTATTTAAGCCCTGTGTTTTCCTGTGCTCCCTGTCTTGTCGTACCCTCAACTTGCTGTGTGTTCATGACTTCCAGGCCTCCTGCACCTCAGTTAGAGTTTTGTTTGCTTTTGTGAGTTTTATTTTATGTTGAAGTTTTGTTCCAGCAATAAAGCTGCATTTTCAGTTTAAACCTCGTTTCCTAAGAGTCCTGCATTTTGGGTTCACCACTCCTGCCTGCCTGCCACACAGCCAACCATGACAGAACAACACTAAAGGCCAACTTCAAGCTAGAGCAAGTTTTGAATAGTCAGTTGAATGGGAAGAACAACATCTGGCCACTCAACACCTGCACCCTGCCGGCAGTGATGGGGCGTAATGGAATAATTGTACGGGCGTTACATATTTAAGATACAAAATATGAGTAACTGTATTCCATTACAGTTACCGTTTTAAAAGGTGGTATTCAGAATACAGTTACCTTATTGAAATAAATGGATTACACGGCGGTCTTTCCCTGTTTCATATATTAGGCTATGCCCTCTCTATTTTTGGTAATTCCACGCCAGTGGAAACCCAAAGAAAGCACGCATTAAGAGGCTCTAATGCCTGTGTCTGAATCTCGCGCCCCATGTCACCTGTACTTGCGGCCGCCTAATGACTTGAAGAAATATTTTTAAAAATTATTATTCAAAATAATTTATTATGAAGGCAATAGGCAGAGTGTTGCAGAAGAAAGTAGCCTCATGGGCAGTGTAGTCTGTGCTGCAGGGAGAATGGACTGCAATACCTGTTATGTTTCTGTGAGCGCGAGGAGGGAGAAGAAGGAGAGTCGAAAAGTACGAGTTGTCACTGACCACTGATGGAAGATGGAAGCATGTGAATATAATAATAACCACTGCCACCAAAAGGTTTTCCTCTTAGACGAGGAAGAAAGCCCCGGGACGTGAATTCGGGTGCGGGCAGGTGTTTATAGTCTGGTCCACGGCGGTGGGATTCAGTCTGACGATCCGAACCACCAGTGAGACATCTGAGGGTGAGAAACATTATTTTGGTATATAAAACCACCGCAAAGGTTTAATGAAACGCGTAAAATAGGTTAGAAGTAGCCGCAATTACGCCGTAACGAACCAAATTAGACTTAGGTTTTAGAGGTAGTCGTAATTACTTCGTAACAAATTGTAGAAGGGCGCAAATGTCTATGTGTATTTGTCTGGAAGTAAGTTGATTTTACAGCACAATATGCTGCTGAACTACTTCCATTTTTTGTTTTCTTTGCTTGAGGCTCACGTACTGGTGACAAAGGACAACGGTTGAGTTTTATCTCATAAAACTGATACCGCTTCATTTTTTAGAAGTGAAGTAGAAGGGAGTATCAGCAACCACTCTGAAGTCAAGCGTGCCAGTGACGGCCCAGCAAAATCTTTGAAAATGGGAAATAAACAAGTAAAATTAACACCTGATGAGAAATGTTTAGAAAAACAATAAGCTGGAGCAGGAATAATCCAAAAGAAAGGGAGAGGAATGCATATTGGAAGAGCAAGAGGTAAAGGCAGACTTAGATACACACCAAACAGTAATTTTAGCGCTGCATGCTGGGAGTGTGGAAAAAAGGGACATTTTGCACGTGACTGTAAGAAACAAAGAAGACAGTGACTCAGAACAGGATAGCAGCTCAGGTGAAGAGAGCAGTTCAGACTAGGAAGAACATAATAATCCCTCACCAAGTGAAAATTAGAGATCAAAGTGGTTTAAAGTAGTTTAAAAAGGGCTGGAAACAGATCCGACTGAATAAATATAAATACACGAGGTATAAAGTAAAATAAACAGAAGGCTAAATTAAATTAGGGTGATATGTTGGATCACCCAGGAATTTGTATGTGTCGACCACATCAATATCCAAACTATGGATGTTCACTGGTGCGATGGATGGTGGTTGGTTGAATTCACACCAGATGATGAAGTCGGTGATGATCTTCCTATACTCTAGATCGTTCCCCTCAGACATCCATCAATGACTGTATCATCAGAGAATTTCTGGAGGTGGCCGTTAGGAAGGGAGAAAAAAAAAACATGAATCTCACAGTGCTTCCAGTACTCTCCAGGTGTGACAGTGATCTGTGCAGGAGGTACATGACTGCATCATTCACCCCAATACTAGGATAGTAAGTGACCAGCAGGGGATCCAGCAGTTTACTCACCAGAGTTGTGAGATGTTTGAGAATTAACCTCTCCAGGTTCTTCAAGGTATACTTCAGGGTATGATGTAAATACTGGGCAGTGGTTCTTTTTTTTCTGGAGAGACTTCTTTAGTCTGTTTGTATTCTGACTCTGTAGTAGGGCTGAACGATATATCGCATTTGCGATAATATCGCGACATGATCAAGTGCAATTTTCTAACCGCAAAGGCTGCGATTATACTCTGGACATGTCCAAATTCATGGGCTGCATCCTCCTGAGGCCGCATTTGTAGACCGATTACGTCACAGCGACGCGCCGAAGGCTGTCCAAATTACTACCATATCCCAGAATTCATAGCGCGGCCCAGCCAAACTCCAGTTTCCAGCAATGGCGGCCGCTACTAAGTTTTAAAATTACTCATACTAATCTTTCTGGGTCACAAAATAAACTTTTAACATATTTTCAGGCGAGAAAGTAGTTGTGTAAACATCAAATATCTGCTCGGTTTATCAAGATATCCCATATTTGCAAAAGTGCTTCGACGTTTTCAGAGGCGTCTGCTACCCACCAGCTCGACAGCTAGCCGGGAGCTCGAGGGTTACTGATGCGGCCGAGAACGGCACAACTCCCGGCACATCATTTTCAGATCACCGCGGAGTTTCGCTGCTCGGGTTAAACGTAATATATAAGTCACTTAGACAACCTAAAAATGTTATTGTTGGGCTTTTTTCAGTGTTTTGTTTGTTCGTGAGTAAATCGGTTTGGCTGAGATTAAAGTTATTAGATTAGATAAAATAAAACTTTATTAATCCCCCGGGTGGGTTCCTCCTTGGTTTTCACACAGCTGACTAAACGTCAAACAGAAAACTTATTAAACAGAAGTATGAGACAGTCGAGAATTTACACCAGTGTCTGGTTATATTTTAGATAGCAAGAAGCAGACGGCCGAGTTTATTAAACTCCACCGAGACAGCGGTGACGCTAATCAGAAGGCTAGACCGTCCAATTTCACGCCTTTAAATTTTAAAGGCGTGTTTGTGTGTGTGTTTATACAATTGCTATTATGTTTGCACTTTATGTGTAATGTTACTGACTGCAGAGATCAGTAAGATGTGTGTATTTTTTATTTATTAGTTTTATTTACCGGTCTATTTACCGGTCGATCTACGTCCCTACCCTCACCTATGGCCACGAGCTGTGGGTAGTGACCGAAAGAACGAGATCGCGGATACAAGCGGCAGAAATGAGCTTCCCCCGAAGGGTGGCTGGCCTCTCCCTTAGAGATAGGGTGAGAAGTTCGGCCATCCGGGAGGGGCTCAGAGTAGAGCAGCTGCTGCTCCACATCGAAAGGAGCCAGCTGAGGTGGTTCGGGCATCTGACAAGGATGCCCCCTGGGCGCCTCCTGGGTGAGGTGTTCCAGGCATGTCCCACCGGGAGGAGGCCCCCGGGCAGACCCAGGACACGCTGGAGAGATTATATCTCTCGGCTGGCCTGGGAACGCCTTGGTATTCCCCCGGATAAGCTGGAGGAGGTGGCTGGGGAGAGGGAGGTCTGGGCCTCTTTGCTTAGGCTGCTGCCCCCGCGACCCGGCCCCGGACAAAGCGGATGAAAATGGATGGATGGATGGATAGTTTTATTTATTTAATATTATTTTTTAATTGAATGACTGTCTAGTAGTTCACAGATGTCGAAAAACTGAGTGTGGTAAAGCCACTGATTTTTTTTATGTATATTTCTGCAATCTGCACATTGTACTGACTTTCATTTTAATGTTTACACCAGGGTTCCTTGTCAGCACTTTATGCTCAGATGTTTGTAAGCTAAAAATAAACTATTGTGTATGTTCAAATATACTGTTGTGATTGAAGAAGTTAAATAAAAATGTCAGTCATCAATTCATGCATCACCTCATGTCATCATAACAGAGGTCTGTCTTCCAGGAAAGAACAGTTTAAAATTAATGTAATATAGTATTGGCCATACTATATGATGTATTGCTTGTCTTTGTTTAAAATACAGAAGACAAAGACCTTAAAAAATAATCGCATATCGCATCGCAATCGCAATATTGGGGCAAAAAATCGCAATTAGATTATTTTCCATAATCGTTCAGCCCTACTCTGTAGCCCTGCTTCTGTTTCCTTGTCTCTAATAATGTTGGTCACTTTCATAAGTTATGTCAGAGTTTGATCCACCATGTGATATAATTTAGAAAATATCTAATTAGCAATGGCTTTCAATAACCTGGAATTAAAAAACAACAACAACGAAAAAAACAACAACACTGCAGAACACTGTCAGTTATGGACTGATGTCTACAGCACCAGGACCTCAACATTAATGGTTTAGGATACCCTTCAAGAAGCCTGGAGAACTATTCCTGAAGACTATTTAAAGACATTCAGTAAAATTTGCTCAAAAGAGTTTAAGCTGTGTTGAACACATATTGACTTTCAAGCTTGTTAGAATTGCATTCAGTATTTTTTTGCCTTCCATTCATCATTCAACATAATCAAGGGTTTAAAGTGCACCTTTATAATCCAAAAAATACAGTAATGTAATGGTCTTCTAACAGGTATCATTCAGAAAGCATTAAATTGACTGTAAATCGTGCAAAATACAGCAGCTAGACATCTTCTAAAGACTAAGAAAAATTAGCATATTGCATTAGAATTGATTTTAAGATTTTACTAATTACCTGTCCTTCATGGCCTGGGCTCAGAATATATACTAGAAGTGCTTCTCCTGTACCAGCAAGCACTTTGGTTATAGAAAGTTATACACAAATAATAATAATAATAATGATATTTTATTATTATTTTATCTACACTACTAAGTCTACTCACCTCTCTATGAGGTATGCTGTACGATGATAGATCACACAGACAAAAATATCAACTGATAAAGTTTGGTGAAGTTGTTTACATGTTCTTGAAGAACTTAATGAGTCCCATTGAGAATGGGAAATTGTCTGATAAAACAAAGCCACAGAGCCAATTACTTAGTTCGGTGCTGGAAAAGCATTACTACAATACATTAAGACTTGTCTTTTCATTTGATTTTTAATGAATACCATTTATGTCATCTAGTTGTATAGTAAATAACATTTTTGTTCATTAAATGGATATTGAATTAAATGTAACATTGCTAACTCTAGGTGGGTTTGCACAATTGCACAAATACAGATATCTTTATTTTGTGATCATATTTACACTTTATATTCTGATACTCTGCTTTAATTCCACTATAGTTTTCCTTATCTGGACTCACAAAAACCTTCACGAGCCAATGTACATTTTTATTGCAGCTTTGTTAATCAACTCTGTTCTTTACAGCATGATTATCTATCCAAAGCTCTTATCTGATGTTTTGTCTGAAAAACAGATGATATCATATCCACTCTGTCTTTTCCAAGGTTTATCATATTACACCTCGGTTGGTTCAGAATTTTTACTGTTGGCAGCAATGGCATATGACAGGTATGTGTCTATATGTAAACCCCTGCAATATCCAGTTATTATGAATAGAATAACTATATATGTATGTCTGATTTTAGCTTGGCTTATACCTGCTTTTGAAGCCTTGATGTTAGGTGTGTTGTATTCTAATGTCAAACTCTGTAGCTTTACTCTGACAGGAATTTTTTGTAATAATTCAGTTCACAAGCTTCAGTGTGTGCCGTCAGTAGCAATATCTATATATGGTGTGGTCATGTTGATAAACATTGCCCTTCTACCTTTGCTTTTCATACTTTTTTCATACATCAAGATTCTTAAAATATCTTACCAAAGGTGTAGAGAAGTGAGAAAAAAAGCTGTAAAGACATGTTTACCCCACTTGCTGGTTTTAATTCACTTTTCTTGTTTTATTTCCTTTGATATAATTATAGTTCGACTGGAAACAGACTTATCAAAAACTCTCCGTTTGATATTGACCTTTGAGTTGATTTTATTTCATCCTCTTTTAAATCCAATTATATATGAACTCAAAACGAATGAAATTTCTAAACATCTCAAGATATTATTGTGTCTAGTTAAATAACACTGAAATCACTGCACTATTATTTATGGCATTTATGTAAGTGTTCAAGTCTATTCTCTTAGTGCTGACATATGTAATGGTCATAAAGCAAAGATATTTAACTTTTTAGACTGATGCTGGTAATATTTAAAGTCTAAACATGCTTGGATTTCAGGTTTTTCCTTCATTTCCCTTTATCACAGATTATTAATCGCTGTTATGAAAATGATTTAGTAAAAAGAGTCAAATTCTGCTGGCCTTTTGTGTGTGTTTGTGTGTGTGTACTGGTTTTTACTTTGTGGGGACCAAAATCTGTAATTTACTACAGCAAATCAATATATCTATCACATGCCAATTACATCTATACATATATATGTACACACACAGACACACACACACACACACACACACACACACACACACACACACACACACACACAAACCACAAGCGCACACAATATAACCTTACATAAGAATATATAACCTTTGTTTGGCTCCAAAATTTTACAGCCCTACAGGAATAAATCTAAAAAAATCATCAATTCATCAGTGGAAAAAAATAAAAAAATGAAACTAGTTGTAAACCAATTACATAAAAAGAGCACTGATCGAAAGAGCGTCCATTTAATATTGGAAAATTATTTGGTGATGAGTATATTATGAGTATTATGAGTGATAACCTTAGTGTGTGAAATTTAAATTTACTGCATTGAGGTAAAGCAGGACAACCACAGAGATGAGTTGACTGTCAGAGGCCATTAGAAAATAATTTGTAACCTTCACCAAAGCTGTTTCTGTCATGTGATGAGCTCTGAAACATGACTGAAACTGTTCAAATAAACAATTTCTCTGACGATTAACAGTTACATATTTTACAACTATTTTTTACAATTACGACAATTTTTGAGATAACAGTAAGGTTGCCTATTAGTCTATTATTAGCTAAAACATCTAAGTGAAGAGATGGTCTTCTAAGTACTACTTCCAGCTTAGAGGTCTGTGGTACACAACCGATTAATAGTGTAATACTGAAATATATCTAACATTCATTTAGAAACTTCTTTTTATTATAGTTATTTTTAGACTGTTTTTTCCTGTATTTGATTATGTGAATTTAGAAATTCAGTAAAATATATTTACTGGCTATATTATAAAATGTATTTAATTCAAATGTTTACTTTCATGTGAGGTAATTAAAACAAAATCCTTTAAACTACTCTGAAGAGTTACAAGATTTGACCATTATATCTCCATAAAAAAACTGCTCATTTCGCAATAGTCACACCACATAATGAAATTCAGAATCACATAAACCTACATATAAATCAAACGGAAAATATATACTTTAGGCAGACCTACAATTTTTTGGTGATGTCAATCCATATGTTTTCAATATGCATTCTGAACCCTATTTCATTTACAGAGGGCTGCAATACAGATAAAAAATACCTCGGCATGTTAATTCTCTCGCTTCCTTATGTACTTGTCCTCATGTCAAACTACTTCCTCCATATTTTCAGTTATCTTCATACATAGTCTCAGCTTTTGGATTTGATTGTGAGAACCAATAAATATGAAATCACAGTATAAAATTATGAACACATTTCTTTATTCAGAAATCTATATGGGAAAAGTGATATCAGACAGGTAGGATCTTGCTATTTTCTTACTTTCATTTAGAATTTTAAATAATGATCCGCTCTCTGTTGCACAAGGAAAAGGCCCAGTTTTTGAATCTCACACTATGACCACAGAAATCTGTGATATTATAATACAAAAGAGAAAAAGCTATATATTTTTGGTTTTCATTCAATCAATCATTTCAAATGTCCTTAAACTGTATATGAAGAAACAATATTATGAATAGGAGTAATGATAGTAATATTTTTTAATGAATAATCCAAAAATTACTGAACAGAATCACATGCTTTGAATAGCTGGAGAAGTTTATCCGTTTTTACACTGAAAAGAAAATGTCTCAGAAATGATAGGTCTTATTAAAGACCTACCAAAGATCAGATATCATTTAACACCTCTTAAATAAACACTAAAAAACAATTTTTAACAAAAGACTATAAAAGTCTACAATAGTTTACATTAGTTCAAGAGAACAACCTTTTGAGGTTTTTAGAGATTTCTTTCATTTTTAGTCCATATATTATTGGATTGCAAAGAGGGTTATATGTTATAAATTGCAATGTCATTATAAAACGTGCAGTTTTAGGAAACTCTGATTCCAGTCTAACTATAACCATATCATAAGTAACCAAACAAGAATAGTTAATTAGAACTAGCACATGAGGCAAACAGGTTTGTGCAGCTTTTTTTCTGACATTTCCACAACTCTGACAGGCAACTATAATTATCTTTATGTATGTAAAAAGTATAAAAAGCATGGGGAAAAGTACACCATTAAATAGAACAACCATACCATATATAGATAGTTCTTTTGAAGTTACACAATAAAGATGATTTACAGAATTGTTACAAAATATACCTTTCAAAGTAAAGTTACAGAGTGGTGTAATAGAATTTCTTAGTACTGGCACTACAATCTGAATAGCAGGTAAAAACCAGGACATTATCAGGAAAATACTGACTCTTGTTCTTCTCATGATAGTTGGATATTGCAGAGGTTTACATATAGACACATATCTGTCATAAGCCATGGCTGACAGCAGTAAGAATTCTGAACTGCTTAAAACATAAAACATGAATACTTGAAAAAGACAGGCGTGATACAAAATAATCTGTTTTTCAGATAAGAAGTCAATCAAAAGCTTCGGGTAGATGACAGTGCTCAAAACAACAGAATTCACTAACAAAGCAGCAATGAAAATGTACATAGGCTCATGAAGGCTTTTTTGAACTATGATGACCCACACAATAGTGGAATTGCTGCAAATTATTAGACCGTATACCATAAACATAATTACAAAATAAATATATCTGTATTTCTCCACTTCCACATGACCACCAAAAGTTATATATGTTATATTCATTTCAGCATTCATGAAAATCAGATATTACAAACTAAAATTTTAAACAGGCAGAATGTTTAAAACTAGTACATATAAAATATTATTATTCATAGATACCTAAACTTGGTGTGTGTTCATCTTTAGAAAGTGAACTGTTCAAATCAGACCAAATATGTGATGAAATGAAACTTCAAGCTCCATATATCTCATTCAACTCTCCACAAAGACCTATTACCATGTTCAACCTCTGGAGACATAAGCCGACAGTGGTTAGCCCTTACTTACACGGGTACATTTTCTGGCTCCTCCTCTTTTACTACATACATACGTGGGTATTAATTGAAAAACAAATTTTAAAGAAGAAAAAATTAGTTGACCGGCAGAAATGATAATAAAATAACAGCAAATATAGTCCTATATTTAAATATGTAATTCTGTTCAGGCTAAGAGAATTTCATGTAGATCGACATCATGCACACTGCAATGCAATGTGGGGAGAAAAAATAGTTAATGCACTTTAAGATAATTTCTGTTTCTGTTTTCTTTTTTCCTATTTCCATTGTGTTTTGTGTGCTTTTACAGCGTTTTTCTTATTGCTGGTGTTTTCTTAAGTTGCAGTCCGTTTGGCCTCTCAGGGCCACCGTAACAATTCCATAATTTACACAAATTTACTTTAGAGAATATAATTATTTGACAAATTTATAGAACAGTGAGGGTTCTTTTTAGAACACACCAATTTTTTTCAATTATTTATTCCAATTCAAGTCTTTCAAGTCCAATAAATAGCTTGAAAGGTTACAAAGGTAAGTGATGAACTCCAAGAGGTTAAAAAAAAGGTAGGGTTTCCCAAAATCCTGTGTTGCAGAAAGTAGTGTGTTGCACAAAAAAGGTGAGAAAAAAGCAATTAACAGTGGAAGAGAGACAGACCAGCATAACACTTAAAAATTTAGGTCTTTCCTACAAAGAAATTGCAAAGAAAGTCAAGGTGTCAGTAAGTACGGTTCCCTTCACCATCAAAAGGCACTCAGAAATTTGGGGCAAACTCTGACAGGAAGAGGTCAAGCAGACCCCAAACCACAACTGAATCAGAGGACAAGTTCCCTAGAGTTAACAGCTTGCATGATAAGTGGTTCAATGGACAATAGCTTCAAGCACAGCTTAGTAGTAAGCTGTAATAGTAAGCATGTCTCCATTTCAACTGTGAAGAGAGGACTTCGAGCTGCAGGTTTGACAGGACTAGCTGCAGCCAAAAAGCCATTGCTAAGACATCAGAATAAGACAAAGAGGCTTGCCTGGGCCATGAAGCAGACTACTGAAGACTGGAAGAAGGAATTATGGACTGATGAATCATAATTTGAAATACAGTACATCACGTAGGATCTTTGTCTTCTCTGGGCTACTCCATTTTGGGGCTGCCAGTGTCGATTATCTGTCTCCACCTCACTTCATTTCGAGCAAGATCCTCTGTCACACCAACCCTCCACATATCCTCCTTCACTATATCCAAGATCCTTCTCTGTGAACTTCATTTTTGTGTTCTGGCTGTTAGCTCCACATTCAACATCCCCTTTCCATCCTTTTATATCCACTATCCCTCCTCATCACATGTGCAGATCATCTCAATCTTGAATCTCTAGCTTTGCCTCCGAACTGCTTAACTTGACCTGTCCTTCTAAGATACTCATTTCTAATTTTGTTGCTCCTGGTCATTCCCAGTGGAAATCTTAGCATCTTCAACTCTACCATTTCACCTTCTGTCTTTTTTATCAGAGCCACCATCCCCAAAACATACATCAACTCTGCACTCTCTTCTCACCTGTCTTGGGTAGTGCCCATTGCTTTGAATGGTTGATCCCCTGTATTTAACTTATTTATCCTTGTGATTTCTTACATGTTCACCTTTCTCTCTCTTATTTACACACATGTATTCTGACTTTTTTCTACCGACTTTCATTCCTCTTCTAACCAGTCTATACCGCCATCTCTCCAGACTGTCTTCCAGTTATTCTCACTACACATCACAATGTCATTTGCGAACATTGTAGTTCATCCTGCCTTGCCCCATTTACCAACCTACCTATTCTTGTTAACAAGAAAGTGGCTCAGAGGTGATCCCTAGTGCAACATCCACCTTGGCTTGACCATTGTCTTGATGTTTTCCAAAAATTGTTTTCAAAATCTTTGATTAAATTAAATAGCAAAATGTTCCTTTAGAGTTCTTTGAGCGCTTTCTTTTTAGCACCACTCCTGTGAGTGGTGGCCTGTAAGCTCATCACATGCAGGAGGTGCCGTCTCCTGTAGTCCCACCACGCGCAGTAGGTGCCATAGGGGTCAGGTGCAATGTGTGCTGGGCAGCAGCCAGGGGCAGAGACCCTCAACTCTCACTCTGGCAGAGCTTCAACAGCATTCCTAGGGAGGTTGGAGACATTGAGTCCAAACGGACAATGTTCAGCACCTCCATTACTGAAGCTGCTGTACTGAGCTGCGACCACAAGGTGGTTGGTGCCTGTCGTGGTGGTAACCCCTGGACCAGATGGCAGGCACCAGAGGTAAAGGGAACCATGAGGCTGAAGAAGGAGTCCTCTTGGGCTTAGTTAGCCTGTGGGACTTCAGAGGCAGCTGATAGGTACTGACGGGCCAAGCGGAACGTGGCTTGGGCAGTGGCTGAAGCAAAACTGGGTGCGAGAGAGTTCGGAGAGGCCATGGAAACAGACTTTCAGACTGCCTTGAAGAGATTTTGGCTAACCAACAGCAGCTCAGGAGGCAAAAGCGGTGCTCTACTTGCACTGTGTAGGGGTGGAGGTGCTGACTTCGACTGAGGATATTGTCGGGCAGTGGAAGGAGTACTTCAAAGACCTCCTTAATCCCACTGAGACTTTAGGTACAAGGGGGATGCCTTGTCTATGTCCAGGAAAGAGGTCACGAAGGCAGTTAAAAAACTCCTTGGTGGAAGGCCCCTTGGGGTTACCCTGAGTTCCTGAAGGCTCTCAGTATTGTAGGGCTGTCTTGGTTCAAGGGGCCTCTGGATTGGCAAACCGGGATGGTGGTTCAAATGTTCAAGAAGGGGGACCAGAGGGCATGCTCCAACTATAGGAGGATCACACTTCTCTGCCTCCCCGGGAAAGTCTAGTCTAACTCCAGGGTGCTGGAAAGGAGAGTCGGTTCATTAGGCAAACCTCGAATGCAGGAGAAACAATGCAGTTTTTGTCCCAGTCCTGGAACCTTGGACAAGCTTAACCTCTCGAGGATACATGAGGGTGCATAGGAATCTGCCCAACCAGACTATATGTGTTTTTGGATTTGGAAAAGGCATTTTGGTATACTGTTGGAGGTGCTTAGGGAGTATGGGGTATCTGGCCCAATGCTACAGGCCATTTGATCCTTATACACCTGTTGCAAGAGCTTGGTCCCCATAGATGGCAATAACTTGCATTAATTTCTCCTGGGTGTTGCACTTCGCCAGGGCTGCCCTTTGCCCTTTTTCTGTTCATAATTTTTATGGACAGTATTTCTAGGCATAGCCAAGTGGCTCCCACTTGGGTGGTCTCAGAATCTCAATTCTGCTTTTTGCAGATGATGTGGTTCTGTTTGCTTCATCAGGTGATGGCCTCCAGCTCACACTGGAATGGTTGGCAGCCGAGTGTGGAGCGGTGGGAATAACAATCAGCACTTCCAAATCTGAGGCCATGACCCTTAGCCAGGAAAGGTTGGAGTGCCCACTATGTGCCAGGGACAAGTTCCTGCTTTAAGTGGGGGAGTTTAAGCATCTTGGGAGGGGCACAGAGTAGAGTCGCTGCTCCTTCACATTGAAAGGAACCAACTGAGGTGGTTCAGGTATCTGACAAGGATGCCTCCTAGATGCTTCCTGGGTGAGGTGTTCCAGGCATGTCCCACTGGGAGGAGGCCCTGGGGCAGACATGCTGGAGAGATTATATTTCTCGGCTGTCCAGGGAATGCCTTGCTTTTCCCCCAGACAAGCTGGGGGTGGCTGGGGACAGGAGGGTATGGGCTTCTCTTTTTAGGCTGCTGCCCCCATCACTCTGCCATCGATAAGTTGAAGAAAATGGATGGATGGTGGATTGCTTTTCCAGCCATTTTTTTGCTCACATCCTATCTTTTTTTAGGATGAGCTAATATATTGTAAAATAAGTAGTAATCTCATGTTAAGCATTTTACACGTTTGTTACTGTGATCTATGAATAATTAATCGGTGGTAAATAATCTGCAAATTATTGGATTATTTTCTTATATGACAACTTTTTTGGAATTAGGATTGTACTTTTTCAAATGTTTTATGCACATTCAAGATAGACGGCAATAAATTACACTGGCCCATGATTTGTGACAAGGGAGGAAGATGTAGTTATTATAAAGCTATTGCAGCTATCACAGTTTTATAAAGTGTTACCACCCATTCCTTTAGTGGAAAATCTCTATTACACAGCATATATAAGAACCACCAATAATGTTATAAAAATCCAAAATAAAATATGAAAGTCTGACAAAATTAATCTGATAGTTTATTTGATTACTTATCCTCTTACCTATCTTGGAATTGGTGCACCTTTCATAAAAGAAGGCAATTTATATTTGTATTTAAATACGTCACCAAAAGCTGTTAATGTAAATTAACCATAGGTCTTAAACCCTATTCACATGAGCATTTTACTGAGCATAACAACAGACTTCAATACACTTTAATAATAATATTATGTTCAATTTATTTACAAATACAGATGAACACGGCATGGTCTATTTTTTCCTGTACTTTTCTGAATAATAGTTTGAATTACTTTATTAAATGAAAAGCATTTTCAATGATGGCAAGAAAATTATTACAAAACAAATTGTGGCACCTTAGCATTCAGAGTTAATACATGAAATGATTTTAGCATGATAGAAAAATCTTTTTAGCTGTTTAGAAATTTCCTTCATTTTGAGCCCATAAATGAATGGATTAAGCAATGGATGATAGAGCACTATTTGTAATGTCATTATTAATCGCGCAGTTTTGGGAAAATCTGATTCTACTCGAGCTATGCTTACATCATAGATACTTAAACAGGAGAAGCTAAATAAAACTAACAAATGGGGTAAACAGGTCTCCAAAGCTTTCTTCCTCACGTCTTTACAGCTTTGATAAGTGAGGATAAAAATGTTTGAGTATGTAAAAACTATGAAGAGCATAGGTAATATTACAAGATCTATTAAAGCAACTACTCCAAATACAGTAATTAATCGTGACTTGACACACTGAAGAGTGTAAACTGCATTATTACAAAATATTCCTTTTAAGTTAAAGTTACACAATGTTGCTTCAGCACTCCCAGCTGTTAAGACTGCAATGTGACAAACAGGTACAAGCCATGCTACAGCCAAGAAAATACTCACAGTGGTTTTACTCATGATAGTTTGATATTGCAGAGGTTTACAAATAGCCACATATCTGTCATAGGCCATGGCTGCCAAGAGAAAGAACTCTGAACTGCCTAAAGTGTAAAACATAAAAAACTGAAAGAGACAGGCTGAATATGTTGTGACTTGTTTTTCAGATAAAAAGTCAATCAGCAGTTTGGGGTAAACAGTTGTGCTGTAAAGAACACAGTTCAGCAGCAAAGCAGCAATGAAAGTGTACATCGGCTCATGAAGGTTTTTATGAATCCAGATTATGTACACAATAGTAGAATTACTGCAGATTATTAAACTATATAATATAAAGAAAATGAAAAAATAAACATATCTGTACTTGTTAACTTCAACATACCCATCTAGAGTTAAATATGTAGCATTTAACACCTCATCCATTAATACTTTGAAAAAAAATTATAAAACCAGCAGTGTTAATGAAGAATAACAAATAACAAAACAAAACTGCACCAATATGCAACCTATGTTGTCTTTCCTTCATTCATTTACAGGTATTTGAACTTGAAATATATCTTGGAGTACATTCATCAGTCAAATGTGCACAGTGAATCATCTTACTCTGTGAAAGGTTTTATTAGGTTGCTTTGTCCACCAGGGAATTGTACTGTGAAGGTCACAGTAAATCAAAACTGGATTATAGATGGCAGACAGTTGGTGTCGTAAGCCACCGCCTCTGTTCAAAGATGGTCGCTCATAGTGGACATAAATGGCTTCTTTCACTACTCTTTCAAACCATATGTCTTCTCTGTCCAAAAAGAGAAGACAGATAGATTTCTGTCTATGTAAGCTGCTACACTTGTTTTTCGACAATCTACCACACATGACTTTAGCATATACCAATGTTAAACATTGGAGTAGTTCTTACAGAACAAAGCATACAGTTAGGGCTGGATCAGGTAATACAACATCCTCCCTTTGTTATGCTGCAGTAGGCCTAGAATCTTGGGGGCTTTCCATAATGCACTTTTCCTTTACTCACCTCTTTTCACTCACTATGTGCTTGTACATCACTCTGCATTTAAAGAGTTATTATTAATCTCTGTCTCTCTTCTACAGAATGACTTTTGTACTGTCTTCCTCCCCTCACCCCAACCGGTAATGGGTAGATGGTTGCCCCTACGTAAGCCTGATTCTTCTTGTTTAAAGGGGGTTTATTTTCTTCCTGTCACCAGGTGCTTGCGCATAGGGGTCACCTGATTGTTTGTGTGTATTGTTGTATTGTATTATCTTTACCTTACAATATAAAGCATTATGGGGCAACTGTTAATATTGGCAAAATCTGAATTAAATGGAAATGAGACGATTCTAGGGAAGTGAGTGACCGCCTGTCAATTCTGAACTCCTTACAGGAACACAGGACAAAGTTCAGATGGGCAAGCAAAAAGTTTTGAAAGTTAACTAGGAAACAGGCAAGGAAAGCAGACTGCACAATGGAAAATGGCAGGACTTAGGAGATTAGAATCAGTAAGTCTATTTGCAGGCAACTATAGTGGTGTAAAAAGTGTTTGGCCCTTCTTGATTTCCCATTTTTTGTATTTTTGTCACACCTAAATATTTCAGGTCATCAAACCAAATGTTAATATTAGACAAAGATAACACAGATAAACAAAAAGGGAAGTTTCCTAAATATAGGTGGCCCCCTTCAAACTCGGGTCTTCTACAAGAGGCCTGGAAGCTTCAGGGTCCTGCACAATATCTTTGCTGTTCCTATGATTGCACTCCTAGGAACAGCATCTGACAGAGATCTCAGATGATGTTCCCAGGATCTGCTGGAGCCGCTCGCCTAGCTTGGGAGTCACTGCATTGAGTGCTCTGATTACTACTGGCACTACTGTTACATTCACCCTCCACATCTTCTTAAACTCTCTGAGCCCTTGGTACTTCTCAAGCTTCTTGTGTTCCTTTTTCCTAATGTTGCTGTCATTTGTTATCATTTCGACTATCACTACGCCTATTTTCTTCTGCTTTTCTACCACCTCTATGTCTGGTTGGTTAGCCATCACCATTTTGTCCGTCTGTATCTGGAAATCCCACAGGATCTTAGCTTGGTCATTCTCCAACACCCCAGGGGGCGTCTCACATTTTGACCTCGGGACTTCGACGTCATATTTGGCACAGATGTTTCTGTTTACTATGCCAGCCACTTTGTTATGGCGGTCCATATATGCCCTGCCCGGCCAAATTACATTTGGCCCGCAGGCCAGAGTTTGACACCTATGTGCTAGATTGTCTCAGGGGCATCTTTACACTTTCTGCATCTGAGGTCTTACCTTGTGCAGTAGACCCCAGCCCGATGGATCTTGTGCTCAGAACTTGTTCTTGTGCTGCCACAGCGGTGTTCTTAGCCCTCAAGCTTTTTTGTCTGGTACTGAAGGGCCAGCATTTCCTAGTCAGGACCAACAATTCAACAGTGATCTTTTACATAAACAGGCAGAGAAGAAACCTGTTATGGTGCATGGGTGTCTCTAAGAGTCACCCATGCTCTGGGCCATCTGAACCTGGGAGTAGAGGGAATGGAGGTTGCACCCTTTGATAGTGGCCCAGATTTGGGATCTTTTTGCCTCCCTCTTCAGGTAGGAGGAGAAGTGATTCATCCATGCACAGATCTGTGGTGTTAGAAATGACTGAAAGAATAATAGGCTCTGTTGGATCAGGGAAATTATTTTACTGCTATTGTTGAATAATTGTCATCAGTACCATTGCATTAATAATATAATCTGGAGTTTATATTGCATTCAGGGGTTAAACAGTGTCTCTTTCAGAAAGACTGAGTTGCAGGCTGACAGGAAGTTGTATGCAGAAGTGAAAGCAGGAAGTTATTTTGAGCAGCAGGCTAAGACGAGGCTTTAACAATGTAACAGATAGCTTTAAGAAGGCTTTAAGGTTTTATGCACACAGGTATTAAATTAACTTTGTATTTCAGGTGCAGTTATAACTATTTTATACATATTGCATATCTGTGCTTATTTGAGTTGATGTTCAGGTTCTTTAAAGGTCTTAAGCTTCATCTAGTGAGAGTGTCTAGATGATCCATGCTGAGGGAAAACTAGAACATAGAAGGAATTGCAATACATGCTTACAAAACACTTATATATCAGATCATTTTATATTAAGGTTTTAGTAGAGGTTCTTGGTTAAAACATTTATTTAGTAGAAGACATACACATAGTCTCAGTGAGCCTCTGTCCTGGTGAAAGGTCAGAAGTGCAACAGGTGAATTGAGAAAGAGCATGTGAGGTCGTGACACACACACATGAGTTAGATTTATTTAGAGGAGAGAGAGGTTACTCATGTCTGGCTGTAACTGCAAAAGTGTCTCGGTAAAAGAGGAACCGTTCCTTGTTGTCTCGGCAAGAAAGAGGAACAAGACAAGAACTGAAAGGTAGACAGGAAGGGCCAGCCATGAAAATAGAAGATGATCTTCTGGGTTAAAAGTCTGATCTATGTATAAAATGTATCTGTGACGCATGAAGGGGCGTCAGTAAATCAAACCCTGATGCTATAAAATATCTGTTCATGCTTTGATTAAGTCGAGGACTACTGGCTGTCTGCGTACAGAGTGTCTTCCCACACGTGTGTTCATTAAAATCATTGTTGGACCAAGATCCTCTGGACCAAGAGTAGTTTGTACTCTCCTTCCTCAATTTTGAACCTTAACATTTGGGGGCTTCGTCCGGTGGTTGAGGAGGGAGAATTGGAGGTTTAGATGGAGAAATTTGGTGGTCTCTGAGGTGGTCTGACGGGCAGACATGAATTCCAGTGGTCGAAGTGAGTGGGCATAAGCCGGCTTATCCAAAAGGTAAGGCACTACCTGTTGAATTATTTCCAAAGTGTGCCAAATTGGACATGATAAAATTTAAGTCTACTCACTGAAGTTACTGGTGGATGTCTGTTTTGATTTTGATGAAAAATCTCATGAGTTGAAGCAGTTAGAGTTCTGCTAAGAAGAAATGAAAGCAGTAAAGTCTGCTAAAGCAGTTAGAGTCTGCCAGGAAAAGTTTAAATACTGGGTTGAAGTCCCAAAGAAATTGAGTTAGAGTCTCAAGTAGTTTGGTAGGGAATTGGTTATTGTGTTGGTTAGAGTCCAAATTTGGTCATAAGAGTGGACCTGAGCGGTCATTTTGTGAGTTGGAGTCTCCATTGACCACTAGGTTGCACCTGCCTCAGTTATACACTTGTTTCGGGTGTTGATTGTTGTTTCAAAGTATTATAAATTATTCTAGAACGGCAGTTCGAGTCTGCTAGGAAGCGCAGAGCCCGGAGGTTACGCTCCCTCCTTGTCGTGGACGCGCGACATTGACCTGTCGGCGAACAGGGTTAGTTCAGTTTGGCTTAACTGTGGGGTACAGGGCATCCTGGAATTAAGCTAGGAGTTAGAGTCTCCTTACCGTTTGGAACGGTACCTGCGCTTTTTTGGTCAGAAGAAGTTGGACTTCGGGCGTGTAACTTTAACCTAAAACTTCAAAGTTTGGGTTGGTTGACGCTTTTAAATTGAGTTAGGGATTTTAGAAATGAGGCCAGAAACAGTTAAAGTCTTGATACTGGTTAATTGGTCGCAAAAAACTCAGGGAGTTTATCCGCTGGGCGGTTATTTTAAATTTGTCTAAATTGTGTAGGCGCTAAAGCTGACAGATCTGACAGTGGTTGTAAATATAAGACGTCGTTGTAATATAGAATAAGAAAATTTGGTGTGAGAGATCTCTGTGTGTCGAGTCAGTAATGCACTGACTGCCTGCTGCTATTTTTAGACGGTGTGTGTGAGTGTGAAAATGCAAATGAGTAAGCAGTGAACTGTTTAAGCCACCGTTGGTTTTACAAATACTGCTGCAAACATTGTTGAGTGTGTGTTTAAAATGCCATTTATGTTTATTAGAGGACTATAAATAAAGTTTTGAGTTGCCGTAGGGGATGTATAGTAATTGACTGAAGTTGGATGTAGATATATAAATATATTGAGTGCACTGTGTATACTTAAGATTAATATATTACTTTCAGTAGTAACTTCTCTCCAGCAATAGTTGCTGGTGTGTTTTATTTTTTCAATTTCTTGTGTGAATGCGGTGACTAGAAGGTTTTGAATGATGAATAAAGGTGTGAGAGGTATTTCTTGGGTGATGTAAAGTAGGATGTTTTAAAGTTTGAAAGTGTTTTTAATTTAAGAGATGCATGAGTGATGTTATAAGAGTTTAGTTTATTTAAAAGGTGTGTGTGTGAGAGGATTATGAAATCATTGTGTGAATGATGCTACATTTTAGATCAAAAGTTAGTAGAATTACAGAGGGTTTGTAGATTGTAAATACAAAATAAGTTTGATTAGCCTGAAGAAACAGCAGAGCAGCTGCGTGCTGTGTGTGTGTAACAGGAAATGGTGTGGGTGACAGGAAGTTTGCATGCCCATATAAGGTGACGAGTGAGCACCCAGAGAGAGAAACAGATGAGTTAAACTCTAGGCAGATAAAGCGAATGGAGGTTTTGAGAAAAGAAATGAAAAGGATATTAATTGTATGTTTTAGTGTGTCAAAACAGATTACAGATAAATAAAGGTGGACTTCTCTCAACCTGGAATTTTGAGTACGGCGCCAAAACCACTAGAGTAGCATAATTGGGAGAAAACAGGCCAGATTTTGGCTTAAAATTTTACAGCTTGACCTCGCACTTGTCCCCATCCTGAGAAGAAGCTCAAAGGACAGTTAATCTCCTGATGAAGACCGACAGAACATCGTGGACTTGAGAAAAATTAATAGCAGGCAAAAGACAGTGCAACTGAAACCACATTGACGACACCAGCAGCAGCATGTAAGGAACCACGAGGTGGAAACATGTACTGTAAATTACAGGCTGGGCAGTTGAACAGTGGGATAATGAACGGTGGTAAAGCACTGGACACTGATTGTCAGATTTGTCTTGCTTGGAGTAATCTTGAAAGGGACGAGTGAAAGGATCAACAGAAAAGAAGAAACCACGTGATGAAACATGCACGGTGGACAGCAGGCTGGTAAGAACAGTGTGACATGACTGTTTAAAGGCACTGAATGTGGTATTTTGCCAGGCTGGGACTTGATCCAAAAGGAAAATACTGAAGAGAAACAGAGAAGAAACAGACTGTGTTTGCTGGAATTCAAGACAACAAAAGGACACTGAGAGAAGAGGACAGTGACCAGTGAGAGGTGAAGCCGGACGAGTTCGACTGTGAGAATACAGGGTGTAATTGGACTGAAAGTGAAGCCTGAACTCATGATGGTTTAGAGATGTCCACCGTCACAAACAAAGAGGTAAACAAGAATAGAAAACACACATAGACAAAGTGTTACATGTGAAATTATTTTTGGAAAGAATCAGAAGTGAGATAATTTTGAATTAAGAAATCAGAGAAAAGATGCATGAATTAAACCTGACTATAACATACAGAGGCAATGAAGAAAGCAGCTTACACTCACTGAACATTAACAAAATACATAGGAAAAGCAATGAAGACCTGCTTACACGTATATACATGACATAAGTTGGGATTTCTGACCAGAGAAAGGGAAACGGGTAGTTTAAGTACTTATGATAATAATGAAAATGTCTCAGTTGTGTTTCTTTAGGGGCTAAACAGACCTGGATCAATTCTCCCATGCAGCGGTCGGAAGAAACCTGTAGGTTAACTTGACTGGACATGCCAAGGCAAGTTTCTGGTTGAATTGTTTACAGCGCCATGTCTCCATAAACCTGACAAGTGGGCCCTAACTTCTGGCTGAGGAGCAGGGACGCGGTTAATAAGGTGGGAGCTTAAAATTTGGGTTAGCAAATTTGGGAAAGAAACTGACGGCTTAAGTGGAGAATTGTGCAGGAGTCTGACACACTGCAAAAGCAACATATGCAAATTCACACACACAAACAGAAAATGCATTAACCTTATAAAGACAAGACAAGCTCATGGAGTTTAATGCATAGACACTGATTAAACCTGGCTAAGAACACAAACATATGCAATGAAGAACAGCTTGCTATTTTGTATGAATGAGTTGGGAATGTTTAAACATATGTTTCTGTTGTTACAGCAACTCATTGAGAGATGACTCAGTATGCAAATTAGTTGGAGTGAGTGGTGACGTAGGAGCTTCCTGTGTGTGTGTGACTGAGGAAGTGACTTTCAGAAGAGGAAGCATAGCAGAGACGAGAAGTGCAGATTGGGGTAGGGAATTTATAGTTTAGTGATTATATGATGTCGTAAGGGGTCTTATGCTGAATTTAAGAGCATAAGGGGGTGATTTTTGTGTGCAAATTGTGTGGTTTTAATGAGACTTTCGGTGTATTGAGGAGGTGAAATTATGTGGTGGCAAAATACTTGTGTGTTTAAGGTTGTTGAGGTTGTTGTGGTAATGGGTTGATTTTGTCAGTTAGGTTTGGGTTGGTGTTTTTGTTTTTAATAGAGGGAGTTTTAGGAAACATGGACATGTCTGGGAGGGGCCCATTATTTTGTAACAGTGCACTTAAAGAAAACCTGTCAGGTGATTTTGTTTTGTTTTTATGAGCTAACAATCAGCTCTATTTTTTCATTTCTGTTTTAAGCAGGCCTGCAACAGTGAATAACGGCGCTGAAAATTCTCGGGAAGAGCAAATATAAGGCGGCTTTCCAGATTACAATTGGCTGAGGAAAAAGCTACCTGGGGACGATTCAGGTCGTAAGTCCCTGTAAAAAGGATTTTATGCGAGTCAATCCAGTCCAAAAGCATAAAGAAATATTTTCCTATGGAAAATAAAAATGACTGAGCTCATTTTGCTGAGGGTGGAGTATCTGATCGTGCGGGAAGCTCCACTATCAGCAAATACATGGTGTGACTGCATGTGAGTGAATGTGTGACTGCATGTGAGTGAGGATGAATTAATGTGGACAAACAATTGTTTTTACCAGAGAAAATTTGTTGACTGGGGTTAGATTATGGGATTATAGTATATTGTTGGGAGAATGCCAAATGTTAAAGGGGAAACATTTTAATGTAACTCAGTTACCATTAATTGAAGAAACACATGACTGATAACTGTTCTGTTTTAAGTTTATTTTTATGACATAGATTGGATCATGAGTGGGGAAAACTGAGCATTTTAAGTTTTGTATAGTATCTTGACACATGAAATGTATCAAGATAAAGGGGGGTTTAGGGTTTAATAATTTAATTGTTTAATAATTTAGGATCATTTCAGGACCTTTTGGGTTTTTGATCATTTGGATATGGTAAAACTGAAACTGTTATTTTTAAGTTAAGGTTAAAGGATTAAAAGTGAACTTGTCACGGTTTGCGGGCCAAGCCGTGTGGAGTTGTAGAAAAGGACCCAAAAGGCGGCAGCTCTGGTGCAGGTGAATATTTATTTACAACGGTGGGCATAAAACTGTACTGGTGGAAAAACAAGAAACCGGAAACCTAAACTGGGTAAGCTAATAACACGAACCAGAAACGAGGATGCAGGGAGGTCCGGGGAAATACACAAGAGACGCAGGGAGACCGAGGGGAAACAACACAGACGAACCAGCAACTACCATAACAGAAGACACAACTTAAATACACCCAGAGAACACAGGGAGATTACACACAGGTGGGGAACACAGGTGACACTGATAAACATAACGAGACAGGGCAGGAGTGAACACAACATTACGCATACTGACGAGAGACTGTCAAAGTAAAACAGGAAGTACACAGAGGTTCAGACAGGAGGAGAGAAAGCACGGGGAGAACACAGACATAACAGGCTGGGGGAAACATGGAATAAACACAAAGAGAGACGAGAGCTCATAAATACACAGAGGGGCACAAGGGGGTAAGAGTCACAAAGGGAAAAAACACTTAGGGAACACCACAACAGGACACCTCAGAAAACCTGGCCTAAATAAGGAGCGAAAATACAAGGAACCAAGAATACTGGGCCAACATGGCCCAGGACCATGACAGAACTGAATCCTGTTTAGAAGATACAATGCCGGTTTTTCAAAGCTGTGAATAAGTCTTAGAGGGAAAATTAGTGAGGGTTGAAGGAGTAGAACAGCTTTGATTTCTTTTTGATTTCTAGAAGTAGTGGTTATAATGTAGGCTTACACATACAGATATTACATAGGAGGTATTTTTAGGATAAAGGGGAGAGCTTATAAATAGAAATGATTTTTATACATATTGCATTTTTGAGATGAGTTATTGAAGTTATTGAAGGATTGCACACGCTTACAGACACAGAGTTAAGAAACACACATGACAGTATTGATTCCAGGCAAAAGGCCCTAAATTCATTTAGCTTTTGACTGAACTTAAAAGAAGGACCAAAGAGGAAGGAAAGCATATATTTTGGTTAAGTCCGATAAATTGGAATTAGAAGGTATTGTTACATTAAAAGGAGCAAAATGAAATAAAAAGGCTATACCAAAATGGGTTATAACATAGGAAATGTGAGGTTTTAAAATGAAGTTAGTGTTAACACACAGGAGTTGTTTCAAGGCAGCAGTTAGCTATGTTGAAATGTATGCAGGAGTAATTGCTTATATGCTTAAACTTAATTGATTAAAGTGGTTGTTTTCTTTTGGAGCTTTTAGTAGAATAGGCGCTTATAATGATTTTCTTGTTAAAAAGGTGACTTAAGATCAGAGTGAAGGCACTTGCAGCAGCGACAGTTTGTGTGTACAGGATGTTGATGATCAAATAAGGGAAAATAGAGCAAGCAACCGGACGTGAAAGCAGCGCTTTAAGAGTTTTAAAGTGATGAGGAACGTTGAAGAATATACATAGATACAAGTCAATAAGTTAAGAGCATAATTAGGATCATGCTTTTGATTAAAGAGTCCCAAATAGGATAAGTTAGGGAGATGCAGGAAAAGGTGTTTTGTTTCCTTTGCAGAAGATCGATCTCGGCGACCACAGGAGGGGCAAGGATCCTGGAGATCTCGAGGCCTGCTCAACCACCAGAGAGGGTCTGAGCGAGGACACAATGTATTGCGACCTCTGGTGTTCCAGAGGTCGAGAGAGGGAGTGTGGATCAGGGAAATTATTTTACTGCTATTGTTGAATAATTGTCATCAGTACCATTGCATTAATAATATAATCTGGAGTTTATATTGCATTCAGGGGTTAAACAGTGTCTCTTTCAGAAAGACTGAGTTGCAGGCTGACAGGAAGTTGTATGCAGAAGTGAAAGCAGGAAGTTATTTTGAGCAGCAGGCTAAGACGAGGCTTTAACAATGTAACAGATAGCTTTAAGAAGGCTTTAAGGTTTTATGCACACAGGTATTAAATTAACTTTGTATTTCAGGTGCAGTTATAACTATTTTATACATATTGCATATCTGTGCTTATTTGAGTTGATGTTCAGGTTCTTTAAAGGTCTTAAGCTTCATCTAGTGAGAGTGTCTAGATGATCCATGCTGAGGGAAAACTAGAACATAGAAGGAATTGCAATACATGCTTACAAAACACTTATATATCAGATCATTTTATATTAAGGTTTTAGTAGAGGTTCTTGGTTAAAACATTTATTTAGTAGAAGACATACACATAGTCTCAGTGAGCCTCTGTCCTGGTGAAAGGTCAGAAGTGCAACAGGTGAATTGAGAAAGAGCATGTGAGGTCGTGACACACACACATGAGTTAGATTTATTTAGAGGAGAGAGAGGTTACTCATGTCTGGCTGTAACTGCAAAAGTGTCTCAGTACAAGAGGAACCGTTCCTTGTTGTCTCGGCAAGAAAGAGGAACAAGACAAGAACTGAAAGGTAGACAGGAAGGGCCAGCCATGAAAATAGAAGATGATCTTCTGGGTTAAAAGTCTGATCTATGTATAAAATGTATCTGTGACGCATGAAGGGGCGTCAGTAAATCAAACCCTGATGCTATAAAATATCTGTTCATGCTTTGATTAAGTCGAGGACTACTGGCTGTCTGCGTACAGAGTGTCTTCCCACACGTGTGTTCATTAAAATCATTGTTGGACCAAGATCCTCTGGACCAAGAGTAGTTTGTACTCTCCTTCCTCAATTTTGAACCTTAACAGGGCATCTTTACACTTTCTGCATCTGAGGTCTTACCTTGTGCAGTAGACCCCAGCCCGATGGATCTTGTGCTCAGAACTTGTTCTTGTGCTGCCACAGCGGTGTTCTTAGCCCTCAAGCTTTTTTGTCTGGTACTGAAGGGCCAGCATTTCCTAGTCAGGACCAACAATTCAACAGTGATCTTTTACATAAACAGGCAGAGAAGAAACCTGTTATGGTGCATGGGTGTCTCTAAGAGTCACCCATGCTCTGGGCCATCTGAACCTGGGAGTAGAGGGAATGGAGGTTGCACCCTTTGATAGTGGCCCAGATTTGGGATCTTTTTGCCTCCCTCTTCAGGTAGGAGGAGAAGTGATTCATCCATGCACAGATCTGTGGTGTTAGAAATGACTGAAAGAATAATAGGCTCTGTTTTGAGTTTTGTTCAAAAGTTATGCAAAAGTTATGCAGGCTTGTTGTGCAAACAAGCCTGCATAACTTAATAAATATGGAATTTGAAAAATAACAAACCTAAAAAGAAACACTAGGTACGAGATACATGAGTACCTATGATACGGTGATACTTTTGGTAAACAACCATTTGACTAACATGTCTGTCTCACCTGGCTCTTGTTCCCTCTCTGTTCTGTCCTCGTTCTCCATCTCCCTCTCTCTCCCTCTCTGTTCCTCTCTCTCCCTCTTTGTGCTGACAATCAAGCCAAACACCAACATCATTGAAACCAGATATTTACAAACTCTTCAGATAAAAACACAAACACTTTTTTAATTGTAACATAAAATCAGGCTAAATGTTTATTTTTTTTTAGGTTGATAAATATAAAAAGCACATTTGTTAACTTTAAGAGTAAAGAGAGAAACTATCTGTATTTCTTAATTGTAAATGGCACCAAATTGTATTCAAAATTGAGCCACACTTATGGAGCTCCACAGTTCTTTCCCTGGTGTTTTGGTTGATATCTCTTGATTTTCCTATGTCAAAGAAACAGGCTCTGTGTTTTGCCTTATATGCATCCACGGGTGTGCCACCAGTTTACTCACATGGACTCTACTAACCTATCAGAAGCTTCTTCAGCTCAGAATGGAATCGTCTGGAGTTTTCTTATTAATTAACAATAAACTTAGTGTATACTCCTAAATTTGATGAAAGTGATAAAAAACATAGACAGCTCTCTTTATTCTGACATGTAACTAATTCAAAAGATATTTCAATATTTATTTATCCAAAACAAAACAAGTTTACTCTAAATTGATGTTGTACAGTAAAAAAATGTTCTTGTTTTATGTTTTCCATAAAGTGTATGTAAATATCTGGTTTCAACTGTGAATATCCTGCTGTGTATTGAAATTCCTCTTGTTTTGCATAGAAATATACTGAACAACATACAAAGCATAATATATAAAATAACATCTACCTGAGTGTTTTCTTTGAAAGAAGCCCCTTATGTCCATTCTTGTATTCTGAAACCAATTTATTTAGCCGTGGAGGGTAACAACTGAAAATATGAAATAAACACAAATGTAAGCTAAGACTCTCTAAAGAAACAACATTGTTGTTGTTCGGCTTTTCATTTCGCCATTTGTTGATTCACTTGAAGAACAAGTAATGTAATATGGGTCAAGTGATCAGTTTGATATCAATCTTTCGTGATACACTGTCATATTTACATTGTTTGTACAGTATGAATGATTTGCTTTGGTACCTGGTCAAACTTCAGTTCTCCTCTGTCTGCCTGGCTCCACTTCTCCAACAGCAAACTCGCAGGCAGCAGCTCCCCACAACCGAGATGACAGACCTTGCCGACCGTACATACAATACACAAACATCACATTGGGGAGACAGGTCAGGCTAGGTAGCAAGGAAAAAAACATCAAAATGCGTAACACAAAAGGATAATACAGGAATGCACAGATATTAACACACCATAGCACAATAAACACAGACAAGCAACACGGGAAAGTGTTCCAGTGTGTACATCTGATCTGGGACCGCTGCAATCTTCGACTGCGCCTCCAGCTGACCCGATGTCCACATCAGAGGGGAGGTAAGCGTTGGAGGTGGCGTTGGATCCGGGGTAGGGAGGGTGATGTGTCAGCGAGTGCTTATCAGTATCAGTATATGTATGTGTGTGCGTGTCCATAGTTCAGCTGAGACCGCGTCCTTCGCCCTGCCAGGCCCTGCCAGGCCCTGCCAGTGTGCACTATGTGCTTCAAATATTGTGTGTAGTTTTTGTTTTATACAGTTGTCAGCCAGGCATCTATGAAAAAATTACACTCCAAAAGACCCTGAGCTTCTGAAAAAACAACCCGGGCTTAAGCCCAGTAAGCCACCCCGCCACTGGTTAGCACATGTGATAACTTTGACTTCAGAAGGTAAAACTTGTTCAAAATCTGTGCTTGAATCACATCTTGTTTATTTAAAATCCATTATACTAGTTTACACCATAGTCAGGTACGCTTTGAAGGCTACTCTTTAAATCTCCTATTTCTGATAATTAATACCAAACTTTTTAATACAAGGCAAGTTTAATTGCTCTCTTAGGCCAAAAGACAAAATGGCTTGTTGACCACTTTATCCTTTTGACAGTTACGTCTGTGATAGTTACAACTTAGTGACACATTGTGGAGGCCATTGAAATAATAAATTCTCTCCTTCTCTCTCTTCTCTCTGGTGTGAAGACCCAAAGGTACTGGATGTTTGTTGTGATATACTACATTAGATCAGGTTCACGGATCCTGCTAATGACAGTGATACATGGGAAAACATCCCAAAAGTCCTTCATAGTAGCTACTGTGAGATAATTAGTTGTTTAGAGACTGGCTGTAGTCAGGCCACTCCTCTGAGGCTTGGCCTGTTGTTTTACACAGTGCAGGTGGGATGCAAGCTCACTAATGATACTCATTACAGTAACCTTATATCACCTATGGACTGTCAACTTAATTTCTGTCACCTAATCCTGAAGTAAAATTGCATAAACATACAGTTGGAACTTACTTTTTTCTTCTAAGACCACACACACACACACACACGGGTCTATGTGGTATGGAGGGACTATCCTACGTCAATCCGCCCGGTGGTGGTTTAAGTGGACTACCCTTTTCAAAGGACTTAGAGCCAAGGGAGTGAGGTTAAAGTGTTCGAAAAAATCTGAAAAAAATTTGGGTCACTTCAGACCTCATACACTCCCTATAGAAGTCTAGATACACTGATACACACCAACCAGACTCTATTGTGTTTTCTGGAGACATTGTCCACTTGACAACAATGTGTTTTATGAGGTCCAAAAAAACAATATTGGGTCTTTAAAGGGACAATGATGTAATATTTAAATAGCTCATCATTACCATAAATACACATCTGACAGGACACAGGATTACTGGAACATCATTTTATTAGTGTTCTTGGATCTGAACATTAATTTTAACCATAAATAAAAAAAGAAATCTATGGACAAAAATGCCCACGCTTCCCACAGAAATATAAAAATATAGAAAACAGAAAAATTAAAAACATTTAAAATGAATTTTAATAGTTTAAAGGTAAATATTAAGGGGAGAAAATATGCATTTATAATTTTTTATTTTAAATATAACCCGTCAAAAAAAAAACCCTAAATAAATTAAATGTAAAAATTATGAAATACAAACTGCTTCTGTATTTAACAAGAACTTTTTTTTTTCTTTAAACAGAACATCAGTGTTAACAACAATTGGCAATCTGACCAAGATGTAAAACCACATCTGGCTAAACAGTTATTTTAGTTCATTTTTTTTCTGCCTTTTTGCAGTTAATCCTCTGTTTCTTACAAAATCTCTTATGTTTTGAACTGTTCTTCCTGCCAACACCGGATCTTCTACCAATTTGCAATGACTGCATTCATTTTTGGTGGCTAGTTTCCCTTCGTTTATGTGGTCTTTAAAATGCCTCATCACTGCAGCAACCTCAGCCTTGGACCACATGTTTTTGGGAGCTCTTCGGGAATTGTTGTTGCACGTTGTTGTTTGATGTTTCTCAAGTACTTAAACTCATACTGTTCACAGATGACACCAACATATTTTTCAGTAGCGATGATTATACTGATCTTGTAATGACTGTAAACAGGGAGCTAAAATTAATAAAAAAATGGATGGACATAAATAAATTATCATTAAATATAAATAAAACTAAAGCAATGTTTTTTGGTAATTTAAAATATAATATAGAATTACCAATTATCATTGAAGGTGTACCAATTGATAATGTGAGTGAAAACAAATTTTTGGGAGTTATAATTGATAACAAAATTTCATGGAAACCCCACGTCAGACACATAAAAACCAAAATTTCCAGAAGCCTCGCAGTTTTGAACAAAGTGAAACAATTCCTTGATAAAGATGCACTTCGTACTCTGTACTGTACCCTGGTTCTTCCATATCTTACATATTGTGTGGAAGTGTGGGGAAATACATATAAAAATACAACTAATCCATTAGTCACAGTACAGAAACGAGCACTGCGTATTATTCACAAGGCTGGTTATCTAGATCATACTCACAAATTCTTTCTTCAGGCAAAGTTACTTAAATTCCAGGATCTGGTTAATTACAATACATCCATAATTTTGTATAAAGCTTTTACTAAACTTTTACCGGCAAATTTACAAACTAGATTTGAAATTCGAGAAAAGGTTTATAATGTGAGAGGCTTTGGAGAATTCAAATTACCCAGAACTCGAACAACCCGTAAAGGCTTTTGTGTGTCTGTATGTGGTGTGAAAATCTGGAACAGTCTGAGTTTACAATTGAAACAATGCAAAAATATTCATAGATTTAAATTTCTCTACAAACAGTTGGTCTGGTCACAGTATACTCAATGATGGGTTTTAGTGTGCTCTGTAATGTCTGTCCTCTTACCATTGCTGATATGGATTCCAAAATAAAAAAAATAAAAATAAAGTGTGCGTATGTATGTACATATATGTACTTGTGTGTGTAGATATATATGTATGTATATGTATGTGTGTCTGTTACTTGTAGTTATTACTGCCTGTTACCTGTGGTAATGCAATTTATAATTTATATATTCTGTATTCAGTTATGAAGGCTCTAATTGTTGGTTGCGAGCTGCCGCTTAGATGCTTGTATCTGCCCGGGGCTGTTGATGGGTCTGTATGCAATGATGGGCGTAGCTGCGGGAAGTTTATTGGTTTTTTTTGTTGATGAGTGAGTATAGGGGTGGGATTTAATAAGTTTTCTTCGTCCCACTCCTTTTTCAGGCAAGTTTTGTTTTTTGTTTTGTGTATTTTATGTTCAATATAGGTATTTGTTGTGCCTGAAAATGAATAAATAAATGAAATGAAATGAAATGAATTGTGGGATTGAGCAGCATTTTTCTCTGGAAGATATATAAAGTAGTAGTAGTTAAAACAAACAAAAAACCAAACAAAAAAAACAAAAAACATTTGCTTGTTAAAAGAATGGATGCTACCCTGTATTAACTTCTGAAATGTGTTGCTACCATCAATATCAAAACGAGCTAAAATTCTCTTTGAAAATTTATCAAATTTCTAAAATGAGACAACATTTAGTGTTCCGCTGTGAATAAAAGACTAAATAAAAAGTTGAATAAAAGTCTCTTGATGCATGCTCAATCATCCAGGTAAGTAAATCCCAAAACGTTGATTCTGTTAATCTGGACGTAGCGTTTTCAGTGGGAGAAACATTTTGTCACTCATCCAAGTGACTTTTTGCCACCACTCTGCAGTTTGCCATATGTTGCAAAGTGATGAAACAATAATACGCTTAGAGAACCAACTGCACCCCTTACCTTCAGAGGGAGCAGCAGTCTCACTTGCTGCAGGCATTGTGAGTGGTCCTTCATCTGCTGATTACACAATTTGATTAAGTTTTAATATTTGTAACAAACATTTTATCCACAGAAACCAAGCTAGTGGTAACTTACCACAATCTACAGTGTCTTGGAGCTGCGCTGTGTTTGTGGAATCAGCTACTGCATGTACAGGCTCACTGGTGCCACACGCCGACATTGTGAGTGCTGTGTCATCATCATCTGATTCACTCTCACTGTCCTTTGTTTCAGCATCACTTAATGCAATTTCATCTGAGAAATTGTGGGGGGGGGGGGAAACAAAACAAAAAAACAAACAAACACAACCCCCCCAAAAACCTCACATTAACAACGAGATATGACAAAATACAGAACAAATACTGGAAATTATAGTACATAGTTTTACTATTTAAGGCCACCACTCTGCAGTTTGCCAAATGTTGCAAAGTGATGAAACAATAGACTTCAAGAACCTTAAATCATGGACATTTAACAGAATGGTCTGTGCTTTTAGGTTTTAATTCTGTTGATAAAGCATAATATTCAACTACTGCCCTAATATTTGCTCCTTTCAATACAAACCTTCTATTTTGATCTCATCCAGTGATTTCCCCTGGATCTGGGAAAGATGTCCTTTTTCCAGTGTTAAAAGCAGTTTGGAAATCTTGGCCAGCTGTGTTGTGGGAACTGGTAATCTGTAGAATTCGCGGTGAACGCGGATATCATGACCCAGGAAATCTGCAACCTGATCAAGTTCGTTGTTTTTCAAATTAAGGACTTGTGAGAGTGTGGCAACATGTTTTCTGAGCTGTGTCGATCTTAGATACTCAGGCTGCTTTGCTCCACACTGGTGTGCATGAACACGCAAGGAGTCCATTCCTCTGTAATGACTCATTGATCGGGGTCTTGCAAAGAGGTAGATATTAGTGGCACAAATACCACAGTCAGGCCTCTTACTAACCAGTAGTGACAGAGCATCCAGCATGCTTGGTGTTAGCAGAACCGGAACATTTCTGTCCCTTTTCCCCATTATTTCTATTCTACAGAAATAGTTACAGAGTCTCTGTTCCATTTCTGAGAGCCCCATGGCAACATCTGTGTGGAGTGCTGTTTTGTCTCTTTCAAGAAAACTTTTGAGGCGCATCTTTGAAACCTCTCCAGAACGTCTTCGGTTGAACACAATGATTTGTGAGAGTGTAACTTGTGCAAGTTGGGCATAATTCTGAGCTGTGGCTTCGTTCTCCAAGCTGCAAAAGGCACTTTCTGCAGATTTTTGAAGGTAGTGATGGAGAATCCGAACATCTTCTGTAAAGGGCAATGTTGATGGCTTGTTAAACTTTGCCTCACTCAATGTGTTCAAGGCACGGTGAGACACCATCTCGGACCATTTGGAGACATACAACTTCTTGAACGCATCAGTGGACTTGATTAGGGCTTCATCCTCTGTCATGAGGGCACGACAATGGATAATGTCAGACATTTTATGCAGTGTATGTCCCAGTTTCAGCGCAAGGCTTGGAGTTTTGTATGACAGTGTCTCTTCATCAAAACCTGAAACTTTCTTTACTGCTTGCACAACTCTCTGGAAATTAGCAGGCTTAATAGCTTCTTCCATGTTATGCACTGAGAATTCTGTGCGCAGACACAACAACAAACGTCCCGCTTCACGAAGCTTCTGTCGTATATAATCATACTTTGTAGGGTCTTGTCCATGTTTATTGTAGAGGGACTGGGCAAAGTGAATAACAGTAAAGTCATTTCGCACAGCTGAGGCAATCTCATCTTGTTTCATAACAGCAAGAACCTTCCAGACTCCACTTGACACCTGCGGATAACACTGAGACTAACACTAAAGCCAGGCCGAGTACTTTGGTTCTTCCAGGTTCTTTATCCGTGTCATCTTTTGGTTTGTTCGGACATCTGCGGACATGTCTCCAAAGATCCTTGCGAACATACATCCCTTGACAATAAAAGCAATGAGCAAACTTTCCCTCTACTGCTTTAATCTTGGGTCTTCTCTTCACTTTCAGTGGTCCCACTCCACCATGCAAAACTGCAGCATTATGCTTAAAATTTCCCTTATTTCTCAATTTCTCTAACAGACTTTTACGCTCGTTTGAGTCTCTAGGCAGGGAAAATGCATGCACAACATCAGGAGCCGTTTTGTGCGTTTTCAGGTGGCGGGAAATTTTAGCTTGTGGTTTGCCACAAAAATAGCAGTAATTTCTTTTACTTAAAGTCATTTTTTCTGATTCAGTTTCGCAAAGCTCACTTTTATCTTGTGGCTTGTCCTTTGTCAAGTTGTGGATTAAATTCATTGAATCTGATTGTTCATGCGCTTTGGAGATGTCATTTTGGCATAGCAGACCTTTTGATGTGCTTGGCAATAATGAGATGTCTTCATCTGAATCTTCATCATATGACTCTGAATCTGGCACATATTCTTCTTCTGATATGCTGTGGTTGCCATCATCATCACTTGATATTTGATCCTGAACTGAATGTGGCAATCCATCCTCCCCTGAATATTCAGAAATTTCTTCTTTCTGGAATGTAAGAACAAAAGTTATTTTAATTGATCAATACTTTAGACAGGTAAAAAATAAACTGAAAAACAAAGTCAAGCCAAATATGAATGGGATACACACCTGTGTTGACTGGTGGCAATTCTGATTTGCCAATTTTGCAAGGCAAGATTTGTGCCAGACCCCTAAACAAACTGAAACACATTTTGATAGACTTAATTTAGCTTTGCAGTTCTATTTAAGTGAAGTAGTTTTTTGTCAAAGCATTGCAGTAATGTCAAATGCTGAAAAAAAAAAAAAAAAACCAAACTGTTCACACTTAAGGATATTTTAATGACTACACATACACTGCTAATCCCCCCCCCCCCCCCCAAAAAAAAAAGGACATCCCAGATGTGAATGAAGGAATTATTCTTATTAAATACTTTGTTCTTTAGGTAGTTGAATGGCATGAAAGTGTGTAGTTGAATGTGTGTGGCCTCCAGATGCCTGTATGACTTCCCTACAATGCCTGGGCATGCTCGGGATGAGGTGGCGGATGGTCTCCTGAAGGATCTCCTCCAAGACCTGGACTAAAGCATCTGCCAACCCCTGGACAGTTTGTGGTGGATGGAGTGAGACATGATGTCCCAGATGTGCTCAATTGGATTCAGGTCTGGGGAACAGGCGGGCCAGTCCATAGCATCAATGCCTTTGTCATGGAGGAACTGCTGACATACTCCAGCCACATGAGGTCCAGTGTCGTCTCGCATTAGGTGGACCCCAGGGTCAAACGCACCAGCATGTGGTCTCACAAAGGGTCCGAGGACCTCATCTTGTTACCCAATGACAGTCAGGCTCTCTGGCAGGTACAGAAATGCCACCCCTCACCATTACTGACCCACTGCCAATATGATCATGCTGGAGGATGTTGCAGGCAGCAGAACGTTCCCCACGGCATCTCCAGACTGTCACGTGCTCAGTTTGAACCTCCTTTCAGCTGTGAGGAGCATAGGGTGCCCGTGCCGAAGTTGCCAAACTTTGTGTTTTCTGGCAAATGCCAAGCATCCTGCATGGTGTTGGGCTGCAAGCTCAATCCCCACCTGTGGACGCTGGACCCTCAAGCCACCCTCATGAAGTCAGTTTCTGACCATTTGAGCAGACAGATGCACATTTGTGGCCTGTTTGAGGTCATTTTGCAGGGCTCCTCTTGTTCCTCCTTGCACAAAGGTGGAGGTAGCGGTCCTGCTGCTGGGTTGTTGCCCTCCTTTGGCCTACTCCACATCCAGGTAGCACCTCCATGCTCTGGACACTACACTAACAGACACAGCAAACCTTCTTGCCACAGCTCACATTGATGTGCTACGCTAGATGAGCTGCACTACCTGAGCCACTTGTGTGGGTTGTAGACCGTCTCATGCTACCACTAAAATGAAATCACGGCCAGCATTCAAAAGTGACCATAACATCAGCCAGAAAGCATAGGTACTGAGAAGTGGTCTGTGGTCACCACCTGCAGAACCAGTCCTTTATTATGGTGAATTGACTATAATTTCCACTTGTTGTCTACTCTATTTGCAAAACAGCATGTGAAACTGGTTGTCAGTGTTACTTCCTAAGTGAACAGTTTGATTTCACAGAAGTGTGTTCTGACTTGGAGTAACATCGCATTGTTTAAGTGTTCCCTTTATTATTTTGAGCAGTTTATGTTATGGAATGGGGAATTGAGGACAATCCCAAGTATACCATTTTTACAAGGTCCTGCACCAATGAGGTAATACTACATTTCTTTAATTAGACGTGACCACCCATTAATTAAAAAGGGAGCAGTGTTCATTTCAGCTAGTCTTAACTTGTTGAACTCTATTAATGCTTTTTAATATACACTGTACCTATTCACTAAATGTCTCACCTTTGCACTTATAGCCAAGCCACTTGAGGGAGGAAACCGGTCCCACACACTGAATGCACTTGTCCAAAGATGATATTGTTGTGCACACCAGACGATGATTGTGAAACTGTTAGCAAAATATTGCAACATTTATTTGTTTTGGACAGTTGGAAAGGTGAGGTGTTTTCAATTCAGTTGCAGATATCAACTAATAAACTTCGTCCATGTAAATCACATCACACCCAGGTGACTGCCAAACACACACACACAGCATCCATAAAGAATGATGATAGATTAAATTATTAGTTCATTAAGTGGTACACTGGATTATATTTACCCTTTCAGGCTCTGGATGTTTCAGGTCCAGATCATTGTTTGGAAAGCTGTTTGGTTGCGGCTTTAGGCAGCTCAGTCTTCTGAATCTGGCTGGTCTCAGTCTTCGTGTGTAACAGATAGAAAATGAAGACAAAAGAACAGTAATCTGACAGTTACTAAAAATGCATCACTCAAGAGGATGAATAAACCATTTCACTATCGGCAAATAGCGTAGGGTACACATCGTGCATGAGAAACATTCATTAAAATCTGTCCTAGGTCAATGTTACCTCTTCAAAATCTTGCACTGAAGAAGAATGCATGGCTTCTGAGCCTTGCTGAGGCATTTCTTCATCAAGATCCTGCAACAAAGAAAAGATGGCACAAAGATTAGACCAAGTGCTCTTCTTGCAACTGTACTGGGCAGGCCTGTGCTTCTGTTTTTAATTTGCATGTGTGTGTGTGGGGGGGGGGGGGGGGGGGGGGGCCTTTCCACTCAAGAAATGTTTTCTTCTGAAAAAAATACTGGCTACAATAATTAACAACTGATTCCTTTGCAATCATCCATCCTCTTCCACTTATCCTTATCAGGATTGTGGGGTAGCAGGTTTGGGGCCTATACCAGCTACCATAGGGCAGTACAACCTGGACAGATCACCAGTCTAACATGGAAGGACAAGCATTTGCATTCACACCAAAGGGCAGTTTTGAATCACCAGTTAACCTAACCCCATAAGCTACATCTTTGGACTGTGGGAAGAAGCCAGAGTACACAGCCAGAGAGAACCCATGCACTACAGCAGTAAAAAGTGCCTAAAACAAGTTAAGAAGTTGTATAGTACTATCTATCTTAATGTTCAAGCCTGAGTTTCAAAAAATTTCAACATAGAAACAAAGCACATGCAGTCAGTTCTGCATGCTGTAGGTCAAACTGTCAAGAAATACGAGAAGACCCCTCCTAAAACCAGAGTGATGTCACCATGAAGCAAACTTTGACAGAGTCCCCCAATAACAGTGTGGTCCTCCTAAGTCACATTTGGGTGGTTAACACACACACACTCAGATGTTATCCAGACTTGCACTTTGAAACAATGAAAAGGACCTACAAGCCACGGTCCATGTAAATCACATCACACCCAGGTGACTGCCAAACACACACACACAGCATCCATAAAGAATGATGATAGATTAAATTATTAGTTCATTAAGTGGTACACTGGATTATATTTACCCTTTCAGGCTCTGGATGTTTCAGGTCCAGATCATTGTTTGGAAAGCTGTTTGGTTGCGGCTTTAGGCAGCTCACAGTCTTCTGAATCTGGCTGGTCTCAGTCTTCATGTGTAACAGATAGAAAATGAAAATACAGTGCATTTTTGAAGACGCTTTTGAAACATTAAATAGCGATAATAACAAATAGCGTAAGGTACACATCGTGCATGAGAAACATTCATTAAAATCTGTCCTAGGTCAATGTTACCTCTTCAAAATCTTGCACTGAAGAAGAATGCATGGCTTCTGAGCCTTGCTGAGGCATTTCTTCATCAAGATCCTGCAACAAAGAAAAGATGGCACAAAGATTAGACCAAGTGCTCTTCTTGCAACTGTACTGGGCAGGCCTGTGCTTCTGTTTTTAATTTGCATGTGTGTGTGTGTGTGCGCGGGGGGGGGCTTTCCACTCAAGAAATGTTTTCTTCTGAAAAAAATACTGGCTACAATAATTAACAACTGATTCCTTTGCAATCATCCATCCTCTTCCACTTATCCTTATCAGGATTGTGGGGTAGCAGGTTTGGGGCCTATACCAGCTACCATAGGGCAGTACAACCTGGACAGATCACCAGTCTAACATGGAAGGACAAGCATTTGCATTCACACCAAAGGGCAGTTTTGAATCACCAGTTAACCTAACCCCATAAGCTACATCTTTGGACTGTGGGAAGAAGCCAGAGTACACAGCCAGAGAGAACCCATGCACTACAGCAGTAAAAAGTGCCTAAAACAAGTTAAGAAGTTGTATAGTACTATCTATCTTAATGTTCAAGCCTGAGTTTCAAAAAATTTCAACATAGAAACAAAGCACATGCAGTCAGTTCTGCATGCTGTAGGTCAAACTGTCAAAAAATACGAGAAGACCCCTCCTAAAACCAGAGTGATGTCACCATGAAGCAAACTTTGACAGAGTCCCCCAATAACAGTGTGGTCCTCCTAAGTCACATTTGGGTGGTTAACACACACACACTCAGATGTTATCCAGACTTGCACTTTGAAACAATGAAAAGGACCTACAAGCCACGGTCCATGTAAATCACATCACACCCAGGTGACTGCCAAACACACACACACAGCATCCATAAAGAATGATGATAGATTAAATTATTAGTTCATTAAGTGGTACACTGGATTATATTTACCCTTTCAGGCTCTGGATGTTTCAGGTCCAGATCATTGTTTGGAAAGCTGTTTGGTTGCGGCTTTAGGCAGCTCACAGTCTTCTGAATCTGGCTGGTCTCAGTCTTCGTGTGTAACAGATAGAAAATGAATATACAGTGCATTTTTGAAGACGCTTTTGAAACATTAAATAAACTGTATGAGAAAGATAAGTTTCAAGCTAATGTCTTTAAAATATTCACTGTCATGTATAGAGAATTTAAGGCCCTATGATTAAGAGACAAATAGTCAGTGTGATTTCTTTATTTTTTAAGCCATTGCTAAAGGAGTAAAACAATCACCTGTAGCAGCAACGAACTGTCACTAGGGCCCATTTATCTTCGAGGGCCAAAATTTAAAATGAATCTAACTAAAGAGGCTACACAGCAAAATCTCCAGTGTTAAATTAACACTAGAGAGTGTCTATATGGGTCCACACAACACTGTTGAGTGTTAAATGAACACTTTTGACAGTGTTATATGTTTAAAAGTAACCTAGTCAGTTTTGAAGATTAACAGTGGCTAACACTGAGCAGTGCTGATTTTCTAACACTGGAATATTTCTAACATTTTGAGTTATTTTCCAGTGTTAGAAAATCAGCACTGCTCAGTGTTAGCCATTGTTAATCTTCAAAACTGACTAGGTTACTTTTAAACATATAACACTGTCAAAAGTATTAATTTAACACTCAACAGTGTTGTATTTAACACTCAGAGGTGTGGACCCTTATAGACACTCTCCAGTGTTAATTTAACACTGGAGATTTTGCTGTGTAGAATCACATTAAACATCAATCACTGTTAAAATTTAGAAACCAAAAGCCATTTTTTATTTCTGCATACCTGCTGATATTTTTTTAGTGCTTTTAGAGGGCTTTGATGTGGCAGCCATCACAATTGCCTGTTTTCCATTAGTACCTACCCCTGTTTTTCCAGTAGGTTATAGTACCATGTAGTTTTTCAGTAACTACTGCACCAAGGTTCCAAGTGATCCAAAGTGATCAGAAAATTTGACATAGACTGAATGCCACCAGGTGGCTGGTCAATGGTGTCACTCGATAAGTTATGAGTGCGCCTCCTTCGTGAAAATCCAAGCCATCATTTTTGAAACTCTGAAATGTTTGAAATAGCGACCAAAATTAACAGCGTGATCCCTGAATTGAACACTAAAGTATAGACTGAGCAGGCATTTTGTCACCTTGACGTCCATGCTTGCTGTGGCATTTATATCACTGGATGCTCGGCTGCATTGCTATAGTGACCCCAGGCACAGTAGGTGATACTCAATTTCAGTGAAAAACTAGATGCCCTAAGTCACGTTAAGCCAATTTGAGTAGGTACAAATGTAAAAATGGCTTACGGTATGCAATTTATCAGTTCCAAAAAGTACAATTGTAGAAATACCTTGCATCTCCAGAGCCAATCCGAGTCACCATAATTATAGTCTATTTCTTCGCCTGGACTTATGTCTCTGCTTGCAAATAAGCATAGATGGGGCTTTCCATTGATATTTAATATTTTCATCTTAGCACTTGGACTGATGTGGTTGTCGTTGACAAGTCTGCCTAATGACCCATCTTCTTGAGATGCATCCACACTGTGGGGTTAGGCAAAAAAGTATTAGCTTAACTAGTTAGTTAGGAAGCTTTTTTTTTCATAAATCAAAAGCAATGTGTAATTTAATCTTAATCAAACTACACTGATATAATACGCACCACCAGAGTTTTCCATCAAACTTGAATTCAAACATGAACACCTTCAGGCTGTCATGATAAACTCTGGGTCTCCGCTCACATTCTTCTTTTGTTATGAGTTTACCTCTGTATTCCAAAAGGAAGTCTCCTTTTTGGAATGGAACAGTCGTGAAAATGCCCCGACCTGAATTGCAGAGGCATACCAAGTGAGTGACAAAAGACAAAGTGACAAACTCCAAATCTAATCCAAACTAAAGACCAACTTACCTTTGAAGGCATTTATGTAGTGGATATCAAGTCCCAGTTTGTCCCTTCCAGCAGAAACATGACAGACTGCATCCTCCCGTGGAGGAATGCGTCTCCTTCGCATGTTCTCCTGTACGTTTTGATTGGCTGCATTACCAAAGCATATAAAGTATTACGATTATCGTCATCATTGTCATCATCATCAGTAGTAGCAGAACTAGCAGTAGTGTAGTTTACAGCATAAACACAGCTGACTTATTCATAGTCCTAATTTATGCCTTCTTTTAAAATGTTAAAGGCCTAGTACTCAAAATGGCGACATGTGACATTTCTGTAATGGCGACTGCAGAGAGTGATACAAGTACTGAGAAAGCTTAGGCATCAAAACTGTAAGAAGTTTTTTCTTCAGGCATATAAATAAATACACGACTAAATACACTTATACCCTTGCTTTTATTTTAGGGCTGTCAGCAGAATGGACAGACATTGGACAAACTGCCCGAAATTAGCTAACAGCGACATCAGGGATTTTGACTCAGACTGCGCTGGTTTAATTGTTAATCGCGTTAGTCGCGATGTCGGCATTAACACGTTTAAGCCACAATAATGCTTTAACACCGAGTAAATCCTAACACGGGTTAGCCCGCTTTATCGCGTTGACGCGGTTAGTGTCAGCCCTATTTTATTTACTCAATGACAAACGCTGGGGCCGTTTTACTTCTTCAAAGACTCACTAACAGTCCATAAAGCATAAATTAAACCAGTTTAATATAGGCCTGTGCACCTATAATTTCATATAGTATTAAAGTCATGGTGCATTTTACATTAAAAAAGGCTTACCTTTGTGTTTTTAATCCGTCTTCGTATTGCCGTCGACATACACTTGTTAAAGGGCACGCGCGCGAAAGTTGTGGCGCCGTTTCCTGTAGGTACCGCCTATATATATAGCCTACCAATCACAATGACTTCCGGCCGTGTGTATTGAAAATGTGTATTAAATTGCAGTACCTACACACATCCACTCTAACTCGAAACGTCGCTGTGCAATACACTGGAATACACAAAAATCAGGTGAGGGGTATAGGTGGACTTTTAAGAAAATCAGAAAATCTTTTAATTATAGTTTAATAAATGAATTTACACTACAGTTTAAGCAAATACAGGTCAAAAGATAAATAATGACCTCATAAGAAGTAGAAAAAATTATTATTTAGACACTTAAAAATGCATTTACAAGTCATGTTTTAGGGGGACACATGAATACACAGCAAAAAGTCGAAATGTCCCCGGAGCCCAGGTACAGCGCAGGTCAAATGTCAATCCATACCACATAGACGCACTCACACACACACACACACACACACACACACACACACACACACACACACACACACACACACACACACACAAACCACAAGCGCACACAATATAACCTTACATAAGAATATATAACCTTTGTTTGGCTCCAAAATTTTATAGCCCTACAGGAATAAATCTAAAAAAATCATCAATTCATCAGTGGAAAAAAATAAAAAAATGAAACTAGTTGTAAACCAATTACATAAAAAGAGCACTGATCGAAAGAGCGTCCATTTAATATTGGAAAATTATTTGGTGATGAGTATATTATGAGTATTATGAGTGATAACCTTAGTGTGTGAAATTTAAATTTACTGCATTGAGGTAAAGCAGGACAACCACAGAGATGAGTTGACTGTCAGAGGCCATTAGAAAATAATTTGTAACCTTCACCAAAGCTGTTTCTGTCTTGTGATGAGCTCTGAAACATGACTGAAACTGTTCAAATAAACAATTTCTCTGACGATTAACAGTTACATATTTTACAACTATTTTTTACAATTACGACAATTTTTGAGATAACAGTAAGGTTGCCTATTAGTCTATTATTAGCTAAAACATCTAAGTGAAGAGATGGTCTTCTAAGTACTACTTCCAGCTTAGAGGTCTGTGGTACACAACCGATTAATAGTGTAATACTGAAATATATCTAACATTCATTTAGAAACTTCTTTTTATTATAGTTATTTTTAGACTGTTTTTTCCTGTATTTGATTATGTGAATTTAGAAATTCAGTAAAATATATTTACTGGCTATATTATAAAATGTATTTAATTCAAATGTTTACTTTCATGTGAGGTAATTAAAACAAAATCCTTTAAACTACTCTGAAGAGTTACAAGATTTGACCATTATATCTCCATAAAAAAAAACTGCTCATTTCGCAATAGTCACACCACATAATGAAATTCAGAATCACATAAACCTACATATAAATCAAACGGAAAATATATACTTTAGTCAGACCTACAATTTTTTGGTGATGTCAATCCATATGTTTTCAATATGCATTCTGAACCCTATTTCATTTACAGAGGGCTGCAATACAGATAAAAAAAACCTCGGCATGTTAATTCTCTCGCTTCCTTATGTACTTGTCCTCATGTCAAACTACTTCCTCCATATTTTCAGTTATCTTCATACATAGTCTCAGCTTTTGGATTTGATTGTGAGAACCAATAAATATGAAATCACAGTATAAAATTATGAACACATTTCTTTATTCAGAAATCTATATGGGAAAAGTGATATCAGACAGGTAGGATCTTGCTATTTTCTTACTTTCATTTAGAATTTTAAATAATGATCCGCTCTCTGTTGCACAAGGAAAAGGCCCAGTTTTTGAATCTCACACTATGACCACAGAAATCTGTGATATTATAATACAAAAGAGAAAAAGCTATATATTTTTGGTTTTCATTCAATCAATCATTTCAAATGTCCTTAAACTGTATATGAAGAAACAATATTATGAATAGGAGTAATGATAGTAATATTTTTTAATGAATAATCCAAAAATTACTGAACAGAATCACATGCTTTGAATAGCTGGAGAAGTTTATCAGTTTTTACACTGAAAAGAAAATGTCTCAGAAATGATAGGTCTTATTAAAGACCTACCAAAGATCAGATATCATTTAACACCTCTTAAATAAACACTAAAAAACAATTTTTAACAAAAGACTATAAAAGTCTACAATAGTTTACATTAGTTCAAGAGAACAACCTTTTGAGGTTTTTAGAGATTTCTTTCATTTTTAGTCCATATATTATTGGATTGCAAAGAGGGTTATATGTTATAAATTGCAATGTCATTATAAAACGTGCAGTTTTAGGAAACTCTGATTCCAGTCTAACTATAACCATATCATAAGTAACCAAACAAGAATAGTTAATTAGAACTAGCACATGAGGCAAACAGGTTTGTGCAGCTTTTTTTCTGACATTTCCACAACTCTGATAGGCAACTATAATTATCTTTATGTATGTAAAAAGTATAAAAAACATAGGAGAAAGGGCAACATTAAATAGAACAACCATACCATATATAGATAATTCTCTTGAATTGACACAATAAAGATGGTTGGCCGAATTGTTACAAAAAATACCTTTCAGAGTAAAGTTACAGAGTGGTGTATTTGCATTTCCTGCTATTGGCACTGCAACCTGAATAGCAGGTAAAAACCAGCACAAAAGCAGGAAAATATTGACTCTTGTTCTTCTCATTATAGAAGGATATTGCAAAGGTTTACATATAGACACATATCTGTCATAAGCCATAGCTGACAGCAGTAAGAATTCTGAACTGCTTAAAACATAAAACATGAATACTTGAAAAAGACAGGCGTGATACAAAATAATCTGTTTTTCAGATAAGAAGTCAATCAAAAGCTTCGGGTAGATGACAGTGCTCAAAACAACAGAATTCACTAACAAAGCAGCAATGAAAATGTACATAGGCTCATGAAGGCTTTTTTGAACTATGATGACCCACACAATAGTGGAATTGCTGCAAATTATTAGACCGTATACCATAAACATAATTACAAAATAAATATATCTGTATTTCTCCACTTCCACATGACCACCAAAAGTTATATATGTTATATTCATTTCAGCATTCATGAAAATCAGATATTACAAACTAAAATTTTAAACAGGCAGAATGTTTAAAACTAGTACATATAAAATATTATTATTCATAGATACCTAAACTTGGTGTGTGTTCATCTTTAGAAAGTGAACTGTTCAAATCAGACCAAATATGTGATGAAATGAAACTTCAAGCTCCATATATCTCATTCAACTCTCCACAAAGACCTATTACCATGTTCAACCTCTGGAGACATAAGCCGACAGTGGTTAGCCCTTACTTACACGGGTACATTTTCTGGCTCCTCCTCTTTTACTACATACATACGTGGGTATTAATTGAAAAACAAATTTTAAGGAAGAAAAAATTAGTTGACCGGCAGAAATGATAATAAAATAACAGCAAATATAGTCCTATATTTAAATATGTAATTCTGTTCAGGCTAAGAGAATTTCATGTAGATCGACATCATGCACACTGCAATGCAATGTGGGGAGAAAAAATAGTTAATGCACTTTAAGATAATTTCTATTTCTGTTTTCTTTTTTCCTATTTCCATTGTGTTTTGTGTGCTTTTACAGCGTTTTTCTTATTGCTGGTGTTTTCTTAAGTTGCAGTCCGTTTGGCCTCTCAGGGCCACCATAACAATTCCATAATTTACACAAATTTACTTTAGAGAATATAATTATTTGACAAATTTATAGAACAGTGAGGGTTCTTTTTAGAACACACCAATTTTTTTCAATTATTTATTCCAATTCAAGTCTTTCAAGTCCAATAAATAGCTTGAAAGGTTACAAAGGTAAGTGATGAACTCCAAGAGGTTAAAAAAAAGGTAGGGTTTCCCAAAATCCTGTGTTGCAGAAAGTAGTGTGTTGCACAAAAAAGGTGAGAAAAAAGCAATTAACAGTGGAAGAGAGACAGACCAGCATAACACTTAAAAATTTAGGTCTTTCCTACAAAGAAATTGCAAAGAAAGTCAAGGTGTCAGTAAGTACGGTTCCCTTCACCATCAAAAGGCACTCAGAAATTTGGGGCAAACTCTGACAGGAAGAGGTCAAGCAGACCCCAAACCACAACTGAATCAGAGGACAAGTTCCCTAGAGTTAACAGCTTGCATGATAAGTGGTTCAATGGACAATAGCTTCAAGCACAGCTTAGTAGTAAGCTGTAATAGTAAGCATGTCTCCATTTCAACTGTGAAGAGAGGACTTCGAGCTGCAGGTTTGACAGGACTAGCTGCAGCCAAAAAGCCATTGCTAAGACATCAGAATAAGACAAAGAGGCTTGCCTGGGCCATGAAGCAGACTACTGAAGACTGGAAGAAGGAATTATGGACTGATGAATCATAATTTGAAATACAGTACATCACGTAGGATCTTTGTCTTCTCTGGGCTACTCCATTTTGGGGCTGCCAGTGTCGATTATCTGTCTCCACCTCACTTCATTTCGAGCAAGATCCTCTGTCACACCAACCCTCCACATATCCTCCTTCACTATATCCAAGATCCTTCTCTGTGAACTTCATTTTTGTGTTCTGGCTGTTAGCTCCACATTCAACATCCCCTTTCCATCCTTTTATATCCACTATCCCTCCTCATCACATGTGCAGATCATCTCAATCTTGAATCTCTAGCTTTGCCTCCGAACTGCTTAACTTGACCTGTCCTTCTAAGATACTCATTTCTAATTTTGTTGCTCCTGGTCATTCCCAGTGGAAATCTTAGCATCTTCAACTCTACCATTTCACCTTCTGTCTTTTTTATCAGAGCCACCATCCCCAAAACATACATCAACTCTGCACTCTCTTCTCACCTGTCTTGGGTAGTGCCCATTGCTTTGAATGGTTGATCCCCTGTATTTAACTTATTTATCCTTGTGATTTCTTACATGTTCACCTTTCTCTCTCTTATTTACACACATGTATTCTGACTTTTTTCTACCGACTTTCATTCCTCTTCTAACCAGTCTATACCGCCATCTCTCCAGACTGTCTTCCAGTTATTCTCACTACACATCACAATGTCATTTGCGAACATTGTAGTTCATCCTGCCTTGCCCCATTTACCAACCTACCTATTCTTGTTAACAAGAAAGTGGCTCAGAGGTGATCCCTAGTGCAACATCCACCTTGGCTTGACCATTGTCTTGATGTTTTCCAAAAATTGTTTTCAAAATCTTTGATTAAATTAAATAGCAAAATGTTCCTTTAGAGTTCTTTGAGCGCTTTCTTTTTAGCACCACTCCTGTGAGTGGTGGCCTGTAAGCTCATCACATGCAGGAGGTGCCGTCTCCTGTAGTCCCACCACGCGCAGTAGGTGCCATAGGGGTCAGGTGCAATGTGTGCTGGGCAGCAGCCAGGGGCAGAGACCCTCAACTCTCACTCTGGCAGAGCTTCAACAGCATTCCTAGGGAGGTTGGAGACATTGAGTCCAAACGGACAATGTTCAGCACCTCCATTACTGAAGCTGCTGTACTGAGCTGCGACCACAAGGTGGTTGGTGCCTGTCGTGGTGGTAACCCCTGGACCAGATGGCAGGCACCAGAGGTAAAGGGAACCATGAGGCTGAAGAAGGAGTCCTCTTGGGCTTAGTTAGCCTGTGGGACTTCAGAGGCAGCTGATAGGTACTGACGGGCCAAGCGGAACGTGGCTTGGGCAGTGGCTGAAGCAAAACTGGGTGCGAGAGAGTTCGGAGAGGCCATGGAAACAGACTTTCAGACTGCCTTGAAGAGATTTTGGCTAACCAACAGCAGCTCAGGAGGCAAAAGCGGTGCTCTACTTGCACTGTGTAGGGGTGGAGGTGCTGACTTCGACTGAGGATATTGTCGGGCAGTGGAAGGAGTACTTCAAAGACCTCCTTAATCCCACTGAGACTTTAGGTACAAGGGGGATGCCTTGTCTATGTCCAGGAAAGAGGTCACGAAGGCAGTTAAAAAACTCCTTGGTGGAAGGCCCCTTGGGGTTACCCTGAGTTCCTGAAGGCTCTCAGTATTGTAGGGCTGTCTTGGTTCAAGGGGCCTCTGGATTGGCAAACCGGGATGGTGGTTCAAATGTTCAAGAAGGGGGACCAGAGGGCATGCTCCAACTATAGGAGGATCACACTTCTCTGCCTCCCCGGGAAAGTCTAGTCTAACTCCAGGGTGCTGGAAAGGAGAGTCGGTTCATTAGGCAAACCTCGAATGCAGGAGAAACAATGCAGTTTTTGTCCCAGTCCTGGAACCTTGGACAAGCTTAACCTCTCGAGGATACATGAGGGTGCATAGGAATCTGCCCAACCAGACTATATGTGTTTTTGGATTTGGAAAAGGCATTTTGGTATACTGTTGGAGGTGCTTAGGGAGTATGGGGTATCTGGCCCAATGCTACAGGCCATTTGATCCTTATACACCTGTTGCAAGAGCTTGGTCCCCATAGATGGCAATAACTTGCATTAATTTCTCCTGGGTGTTGCACTTCGCCAGGGCTGCCCTTTGCCCTTTTTCTGTTCATAATTTTTATGGACAGTATTTCTAGGCATAGCCAAGTGGCTCCCACTTGGGTGGTCTCAGAATCTCAATTCTGCTTTTTGCAGATGATGTGGTTCTGTTTGCTTCATCAGGTGATGGCCTCCAGCTCACACTGGAATGGTTGGCAGCCGAGTGTGGAGCGGTGGGAATAACAATCAGCACTTCCAAATCTGAGGCCATGACCCTTAGCCAGGAAAGGTTGGAGTGCCCACTATGTGCCAGGGACAAGTTCCTGCTTTAAGTGGGGGAGTTTAAGCATCTTGGGAGGGGCACAGAGTAGAGTCGCTGCTCCTTCACATTGAAAGGAACCAACTGAGGTGGTTCAGGTATCTGACAAGGATGCCTCCTAGATGCTTCCTGGGTGAGGTGTTCCAGGCATGTCCCACTGGGAGGAGGCCCTGGGGCAGACATGCTGGAGAGATTATATTTCTCGGCTGTCCAGGGAATGCCTTGCTTTTCCCCCAGACAAGCTGGGGGTGGCTGGGGACAGGAGGGTATGGGCTTCTCTTTTTAGGCTGCTGCCCCCATCACTCTGCCATCGATAAGTTGAAGAAAATGGATGGATGGTGGATTGCTTTTCCAGCCATTTTTTTGCTCACATCCTATCTTTTTTTAGGATGAGCTAATATATTGTAAAATAAGTAGTAATCTCATGTTAAGCATTTTACACGTTTGTTACTGTGATCTATGAATAATTAATCGGTGGTAAATAATCTGCAAATTATTGGATTATTTTCTTATATGACAACTTTTTTGGAATTAGGATTGTACTTTTTCAAATGTTTTATGCACATTCAAGATAGACGGCAATAAATTACACTGGCCCATGATTTGTGACAAGGGAGGAAGATGTAGTTATTATAAAGCTATTGCAGCTATCACAGTTTTATAAAGTGTTACCACCCATTCCTTTAGTGGAAAATCTCTATTACACAGCATATATAAGAACCACCAATAATGTTATAAAAATCCAAAATAAAATATGAAAGTCTGACAAAATTAATCTGATAGTTTATTTGATTACTTATCCTCTTACCTATCTTGGAATTGGTGCACCTTTCATAAAAGAAGGCAATTTATATTTGTATTTAAATACGTCACCAAAAGCTGTTAATGTAAATTAACCATAGGTCTTAAACCCTATTCACATGAGCATTTTACTGAGCATAACAACAGACTTCAATACACTTTAATAATAATATTATGTTCAATTTATTTACAAATACAGATGAACACGGCATGGTCTATTTTTTCCTGTACTTTTCTGAATAATAGTTTGAATTACTTTATTAAATGAAAAGCATTTTCAATGATGGCAAGAAAATTATTACAAAACAAATTGTGGCACCTTAGCATTCAGAGTTAATACATGAAATGATTTTAGCATGATAGAAAAATCTTTTTAGCTGTTTAGAAATTTCCTTCATTTTGAGCCCATAAATGAATGGATTAAGCAATGGATGATAGAGCACTATTTGTAATGTCATTATTAATCGCGCAGTTTTGGGAAAATCTGATTCTACTCGAGCTATGCTTACATCATAGATACTTAAACAGGAGAAGCTAAATAAAACTAACAAATGGGGTAAACAGGTCTCCAAAGCTTTCTTCCTCACGTCTTTACAGCTTTGATAAGTGAGGATAAAAATGTTTGAGTATGTAAAAACTATGAAGAGCATAGGTAATATTACAAGATCTATTAAAGCAACTACTCCAAATACAGTAATTAATCGTGACTTGACACACTGAAGAGTGTAAACTGCATTATTACAAAATATTCCTTTTAAGTTAAAGTTACACAATGTTGCTTCAGCACTCCCAGCTGTTAAGACTGCAATGTGACAAACAGGTACAAGCCATGCTACAGCCAAGAAAATACTCACAGTGGTTTTACTCATGATAGTTTGATATTGCAGAGGTTTACAAATAGCCACATATCTGTCATAGGCCATGGCTGCCAAGAGAAAGAACTCTGAACTGCCTAAAGTGTAAAACATAAAAAACTGAAAGAGACAGGCTGAATATGTTGTGACTTGTTTTTCAGATAAAAAGTCAATCAGCAGTTTGGGGTAAACAGTTGTGCTGTAAAGAACACAGTTCAGCAGCAAAGCAGCAATGAAAGTGTACATCGGCTCATGAAGGTTTTTATGAATCCAGATTATGTACACAATAGTAGAATTACTGCAGATTATTAAACTATATAATATAAAGAAAATGAAAAAATAAACATATCTGTACTTGTTAACTTCAACATACCCATCTAGAGTTAAATATGTAGCATTTAACACCTCATCCATTAATACTTTGAAAAAAAATTATAAAACCAGCAGTGTTAATGAAGAATAACAAATAACAAAACAAAACTGCACCAATATGCAACCTATGTTGTCTTTCCTTCATTCATTTACAGGTATTTGAACTTGAAATATATCTTGGAGTACATTCATCAGTCAAATGTGCACAGTGAATCATCTTACTCTGTGAAAGGTTTTATTAGGTTGCTTTGTCCACCAGGGAATTGTACTGTGAAGGTCACAGTAAATCAAAACTGGATTATAGATGGCAGACAGTTGGTGTCGTAAGCCACCGCCTCTGTTCAAAGATGGTCGCTCATAGTGGACATAAATGGCTTCTTTCACTACTCTTTCAAACCATATGTCTTCTCTGTCCAAAAAGAGAAGACAGATAGATTTCTGTCTATGTAAGCTGCTACACTTGTTTTTCGACAATCTACCACACATGACTTTAGCATATACCAATGTTAAACATTGGAGTAGTTCTTACAGAACAAAGCATACAGTTAGGGCTGGATCAGGTAATACAACATCCTCCCTTTGTTATGCTGCAGTAGGCCTAGAATCTTGGGGGCTTTCCATAATGCACTTTTCCTTTACTCACCTCTTTTCACTCACTATGTGCTTGTACATCACTCTGCATTTAAAGAGTTATTATTAATCTCTGTCTCTCTTCTACAGAATGACTTTTGTACTGTCTTCCTCCCCTCACCCCAACCGGTAATGGGTAGATGGTTGCCCCTACGTAAGCCTGATTCTTCTTGTTTAAAGGGGGTTTATTTTCTTCCTGTCACCAGGTGCTTGCGCATAGGGGTCACCTGATTGTTTGTGTGTATTGTTGTATTGTATTATCTTTACCTTACAATATAAAGCATTATGGGGCAACTGTTAATATTGGCAAAATCTGAATTAAATGGAAATGAGACGATTCTAGGGAAGTGAGTGACCGCCTGTCAATTCTGAACTCCTTACAGGAACACAGGACAAAGTTCAGATGGGCAAGCAAAAAGTTTTGAAAGTTAACTAGGAAACAGGCAAGGAAAGCAGACTGCACAATGGAAAATGGCAGGACTTAGGAGATTAGAATCAGTAAGTCTATTTGCAGGCAACTATAGTGGTGTAAAAAGTGTTTGGCCCTTCTTGATTTCCCATTTTTTGTATTTTTGTCACACCTAAATATTTCAGGTCATCAAACCAAATGTTAATATTAGACAAAGATAACACAGATAAACAAAAAGGGAAGTTTCCTAAATATAGGTGGCCCCCTTCAAACTCGGGTCTTCTACAAGAGGCCTGGAAGCTTCAGGGTCCTGCACAATATCTTTGCTGTTCCTATGATTGCACTCCTAGGAACAGCATCTGACAGAGATCTCAGATGATGTTCCCAGGATCTGCTGGAGCCGCTCGCCTAGCTTGGGAGTCACTGCATTGAGTGCTCTGATTACTACTGGCACTACTGTTACATTCACCCTCCACATCTTCTTAAACTCTCTGAGCCCTTGGTACTTCTCAAGCTTCTTGTGTTCCTTTTTCCTAATGTTGCTGTCATTTGTTATCATTTCGACTATCACTACGCCTATTTTCTTCTGCTTTTCTACCACCTCTATGTCTGGTTGGTTAGCCATCACCATTTTGTCCGTCTGTATCTGGAAATCCCACAGGATCTTAGCTTGGTCATTCTCCAACACCCCAGGGGGCGTCTCACATTTTGACCTCGGGACTTCGACGTCATATTTGGCACAGATGTTTCTGTTTACTATGCCAGCCACTTTGTTATGGCGGTCCATATATGCCCTGCCCGGCCAAATTACATTTGGCCCGCAGGCCAGAGTTTGACACCTATGTGCTAGATTGTCTCAGGGGCATCTTTACACTTTCTGCATCTGAGGTCTTACCTTGTGCAGTAGACCCCAGCCCGATGGATCTTGTGCTCAGAACTTGTTCTTGTGCTGCCACAGCGGTGTTCTTAGCCCTCAAGCTTTTTTGTCTGGTACTGAAGGGCCAGCATTTCCTAGTCAGGACCAACAATTCAACAGTGATCTTTTACATAAACAGGCAGAGAAGAAACCTGTTATGGTGCATGGGTGTCTCTAAGAGTCACCCATGCTCTGGGCCATCTGAACCTGGGAGTAGAGGGAATGGAGGTTGCACCCTTTGATAGTGGCCCAGATTTGGGATCTTTTTGCCTCCCTCTTCAGGTAGGAGGAGAAGTGATTCATCCATGCACAGATCTGTGGTGCCTTCATGTTTACCTGCTGAGAGGCCACATTTGATAGCTAAGGGTTTGGCCCCAACTGTTAAGTATGTGGATATGAAATTTCTGTACTGCTTATTTACCCAAAGTCATTCCTGCAGTGGTGGAATTTGAGCTGCTGAGCTTTTGCTCCCCTCCTTTCAAGTGTTGTGTGGAGGAGAGGAGGATGCATTCTCTGTGTTCTACGTAACTACGCTGAGCACACTCAGAATGTGTGCTTATGTGACAAGTTGTTTGTCTGCTTCGCTAATCCAGCCAGAGATGAAGCTCTGTCTAAACAGAGGCTGCCCCACTGGATTATAGAAGCTATCTCACTGGCGTACAGCACCAGGGGTCTTGCTTTGCCCCAGGGGGGTGAGAATTCATTTCACCAGAGGAATGACAACCTCATGAACTCTTATTAAATGGGTCCCCATAGGTGATATTTGTGCTGCAGTTGGACATGACCGTACATTTTTGTTCAGCTCTATTGTTTGGATGTTACAACTCATGCTGTCCTCTCTGCTGGTTCTACCACACTCTAAGGTGCTGGTGGTCCAACTTCCGTTTGGTGGTTGCTCTATGGGATGTGTATATATGTCCCATATATATGTGTTGCACCGAGTGAATCATCTGAAAGGGAACAAACAGTTTTCTCTATAACTTGTATTCCCTGCAGGAGAGGAACAATGTTAAACACAAGATTTCCATGCCTTGCAGCTTGGCTCAATGAAGAGCAACTAACTGAGAGATGGCTGTAATAACAGGGGGATATATGCAGGCATAAAGATCTGTGTGGATGTCATCACAGGTCATTTGTCTTAAAGCCGTGAATAAAAGTTTCTTTCTGAACACCTTGAGAACAGACGAAGAAAAAAGTCACCTATAATTTTCAATTTTGGTGCATTAAGTATTTACTAAAAATCGTGCACATGTTTGAATTTCAGTGGCCTTGACATGAGGGAGCACAAAGTCAGGATCAAATTTTCTAAAAGTCTTGTAATCACAATAATATAAGAACATACAAATGACTTTAAAAGTCTCTGACAAGTTTGAATCTCTGTGACCCTTGCCCTCAAGGTCAGAATTCATGTTTTTTTTTTTTTACTTTTTCAAATTTATCCTGTAACGCAAACTGGTGTTCATTCTGCCCAGCACAATGCACCCACCCATAGTATTTCAGTGTTCGGTAATTTATTTAATTTCAACATTCTGTGTCACCACACGCAGCTCTCCAATCTCAGCTTCCTCCTTCTCCAGATCCTGGCACAATTACAGGGGGGCATGATCCGAAGATGATCTACCCCTGGCACTGCTGCCTGAATGTACTGCATCACCCCTACCCTGCAGCTAAGCCACAGACCATACTCCATCATGGTCTGTGGCTTAGCTAAGAGTCACCCATGCTCTGGGTGACTCTGCATGTTTCCAGTCTTAATATAGGTACATCTAGTAGGAGGCTAAGGGGTAGTACTGGCGACTTCCAGTATTTGTAAATATAGTGATATGAGTGCATTTATCTTAATTTAATGATCAGTCAGTAACAGTAAAATCACCAACAACAATCATTAAAACTGGAGCAGAAAGGGAAAGTATAAAAAGTCTATGCGGGTGTGATCACAGGTACGTCAGTTTGGTGTGTGGGCAAGAATTCAACCCAAGTAACTCCACCCAAATACTGCTACACAGAATACAACTGTGTGTTTGCATCTTACTTGGCAGGTGGAGTGTGTGTCGGTCAGGGTGGCGAGGTAATGGCCAAGTGAGCATCCTGGAAGGTGGGTGATTGGAGAGAGTCCAACCTGGTTTATCCAGAGAGGTGCAAGGACAGGGGGCAGACAGGTGTAAAGAATTGAGAGTCTTAACGTAGTGACCAACATCCTTAGAATGTAAGCCTTAGCTAAGTGTGATGATGGCTTCAAGAGATGACTAGAGGCACAACACAGAAACAAAGAGTATGAAGCAAAGGCAGATCCCCGTGTACTAAATAGAAGCGAAGAAGTTAAAGAATAGAGAACAAGGAGGGAGGGAGGGTGGGGCACGTAAACAAGAATGATCAGCTTGCAGAACGGGGGAACCTAAATTGATGACAGCCGGAAGGAGCATGTTTGGAGGTGTGGTCCCTGTGATCAGATGTCACTGATGGAGACCACCAATTGCCCTAGTGATTTTAACAGAAAATACAAATTAAAGTTATTGTCACATCAGTATGAGCAGAGTTTTCTAAAGTGCTGTCATACATCCGTTTCTGCTTTTAAAACCCTCTACATGAGTTCTGGAAGTCTGAAAGATCTTAAGGTATTCAGCTGTATCTGCAGTTTACCTTTCGGCTCAATATGCCCCAAGGCCCTGAATGACACAACACAGCACAGCAGGTCAGTTTAAGATTTTCACACATCAGCAAGATAAATAAAAACATTCCTTTATTTCAGTTTCAGCAGGCCAGACTATATCACAATGTCCTTCAATCAGGCAATCAAAAAAGACCAAAAAGACCTTTCAAACTTCAGTGAATTAAAATAATATTTTACTCTGTTTAAAGCCTGTGTATATTTAAAATATATATTACCCTCTTTGGTTACTCTGTGTCATGGTTAATTACTGTACAGAAAATACCAGTTACATGATTGTATGATCTCTTTTGATTTTTTTGTCTTCAATTTTCTCAGTAAAACAGCTACAGCATATGTGCAGAATAGCATAGCTTTTGCACTCTTTCACTGGTTAATTTTAGGGTTATTACAAAAGTATTCAAATATTTTACAAAAATGTGCATTTGACATAAAGAGTGGACATATAGCACCACCCAGTCTTTTGTCACTGGGTGGTGCTGAGGTCTGAATCTGAGAGTAGCGCCTATATTCACAAAGAGAAAAGAATCATTACAAACAGCTGTCAAGTTTATCTCAAACCAGAAAAAATCTGATCCTTTCTTATCCCGACAGACTTCAGGTTGTAAAGTTCTGCGTTTTCAACATACACTTCTGCTGACAACTGACATAACAGTATAATATCCAGTATAATATTTAAACTTTGAGTTGTTGGTACTTTTTAAATGTAGCTAACTGACAGTGCATGTCTCCAGTCTTAATGCATTGTGGTCACCTGCATGTAAATGGAGTGGTTCTTACTTAGCAAACCACATCTCACAAAAACCTCTTGAGTGTATTTGTAACACCAAGTGCTGCTAAACAGACCAGGGAATATTTAACATAACTTTTCTAGATGTCATTATTTTATTTTGGATGCTTACATTATTTTACTTGGCATGCAGACACAAAATATTTCACAAAACTCAGAAACTGCTAGGGTAAGCATCATTAGCCCTTTAGATCATCCCACAGATTTTCAATGGGATTCAACTCAGGGATTTCTGCAGCCAGTCAGTGCCGGTCAATTCAATACCTGAATGCTAAAGCATTCATCATTCAGGTAGTAACTCACCAGGATTGATGTACGTTTGGATTGTTTCATGTTGGAAGACAATGCGACGACCCAGCTGTCGCCTGCTCCAGATTTTCACATTTCTTTCTTTCTTCATGATTAGTTCCACCTTGATGAGATTCCCAGTTCCAGATGCACTGAATCAACCAAACAGCATAATACTCACTCCACTTTTTTAGTGTGGGGATGGTGTTCTTTTTGGGTTGTACACCTCTCCAGTATGAATAATTTTTCTCCAGGTTGTCTTTAGCATACATCAGACTGGCTTCACCGAGTTTTTATCGGTCCGCATGCTGGTCTGAAATAATTCTGTTATTGTGCACAAATAAAAATAATAATTTGTGCTTTCTAAAGAAAACCTTCAGGTTTAGAAATGTTTCTTTGAAAAATGTTTGCTCTTTTAAAAAAGCACTAGGAAAATTTATAAAACCTTAACTTTAAAATGGAGACATAATTGTGACCTCATCTGCTTATGAAGAGTACATTATAATTATATTCTAATACATTATAATATAGTAATAAGAATAATATATAATAGACTGCTCAATTTCTGAAATACTTTTTAATCAGAGTAAAATATCAAGTCATTTAAATTTTTTGTATATTGATCTAGTCAGTTAAGTAGCAGAGGAGGTTGTTAATCAATTTCAGCTTCTTTGATGTTAATACTGTTAGCAGTTATTAGAAGTGCAACAATGAGACAAAAGCCCTGGACTTTTCACAGATGAGAGCAGGTTCACCTTAAGTACGTATGACAGGCACGCAAGGTTCTGGAAAAACCATAGAGAATGTTATGCTGCCTGTAACATCATTCAGCATGACTGTTTTTGTGGTGGGTCAGTGATAGTCTGGGGAAGTAAATACACAGGGGTACTCACTGACCTTTACAGGTTTGGCAACAGCACACCAACTAACATTAGGTTTTGGGATCAAATCCTGGGACCCACTGTCAAACCCTACACTGTTGCAGTGGATCCTGGGTTCCTATGGGTGAACAACAGTGTCTGGCCTCATGTGGCGAGGGTATTCATGCAGTTCCCCGACGATAAAGGAATTGATATAACTGGCTGTCCCCCTCGCTCACATGACCTAAATCCAGTAGGCCTCTCTCTGGGAGATTATGTTTCAGTGCTTCCCATGCCACCAGGTTGAACCTTAGACTGTCCAGGCGTGTGAGAGGCGTGTGGCCTGGTGAGATATGGAAGGAGATCTCACCTCCTTCCCACAGGACACCAAACCTCCTCTCATTATGTGTATATGTCAACATTATCAGGCATGCATGCAAGTGGTAGTTGTATACATGCCTGAGTTACTACAATGTTCCAATGAACTTTCAAAATGGACAAAATGGATTAGTCTGCGTTCAGCCCTTTGTATATTGATAATTTTAATTTCCACCGAATGTGTTCTTTTCCTAAAACATTACCCAGTCCATATCAGTACAGAGATCCAGCATGATTTCTTTTCCTTTGTCTTTTGTTTTTGTTTTAGTAGTGTAAACACTATATTGCCAAAATAATTATCTCACCCATCCATATCATTGAATTCAGGTGTTCCAGTCACTTCCATGTCCACAGGTGTATAAAATCAAACAGCCAGGCACGGGCAGTAGCAGGAGCTCATGGAATGTCAACATGGCTGATAGAATGAAACCTGTGCAACACGTCCAGTCATGAAGTTTTGTCACTACCAAATTCTCCACAGTCAACTGTTGGCATGGTGTTGCTCTTAGGCAGCGAACCAAATTTTTGGTTATTACACTGTCCCTTTATTAAGTATTTACTTATTTTGTGACACAAAATACCTCAGTGTTGAGTAAAATGAGGAGTAGCAGATGATTTGACCTTTGACCAGGGGTAATGTGCCAAATCTGCACATGGCACAGTGCTAGCTACTGCTAAGACTAAAACCATTTTTATTCATGTTTAAATTGAATTAACTGTATTTTTTTTTTTTTTTAAATATGTGCATGTAGAAGAATATGTGATGAATTATTTTCAGTTGTTTATAGACAGATTTACCAAAACAGCATGTTTTGGTTTGCTGCCTCAGTGCAAAATTATGCAGTTAGGCCACTTTTCCTCTAGCAATACAAATATACGCAATGGTTTTAAACTCTGCTCCTTTCCACTGCTTGTTTTAGGTTTTTAGGTTTATAATATTGTCATAATATTTAATGACATTATATGACCAATGATGACAGCAGTAAGATTTACTTGATTATTTAAACTTTTTATACTTTTTTATTAGTACTTGTTTTAATGAGCCACATAGTCAAAGTAAACAGATATTATAGACACTAATTTTATTGTTGTTGTTGAAGGGTACCCAAGCTGAAGTTTAATTGCTCTCTAGGGCCAAAGACATAATAACCTGTTGACCATTTTGACAGTCTTAACTTAGCAATTAGCTGTTTAGAGACTGGCTGTAGTCAGGCCACTCCTCTGAGGCTTGGCCTGTTGTTTTACACAGCGCAGGTGGCACCAATGCATGCTCACTAATGACACTCATTACAGAATCCTTATATCACCTGTGGGCTGTCAGTTTACTTTTTATACCATCACACAGTTATTATTTTTTTCATTCTTCTAAGGAGCTCACCCACAACATTTATTAACTGCTGAAAATGCATCACAAATCCTGTCCTGTCATCATAGTTGTCCAATACTTGCAACATCACAAGCAATAAACAGGACATACTTATATGAAAATGATTTTCAGATTTGGAGTTATTAAGTGAAATTTGTTAAGGTATAGGTGAAAAATTCCTAGCAGCAAAATGATTTGTTGACAAGGGATTTCAAAATCCAAGACTGTTTACCCCATAATCATTTTGAAAATCTTTTTTGAATCCTGGAACAATTATACAAATAAAATATCAATGAAACTCAGGCAAATGATAATAAAAAAAAACTCATATTAGTGTGTCTAAATGTTAGAAAGCACTTAGGCATATGTAAAAGTGCTGTTATGAATTGTGTGCCTACCACCCTAGGCAAGACCCGTGGTGCAGGGTGTGCAAAGATGCACCTGAGACAATCCAACACATAACAGGAAGGTGCAAAATGCTAGCAGGCAGGGCATACATATCATGCCATAACCAAGTGGCCGGCATATTATACAGAAATGTCTGTGCCGTGTATGGCCTGGAAGTCCCGACGTCAAAAATAAAAAGACTCCCCCTAGGGTGGTCAAGAATTAGCCAAGCTAAGATCTTGTGGGACTTCCAGAAACAGACGGACAAAATAGTGATGGCTAACCAACTGGACATTGTGGTGGACAAGCAGCGGAAGGGGGCTGTAGTGATAGATGTGGCGGCACCGAATGACAGTAACATCAGAAAGAAGGAACACAAGAAGATGAAGAAGTACCAAAGGCTCAGAGAAGAGCTCGAGAAGATGTGGAGGGTGAAGGTAACAGTGGTTCCAGTAGTAATTAGAGCACTTGGAGATCCAAGATCTCTGTCCAGAAGAGTGCAATCCAAGGAACAGAAAGGATACTGCGCAGAATCCTCAAGCTCCCAGACCTCTGGTAGAGGACCTGAGCTATATGTATATGTAATATTTTGTTATAATTTATAGAATTTGAAAAACTTTGAAACTTTGTTTTTTCTTTCATTGATATTGATATGTCAGTTACAATACAAAAAATGCTTGTCAGCATAATAGACTGGTAGCAATTGATTCATTTTACTAAATTATATTTATTCATTTACACAATAGTAAATTAGAATCTGTGACAAAACAGACAGGAAAATGTGAAACGCGGGCATATGAACTATTTAGACTTCAAAGATTACCAGCAACAGTTTAATAAATTGTTTATCTTTGTATAATGACCATTATGTTCGCTATCAATCTTGCATGTGAAATCAGAGCTAAAGTACTCCATTATCTGAAATGCCATTCATTTGATAATACCAATGCAGTAATACCAGTTTTATTAAACTTGACACAACAATGACTTGATATGTCTAAAAATCTCATTCATTTTGAGTCCATATATGATTGGATTTAAAAGAGGATGGAATAAAATTGACTGAAACGTCAATGTCAAGCGAAGAGTTTTCGACAGATCGGAATCCAGTCTAATTATAACTGAATCAAAAACAATAAAACATGAAAAGTTGATTAACACCAGCAAGTGGGGTAAACATGTCTTTAGAGCTTTTCTCCTTGTTTCTCTACAACAATTGTAAGATATTCTAAGAATCCTTATATATGTAAAAAGTATGAAAAGCATTGGTAGAAGGGCAATATTTATCAACGTGACCACACCATATATAGATATTGTGACTGACGGCACACACTGAAGCCTGTAAATTGAATTGTTACAAAAAATTCCTGTCAGAGTAAAACTACAGAGTTTTATATTAAAATAAAGCACAAATGACACTGCAATCTCAAAAGCAGGTATAAGCCAAGCTAAAATCAGAAACACATTTATAGTTATTCTATTCATAATAACTGGATATTGCAGGGGTTTGCATATAGACACATACCTGTCATATGCCATTGCTGCCAACAGTAAAAACTCTGACCCAGCTGAGGTGTAATACGAAAATCCTTGGAAAAGACAGAGTGGATACGATATAGTTTGTTTTTCAGACAAAACATCAGATAAGAGCTTCGGATAGATAATCATGCTGTAAAGAACAGAGTTGATTAACAAAGCTGCAATAAAAATATACATTGGCTCATGAAGGTTTTTGTGAGTCCAAATAAGGCACACTATAGTGGAATTAAAGCAGAGTATCAGAATATATAACGTGAATATAACCACAAAATAAAGGTATCTGTATTTGTGCAATTCTGCAAACCCACCAAGAGTTAACAATGTTACATTTAATTTAACATCCATTGATTAAAAAATGTTACTGACTATAGAATTTGATTGCATAAATGGTATTCAAGAATAACAAACCAAAAGATAAGCCTTAAAGTACTGTATTAATATATTTCCTGCACCGAACTGAGAAGGTAAGTGACTGACTCTGTGGCTTTGTTTTATCAGAAAACCTTCCATCCTCTATGGGACTCATTAAGTTCTCCACTAACATGTAAACAACTTCAGGGAATCTGACGAATTGACGTTTATAGTCCTATGCCCTTCATTTTGTTTGCCCATGCATTTTTTTTTTAAATTCGCAGAACTAGTATAGGCTTAGTATAAAAGCAAAAAAGCCACGGAAACCACTACTGCCTTCACGCTCAACATTTTCTCAAGCTCTCTTCTCAGCCTATGATAAGTCTCAAGCATATTGTGTTCCTTCATCCTCATGTTGTTAACACTTCATATAGCTATATCTATCACTACAGTCATCTCCCTCTGCTTGTCCACCACTATTGCGTCTGGTTGGATAGATATCACCAGTTTGTCTGTTATATCAGGAAGCCCCAGACTTAGCTTGGTCATTTTCAGCTACCTTGGGGGATGTATCCCATTTTGACCTCTGGATTTCCAGGACATTGCTGCACAAATGTTAATTGATATACTTCCAGCCAACCTGCACCTGCTGTTATGTACTGGATTTTTTCAGGGGCATCTTTGCACAGTCTGGGGGTTTTGCCTGGGGTAGCAGCCTCTAAGGATCTTATGCTTAGAGCTTGTTCTTGTGCTGCCATGATTCATGCCTCTGTGTTTTGTCTTTCGGTTCAGCCTTGTCCAGCCACTGGTAGGATTTCTGGATGTCAGCCATGTTTTCTATCTGCTGGTGGTCCATACTGTATGGGGATCTGTCCTTCCATGATGGTTCATCTCCTTGCTCCTCTTCTTTCTAAGGTTTGGCTGCCTGACGTATTCACTAAGCACACATGGCCATCTTCCATATGTACTCATGGATGAGCATTGACTCATCCTGGATTGTGGTTCTGATACTCACTAGTCCTCAGCTCCTTCCTTCCACTTAGCTTACAGTCTCAGCCAGCCAGAAACAAAACACCTGTATATTCTGTGAGTGTGCCGATCACAAATCGGAAAACTGCCCAAATAATGACACGCTTCAAAGAAAGGGCAAGTTAAAGAGAATGGGGAGATGTTTTGTGTGTTTGGGACAGAAACACATTGCAAGATTCTGTAAGACCAAGAATGTGTCCTGTGAGAAATGTGGACGGAGACATCACGTTGCTGTGTGCGGTGGTGAAAGGGTGGATGTACAGGCCCCATCCCAGAAGCAGTGGTCTTCTCCGTGCTCCCTCATTCAGTAAGAGTGAAACCAGGTGAACAGAACACTGTGTTCCTAAAGACTGCAAAGGTGTGGATTGAAGACCCGTCAGGCAGAAGGGTAGCTCGTTGCTTATTAGATGGAGGCAGCCAAAGAAGCTTCATACATGAAACGTTGGTGAAGAGCCTAAATTTACCAGTAATAAGGCAAGAGACATTGACACTACACACATTTGGGTCCTCCTTTCCCACAAGATCACAGCGCGGCATAGTGAAAGTTATGCTACAAAATATCTGGGATCCTAGCCAGAGTATTGTAATAGAAGCTGTGGAGACCCCACAAGTGTGCTCGGCAATAATGAAGGTTCCTGGTGAACAGATCCAGCATGAGCTTAAGAAAAGAGTACTACAACTGGCTGACTTCCCAGGATCCAATGAGGAACCAGAGCTTGCTGTCCTCATAGGAGCTGACTACTATTGGCAGATCGTGACAGGAAGGGTGGAGAGACTTACAGAAACATTGGTGGCACTGGAGAGCACCTTCGGATGGTCTGTTCAGGGTCCAGTCTCTGCATCAACTGTTACAGAGGCAGCCTGCATGTTCATTCCGTGTGAGGAAGAGAAACTCCTTTCCAAGCAACTGAAAGCATTCTGGGAAATAGAGTCTCTGGGTATTACAAATGAGACAACAAAGAACCCAGAAGATGATGAGGCTCTGCAGATGTTTGAGAGAACGACTATGTTTAAAGATGGACGATATCAGGTGGAGTTGCCATGGAAGCCAGAAAAGGTAGAGCTCTCAGACAACTACACTGAAAAAAATATGTTGTTGGATTTACTTAATTCAATGGTGGACATTTGTTGCACACAGATGTTTTGCTTTGGCAGCAACTTAAACAATTGAGTTAAATTAACACAATTTATTCATGTTCAATAAACCTGTGCAATTTGTGTTGATAAAATGTGACTTAAACATGTTTTGATGAAGTAATTTGAGCTCTTGAAATATTTTAATCCTTCACAATTTTCTCACTTTATCCCAACACCATTCAATAACTTTTACCCAATACTACTTGGTCACTTAAATACTACATGTTATCTTCAAATTACATTTTGCTATTATATTCTAGTATCAAATACACAATTTTCAAATGGAGGCCTTATAACAGATTATATTGTTCTCTTCCAAGATGGTTGCTGGCATCCACCAGTAACCTTTCAAAACAAAATGTCTAATTTCACTGCATTGACAGTAGGTAAAGAATTAAACTGACATTACTCCTCTACTGAATCTATATAAATCAACAGTTAAATAATGTCAGTTCTTCCGTGTTCTCTGGAATCAATCACAGCAAAGAAATTAGACTCTTTCTTTTGAAAAATGTTGGGAAAGAACAATACAAAACATTCTATTTAAGGCCTCTAACGTCAAGATTCAGTTAAACAACAATTATAACTAAACAATTTGAGGTAATGTTAGTTTCCATTAACATTAAATTAGGTTACTGAATTGGCAAACACCTTCCTATTAACATTACCCATTTTACCCCAATAACTAAAGAAATTAGCACTTGCAGGTCAAAACCTTTATTCAAGAGATGCAAAAATAACATTGATACAGTGACTGTCAAAAATTACGGCACTGATCATACTGTGACATCTTGGTTCAAAACAGCACACTTAGAAATATTCAACGTTCCTTACTTCAACTGAATGAAACTGAAAATACCATTTCACACGACCCATATGGGATATTTAGACTGCATAACTGTTCATGCTACATCTCTTCACTAGTAAAAGAAAGAAAAAATACAAAGAGAAATTTAAAAATGCTGCCAAACAGACAGAGAACTTGTACAGAGCAAAAGGAAAAACAAACAACAACAACAACAAAAAAACGGCTCGTCCTCATGGCAGTTGCAGAGTATATAAAAATGAACTCTGCGATCTGTTCCTGGAATTGAGCTTCAAAAATGCAGCAGAACAAGTGTGAGATTTAAATGTCCTCTCACCTAGAGCTGGTCACCTCACATGCATAACAGTGAGCTTCGTTGCAGGAGCAGTTTTGTCTTAGTTGTGAGCTTTTCTTGAGAGCTGAGTTGCATCCAACTCCATTACCACCCTTTGAATCACCTCAAAAGTGTAGCAGAGTTGTGATGGGTAACTCATGTTGAAGGAATAAAAAAGGTCCAAACAGCATGGCTACTGCAAAGGTCACGTTATCCAGATCTTGAAGAACTACTATACCCTCGATGATGATGCCAACGTCAGAAAAGTCATTGCCTGGTGCATCCTCTGGAGACAGATGTTCATTGTGGTTTTCTCAATCTGTGCAGTGGCCTCAGTCAAGTCCTGGTTAAACACAAAACATTTCTTTAAGATTCCTTTTTAAACTCATCTCTTTTGAATCTACCAGTTCTAATGTTAGAGTAATTTAAACCAATGCAAGCAACATAGTAAATAGCTATAGCCAAAGAGTGGCCTGCCATGCTGCCATTCATGGTCTAACAGAGTTTCTAAGAGAGGGTGAAAAACATAATTTCAAATGCTTTACATTAGTTTTTCTTAGAAAGACACCGGCCCATCAGAAATCCAGGTTTTGTCACTCAGAAGATGTTAGAATTTAGACTTTCAGCCCCACAATTTGGTTAGCTGTTGGTCTTTTTTTTTTTTCAAACAAAAGCTAATGTAAATACTGGTGGGATTTTCCTTTGTTCACTAGAATGACAAATTTAAAGTTTTTTCACACTGATGTGACCCCTAATACAGGGGTGGGGCCTCAAGGGCCGGCGGCTGAGTTCACTACCAGGCCTCATGTGAACTTCAAATTATTAAAGAGGACTACTGGTCCTAACCAGTCCAATGAGGATCAAGTGGATAACTAAATGCATTTTTAAATGTTGCAAAGCCACAATCTACTCATAAAACACTCACCATGAACTCCTGCACCAAGATGTTGCAATTGTCTTTCACACAGATGCGGAGCACTTTGATGAGACTCCCTTCGAGCATTAATGTCATCCTAAAGTATTATAACAAAGAAAACAGAGATTTGTGAACTTTTCAGTAGCACAGAAGAAAATGATCCCAGACCAAAACTTAAACCAGTCAACATGCAACACCAGCATCTACAAAGCAATATCAAAAGTTCCTGTTTGACATCAACTTTATGGATATATAGTTTCCAGAACATTTATTTTTTTAAAAAGATCAATTTTTCTCAGTGGGCCAGTAAATGCATGACGAAAATTATGGCATCCTTTCGGTGGAATCAGTACTCACAGGTAATAGTTGACTGTTTCAATGGATGCAGCATAAAAATCTTTTACTGACCTAATGCAATACATATACACTTTGTAGTTAAAGAATTTTAAAGTTCTTACTGTCATCATGGCAGCTACATCCTTTAGCTTTGTGCCCTGTTCCCCCGATCACTTTGCAAACACTTTCAGCAGACTGTCAGAGAGAAACTCAGCTCCGTCAGAAACCTTGACTGTAAAGGCATGGTTGGGATGCACTGGAATGCTGCATTTCATCTGAAATGACATAAAATTATTTTGAAATAACAGCAGGCACTGTGCTTGGTTAATAATCAGTAATGTTTTGTTGAATAAAAACTGTGTTTCCAGATCTTATGGGATTAAAAAAAATCCAAAGATGTTTATTTCTGATTTGCAACCCAAGAACCCACAAGTTACAACCTCATTTTAGTTCAAGTGTGCATTAATGTGAGTCCAGTAATCACCTTTCTGACAATACATACAGGTATAAGTTAAACCTATGGCAGATTTTGGATTTCTCAGTTGTATTAATAGGGTGGTCTATTTGAGTATGCATGCACCTAATAATTATAAAAAACCTATTATAATTAAGTTACAGAAACCTTAAGCGAAAATAGAATATACTTTCTTACCATAACACCTTGAACCCACAATCCATCAGCTGACTCCTGGTGAAATGCAGAATAGATGTGGTCTCTCAATGTGCATCAACAAAAACAAAAACAAAAACAAAAGGACAGCAGGTGAGGGCAGGAGGGGTAGGGATGTAAGCTAGCATAATACCGCTGATGATATTAGCTAAAGCTGTTCAATGTCCAAAATCTCACTAACACCACGGTGCAGTAAATACACAATGTAACTGAAGAGTCAGTTGACAAATCTATTCACACAGAAAACCAAATTATGTTATGAGTGCCTCGTAATTAGGTTTAATGTGATATTACGGCTCTTGTGCCAAAGACAAATTCAAATGAAAAAGCGCCAATTCTTTGATAACAGATAAAACAGCAAATAAGCTAACGGCTCTTTTTTAGCATGTTACATGGCGGCACTTTAGACGTTTAACTACATTTGGCTGAAATATGGTAAATATTAATTCAAAAAATCAAGACATACCAAAAAACGTAGAGTTGGCTGCTCGACTTGACTGAGATGGATGCATTTTTTAAACCACGATCCAAAGCCCGCGAGATGAAATCACGCGTGGTTTCACGAGATTTAACGTTGCTATCTTATTGACTTACTTCACCTGAACATGATATGAACAATTTAATACACCCTTTCTGCATATCATGTAGTTTTTACACTATATAGTTACATTTATCTTTAAAACATGAGGCAATTGTGTTAAATACATGCAAGATGCTTACATAAATCCAAGAGATGGCCAGTCCCTTTTTTTCAGTGTACAGAGTTGCCAAAAAACGTCTGGAAGGTCTGAGTAAAAGATTTAAGAAGGATGTCACACTCTTCAGCAGGTATAATCAAGTGGTGGAGGACTACTTGGACCAGAACATTGCAGAGGAAGTGGCACCAAACCGCAGCACAGACTCTAATGTATTATATGCCTCACCATGCAGTGCTGAGAGAGGACAAAGCAACTACAAAATTAAGATCGGTCTTTGATGCATCGTCCCATGAAGAAGGCTGTCTGTCGCTGAATGACTGCTTATTTACGAGGCCAAATTTGAATCCAGATCTACTCAGTGTTCTCCTTAGATTTAGGGAACACAAAGTCGCCTTTCTGGCGGACATAAAACAAGCATTCCTGCAAATACGTCTTGCAGAAAGGGACAGAGATGCAGTCAGGTTCCTGTGGTTCTCAGGTGCACCGAATGGAGAAGTGAATGACCACCTGCGCATTCTGAGGATGACGAGAGTGGTGTTTGGAGTTACGCCAAGCCCGTTTCTGCTTGCAGCGACAATTCAAAGACATCTAAAACAATATGAAACAAGCCAACCACAAGTGGTGAATACAATAAGGGAGTCACTTTACGTAGATGACTTCATTTCAAGTACACGCTCAGTGGAAGAGGCGTATCACATAACAACAAATGCCAAAGAAATACTGGTGCTGGTATGGAGCTTTGCAAATGGATGACAAACTCAGGCAGAAATGGGGCAGAAATGGGAGAAGAGCTCCGCAAACTACATGATGGCACCTGAGACGAATGGAGTAGCATTAAAGGTGCTCGGATTAGTGTGGAGGCCAGAGCCTGATGATTTCACCTTAGTTCACTAGTGAGGCTTCTAACAGAGAAGAAAGGAACCAAACGAAGCGTGCTGCAGTCCTCAGCACGAATTTATGACCCACTTGGGTTTCTGAACCCCTTCACCATTAGGGTCAAGTGCATGTTCCAAGCAATGTGGGAGATGGGGCTCTCCTGATATGAAGAATTGCCACCAGATCTGGCACAAGAATGGCAACAGTGGTGTTCAGAGCTTACTCAGTTACACCAGCTCGCCATACCAAGGTGGTACCAAATCAATATGCAACAAGAAAGCAAAGAGGGCTTGGAATTACATGTGTTTTGTGATGCCAGTGAAAGGGCATACAGTGCTGTGGCCTATCTGCAAGGCAAAACACGAGAAGGAGAAACGACAATGAGCTTGGTCGCATCTAAAGCCAGGGTGGCTCCCCTAAAGAAAATGACGTTGCCACGTCTGGAACTCATGGGAGCCGTGATTGGGGCCAGATTGGCGAACAACTTGATCATCTCGCTGAAGATGGAGCAAGCCCAAATAAAAATGTGGACTGACTCCATGATCATTTTGCAATGGATTTGCAGTTCGGCACAAAGGTGGAAATCGTTTGTTGCAAACCGAGTGACTGAGATCCAGACTCTTACGAGTCCATCTTCATGGTCACACATCCCAGGGAAGGCTAATCCCGCTGACCTGCCCACAAGAGGACAATCAGTGGAGGCCCTACTACAAAACCAGCTATGGTGGAATGGCCCCAGTTTTCTTGTATCAGAAGATCGGATACATGAGTCTGAAGATGAAAACATTTCAGACGAAATGAATGTAGAACTTAAATCCAGTTATCAAATAGCCATGCAGTTTGCTGTTAATGACACTGACATCTGTGAACCAATACTGAAGCTTGAGAGTTACGGCAAACTGAAGAGAGTGCCCAGAGTGACAGCATGGATTAGGAGATTCATAGCTAATGCAAAAACAACGATGCAACCAAAGATGCGAGGTGAGCTGACAATGAGCTTCTTGATGCTGAGAAGTACTGGATTAAGGTTGCACAACATCATAGTTTTCACCAGGAGGTCCAGAGACTGAAGGTAGGAAAACCTATGATGAATGACAGTAAGATTCAGGAACTGAAACCATTCCTTGATGAAGATGAGCTGCTTAGTGTTGGAGGCAGGCTGCAGCAGTCGGACTTCACATTCAGAGAGCAGCATCCTTGGATTCTGCCAAACAAACACAGATTTTCAGAACTGCTGATACAGGACTGTCACAAAAGGGTGATGCATTCAGGAGTGAGGGACACTCTTGTACAAATAAGAGAGCGATATTGGATCATCCGGGCACGGCAGCTGGTTAAGAGCATTGTGACCAGATGCACTGTGTGTAAGAGGTTTAAGGCAAAGGCTGGGCATCAGCTAACTGCACCTTTGCCTAGGGACAGAATATCCGAGTCACCACCATTCGAAGTTGCAGGTGTGGATTTTGCTGGGCCGCTCTATGTGAAAACATAGGATTTTGTGAAAAGATCCTATATTGCCCTATTTACCTGTGCTGTGACACAAGCGGTCCATTTAGAGCTTGTGTCAGATCAGTCAACTGAGACATTTTTGCTAGCGTTGAAGAGATTCATTGCCAGGAGAGGGCTATGCAGAGTTATCTATTCTGACAATGCCAGAACATTTAAGAGAGCAGACCAAGATTTGAAGGAGCTGTGGAGTTTCTTCACTCCACTTTGAAGACATGTGTACTGTGTTGGCGGAAGTCGAAGCAACTCTGAACTCTAGGCCTCTCACCTTTGTGCACAACGAGGTAAATGAACCGCAACCACTTACTCCAGCCCACTTTTTGGTGGGCAAACGATTGACATCTCTACCACCCAAGTCAATCCCGAAGGACACACACCATCCAACACCTAACAAAGAGGACATTACTCAGAGATGGAGATAACGGCAGAAACTCATGACCAACTTCTGGAACACCTGGAGAACGGACTATCTGTTGGAGCTGAAGTCAACTCATTGCTGTGACGCTTCAAAGCCTACACCCCTAAAACTAGGGGATGTTGTGCTCATTGGGCATGACAACCTCCCCAGACAAGTGTGGAAACTTGGAAGAATTGAAGAAATGTTTCCTGGTCGAAACGGTCTTGTTAGATCTTGCTTAGTTCGCACGACAACGGGGACTCTGTTAAGAAGACCAATTCAGATGTTGTATAACCTGGAGCTTTAGATGAACAGATTGTTCATCGGGGGGGAGGATGTTGTAACTTTATTGCAGTTTATTGTTTGATAACAGCATTTTGGTTATTTTGTAAGTGATTTAAGTGTCACATGTTTAGTGAGAGCTGTTAATTATAGATTTAATTTTCTGCTAAAGGGGAGCATTTAACAGGTATTTTCATTAGAAAACTGCGTTTCCCAGAATCCTTTGTGGTAGACGAAAGTTACTCTGGGTTTTAGCTAGCAAAGAAAGTTTCGGGAAGCCATTATATGTTGCTCTGATGTCGAGAAGTTTATTTGTTGTACATTCCCCTTTTTGAAGCCTTATATAAAGACTATCGTTTCTACAACTGATGTACGATCCATTTTTTTGGCTAAGTGGATTCGCCACAACATATTCAGCTTTTTACTCAGTGTTTGACTCTGTGTAAAATTTTTGTAATACATCTCGTATTCAGGGTTATTGTTTCCCACTGATAGTCACTTGATAGTTTTAATTTTGTTGTTTGATACTCATTTGTTTCCTGTGTTTTGTTTTGCTTCCATTACCTCATTATGGGGCAGGGATAGCTCAGTAGGTAAAGTGGTCGCCCCATGATCGGAAGGTCGGCGGTTCGAATCCACTTAACGGCTACCCTGAGGTACCCCTGAGCAAGGTACCGTCCCTACACACTGCTCCCCGGGCGCCTGCTTAGTGGGCTGCCCACTGCTTCACTGAGTGAATGGGTCAAATGCAGAGAAAAACAAGTAATTTCCCCATGGGGATCAATAAAGTATCCATTATGGAGTATGTGATGATGGGAATTAGGTGAATTATGTGGGATCAATAAGATGTTGAGCAGGGGTAGGAATTAATAAGTATGTTCATACTTCTTCCTACTCCTTTTCAGACCAAACATTGTTACATTATGTCAGACGATTTTGTTTTATTTCATTATATATTTTTTGTTTATCTGAACACATACGTGTGTGTGTGTATATCTACATATATATTCGTATCTGTAAATGAAAATATATGTAGTGTGTATATATTGTTTTTTGTTTTATATGTCTGAAACAAATAAAGATACAATACAATACAATACATTATTATTATTATTATCCTCATTGGTCTCCTTACCTTTTTACATTCACTTCCACTGATATGTGCATTTATAGCTCTGAACTTCCTTTGCTCTCTCTTAGTGTGTGTTTGCATCCTTTTGTGTGTTCATGATTTATGTTGAAGAATTTGTTTCCTCTTACTTGATTTGTTTCTTGCTGCTCAAAGGACTCCTGCATTCAACCATTTCTGGTTTAATTGTATTCTATATCTCGTTTAAGTTCTCATTAGAGTCATTGCATTTGTGTCTTCTTCTTGCACCACCTCTGGAAGTTTATACTTGATTATACTTTTATTTTATGGAAAATAATTTGTATCTTATTGACACGTCTGTTTTCTTTGACATTTAGGCGAGTTTGTTTGATGTTTTTAATTCACTTATGAGGCAAAAGGGTGGAACTACTGAAACACTACAGGCTAAAGCAATGGCATTTTATGTAGCAAATCTCTTGTCTTTACATTCACTCCTTCTGTTAAAATAAAAACATTTAAAATGCTTGCACCCATTTGACCTCACAGCAGCAAAGGTACAAAAAATATATTTGAGCAGCTTGGGGAAGTTTTTTTGACAGATATGCTAAAAAAAAAAAACCTACAATTTAAATACATACATTTATTCTTTTCTTCCAGACAAAATCACAACAAAAAATTTTGGCACGACTTCCCCTACTTCCAAGGTGCGTGAAGAGGATGAAAAAAATTACAATGCAGGAACTCCAGCAACACTTGACGGGAAGAGGAACAACTTCATTGACTGACCAACACGTTTCGGCTTGTGGCCTTCTTCACGGTCATAGTAATACATAGAAGTGTGCTTAAATTAAAAACAGGAAACAGAAAAAAATCAAATCAAACCAATCACATCTTCATGGATAAACCAGCTGACATATAACAGGTTAGTATTAGTTAATTGGTTAAGTCACGCCCAAGTAAATACTGGACTAGGTCATTAATGGTGAAGACATGGGTAAGGACACATAATCCCCACCTGTCTTAAAATAATACATGCATGACATACATAAAAAGAATATTACAAATATAAAAAAAAAAAGATTACAAAGAGAAGCATTTATTAAAAAAGAAGGCAGTGCAGCAATTAGATTAAAAAGCAAGAGGACATCATCACATGGAAAGAAATTTGTGGAAAGGTCCTCATTTAGCTGACACACTCACCATGGAGCAACAACATTAGAATTACACCACGTCCTACTTGACCACAAGAGACGATGACATTCAAGGAGCATCAGCTTTCTGTTGCTTCAATCTTATAGAAGTTTTGAGGAATTCCTCACTCTTTGAACAAGACACCAATCAGGAATCAACAGATCACCTGAGGAAGTTCTACGTCGCAGATACTCAGTAACAAATGGCATGCCATCACCTTATCAAACTACATCAGCAAGGATCCCAAGAGGACTACGTATTCTCAAGCCGCCATCTTTTGGTAAGGACAATCCAGGTTTCACTACTGCATGGAATAGTGTCCTCAACTAATGCTTCTGTGCGTTGATGGCTATTACTATTAGGTATTTGAATGAGGAAAATGAAATATTACAGACTGAACAGCACCTCGAGGTGATGGCAAGAGACAAGAATGATGTACTGAAACAAATGGAGGAAATTGATCTAAGACTAGCGGAATATGAAAATGAAATAAAGGATGAGAGAGACTACAAAAAGGGATTCATATACCCGTGGTCCAAAGATACCCATAACTCAGTTATCAATGCTGCCACAACCACTGAACCACGCCAAACAACAGAAAGTTTGGTTTAAGAAAACACATCCAAGACCAAGACTTCCTTCAACTACCACAAATAAGAAAAAGCCACAGCACAAATTACCCAACCAGTCCAAATATGCTTTTTTGGACCAAACAGAGTTTCCTCCCGTGGAACCTCCATCCAGAAGAGGCCCAAATGCAAATGCACATGGCGGGGAAAAAGGAAAAGACTCACTGAACCGTCCATGGACGATCCCAATTCTGGGGAAGAAGTCAGATGTTGTCATCTTGAGTAATACTGCTTTGACCCCCGCTCAACTATCAGTGCTTGAACTTGGTCTATCTTTTGTAAAACTCTTTTTTATGTTTAGTGCTGTCCTTGCTTTTGTTATTTTCACCATCCGCAGAGACTCTTAAAGACACAGACAGGCAGAACAAAAAACAGCCACCAAGACACATTATGGCCAGGTCCGTAACACCCCCTTTGCCAAGACCAAACATCTCCCCTATAGATGTTTGGCACTTAGGAATGGAGAAAACCATGCGAAAATGTACATTTACCATTACACTCTCGGTTCCTTTTTTGTGCTGGATCTCCAAATTAAAATCCTGCACTAAGAGGGACCATCTCATGAGCCTCTGATTAGAATTTTGCATCCTAGTCAAAAACACGAGGGGGTTGTGATCGGTGCAAACAATGATAGGTGATGAACTAGAGTCGACATATACTTCGAAATGTTGTAGTGCAAGCAACAGGGAAAGAGCTTCTTCTTCAATAATACTGCATTTTTGCTGATGAATGTTGAACTTCTTTGAAAAATAACCAATTGGGTGATCGACACCATGCTTGTCCTTCTGCAACAGCACCGCACCTGCACCGCTGGTGCTGGCATCCACCTCGAGCTTAAAAGGATGTGTGAAATCAGGAGTGGCAAGTACCGGTGTGCTGCAGAGGAGAGCTTTGGCAGACTCAAAAGCATTCTGGCATGTGGGTGACCACACGAATGGTTTTGACACACTTGTGAGACTGGTGAGAGGTGCAACTACGTCTGCAAAATTTTTGCAGAAGCCACGATAATAGCCAGCTATTCCAAGGAAACGGCGAAGCTCATGTCTAATGCGAGGCACAGGGAAATCTAGGATAGCCTGAATTTTGGCCAGAAGGGGGTGCACCTGACCCTGGCCCACCTGCTTCCCTAGATAAGTCACAGTGGGTTTACCAAAGTCACATTTGGCAAGATTAAGGGTAAGGGATCCCTCTTTTTTACCTTCCAAAAATTTCAGTGAGTGTTCCAAGGTGTTCTGATCAGGTCTCTGAATAAGCTACAATGTCATCTAAGTACACTTCACAATTTTTGACACCACCTAATACAATGTGCATAATGCGTTGGATTGTGGCAGGGGCATTTCGAAGGCCAACCGGCATGACAGTGTATTGGAGAAAGTGATCAGGGGTGACAAAAGTGGAAATTTCAGATGCACATGGAGTGAGGGGGACTTTCCAATAACCCTTTAATAAATCCGGCTTGGTGACAAACTTTGCGGAGCAAACCCTATCAACACAGTCTTCCATGCGGGGAAGAGGATAGGAGTCAGGTTTGGTCACACTGTTCACTTTTCGAAAATCAGTACAAAAACGTGGGGTTTTGTCTTCCTTCGGCACAAAAAGGCATGGGGAACTCCATGCTCTCGGGAGAACTCGGGACAGCTAGACCATTTTCCAGCAAGTAGGAAACTTCTTGCTGAAAAAGTGCATTTTGGTAGGGTTCACACGATAAGCGTGTTGTTTGATCGGAGGGTGGTCACCTACATCCATGTCATGTTCGAGGATAGTAGTGCGAGAGGGAGTGTCAGCAAACAGGGATGGGTAAGTGTCAGCAAACAGGGATAGGTAAGTGTCTATGCAGACGCTCCCTAAAACAACTTAGGTAATCTAGTACGTTCTGCTCAGGGATAGCTGTGTCGGACAGATATTGCTCTTTAAGCAGCCGCAGGGGACCACGCATTGTGTGTCCAAACACCAGCTCAGCGGGACTGAAACCCGTGGACTCCTGCACACTCTCTCTCTCACCGCTAGAAGGAGAAGTGGCAGACCCTCGTCCCACTCTCTTCCTGACTCAAGGCAGAACTTCCTCATCATGGCTTTTAATGTTTGGTGGAAACGCTCAAGCGCACCCTGTCATGAATCGCTGTGTGGCAAACAGGAATTGAACCCAAAATGCAGGCTCTTAAACTCAAATGAACTCAGGAACCACAGCTTTATTTGCTGGCCGGGAAAAGCATACAAAAGCAAACTAAACTAAACTAAACTGGAAAATGACAAACTAAACTCACAGGGAGATCCACACAGCATGAGGGACGATGCGACTCAGAGAAACACAGGGTTTAAATACACTGGGAAGTAACGAGGGGAATGAGACACAGAAGGAGGGCACAGCTGGGAGAAATCAGAACTGACGAGACAAGGAAGCAAAGCAGGACACATTCACATAAGACACAGACCTTCAAAGTGAAACAGGAAGTATAACACAGAGACGCGAACTTGTCATGGTGGAGACAGCAACTAAGAAACACAGACATAAACCATAAGGCAGAGGACTCTAATAACCAAAATATGCAGAGGGAAATACTAAGCTTGGAACACAAGAAATTAGACTTGAGGGAGTAATAAAAGACCCACCATGAGAACATAATTCACAATACAGAGTGACAGAAAACAAGAAGCTCAAACATGCAAAGACACAGACGTACACAGAACAGAGGGGGCACCGAGAAACATGAAGGGCAAGGGATTAAAACTAGAAACCATAGAATAAATCACACGAGTACAAAATACAAGAATCACAAAGAACTAAAAACGCTGGGTAAGGAGACCCAGGATCCTGACACACCCTGTGATTCGGGATGATACGCACTGGATTTTTGATGCTTGATGCAGAGTGATTTTAAGACCTGAGCAAATATTTTGGACATAAAATTAAACCCTTGGTCCGTTTGAACAGATTTAGGCAAACCGAAAGTGGAGAAAAAGTTTACTAATGCTCTGACAATGGCTTTGACTTTGATAGTGCGTAGCGGAATATCCTCGGGGAAGCGTGTACATCAGGACATCAAAGTCAAGATGTACTGATTTCCTGACTTTGTTTTTGGGAGAAGACCTACAAAATCAATGATTTTGTACGCAAATGGTTCCCCTAAAGCCGGGATCGGATGCAATGGAGCGGGAAGATTAACCTGGTTGGGTTTTCCACTGACCTGGCAAATGTGGCAAGAACGACAATACTTGGTTACATCAGTTTTTAACCCTGGCCAAAATAAGTGATACAGAATACGATGGTAACAGAGAAACTGTCATGTGCAAGACTGAGTACTTGGGGTCAAAGTTTTTGCGGTACAAAGTCCAGCCAAGATCACTAGATGAGGGAGGATGCCATTTAGGCATTAACATGTCATTTTCAATGCTGTAAACACGGGGATTCTGATCGCTGGCCAGTTTTGTGGCCAGAGTTGGGTCATTCTGTTGCGCATGGAAAAAAATCTGTTTTGTTTGCCTGAAAAGACAGGTCAGGTGTAGCAGGTGGCAGGCTATCAGACACACATTTTTCAGTCTTTTCCACAGGCAGTTCAGCTTTCTCAGGAACAGCTTCAGAACATAGAAAAGAGTCAGAGAAGTCAACATCACCGTATTTGTTAGGGGTTGTTCAAATTACAAATTGTGCAAACAAAAACAAGATATTGAAAATAAGCAGACCTCAGTGCAACGAAATGTCTTTCCAACACTGGCAAGCACAAAGACCAACTTTAACATTAAAAGGTGTAAAAACAAGTACAAGATGTTGAAAATAAGCAGACCTCAGTGCAAAAAAGTGTTTCCTACACTGAAAAGCACAAAGGAAAACTTTAACATTAAAAGGTGTTCAAACAAGTACAAGATATTTACAATAAGCAGACCTCAGTGCAACAAAGTGTCTTTCCAACAAAGACAACCACAAAGACCAACTTTAACATTAAAAGGTGTTCAAACAAGTACAAGATATTTACAATAAGCAGACCTCAGTGCAACAAAGTCTCTTTTCTAAACTGAAAAGCACAAAGGCAAACTTTAACATTAAAAGGTGTAAAAACAAGTACAAGACACTGCAAATAAGCAGACCTCAGTACAACAAAGTGTCATTCCAACACTGACAAGGACAAAGGCCAACTTTAACATTAAAAGGTGTAAAAACAAGTACAAGATGTTGAAAATAAGCAGACCTCAGTGCAAAAAAGTGTTTCCTACACTGAAAAGCACAAAGGAAAACTTTAACATTAAAAGGTGTTCAAACAAGTACAAGTTATTTACAATAAGACGACCTCAGTGCAGGAAAGTGTCTTTCCAACAATGAAACACGCAAAGGCTAACTTTAACATTAAAAGGTGTAAAAACAAGTACAAGACATTGAAAATAAGCAGACATCAGTGCAACAAAGTGTCTTTCCTACACTGACAAGGACAAAGACCAACTTTAACATTAAAAGGAGTAAAAACAAGTACAAGACATTGAAAATAAGCAGACATCAGTGCAACAAAGTGTCTTTCCAACACTGAACAGCACAAAGGCCAACTTTAACATTAAAAGGTGTTCAAACAAGTACAAGACATTGAAAATAAGCAGACCTCAGTGCAACAAAGTGTCTTTCCAACACTGAACAGCACAACGGCAAACTTTAACATTAAAAAGTGTAAAAACAAGTACAAGACATTGAAAATAAGCAGACCTCAGTGCAACAAAGTGTGTTTCCTACACTGAAAACCACAACGGCAAACTTTAACATTAAAAAGTATAAAAACAAGTACAAGATATTGACAATAAGCAGACCTCAGTACAGCAAAGTGTCTTTCCAGCACTGACAAGGACAAAGTCCAACTTTAACATTAAAAGGTGTAAAAACAAGTAGAAGATATTTACAAGAAGAAGAATTCAGTGCAAGAAAGGGAGGTGAGGGTGTGTGTGTGTGTGTTTGTGCGGGGGGCGGGGGTTCTCACCTTCCACTTCACTGACATGCATCACCATCCAGTTCTTCATGAGAAGGGGGGGGGGGGGGGGGGGGGGGGGTTGAGAGGGCGATGTACTCACCTTTACTGACACGCTTGGTATCAATCAATCAATCAATCAATCAGTCTTTATTTATAAAACACTTTTCATACAAAAAATGTAGCACAAAGTGCTTTACATAGTTAAAAACAGCCCACCCCCCCTTCCAACTCACTCCCCACGCTCTCATTAAAATAAATGATGTGAATACACACATATTCCCCCCCCCCCCCACACACACACACACACACACACACACACACACGCGTACACTTAAAGAGTAAAAATTGGGCTGGGTTCGCATGAGCCAAGTGAGGAAACACTATAACAGGGAGCCGTCTGCACCGGGAGCCGGTCACAGACCGCAGCCTCCAGGCTGGGCACACAGCAGGAGGGAGGCAAAGGAGCCCCCCAGCCAGGCTGAGAGGACCCCCAGAGACCCAGCAGCCACGGTCGATCACAAACCCGGTGCAGAGAGCCCCCTCCGAGGAAACACTGGAGATATGACACAATAGGATATACAGTGGGGCAAAAAAGTATTTAGTCAGCCACCGATTGTGCAATTTCCCCCACCTAAAATGATGACAGAGGTCAGTAATTTGCACCAGAGGTACACTTCAACTGTGAGAGACAGAATGTGAAAAAAAATCCATGAATCCACATGGTAGGATTTGTAAAGAATTTATTCGTAAATCAGGGGCCTGTTCTTCGTACCGCGCTAAGTGAGTTAGCTGGATGAGATTGTTGACGATTTCGCGTGATCCTGGATCGTTCGGTTCCCCGAAGCCCATCCGGGACTTGCTGTCATAGCAACAGAGCCGTAAGCGTAAACCTGCTGGGGAGCAGGTTTACTTTATGTAAACAGGATTAGATCGCGGCCACGCAGGTATGTCCGCGTCATTCATACGAAAGCAACAGCGATATTCCACTACTGTTTCACCATAAATAAATAACATCAATGTAACTAAAGATAATGCAGCACTTGATCCTTTTATTGATTTCACACAGATACATACAGGTCATTCCCTAAAAAAGGGAAATGTACTATTAACATTCTATTACATGTATGTGATTATTACAGATGTAATTCATATTTCAGAGTAGTAATTGTAAATTACTTCGTGTAATCAAGATGAGAGACCACGGCTATAAAAGCGAAGGTGGATTTGGGAAGCCTGTCGCAGCCATGTCCTGTCCGTTTACGCGAGCAACCCATTGCGGAAGGTGCAAGATTGATAAGGAGAGTCCTCAGAATTCAGCGTATATTGCGGGACAGACAGGATCCTTTAGCTCAGCGCGACAGTGTGCTCATAGAGAGATATCGATTTTCCCGTGAGGGTATTATTTACTTAACCAACTTGTTGACGAGGGGGTGCAGGACCACCACCTGTCTTTTTTTTTGCTCTGCCCTTTTCTTGGTTGCTGTTATGAACAAACAAACAGAGTATTCCAGGGTCTCTTTCCAAGAGACGACAAGCAATATAAGTGATAAATATTACCATTCTGTAGAATATTCTTATATTTCACTTTTACTTGTTCCCATGTTCTAGTGGGTCCTGTTGTGGCTCTAATGTGAAAGGGGATATAATATAACATATTATAATATAATATAATGTAATATAATATTGGATAATATGGTGTGATATGATAAATCTACCCTACCACCTACTGGTGTTGGCCAGAGGGGCCGATGGCGCAATATGGCAGCCTGGCTTCTGTCAGTCTGCCCCAGGGCAGCTGTGGCTACAACCGTAGCTGCCTCCACCAGTGTGTGAATGTGAGAGTGAATGAATAGTGGCATTGTAAAGCGCTTTGGGTGCCTTGAAAAGCGCTATATAAATCCACTCCATTATTATTGTTATTATTGAATTACTTACGAGTTTGATTTGTCAGCAACTTTCTGCCAGCCCTCTCTCCTTGCTTTTGCAGCCTTTGCAGTGTTCCCTTGCGTTTTAATTAAACTCTGAAACTCCTGAAATCCCTCACTCAAGAGTTCTTGCTCTGCTGCCGAAAAATACCGAGCGCGCTCCTTCGACATTTTCGCCGACCAATCAAAGGGTTGCCGATCAATGTTTCTACTATCGATGCGTAGCCCCTGTTGGGCCACCCAGTGATCTCACATTACTTCATCCAGCTATACTAATCGTCAACAACAGGTGTGTTCGGGGAACCGGAATAGCGAGCTCAGAGTTAGCGCGATGATTTGGTCTTGGATGTTTCATTTGATCTTGGATGTAGTAAGCGACGTACGAAGCACAGGGCCCAGGGTGGAAAATAAGTATTTGGTCAATAACAAAAATACAACTCAATAGTTTGTAACATAACCTTTGTTGGCAATAACAGAGGTCAAACGTTTACTATAGGTCTTTACCAGGTTTGCACACAGGTTAAGATACTTTAAGTGACCTATTTGGGTTTAAAAATTGTACTGATATCTGGAAGGCAAAAGAGCATCAGGCAGGAAATCTATGGAGCAGTCATCCTGATAACCTCAGCCACATCCCTCTTACTTTGTTTAAGGGTATTTTATTCACTTAGTACCACATGACTGTGGCCTTGTGTTATACCCACTCTGCTGCAGTGATGCAGCAGTCAAACACAAACATTGTGATTAGACATTCAAGAAGAGCCTCTTAAAGATACTCTGTGTCTCTTGACCTAAACACATAATCTGGTTAAATCCGATTTATGTTCATTAATGCCCCCAGTGTAAATTAAAGTAATAAATTGGTTACTGATTAATTACAGAAGTACGTTGGTGACCATAAAGATGTAAGCCTTTGACCATCGGGATAAAATGTGGTTGGAAAACTTAACAATCATTGATAAAGATTCATCAGTAGCTCGAGCAAGACCAAATTGTTCAGTTTGCCTTTTTGCTCCCCATCAGGTCACTTTCACCATGTGACAAAAACAACTCCCCACTGTACACACTCAAGCCACCAACAACTTTCTAAATCCTCGATAAAAATCTGACAGGTTGCAATGATGCTCCAAATAACTTTTTGTAAAAGAAATACACAGAAAATATTGTGAAAATTGGTTTATTTTATATCTCCTAGTTTTAACTGAAGAGATAAAAACATGTATGAAATATCACAAACTGCAGTATTCTATAAATGCTTACATCCTGCTGATGCAATGGAGACATCTTCTAGTGACGGTGTACATCCGTGTGTGTGTGAGGAGGTTCCTAAACTCACTGCCATAGAAATGGATGTCCACAACTCCCGCTGTGCAGGCGGGGTCAGGACCCTCCTCACGTTGGGTGAAGAGGGGTGGTGCTGGGGCCGGTCAGATATAAAGTGCTGAGAGTGGATCTTTGGTCCTCTGTGCAGCTCTGTCCACTCTCAGCTGTTCCAGGATTGCTAAAGACACTGCCCTGCAAAGCAATAACACAAGAAAGTTGTCATTTGAACACAAAACAGATTTTCATTGTTGGTAGTTGCAGTATGTTGTTAAACACAATTTAAATCCAACATACACACATGAAAACTATAAATAAACTTAAACCTACAGTGCTGCTGACATCAAACCATGATTTATACCAACTACTGGAAGAATTTAGTCTTCAAGACAGTTTTTAGTCAATGTGAGGTGATAACTTACATAGTTCGAAAACAGCACCACTCTCCAGTTTGTCCTTTGGTCATCCATCCTTCTCATCAGGTCATGGTAAGGCTGTCGTCTGGGTGGGGTGTTGAGTGTCTGAAGTGCTGAATGCTGGGAGATGAAAAGTGTAAAGCAGCTTTATTGAATTTAAAGACAAAAAAAATGAATTCACAGATCACTGATTTGTTAAATTTACTTTTCTTCTCATGTGTTTTTATCTTACCTCTGATCCCTTAGCCACAGGCTATACCTTATGTAAAAAGAGACTACTGTCAGTTCACTACATCATTTTTAAACCCATTCTACTTATTTGTGTTGACATTAAGTATGGGCTGTCATGGCTAACCAATGGACACACCTGCAGCCGGAGTTCTGGCAAGCAAAAGGTGACAGTTTATTTACAAAACGGGAATCCACACACGCGCTCTCCTCTTCAGCACAATAACCGCCGCTACTCATGCTGCCACACTCAGGGATCACAGGGAAGGGTACATCACCAGCTCCGGGGAAATGTGTACACAGAGAGCACGATTAGATCCAACAGGCAAAATACACAGAGAGAGTTTGCTCAAGCTGTGATTCAATGTTCCAGCGAAGACTGCTTCGTGCCGAACACTCATACGGAGCTCCAGCAGATCAGCAACAGATGGAGGCAATCACCGCAGGTGCATGGGTCAAGAGGGAGAGCCCACAATGAGCTGCGCCCAGGCAAGCAGGAGAGATTGATTTTCAAAAACACATTTATTCACTTAATAGTGAATCATACAAAAATTCTGCTCAAACCAACACATTGCTAAATAAAAGTTCAGAGTTATTTAAAGTAAAGAGACTACCTTTATAGTCCCAAAGATTTTGAAAAACATCCAGGCCATCCATTTTGAAATAATATTTATACTCTAACATTACTCTTGCTCTTAACATACTCTTGAAGAGCTCTACACAATCAATATTTCGTCCATTATAAATCTTATATTTTCTACTCAAGTAAATTACCAACTTTGCTTGACCCAAGAAAAAAATGATACATCGTCCCTTTTTCTTTTTCCTTTTGTCATATGAAAAGCCAAAAAAAACCCCACTCTTTTGTAAAAAAAAATTAAATTCTACAAAGGATTTCCAAATACCATTAAGTACTGAAAATGAATCCATTAACCTGAAACACTGTACGAAACAATGAAAAATAGTTTCTCTCATTGAACAAAAAGGACATTTATCTGAAACCCCATGATGGACACAAGAGGCAACTGGTGAAGGCAATTGTAGCTTGCCTTCACCAGTGTATGAATGTGAGAGTGAATGAATAGTGGTATTGTAAAGCGCTTTGAGGGGTCCCGAAAAGCACTATATAAATGCAATCCATTATTATTATCATTATAAGAGCATTAACCGCACTGATACCATGTAAAATTCGCCACTGTAAATCACCTGTGTTCTTAGTCAATGGTGGCTTGTACAGCATCCCCCATACAGGTGTCACATCAAAACCAACCTTAAAATGTTCTCTCCAAGGCGTATGATTTTTACCTTTTAACTTTATTCCAGGAGCTTTACCATTTTCCATACTCGACAAAGCTTCCTGCAGTTCTTGCAGAGTTGAGGCAGGCTCCAACACGATACTGTCTTGCTCTGAGACCTCTGGCAAGTTACTGAGAAACTCTTCACTAGCCACGGAATCTTCTCTAAACTCACTGACATACAGCTTTGAAAAATAATCAGCAGCCTTTTTCTGTAATTCAGTGGGTTCAGTCAGCTCTTTCCCATCCTCAGATTGAATACAGTGAATACGACGATTCTGTCCATTGTTTTTTTCCAAACTAAAGAAGAATTCTGAGGGAGCATCCATTTCAGCAACATTTGAAAACATGAATGGACCAGGGCGGCCTGTGCTCTAAACCCTAGCACATCACCCAAAACAGCGTTTTTACTTTTGAGTGCCTGAAAATGGTCTCGATCTCCTGTGGACTCACTCAAATTTTGAAGATCCACTACATCAGTCTCTAATTTTTTATATAGATTTTACCATCTCACTTATGTGTATTGAACACAGAACTGCTGAATTTCTATTTTACCAATATCCCACCATTGCTGCAAGGAAGCAAACTGACACTTCGTAGTTCTCCATTGATAAATGAGGACCTTTCCACAAATGTTTTTCCATGTGATGATGTCCTCTTGCTTTTTAATCTAATGACTGCACTGACTTCTTTTTCATTAAATGCTTTTCTTTGTAATCTGATGTATGTCATGCATGTATTATTTTAAGACAGGTGGGGATTATGTGTCCTCACTCTGTCTTCACCATTAATGACCTATTTACTTGGGCGTGACTTAACCAATTAACCAGTACAAACCTGTTATATGTCAGCTGGTTTATCCATGAAGATGTGATTGGTTAATTGGAATTTTTTTCTGTTTACTGTTTTTAATTTAAGCACACTTCTACTATGTAGCACAGATTAACTAATTTGTCTGGACCTGTCATGGTCCCGGGTCGTTGACCCAGCGTTTTGTTTTGTGATTATTTCCCTCTGTCTAGTTATTCTGTATCCTCCCCCCTTGTGTCCGGTTTGGGTTCTAGATTTCCTGTTTTGTTCTGAAAGTCTGTGTCTGTTGTCATTGTGTTCAGCTTGTGTCCTCCAGTCATCATGTGTATTCAGATCAGCTGTTCTTCCCTCCTGTGTGCGATTACCTGATTACCTTGTGTGTGTATATTTAGTGGGTGTCGGTCTGTGTTTGTTGTCGGCTCGTCTGCGTTCATCCATGTATCACTGCGTTAATCTACATTCATCTGCGTTCTATGGTGTTCCTGTCTCTGCGTCTCTCTGCCCCGCACCCCTTTGTATGGTCCCAGGTTTGTCACTTAGTTTCTCCCAGTTTAGGTTTCCGTTTATAATTACTCGTGCTTCATTGCCTGTTTTTGCCACTACCACCCTGTAAATAAAACGTCACTCGTATCATCAGTTTGCTGCATTTTGGGTCCTCCTTTTCCTCCACACCACACGGCTCCCTCCGCCAGCCGTGACAGTACGAACCGACCAACATGGACCCAGCAGCATTCGCACCTACCCAGGAGTTTCGGGAGGAGGTAACCGACACGGTCGCAAGGTTGGTAAACCTGTGGCTCGAGCAGGAGGAAGAAGAGTTCCACCGCGCTGTAGAAGCCAGGCTACAGCAGCTACTCTCTGCACACTCCTGGCTGCTAGACTCGCTTCACCCGCTGGCACGGGACTTCCTCCTTCATGAGCTGCACCTTCGCCCTCCAGCCGCTACCGCTTCCCAACCCAGCCCGCCGGAGGTTTTGCCCGGCCCGCCGGAGGTTTTGCCCGGCCCGCCGGAGGTTTCGCCCGGGAGGAAGCGACGATCGCGCCGTCGGCGCGTCGCCCCACAGCCGGAGAGTAGGACTTCGGAACTGCCGGCTGTGGTGAATGGAAAAGACACTCCGTCTGTTTCGCCAGCTCGAATGACTGTTTATTCCGGGGCTGTGTTTGTTGAGCCAGCTGCCCAGCAGGTAGCTCAGTTAGCCGCCCAGCAGCCACTAGCTCTGTTAGCCACTCAATCGCCACCTCCTTTACAGTCACAGCCAGACCTATTAGACACTTGGTTACAATCCATAGCTCAGTCAATAGCTCAGTTGGCAAGAGACTCATCAGCTTTATTATCAGCTCAGCCACCTATTCAGCCACCATCTACACCAGCTCCGCCTGTACTACAAGTCCAGTCCGTCCAACCGGAAAAGCGCTGTTTTACACCTGTTCATGTCAAGCAGAGAGACACACCACATAACGCAGTTGTCAGTCCGCAACAGCTGGCCAGCCCAGAGACTGTGACGCACTCCAGGGCCTCCCCAGAGGCTGGGTCCCAGCCCCCGGCCGACTCTGGACCCCTGGAGATTAAGAAGCCAGCTGAGGACTGCATCCGGCTGTCGCTGCCTGAGCTGGGTCAATGCTCTGTGCAGCTGCAGTCTGCCTTGTGTTTGCCAGAGGCCCGTGCGCCTGCTGGATCTGATCTGTTCCTGCCAGAGGCCCGTGTGCCTGCTGGTTCTGACCCGTACCTGCCAGAGGCCCGTGTGCCTACTGGTTCTGTTCTGTGCCTGCCAGAGGCCCGTGTACCTACTGGTTCTGTTCTGTGCCTGCCAGAGGCCCGTGTGCCTGCCAGAGGCCCGTGTGCCTACTGGTTCTGTTCTGTGCCTGCCAGAGGCCCGTGTGCCTGCTGGTTCTGTTCTGTGCCTGCCAGAGGCCCGTGCGCCTGCTGGTTCTGAACTGTGCCTGCCAGAGGCCCGTGCGCCTACTGGTTCTGACCTGTGTGTTCCAGGGGCCCCGGTGCCCACTGGTCCAGAGACAGTTTTCGCTGGGGGGCCCGAGGAGCCCGTCCAGCCTCCTCCTTCGCCTGCTGGGGGGCCCGAGGAGCCCGTCCAGCCTCCTGCTTCGCCAGCTGGAGGGCCCGAGGAGCCCGTCCAGCCTCAAGACTCGTCAGCTGGAGGTTCAGGAGAACCTAGCCAGCCTCCTGTCTCGTCAGCTGGGGGGCCCGAGGAGCCCGTCCAGCCTCAAGACTCGTCAGCTGGAGGTTCAGGAGAACCTAGCCAGCCTCCTGTCTCGTCAGCTGGGGGGCCCGAGGAGCCCGTCCAGCCCCAAGACCCATCATCGCCACCAGCTGCAGCCTCTGTGTCTCCATCCTCGCCAGCTGCGGCCTCTGTGTCTTCACCCACGCTGTCGCCTGGTCCAGCCACTGCTTCACCCACGCCGTCGCCTGGTCCAGCCACTGCTTCACCCACGCCGTCGCCTGGTCCAGCCACTGCTTCACCCACGCCGTCGCCTGGTCCAGCCACTGCTTCAGCCTCGCCAGGTCCGTCCTCTGCTTCAGCCTCGCCAGGTCCGTCCTCTGCTTCAGCCTCGCCTGGTCCGGCCTCTGCTTCAGCCTCGCCTGGTCCGGCCTCTGCTTCAGCCTCGCCTGGTCCGGCTCCAGCCTTCGTGTCTTCAGCATCGCCTGGTCCGGCTCCAGCATCCTCGTCAGCATCGCCTGGTCCGGCTTCTGCTTCAGCATCCTCTTCAGCTGCCTCGTCTGGTCCAGGCGATGCTGAAGACACGAAGGCTGGTCCAGCCGCTGCTTCGGTCTCGTCTGGTGCTGCGACGGCCACGCCACCTTCGGGTCCCAAACTGCCGCCTCGACATCGGCGGTCATCTGCCAGGCCGCTGGTGGAGCGTCATCGTCAACATGGACGACCTCCTAGACGCCGCCGCTGCCTTCCGCGCGGTCGGCCTCCAGACTTGTGTCATCGCCGCCGTTGCCGTCCGCACGGTCGGCCGCCTGACTTGTGTCATCGCCGCCGTTGCCGTCCGCACGGTCGGCCGCCTGACTTGTGTCATCGCCGCCGCTGCCGTCCGCACGGTCGGCCCCCTGAGCGGTTTCCCTGTTGCCGCCGCTGCCGTTCGCACGGTCGGCCCCCTGAACGGTTTCCCTGTTGCCGCCACTGCCGTGTGCACGGTCGGTCCCCTGAACGGTTTCCCTGTTGCCGCCGCTGCCGTGTGCACGGTCGGCCCCCTGAACTGCCTCCACGTTGACCCAGCGTTTTGTTTTGTGATTATTTCCCTCTGTCTAGTTATTCTGTGTCCTCCCCCCTTGTGTCCGGTTCGGGTTCTAGATTTCCTGTTTTGTTCTGAAAGTCTGTGTCTGTTGTCATTGTGTTCAGCTTGTGTCCTCCAGTCATCATGTGTATTCAGATCAGCTGTTCTTCCCTCCTGTGTGCGATTACCTGATTACCTTGTGTGTGTATATTTAGTGGGTGTCGGTCTGTGTTTGTTGTCGGCTCGTCTGCGTTCATCCATGTATCACTGCGTTAATCTACATTCATCTGCGTTCTATGGTGTTCCTGTCTCTGCGTCTCTCTGCCCCGCACCCCTTTGTATGGTTCCAGGTTTGTCACTTAGTTTCTCCCAGTTTAGGTTTCCGTTTATAATTACTCGTGCTTCATTGCCTGTTTTTGCCACTACCACCCTGTAAATAAAACGTCACTCGTATCATCAGTTTGCTGCATTTTGGGTCCTCCTTTTCCTCCACACCACACGGCTCCCTCCGCCAGCCGTGACAGGACCTATGGCTGACCTGTGTGAGGTGGTGAGAAGACCCAAACACAGGAGAAAAGGAACTACTTAGCAAAAAGCGAGCTGTTTATTTAGGCTGAACATTAAGGTACAAAAAAATCCCCCAACCAACCAAACAAACAAACAAACAAATAACCTAAACTGGGAAAATACTAGGGACATGGACCCTGAGAGACACAAAAACTGATGAGAAGAGACTCGGACAAGGGTCAAGAGGCCACTGAGAAAATTTATACACAAGGGGAAGAATAGACGAGTGGAGACAGCTGGGAAACACAGCAGAAACAAATAAGATATAATGAGAGACAAGGAGTATCGAAATAAAACAGCAAGTAGCACGAACATATGAACGTCACACTAGGACAGGGATTAGGGAACACTGCAACATGACAGACTAGAGAGACAAGGACAAAACACAAAAAGAGAGGAACATGGGAACAGGTAAGAGAGACAAAACACAGAGATATGAGTAAGACCTAGAGCGAGAGAAATAGAGAGAGACCGCGAGAGAGGGAGAGTGATAGACAGAGAGAGAGAGAGAGAAAGAGAGAGAGAATGAGGGTCACACAGAGAGGCAAAGTGAGCAAGACAGAGCGAGAGAGCGAGAGAGTGACACAAGGAGGTACACTAAAATGGAGACAAGACACTGAGGACAAGACAGACTGAGAAAAGCTAAAGTAAACTAAATACCCTAAAATAAACCTGAATCAACAGGGATAAACTGCATAATCAGAAGAATATAAGAACAAGAAAGATTAAAGATTAAATTACCAAAAATCATCCCACAGATGTAATATTATCTACAGCTACTCTTAGTACCATTGATGTTAGGTTAGACTCTTTTTCTCTAATTGATCTTTCTGAGTTAAGTCATAATTACTTCCTCCAAACCATCAACGTGTCTTTTAGACCCCATTCCTACAAAACTGCTCAAAGAAGTCCTGCCATTAATTAATTATTTGATCTTAAATATGATCAACCTATCTCTAATAATCGGCTATGTACCACAGGCCTTCAAGGTGGCTGTAGTTAAACCTTTACTCAAAAAGCCATCTCTAGACCCAGCAGTCTTAGCTAATTATAGGCCAATCTCCAACCTTCCTTTCATATCAAAAATCCTTGAAAAAGTAGTTGTCAAACAGCTAACAGATCATCTGCAGAGGAATGGTTTATTTGAAGAGTTTCAGTCAGGTTTCAGAGCTCATCACAGCACAGAAACAGCTTTAGTGAAGGTTACAAATGATCTTCTTGTGGCCTCTGACAGTGGACTCATCTCTGTGCTTGTCCTGCTAGACCTCAGTGCAGCGTTCGATACTGTCGACCATAATATCCTATTAGAGCGATTAGAACATACTGTAGGTATTACAGGTACTGCACTGCAGTGGTTTGTATCATATCTATCTAATAGACTCCAATTTGTTCATGTAAATGGAGAGTCCTCTTCACACACTGAAGTCAATTATGGAGTTCCACAGGGTTCAGTGCTAGGACCAATTCTGTTTAAATTATACATGCTTCCCTTAGGCAGCATCATTACAAGACATAGCATACATTTTCACTGCTATGCAGATGACACCCATGAAGCCATGAAGCCAGATAACACACACCAAAACTGCAGGAATGTCTTAAAGACATAAAGACCTGGATGGCCGCTAACTTTCTGCTTCTTAATTCAGATAAAACTGAAGTTATTGTACTCGGCCCTGAAAATCTTAGAAATATGGTATCTTACTCTGGATTCTTACTCTGGATGGCATTACCTTGGCCTCCAGTAATGCTGTGAGGAACCTTGGAGTCATTTTTGACCAGGACATGTCCTTCAACGCACATATTAAACAAATATGTAAGACTGCTTTCTTCCATTCGCGCAACATCTCTAAAATTAGAAATATCCTGTCTCAGAGTGACGCTGAAAAACTAGTTCATGCATTTATTACTTCCAGGCTGGACTACTGCAATTCATTATTATCAGGATGTCCAAAAAAACTCCCTGAAAAGCCTTCAGCTAATCCAAAATGCTGCAGCAAGAGTGCTGACAGGGACTAGAAAGAGAGAGCATATTTCTCCTGTTTTGGCTTCCCTTCATTGTCTTCCTGTTAAATACAGAATTGAATTCAAAATCCTGCTCCTCACATACAAGGTCTTAAATAATCAGGCCCCATCTTATCTTAATGACCTTCTAGTACCATATCACCCTATTAGAGCACTTCGCTCTCACTCTGCAGGCCTACTTGTTGTTCCTAGAGTATTTAAAAGTAGAATGGGAGGGAGAGCCTTCAGTTTTCAGGCCCCTCTTCTGTGGAATCAGCTTCCAGTTTGGATTCGGGAGACAGACACTATCTCTACTTTTAAGATTAGGCTTAAAAATTTCCTTTTTGCTAAAGCATATAGTTAGGGCTGGACCAGGTGACCCTGAATCCTCCCTTAGTTATGCTGCAATAGACGTAGGCTGCCGGGTTTTCCCATGATGCATTGAGTTTTTCCTTTCCAGTCACCTTTCTCACTCACTATGTGTTAATAGACCTCTCTGCATTGAATCATCCATCCATCTTCATCCGCTTTATCCGGGGCCGGGTCGCGGGGGCAGCAGCCTAAGCAAAAAGGCCCAGACCTCCCTCTCCCCAGCCACCTCCTCCAGCTTATCCGGGGGAATACCAAGGCGTTCCCAGGCCAGCCGAGAGATGCATTGAATCATATCTGTTATTAACCTCTGTCTCTCTTCCATAGCATGTCTTTATGCTGTTTTCCTTCTCCCACCCCAACCGGTCGCAGCAGATGGCCGACCCTCCCTGAGCCTGGTTCTGCCGGAGGTTTCTTCCTGTTAAAAGGGAGTTTTTCCTTCCCACTGTCACCAAAGTACTTGCTCATAGGGGGTCATATGATTGTTGGGTTTTTCTCTGTATTTATGAAGCGCCTTGAGGCGACTTTTGTTGAATTGAATTGAATTGAAAGCTAAACTAAGAAACTGTTGAGGGCTTTTTTATGAGAGAGAAGACAATATGCTCCAATTTTAAGTTTTCACAATTTATCATCGAAATATTTAGAATTTTTAATTGTTTTACATGGCGCCATGGATCTCCTTTCTCTGGCTCAGAGACAAAGGCACTGTGCCAGGGCGGTATACACTTTTATGAATCAAAGAAACTGAATGTTAACATGATTGGTCAAATGAGCTGAGAGTGGCCTTAGGTCTCATACCAGCTCATGTTTCTTCTTCTGCAGCTCTCTGGGCATCTCGCTATATGGAGACGCCCTTTTGCAGGCAACACCCTCGTTACCATGACAACCACCTCTTATGCTCTGGTCAGGCCTGTAGAGTTAAAGAAGGGGTGTAGAGTGCATGCCATAACAACAGATTTATGATCAATGCCACATTCCTGTGAGGGTTTGTGAGGAAGTGCTGTATCTGATAGTATCAGAGTAACACTCTACTTCCAAAACTTACCTACAATACACTCTATACAGTATGGAAAAAAACAGAAATTTGCAATGCCAATCATGAGGTATTAGCCCTAAAGCAAACAAACATTTGATATGTTTCTCATGTTCTATTGTGAGTAAAATATGGGTTTATGAGAATGGCAAATTATTAAATTCTGTTTTGTTTTGTTTTTTTGGTTTTTACATTTTACACAGTGTCCCCAGTTTTTGTAACTGGGATTGTACTTTTCAAGATTGTTTTTCTACATACATCTGTTTGGTTTATAACCCACAGAGAACAATAATATGTGACAAGAGATGAAGATGCAGGGCCTTAAGCAACAGTTATAAAGTGTTACTACTTATTCCATCTATGTTGCACTTGTAGCATATTGCAAATAAGAATCAGTAATAAAGTAAAAATGAAAAAATATGAAAAAGTTGAAAAACATTTATCTGAAAATGGATCATGTTGATCATCCATGTTGATTGATGAAAATATATAATTAACACCTCCATTTTTGAGAGCATTCTTTATTTACAGCATTTTTTTCTCACCTGCCTGAAACTTTTGCACAGTACTATATATATATATATATATATATATATATATATATATATATATATATACGTATATATATATATATATATATATATAGAGAGAGAGAGAGAGAGAGAGAGAGAGAGGTAGCAATTGATTAACTAAATTAACTAAATTATTTTTTGCGCTTACAACCCACAATAGTAAAAGATAACCTGTGACAAAAAAGAAGGAAAAATGTGAAACGCAGGCATATGAGCTGCTTAGACTTCAAACATTACCAGCAAGAGTTTAAGAAATTGTTTATCTTTGTTTTATGACCATTATGTTTATCGTCTTGTTGTCAGTAGAAGGACAGAGATCAACGTTTATATAAATGTTGATCTCTGTCCTTCTATCTTGCATGTCAAATCAGAGATAAGAAACTCTTTTAACTAACTCACATTACAATGAAATCCCATACATTTGATAATGGTGCAGTAATACCAGTGTTGTTAAACCTGACACAACAACATCTTGATGTGTTTAAAAATTTCATTCACTTTGAGTCCATATATGATTGGATTTAAAAGAGGATGGAATAAAATTGACTGAAACGTCAATGTCAAGCGTACAGTGTTTGATAGATCAGATTCCAGTCTAACTATAATTATATCAAAGAAAAAAAAACAGGAAAAGTTGATTAACACCAGCAAGTGGGGTAAACATGTCTCACAAATGACACTGCAATCTCAAAAGCAGGTATAAGCCAAGCTAAAATCACACATACATAAATAGTTATTCTATTCATAATAACTGGATATTGCAGGGGTTTGCATATAGACACATACCTGTCATATGCCATTGCTGCCAACAGTAAAAACTCTGACACAGCTGAGGTGTAATATGAGAATCCTTGGAAGAGACAGAGTGGATACGATATAGTCTGTTTTTCAGACAAAACATCAGATAAGAGCTTCGGATAGATAATCATGCTGTAAAGAACAGAGTTGATTAACAAAGCTGCAATAAAAATATACATTGGCTCATGAAGGTTTTTGCAAGTCCAAATAAGGTACACTATAATGGAATTAAAGCAGAGTATCAGAATATATAATGTGAATATAACCACAAAATAAAGATATCTGTATTTGTGCAATTCTGCAAACCCACCAAGAGTTAACAATGTTACATTTAATTCAACATCCATTAAATAAACAATGCTTTAAAGTACTGTAGTAATATATTTCCTGCACTGAACTAAGAAGGTAAGTAATTGACTCTGTTTTGTGGCTTTGTTTTATCAGAAAACCTTCCATCCTCTATGGGACTCATTAAGTTCTCTACTAACATGTAAACAACTTCAGGGAATCTGACGATTTGACGTTTAGTCCTATGCACTTCATTTTGTTTGCCCATCCATTTGTTTTAAATCCCTGGAACTAGTATAGGATTAGTATAAAAGCAAAGAAAAAAAAAACACGGAAACCACGGAAACCACTACTGCCTTCACACTACATTTTCTCAAGTCTCAAGCTTATCGCGTTCAGTCATCCTCGTGTTGTTAACACTTGATATAGCTATATCTATCACTACAATCATCTCCCTCTGCTTTTCGACCACTATTATCTCTGGCTGGATAGCCATCACCAGTTTGTCTGTCTATATTAGGAATCCCCACACTTAGCTTGGTCATTTTCAGCTACCTTGGGTGATGACCTCTGGACTTCAAGGACATATGCTGCACAAATGTTAATTGGTATACTTGTCCTGCCTGCTAGCATCTTGCACTCTACTCTTATGTGCTGGAGTGTTTCAGGCCAGTCTGCCAGGGGTCTTACCCGGTGTGGTAGAACTAAGGTCATGTCCAAATTCATGGGCTGCATCCTCCTGAGGACCTTCGCGGTCTACGTGGGCCGGGTCCTCAGAAGGTCGGGTAGGCCGGAAGTAAACGGCTGGGGAAATTGGACGGTCTAGGCTTCTGATTAGCGTCACCGCTATCTCGGTGGAGTTTAATAAACTCGGCCGTCTGCTCCTTGCTATCTAAAATATAACAGGACACTGGCGGAAATTCTCGACTGTCTCATACTTCTGTTTAATCAGTTTTCTGTTTGATGTTTATTCAGCTGTGTAAAAAACAAGGAGGAAACCACCAGGGGATTAATAAAGTTTTATTCTAGCTAATCTAATCTAATACCTTTAATCTCAGCCAAACCGATTGACTCACGAACAAATAAAACACTGAAAAAAGCCCAGCAATAAAATTTTTAGGTTGTCTAAGTGACTTATATATTACGTTTAACCTGAGTAGTGAAAGTCTGCGGTGATCTGAAAATGATGTGCCGGGAGTTGTGCCGTTCTCGGCCGCATCAGTAACCCTCGAGCTCCCGGCTAGCTATCGAGCTGGTGGGTAGCAGACGTCTCCGAAAACGTCGAAGCACTTTTGCAAATATGCGATATCTTGATAAACCGAGCAGATATTTGATGTTTACACAGCTACTTTCTTGCCTGAAAATATGTTAAAAGTTTATTTTGTGACCCAGAAAGATTAGTAAGAGTAATTTTAAAACTTAGTAACGACCGCCATTGTTGGAAACTGGAGTTTGGCTGTGATATGGTAGGCCACGAAGGACACACCCGACCCATCCTTCAAATTCGGGAAAAAGGAGGACGCATTTGTCGGCTGCATTCGGAGGAGTCTACGAATTTGGACAGCCTTCGGCACGTCGCTGCGACATAATTGGTCTACAAATGCGGCCTCAGGAGGATGCAGCCCATGAATTTGGACACGACCTAAGTGTTTATGGATCTTTTGCTTAGAGCTTGTTCCAGTGCTGCCATGATTCATACCTCTATGTTTTGTCTTTCAGTCCAGCCTCGTCCAGCCACTGATAGGATTTCTGGATGTCAGCCATGTCTTCTATCTGCCGGTGGTACATACTGTGCAGGGATCTGTCCTTCCATGATTGTTCGTCTCCTTGCTCCTCTTCTCTCTCAGGTTTCTGCAGGTGTTGATTGCCCAGGTATTGTTCTTCTCATTCAGCTCCTTACAACTTGCCATACTCTCTGCAAATATTTGGTTGTTGCAGCTTTCCTAATTGCCTCTTTATGGTTTCCATTTGGTAAATGGTGAATGAGCTGATTCTTATATAGCACATTTCTACTTTTCTGGAGCACTCAAAGTGCTTTAATACAACATGCCACATTCACCCATTCACACGAGCACTTTCCTCTGGATGCAACATAGAGCAACTTAGGGTTAATATCTTGCTCAGGGATTTTTGGCATGCAGACTGGGGGACCCAAATTAAAATACCAACCTTCTGATCAGTAGAGGACTTGCTCTACCTCCTGAGCTACTGCCAACCAATTTTCCTGTGGGACTCCCAGGTACTTGTAGCTATCCTCGATGTCTGCAGTGTTGCCTTCTTATAGTGCAGTCCCCTCAGTTCTGACTACTGTCCCACTCTTAGTTACCATCCAACTACACTTCTCCAGTCCGAATGATATTGTGCTATCATGTCTGTAGATCCTAATGGTGTGGATAACTGAACTGATGTCTTATTCACTCCTGGCATATAACTTGATATCATTCATGTAGGTAGTAGAGGATGGTTGACAATGGCTTCATTCCATTGTCAGTATATGGAGCTAGTCTTGTTGATGAGCTTATAGAGGGGTTCAGGCTTATGCTGAACAGTAGTGGGGACAAAAAATCTCCTTGGTAAATCCTGAATTTGATGGTGACTTGTACAATTAACTTAATTAAATTAATGAGATATAGGTTTAAATAGTTTAGTGGGGATGTGGTCAAGTAAATAAACTGTAAGATCATGAGAGGTTCAAAGAATTAAAGACATTTGGATTTGTGGTATAAGAGAAAGAGTTTTCCAGGTCTCTTGGAAACCACACATTACTTATGTTTAGGGGGAAACTGGCATGGGAAAAATAAAGCAAATCTTGAATCAGAAAACACTGCACATATTATACTGTGCTTTCCTATTACCTTATATGAGCTATTGTGTAGCGGTCTGGTGAAACACATGCAAAAGTAATACACAAACAATAATTATAAAGCAGACAAGACAGGGCAATTAGATTAATAAATAATGCAGGGTACCTGTACCACGTTCCCACGCTACCTTCCTGGCGAAAGCGTCATCGTCACAGGGGTAAACAAAGCAGTCAGCTGGTGAAGGTAAAGGTTTCTCTAAGGATTTGTTCTGCTGTTTTCCAACCAGGGCATGGATTATTCCCAAGATTGTTTGTGTCTTGGCATTTCCTGGATCCTCTTGATGCCTGCTTGGTGCCTGTGGTCAGCTTTGATCATGGTCCTCAGCCTCACTGCCCATGCCCTCCCAGGCTAAACCTCCGCTGTGAACATTATTGAAACCTGAGATCGCTGCGTCTGGTTTCTCAACTTACTGAACCCCGTGCTGCAGCTCCAGCTCCTGCAGCGATTGGCCTGGTAAATGCCAGATCCCTTTAAACAAAACTTTTATTCTTCTGGACTTTTTCAGTTCCCATGATCTGGATTCTCTGTGTGTGACTGAGGCGTGTTGGTGAGTCCAGTGCTCTATCTGAACTTTTAGAAAGAAAAAATACTGGGCTAATATGACATTTGTTTATACAGGGATATGCATGTTAATGTGATCCCTGTCCCTGCTTTGTATTTGCCAGTTGTGTTATCTGGGGGTCACATTTTGTAACTTTAAGGAGCACACAGGTCTCTGAGTGTCCGGCAGTCAGACGGCAACGGGAGGCGCTAAGGACACTCTTCATGTGAGAGAAAATTTGCTCACACAGATAGGTAAAGCCAAATACTGTCAATAGGGCCTGTGCAATGTTCTTAAGACAGTTAAACTTGTCTGGTAGTGATGTCCAGCAAGTGAAGATGCAAGCTCCAGGTTCACGCGCAGCTGTGGATTCTAGCTGTGTTCGTAGTTCTGCGAACTTTGTCACCCACACAGTCGAGCTTTTCAGTTCAATCAGCTGCATTTCCATGTCATCTGTGTCTAGCCATTTAAAAAGAGACAAATCCAGCTGCTCATTAAAGCTTTCTGGCTTGATAAGAAAAGAAAACATCGGTCCATACACCTGAAAGTCCAGAAAACTCGTTCAGAATTCTTTCTTGAGTCTTTGGACGTACCCGTGTATTTCCGAGGTGCTGATGCTGCGCTGAGCGGACAGCTCCCTGAGGCGTTTGAAGTAGCAGAACGTGGAAGTTTCAACATTGCTGGAAAAAACTGCCAGTTTTTGAGCGAAAGCTTCCCACGTGTCACGCATATCTAAAACAGTTTGTCCGGATCCCTGCAGTTTGAGATTAAACTCGTTGAGGTGTCCCGTTATATCAGCGAGAAAGAAAAAATTTTCAACCCACTTCTCATCTTGGAGTTCGGAATGGCTTTGCCCCTTTTTTGCCAGGAATTTTTTTACCACATCAAAACAATCCACAAATCATTCCAGATCCTTTCTACAGCTAAGCCATCTGACAGCACAGTGGAGCGGGATGTCTTTGCATGAGCTATCCAGCTCCTCGAGCAGAGACTGGAATTGGCGGTGAGTCAAAGGAGATCGCTTAACTATAAAGTTCACGACTTTTGCCACTGTGGGCATGACGTCATGAAGATCTGAATTTGAAATCTTGGAACACAGGTTTTCTTGGTGTATTATACAGTGTAGTTTCATGATGGGATCGCCAACTTGTTCCTCAATTAAGGTAACAGCGCCCCTGTGTTTCTCAACCACAGCTGGCGCACCATCAGTTGTCACAGCAAAAATCTTTGTAATGTCAATGCCTTGCTCATCAAAACACTCCTTAAAAACTTTGGCAATATCCTCACCTCGCGTTGTTTCAGGCATCGGGGTTAAACAGAAGAGTTCCTCTTGTACTGCCACATCACAGTATCTTACCATAACAGCCAAACGTGGAATGTCATTGATATCAACGCTTTCGTCCAAAGCTACACCAAACACCTGGGCTTCTCTCAAACCAGCTGTTTGTTGGGCTCTGACATTGTCACCCATTTCCTGGATACGTCGTTCCACAGTTCTGGCTGATGCAGGTATGTCTTGTATCCTTGCTTTAATTGCATCTTTGTTTGGAAGCCCATTAAATAACACTTCTGAGCTTGAGAGAAAAGTCTCCTTAACAAATTCTCCGTCTGTAAACGGTTTTCCATGTTTAGCAATACAGTGTGCAATACGATAACTTGCTTCAGTTCCATGATGTTTTGCAGCTGTAAAAACTTTTAGAGTACTTGCTTGCTTCTCATATCTTGACACAGACGTGTAATTGATTCAACTTTCTCTGCCTCATCCTTGAAGGTTTTTTGATGTTTCGTCTCAAAATGTCGTTTAACACTGGAAGTCCGGCAAACAACACTCTCGAGGCAAAGGGCACATACAGCATGATCTTTCTGTTGCGCAAAACCCTAGTCTTCTCTCCAAATTGGCATAAAAGACCAGGGATCATCTTTTTTAGCTCGCTTCGATATAATTCACAGAACTGGCTACATCCCTCTCGTCTGTGTAATTTTTAGCCAGTTACAAGTAAAACAAGGAGGTGGGGCTGTTAGCTTAGATACTGTCATTAAGACTGTCATTAGCTGTATTGTCATTAGCTCTGTGTGAACTAATTTGTGATGTGCATTGGTGGCCCAGCCGTAGATATTTATTTTTAAATACACCTTCTCAGATTATTTCACTGCATGCTGCGCCATCACTTAACCCTTCGCGTGTCAGCTGTGGCACACGTGCCCAGGGTTGCCTGGTGTAGCTGAAGGAAGTCATCTAGCAATTGGTCATGTGGTCAGCTGTAGACTAGTGCATGTTTTTTTATTTGGCTCTCAGCTCTTATCTTCTGAGCTCTCCTGCCCCTATCTTCCCTGCTTAGCTTCTTATGTCCTTGTCTTGTCTTGTGTTTTTTCTTACTTTTCCCTGGAACACTCTCTCACAGTCTGTTCTCTAAAACCTAAAAGAGGAATTATGGATTTGATCAACTGGTCTCTGAATGCAATTGACACCCCTTCTCAACGAGAATCTGGGCTCAGGTGAGCCTGACTGCTGAAGATATCTACCTATTCGGAACCATAATAACAGGGTTCTTGCTGATCGGAGCTGGCTTGGCCCTGGCTTATCGAAGAATTAAGGAAGTGGAACCAGCTGTTCAAACCCCCAAAAGGCTGCCCACTGGGATTGAAATGATGGGACGAGGCATGAGTTTCTCAAAATGGGCTCATTGAGTGCAGCACGGAGAAGATCTTGGAGAACGCACGGCTGCCGTGAATACTCAGAACAAGACATCTGAGTGAAAAACTGGATTACATCTGGAGGGGCTAGCTCGAATAACACCTTTGAGCGCAAATTCGATCACATCTTGGCGAAGTGCACTGCGGTCGTGAGTTCTCAGAACCTGCTCTTTGAGCAAAAAGAATGACAACATCACGGAACGTAAGTTTGGATAACATCATAGAAAGCTCACGGCTCTCCAACGGCAGATTGAGAGACCAGTGTTGGACTGTTAGAACAGCTTTGAAATTCATATGAGTTGATCGCACTAAAGTAAAAACCATCATCACTTCATGCGGAGACCCCTTCGGCGCCAGCTGCGGCCTCAAGGCTGGAGCTGAACAAAACACCCTGATAACGACTGTGTTTAGACTGTTCCCCCCATTCCATGCAAGGCCACCTGGGTTGGCTGGAAGACTGTTTACTTATCCTGGCGGGGCGAAGGACACTGTTTCAGCTGAACTCTGGACACACACACACACACACACACATACACTGATATGCACACATTGATCCCCCCTCCCTGTCCAAACGCCTTCGATGCTTGTGCTTGCGCCATTAGCGTGCTGCTTGCTGTAACCCTAATTTCCTTCGGGATTAATAAAGTATTCTGATTCTGATAAACAAGCCACAATGTGAGTGTGTGTTATCGATCCACTACAAATACTACTGCAACATTTCATGCTGAGAGACAGCAAAAGTGGTGAATGTTAGCCACTTCCTCTATCTCCAGCCCATGCAGGGGCCTATCCTTCCATGATGGTTCTTCTCCTTGCTCCTCTTCTTTCTTGGGTTTCTGCTGCCTGAAGTACTCACTAAGGAATTAACAACCCTAGTCTGTAACAAAGTCAGCAAAGAAGGATGTAAAGCTATAAAACTCCACTGTATTATTCACCAACAAGTACTCTGTGCTAAACATTTAAAATATGACCATGTTATGAAACTGGTGATAAAGGCTATTAATTATATTCGCTCCAAAGCCCTGTACAACCGCCAGTTTCAACAGCTTCTACTCAACATCCAGAATACGGAGATGTTGTGTATTATAATGACGTAAGATGGCTCAGTAGGAGGTCTGCACTGCAGCGGTTCTACTCTCTTATGGAGGAAATCGGACAATTCTTTTTTTGAATTTCACAGTTCTTATTTAAACAGCTGACTTTGAATTAAATCTAACATTAAAAAATAGTTAAATTCAGTAGGAAACATTTTCATAATATAACTGGTGAAATTCAAAATATACTGACAGCTCTCCAAGCAAGACTTCAGTATTAAATAAAACGGTCTAGTTATGAAGTTGAACTTTAATCTTAGCCAAAACCGATTTACTCAGGAACAAATCAAACACTGAAATAAACCAAACATTGACATTTAGAAGTTATCAGAGTGACTTATATATCATGTTTAACCCGAGAAGCGAAAGACCGTAGGGGGGTTGGGGGGGTTGGGGGGTTGGGGGGTTGAAAATGATGTGCCTTGAGTCTGTGCCTTGACCACCTGGTCAGCTGGAGTGGGACAAAAAGTCAGTCTGGGCATTTTGACTAGAGACAGGCCCACCAGGTTTTATAGGAAAAACCATAAAGCCTTTGGATGAAAACAAACGCTGTTGTGACAGTGATGTACACTGTCTTGTTGGTATATATGTATGAGTTCTAAACAGTTTACATCATATGACCACTGAAGGACATCTCTTGATTTCACCTTCGTGTTTCCCTCTCACCAGATATCCAAACCGACATCATGACAAGCAGCTTTTACGGCTGTGGCTCCAGTAAACATCAGCTGATACTAGAAAGTAATATTAAATGAATTCTAACAACAGCTGATCAAGCTTAAACGTGCTGCTGTTGTTTAGCGCATGTTTTCATGTTCATTCCGTTTAGTCTAGCTTCCCCTGTCTCGTTATGGTTATTCCTATCAGTTGTGTGTGTCCTCATGTCCCTGTCATCCCTCTGTGTATTTAGGTCAGCGTCTCTCTCAGTTTGGTCCTCCCTCATGGCTCCGTGTCTCTCCCCGTGTTTCCCTAAGTAATTAGATTAGATTAGCATTAGAATTTCCCAGTTTAGTTTAGCATTGTCTTGTATCGCCTTTTCCCCGTTCAGTAATAAAGCTGTATTTTGAGTTAAGTCCCGTTTTCCATGAGTTTGTGTTTGGGTCCTCTCCTGCCAGCACACAGACGTTTCATGACAGTCAAATGAGAAGCTTGGCTCCTAGTGGTCTGCAACACTGCAAAGTAAACACAGGTTCAGCATTACTGTTGCTGAGTACAGATTTTGATACTTTTAACTTATAAAGGCAGCTTATATGGCAGAGAGCCGTGTGTCTTGATTTATCAAATAAATCATCATCAATTTGAAAATTCTGAGCACATTTTAATGACAACTAAATCACCTTCCACAAGAAATAGTTAACACAATAAAACAGACATAAAACAGACAAGTCAGCTTGCCATATATTTAGGAACTGGGTGTCTTTAAGACTTGGAATGTAAATGTAAGTGTCCAGGTGCCCAGGGCAGCTGTGGCTACAACTGTAGCTGCCTCCACCAGTGTGTGAATGTGTGTGTAAATGGGTGGATGACTGGGTGTGTAAAGCGCTTTGGGGTCCCTGGGGGGGGACTAGTAAAGCGCTATACAAATACAGGCCATTTACCATTTTTACCATTTTTCTTCTTTTGGTCAACTTCTGTTGATTATTGTGGTATATAAATAAAGTAAACTTGACAGTCAACACAAAAAGGTTATTATATTCAGATATTTTTCATAATTCAAAATGGAGTAAACATGGGAATGACGGAATAGATTGCCTGAGTACAATTCAATGGCCCATCTTGGTGGAACGGAACCAAAGCTATGAGAGGGATTACAGCAGGACCCCTCGGAGCCAAGATGCTGGTGGTGGAGATTGCTTGAATGGAAAAGTGGGAGTGATAAAACTTAGATTTAGCTGGCAGCACCTGGGAATGCACAGATATGAATATTCACCTATATCTTGTCGTGGAACTTTTTAAAATAAAATGCAAACACTTGATGAGTGTCTTTGAAGTGAGTTTTATTCACGTTGCAGCAAGAGAGAGAGTCCAGTCTGAGTGTCTGTCCCACTATGCTTCAAATAAACATGTTATATATGTGTTATTGTCAGAAAAGGTGAGGAAACACTAAGGAAAAATACATTTCCATTACAATCTCTACACATTAAAATATCAACAGCTATGATGACTAATTGGGTTGTTATGATACTAGAATTTCGAACTCGATACATATTAACCAGGAAAATACTTGATACCATATTTGATATTATGGGGAAGATTCTGAACCCACCCTGCAATGACAAAAGTAATGGCAAAGATGTCATATCACTAAAAAAAAAAAAAAAAAAGTTTTAATTTTCATCTACTTTTCCCAATTATATATTTAGTTAGATCTGACAACAGAAGAACTTAAGATTGAGTTTAGAAGTTTCATTTGTTTTACAAATTATTTATATAATTTAATTGCAGAATGTGAAGGTAGATTTTAGAACCTATCTGTTGTAAGGGTGTTAATATTTTTCATGAAATGGTAAAATATTGAACTTTCATTTCAAAACATTTGATATGTTTTTGATGTGCTATTGTTAATAATATTGTGGGTTTATGACATACATACATACATACATACATACATACATACATACATACATACAGTGGGGCAAAAAAGTATTTAGTCAGCCACCGATTGTGCAAGTTCCCCCACCTAAAATGATGACAGAGGTCAGTAATTTGCACCAGAGGTACACTTCAACTGTGAGAGACAGAATGTGAAAAAAAAAAATCCATGAATCCACATGGTAGGATTTGTAAAGAATTTATTCGTAAATCAGGGTGGAAAATAAGTATTTGGTCAATAACAAAAACACAACTCAATACTTTGTAACATAACCTTTGTTGGCAATAACAGAGGTCAAACGTTTACTATAGGTCTTTACCAGGTTTGCACACACAGTAGCTGGTATTTTGGCCCATTCCTCCATGCAGATCTTCTCGAGAGCAGTGATGTTTTGGGGCTGTCGCCGAGCAACACGGACTTTCAACTCCCGCCACAGATCTTCTATGGGGTTGAGGTCTGGAGACTGGCTAGGCCACTCCAGGACTTTCAAATGCTTCTTACGGAGCCACTCCTTTGTTGCCCGGGCGGTGTGTTTTGGATCATTGTCATGTTGGAAGACCCAGCCTCGTTTCATCTTCAAAGTTCTCACTGATGGAAGGAGGTTTTGGCTCAAAATCTCACGATACATGGCCCCATTCATTCTGTCCTTAACACGGATCAGTCGTCCTGTCCCCTTGGCAGAAAAACAGCCCCATAGCATGATGTTTCCACCCCCATGCTTCACATTAGGTATGGTGTTCTTGGGATGCAACTCAGTGTTCTTCTTCCTCCAAACACGACGAGTTGAGTTTATACCAAAAAGTTCTACTTTGGTTTCATCTGACCACATGACATTCTCCCAATCCTCTGCTGTATCATCCATGTGCTCTCTGGCAAACTTCAGATGGGCCTGGACATGCACTGGCTTCAGCAGCGGAACACGTCTGGCACTGCAGGATTTGATTCCCTGCCGTTGTAGTGTGTTACTGATGGTGACCTTTGTTACTTTGGTCCCAGCTCTCTGCAGGTCATTCACCAGGTCCCCCCGTGTGGTTCTGGGATCTTTGCTCACCGTTCTCATGATCATTTTGACCCCACGGGATGAGATCTTGCGTGGAGCCCCAGATCGAGGGAGATTATCAGTGGTCTTGTATGTCTTCCATTTTCTGATGATTGCTCCCACAGTTGATTTTTTTCACACCAAGCTGCTTGCCTATTGTAGATTCACTCTTCCCAGTCTGGTGCAGGTCTACAATACTTTTCCTGGTGTCCTTCGAAAGCTCTTTGGTCTTGGCCATGGCGGAGTTTGGAGTCTGACTGTTTGAGGCTGTGGACAGGTGTCTTTTATACAGATGATGAGTTCAAACAGGTGCCATTCATACAGGTAACGAGTGGGGGACAGAAAAGCTTCTTACAGAAGACGTTACAGGTCTGTGAGAGCCAGAGATTTTCCTTGTTTGAGGTGACCAAATACTTATTTTCCACCCTGATTTACGAATAAATTCTTTACAAATCCTACCATGTGGATTCATGGATTTTTTTTTTCACATTCTGTCTCTCACAGTTGAAGTGTACCTCTGGTGCAAATTACTGACCTCTGTCATCATTTTAAGTGGGGGAACTTGCACAATCGGTGGCTGACTAAATACTTTTTTGCCCCACTGTACATCTGTTTGGTCAATAACTCACACTGACCAATAAAATGTGACAAGTGGTGAAGATGCAGGTCCTTGGGCAACAGTTACAAAGTGTTACCACTTATTCCTTTATTGGAGAATCTATGTTTCACTATGTTCCACTAGCATATCCTAAATAATATTTAGCAATAATGTAAAAATGAAGAAATACAAAAGTTTAAAAACATTAATCTGAAAATAGACTTAATTACCTATCATTTTACCTATGGCAGAATGGATATGTTTATGTTAAGACAACTGCATACATTTTTCATTAATTGCTTCCCAAAAGCTCCTAGGTTGTAACTTACCAAAACTCTGCAGCTCTGAAACTGTAGGTATTACGTTAAGATGAGCATTGTACTGAGTACAGCAACATACAACTTGAAAAAACTAAAAAAGAATTGTGTGAAATGAATTAAAACTAATGTCATTTATTTTGCTCATATACGTTTTCTTTAAAAAGACTGCCCCTCCCTTCCTTCCCTCCCCATCTCCAGCTGCCTCCCTCTTCCCGCTCCTCCACAACCACCCACACATGCAGGGCCTTGGAGTGGGGGTATGTCACCAGGGTGCAGAGGAGGCTACCCCCCCCCCTGTCCCCTTCTGGCTGCCTCTGCCTCAATTTTATCCCACAACTTAGACATTCACATTATTCACACTCTCATTACACATACATATAGGATCTTGGGGGTGGGCACAATCACGGAGTCCAAATCACCATCAGGGTGTATACCTCACCCCTGACGTCGTTGCCCACCTCTCAATTTTAAATACACTTAGTCATTGAGGGCTAGCAGGAGGGACCATGCGCTTACCTGCTGCTCCTTGGCAGGTAGCTCCATGCCCTCCTGGGTTTTAATTGCACCTTAGAACACATATGCATCAACACTACAATGAGCGGGTGGAGGGAGGTTTGGAGTCTTCTCCCACCCCCATTCTCTGCGGCCTGCTGGAGCGGGGGGGCTAGTAGGAGGAGTTGGCCGTCCGACTGCGGTCTGGGGTGTGGGGCCTCCCTGCTGCTGCGGAGTCGGGGTGGTCTGCCTCTCCCCACCGCAGGGAAAAGGGTAACACCACCTGGGTCTGGGTGCAATTCCCCCCTCCAGGGGCAAGGGTACCTAGACCCGGTTTGTAGAGTACGCTTGGGGAGTGTGATTGTGTGTACAGCGTCTCTTTATGTCTGTCTCCACGTTGGTTGAGTGTGGAGTGAGTGCATATGAGAGCATGAGGGTGGGAATGGATGTTTGTGTCTGTGTGTGCCTGTATGTCTGTGTCTATATGTCAGGTTGGGTATCAGACGCCACCTCTCTGGGGACACCTCAGGCCCTCCAAGGTTTGGAGGCCTATCTCCACCCACCACCACTTCCCCTGCCGGTGGCGGACTCCCTCAGGTGTCGGTGTGTTGGTGGTTCTTTGTGTCTGGGGGTGGGCGTCCGGGTACACACCGGCTCACTCCTTGGCGGCCGCTTGTCGGGGCCTGGGGCCTGGGGCTCGCTCGGGCCCCTTTGGAGGTGGGGTGCCCCCGGCCTCTCGGCCTAGGGCTCGGTCACTCAGGTGCAGCTGGGGGCCGGCGGAGCTCACGGGCGCGTCACTGCAACCCCCCCTGGCTTCTGCTCCGCGGCTGCTGAGTGAGCCCTCATCTGGGACTCTCCTCAGCTCTTACTGGAACAGTGGCGCGGCTGCCCCTCTGTTGGTCTTCCATGGTCTCTTGTGTTCTGGGGGCCTCTGGATGTCTGGAGTTTTGATCTCCTCCATACCCGCTTCACACCCTGGAGGATGGGGCTGTGGCCCCCCCACACTCCCTAGCAGATCATTACATGGAGAAACCTTTGGAATGCAAGCATGCTGATCCACACAGGTATGCACACATGGGTATTCACAGACGCGGACTAAAGCTTTCTTGGCTGCTGCCTCAAAGCACACTGTGCGCTGTCTATCTTGCGTGCTGCACAATATCGTTTATTACTTAGTAAATACTGATATCTATGACTAGCTAGTTTATTGTGATGGTGCTTTGTTTTCTCTATTATTATGTTGCTCTTTGTTGTTTGCTGTCTCCTCTGTTTGTTTGTTTGTTTGTTTGTTTGTTTGTTTTTTCTCCATACAGGTGACCCAGGAGTTTTTTTTTTTTTTTGTCTCTCTTCCCCCCCCTTCTCACCGTCTCTTCTCCCCTTGGGTTTTCTTTCTTTCTCTCCCCCTCTCTCTCTCATTCATTCCCCCTGTCCTATTTATTAAAAAAAAAAAAAAAAAAAAAAAAAAAAAAAAAAATGACAAAGGATGAACTGAAGCTCTGCCATCACGTAATGTCGCATACTGCTGTTTCTGATGTCATTTAAAAAAAAAAAAAAAAAAAAAAAAAAAAGATTGATTACTCTGTTAGACTTGTAATTATGAGAAACTAAAGAAAAACTTGTTGAGGAATAGTATATTTACAAAATAAACTTAGAACATGTTTGTCCTATTATCAGTATGGACTTAATACACCAACAGTAAATCATAGCAATAATTTATGAATAATTAAATAAGTAAAAATGACATTTTTATGTTTTACTTTTTGATTATGTTAAAAAGTGTTTTCAGTAATTTCAGCAAACTGATTACATAACAATTAAGGCACATTAGCATTGATAGTTAATACACGATGATTCTGGCATGACAAAAGAATCTTTTTAGCTGTTTAGAAATTTCCTTCATTTTGAGCCCATAAATGAATGGATTAAACAATGGATGATAGAGCACTATTTGTAATGTCATTAGTAATCGTGCAGCTTTTGGAAAATCTGATTCCACTCGAGCTATGCTTACATCATAGATACTTAAACAGGAAATACTGATTAAAACTAACAGATGGGGTAAACAGGTCTCTGCAGCTTTCTTCCTAATTTCTTTGCAACTTTGATATGAGATGATAAAAATGTTCGTATAAGTGAAAACTATGAAGAGCACAGGAAGTATTATAAGATCTATTAAAGCAACCACTCCAAATACAATAATTAATCTTGACTTTACACACAGAAGAGTGTAAACTGCATTATTACAAAATATTCCCTTTAAATTAAAGTTACACAATGTTGCTTCAGCACTCCCTATTGCTTGGATTGCAATATGAACAGCAGGTATAAGCCAAGATACGACCAGGAAAATGATCACAGTGGTTTTGTTCATGATAGTTGGATATTCAAGAGGTTTACAAATAGCCACATATCTGTCATAGGCCATGGCTGCCAAGAGAAAGAACTCTGAACTGCCTAAAGTGTAAAATATAAAAAACTGAAAGAGACAGGCTGAATATGTTATGACTTGTTTTTCAGATAAAAAGTCAATCAGAAGTTTTGGGTAAATAGTTGTGCTGTAAAGGAGACAGTTCAGCAGCAAAGCTGCAATGAAAATGTACATAGGCTCATGAAGGTTTTTATGAATCCAGATCACATACACGATGGTAGAATTACTGCATATTATTATAATGTATAATGTAAAGATAATACAAAAATAAACATATCTGTACTTGTTAACCTCAATGTATCCATCTAGAGTTACATATGTGGTATTTAACTCCTCATCCATGAATTAAAAAAAATGCTACAAAATAAATATATAGCAGCATAAAGATATCAGAACTTCAAATACAAGTACACTCATCAATCAAATGCTTATAGTGAATCATATGTATGTGGACTGAAGAAGAGTTTTATTGGTTTGCTTCAACCTTGAGGGAGCTGAACTGTGAAAGTCAGTTACATCATTGTTCAGCCTCTTTTACTTGAGGCTTTAGTAGTTAGAGCTAATGGATCATAAGTTGCAGCTAACAATGACAATGATCAGCCAACTTCTATTAATCTAGTATAGAATTTTAATAATGTAGCAAGATTTTATTGTTGAGTGTATCCTGGCTTTTTTGCACTCGGGTCCATATCTTATTTCATAAGGAGTTTTTATTTGGTTTCCAGTTTAGGTGGTGTGGTTTTATGCCTTGTGTACATTTTCAGTGAAAAAAAAACTTGGATAACTACCATACTAAATAATAATAATAATAATAATAAACATCACAACAAGAGAATGAGAATCAATCCAAAACACCAAGATAACTGACACACAAAGTACCAGAGAAACAAAGAATAATCCATGATGCAAAAGTGAACCAAAACATAATAAACTCGAAATACTGGGTCCAACGGACCCAGAACCGTGACAGTACCCCCCCTCAAAGGGCTGGCTCCCGACAGCCCCAAACAAAAAAAGCATAAAGCACCAGGCCAGGGCGGGCGGAGGGGGTCCAGGACGGAGGGACAGAGACCAAACAAAAAACAAGGAGCTCTAGAGTCCACGAAGAGTTCAGGGGGCCGACCGTGCACACGGCAACGGCGGCGACGGGCGAACAGTTCCGGAGGCCGACCGTGCACACGGCAACGGGCGGCGACGGGCGAACAGTTCCGGAGGCCGACCACTTGGAAGGCAGTGGCGGCCACTGAGCAGGTCCGGAGGGCGGCCGCGATGCCAGCGGCGGCGACAAACCCTTTCCGGAGGCCGTCCTCGAAGGCCATGATGCCACCTAATAGGCCCGGAAAACGGCCGGCAGAGGCGAGGCGGAACGGGTCGAGCTGGCTCTGACGGCGGTATGGCAAGCGCAGGACCAGACGAAGTCGAAGGCGGAGCCGAGGCCGGACCAGGCGTGGATGAAGACACGGAGGCCGGACCAGGCGTGGATGAAGACACGGAGGCCGGACCAGGCGTGGATGAAGACACGGAGGCCGGACCAGGCGTGGATGAAGGGACGGCTGCGGAACCTGACGGCAGCGGGACGGCTGCGGAACCTGACGGCAGCGGGACGGCTGCGGATGATGATGTAAAAGTCGCGGGGGACGATTCAGCAGGTGATGGCTGAACCAATTTCCCCGGACCATCAGCAGGTGTGAGGATGTGCTGGCTGGGTCCCCCAGGACCCTCAGCTAACGAGGCGTGGTGCTGGGTGGGCTCCTCAGACCCTCCAGCGGACGTGGCTTGAGGCTGGACGGGCGACTCGGGCCCTCCAGCGGACGTGGCTTGAGGCTGGACGGGCGACTCGGGCCCTCCAGCGGACGAAACATGAGGCCGGCTGGGTTCTCCCGAACCCCCAGCGGACGAAACATGAGGCTGGCTGGGCTCCTCGGGCCCTCCAGCTGGAGCAGATGCAGGGCCAGAGGCAATAGGGACCCCTGACTGAGGGCGAAGATGAGAGGCTGATTTAGCAGATGACAACGCCAATGATTCCTTCACTAACTGAACTACTGACTGGGTTATGGATTGCAACAAAGCTTGCAACAAATCTGATTGTGGTTGCGACTGAGCTATGAATAACGGGGGTGAAGACTGAGCTACGGGTGACGTAATTTGAGATGAAAGCGGTAGTGGAGTAGGTGACAGGGCTACAGGTGGCTGCTGATCAGGGGACACTGTAAACTGAGCTGAAGGTGGCTGCTGATCAGGGGACACTGTAAACTGAGCTGAAGGTGGCTGCTGATCAGCTGACTGAACTGAAGGTGGCTGCTGATCAGAAAACTGAGCTGGGAACTGCCATAAAGGTTGTAGTGATGGTGGTTGTGATGGTGACTGAGCTAATCCTCCTGAGCCTTCTGAACACGACAAAAACTGCTGGAAGGGCTCACCTGAGCCTCCAGCTGACACAGGAACGGGTGCCGGCACCAGCTGAACACCAAACCCTTCCACCCGAGGAACTGAAACGGGTGGAGGGGAACGCTGGGCCCGAGCTACCCTAGGAGCAGAAACAGGAGGAGAGAGAAGCTCAGGAATGGTCTCAAAATGCCCAATATTGCCAACTGGGTCTGAGCATATAGTCTTAGCAGAGTGGGCAACCTCAGAAACATTCAACTGGGACACAGAACAGTCCCTGGGAAGAGCCACGGTCTTAATAGATTGTAGAGAGGTGCAACTAGAGTCCTTAAATGTCCTTGGGGAACAGACAGCCCCTTCCTTCAGAGAGCCTGAGTTACAGCCTGAAATTTCTGTCCCTACCAACTGCCTGCGCCCTTGCTGAAAAGTACATGGCTGAAAGGCTGGCTTAGAAACATTAACCACCTCCCTTTCAGCTGACTTGAAAACAGAACTTGAAGCCTCCAGAAATTTCACAGCAGTTTGAACATTTCTCCCCCCAGATTTAAGTGGCGTAGTCTTATTCATTTTAACACTAGGTTCAGATTGGGCAGAATGAAAACAGGTTCTTAAATCCTCAGAGCAGGGGTTCACAGGGTTAACAAACACAGACTCAACTACCTTTAAGTTAGTAGATTTAGATTCACTTGAATGGCAGGTAGTCTTCAGAATCTTAGGGGTAGATTTATTGTTTGTTATGTTCAAGAGTTCAGGAGGAGCATGAGAAAGACAGTCTTTGTTGCTCACCACTGCTGACTGTCCAGAGGAAGCGGAGCGACGGCTGCGTGAGCGTCGCTCACTCTGGGAAGAGGGAGGTAAGCCAGACTGCGAATCCTCCTGCAGACCGGGCCGAAAGTCTTTCGGTGGGCCGGGCTGGGACGAAGAGGCGGGAAGTTTGTGTAGCTCCGAACGTGGAAGTCCCAAAAACAAAGCAAAGGATTGCAGTGGAGTAAGCCCAGTGTCTTCCACCACATAATCCTTCTTTCGTCGCTGCTTGCCCCTCCTGCAGGGCCTGAATTCGGAGAGCAGCGGTGGAGTGACACCAGAAAACGGAGGAGCTACTGCCGTCGAGGGAGAGCGCTTGGCCCCTCGCATCCCTGATGGAACAGCTGATGGAACGGCGGTAGCCATCGCAGTTTGGAAGCTGCGGGGCCCACCCAGAGCCAAACGAGACCCATCGAATGGTGACTCGTGCTCCCAGGCACACCTAGCCCCCTGCCTCTCCCTCTCCTTGAGGAAGGTGGAGACTGCGGGTCGCCGATACCGTACGGAGTCTGCTAGATCCATACTGGTCGCGTCGTTCTGTCAGGGCTCTGTGTGCGGGCAGGCAGAGATGAGGATCCAAATGCAGGACTCGAACACAGAATTGTAACTCACAAAACCTCAGCTTTATTGCTGGCAGGAAAACAAACATGAAGTGAGGATGGACCACTGAGACCAAGGACACACAGGCATAATCTGAGGGTACGACGCGACACTGGGCAAGGGAAAACACAGGGCTTAAATACACAGGGTAGTAATGAGGAAATGGGCCACAGAAGGGAGACACAGCTGGGAGAGATCAGGGCTAACGAGACATGGGGAACAAAGCTGCACACACTAACATAAGACAAAGACTTTCACAATAAAACAGGAAACATGAATCACAACTCAGAGACATGGACTCAACACAGAGACAGAAAATGAAACATGGAACTGAACTATACATGAAACCACCATTCCTAAAACATGGATAATAGAAACATGAAACTCTAATAATAATAATAATAATAATAAACATCACAACAAGAGAATGAGAAACAATCCAAAACACCAAGATAACTGAAACACAAAGTACCAGAGAAACAAAGAATAATCCATGATGCAAAAGTGAACCAAAACATAATAAACTCGAAATACTGGGTCCAACGGACCCAGAACCGTGACAACAACATCACTAAGTGCTACTAGAAAAGTGTGTAACTTTACTCTGCAAGGGATATTTTGTAATAAGTCAATTTACAAACTTCATTGTGTGAGTTCAAGAGTTTTGGCTATTTATGGTGTGAATGTTTTGCTCAATATTGTATTTTTTCCCATGCTCTACATAGTTTTCACTTACACAAAGATACTTATAATATCTTATCAAAGCTGTAGAGAAGTCAGGAAAAAAGCTACACAGACCTGCTTACCTCACCTGCTGGTTTTATTCAACTATTCATTCTTCTGTACATGTGAAGTTATTATACTTCGACTGGAATCTGATATTTCACAGACTGTACGTTTAATAATGACTTTGCAAGTGGTTTTATATCATCCACTGTTTAATCCAATCATATATGGACTAAAAATGAAATACATTTCTAAACACCTAAAGAGATTGTTCTGCTAAGAAAAAAGTATAGTGAGATGTTTGATTTTGATCCCTGAAACAGATTTATTGTTTATTTCATCAGATATTCTTTATATTGATATATCTCCTATATAAATATTGATTTATCTCTCTTTGTACTTAACAATTTTTCTTTTATCTATTTATTTAACAATCTCTCACTTTGTGTGAGAATCAACATTTTGTTCATGTGATGAACTCTTCTGTTACAAATTGGTGAGGACTTCTACACTAACAGTCACATTTATAGCTACGTGTTGACAGACTTTTCAAAATCATCTGCAATAGAAAAAAGTAAAGACAAAAAGAAAATTAATTAAGAAAGCAGCTCTTCAAGTGGGCACTGATAGGAAAAGAAACATAGCTGTTGATAATAATGCAGATTTGGGTCCTGCTGTTAAATGAAACCTTCCCCTTGTATATGTAAGTATTCTTTTGCCATGTTATCAGACTGTAGAGTGACAAATTAGTCAAACATAATAAGAGTAGCACATGGGTGTAGAATTGCTAGCTAACAACAAGCTTGTAATACAGTGTGTTTTCACCATTGTTTTTTCCTGAAATTGGCTTTATTTTGGTATTAAATCAATTTGTTCTAGAAGTAATTAGTGTTACCTTAAAACTTCACACATCACCTACAGCAAAGTGCAAAAGCAACCCAAGAGTTCCTTATGGCAAAGAAATTATGTTAATGTTAAGATATTTTAAGCTCTTGGAGAGATGGTTGAACCTTTGTGTCCTTAAAAGACCAGAAAAGTTTTCTGGTGTCGAATATATTTACTAATAAAAGCTTGAGGAGCTTAAGGGTCCTGTGCAGCATCCTTGCTGTTATTTGGACTGCACTTTTCTGGACAGAGATCTGGGATGTCCTTCACTACCCCAAGTCCTAAAATTACTATGTGAAACACTGTTTCTTTCACCCTCCACATCTTCTCACGTTCCTCTCTCAGCCCTTGGTACTTCTAAAGCTTCTCATGTTCCTTCTTCCTAGTGTTGCTATCACTTGGTAACACCACAGTACATCTATCACTACAGCTAATAGACCCCATTCCAACAGTACTGCTCAGAGAGGTCCTACCTTAAAGTATACCTCAGTCTTAAATATGGGCATACCACAGGCCTTTAAAGTGGACATGAAACACTTCATTTATAGAGGCTAATTTACATGATGGAGCCCAGCTCTCACAAACTGACACAGTGTGTGTTGCTGGATTTAGGAAAATAGTGCTTAAAACGCTAAAGAAGCTAACTAGAGTCCATGATCGTCTGGCAGCACAAATGAACAGGTCACCACCATGAGGGAGAGGTCGCCACACCACATGATCCTGCTAAGATGAACAGACATATGGCTCAATACACAGAAGGGAATAAGCAGGAATTCCAGAGAAACAACACACCAGCTACTGGTACAAGGTACCCAATACTGCAAGACCAGGTTCAGCAACTTATGCATCACCTGGATTGGCAAGAAAGCCTATGACTCGATGCCCCACACACAGATCTTGGAACGCATAGATTTGTACAAGATAAAAAGGACACTAAGAGCCTGAATCAGAAATTTGATGGGGATGTGGCGAACTTCAAGCCTATAGCACAAGTCGCCATCAAGTGCGGGATTTATCAAGGAGATGCGCTGTCCCCACTCGTGTTCTACATATGCCTGAAACCCCTGAGTCATTGACTGTAACAACATCGGAATGTAATTTGTACTGGAAAAATGTAGTTGGATGTACCTGGGAATCCCACAAACAAATAACCATGAAGAAACTGCTAGGAAAGCCAGTCTCCAGCAGTGTTGATTGCCTGTTGTCTCTGGTCCTCTGGGACTCACCCTTTGGCAGTGGGCAACCCATCTGGGCCTTCCTGATAAAAAATATCTAATATAGTAGAATAGAATAGAATAGAATAGAATAGAATAGAATAGAATAAACCTTTATTATCCCATGGATAACAGATTTTGACATAGATTGTTACACAACTGTACACACAGTAGCTTTTTCACATTTTAGTTCAAAAACCAGAACCTCAGAGATACATACTTCATCAATCTTAAAAAGTGAACATTTGATAAATGCCACAGCCAAAACTTCACCCTGGCCACTTTCTCTGGGCCAATTAAAACAATCATAAAGGGAGGGCATAGTTCACCAACTAGGCAGTCCTCTCCAGAGTTTATTCACATTTCTGTTAAAAATATAAAACTATCAAGGGCTCTAACATTAAAAAGACTAAACTTAGCAAGGTGAATGGAGGTAGCAAAGAAACTGTAGGTTGTAGATGAACAACATTTAAAAAACTGGATGAGACAAGAGATTCCCTACGCCTTGCAAAAACTGTCCTATTAGTTATTAAGGCCAAAATACCAAAAACGTCACTTGAGGGTTCAAGTCCAGCTGTATTGTATATCAGTCTATTATAATCAACAGGTATGGTTGTTCATGCCTGAGGTTTTTGTTTGTTTGTTTGTTTTTGTTTTGTGTTTTGATACTGCATTCTGTGTCAGTGAAGGGCCTGTACTATTTCTTCAATTGGTTAATACTCTGCGTAGAAGCCTGGCTGGTCCTGAAGGCCTCTATAGATTGAAATCATCTCAACAGAGACTTCAGGTTACACCCATGCCTTACAGAACAAAAATAGTAAAACTGACCAAATAAAGGATCCTTTCCAGAAAATGAAAGTGAACTACTAGCTAAACTACATTTTCTTGCACTCCAAAAGAAAACAAACTGGAAAGAAAATCCAGATATATAGTTTTCAACTGTAAAATAAAACGTATTTTGAGGTGTCTGAACTGTATGTAACACAAGATTGTAATGGAATTTCATTTACACAGAGCCACAAGATAAAAAGTGACTGGCATGATAACTGTCTCATTTTTTAAGTACTCGACCTTATGTTACTCTACTTCATCCCTTTTTCATTTCTCTTGATGTTGTGTTAGTATCCATTAAGAAGGATATTCACGTTTAATTTCATTGTGAAAATCAATAGGGGCAATCACATTAGATGAAACTATTAACAAATGTATTATTAATGAGGAGAGTGATATCAAACATTCATTTTAATATTTGTTTACGTTTCATTTTGGTTTTTAAATAGTGATCAATTCTCAGTTGTAGGAGGAAAACATTAAGCCAGTTTTCATAAAATTCATAAAAAATGAGTAATAAAAAAAGACTATAAATTAATAAATTGGTTTGCTTGCAATTAACTGAACAGTATTTTGAGGTGTTTAGAAATTTCTTTCATCTTTAGTCCATATATTATTGGATTACAAAGAGGGTTATATGTTACAAACTGTAATGTCATTATAAAACGTGCAGTTTTAGGAAACTCTGATTCCAGTCTAACTATAACCATATCATACGTAAGCAAACAAGAATAGTTCATTAGAACTAGCACATGAGGCAAACAGGTTTGTGCAGCTTTTTTTCTGACATTTCCACAACTCTGATAGGCAACTATAATTATCTTTATGTATGTAAAAAGTATAAAAAACATAGGAGAAATTGCAACATTAAATAGAACAACCATACCATATATAGATAATTCTCTTGAATTGACACAATAAAGATAGTTGGCCGAATTGTTACAAAAAATACCTTTCAGAGTAAAGTTACAGAGTGGTGTATTTGCATTTCCTGCTATTGGCACTGCAACCTGAATAGCAGGTAAAAACCAGCACAAAAGCAGGAAAAGATTGACTCTTGTTCTTCTCATTATAGAAGGATATTGCAAAGGTTTACATATAGACACATATCTGTCATAAGCCATAGCTGACAGCAGTAAGAATTCTGAGCAACTTAAGGCATAAAACAGGAATACTTGAAAGAGACAGGCTTGATACAAAATAATCTGTTTTTCAGATAAGAAGTCAATCAAAAGCTTTGGGTAGATGACAGTGCTCAAAACAACAGAATTCACTAACAAAGCAGCAATGAAAATATACATAGGCTCATGAAGGCTTTTTTGAACTACGATAAGCCACACAATAGTGGAATTGCTGCAAATTATTAGACCGTATACCATAAACATAATTACAAAATAAATATATCTGTATTTCTCCACTTCCACATGACCACCAAAAGTTATATATGTTATATTCATTTCAGCATTTGTGAAGATCAGAAACTGAACTAAAATGTAAAACAGGTAGAACGAGTAACAAACAGTGTATATAAAATATTTGTTTTATGTAGATTGTCTTATTGATAGCTACCTAAACTTGGTGTGTGTTCATTTTTTAAAAGTGAACAACTCAAGTTACATCAAATATATAATGAAACTTCAGTCTCTATGGATCTCATTAAACCGTCCACATGGACTTGCTACTATGTTGACCACTTTAAGAGAGTGTTAGCTGTTAGACCTTACCTACATGGGTGCACATTCTTTTTTTATCTTCCGAACCACACTTTGCACTTTGAAAAAAAAAATTCAGCGTTAGGTGCACTAAACACAACAAACCATGCGATTCTCATAAGTAAATGTATTTTAAGAAAATTCTATTGCTTATAGGAATTTATTATAGAGAGCAAAACACTTGGAAAAGGTAGTAAAAAAGTGTGGGCTCTAAATAATGGAACACTTTGGTTTTGTCAGTCTATTCTGCCACAAAGAAACTACAGCCTTTATAGAGTTTGCAATAATAGGCCCAAATTTGTTGTTGTTGCTGAGCTTTTTGGTGTGTATATTGTGGTACTGCCTTAGCGGATTCAATCATTTTCCATGCAGTAGAAGCCTCGTGAACAACCCCCTAAGCACCCTGATTTTGAATGACCAGTAGTAAAACTCGAAGTACTGCCAAACCACCAAGTAATTTGGCCTGCTGCAATGTTGACAAACGTATCCTAGGCCTTTTCCCATTCAAAATAAATTTAGACACCACAGAGTGTATATCCTTAAAGTAAGTCAGAGGAGGGAGGAGTGGCAACATGAATAAAAGGAAATTAAGACATAACAGTATGTTCATTTTGACTGTGCTGAGGCCATAGTCTTAGTGTTAGGCAGGTCAACGCTGCATAATATAGCTGAGTGAGCAGATGTCAAGATTGGCTGAATAGAGGTCAGCCAATCCAAATTAAGTAGCGCAGAGCCGAACCAATCACAGCCGCAGCGTCACGTCGCGTGACTTGTTACGTACAGCACAAGTGCCAAGCCGCACATGTGTATTTGTTTGGGAAGCAGCCAGCCACCGTACCTCCCGGGTAATGGAGGAAATGAGTGTGCCGACTAGAAAAATCAACCGAGCGTGACCGAAGGTTACCGAAGAGAAAACAGATGATGGTTCCAATGCCGGAGAGATTGTCGAACGGAAGAGCCATAGAAGTTCCGTAGTGTGAAGGTATTTCGGCTATTTAAAGTCTGACAAAAAACAGAGTAGCGTTCACTGTAAATTGTGCCGAAAGCAAGTCTGGAAATACAATAAACTGGTGCATGCGTCACACTGTGCGCCACGTTATTGTTTCGGTGAAATGAATTTCTACAATACTGTTACTGTTAATTCTACTCTCTGCAGTGTTTAAATGCTTACATATACACACAGTTACTGTCCCTCCACACTTACGACTCGGTTCTGCTTCTATGCCCCAGCTTTGTTTACTTTTTCCCACCGAGGCTTCTAGACTTCTGATTGGCCAACATTTCTGCACGGTTAGGACTCTAGCTCCACCTGCTGCTTTGGCATGTTCATAGCAGCGTTTTCCTTCATTTCTGCCTTTATGTGTGGACGGGATTATTTTTTAAAACGAAAATGGAAAATCTCCGTTTTCAAAAATACCCGTGTACGTGTGGACGTAGCCTCAGTCTCTGACTGGAAGCGCTAATTCGTCATTCGGCTTTTGTCAGACTAAAGTAACTGTTAAAACTGTTTGAAAAGCTAAGCTATACAACAAGGAGAGATTGAGAATTTCCTTTTAGTTCTCAGTTTATTTGATATTGACAAAAGTTAGTCAGTTTTGTCTGTTCTTCTGTAAAACAAACTAAGATTTATTTTTAGAATTAATATTTTGTTTCTAAGTGGAATTGACAATTTAGTAGTCTGTTTCGTTTGTTCTATTTTGAAACTTAAATGCTTTAGCGGCTGCCTTGTGTGTAGTTTGCAATATTTGCCTTTATTTATCTGAAAAAGTCTCATGTTCCTTAAGTACATCTACCCTGTTGAACTTATTATGGGAAATAAATATTTAAATAAAAACAAGCTGCTGATTATTTCACATTTTACTTGTGAGCAACGGCACATTTAAATCTTACAAATATAGTTATTTGGCTTATATCGTGATATATATCGTTATCGCCTGAAATGAAAAAAACATATCGTGATATGAAAAAATCTTATATCGCCCAGCTCTAGAGACGATGAGAGATTAGATGCTGCATCTGGATTAGATTTATCAATAACAGGGTTGATGGCGGCATTGCAGTCACCTCCCAACAGTAAGAATGATCATTGTGTTCTAATAACAGGGCTGTACTGGGACAAAAAATCGGCCTGGGTATTTTGACTAGAGACCGGCCCACCACGTATTATAGGAAAAACTATAAAGCCTTTGGATGAAAAGAAACGCTGTTGTGACAGTGATGTACACTGTCTTTTTGGTATATGTATGATTTCTATACATTTTACGTCATACTAAAAACTTTGGTTGTAAGATTCAGATAATTATTTATGGTGTTATTTGTTCATAACTTCCCTTCAACTCATCCATGTCACCTAAAAGATAAACCTGTTTCTCCATCACATGTTCAGCTCTGATGATTCAGTAAAGACATCTCCTGGTTTTATCTTCATGTTTCCCTCTCACCATATATCATGACCAGCAGCTTTTACAACTGTGGCAGTAGCAAACATCAACTGTTACTAGAAATTAATATTAAATAATTTCTAACAACAGCTTATCACGCTTAAATGTGCTGCTGTTGTTTAGCGCAACATCCGCTGGTTTCCTCTTTCTGGAGCAAAGTGGGCGATAAACAAACAAGAGAGAAGAAGAGGCAGCTGACAGCGTAAAGACACAGAATAACTCCAACGTTGTGTCTTTTTTCCATTCTAGCTGAAGTACGGGACAAACTGTGTTCCTTTTCAGCTCAATACGAAAAACGTAATATTTTCTCTGAATACGGGACAATTCCGTTTTTTACGGGACGGTTGGCAACTCTACTAACAAACCTTATGAATAAAATAAAGTTCACTATCATTAACATCATAGCACCCACCCAGCTGTATAGAAACTCCGTCATGCTAGCTAGTATGCAGTATGAGCAGTGTTGGGAAGGTTACTTTTAAAATGCATTCCATTACAGAATACAGAATACATGCCCCAAAATGTATTCTGTAATGTATTCCGTTACGTTACTCAATGACAGTAACGTATTCTGAATACTTTGGATTACTTAATATATTATCATGCTTTTTACAACAACGTGAATGTACTATTGCTGTGTGATTTATTACTATTACTGAAGGTCCGCGACTCCGAACTGTAGTAAAGGGACCTCTGACTAATACGGCGGGGTCCCTGTCGGTTCATAGCCGAAAACTAGCTTTACTTTGTTGTGTGGGTCAACTTTTCTTGCGAGAGACAGAGAGAGGTGTTGAAAGGCTGCTCCAACGGAACTTATTGTTTCGGAGGAAAACACGAACACGGTGTACAGTCGAGTCTTAATAGCTTACTTACAACTGGGCACGTCAGGCACTCTTCTTGGCTGCAGTGGTTATTATTATATTTACATGCTTCCAGCTCCCGTTTTTCCTCGATGACAACTCGTACCTTTCCACTCCCCTTTTTCTCCCTCCTCGCGCTCACAGACCCATAACGTGTATGGCAGTCCATTCTCCCTGCAACACGGACTACACTGCCCATGATGCTACATTCTTTAGAGCTATGCTTGTAGCATTCTGCCTGTTAACTTAGCACAACAACAACAACAACGAAAAGGCGCTCTCTCACCCAGGAAACACACAGTCGCAGAGAGAGAGAGAGAGAGAGCACGCGCGCGTCTCCCTGTAACCATGGCAACCATAACGCTGCCGCCTGGAACAACAGAACGTAGCTGTCAAACAAAACCCAAACAGTCCTGACCCGCGACAATATGAAACAGGAAAATACCGCCGTGTAATCCATTTATTTCAACAAAGTAACTGTATTCTGAATACCACCTTTTTAAATGGTAACTGTAACGGAATACAGTTACTCATATTTTGTATTTTAAATACGTAACGGCAGTACATGTATTCCGTTACTCCCCAACACTGAGTATGAGTTATAGTAACTGACGGTAAAAAGTCAGCACAATGAAAATAAACTACACCTAAACTTGGTTTATATCTGACCCAGATAGAATGCAGGTCATAACTTCTTACCTGAAGTTCAGTTCACCTGACAGTCGGACCAGCGGCTGCCTTGGGTCTCTCCTCCTGCCTCCCCTTTCCCTCATCCACCTGCTGGCCTTTATGGAAGCTCCGCCATAGCCACCATCAAACAACTGAGTTATTTTTACACATCGGCCAGCATCTGGCCAATCCACCACCTTTAATTGTTCATACCGTTACCAAAAAAAAAAAAAAATTGGCCTCTGCCCATAAAAATGAAAAATCACTATCGGCGGGCTGATGGCCAGTCCAGCTATGTCTAATAGTGTCTTGGCAATATAGATAAAAAGTCTCTGTCTGGCTCATTTGGAAAGTATACAGATACAAATGCTAGTTTGTGATTTACAATACTGCCAGTGATAAGGGCCAGCCAGCCATTTTTATTATTTGTGCTATACCTGATGGGGAAGTTGAATTTCCTCTTCAGCAAGATACAAACATCCTTGGGTTTATTTGTTGCACAGGATGAAGCTGTTAATTTGTTTTTTGTTTTTTTGTTGGTTTTTTGCCTGTCCCGTTTGGCTCTTTTGCCATCAGAATTCTTGTCTAAAGGCAAAGAAAGATGCCCAACGGATTTACTTTACCAAATTGACCATACCAGCCTTGCCGTAATGGTCCATTTGATTCACCTTTTATTGTTTATTTTATTTTCACTTGCTGAATACGGGACAGACTTGACTGGGGGAAAGAAGGGGAGAAAGAAAGAGGGAAAGAGAAACAGCTGAGAAGAGGGACGGGGGAGAAGGGCAAAAAACATAAACCAACAGAACGGGCAGAAAAAGAAAAAAAAAGAAAATGCATATATCGATCACCTGGATCACCTGTTGAGAAAGAAAAAAGAAAACAAGCAGAAGAGAACAAGAGTAATAGAATAAACAGCATCACAATGATATATGGGAATATGACAGTAAATACTAAATATTAAACATTATTGTGCAGCACATAAGATCAACAGAACACAGTGTGCTTTGAGGTAGGAGCCAAAAAGGGTGTAGTTTGTGGGTGTGATCACCCGTGTGTACACCTGTGAGCATGGACGCGCTTGTTTTTTTTTTTTTTAAAGGTTCCTTCATGTAATGATCTGCTAGAGGGTGTGGGGGGGCCACAGCCCCGTCCTCCAGGGCATGAAGCAGGTATGGAGGAGATCAAAACTCCAGACATCCAGAGGCCCCCAGAACACAAGAGACCAAGGAAGACCAACAGAGGGGCAGCTGCGCCACTGTCCCAGAGAGAGCTGAGGAGAGTCCCAGATGAGGGGTCACTCAGCAGCCGCGGAGCAGAAGCCAGGGGGGGTTGCAGTGACGCGCCCGTGAGCTCCGCCGGCAGCCAGCTGTGCCTGAGTGACCGAGCCCCAGGCCGAGAGGCTGGGGGCACCCCACCCCCGAAGTGGCCCGACCGAGCCCCAGCTCGAAGCTGTTAATTTGTAATGTTTGTTTTTTAAACCTAACACATCACATTGTCTGAGACGTTTTTTGAATTAGACCAGTTCTTAAAATCATCTCAAACAAAAAAGAAGAAAAAGTAAAATATTTTATGTTCATTGTTTCTGTTCTTACTGTTGTTTAATGAAAGTGAAACAAGATCAATATATTTATTTAAACAACAAAAAAAGGGACACAAATTTATATATTTGTTCTGGTTAAACAAGGGTTAAGTTTCTCCGAGGGTTGATGAGCTCTGATGAGAGCCTATTGTTATACTCTGCGGTGTCTGTGGCATCGGTGCTCTCATCGCATGCGATGGAGTAAAAATCAAAAGCACAGCTTTATCAGACAGTTGCAGTTATATGTTGGCTAACGAGTCTTCAATCCGTCGCACAACTGGATTTCTGGACATGCTGACGTTGTTGAAGTCCTGCACTTTTTCCGGGCATATTATTTCCGTGACTTTAACGAGGCCGTGTTTTATGAGGTCTCCATCTGAAAAAGGCTTGCCATGTCTTGCGATGGGTTGGGTGACCTCATAGCTGGCTATTGTAGCCTTTTCCTGGACAACCGCGGGCCAAGTTTGGACACCCCTCATCTACAACCTACAATTTCTTTGCCACCTCCATTCACCTTGCTAAGTTTAGTCTTTTTAATGTTAGACCACTTGATAATATAACTTATTTTTAAATTATTTAAATGAATAAACTCTGGAGAGGACTGCCTAGTTGGTGAACTATGCCCTCCCTTTATGATTGTTTTAATTGGCCCAGAGAAAGTGGCCAGGGTGAAGTTTTGGCTGTGGCATTTATCAAATGTTCACTTTTTAAGATTGATGAAGTATGTATCTCTGAGGTTCTGGTTTTTGAACTAAAATGTGAAAAAGCTACTGTATGTACAGTTATGTAACAATCTATGTAAAAAATCTGTTATCCATGGGATAATAAAGGTTTATTCTATTCTATTCTATTCTATTCTACTATATTAGATATTTTTTATCAGGAAGGCCCAGATGGGTTGCCCACTGCCAAAGGGTGAATCCCAGAGGACCAGAGGCAACAGGCAGTCAACACTGCTGGAGACTGGCTTTCCTAGCAGTTTCTTCATGGTTATTTGTTCGTGGGATTCCCAGGTACATCCAACTACATTTTTCCAGTACAAATTACATTCCGATGTTATTACTGTCAATGACTCAGGGGTTTCAGGCATATGTAGAACACGAGTGGGGACAGCGCATCTCCTTGGTAAATCCCGCACTTGATGGCGACTTGTGCTATAGGCTTGAAGTTCGCCACATCCCCATCAAATTTCTGATTCAGGCTCTTAGTGTCCTTTTTATCTTGTACAAATCTATGCGTTCCAAGATCTGTGTGTGGGGCATCGAGTCATAGGCTTTCTTGTCAATCCAGGTGATGCATAAGTTGCTGAGCCTGGTCTTGTAGTATTGGGTACCTTGTACCAGTAGCTGGTGTGTTGTTTCTCTGGAATTCCTGCTTATTCCCTTCTGTGTATTGAGCCATATGTCTGTTCATCTTAGCAGGGTCATGTGGTGTGGCGACCTCTCCCTCATGGTGGTGACCTCATGTGCTGCCAGACGATCATGGACTCTAGTTAGCTTCTTTAGCGTTTTAAGCACTATTTTCCTAAATCCAGCAACACACACTGTGTCAGTTTGTGAGAGCTGGGCTCCATCATGTAAATTAGCCTCTATAAATGAAGTGTTTCGTGTCCACTTTAAAGGCCTGTGGTATGTAGCCCATATTTAAGACTGAGGTATACTTTAAGGTAGGACCTCTCTGAGCAGTACTGTTGGAATGGGGTCTATTAGCTGTAGTGATAGATGTACTGTGGTGTTACCAAGTGATAGCAACTCCAGGAAGAAGGAACATGAGAAGCTTTAGAAGTACCAAGGGCTGAGAGAGGAACGTGAGAAGATGTGGAGGGTGAAAGAAACAGTGTTTCACATAGTAATTTTAGGACTTGGGGTAGTGAAGGACATCCCAGATCTCTGTCCAGAAAAGTGCAGTCCAAATAACAGCAAGGATGCTGCACAGGACCCTTAAGCTCCTCAAGCTTATATTAGTAAATATATTAGACACCAGAGAACTTTGACTTCGGTTAACTTAACTACTAATAATGTAGGTATAGTTGTCTGTTGTTTACAAACCCTCAGATACAATGATATACTGGCTGCCATGAAGAGGACCAGATGATGGGGGAAAAAACACACACACAAAAAAGAAAAGAAAAAACCACAACAAACTTCATTTGTTGTCATTTTCCAGTGCTCTGAATATATTTCTTTTAAGGATACTGTTGCGAGATCGATCAACTTTAGACCAGACAACAAACTACGGAGGCTCCGGAAAAGTGCAATCAAACGATGAGTTTTATTATCACAGGAGAACAACCAACCGTCAGCATATGGATTGTTTTGCTCTGACAAGAATACATTGGGTTCTGGTTTTATAGGACAAAATATCACACCTACGTCAATACAGTTCAAAAATACATGGTGACAGACGGGCAAAAGTTCAATTCGTGCAGACAAGGGTACATCACGTACATATAACCTTACACCGACATATAACTTCTCCTTTCTACATTACTTGCCTTTTAAGGTAATAACTTCAGGTCTTAGCATCTCTGAGAGCTAATAATGGACCCTCGTCATTAATTACTAAGTAGAGTACTTTAGCAGCCAGTCTCAAACTGAAGTAGAAGACGCTTAGGCCTTCACTCAAACCTGCTACTAGATTAATATGTGTATTGTAAGCATGCATGCAATTAACCTGCTATGTTCTCATCTCCCCTCAGCATGTATCATCTGGACACTCTCACCAGTGAAGCTTAAAACCTTCTAGAATGGAACATCAACTCTAACCAAGCACATTTATGCATTGTGTATAAAATGAACTCAACCTATAAAAAATAGAAAGGTCAATGTGAAGACAGACATATTCAATGCAATATAAACCCTGTAGGAAATATTACTGATAAATGATACTGTGAAACATGTTATTAATACATTCTTCATAAGGCAGATTATATGGTAGCAATAAAAGAATCTCTGAATCCCAACATTACAAAGGTTCAACAATCTCACCAGCAGCACATCTTAACATAAACACCATTCCTTTGCCACAAAAAAGTCTTGGGTTGCTTTTGCACTTTGCTGTAGGTGATGTGTGAAGTTTTAAGGTAACACTAAAGTACTTCTAGAAAGAAACTGTATTAATACCAAAATAAAGCCAATTTCAGGAAAAAACAATGGTGAAAACACACTGTATTACAAGCATGTTGTTAGCTAGAAATTCTACACCCATGTGCTACTCTTATGTTTTATTAATTTGTCACTCTACAGTCTGATAACATGGCAAAAGAATGCTTACATATACAAGGGGAAGGTTTCATTTAACAGCAGGATCCAAATCTGCATTATTATCAACAGCTATGTTTCTTTTTTTCTTTCTCTTTTTTTTTCTTTTTTTTTTCCTGTCCCGTTTGGTTCTTTTGCCATCAGAATTATTGTCTAAAGGCAAAGAAAGATGCCCAACGGATTTACTTTACCAAATGGACCATCCCAGCCTTGCCGTAATGGTCCATTTGATTCACCTTTTATTGTTTATTTTATTTTATTTTACTTGTTAAGTATGGGACAGACTTGACCGGGGAAAAGAAAAGGGACAATGAAAGAGGGAAAGAAAAACAGCAGGGAAGAGGGACGGGGATAAAGGGCAAAAAACAATAAAATAAGCAGACAAAAAATACATAGATCAATCACCTGGATCACCTGTTGAGAAAGAAAAAAGAGAAAATAAGCAGAAGAAAAAAAAAAGAGCAACATAATAAACAACATCACGATGATCTATGGGAATGTAACAGTAAATACTAAATATTAAACATTATTGTGCAGCACGTAAGATCGACAGCGCACAGTGTGCTTTGAAGTAGGAGCCAAAAAGGGTGTAGTTTGTATGTGTGATCACCCGTGTGTACACTTGTGAGCATGAGCGCGGTTGTTTTTAAAAGGTTCCTTCATGTAATGATCTGCTAGAGGGTGTGGGGAGCCACAGCCCCATCCTCCAGGGCATGAAGCAGGTATGGAGGAGATCAAGACTCCAGACATCCAGAGGCCCCCAGAACACAAGAGACCAAGGAAGACCAACAGAGGGGCAGCCGCGCCACTGTCCCAGAAAGAGCTGAGGAGAGTCCCGGATGAGGGTCACTCAGTATCCGCGGAGCAGAGGCCAGGGGGGATTGCAGTGACGTGCCCGTGAGCTCCGCCGGCAGCCAGCTGCATGTGCTACTCTTATATTTTTTATTATGTTTGACTAATTTGTCACTCTACAGTCTGATAACATGGCAAAAGAATACTTACATATACAAGGGGAAGGTTTCATTTAACAGCAGGACCCAAATCTGCATTATTATCAACAGCTATGTTTCTTTTCCTATCAGTGCCCACTTGAAGAGCTGCCTTCATTTTCTTTTTGTCTTTACTTTTTTCTATTGCAGATGATTTTGAAAAGTCTGTCAACATGTAGCTATAAATGTGACTGTTAGTGTAGAAGTCCTCACCAATTTATAAAAGAGGAGTTCATCACATCAATAAAATGTTGATTCTCACACAAAGTGAGAGATTGTTAAATAAATAAGTAAAAGTAAAATTGTTAAGTACAAAGAGATATAAATCAATATTTATAACTGAAGAATGCAATGGTTTTTAGATTTCATTGGACTGTCTTGAACAAAGTGGACATTGGCTGGGTGGCCAAGCCAGGAATGCATAGATAATCAAGCGTCTAAAACACTGTGCTGCCGAGCAGAATTTCAACAAGTTAGCATCTTGTCAGGACCATACTGTTTGTTAGTTAGAAGCATACCACTGCAACAGGCCAGACTTAGACAGTGAAGTATTAGCCAAACCTGAAGCAGCTAACTTCAGTTTGGTTTCACCTCTAGGTTCAATTGAGGAACCATCCTGCATTGTCTGAAATGTCCAACTCAGGATGCAGCTAGGATAGATGTTTTCACTGTGAAAGAGAGGACATTTTTACCCATTTGTGAACATTTTCATCATGCATTCTAGATTAATTTAGTTACTGGTCTATTAAAAAACAAATTATCATGGTCCAGGTGAGTGCTGGGTTTTTACACAATGCTGGGATCCCCCTTCGGCAGAGACTCCAATCAGCCTTCACACCTGACTGCAATCAAGTCACCGGTATTTAAGTCCAGCATTCACAACAGACCTCTGCCAGATCTATACCTAACTCATTTTAGTGCTAGGCCGTCAAGCTCTCGTTAAATCCTTTAATGTTTTGTGGTTTTGCTCATGCAGTTGGATAGTGTAGTGGTAAGATTACACACCTTCGGAAAGGGAATCGCATGTTCGATTTCCACCCAGTATAAGGGTCCTGGCTAGACCTCCCATGCTAAATCCAAGCCCTGGAATGGCACGGCTACGTCTGCAGCTCAGACACAAATATTTTACTACATGTTGTACTTTTTATGTGACAAATAAAATTTGAATTTGATTTTTGATTTCATAGTATTTTCTCTCTGCCGTAGTTACCCACTTGGTCATCATGCTTTACAGCTATACTCACAACAATACTGAACAATACTCACCTCTGTTTGGACGCTGGTTTTCTGCTATCAGGTCAGACTCCCTTCATTGTGGCGCTCCACCTGTCTGCCTCCCTGCCAGCCTGTTGGATCACGTACATTCTGGACTCTCTCTGGATCACTGCTCACCCAGACCCCTTGGACTCCCTCCTCCCATAACGTCTTCACCTGCAACTCGTAAGCCATTACAACATCGTTTAACCAACTGGCCGTGATTCACTGGATTTCCACCCAGGATCCGTTCATGGACTTTTTGAATCTAGCCAAAGTTCATAGTTTAGGTTTCACGTTTCATAGTTTTGTCTCATAGTTCATAGTTCTCAACCTCACAGTTCATAGTTCATAGCCTTCAGAATTTCTTGCAAAATTACTATTCATTGTTATCAAATTAGTCACTGTAAATAAATGTATCCACGTCAATCTTTCCTCCGTCTGTGTCTGCACTTGAGTTCACACACAAAGCCTGGCCTTTTCGTCGTAACACACTCCATGTTTTCAAGCTTACACTCTTGTGCTTTTTTTTTCTGAGGTAGTTCTGGCATAGCTTGGACTTGGACTGTTTCGGGTCATTATCTTGCTATAGGATGAATCCCTGACCAACTTGGTGCATACCAGAGGGGATTGCATTGTGCTGCAGAATGCTGTGGTAGCCGTTTTGGTTCAGGGTGCCTTTCACTCTCTATAAGTCACCAACCACGAACAAAACAGCTCCAAATCATCACACTTCCTCCTCTATGTTTGGCAGTTGATGGTACACACTCTGGAACCATCCTTTCACTGACCCAATGGCATACAAAGACTTTGCATAATGAACAGAAGATTTAAAATTTTGATTACTCAGTCCAAAATACATTCTTCCAGCCTTCAGTTGTCACCACAAGGATATACAGCAATGACATCGGAATTTTGTTCGGACTGGATAAGTGTAGTTGGATGATAATGAAGCGAGGGAACGTAGTCAGAACTGAGGGGATGGAACTACCAGAAGGCAACATTGCAAACACTGAAGACAGCTACAAGTACCTGGAGATCCCACAGGCAAATGGGAACCATGAAGAGGCTGCTAGAAAAGCTGCAACCACCAAGTACATGCAGAGGGTCAGGCAAGTCCTGAGGAGTCAGTCGAATGGTAAGAACAAGATCTGGGCTATCAATACGTACGCCCTGCCCTTGATCAGGTACCCTGCTGGCATAATAAGTTGGCCAAAGGTGGAGATAGAAGCCAGTGACATCATGACCAGGAGACTCTGACCATGCATGGAGGGTTTCACCCCAAATCCAGCACCCTGAGGCTGTATGCTAAGCGAAAGGAAGGAGGTTGGGGACTGGTGTGTCAGCACAACAGTCCAGGATGAGGCAGCAAACATTGAAGAATACATCAGGAAGATGGCCCCAACCAACCACATGCTCAGTGAATACCTCAGGCAGCAGAAACCTGAGAAAGAGGAGGCACCATCATAGAGGGACAATAGGATAGAGGAAGTGGCTGACATCCAGAAATCCAACCAGTGGCTGGACAAAGCTGGACTAAAAGACAGCACAGAGGCACTAATCATAGCAGCACAGGAACAAGCTCTGAGCACAAGACTGATAGAGGCTGGGGTCTATCACACCGGGAAAGACCCCATGTGCAGGCTGTGTAAAGATGCCCCTAAGCAATCCAGCACATAACAGCAATGTGTACGATGCTAGCAGGCAGGGCATACGTGGAACACCATAACCAAGTGGTTGGCATGGTATACAGAAACATCTGTGCCGAATATGGCCTTGAAGTCCCAAGGTCAAAATGGGAGATGCCCCCTGGGGTGGTGGAGAACGACCGAGCTAAGTTCCTGTGGGACTTCAACATACAGACGGACAAAATGGTGGTGGCTAACCAGCCGGACATAGTGGTAGTTGTCAGGTTTATATTGTTGATTGTCATTTATGCTTAGAAATATTTAACCATATATGCTTAGAGGTGAGGGGATTGTGTAGTGATAGGATGTGTGATCCTTAGTAGTCTGCAAAGACTTTGTGTGCATTCCAGAGTGTTCTGGCATGCACACTCACATCTTAGGGTCATGGGAAGAGGTCGTCTCTTCTCTTGCTGATATATGGTATAGCAAACTCATTTATATCTGTTTTAGTATAAGTGTCTTTTGTTTAGCTGGACTGCTGGACTTATAGACCAGCAAGTTTAGGGAAGTCGTTTATGGGGTCACATTCTGCCCCCCCCCCCACGCACACACACATACATACCTACACACACACACACACACAGACGGTACTCTTTGTTCACATGTGAACCTATGTTAATGAGCCTATGCATATTCACGTAACCTTAATAAAAGAGCAGTGTTACGAGGGAGCAGAAAAGAGCAACTGGGGTCAAGCGAAGGAACAGCGTTTGTCCAGTTGGTCTTCCTCGTATACGAGAAACATAAAGGACTTTGCCTGCTTGTGTCTTGCTTTACCGTGTAGTAGAATCATCTGAACATTCCAGCAAATAGGTTTATGCTACAAACCTATCAGTGGTAGACAAGTAGAAGAAAATGGCCGTAGTGATCGATGTAGCAGTTCCAAATGACGGCAACATCATGAAGAAGGAACACAAGGAACTTGAGAATTACTAAGGGCTCAGAGTAGAGCTGGAGAAGATGTGGAGGGTGAAGGTAACAGTGTGTGTATATATATATATATATATATATATATATATATATATATATATATATATATATATATATATATATATATATATATATGCTTTATTTATAGGCTATAAATAAAACAATGTATGAAAAGTTGGACATTTGTAATGCATTTGTAATGCATAAGCTTGTCCTTGTTTTTTTAAAGTTTTTTTAATTATTATTATTTTATGATGATTATTATTGTTATTTAGTATGGTAGTTATCCAAGTTTTATTTTACACTGAAAATGTACACAATGCATAAGACCACACCACCTAAAATGGAAACCAAATAAAAACTCCTGATGAAATAAGATATGAACCCGAGTGCAAAAAAGCCAGGATACATTTAACAATAAAATCTTGCTACCTTATTAAAATTCTATACTAGATTAATAGAAGTTGGCTGATCATTGTCATTGTTAGCTGCAACTTATGATCCATTAGCTGTAACTACTAAATCCTCAAGTAAAAGAGGCTGAAAAATGATGTAACCGACTTTCACAGTTCAGCTCCCTCAAGGTTGAAGCAAACCAAAAAAACTCTTCTTCAGTCCACATACATATGATTCACTATAAGCATTTGATTGATGAGTGTACTTGTATTTGAAGTTCTGATATCTTTAAAAGAATAATACCTAACACAGGTTGCATTTTAGTACAATTTTGATTTTATGTCGTCATATAAACTGGTTATGCTGCTATATTTGTTTTGTAGTATTTTTATTTTTTTAATTCATGGATGAGGAGTTAAATACCACATATGTAACTCTAGATGGATACATTGAGGTTAACAAGTACAGATATGTTTATTTTTGTATTATCTTTACATTATACATTATAATAATATGCAGTAATTCTACCATCGTGTATGTGATCTGGATTCATAAAAACCTTCATGAGCCTATGTACATTTTCATTGCAGCTTTGCTACTTAACTGTCTCCTTTACAGCACAAATATTTATCCAAAACTTCTGATTGACTTTTTATCTGAAAAACAAGTCATAACATATTCAGCCTGTCTCTTTCAGTTTTTTATGTTTTACACTTTAGGCAGTTCAGAGTTCTTTCTCTTGGCAGCCATGGCTTATGACAGATATGTGGCTATTTGTAAACCTCTTGAATATCCAACTATCATGAACAAAACCACTGTGATCATTTTCCTGGTCGTATCTTGGCTTATACCTGCTGTTCATATTGCAATCCAAGCAATAGCGAGTGCTGAAGCAACATTGTGTAACTTTAATTTAAAGGGAATATTTTGTAACAATGCAGTTTACACTCTTCACTGTCAAAGATCAAGATTAATTACCGTCTTTGGTGTGGTTGCATTACTAGATCTTGTAATACTTCCTATGATCTTCATAGTTTTCACATACACAACAATATTTATTGTTTCTTATCAAAGTTGTAAAGAAATTAGGACGAAAGCTGCAGAGACCTGTTTACCCCATCTGTTAGTTTTAATCAGTATTTCCTGTTTAAGTATCTATGATGTAGGCATAGCTCGAGTGGAATCAGATTTTCCAAAAGTTGCTCGATTACTAATGACATTACAATTATTGCTCTATCATCCATTGTTTAATCCATTCATTTATGGGCTCAAAATGAAGGAAATTTCTAAACAGTTAAAAAGATTATTTTGTCATGCCACAATCATTACGTGTATTAATGCTAATGTGCCTTAATTGTTATGTAATCAGTTTGCTGAAGTTACTCAAAACGTTTTTCATTCAACATAATCAAAAAGTAAAACATAAAAATGTCATTTTTACTCATTTAATTATTCATAAATTATTGCTATTCTTTTTCGCAGGTATAGTTCATATTGATAATAGGACAAACTTCCTCAACAAGTTTTTCTTTAGTTTCTTATAATTACAAGTCTAACAGAGTAATCAATCTTTTTAAAGAAAACATATTTAAGCAAAATAAATGACATTAGTTTTAATTCATTTCACACATTTATTTTTTTAAGTTGTATGTTGCAGTGCTCCGTACAATGCTCATCTAACCAGGATGTAATATCGACAGTTTCAGAGCTACAGAGTTTTGGTTACAACCTAGGTGCTTTGGAGAAGCCATTAATGAAAAATGTATGCAGTTGTTTTAACATAAACATATTCATTCTGCCATAGGTAAAATGATAGGTAATTAAATCAATTTTCAAATTAATGTCTTTAAACTTTTATATTTCTTCATTTTTACATTATTGCTAATTCTTATTTACGATATGCTAGTGGAACATGGGTGGGTTCAGAATCTTCCCCATAATATCAAATATGGTATCAAGAATTTCCCTGGTTAATATGTATCAAGTTTGAAATTGTAGTATTATAACAACCCAATTAGTCATCATAGCTGTTATTTTATCAGACCGATTACCTTACCGTAATTATCTTAGAGATTCATATGATATTTTAATGTGTAGAGAGAGATAATGAAAATTTATTTTTCCTTAGTGTATTGATCACCTGTTCTGACAATAACACATATATAACAGGCTTATTTGAACCATAGTGGGACAGACACTCATCACAGCAAGACCACCCTAGAACATAATAATCTGCAAAACATATCCCTCTTTGGGTATGACTGTTATTGCTTTACTGCTTTCAAGGAGTAGATGCTGTGTATGTTCTGTCACGGTTCTGGGTCAGTTTGACCCAGTATTTTGAGTTGTTATGTTTTTGGTGTGTTTTTGCATTTTGGATTCTTTTCTTATTATGATGATAATGATGATTATGACTCTATGTTTCGGTTATTCTTGTTTAGGGATTAGTTCGTAGGTTTTTGTGTTCTCATGTTTATTGCAGGTTTAGTTCAGTGTCTAGTCTGTCTCTCTGTGTCGTGTCTGCGTGTTTGTTTAGTGGTGTTTTGTTTCCTGTTTTACTCTGAAGGTTCATGTTCCCGTCTTATGTCAGTGTTTCTAGCTTTGTTCCTCCTGTCTCATTAGGTCTTATTCCTCCCAGCTGTGTTCCCCTTCTGTCTCTAATTCCTTGATGACTGCCTCAGTGTATTTAAGCCCAGTGTGTCTTTGTGTCAGTGTCAGATCGTCTGTTATCCTCACCTCGTATTTTCGTAGTTTCCCTTATTGTGACACTGTGTTTCATAGCCTGCTTAGTTACTCTGTGTTTATAGTTTTTTCCATAGTTCCTTCACAGAGTGTCTTAGCCTTTTTAGTTTACACAGTGTTCTCTGTCTTCTTAGTTTTCCCAGTTTCAGTGTTCCCTAGTGTTTTTGTTATGCCTTCAGCCACAATAAAGGCTTGCCTTATTTTGGAAACCTAGTTCTGTCTCCACCGTGTCTGCTCTTGGGTCTACCTCATTCTTCACACCGGCGCGCCCCGCCGTGACATGTTCCAAGGAAGAACCGAGGTATAAACCATCAACACTTTATATGGAAATGATAAGTTGTGCTACAAGTTATGAGAGTTGTGTGTCTGTGTACCTGACTGTATAAGGGAAGCCCAGCTCTGCTTCCGCTTTAGAGACGCTGGCTTGACTTTGGCTGACTGGACTCTCTCTCTTGCTGCAAAGTGAATAAAACTCACTTCAAAGACACTCATCAAGTGTTTGTATTTTATTTTTAAAAAACTTCCACGACAAGATATAGGTGAATATTCATATCTGTGCATTCCCAGGTGCTGCCAGCTAAATCTAAGTTTTATCACTCCCACTTTTCCATTCAAGCAATCTCCACCACCAGCATCTTGGCTCCGAGGGGTCCTGCTGAAGAATATCTGAATATAATAACCTTTTTGTGTTGACTGTCAAGTTTACTTTATTTATATAGCACAATAATTAACAGAAGTTGACCAAAAGAAAAAAGAACACTTACATTTACATTCCAAGTCTTAAAGAAACCCAGTTCCTAAATATATGGCAAGCTGACTTGTCTGTTTTATTGTGTTAACTATTTCTTGTGGAAGTGATTTAGTTGTCATTAAAATGTGCTCAGAATTTTCAAATTGATGATGATTTATTTGATAAATCAAGACACACGGCTCTCTGCCATATAAGTTAAAAGTATCAAAATCAGTACTCAGTATCAGTAATGCTGAACCTGTATTTACTTTGCAGTGTTGCAGACCACTAGGAGCCAAGCTTCTCATTTGACTGTGATGAAACGTCTGTGTGCTGGCAGGAGAGGACCCAAACACAAACTCATGGAAAACGGGACTTAACTCAAAATACAGCTTTATTACTGAATGGGGGAAAAGGCGATACAAGACAATGCTAAACTAAACTGGGAAATTCTAATGCTAATCTAATCTAATTACTCAGGGAAACACGGGGAGAGACACGCAGCCATGAGGGAGGACCAAACTGAGAGAGACGTTGACCTAAATACACAGAGGGATGACAGGGACGTGAGGACACGCACTGCCAATACGAATAACCATAACGAGACAGGGGAAGCTAGACTAAACGGAATGAACATGAAAACATGGGACCTTTACAATAAAAAAGGAAACATGATGTGTAAGTGGAGGAGAAGCAGGCTAGATGGAGCACGGGAAAACGAGGGAGAGCACAGACATGGCGGGCTCTGGAAACATGATGGATTAAAACACAAGGATGGGAAACAAGGCACAAGGACTCACACAACTAAATAAACACAGATGCACAAGGGGAGACAGAGGGCAAAGACACAAGGGGAAATCTAATAAACCTGTCATGATTCGGCTGTGTGGCAGGCAGGAATGGACCCAAACGCAAACTCAGGGGGACAGAACTTAAACTCAAAAGAACAGCTTTATTGCTGGGAAAACAGATCATACCAACAATACAAAACTAAACTAAACTGGGAAAAACTAATTATAATGTGCACCAGGAGATACAGGGAGAATCACACAGCTATGAGGGAGAACGCAACACAGAACTGAGGGAGACGCGGACATAAATACACAGAGGGTCAACGAGGAAAGTAGTAGCACATGGGGAACACAGCTGACACTGATAATCATAGCAAGACATGGCAGGAGTAACACAACACTGACTCATGCTGACGGGAGACTGTCAAAGTAAAACAGGAAGTACACAGGGGTGCAGACAGGGGGGCAGGAGAGAACACGGAGAGAGCACAGACATAACGGGCTGGGGAAAACATGGGATAAAACATAAGGAGGAGAAACAAGGCATCGGGACTCACAGATGCGTGGACACACATGGAGTAAGGTCACGAGGGGAAATCTCATAAACAAAACTGAACAACCTAGGAATCACAGAATAAATAAAGAACAGAATACAAAAACACAAAAAAACTAAGAACGCTGGGTCAAAAGGACACAGGACCATGACAAAACCATAGTGAACAGAATAACCTAGGAACCAAATAATACAGAATGATCAAAAATATATGAAAACTAAAAAAAACTGGATCAAAAGACCCAGGACCATGACATTAACCCTCTGGGGTCCAGGGTATAATTGGCCACTTTTCACTACTTTTGATTTCATCTCAATATTTCTATGGCATTATTTTAGTGCCTCTATTCTGAGCGCACCTAAAAAAAAATTGCAAGCGCAAATGTTGCATGTTGAGGAGAAAATTATTTTGCCAAACAAAATTCATTTCTGTGTACAAGAAATATATTTTAGTGTTTGCGATTGTCATTACACACAATAACAGCATTTTGTCCAAAACTCAAATGAGGCAGTGGCAGAGGAATGCAGAATGGCGGAGTTTAAAATATTAGTCTTTCTGGATCATGAAATAAACTGATGTTGCCGTATAAACTTCAAATATCTGCTCAGTTTATCAAGACATCACATATTTGCCAGAGTGCTCTAACTTTTTCGGAGATGCCTGCTACCCACCAGCTGACCCCAAAGCTGGACTGGAATCGGGCATACAAACGCAATTTGTCCTGTACTTCTGCTAGAATGAAAAACAGAAAAGCTGGAGTTATTCTGTGTCTTTACGCTGCACAGCTGCCTCTTCTTCTTTCATTCTCCCCCCTCCTACTCCTGTTGCTACTTCAATCATGAAACTAGTCAATGATCAGCTGATCAGCTTTTTTCTTTTGTTTGTTTATCGCCCACTTTGCACCAGAAAGAGGAAACCAGCGGATGTCGCGCTAAACAACAGCAGCACATTTAAGCAGCTGTTGTTAGAATTAATTTAATATTACTTTCTAGTATCAGCTGATGTTTACTGGAGCCACAGCTGTAAAAGCTGCTTGTCATGATATGGGTTTGGATATCTGGTGAGAGGGAAACACGAAGGTGAAATCAAGAGATGTCCTTAAGTGGTCATCTGATGTAAACTGTTTAGAACTCATACATATATACCAACAAGACAGTGTACATCACTGTCACAAAAGCGTTTGTTTTCATCCAAAGGCTTTATGGTTTTTCCTATAATACCTTGTGGCCACTCTCTAGTCAAAATGCCCGGACCGATTTTTTGTCCCAGTCAAGCTGACCAGGTGGTCAAGGTGTGGACTCACGGTCTCTTGCTTCTACAGCCGAACAGAGCAGGTGGGCTAAAACTTTGTTATCGGTAAGCTGAAGAAATTAATCTCTAACGAGTTAAAATACCATCAGACTTTATGCTGCTTCCTGCTTAATTTTTTGATGTCAATCAGTTGTTTTACAATACAGTGGAACCTGGACTTACGAATACCCCATTTAACGGAAAATTCAAGTTACGACGGCACTTAACAGCAAAATGCCCGTGTAACGAAAACCGCTGGCTCTGATTGGCTGATCCTAGAATGCCTACAATGCCCACAATGCCTTCCAAATCATGTGACAACCCCCTTGGCTTTCGTACTTGCGCTTCGCTGTTCCACTTGAACGACGTATTGTTGTTGCAGTTAGCAGTTAGCAATTAGCAATTAGCCTATAGCCTATCGTTCACTCAAAAAGCGCGATGGGTGCTTCGACTAATTTCGTAAGTCGGGGTTCAACTGTACTCAGTATTGAATACTTGGAGGTAATTTTTAGTGTATTTCCACTTGTACTAGTAGGCCTATGATACAAGCGGGATTAAGCACATCTATTCTAATACTCCTATTCGTGGACTGAGTCCTTGTGTTTACATGTTATTGAAATTATTTGCACTTTGTTCGGTTTCTGATAAGCGTTTGTGTATTGCTCCAACAATGACTTTATATCTGATGGATCTAATGAATGTTTACCATGAAAAGTGAATTATATGGTGACTATAATTCCTGAATGTTTGAAGCCTTGTAGATAATCTTTAACATTGCTGCAGGTTACAACTAAATTTTGAAGACTGATACTTTCAACTTTGAAACTTGATATCTTAATGTTGTTCAACATGACTGAACTGATAATGATTGAATTGATGATAGCTGATCGGAATAGTAGTTACTGCAGTGTGACACTACTGTAGTTTAATTTGTGAGAGTTATTCCTAAATTGTTCGTGACATATATTGGACCATTGTTTATAGGTCAGGTTTTTATATGGGACAAATCCAAAGACCAGGTCAGCGATTCCAGAACCCAGAGTGTTCCGGTGTTCACTGGACGGCGAGACAACCCAAGATCCTAGGAGACGATATACATACACACGCACAATCATTTGCACATTGATCGACTACAATCCTCTACTGTACAAGTAGTACGGTAGGACAAACAATCACACACACACACTCCTCATCGGACGGACTCTATTGCAATACACCCGTTTGTCATGGGCCCCACCGTTACCATTTGGACTTAAAAAAGACTAATTCTTTACTTGTGCACAATTTTATTTTATTCTATTTTTTTGCTACTTTGGGGGAATTTTTTATTTTTGAAGATCTGTTAAAACCTGTTGTAATTCTGTGTTGTTAAAAAAATAGTTGCTGGTCCGTTTGTGTATCCACCATGCTTCATCTGTGTGTTCTCCCTGCTGTCATCCGTCGTCATTCTCCACTGATCATCCTCCTTCATGATCATGTCCTGGTTTGTGTTCACTAGTTTAGTTGTTCTCAGTTTAGATAGCCTTCTGTTCCTTTTGCCGTTTGCCCATTTTTATTTTGTGTTTAATAAACCACCTTCACACCTTTAGTGCCTGCGTTTGGATCCTCCTTTTCTTTCTTCCACACGGCTCACTCAACTCGCCGTGACAGTACGGACCAGCCAGATATGGATCCAGCGGCATTCAACCCACCCAGCGAGCTTCAGGAGGCCGTTATCGACTCCGCTTCAAGGTTAATCAATCTGTGGGTAGAGCATGAGGAAGGAGCGTTTCTCTATGCTGTGGAAGACAAGCTGCAACAACTTATTTCCGGTTACCCCTGGTTATTGGGCTCACTGCACCCGCTCGTACAGAATTTTGTTCTTCACAAGCTTCACCTTCACCCTCCCGCCGCTACCGCTCGCCCACTCGCTTCGATGGAGGACGTGCCGTCCGACTCGCCGGACAAGGAGTTTCCCGGCCCGTCGGAGCCGTCTCCAAGGAGGAAGCGACGTTTGCGCCGCCGGCGCGGCACTCCACAGCCAGATGGTTTTGCTGGGTACTACAGACGTTTTGTCCAGGGATATTCAGCCATTGTCAAGCCGTTGCATGATCTCACTGCTGGTTATTCACCTTCCCAGAGGAAACTGAGACGAACTGTAAAGCCAGAGAATTACCTCAACCCCAAAGAGCCATTTGGAAGACAATGGACGCAAATGTGTCAACAAGCTTTTGAGTCCATTATTGACAAACTTACTTCTGCCCCAGTTCTGGCATTTGCTGATCCCAGAAAACCATACACACTCCACACTGATGCCAGTGCCACAGGTCTTGGTGCGGTGCTGTATCAAGAGCAGGATGGAAAAAACAGAGTTGTAGCATATGCCAGCAGAGGTCTTTCCCGGAGTGAGTCAAAGTATCCCGCCCACAAATTGGAGTTTCTTGCTTTGAAATGGGCGGTGACTGAAAAATTCCATGACTATCTTTATGGTGCTCAGTTTACAGTTGTGACAGACAGCAACCCATTAACATACCTCTTATCATCAGCAAAACTTGACGCTACCGGTTACAGGTGGCTTTCAGCTTTGTCCACTTTCACCTTCAAATTAATCTACAGAGCAGGAAAGCAGAACTCGGATGCTGATGGTTTGTCTCGCCGACCTCATGGTGAACTGTCTGATGATCCTCTGTCACAGAAAGAACGTGAGCGAATCTGGAGATTTGCATGGCAACATCTCAATCAACCAGATTATGTCTCTATTGACCACCATACCGTCAAAGCAGTTTGTGACCGTCATCTGGTGTACAGTTCAAGCACTGATCCTGATCTTGCTCTGGTGTTATCCATGTCTGTCAATGTCAACAGTCTGCCTGACAGTTTCACGGACGACATCCAGTTCACCTCCATGGTACTCCCCCGAATCTCAACAGCTGACCTTGCAGCCAAACAACGCCTCAACCCTGTCATTCGGCATGTCATAGCTCAGGTTGAGCGAGGAGAGTCACCACCGCCATTCCTGAGGGAAGAACTTCCTGATTTACCTCTATTACTGCGAGAAGTAAATAAACTGGAGCTCTATAACACCCTTCTCGTCAGGAATAGACAAGTGGGAAGTGACTTCACATACCAGCTAGTGCTACCCGAGGAATATCGACCAGTTGTACTACACCACCTACATGATCAAATGGGTCACATGGGAATTGACAGAACACTAGACTTGGTCCGTTCCCGGTTTTATTGGCCTAAGATGACGAGTGATGTGGTCAATAAAATAAGACACTGCGAAAGATGCGTGAGACGCAAATCTCCATCTGAACGAGCCGCACCTCTGGTCAATATCAGAACCTCTCAACCCATGGAACTGGTGTGTATGGATTTTCTCTCTGTGGAACCAGATCGTGGAGTCAAAGACATACTTGTCATAACTGAACATTTCACAAAATATGCCATTGCTGTGCCAACACCAAACCAGAAAGCCAGGACTGTTGCCAAATGTTTATGGGACAACTTTCTTGTGCATTATGGTATCCCAGAACGCTTGCACAGTGACCAAGGCCCTGACTTTGAATCCAGAATCATCCGAGAGCTTTGTGAAATGGCTGGGATCCACAAAATAAGAACCACTCCATACCATCCAAGAAGCAATCCTGTTGAACGGTTTAACCGAACATTACTGGATATGATAGGAACACTCACAGCTCAACAGAAATCTCATTGGAAAGATTTCGTAAAACCCCTGGTGCATGCATGCAATTGCACAAGAAATGATGTTACAGGTTTCTCACCATATGAGCTTATGTTTGGCCGCCAACCTCGCTTACCGGTGGACTTGGCCTTTGGACTACCCCTTGCCAAAGAAGGATCAACATCCCACACACAATATGCGGAAAAACTAAAGTCCCACCTAGAAGAAAGTTACAAGCTGGCCATCGAAAACTCGTAACAAAACGTAACAAAAACAGATTTGATAAAAATGTCACTGCGTCACAGCTGAATGTTGGAGACAGAGTTCTTGTGAGGAAAGTGCGGCTAAGAGGCAAACACAAGCTTGCAGATAAATGGGAGTCATCTGTGTACATTGTAGTGAAGAAAGCCGGCACTCTTCCTGTGTATACAGTTCAACCCGAAGGCCAAGACAAGCCCCTGAGAACTTTACATCGAGACCTCCTACTGCCCTGTGGGTATTTACCACCTTCTGAAAAGGAAATGGTTACTAAGCAGAAGAGAAAAATGCCTGTCTTACCCCTGTCTCCTGTACGTGCTGATGCTAATGGCAATGACGAAGAGGAACTCATCTCATACCTACCTGTTCCTTTCTCTGCTGAACCTGTCACCTTCACAACAACAATTGACTTACCCAATACTCTGCAACCTGTTCCACTTATCAACCAGCCCGATGTCCCTGTAGTATTGGCTACAGAGGTAGAGAACGCTATTCTCTCAGAGGAACCTGTACCTGTTGAAGAGGAACAAGTTATTGCTAACGGAACTTTGGAAGCTGGCTTTGAGCAATTTGATCTTGGAGAAACTTCTCATGATGAAGAAAGTCTGTCTTCTGATTCAGAAGCATCCAGAAATAACTTGTCACAACACTCACCTACTGAATCAGAGCCTCTGATTCCTGAGGCAGAACCACCCTTGAGGCATTCAACCCGCCCCAGGAATCCTCCTGATCGGCTGCAGTACATCAAGCCTGGTAAGCCTCTGTTAAAGAGCGTTCAGACCTTTCTGCATGGGTTAAGTTCTGTCTTCTCCTCGCTCTTCAAGACGATGAAGAAGAGGAGACGATGCCTTCACACCTCAGCAACCAGTCATTCGCTGCCAGCCTAGTCCATGTACGAGGACGTCCATGAGATTAGGGGGGGGAGAGTGTAACCACGGTAACTTCTGACCCCACTTCTGCCAGTCCCTTTATTGTGGCGGGAATAAACCCTGTATAAGTTCCGGGTAAATCAGCTGCATGTTCCCTGCTCTTCTAGCTGCTGTTGTCCCTGTGGTTGGCGTACTTGTCAGATATCGACAAATTTTACACTACAGACCAGTTGACAGCGTGCAATAACCCGGCCGATTCATTCATCTTTACACTACCTCACAATCGACTCAACGGTGAGTTATTTGTTTGTTTTGCTTTGTCACAATTAATGAAAATGCAGAGCCGCGATCGCACATCCTAAAACGCCGGTAAGCTAATGCTAGGCTAGCGACAGTAAATCAAATCAAATCAAATCAAATCACTTTTATTGTCACATCACATGTGCAGGCACACTGGCACAGCACATGCGAGTGAAATTCTTGTGTGCGAGCCCCACAAGCAACAGAGATGTGCAAACACAACAACACAAACGAGCAAAATACAAGAATGGCCAACCTGAAACTAATAAATATATGTACAATATATAATAGTGTATGCATTTCTGGATGTGTATACTAAATATTTTCCTACGTGTGTGTGTGTGTGTGGTGTGTGTGTGTATGCACATTTTTACAAATTAAATAGTTAAAAAAAAATTAAAAAAATAAATAAATAATAATAATAATAATAATAATAATAATAAAATATATAAAATATACAGAGTTGAATATGTGCAAAACAAGTGGCATTTATATACAGTGTGGAGTGCATAATGTTAAAGTTCCAGTAGTGAAGCTGAGGTGTCTATGACGTGTTCAGCAGTCTGATGGCCTGATGGAAAAAGCTGTCTCTCAGTCTGCTGGTACGGGACCGGATGCTGCAGAACCTCCTTCCTGATGGAAGTAGTCTGAACAGTTTATGGCTGGGGTGACTGGAGTCCTTGATGATCCTCCCCGCTTTCCTCAGGCAGCGCTTCCTGTAGATGTCTTGGAGGGAGGGAAGCTCACCTCCAATTATCCGTTCAGAGCACCGCACTACTCGCTGGAGAGCTTTGCGGTTGTAGGCGGTGCTGTTGCCATACCAGGTGGTGATGCATCCAGTGAGGATGCTCTCAATGGCACAGTGATAGAAGGTCCTGAGGATGCGGGGGCTCATGCCGAATCTTTTCAGTCTCCTGAGAAAGAAGAGGCGCTGCTGCGCCTTCTTCACTGTTTTGTTTGTGTGTACTGACCACGTAAGATCCTCAGCCAGATGTACTCCAAGGAACCGGAAGCTGCTCACTCTCTCCACAGCAGCGCCGTTGATGGTGATGGGGGTGTGTACTTCTCTGCACCTCCGGAAGTCCACTATCAACTCCTTTGTCTTTGCGACGTTGAGGGTGAGATGGTTGTCTTGACACCAGTGGGTCAGGGCGCTGACCTCCTCCCTGTAAGCTGTCTCATCACTGTTGGTGATAAGACCCACCACTGTAGTGTCGTCCGCAAACTTCACAATGATGTTGGAGCTGTTAGTGGCTGTGCAGTCGTAGGTGTAGAGTGAGTACAGGAGAGGGCTCAGTACACACCCCTGTGGAGCACCAGTGTTCAGTGTGATGGGGGATGAGGTGATGCTGCCCAGTCTGACCACTTGGCGTCTGTCAGACAGGAAGCTAAGGATCCAGCTGCAGAGGGAGCTGCTCAGTCCTAGATCCTGCAGTTTCCTGTCCAGCTTCGAGGGAACGATGGTATTGAATGCTGAGCTGTAATCTACAAACAGCATCCTCACATACGTGTCTCTCTTCTCCAGGTGTGACAGGGCAGTGTGTAGTGTCAGGGCTATGGCATCATCAGTGGACCTGTTGTGGCGGTATGCAAACTGTAGAGGGTCCAGTGAGTCGGGTAGTGCAGAGCAGATGAAGTCCCTGACCAGCTTCTCGAAGCATTTGCTTACGATGGGGGTCAGGGCTACAGGTCGCCAGTCGTTCAATGAGGAGATGGTGGAGGATTTGGGTACAGGGACGATGGTGGCCATTTTGAAGCAGGCTGGGACTACAGACAGAGAGAGGGAAAGGTTGAAGATGTGTGTGAACACTCCAGCCAGCTGAGCCGCGCATGACCTGAGGACGCGGCCGGGAATCCCGTCCGGACCAGTAGCTTTGCGTGCGTTCACCTTCCTGAAGCACTTCCACACATCCTCCTCAGACACAGTGTGCGCACTGACGTCATCCGCGGTGCGCACACTGTCCGGTCTCATGGTGTTCGCTGTGTCGAATCTAGCGTAGAATACGTTTAGATCCTCACATAGAGAGGCCGTGGTCTGCGGTGTGCTGGTTTTCCCTCTAAAGTCTGTGATCGTGTTTAGTCCCTGCCACATACTCCGAGGGTTGTCAAACTGTTGCTCCACCCTGTCCCTGTACTCACGTTTGGCTGCTTTGATCGTCTTCCGGAGTTGGTAATGTGCGTGTTTGTAGTCCGATGTGTTCGCGGAGGCAAAGGCGGTGTTCCGTGCCGCGCGAACATCTCCGTTAATCCAGGGTTTTTGATTTGGGAAGGATTTGACTGTTCTGGATGGGACGACATCTTCCACGCATTTCCTGATAAATCCACAGACTGAGTCTGTGTATTCATCAATGTCTCTGGCGGCCACGTGAAACATTTCCCAGTCCGCGTGATCAAAACAGTCCCGCAGCGCAGACTCCGATTGGTCCGTCCAACAGTGCACCGCCCTCCGGGTTGGAGCTTCCTGTTTCAGCTTCTGCCTGTAGGCGGGCAGGAGCAGGATGGAGCAGTGATCTGATTGGCCGAATGGGGCGCGGGGGAGGGCTTTGTACGCATCCCGGAAAGAGGTGTAACAGTGGTCGAGTAGCCGGTTTCCACGTGTGTTGAAAAGGATGTGCAATTACTAGTTTTATTTATTGAATATTGTTGCTTTTGTTTATTCCATTATGGCCGAATGTTGACTTAACGTATCTAGAGTTGAACGAGTGATTTGAATTTTGTAGTTTTGTCCGTTTTGGATGTTTTTTGTTACTTTTCTGATGAAATGCCAAAACGGCCTATGAGATTTTGCATTGAGTTAAATTCCACTGAGATTATTGAATCTGTTGCGCAACACCTGTGATTAAATGAGTTTTGTAAATATATTTGATTAACTTTGGATAATGTTTATTAGCTTTATTGCTGATATACTTTGATGGGACCCATGAGAATGTTTTTCTATAATAGTATTTTGAATGAAATTCATTATAAGAGATGATTGTTTATTGATTGTTGTATGAAACATGGCATTAATTACTTGTCTTTGTTATTTATGGATTTATGTATTTTGTCACGGCAGTAGAATGCTGTTTCATTTTCTTCTGTGATAATTTATGTTTTTGACCTTGTTTAGGTCAGGTTTTTTTTTTCTCCCGCGATCAGCCCTGATCAGCGCGGGATGGCGAGCCACCCGACCACCGCTACGTTGCAGTAGGAATCGTAAACCTATGGACTGAATTAAACTGTTGACACATGACCTATCACAGGTCCATGGAACTAAACTAAATCTCATACTGGATCACACCTCATCCCACCTCCTTTTGGAACCTAATAAGCTGTTTTGTATTGTCAACATTATTTTTGTTTGTGATATATATGCATATTTTTTTAGCTTTTTGTACATCTGTCTATACATTTCTCAAAAATATATATATTTTGAGCTCTACTTTGGTTTCCTGTGCTTTATTCACACACTCAGGCTCCATAGTCGAAACTAATTCTGATAGCTCATTGTCTATGAAGCTGCAGTCAGGTGCCCTGGTCCTTTAACCGCGTTAGATGGGACATATAAGCAGCCGGCTGTGGTGAGTGAAAGGGACACTTTTTTTGCTGCGTCAGGTTCTGTGACTGTGTTTTCTGGAGCTATTTTTTGTGTGTCTTCTGAAGATAACAATGATTTTTCCGTCGCACCCATCGCCACTGTTCCAAAGACTGCCTTTGCTGAGCCCGCATTCAGGGTTAATGACTGTGTTCACGCTATTGTTTCTAAACCTGGAGTTACTGAGTTTAGCACTACGAGTTTAGGGAATGACTATGTTAGGGGAGCCTTTTCGTCTGCATCGGTTCCTTACGGTAAAGCAATAAACTTCCCTGAAACAGTTTTTCCTGACCATATCCCCCCATCCACACCTTCACCACAATTCAATGTGGGGTCTGTAACACAGTTAGCAGTACAGTTATTAGTTCAGTCAGCAGCCCAGCTGCCCTCAGTTCAGTATGCAGCCCAGCTGCCCTCAGTTCAGTCAGCAGCCCAGCTACCCTCAGTTCAGTCAGCAGCCCAGCTGCCCTCAGTTCAGTCAGCCACTCCATCACCTGTTACACCTCCGCTACCATCATCTTCGCTACCTGTAGTTCAGTTGCCACTAGTTCAGCAGCCCACCCACTCGTTCATCCAGTCACCATCCTCACCATCTCATTACGAGCAGGGAACACACTTCATCATTACATCTGCTGGTTCTTTTACAGTTTCTTTTACAGAGACAGTTACTCCCTCTAGGGTCTCACCAGAGGCTGGGTGTCAGTCACCAGCCAACTCTGGACCCCTAGAGGTCAAGACGCCAGTGCCAGCAGCTCCACCGGACAACTCACCTAAATAGTCTCGGCTCTCAGCACCCCTGAGAATTCAAGTGAGTTCACCCATCCGCCTCCGTCCTCTGCTGAGTATGTTGGGGAACACTTTCAGCTCTTCAAGGACTGCAACCCACTGTTGCTGCCTGAGTCTAACCACTGTGCTGCTCAGTCCCAGCCAGTGTCCGCACTGCCAGAGGTTTCCGTACCTGCTGCTTCAGTGTCTGTCTCCACTGGAGGGCCTGAGAAGCCCTTCCAGCCTCAAGTGTCGTCTGCTGGAGGGCCCGAGGAGCCCGTCCAGCCTCATGCCACGTCTGCTGGGGGGCCCGAGAAGCCCGTCCAGCTTCATGCCTTGTCTGCTGGGGGGCCAGAGGAGCCCGTCCAGCCTCAAGTGTCGTCTGCTGGAGGGCCCGAGGAGTCTGTCTAGCCTCATGCCACGTCTGCTGGAGGACCCGAGAAGCCCGTCCAGCCTCATGCCTTGTCTGCTGGGGGTCCTGGAGGACCCAGCAAGCACATCCTCGCGTCAGCTGGAGGGTCCGGGGAAGTTTGTTCAGCCGTCACCTGCTGAATCATCCCCTGCGACTTCTACACCGTCACCGGCAGCATCCACATCTCCGCCTGCAGCATCACCGTCAACTGCAGCATCACCGTCAACTGCAACATTACCGTCAAGTGCAGCATCACCGTCTGCAGCATCACCATCGTCAGATTCCGCAGCCATCCCGCTGCCGTCAGGTTCCGCAGCCGTCCCGCTGCCGTCAGGTCCAGCCTCTGTGTCTTCATCCAGCCTCGCCTTTCCTGGTCCAGCTTCAGCCTCGCCTTCGCCTGGTCCAGCTTCAGCCTCACCTTTGCCTGGTCCAGCTACAGCCTCGCCTTTGCCTGATCCAGCTTCAGCGTCTGGTCCTGCCTCGTCTGGTCCTGCGGATGCCACACCGTCATCAGTTCCAGCTCGTCCTGTTCCGCTTCACCTCTGCCGGCCGCTTTCCCGGTCTCTAGCTGAGCATCATGGCCGTCGAGGCCAGCCTCCTGAGACAGTTTGTTGCCGTCACTGGTATCGTGGCCAGCCTCCTGAGACAGTTCGTTGCCGCCGCTGGCATCGCAGCTGACCTCCAGACCTGCTCTGTTTCCACCACTGCCTTCCGCGTGGCCGGCTTCCTGATTTGTTTTGTCTGCGCCGCCCCCATTGCCGTGTGCACGGTCGGCCCCAAGAACTGTTTGCCCGTCGCCGACGTTGCTGTCCGCACGGCCGGCCCCCTGAACTGTTTTGGCTCTTGTGCTGTCCCTCCCTCTCTGTCTTTCACTCAATAGACACGCACACCACCACCATCAACTTTGCTAAATTGCTAATGAAAAACGTTGATCAGGCAGCTGTGATTGAGTAGCAATGTCCATCCAACTATATTCACGGTTGTTGTGGTCATGATGATATTGTGAGGCCACACTGAAAAGGCTCGGATGAGCTTGCCAAAGTTCTACAAGTTGTGCCTCCATCACTTGTGTCCAGATCACACGCTGCACTGCTGTGCTGCCCCATCTTTTCACTTTCATTACTGTGTTTGCACGTGCGCAGTGTGAGAGGCTGCGTTGACACCCTCACAACGGCCAACAGGATTTCAAACAGGTTTGATTTTCTTACGACCAAACGACTGATGATCGGGAGCTGGTCGTGAGGTGTTAATCGCTTCTCGTTACCCCACGTATACTATACGATGCACAACACATGATGAAGGCGAAACTCGGGCCGATCACCAAAATGGTTGCACGACTGAAAAATCGTCTCAAAATGAGCCAAAAATCGCACAGTGTATGCCCAGCTTTAGGGAGATTAGCCTTGATGTAGCCAACAGCCCTCTGTCATTTCTGGTAAGCCAACAAGTCCGACGTTATTCCTGCGACCCCTGTGCTCCAGATCTGTGAGCTTTGTAGCGAGTTGGTCAAGTTGTTTCTTTAGATTGATAGTCAATCGTCTGTCCTCTCGTGCAGCTGCTTGCACTGAATCCACTCGGTCTTGAGTACACTTAGCCACTGTAGCCACTCTCTCGAGTTTGCCGCTAACATCATTTACCACTTCATTGGTCTTTTGAAGCTCTGTGCATAAGTCGTGTAAAGCAGGGACTGAGACAGAGTCCATAGCTTCTCTGACTGCCGAGGCAACTATTGCATTGAGGGACTTTTGTTGTTATTGAAGTGCTAGCTTTAAGCCATTAGCAATAACCTTGTTGAGGTCATCCTTAGTAACGGAGGATTCTTTAAACTTCTTTAAGGGAGAATGAACAATCTCCTTTTTCCATGAGTCTCTGGTTAATGAAGTGTCCATAGTAGGATAGGCCTCAAAATAACTAACTTGTATGACAGGATGCGTGAAAAACTGTGACTATGTGAGCAGAGCTAGAAACTATGCTGGCGAAGGGTCACGTCACAAACTTAATTTCTTAATTGCTGAAAATGCATGACAATTTCTGTCCAGTCATACTTGTCCAATAATTTGAACATCACAATCAAAAAACAGGACATGCTCAGATGAAAATGGTTTTGCAGATTTGCAGTCATCAAGTGAAATTTTTTTAAGGTATGGGTAAAAAATTCCTAGCAGTAACATGCTTGTTGACAATAGATTTTAACCATAAGAAATTTTTTAAAAAGCACTTCGTCATGGTAAAAGTGCTGTATGAATATGTTATATATTCACAATATGTTATTTTGTGAATAAGACTTCTTGTGGAAAGTGCTTTGACTGCATAGAAGGGTGCTATAAAAGTACTAGTCCATTTATGCTTTGTTAAGGTTTTTAACTATATTACGTTTATAAATAATGAGTTATGGAAAGTTCAAAAGAATTTTCATTTAAAAAAACCTATTTTTTTTAAGTATTGTAAACTTCATGTAGTTGATGGAGGTGATTTTACAATTGGTCATGCTAATTTTAATTACCTTATTTAGCTGCATAAATATATATAACTGAGAAAACAGTTATATATATATATATATATGAGGACGACGGGCATGCGGTTGAGCGTCCCTGAGACGGTTTCTGACAGTTTGTGCAGAAATTGTTTGGTTGTGCAAACCAATTGTTCCAGCAGCTGTCTGGGTGGCTGGTCTCAGACAATCTTGGAGGTGAACCTGCTGGATGTGGAGGTCCTGGGCTGGTGTGGTTACACGAGGTCTGCGGTTGTGAGGCCGGTTGGATGTGCTGCCATATTCTCTGAAACGCCTGTGGAGACGGCTTATGGTTGAGAAATGAACATTCAATGCACGGGCGACAGATCTGGTTGACATTCCTGCTGTCAGCATGCCAATTGCACGCTCCCTCATTGCTTGTGGCATCTGTGGCATTTTGCTGTGAGACAAAACTGCACATTCCAGGGTGGCCTTTTGTTGTGGGCAGTCTGAGGTACACCTGTGCACTACTCATGATGTCAGATCAGCATCCTGATGTGGCACACCTGTGAGGTGGGATGGATTATCTCAATATAGCAGATGTGCCCACTACCACACATTTGGACTGATTTGTGACCACTGTTTGGGAGGGATGGTTATATTGTGTATCTGGAATGAATTTTAGGTCTCTACGTCCATCCCATGGGGAATGGGAGCAGTAACAAAGGTGTTGCGTTTATATTTTTGTTGAGTGTATATATATATATATATGGTCGCCCTTAAATATATATAACTGAGAAAACAGTAAAAAATATTTAAGGGTGACCGTGGCTCAGGGGGTTGGGAAGCGCAACTGTAAGGATAGGTTGCCGGTTCGATCCCTGGGCTCTCTGTCCTGGTCGTTGTGTCCTTGGGCAAGACACTTTACCCTACTGGTGTTGGCCAGAGGGGCCGGTGGCGCGATATGGCAGCCTCGCTTCTGTCAGTCTGCCCCAGGGCAGCTGTGGCTACAACTGTAGCTGCCTCCACCAGTGTGTGAATGTGAGAGTGAATGAATAGTGGAATTGTAATATGCTTTGGGTGCCTTGAAAAGCGCTATATAAATCCAATCCATTATTATTATTATTAAAACAGAAGACACTGTGATGAATATTCATATGCTTGTCAGCATCAAAGAGAGACTTCTACTAATTGATTCATTCTACTAAATTATTTTTATGTGAATATACAATAGTAAATACTAATCTATGACAATAAAGAAGGGAAAATGTGAAATGCAGGCATATGAGATGTTTAGAATTTAAACATTACCAGAAACAGTTTAAGAAATTGTTCGTCTTGTTTTTTATGACCATTTTGTTGTCATTAATAGAAGAACAGAAATGAACATTTACATAAATGTCATGACATTTCTATAAATTTGATCTCTTTTCCTCTGTCTAGTATGTAAAATCAGAGAAAAGGTACTCCATTATCTAGTTTGCATTACAATTTAAAATTATATGCCATACATTTGATAATAGGGCAGTAATACCAGTGTTATTAAACTTGACAACAATATTTTGATATGTTTGAAAATTTCATTCATTTTGAGTCCATATATGATTGGATTTAAAAGAGGATGGAATAAAATTGACTGAAACGTCAATGTCAAACGAAGAGTTTTTGATAGATCAGAATCCAGTCGAACTATAATTATATCAAGGAAAATAAAACAGGAAAAGTTGATTAACACCAGCAGGTGGGGTAAACATGTCTTTACAGCTTTTTTCCTCACTTCTCTACAACAATGATATGATATTCTAATAATCCTGATGTATGTAAAAAGTATGAAAAGCAAAGGTAGAAGGGCAATGTTTATCAACGTGACCATACCATATATAGATATTGCGACCGAGGGCACACACTGAAGCTTGTAAAGTGAATTGTTACAAAAAATTCCTGTCAGGGTAAAGCTACAGAGTTTGACATTCGAATACAACACACCCAGCACTGAGGTTTCAAAAGCAGGTATAAGCCAAGCTAAAATCAGACATACATAAATAGTTATTCTATTCATAATAACTGGATATTGCAGGGGTTTACATATAGACACATACCTGTCATATGCCATTGCTGCCAACAGTAAAAACTCTGACCCAGCTGAGGTGTAATATAAAAATCCTTGGAAAAGACAGAGTGGATATGATATCATCTGTTTTTCAGACAAAACATCAGATAAGAGCTTTGGATAGATAATCATGCTGTAAAGAACAGAGTTGATTAACAAAGCTGCAATAAAAATGTACATTGGCTCGTGAAGGTTTTTGTGAGTCCAAATAAGGCACACTATAGTGGAATTAAAGCAGAGAATCAGAATATATAACGTGGATATAACTACAAAATAAAGATACCTGTATTTGTGCAATTCTGCAAACCCACCAAAAGTTACCAATGTTAGATTTAATTCAACATCCATTGACAAAAACAAAAACGTTACTGAGTATGGAACTATATTACATAAATGGTATTCAAGAATAACAAATGAAAATGCAACTGTTACTGTATTGGAATAATATATTTTCAGCACTACACTAAGAAGGTAAGTGACTGACTATATGGCTTTGTTTTATTAGAAATCTTCCATCCTCTATGGGACTCATTAGGTTCTCCACTAGCATGTAAACAACTTCAGGAAATCTGACCTATAAACATCTGATCTGATGTTTATATCACTGTGCAATTCATTGAATTTGCCCATGCATTGTTTTTAAATCATTGAACTAGTATAGGCTTACTATATACGCAAAAAGTTCGAGTGTATGAAAAAAGGCTAAAGAAACCTCTTGAAAAGGAAACATTTTCTTTTTCTGTTTTCCATATGTGAATGGACATATCTCTCTGGGTTTCCGGACAGAGATCTCGGATGTTGTATTGGTATCAGATCATTTCCCCGAGTGCCCCGATTAACATAGAAACCACTGTTGCCGTGACCCTCTACATTTTATCAAGTTATATGACTATATAACACTTTAGTTAATATAAAGCATAGAATTTAGGCACTTCAGGTAACTTCATTCTAACACTTGGGTTTCTGCTGCCTGAGGTATTCACTAAGCACACAGTCTGTCGGGGCATTTCCCTGATGTATTCGTGAATGTATGTTGTCTCATCCTGGACTATGATAATGCATGGTCAGGAGCCTTCTTGTCTTGATGTCACTGGCTTTTGCCAGCCTTTTATGCCAGCAGGATACCTGATCACAGGCAGGGTGTAGGTGTTTATAGCCCAGATCTTGTTCTTATCATTCATATGACTTCTCAGGATGTGCCTGAACCTCTGCAGGTACTTAGTGGTTGCAGCTTTCCGAGTGACCTCTTTGTGGTTCCCATTTGTTTGCGTGATCCCCAGGTACTTGTGGCTGTCCTTGATGCTTGCAATGTTGGCTTTTGGTAGTTCGATCCCCTCAGTTCTGACTACCTTCCCTCCTGTTGTTATAATCCGACTACACTTATCCAATCTGAGTACTGACATGGACTAGAAATAGAGTGCATATTTCTCTTACGGTGTGTTCACACCGAACGCAATAGACGCGACCAGAGCATCAGGTTTACATGTAAAGTCAATGGAGGAACGCCATGAAGCGTGACTGGGGGTCCCGCGAAAATTCAGAAGCAGATTTGCATCGTGAAAACGCATGAGTCGCGCGAGTAGCGTGACTGACACGTTTGAAGCACGAATAAAAATACATGCGGCAGTTTGTGTGCTGCATTTTGTGCATTTGCGCGTATCCAGCTTCAAGCCGTGCCACGACAACCAATTAGGAGCCTGGTGACATGATGCTCTGACCGTAGTTCAAAGGGGCAGGTCCAGCCAAAGCCATTTATTCTTCATTCAATATGGAGGAAAGGCTCATCAACGCCGTAGCAAACCACCCGGAGCTGTACGACACCAGCTGTTTTCTCTACCGAGACAGGAATAAAAAAGGCCTAGCTTGGAGGAAGATGTGTGAAGAGATCGGGCAACCTGGTAAGTTCATTCATTTCTCTTTTGAAATTTTTAACTGACCCGTGGAAGCCGCACAAAAGCTAGCAAGCCGCCTACTGTCCTGCTATTTTCCTACTGATGTACAAATACCTTTCTGCTAACGAGATTATGTACTTATTCAGAGGACATCTGCAGGAGAAAGTGGAAGAGCCTCAGGGACACATACTCCAAGTAGAAGAGGATGGAGAAGAAGAAGAGGAGCGGGTCTGCAGCAGGATCGGGATGAGATGGAAGTTCTTTGTGGTCATGGGGTTTCTGGCAGCAGGGGAGTCCCAGTCAGAAGGTATGTTTACAATGAATTAATGTTGGCAGTTAATTTATGCATGTTGTCATATAGGAATATATGTTATTGTTAACATATATGGGCATCAGTTTCCTCATGTGCAAATGGTTACTGGACTTCCTGACCAACCACCCCCAACATGTCCAGCTGGATAACCACTGCTCATCTACAATCACAATGAACACCGGTGTACCACAAGGCTGTGTGATGAGCCTTTTCCTCTACTCCCTCTTCACCCATGACTGGAGACCTGCCGATGGTTCTAACACCATCATTAAGTTTGCAGATGACACCACGGTGATTGGCCTCATCAGTGACAACGATGAAGCCGCCTACAGGGAGGAGGTGGATCATCTGGCTGAATGATGCGACACAAGCAACCTGCTGCTTAACACTGAGAAGACCAAGGAGCTCATCGTGGACTACAGGAGGAATGCTGACCCACATCCACCCATCTACATTAAGGGGATGGCTGTGGAGCGTGTGAGCAGCTTCAAGTTCCTGGGAGTCCACATCACCGAGGATCTCATCTGGACGACTAACTGCTCCAAGCTGGTCAAGAAGGCTCACCAGCGCCTCTTCTTCTTGAGGACTCTGAGGAAGAACCACCTGTCCTCAGACATCCTGGAGAACTTCTATCGCTGCACCATCGAAAGCATCCTGACCAACTGTATAACAGTCTGGTACAGGAACTGCTCTGCCTCGGACCGGAAGGCGTTGGAGAGGGTAGTGAAAACTGCCCAGCGCATCGCCAGAGCACCACTTCCTGCCATAAAGGACATCTACAGGAAGTGGTGTCTGAAAAGGGCTGGGAAAATCATCAGAGACCCCAGTCACCCATCACAAGGACTCTTCACCCTCCTGCCCTCTGGGAGGCGCTACAGGAGCCTCCGGACTAAGACCACCAGGTACTGAAACAGCTTCTTCCCCACAGCTGTCAGACTCCTGAACTCTGCCTCCTGACATCAGGCCCACATTAAACACATGGACTGGACATACACACACCCACAACCACCTACACACACAATGGACAACTGTACCCTCATACACACAATAATAACATGGACTGAACCACCACTCTCAACCACTAGCACTTTATATAGCCTTTGTAGAAATTATCCACATATCTCACTCATCTTAACTGCACTACTGTATAATTCTGTATAAATAATCATTCTGTATAATACGATAATTTTTAATTCTACAATTGCTTATAACTTGCACAGTTCACATTTCTGTATAGCTGTATATCTCATATTTCTGTATAGTTTTTTTTTAAATTTCATATTTGTGTATAGTTTTTTCATATTTATATCCTGTTCATAGCCTGTACTTAGCTTGTACTTAGGGCTAGGCCATATTATACCGTTCACAGTAATACCGATACAATGTTAGGCAACAATAAGAAAATGAAATATCGCGATAGGATATGGGTAAAACTTTCACGGACTGCCGGGGTAGACCATGTGGAGTGAGTAGAGGACCCAAGAGGAGACAGAGGCGAGGACACAAAACTGGACTTAACAAAAAGCGAGCCTTTATTTAGGGCCGAAAACTCATGGAAAAAACAACAACAACAAAGTAACTGAGGGAAAACCTGAACATAAACTGGGAAACTATGACTCTACTGAGATTTAGACTATGACTAAACAACATAAAAACTATGACTTACTATCGTTGGGAAACTGTGACAAGGGGTAGGGGAGATAACACAGACGACGCGACACTGAACACAGCAAGACTGAGGACTAAATGAGGTGATCAGAGGAAGTGGAGACATATGAGGACACAGCTGACACACATAACCTAATGACAGGACAGGGGAAGTGAAAACTAAATGCAATGAACAAAGAACAGAGGACTCTTTCAAAATAAAACAGGAAACATGATGAGACAGACCAGACAACATGGGCTTGACAACACGAGACGTGGAACACAAAGGGCAAATGAGACTAAGATCCAGGGGAAGGGGAAATGAGGAGATCCACTAAACAGAACTAAGGCTGAACAACTTAGGGGTTTAAGAGAGGTGGATGAGCTTAACCCAAATAATAAATGACAATACACAATATATAATGAACTCAAAATGCTGGGTCACAGACCCAGCCATGACAAAAACGCGCATGCGCAGTCCCTTAGTTTTCATATGCACATGGCCGAAAAAGCCAAAAGAGGCAACGGAGAATGAGAAGGGGGAAAGTGGATTTTTGAGTGAAACGGATGAACCAGAACTATTTTTTAAAAATGATGCAACTTCACTTGTGTGGTGTTTGTCCGTCAGATACACAGAAAAGTAAATTTTTTTGTAGAACATGCATCGTTATTGCCGTATTTGTCGGACTAAGGTGCTCGTTAATCTGGGTGTAATCGGGGTTCTAAACCCCGTCCTTTCAGGTCCCAAAGTTAAACGATCACTGCAGCATCACTGACAGTTAAAAACTGTCTAAATTCTTTCGATCAGCATTGCTGCTTTACCAGGTGTAACTATGAAGTTTAACATACAGGCATCCATGAAAACAGAATTTATTACATTTAACGGAGTTAGAAGCTAGCAGGAAATTAGCGGAAGGTAGCTCGCTAGTTTCGCCAGTTACCTAAGCATGATATACCATGTTCTGACTGAGAGAATTCTGAAAAAATTCAAACATTAGCTTTCCTATCACTTCCAACATAAATGAAGACAGGAAAATAAACAGCAGCAGACGTTTGTATGGTTACTGAAGTTGGGCTAACTGGTATATAATGATAAACAGCGAAGCTGGAGGATGAACGCTAACATTTTTCCACTCGATAAAAGTTAACATGAAGCTTCCTGACGGTTAGAGACACATGCAATTGCATGGCAGGATGCTGTAAGCGGACCAACTTCAGTCAGGAGAACAACTGAGATAATCCATCCACAGTACGAGGTTAGTCATTAATATACTGCAACAACATGGGAATGGAGCAGCTGTGATAGAATACAACATAAATGAATCAATGGTACAGAAGTGGAGGAAGCAAGAAGAATGAGTTGAATAAAGTTTGATTTATCTGACTGCTTTGTTTCGCCTAATGTGCCTTATAATCCCGTGTACCTTATGGTCCGAAAAATATGTATTTGACTTTTTTATTTGGCACACTGCAGTTTAAGGTTGCAAAGCGCCTCTTTTGAACTTCAGTGGATATTACATACATGGTTATGCTGAGGATATGTCAGCCCATTTCTACTGGAAATGCCTTTTGGTTAAACTTTCAGCAAGAAATTTGCACTGTTAAATGTTTATATGGTTTTAATGCACATAAAAAACAGCTGCTTATTTAACTGAAAATAAATGGATGGGAGTTTTTTTTGTGCTAGTAAAGTTGTGGAGTTGTATTTTGTCACGCAGAAATTATATTGTCAGTTATATCAATATCGCAAATTTTCAAATATATATCGTGATATATTTTTTTGGCCATATGAATGAATTAATGAATGAATGAATGAATGAATGTCTTTCATATCACCCTGCTCTACTTGTACTCACTACAGCCTGTACATACTTATAGTTATAGCATATTCATAACATACCTTCATACCGTGTACATTATAACATACCATAATAGACCCATTTCTGTAATATACTTACATATCTATATTTTTGCTAATATATATTTGTAATATATCTATATCATGGCTAAAGCACTTCTGGATGGATGCAAACTGCATTTCGTTGCCTTGTACCTGTAACATGTGCAATGACAATAAAGTTGAATTCTATTCTATTCTAATATTATTTCAAATAATTCTTTTTTAATAACTATTGTATCAGTTCTACTACACAGCAAAATATTAACACACAACTTGACACATGTAGAATTTTTTTCATAGTATACTAATGAAAAAATATACAACTATATAGGAACATAGTGAAGACCAATTATTTAAGACAATAAAGAGAGGTTAGTTTATTTTGGAGGCAAGCTCCATTTATTAAGTAAATTTTAAAAAGGCAGGAATGCACTTTAGAGGTTTGTGGGTTGCTCTTAAAAGAGCCGTTCTGGGGAAGTCACTGGGACGTCAAATAGGATATTCTTTTGGCTGCCAAGACACTGCTCCCTATGCCGAGAAGTGGGCCATGAACTTCTCCCTCACCATCAGGACCTTTCGAGTATCACTAGAAATATTATAAACAGTCATCTCCATACCACAGTTTGCTAACAGTAAACACCGACGACATTCACAGATAGCACACCATATCCATGTTATCAGTGTATAAACTGATAGTTTAACATATATTAGCATAGGTATCAATAAAGGACTACTGTATTAAACACTTTTACCAGGCATATGGACAGGCGCTCTGCAGGTGGGATTGAGCACCTGTAGTTGGTGTCCAGGCGGGTGATGCTTGGACTGACGCGGGACAGCAGCTCCTCAAATTGGGCAAGGGTAAGACAGTGGTACCGCTGAAAGCGGCCATCATCCAGACAGAGCTCCTGAAGCAAATGGTGAAACTCACCAAACTGCTCACGCTTCTGGAGGACCTGATGGTCCCAGGTACGGCGAGGACGTCCTTTACGCCGCTGCTCTGCTCTCTACAGTTAATAGAGAAGGGAGACTCTCTCTTCAAACACTAGATCAACAGCTGCCATCTTGCAAACATACCATCTGGCACTACTTCCTCCCACATTTAGAATAGAATAGAATAGAATAGCCTTTATTGTCATTGTACAGAGTACAACGAAATTGGAGTGCCACTCCCTTGGTGCAAGTTTCAATAATAAATATAAATGTAAAATATAAAAAGTACAAAAAAAAACAATCGTAAGTACTCAAACAATAGTATGTACAATATATACAGGATAGCAGCATTAATATAATGACAGTATGAATAGCAGCATAATATAATGACAGTGACGGTATGGAATAGGTTCAATTGTTTTTGTGCTTATTTACTACGGTGATAGCTCTGGGAAAGAAGCTATCCCTGAATCTGTTTGTCCTGGTTTTATGTGACCTGTACCGTCGGCCTGACGGTAATAGTTCAAACAGTTGGTTGCTGGGGTGAGAGTGGTCCTTGATGATATTGCCAGCTCTGCTGAGGTACCGAGAGTTTGCAGTGACCTCCAGGCTGGGCAGAGAGCAGCCAGTGATCTTCTGGGCTGTGTTGATGACCCTCTGCAGTACTTTCCTGTCTGCAGCTGAGCACCCTGCATACCATGTTGTTATGCCGTACGTTAGGATGCTCTCTATGGTGGCTCTGTAAAATGTCACCAGCAGCCTCTCCTCCAGGTTGTTCCTCCTGAGCACTCTCAGAAAGTGGAGACGCTGCTGGGCCTTTTTAACCACCGCTGTAGTATTTGCAGTCCAGGAGAGGTCATCAGATATCTGCACGCCCAGAAACCTCATGGAGTGTACCCTCTCCACACAGCTCCCGTGAATGTAAAGTGGGGCCGGGTCTGCTCTGCCCTTCCTGAAGTCCAAGATAAGTTCTTTAGTTTTCGTGGTGTTCAGTTGGAGGTTGTTAACTGAACACCACTCAGTCAGTCTGTTGACCTCATCTCTGTAGTCCGACTCATCCCCCCTTGAGATGAGTCCAACCACTGTGGTGTCATCCGCGAACTTTATGATGGTGTTTGAGAGATGGGTAGGGGAGCAGTCGGATGTGTAGAGCGTAAACAGGAGGGGACTCAAAACACATCCTTGTGGAGACCCGGTGCTGAGTGTGATGGTGCTGGACCGGTGGGGGCCGAGTCTGACAGACTGTGGTCTATTTGTCAGGAAGTCCTTGATCCAGAGGCAGATGGGGGTGGAGAGTCCCAGGTGAGACAGTTTCTGGACCAGGATCTCCGGGATGATATGATTGAATGCTGAGCTGAAGTCCAGAAAGAGCATTCTCACATAGCTTCCTCGGTGCTCCAGGTGACTCAGCGCAGTGTGGAGCGCTATGGTGATAGCGTCCTCGGTGGAACGATTTGTCCTGTAGGCAAATTGGTGGGGGTCCAGAGTGGGAGGCAGACCGGCCCTGATGTGCTGACAGACCAGTCTCTCAAAGCACTTCATCACTACAGGCGTAAGTGCAACAGGCCTGTAGTCATTTGGGCTGGCCACGGCTGTCTTCTTGGCGATGGGGATGATGGTGGAGGTTTTGAGGCAGGGCGGGACGGTGTTTGATGACAAGGAAAGGTTGAAGATTTTAGTGAAGACTCCGGTCAGTTCGTCAGCACATGCTCTGAGAACCTTTCCATGTATTCCATCAGGACCTGCCGCCTTCCTGGGATTCACTGACCTTAGAACACACCTCACTTGGTGCTCCCTAAGTGTTAGTGTGCCAGTGCTGGGGGCGGGTGGAAGTGGTGTGGCAGCTGAGGGCTTGGTCGTCTCAAAGCGGGCGAAGAAACGGTTTAGATCCTCAGCCAGTGAGGCATCAGTCCTAGATGTTGCCTGGTTATTGCTTCTGTAGTTGGTAATGTGATTGATCCCCTGCCACATTTTTCTGGGGTCGTTGTCAGCAAAGTGATCTTCAATCCTCCTCCTATAGGCAGCCTTAGCTTTCCTGATGCCTCTACTCAGGTCTGCCCTGGCCGCCCTATACGCAGCCCTGTCCCCTGACTTGAAGGCAGTGTTGCGGCTTTTTAGGAGGGATTGCACTTCGCTATTCATCCAGGGTTTTTGATTTGGAAACACCCTGACCCTTTTGTTGACGGTGACATTGTCAACACAGTTCCTGATGTACAAGAGTACAGTGTCCGTGTACTCCTGGAGGTTGTGGCTGGAGAATAAATCCCATACAGTTGTTGAGAAGCAGTCCTGCAGTTGAGAAAGGGCTCCTTCAGGCCAGGTTTTTATTGTCTTTGTCTGGGGCTTTGTTTTTCTCAGCAGGGGGGTGTAGGTGGGGGTGAGGGACATGCAGAGGTGGTCAGATCCAGCCAGGTGGGGGAGGGGTGTCGCTCTGAAAGCATGCCTGATGTTTGAATAGACATGGTCCAAAGTGTGTTCTCCTCTCGTAGCAAAGTCCACGAACTGGACAAATTTAGGAAGCACAGTCTTTAGGCACGCTTTGTTAAAGTCGCCGGCGACAATAAAAACCCAATCGGGGTGGGCAAGCTGTTGTTTGTTTATGGTGTTGAGCAAGAGGCTGAGAGCTGTGCTAACGTTAGCATCCGGCGGTATATAAACAGCTATCACAATAACTACTGTAAACTCCCTCGGGATGTAAAAAGGTCTGCACGAGACTGCCAGAACCTCCAAATCAGGAGAACAGTGTGTGTGAATGATCCTGCTGTTACAACACCACTCGTTATGCACGTAAACACATAGCCCCCCTCCTCTGCTTTTACCTGAGTTGCTGTTTCTGTCATGCCGGTGTAGCGTGCGGCCTGCTAACTCGACTGCAGCGTCGGGAATCAGCGGGTGAAGCCACGTCTCCGTAATAAGAATAATTTCCGCTTCACGCGTGTGAAAATTGCATATTTTTAAGTGCGACCAGTTTGCGTTGGACGCGCTTCGAGGTGCGAATGTGAACGTGACCAGCTTGGGGCTTCTGGCGCTTTTTAGTCGTGTCTATCGCGTTCGGTGTGAACGCACCCTTATACTGCCTTCCCTTCACTGGCTTCCCGTTAATTCCAGAATTGAATTCAAAATCCTACTCCTCATATACAAGGTCTTGAATAATCAGTTCCCATCATGTTTTAATGACTTTATAGTACCATATCACCCCATTAGAGCACTTTGCTCTTGCACTGCAGGCTTCTTTTTCCCAGAGTATTATAAAGTAGAATGGGAGGCAGAGCCTTCTGTTTTCAGGCTCCTCTTCTATGGAACCAGCTTCCAGTTTGGATTTTGGGGACAGACATTATCCCAACTTTTAAGATTAGTCTTAAAACTTTTCTTTTTGCTAAAGCATATAGTTGGGGATGGATCAGGTGACCCTGAATTGTCCCTTGGTTATGCTGGAATAGGTGTAGGCAGCTGGAGGATGATGCATTGAGTATTTCTTGTTCAGTCATTTTTTTCACTCACTGTGTGTAGATAGATAGATCTCTCTGCATTGAATCATTACATCTTATTAATCTCTGGCTCTCTTCAGCATGGCTTTTGACCTATCTTCCTCATCTCACCCCCACTGGTTGCAACAGGTGGCCGCACCTCTCTGAGCCTAGTTTTGCTGGAGGTTTCTTCATGTTAAAAGGGAGTTTTTCCTTCCCACTGTTGCCAAAGTGTTCGCTTATAGCGGCTCATATGATTGTTGGGTTTCTGTCTTCACACTCAGGCAACGGTCGTTGGGATTTGTATAAAAAACATTGAATTGAAACCAATATGAACTGTTAAAATGTATCCCAGTTTCTGTTCATTCACCCTAGTTATCCAGTTCTTGCTCACCATATGTTTTACACACATATAAATGAACAAAAGATTACTATACATTGTACAATAACTTGTCATTTTATCCAATTTCGACTTTTTTCTATCACTCACATTTACATTAAATCAGAGAATGAACCTGTTGTATATCAAGAAAGTCATTTCCTTTATACACTCACACCCAACAGTCCGGTTTGCTGTCCTCGTGGAGACATCTCATTGACATATTGCTTTCTTTCGCAACTTACCCTAACCCAGTGATTCGCAAACTGTGGTAAGTGTACCAGTGGTGGTACTTGGGCTCCCTCTAGTGGTACCCGGGAAGTCCAGATTTTGTGTGTGTGTGGGTGTGTGTGTGTGTGTGTGTGTGTCTGTATGTATACATATATATGTATAGATGTAATTGGCATGTGATAGATATATTGATTTGCTGTAGTAAATTACAGATTTTGGTCCCCACAAAGTAAAAACCAGTACACACACACAAACACACACAAAAGGCCAGCAGAATTTGACTCTTTTTACTAAATCATTTTCATAACAGCGATTAATAATCTGTGATAAAGGGAAATGAAGGAAAAACCTGAAATCCAAGCATGTTTAGACTTTAAATATTACCAGCATCAGTCTAAAAAGTTAAATATCTTTGCTTTATGACCATTACATATGTCAGCACTAAGAGAATAGACTTGAACACTTACATAAATGCCATAAATAATAGTGCAGTGATTTCAGTGTTATTTAACTAGACACAATAATATCTTGAGATGTTTAGAAATTTCATTCATTTTGAGTCCATATATAATTGGATTTAAAAGAGGATGAAATAAAATCAACTCAAAGGTCAATATCAAACGGAGAGTTTTTGATAAGTCTGTTTCCAGTCGAACTATAATTATATCAAAGGAAATAAAACAAGAAAAGTGAATTAAAACCAGCAAGTGGGGTAAACATGTCTTTACAGCTTTTTTTCTCACTTCTCTACACCTTTGGTAAGATATTTTAAGAATCTTGATGTATGAAAAAAGTATGAAAAGCAAAGGTAGAAGGGCAATGTTTATCAACATGACCACACCATATATAGATATTGCTACTGACGGCACACACTGAAGCTTGTGAACTGAATTATTACAAAAAATTCCTGTCAGAGTAAAGCTACAGAGTTTGACATTAGAATACAACACACCTAACATCAAGGCTTCAAAAGCAGGTATAAGCCAAGCTAAAATCAGACATACATATATAGTTATTCTATTCATAATAACTGGATATTGCAGGGGTTTACATATAGACACATACCTGTCATATGCCATTGCTGCCAACAGTAAAAATTCTGAACCAACCGAGGTGTAATATGATAAACCTTGGAAAAGACAGAGTGGATATGATATCATCTGTTTTTCAGACAAAACATCAGATAAGAGCTTTGGATAGATAATCATGCTGTAAAGAACAGAGTTGATTAACAAAGCTGCAATAAAAATGTACATTGGCTCGTGAAGGTTTTTGTGAGTCCAGATAAGGAAAACTATAGTGGAATTAAAGCAGAGTATCAGAATATAAAGTGTAAATATGATCACAAAATAAAGATATCTGTATTTGTGCAATTCTGCAAACCCACCTAGAGTTAGCAATGTTACATTTAATTCAATATCCATTTAATGAACAAAAATGTTATTTACTATACAACTAGATGACATAAATGGTATTCATTAAAAATCAAATGAAAAGACAAGTCTTAATGTATTGTAGTAATGCTTTTCCAGCACCGAACTAAGAAGTAATTGGCTCTGTGGCTTTGTTTTATCAGACAATTTCCCATTCTCAATGGGACTCATTAAGTTCTTCAAGAACATGTAAACAATTTCACCAAACTTTATCAGTTGATATTTTTGTCTGTGTGATCTATCATCGTACAGCATACCTCATAGAGAGGTGAGTAGACTTAGTAGTGTAGATAAAATAATAATAAAATATCATTATTATTATTATTATTTGTGTATAACTTTCTATAACCAAAGTGCTTGCTGGTACAGGAGAAGCACTTCTAGTATATATTCTGAGCCCAGGCCATGAAGGACAGGTAATTAGTAAAATCTTAAAATCAATTCTAATGCAATATGTAAATTTTTCTTAGTCTTTAGAAGATGTCTAGCTGCTGTATTTTGCACGATTTACAGTCAATTTAATGCTTTCTGAATGATACCTGTTAGAAGACCATTACATTACTGTATTTTTTGGATTATAAAGGTGCACTTTAAACCCTTGATTATGTTGAATGATGAATTGAAGGCAAAAAAATACTGAATGCAATTCTAACAAGCTTGAAAGTCAATATGTGTTCAACACAGCTTAAACTCTTTTGAGCAAATTTTACTGAATGTCTTTAAATAGTCTTCAGGAATAGTTCTCCAGGCTTCTTGAAGGGTATCCTAAACCATTAATGTTGAGGTCCTGGTGCTGTAGACATCAGTCCATAACTGACAGTGTTCTGCAGTGTTGTTGTTTTTTTCGTTGTTGTTGTTTTTTAATTCCAGGTTATTGAAAGCCATTGCTAATTAGATATTTTCTAAATTATATCACATGGTGGATCAAACTCTGACATAACTTATGAAAGTGACCAACATTATTAGAGACAAGGAAACAGAAGCAGGGCTACAGAGTAGGGCTGAACGATTATGGAAAATAATCTAATTGCGATTTTTTGCCCCAATATTGCGATTGCGATGCGATATGCGATTATTTTTTAAGGTCTTTGTCTTCTGTATTTTAAACAAAGACAAGCAATACATCATATAGTATGGCCAATACTATATTACATTAATTTTAAACTGTTCTTTCCTGGAAGACAGACCTCTGTTATGATGACATGAGGTGATGCATGAATTGATGACTGACATTTTTATTTAACTTCTTCAATCACAACAGTATATTTGAACATACACAATAGTTTATTTTTAGCTTACAAACATCTGAGCATAAAGTGCTGACAAGGAACCCTGGTGTAAACATTAAAATGAAAGTCAGTACAATGTGCAGATTGCAGAAATATACATAAAAAAAATCAGTGGCTTTACCACACTCAGTTTTTCGACATCTGTGAACTACTAGACAGTCATTCAATTAAAAAATAATATTAAATAAATAAAACTATCCATCCATCCATCCATTTTCATCCGCTTTGTCCGGGGCCGGGTCGCGGGGGCAGCAGCCTAAGCAAAGAGGCCCAGACCTCCCTCTCCCCAGCCACCTCCTCCAGCTTATCCGGGGGAATACCAAGGCGTTCCCAGGCCAGCCGAGAGATATAATCTCTCCAGCGTGTCCTGGGTCTGCCCGGGGGCCTCCTCCCGGTGGGACATGCCTGGAACACCTCACCCAGGAGGTGCCCAGGGGGCATCCTTATCAGATGCCCGAACCACCTCAGCTGGCTCCTTTCGATGTGGAGCAGCAGCTGCTCTACTCTGAGCCCCTCCCGGATGGCCGAACTTCTCACCCTATCTCTAAGGGAGAGGCCAGCCACCCTTCGGAGGAAGCTCATTTCTGCCGCTTGTATCCGCGATCTCGTTCTTTCGGTCACTACCCACAGCTCGTGGCCATAGGTGAGGGTAGGGACGTAGATCGACCGGTAAATTGACCGGTAAATAAAACTAATAAATAAAAAATACACACATCTTACTGATCTCTGCAGTCAGTAACATTACACATAAAGTGCAAACATAATAGCAATTGTATAAACACACACACAAACACGCCTTTAAAGTTTAAAGGCGTGAAATTGGACGGTCTAGTTCTGATTAGCGTCACCGCTGTCTCGGTGGAGTTTAATAAACTCGGCCGTCTGCTTCTTGCTATCTAAAATATAACCAGACACTGGTGTAAATTCTCGACTGTCTCATACTTCTGTTTAATAAGTTTTCTGTTTGACGTTTAGTCAGCTGTGTGAAAACCAAGGAGGAACCCACCCGGGGGATTAATAAAGTTTTATTTTATCTAATCTAATAACTTTAATCTCAGCCAAACCGATTTACTCACGAACAAACAAAACACTGAAAAAAGCCCAACAATAACATTTTTAGGTTGTCTAAGTGACTTATATATTACGTTTAACCCGAGCAGCGAAACTCCGCGGTGATCTGAAAATGATGTGCCGGGAGTTGTGCCGTTCTCGGCCGCATCAGTAACCCTCGAGCTCCCGGCTAGCTGTCGAGCTGGTGGGTAGCAGACGCCTCTGAAAACATCGAAGCACTTTTGCAAATATGGGATATCTTGATAAACCGAGCAGATATTTGATGTTTACACAACTACTTTCTCGCCTGAAAATATGTTAAAAGTTTATTTTGTGACCCAGAAAGATTAGTATGAGTAATTTTAAAACTTAGTAGCGGCCGCCATTGCTGGAAACTGGAGTTTGGCTGGGAGTTTGGCTATGAATTCTGGGATATGGTAGTAATTTGGACAGCCTTCGGCGCGTCGCTGTGACGTAATCGGTCTACAAATGCGGCCTCAGGAGGATGCAGCCCATGAATTTGGACATGTCCAGAGTATAATCGCAGCCTTTGCGGTTAGAAAATTGCACTTGATCATGTCGCGATATTATCGCAAATGCGATATATCGTTCAGCCCTACTACAGAGTCAGAATACAAACAGACTAAAGAAGTCTCTCCAGAAAAAAAAGAACCACTGCCCAGTATTTACATCATACCCTGAAGTATACCTTGAAGAACCTGGAGAGGTTAATTCTCAAACATCTCACAACTCTGGTGAGTAAACTGCTGGATCCCCTGCTGGTCACTTACTATCCTAGTATTGGGGTGAATGATGCAGTCATGTACCTCCTGCACAGATCACTGTCACACCTGGAGAGTACTGGAAGCACTGTGAGATTCATGTTTTTTTTTTCTCCCTTCCTAACGGCCACCTCCAGAAATTCTCTGATGATACAGTCATTGATGGATGTCTGAGGGGAACGATCTAGAGTATAGGAAAATCATCACCGACTTCATCATCTGGTGTGAATTCAACCAACCACCATCCATCGCACCAGTGAACATCCATAGTTTGGATATTGATGTGGTCGACACATACAAATTCCTGGGTGATCCAACATATCACCCTAATTTAATTTAGCCTTCTGTTTATTTTACTTTATACCTCGTGTATTTATATTTATTCAGTCGGATCTGTTTCCAGCCCTTTTTAAACTACTTTAAACCACTTTGATCTCTAATTTTCACTTGGTGAGGGATTATTATGTTCTTCCTAGTCTGAACTGCTCTCTTCACCTGAGCTGCTATCCTGTTCTGAGTCACTGTCTTCTTTGTTTCTTACAGTCACGTGCAAAATGTCCCTTTTTTCCACACTCCCAGCATGCAGCGCTAAAATTACTGTTTGGTGTGTATCTAAGTCTGCCTTTACCTCTTGCTCTTCCAATATGCATTCCTCTCCCTTTCTTTTGGATTATTCCTGCTCCAGCTTATTGTTTTTCTAAACATTTCTCATCAGGTGTTAATTTTACTTGTTTATTTCCCATTTTCAAAGATTTTGCTGGGCCGTCACTGGCACGCTTGACTTCAGAGTGGTTGCTGATACTCCCTTCTACTTCACTTCTAAAAAATGAAGCGGTATCAGTTTTATGAGATAAAACTCAACCGTTGTCCTTTGTCACCAGTACGTGAGCCTCAAGCAAAGAAAACAAAAAATGGAAGTAGTTCAGCAGCATATTGTGCTGTAAAATCAACTTACTTCCAGACAAATACACATAGACATTTGCGCCCTTCTACAATTTGTTACGAAGTAATTACGACTACCTCTAAAACCTAAGTCTAATTTGGTTCGTTACGGCGTAATTGCGGCTACTTCTAACCTATTTTACGCGTTTCATTAAACCTTTGCGGTGGTTTTATATACCAAAATAATGTTTCTCACCCTCAGATGTCTCACTGGTGGTTCGGATCGTCAGACTGAATCCCACCGCCGTGGACCAGACTATAAACACCTGCCCGCACCCGAATTCACGTCCCGGGGCTTTCTTCCTCGTCTAAGAGGAAAACCTTTTGGTGGCAGTGGTTATTATTATATTCACATGCTTCCATCTTCCATCAGTGGTCAGTGACAACTCGTACTTTTCGACTCTCCTTCTTCTCCCTCCTCGCGCTCACAGAAACATAACAGGTATTGCAGTCCATTCTCCCTGCAGCACAGACTACACTGCCCATGAGGCTACTTTCTTCTGCAACACTCTGCCTATTGCCTTCATAATAAATTATTTTGAATAATAATTTTTAAAAATATTTCTTCAAGTCATTAGGCGGCCGCAAGTACAGGTGACATGGGGCGCGAGATTCAGACACAGGCATTAGAGCCTCTTAATGCGTGCTTTCTTTGGGTTTCCACTGGCGTGGAATTACCAAAAATAGAGAGGGCATAGCCTAATATATGAAACAGGGAAAGACCGCCGTGTAATCCATTTATTTCAATAAGGTAACTGTATTCTGAATACCACCTTTTAAAACGGTAACTGTAATGGAATACAGTTACTCATATTTTGTATCTTAAATATGTAACGCCCGTACAATTATTCCATTACGCCCCATCACTGCCGGCAGGGTGCAGGTGTTGAGTGGCCAGATGTTGTTCTTCCCATTCAACTGACTATTCAAAACTTGCTCTAGCTTGAAGTTGGCCTTTAGTGTTGTTCTGTCATGGTTGGCTGTGTGGCAGGCAGGCAGGAGTGGTGAACCCAAAATGCAGGACTCTTAGGAAACGAGGTTTAAACTGAAAATGCAGCTTTATTGCTGGAACAAAACTTCAACATAAAATAAAACTCACAAAAGCAAACAAAACTCTAACTGAGGTGCAGGAGGCCTGGAAGTCATGAACACACAGCAAGTTGAGGGTACGACAAGACAGGGAGCACAGGAAAACACAGGGCTTAAATACACAGGGGAGTAATTAGGAAATGGACAACAGGAGGGAGACACAGCTGGGAGAAATTAGGCTAACGAGACAGGAGAGAGGTAAAACTAAACACATTGACATGAGACATGAACTTTCAGAATAAAACAGGAAACTAACAGACACAGAGAACCAGACAGGACACTGAACTTGGCAGGCAGACTCACGAGCAGACACAGTGACACCATGGACAGACAGAGGGAACACAGGCAGGCATGAAACAAACACACTAACACATAGCAAACCTAAACAAAAGACAAGGCAGAATAAACAAGAATATAGAAGAATATAAAGAAACACAAAACACCGAGTCCTCAGACTCAGGACCATGACATGTTCGCCACATCCCCACTGAATTGAAGGCTCTTAGCATTCTATGCATTCCATTGAGTCAACGGCTTTCATTTTCATTTTTCTCCTTGTGTGATTAAGTCTTACCTGTAGGCCATTCTGTGGATACAGTGATGTTAAGGATCTCTGCCTGTAAAATCTCCTCAAACACATGCATAGCAAAGTAGAATATTACTGCTCTCAGAGCTTCGCGATTAATAATCAATACTCTTTTGATGTATTTGTTTCGCAACTACTTTCTTCTCCTTTCCCCGTTTGCCACTGATGAACTGATAACACTATCGGAGTTATTACTGTACAACTGTGACATTTAAGAAATCAAAATATTCATATTTTCATTCATTCTTGTGTGTGTGTGTGTGTGTGTGTGTGTGTGTGTGTGTGTGTACATGCGCACTCGCATATGCCTTAGAAGAATGAAAAAAGGTACTTCAAACTGTATGATGCAATTTACTTCATAATATCAACATGGCCCCTTAAGGCGAATTCATGACTTTAACATTTGGCTACACAAAGCTGCCCCCTGGTGAGTAAGGAGCCGGCTCGCGTTGTTCACTTCAAAGAGTTGGCTCTAAGAGCCATTTTTGTGCCATTTCGTTCGTGACCGACACGTCACTAATTTGTATTCAGCCAATCTTGATATCTGATCACTCAGATCACTGCAGCGTTGACCTGCCCCACACTAAGACTAGGGCCTCAACATAGTCAAAATGAACATACTGTCATGTCTTAATTTCCTTTTATTCATGTTGCCACTTCTCCCTCCTCTGTCTTGCTTTAAGAATATACACTCTGTGGTGTCTAAATTTATTTGGAATGGGAAAAGGCCATCAACATTGCTACAGTTTTACTACTGGTCATTCAAAATCAGGGTGCTTAGGGGGTTGTTACTACCAGAGATGGGCAGTAACGCGTTACTGTAATCCGATAACTTTTTTCAAGTAACGAGTAAAGTAAGGGATTACTATTGCAAAAACGGTAATTAGATTACCGTTACTTTCCCGTAGGAATGCTGCGTTACTGCGTTACTAAAACCGTGATTTTTTTGCGAGAATGTCTCATGACAGTGACGTAAGCGAGTGGACGTTCGTGACAACAGCTGTGTGCAGATCAATGGATAATATATCGAGTGTGGGAGAGAGTATGAGCATGCAGCGTTTAAAGCGTGGAAGTACTGACCTTACTTTAAGTTTGATTCCATAAAAAGTGACAAAAACATTAGTGTCCGTTGTGCGTGGGAAGAAAACTTCTTTTTACAGCGAAAAAAACCTCTAAACTTCCAAGCAAGCACCAAGTGCGCTACGACGTAATGGGAAACTCACAGAGAAACTCGCGGATTCTTCCACTGACCGCTGCGGCACACCTGCACCAGGGTAAACCTCCGCCTACCCTACTCCTGCTTTACAGGTGAAAATAGAGCAACAGGACCGCTGAGTCTCTGACTTTATTTATTTTCTGCTGTGTTTTACTTGCATCTATTTGAAAGAGTGAGTGTAAACACACAAAAATATTTTATGTGCTGGAATGTGCAGAAAATAGGTTTAAATATTAAACAAATTTCTTCCAGTCAGAGAATGTTGCATATAATTAAATTTTTGCTTGATGCATAAAGTTAAAAGATTAAAACTAATAAAACAAGTTTTAAAAAGAGACTTTTCCATTTGATTACATTTTGTATGATGGATTATGTAGAAAAAGTAGAATTGGACTGAAAGATCTATCGCTTTATCACCTATTCAGGTTGTAAATCGTGTTTTTAAAAAGTAACTAAGTAATTAATTACTTTTGAAAATAAGTAATCAGTAAAGTAATGGGATTACTGTTTTGGGGAAGTAATCAGTAATTAGTTACTGATTACTTTTTTCAAGTAACATGACCAACACTGGTGAGGAGTAATCCGAAGCGAACACAGCAGCCGCCCTGCACAGCGCTACCCTTCCAGCGCGTCACACAGACCCGCCGTGTTCCCCCGCAGGAAACAAGCATCGAAGGCGTTTGGAAAGGGAGGGGGATAAGTGTGTGTGTGTGTCCATAGTTCGCCCTGCCAGGCTAAGTAAACAGTCTACCAGCCAACCCAGGTGGCCTTGTATGGAGTGGGAAGGAACAGACTAAACACAGTCGTTATCAGGGTGTTTTTGTTCGGCTCCAGCCTTGCAGCTGGCGCCAAAGGGGCTATCCGCATGAAGTGATGGTGCTTTTTACTTTAGTGCGAACAGCTCATATGAATTTCAAAGCAGTTCTACAGTCCAACACTGGTCTCTCAATCTCCTGTTGGAGAGCCGCGAGCTTCGCCATACTTGCGTTCTTTGATGTTGTCATTTCTTGTGCTCATGATGTTGGTTTTGATATCTGTTGAGAGGGAAACATGAAGATGAAACCAGAAGATGTCCTTAAGTTGTCATGTGATGTAAACTGTTTAGAACTCATACATATATACCAACAAGACAGTGTACATCACTGTCACAACAGCATTTGTTGTCATCCAAAGGTTTTATGGTTTTTCCTATAATACCTTGTGGCCACTCTCTAGTCAAAATGCCCTGACCGATTTTTTGTCCCAGTCCAGCTGACCAGGTGGTCAAGGTGCGGCCTCATGGTCTCTTGCTTCTACAGCCGAACAGAGCAGGCGGGCTAAAACTTTGTTATCGGTAAGCTGAAGAAATTAATCTCTAACGAGTTAAAATGCCATCCAAACTGATAATGTTCACAAAGTATAATTTTGTACTTGTCGTAGAGGACAGAGTGAAACCAGAAGGTTTACTGAGCTGTGGCTTCATGTAAATGCTGAGCATCCACTCGACGGCGGTAAGCTAAATGTGGCTAATCAGACACGTGATGTGCGGAGTGTGGGTACAGTTGTTGGGTGTCTCTGAAACGCACTGTTGATATGCTAGTTAGATCGTTAACCAAGTCATTAACATGTGAAAAGCTGTAAATGGTTAAAACAGCTGAAAATAAGTTTATGAGAGATAATTGTAAGCAGACTTTATGCTGCTTCCTGCTTAATTTTTTGATGTCAATCATTTGTTTTACAATACAGTGGAACCCCGACTTAGGAATACCCCATTTAACGAAAAATTCAAGTTACGACGGCACTTAACGGCAATATTTCTGCCCGTGTTATGGCAAAATGCCCGTGTAACAAAATCCACTGTCTCTGATTGGCTGAGCCCAGAATGCCTACAATGCCCACAATGCCTTCCAAATCATGTGACAACCCCCTTGGCTTTCGTACTTGAGCTTCGCTGTTCCACTTGAACGACGTATTGTTGTTGCAGTTAGCAATTAGCCTATAGCCTACCATTCACTCAAAAGGCGCGATGGGTGCTTCGACTTACGAAAATTTTCGACTTCTGAAAGACCCTCGGGAACGAATTAATTTCGTAAGTCGGGGTTCAACTGTACTCAGTATTGAATACTTGGAGGTAATTTTTAGTGTATTTCCACTTGTACTAGTAGGCCTATGATACAAGCGGGATTAAGCACATCTATTCTAATACTCCTATTCGTGGACTGAGTCCTTGTGTTTACATGTTATTGAAATTATTTGCACTTTGTTCGGTTTCTGATAAGCGTTTGTGTATTGCTCCAACAATGACTTTATATCTGATGGATCTAATGAATGTTTACCATGAAAAGTGAATTATATGGTGACTATAATTCCTGAATGTTTGAAGCCCTGTAGATCATCTTTAACATTGCTGCAGGTTACAACTTCAGGTCTCAAAGTCAAATGAACACTGCAGCATCACTGAGAGTTAAAAACTGTATAAATTATTTCACCTTTAATAAAATGGGTGTTCTGTTTTACAAAGTGTAACAATTACATTTAACATCCAGGTATTCATGAAAACAGAATTTAGTAAATTTAACAGAGTTAGAAATTAGCATTGAATTTACACATTACACTATACAATACACTATATTATGTTTATAAATAATGAGTTATGGAAAGTTCAAAAGAATTTTTCATTAAAAAAAACTATATATATATATATATATATATATAACTGAGAAAACAGAAGACACTGTGATGAATATTCACATGCTTGTCAGCATCAAAGAGAGACTTCTACTAATTGATTCATTCTACTAAATTATTTTTATGTGAATATACAATAGTAAATAATAATCTATGACAATATAGAAGGGAAAATGTGAAATGCAGGCATATGAGATGTTTAGAATTTAAACATTACCAGAAACAGTTTAAGAAATTGTTTGTCTTTGTTTTATGACCATTATGTTGTCATCAATAGAAGAACAGAAATCAACATTTACATAAATGTCATGACATTTCTATAAATTTGATCTCTTTTCCTCTGTCTAGTATGTAAAATCGGAGAAAAGGTACTCCATTGTCTAGTTTGCATTACAATTTAAAATTATATGCCATACATTTGATAATAGGGCAGTAATACCAGTGTTATTAAACTTGACAACAATATTTTGATATGTTTGAAAATTTCATTCATTTTGAGTCCATATATGATTGGATTTAAAAGAGGATGGAATACAATTGACTGAAACGTCAATGTCAAACGAAGAGTTTTGGATAGATCAGAATCCAGTCGAACTATAATTATATCAAAGAAAATAAAACAGGAAAAGTTGGTTAACACCAGCAGGTGGGGTAAACATGTCTTTACAGCTTTTTTCCTCACTTCTCTACAACAATGGTAAGATATTCTAAGAATCCTGATGTATGTAAAAAGTATGAAAAGCAAAGGTAGAAGGGCAATGCTTATCAACATGACCACACCATATATAGATATTGCGACCGAGGGCACACACTGAAGCTTGTAAAGTGAATTATTACAAAAAATTCCTGTCAGAGAAAAGCTACAGAGTTTGACATTCGAATACAACACACCCATCACTGAGGTTTCAAAAGCAGGTATAAGCCAAGCTAAAATCAGACATACATAAATAGTTATTCTATTCATAATAACTGGATATTGCAGGGGTTTACATATAGACACATACCTGTCATATGCCATTGCTGCCAACAGTAAAAAGTCTGAACCAACCGAGGTGTAATATGATAAACCTTGGAAAAGACAGAGTGGATATGATATCATCTGTTTTTCAGACAAAACATCAGATAAGAGCTTTGGATAGATAATCATGCTGTAAAGAACAGAGTTGATTAACAAAGCTGCAATAAATATGTACATTGGCTCGTGAAGGTTTTTGTGAGTCCAGATAAGGAAAACTATAGTGGAATTAAAGCAGAGTATCAGAATATAAAGTGTAAATATGATCACAAAATAAAGATATCTGTATTTGTGCAATTCTGCAAACCCACCTAGAGTTAGCAATGTTACATTTAATTCAATATCCATTTAATGAACAAAAATGTTATTTACTATACAACTAGATGACATAAATGGTATTCATTAAAAATCAAATGAAAAGACAAGTCTTAATGTATTGTAGTAATGCTTTTCCAGCACCGAACTAAGAAGTAATTGGCTCTGTGGCTTTGTTTTATCAGACAATTTCCCATTCTCAATGGGACTCATTAAGTTCTTCAAGAACATGTAAACAATTTCACCAAACTTTATCAGTTGATATTTTTGTCTGTGTGATCTATCATCGTACAGCATACCTCATAGAGAGGTGAGTAGACTTAGTAGTGTAGATAAAATAATAATAAAATATCATTATTATTATTATTATTTGTGTATAACTTTCTATAACCAAAGTGCTTGCTGGTACAGGAGAAGCACTTCTAGTATATATTCTGAGCCCAGGCCATGAAGGACAGGTAATTAGTAAAATCTTAAAATCAATTCTAATGCAATATGTAAATTTTTCTTAGTCTTTAGAAGATGTCTAGCTGCTGTATTTTGCACGATTTACAGTCAATTTAATGCTTTCTGAATGATACCTGTTAGAAGACCATTACATTACTGTATTTTTTGGATTATAAAGGTGCACTTTAAACCCTTGATTATGTTGAATGATGAATTGAAGGCAAAAAAATACTGAATGCAATTCTAACAAGCTTGAAAGTCAATATGTGTTCAACACAGCTTAAACTCTTTTGAGCAAATTTTACTGAATGTCTTTAAATAGTCTTCAGGAATAGTTCTCCAGGCTTCTTGAAGGGTATCCTAAACCATTAATGTTGAGGTCCTGGTGCTGTAGACATCAGTCCATAACTGACAGTGTTCTGCAGTGTTGTTGTTTTTTTCGTTGTTGTTGTTTTTTAATTCCAGGTTATTGAAAGCCATTGCTAATTAGATATTTTCTAAATTATATCACATGGTGGATCAAACTCTGACATAACTTATGAAAGTGACCAACATTATTAGAGACAAGGAAACAGAAGCAGGGCTACAGAGTAGGGCTGAACGATTATGGAAAATAATCTAATTGCGATTTTTTGCCCCAATATTGCGATTGCGATGCGATATGCGATTATTTTTTAAGGTCTTTGTCTTCTGTATTTTAAACAAAGACAAGCAATACATCATATAGTATGGCCAATACTATATTACATTAATTTTAAACTGTTCTTTCCTGGAAGACAGACCTCTGTTATGATGACATGAGGTGATGCATGAATTGATGACTGACATTTTTATTTAACTTCTTCAATCACAACAGTATATTTGAACATACACAATAGTTTATTTTTAGCTTACAAACATCTGAGCATAAAGTGCTGACAAGGAACCCTGGTGTAAACATTAAAATGAAAGTCAGTACAATGTGCAGATTGCAGAAATATACATAAAAAAAATCAGTGGCTTTACCACACTCAGTTTTTCGACATCTGTGAACTACTAGACAGTCATTCAATTAAAAAATAATATTAAATAAATAAAACTATCCATCCATCCATCCATTTTCATCCGCTTTGTCCGGGGCCGGGTCGCGGGGGCAGCAGCCTAAGCAAAGAGGCCCAGACCTCCCTCTCCCCAGCCACCTCCTCCAGCTTATCCGGGGGAATACCAAGGCGTTCCCAGGCCAGCCGAGAGATATAATCTCTCCAGCGTGTCCTGGGTCTGCCCGGGGGCCTCCTCCCGGTGGGACATGCCTGGAACACCTCACCCAGGAGGCGCCCAGGGGGCATCCTTGTCAGATGCCCGAACCACCTCAGCTGGCTCCTTTCGATGTGGAGCAGCAGCTGCTCTACTCTGAGCCCCTCCCGGATGGCCGAACTTCTCACCCTATCTCTAAGGGAGAGGCCAGCCACCCTTCGGAGGAAGCTCATTTCTGCCGCTTGTATCCGCGATCTCGTTCTTTCGGTCACTACCCACAGCTCGTGGCCATAGGTGAGGGTAGGGACGTAGATCGACCGGTAAATTGACCGGTAAATAAAACTAATAAATAAAAAATACACACATCTTACTGATCTCTGCAGTCAGTAACATTACACATAAAGTGCAAACATAATAGCAATTGTATAAACACACACACAAACACGCCTTTAAAGTTTAAAGGCGTGAAATTGGACGGTCTAGTTCTGATTAGCGTCACCGCTGTCTCGGTGGAGTTTAATAAACTCGGCCGTCTGCTTCTTGCTATCTAAAATATAACCAGACACTGGTGTAAATTCTCGACTGTCTCATACTTCTGTTTAATAAGTTTTCTGTTTGACGTTTAGTCAGCTGTGTGAAAACCAAGGAGGAACCCACCCGGGGGATTAATAAAGTTTTATTTTATCTAATCTAATAACTTTAATCTCAGCCAAACCGATTTACTCACGAACAAACAAAACACTGAAAAAAGCCCAACAATAACATTTTTAGGTTGTCTAAGTGACTTATATATTACGTTTAACCCGAGCAGCGAAACTCCGCGGTGATCTGAAAATGATGTGCCGGGAGTTGTGCCGTTCTCGGCCGCATCAGTAACCCTCGAGCTCCCGGCTAGCTGTCGAGCTGGTGGGTAGCAGACGCCTCTGAAAACGTCGAAGCACTTTTGCAAATATGGGATATCTTGATAAACCGAGCAGATATTTGATGTTTACACAACTACTTTCTCGCCTGAAAATATGTTAAAAGTTTATTTTGTGACCCAGAAAGATTAGTATGAGTAATTTTAAAACTTAGTAGCGGCCGCCATTGCTGGAAACTGGAGTTTGGCTGGGCCGCGCTATGAATTCTGGGATATGGTAGTAATTTGGACAGCCTTCGGCGCGTCGCTGTGACGTAATCGGTCTACAAATGCGGCCTCAGGAGGATGCAGCCCATGAATTTGGACATGTCCAGAGTATAATCGCAGCCTTTGCGGTTAGAAAATTGCACTTGATCATGTCGCGATATTATCGCAAATGCGATATATCGTTCAGCCCTACTACAGAGTCAGAATACAAACAGACTAAAGAAGTCTCTCCAGAAAAAAAAGAACCACTGCCCAGTATTTACATCATACCCTGAAGTATACCTTGAAGAACCTGGAGAGGTTAATTCTCAAACATCTCACAACTCTGGTGAGTAAACTGCTGGATCCCCTGCTGGTCACTTACTATCCTAGTATTGGGGTGAATGATGCAGTCATGTACCTCCTGCACAGATCACTGTCACACCTGGAGAGTACTGGAAGCACTGTGAGATTCATGTTTTTTTTTTCTCCCTTCCTAACGGCCACCTCCAGAAATTCTCTGATGATACAGTCATTGATGGATGTCTGAGGGGAACGATCTAGAGTATAGGAAAATCATCACCGACTTCATCATCTGGTGTGAATTCAACCAACCACCATCCATCGCACCAGTGAACATCCATAGTTTGGATATTGATGTGGTCGACACATACAAATTCCTGGGTGATCCAACATATCACCCTAATTTAATTTAGCCTTCTGTTTATTTTACTTTATACCTCGTGTATTTATATTTATTCAGTCGGATCTGTTTCCAGCCCTTTTTAAACTACTTTAAACCACTTTGATCTCTAATTTTCACTTGGTGAGGGATTATTATGTTCTTCCTAGTCTGAACTGCTCTCTTCACCTGAGCTGCTATCCTGTTCTGAGTCACTGTCTTCTTTGTTTCTTACAGTCACGTGCAAAATGTCCCTTTTTTCCACACTCCCAGCATGCAGCGCTAAAATTACTGTTTGGTGTGTATCTAAGTCTGCCTTTACCTCTTGCTCTTCCAATATGCATTCCTCTCCCTTTCTTTTGGATTATTCCTGCTCCAGCTTATTGTTTTTCTAAACATTTCTCATCAGGTGTTAATTTTACTTGTTTATTTCCCATTTTCAAAGATTTTGCTGGGCCGTCACTGGCACGCTTGACTTCAGAGTGGTTGCTGATACTCCCTTCTACTTCACTTCTAAAAAATGAAGCGGTATCAGTTTTATGAGATAAAACTCAACCGTTGTCCTTTGTCACCAGTACGTGAGCCTCAAGCAAAGAAAACAAAAAATGGAAGTAGTTCAGCAGCATATTGTGCTGTAAAATCAACTTACTTCCAGACAAATACACATAGACATTTGCGCCCTTCTACAATTTGTTACGAAGTAATTACGACTACCTCTAAAACCTAAGTCTAATTTGGTTCGTTACGGCGTAATTGCGGCTACTTCTAACCTATTTTACGCGTTTCATTAAACCTTTGCGGTGGTTTTATATACCAAAATAATGTTTCTCACCCTCAGATGTCTCACTGGTGGTTCGGATCGTCAGACTGAATCCCACCGCCGTGGACCAGACTATAAACACCTGCCCGCACCCGAATTCACGTCCCGGGGCTTTCTTCCTCGTCTAAGAGGAAAACCTTTTGGTGGCAGTGGTTATTATTATATTCACATGCTTCCATCTTCCATCAGTGGTCAGTGACAACTCGTACTTTTCGACTCTCCTTCTTCTCCCTCCTCGCGCTCACAGAAACATAACAGGTATTGCAGTCCATTCTCCCTGCAGCACAGACTACACTGCCCATGAGGCTACTTTCTTCTGCAACACTCTGCCTATTGCCTTCATAATAAATTATTTTGAATAATAATTTTTAAAAATATTTCTTCAAGTTATTAGGCGGCCGCAAGTACAGGTGACATGGGGCGCGAGATTCAGACACAGGCATTAGAGCCTCTTAATGCGTGCTTTCTTTGGGTTTCCACTGGCGTGGAATTACCAAAAATAGAGAGGGCATAGCCTAATATATGAAACAGGGAAAGACCGCCGTGTAATCCATTTATTTCAATAAGGTAACTGTATTCTGAATACCACCTTTTAAAACGGTAACTGTAATGGAATACAGTTACTCATATTTTGTATCTTAAATATGTAACGCCCGTACAATTATTCCATTACGCCCCATCACTGCCGGCAGGGTGCAGGTGTTGAGTGGCCAGATGTTGTTCTTCCCATTCAACTGACTATTCAAAACTTGCTCTAGCTTGAAGTTGGCCTTTAGTGTTGTTCTGTCATGGTTGGCTGTGTGGCAGGCAGGCAGGAGTGGTGAACCCAAAATGCAGGACTCTTAGGAAACGAGGTTTAAACTGAAAATGCAGCTTTATTGCTGGAACAAAACTTCAACATAAAATAAAACTCACAAAAGCAAACAAAACTCTAACTGAGGTGCAGGAGGCCTGGAAGTCATGAACACACAGCAAGTTGAGGGTACGACAAGACAGGGAGCACAGGAAAACACAGGGCTTAAATACACAGGGGAGTAATTAGGAAATGGACAACAGGAGGGAGACACAGCTGGGAGAAATTAGGCTAACGAGACAGGAGAGAGGTAAAACTAAACACATTGACATGAGACATGAACTTTCAGAATAAAACAGGAAACTAACAGACACAGAGAACCAGACAGGACACTGAACTTGGCAGGCAGACTCACGAGCAGACACAGTGACACCATGGACAGACAGAGGGAACACAGGCAGGCATGAAACAAACACACTAACACATAGCAAACCTAAACAAAAGACAAGGCAGAATAAACAAGAATATAGAAGAATATAAAGAAACACAAAACACCGAGTCCTCAGACTCAGGACCATGACATGTTCGCCACATCCCCACTGAATTGAAGGCTCTTAGCATTCTATGCATTCCATTGAGTCAACGGCTTTCATTTTCATTTTTCTCCTTGTGTGATTAAGTCTTACCTGTAGGCCATTCTGTGGATACAGTGACGTTAAGGATCTCTGCCTGTAAAATCTCCTCAAACACATGCATAGCAAAGTAGAATATTACCAAGCTCTCAGAGCTTCGCGATTAATAATCAATACTCTTTTGATGTATTTGTTTCGCAACTACTTTCTTCTCCTTTCCCCGTTTGCCACTGATGAACTGATAACACTATCGGAGTTATTACTGTACAACTGTGACATTTAAGAAATCAAAATATTCATATTTTCATTCATTCTTGTGTGTGTGTGTGTGTGTGTGTGTGTGTGTGTGTGTGTGTGTGTGTGTGTGTGTACATGCGCACTCGCATATGCCTTAGAAGAATGAAAAAAGGTACTTCAAACTGTATGATGCAATTTACTTCATAATATCAACATGGCCCCTTAAGGCGAATTCATGACTTTAACATTTGGCTACACAAAGCTGCCCCCTGGTGAGTAAGGAGCCGGCTCGCGTTGTTCACTTCAAAGAGTTGGCTCTAAGAGCCATTTTTGTGCCATTTCGTTTGTGACCGACACGTCACTAATTTGTATTCAGCCAATCTTGATATCTGATCACTCAGATCACTGCAGCGTTGACCTGCCCCACACTAAGACTAGGGCCTCAACATAGTCAAAATGAACATACTGTCATGTCTTAATTTCCTTTTATTCATGTTGCCACTTCTCCCTCCTCTGTCTTGCTTTAAGAATATACACTCTGTGGTGTCTAAATTTATTTGGAATGGGAAAAGGCCATCAACATTGCTACAGTTTTACTACTGGTCATTCAAAATCAGGGTGCTTAGGGGGTTGTTACTACCAGAGATGGGCAGTAACGCGTTACTGTAATCCGATAACTTTTTTCAAGTAACGAGTAAAGTAAGGGATTACTATTGCAAAAACGGTAATTAGATTACCGTTACTTTCCCGTAGGAATACTGCGTTACTGCGTTACTAAAACCGTGATTTTTTTGCGAGAATGTCTCATGACAGTGACGTAAGCGAGTGGACGTTCGTGACAACAGCTGTGTGCAGATCAATGGATAATATATTGAGTGTGGGAGAGAGTATGAGCATGCAGCGTTTAAAGCGTGGAAGTACTGACCTTACTTTAAGTTTGATTCCATAAAAAGTGACAAAAACATTAGTGTCCGTTGTGCGTGGGAAGAAAACTTCTTTTTACAGCGAAAAAAACCTCTAAACTTCCAAGCAAGCACCAAGTGCGCTACGACGTAATGGGAAACTCACAGAGAAACTCGCGGATTCTTCCACTGACCGCTGCGGCACACCTGCACCAGGGTAAACCTCCGCCTACCCTACTCCTGCTTTACAGGTGAAAATAGAGCAACAGGACCGCTGAGTCTCTGACTTTATTTATTTTCTGCTGTGTTTTACTTGCATCTATTTGAAAGAGTGAGTGTAAACACACAAAAATATTTTATGTGCTGGAATGTGCAGAAAATAGGTTTAAATATTAAACAAATTTCTTCCAGTCAGAGAATGTTGCATATAATTAAATTTTTGCTTGATGCATAAAGTTAAAAGATTAAAACTAATAAAACAAGTTTTAAAAAGAGACTTTTCCATTTGATTACATTTTGTATGATGGATTATGTAGAAAAAGTAGAATTGGACTGAAAGATCTATCGCTTTATCACCTATTCAGGTTGTAAATCGTGTTTTTAAAAAGTAACTAAGTAATTAATTACTTTTGAAAATAAGTAATCAGTAAAGTAATGGGATTACTGTTTTGGGGAAGTAATCAGTAATTAGTTACTGATTACTTTTTTCAAGTAACATGACCAACACTGGTGAGGAGTAATCCGAAGCGAACACAGCAGCCGCCCTGCACAGCGCTACCCTTCCAGCGCGTCACACAGACCCGCCGTGTTCCCCCGCAGGAAACAAGCATCGAAGGCGTTTGGAAAGGGAGGGGGATAAGTGTGTGTGTGTGTCCATAGTTCGCCCTGCCAGGCTAAGTAAACAGTCTACCAGCCAACCCAGGTGGCCTTGTATGGAGTGGGAAGGAACAGACTAAACACAGTCGTTATCGGGGTGTTTTTGTTCGGCTCCAGCCTTGCAGCTGGCGCCAAAGGGGCTATCCGCATGAAGTGATGGTGCTTTTTACTTTAGTGCGAACAGCTCATATGAATTTCAAAGCAGTTCTACAGTCCAACACTGGTCTCTCAATCTCCTGTTGGAGAGCCGCGAGCTTCGCCATACTTGCGTTCTTTGATGTTGTCATTTCTTGTGCTCATGATGTTGGTTTTGATATCTGTTGAGAGGGAAACATGAAGATGAAACCAGAAGATGTCCTTAAGTTGTCATGTGATGTAAACTGTTTAGAACTCATACATATATACCAACAAGACAGTGTACATCACTGTCACAACAGCATTTGTTGTCATCCAAAGGTTTTATGGTTTTTCCTATAATACCTTGTGGCCACTCTCTAGTCAAAATGCCCTGACCGATTTTTTGTCCCAGTCCAGCTGACCAGGTGGTCAAGGTGCGGCCTCATGGTCTCTTGCTTCTACAGCCGAACAGAGCAGGCGGGCTAAAACTTTGTTATCGGTAAGCTGAAGAAATTAATCTCTAACGAGTTAAAATGCCATCCAAACTGATAATGTTCACAAAGTATAATTTTGTACTTGTCGTAGAGGACAGAGTGAAACCAGAAGGTTTACTGAGCTGTGGCTTCATGTAAATGCTGAGCATCCACTCGACGGCGGTAAGCTAAATGTGGCTAATCAGACACGTGATGTGCGGAGTGTGGGTACAGTTGTTGGGTGTCTCTGAAACGCACTGTTGATATGCTAGTTAGATCGTTAACCAAGTCATTAACATGTGAAAAGCTGTAAATGGTTAAAACAGCTGAAAATAAGTTTATGAGAGATAATTGTAAGCAGACTTTATGCTGCTTCCTGCTTAATTTTTTGATGTCAATCATTTGTTTTACAATACAGTGGAACCCCGACTTAGGAATACCCCATTTAACGAAAAATTCAAGTTACGACGGCACTTAACGGCAATATTTCTGCCCGTGTTATGGCAAAATGCCCGTGTAACAAAATCCACTGTCTCTGATTGGCTGAGCCCAGAATGCCTACAATGCCCACAATGCCTTCCAAATCATGTGACAACCCCCTTGGCTTTCGTACTTGAGCTTCGCTGTTCCACTTGAACGACGTATTGTTGTTGCAGTTAGCAATTAGCCTATAGCCTACCATTCACTCAAAAGGCGCGATGGGTGCTTCGACTTACGAAAATTTTCGACTTCTGAAAGACCCTCGGGAACGAATTAATTTCGTAAGTCGGGGTTCAACTGTACTCAGTATTGAATACTTGGAGGTAATTTTTAGTGTATTTCCACTTGTACTAGTAGGCCTATGATACAAGCGGGATTAAGCACATCTATTCTAATACTCCTATTCGTGGACTGAGTCCTTGTGTTTACATGTTATTGAAATTATTTGCACTTTGTTCGGTTTCTGATAAGCGTTTGTGTATTGCTCCAACAATGACTTTATATCTGATGGATCTAATGAATGTTTACCATGAAAAGTGAATTATATGGTGACTATAATTCCTGAATGTTTGAAGCCCTGTAGATCATCTTTAACATTGCTGCAGGTTACAACTTCAGGTCTCAAAGTCAAATGAACACTGCAGCATCACTGAGAGTTAAAAACTGTATAAATTATTTCACCTTTAATAAAATGGGTGTTCTGTTTTACAAAGTGTAACAATTACATTTAACATCCAGGTATTCATGAAAACAGAATTTAGTAAATTTAACAGAGTTAGAAATTAGCATTGAATTTACACATTACACTATACAATACACTATATTATGTTTATAAATAATGAGTTATGGAAAGTTCAAAAGAATTTTTCATTAAAAAAAACTATATATATATATATATATATATAACTGAGAAAACAGAAGACACTGTGATGAATATTCACATGCTTGTCAGCATCAAAGAGAGACTTCTACTAATTGATTCATTCTACTAAATTATTTTTATGTGAATATACAATAGTAAATAATAATCTATGACAATATAGAAGGGAAAATGTGAAATGCAGGCATATGAGATGTTTAGAATTTAAACATTACCAGAAACAGTTTAAGAAATTGTTTGTCTTTGTTTTATGACCATTATGTTGTCATCAATAGAAGAACAGAAATCAACATTTACATAAATGTCATGACATTTCTATAAATTTGATCTCTTTTCCTCTGTCTAGTATGTAAAATCGGAGAAAAGGTACTCCATTGTCTAGTTTGCATTACAATTTAAAATTATATGCCATACATTTGATAATAGGGCAGTAATACCAGTGTTATTAAACTTGACAACAATATTTTGATATGTTTGAAAATTTCATTCATTTTGAGTCCATATATGATTGGATTTAAAAGAGGATGGAATACAATTGACTGAAACGTCAATGTCAAACGAAGAGTTTTGGATAGATCAGAATCCAGTCGAACTATAATTATATCAAAGAAAATAAAACAGGAAAAGTTGGTTAACACCAGCAGGTGGGGTAAACATGTCTTTACAGCTTTTTTCCTCACTTCTCTACAACAATGGTAAGATATTCTAAGAATCCTGATGTATGTAAAAAGTATGAAAAGCAAAGGTAGAAGGGCAATGCTTATCAACATGACCACACCATATATAGATATTGCGACCGAGGGCACACACTGAAGCTTGTAAAGTGAATTATTACAAAAAATTCCTGTCAGAGAAAAGCTACAGAGTTTGACATTCGAATACAACACACCCATCACTGAGGTTTCAAAAGCAGGTATAAGCCAAGCTAAAATCAGACATACATAAATAGTTATTCTATTCATAATAACTGGATATTGCAGGGGTTTACATATAGACACATACCTGTCATATGCCATTGCTGCCAACAGTAAAAAGTCTGAACCAACCGAGGTGTAATATGATAAACCTTGGAAAAGACAGAGTGGATATGATATCATCTGTTTTTCAGACAAAACATCAGATAAGAGCTTTGGATAGATAATCATGCTGTAAAGAACAGAGTTGATTAACAAAGCTGCAATAAAAATGTACATTGGCTCGTGAAGGTTTTTGTGAGTCCAGATAAGGAAAACTATAGTGGAATTAAAGCAGAGTATCAGAATATAAAGTGTAAATATGATCACAAAATAAAGATATCTGTATTTGTGCAATTCTGCAAACCCACCTAGAGTTAGCAATGTTACATTTAATTCAATATCCATTTAATGAACAAAAATGTTATTTACTATACAACTAGATGACATAAATGGTATTCATTAAAAATCAAATGAAAAGACAAGTCTTAATGTATTGTAGTAATGCTTTTCCAGCACCGAACTAAGAAGTAATTGGCTCTGTGGCTTTGTTTTATCAGACAATTTCCCATTCTCAATGGGACTCATTAAGTTCTTCAAGAACATGTAAACAATTTCACCAAACTTTATCAGTTGATATTTTTGTCTGTGTGATCTATCATCGTACAGCATACCTCATAGAGAGGTGAGTAGACTTAGTAGTGTAGATAAAATAATAATAAAATATCATTATTATTATTATTATTTGTGTATAACTTTCTATAACCAAAGTGCTTGCTGGTACAGGAGAAGCACTTCTAGTATATATTCTGAGCCCAGGCCATGAAGGACAGGTAATTAGTAAAATCTTAAAATCAATTCTAATGCAATATGTAAATTTTTCTTAGTCTTTAGAAGATGTCTAGCTGCTGTATTTTGCACGATCTACAGTCAATTTAATGCTTTCTGAATGATACCTGTTAGAAGACCATTACATTACTGTATTTTTTGGATTATAAAGGTGCACTTTAAACCCTTGATTATGTTGAATGATGAATTGAAGGCAAAAAAATACTGAATGCAATTCTAACAAGCTTGAAAGTCAATATGTGTTCAACACAGCTTAAACTCTTTTGAGCAAATTTTACTGAATGTCTTTAAATAGTCTTCAGGAATAGTTCTCCAGGCTTCTTGAAGGGTATCCTAAACCATTAATGTTGAGGTCCTGGTGCTGTAGACATCAGTCCATAACTGACAGTGTTCTGCAGTGTTGTTGTTTTTTTCGTTGTTGTTGTTTTTTAATTCCAGGTTATTGAAAGCCATTGCTAATTAGATATTTTCTAAATTATATCACATGGTGGATCAAACTCTGACATAACTTATGAAAGTGACCAACGTTATTAGAGACAAGGAAACAGAAGCAGGGCTACAGAGTAGGGCTGAACGATTATGGAAAATAATCTAATTGCGATTTTTTGCCCCAATATTGCGATTGCGATGCGATATGCGATTATTTTTTAAGGTCTTTGTCTTCTGTATTTTAAACAAAGACAAGCAATACATCATATAGTATGGCCAATACTATATTACATTAATTTTAAACTGTTCTTTCCTGGAAGACAGACCTCTGTTATGATGACATGAGGTGATGCATGAATTGATGACTGACATTTTTATTTAACTTCTTCAATCACAACAGTATATTTGAACATACACAATAGTTTATTTTTAGCTTACAAACATCTGAGCATAAAGTGCTGACAAGGAACCCTGGTGTAAACATTAAAATGAAAGTCAGTACAATGTGCAGATTGCAGAAATATACATAAAAAAAATCAGTGGCTTTACCACACTCAGTTTTTCGACATCTGTGAACTACTAGACAGTCATTCAATTAAAAAATAATATTAAATAAATAAAACTATCCATCCATCCATCCATTTTCATCCGCTTTGTCCGGGGCCGGGTCGCGGGGGCAGCAGCCTAAGCAAAGAGGCCCAGACCTCCCTCTCCCCAGCCACCTCCTCCAGCTTATCCGGGGGAATACCAAGGCGTTCCCAGGCCAGCCGAGAGATATAATCTCTCCAGCGTGTCCTGGGTCTGCCCGGGGGCCTCCTCCCGGTGGGACATGCCTGGAACACCTCACCCAGGAGGCGCCCAGGGGGCATCCTTGTCAGATGCCCGAACCACCTCAGCTGGCTCCTTTCGATGTGGAGCAGCAGCTGCTCTACTCTGAGCCCCTCCCGGATGGCCGAACTTCTCACCCTATCTCTAAGGGAGAGGCCAGCCACCCTTCGGAGGAAGCTCATTTCTGCCGCTTGTATCCGCGATCTCGTTCTTTCGGTCACTACCCACAGCTCGTGGCCATAGGTGAGGGTAGGGACGTAGATCGACCGGTAAATTGACCGGTAAATAAAACTAATAAATAAAAAATACACACATCTTACTGATCTCTGCAGTCAGTAACATTACACATAAAGTGCAAACATAATAGCAATTGTATAAACACACACACAAACACGCCTTTAAAGTTTAAAGGCGTGAAATTGGACGGTCTAGTTCTGATTAGCGTCACCGCTGTCTCCGTGGAGTTTAATAAACTCGGCCGTCTGCTTCTTGCTATCTAAAATATAACCAGACACTGGTGTAAATTTTCGACTGTCTCATACTTCTGTTTAATAAGTTTTCTGTTTGACGTTTAGTCAGCTGTGTGAAAACCAAGGAGGAACCCACCCGGGGGATTAATAAAGTTTTATTTTATCTAATCTAATAACTTTAATCTCAGCCAAACCGATTTACTCACGAACAAACAAAACACTGAAAAAAGCCCAACAATAACATTTTTAGGTTGTCTAAGTGACTTATATATTACGTTTAACCCGAGCAGCGAAACTCCGCGGTGATCTGAAAATGATGTGCCGGGAGTTGTGCCGTTCTCGGCCGCATCAGTAACCCTCGAGCTCCCGGCTAGCTGTCGAGCTGGTGGGTAGCAGACGCCTCTGAAAACGTCGAAGCACTTTTGCAAATATAGGATATCTTGATAAACCGAGCAGATATTTGATGTTTACACAACTACTTTCTCGCCTGAAAATATGTTAAAAGTTTATTTTGTGACCCAGAAAGATTAGTATGAGTAATTTTAAAACTTAGTAGCGGCCGCCATTGCTGGAAACTGGAGTTTGGCTGGGCCGCGCTATGAATTCTGGGATATGGTAGTAATTTGGACAGCCTTCGGCGCGTCGCTGTGACGTAATCGGTCTACAAATGCGGCCTCAGGAGGATGCAGCCCATGAATTTGGACATGTCCAGAGTATAATCGCAGCCTTTGCGGTTAGAAAATTGCACTTGATCATGTCGCGATATTATCGCAAATGCGATATATCGTTCAGCCCTACTACAGAGTCAGAATACAAACAGACTAAAGAAGTCTCTCCAGAAAAAAAAGAACCACTGCCCAGTATTTACATCATACCCTGAAGTATACCTTGAAGAACCTGGAGAGGTTAATTCTCAAACATCTCACAACTCTGGTGAGTAAACTGCTGGATCCCCTGCTGGTCACTTACTATCCTAGTATTGGGGTGAATGATGCAGTCATGTACCTCCTGCACAGATCACTGTCACACCTGGAGAGTACTGGAAGCACTGTGAGATTCATGTTTTTTTTTTCTCCCTTCCTAACGGCCACCTCCAGAAATTCTCTGATGATACAGTCATTGATGGATGTCTGAGGGGAACGATCTAGAGTATAGGAAAATCATCACCGACTTCATCATCTGGTGTGAATTCAACCAACCACCATCCATCGCACCAGTGAACATCCATAGTTTGGATATTGATGTGGTCGACACATACAAATTCCTGGGTGATCCAACATATCACCCTAATTTAATTTAGCCTTCTGTTTATTTTACTTTATACCTCGTGTATTTATATTTATTCAGTCGGATCTGTTTCCAGCCCTTTTTAAACTACTTTAAACCACTTTGATCTCTAATTTTCACTTGGTGAGGGATTATTATGTTCTTCCTAGTCTGAACTGCTCTCTTCACCTGAGCTGCTATCCTGTTCTGAGTCACTGTCTTCTTTGTTTCTTACAGTCACGTGCAAAATGTCCCTTTTTTCCACACTCCCAGCATGCAGCGCTAAAATTACTGTTTGGTGTGTATCTAAGTCTGCCTTTACCTCTTGCTCTTCCAATATGCATTCCTCTCCCTTTCTTTTGGATTATTCCTGCTCCAGCTTATTGTTTTTCTAAACATTTCTCATCAGGTGTTAATTTTACTTGTTTATTTCCCATTTTCAAAGATTTTGCTGGGCCGTCACTGGCACGCTTGACTTCAGAGTGGTTGCTGATACTCCCTTCTACTTCACTTCTAAAAAATGAAGCGGTATCAGTTTTATGAGATAAAACTCAACCGTTGTCCTTTGTCACCAGTACGTGAGCCTCAAGCAAAGAAAACAAAAAATGGAAGTAGTTCAGCAGCATATTGTGCTGTAAAATCAACTTACTTCCAGACAAATACACATAGACATTTGCGCCCTTCTACAATTTGTTACGAAGTAATTACGACTACCTCTAAAACCTAAGTCTAATTTGGTTCGTTACGGCGTAATTGCGGCTACTTCTAACCTATTTTACGCGTTTCATTAAACCTTTGCGGTGGTTTTATATACCAAAATAATGTTTCTCACCCTCAGATGTCTCACTGGTGGTTCGGATCGTCAGACTGAATCCCACCGCCGTGGACCAGACTATAAACACCTGCCCGCACCCGAATTCACGTCCCGGGGCTTTCTTCCTCGTCTAAGAGGAAAACCTTTTGGTGGCAGTGGTTATTATTATATTCACATGCTTCCATCTTCCATCAGTGGTCAGTGACAACTCGTACTTTTCGACTCTCCTTCTTCTCCCTCCTCGCGCTCACAGAAACATAACAGGTATTGCAGTCCATTCTCCCTGCAGCACAGACTACACTGCCCATGAGGCTACTTTCTTCTGCAACACTCTGCCTATTGCCTTCATAATAAATTATTTTGAATAATAATTTTTAAAAATATTTCTTCAAGTCATTAGGCGGCCGCAAGTACAGGTGACATGGGGTGCGAGATTCAGACACAGGCATTAGAGCCTCTTAATGCGTGCTTTCTTTGGGTTTCCACTGGCGTGGAATTACCAAAAATAGAGAGGGCATAGCCTAATATATGAAACAGGGAAAGACCGCCGTGTAATCCATTTATTTCAATAAGGTAACTGTATTCTGAATACCACCTTTTAAAACGGTAACTGTAATGGAATACAGTTACTCATATTTTGTATCTTAAATATGTAACGCCCGTACAATTATTCCATTACGCCCCATCACTGCCGGCAGGGTGCAGGTATTGAGTGGCCAGATGTTGTTCTTCCCATTCAACTGACTATTCAAAACTTGCTCTAGCTTGAAGTTGGCCTTTAGTGTTGTTCTGTCATGGTTGGCTGTGTGGCAGGCAGGCAGGAGTGGTGAACCCAAAATGCAGGACTCTTAGGAAACGAGGTTTAAACTGAAAATGCGGCTTTATTGCTGGAACAAAACTTCAACATAAAATAAAACTCACAAAAGCAAACAAAACTCTAACTGAGGTGCAGGAGGCCTGGAAGTCATGAACACACAGCAAGTTGAGGGTACGACAAGACAGGGAGCACAGGAAAACACAGGGCTTAAATACACAGGGGAGTAATTAGGAAATGGACAACAGGAGGGAGACACAGCTGGGAGAAATTAGGCTAACGAGACAGGAGAGAGGTAAAACTAAACACATTGACATGAGACATGAACTTTCAGAATAAAACAGGAAACTAACAGACACAGAGAACCAGACAGGACACTGAACTTGGCAGGCAGACTCACGAGCAGACACAGTGACACCATGGACAGACAGAGGGAACACAGGCAGGCATGAAACAAACACACTAACACATAGCAAACCTAAACAAAAGACAAGGCAGAATAAACAAGAATATAGAAGAATATAAAGAAACACAAAACACCGAGTCCTCAGACTCAGGACCATGACATGTTCGCCACATCCCCACTGAATTGAAGGCTCTTAGCATTCTATGCATTCCATTGAGTCAACGGCTTTCATTTTCATTTTTCTCCTTGTGTGATTAAGTCTTACCTGTAGGCCATTCTGTGGATACAGTGATGTTAAGGATCTCTGCCTGTAAAATCTCCTCAAACACATGCATAGCAAAGTAGAATATTACCAAGCTCTCAGAGCTTCGCGATTAATAATCAATACTCTTTTGATGTATTTGTTTCGCAACTACTTTCTTCTCCTTTCCCCGTTTGCCACTGATGAACTGATAACACTATCGGAGTTATTACTGTACAACTGTGACATTTAAGAAATCAAAATATTCATATTTTCATTCATTCTTGTGTGTGTGTGTGTGTGTGTGTGTGTGTGTGTGTGTGTGTGTGTGTGTGTGTGTGTGTGTGTGTGTGTGTGTGTACATGCGCACTCGCATATGCCTTAGAAGAATGAAAAAAGGTACTTCAAACTGTATGATGCAATTTACTTCATAATATCAACATGGCCCCTTAAGGCGAATTCATGACTTTAACATTTGGCTACACAAAGCTGCCCCCTGGTGAGTAAGGAGCCGGCTCGCGTTGTTCACTTCAAAGAGTTGGCTCTAAGAGCCATTTTTGTGCCATTTCGTTCGCGACCGACACGTCACTAATTTGTATTCAGCCAATCTTGATATCTGATCACTCAGATCACTGCAGCGTTGACCTGCCCCACACTAAGACTAGGGCCTCAACATAGTCAAAATGAACATACTGTCATGTCTTAATTTCCTTTTATTCATGTTGCCACTTCTCCCTCCTCTGTCTTGCTTTAAGAATATACACTCTGTGGTGTCTAAATTTATTTGGAATGGGAAAAGGCCATCAACATTGCTACAGTTTTACTACTGGTCATTCAAAATCAGGGTGCTTAGGGGGTTGTTACTACCAGAGATGGGCAGTAACGCGTTACTGTAATCCGATAACTTTTTTCAAGTAACGAGTAAAGTAAGGGATTACTATTGCAAAAACGGTAATTAGATTACCGTTACTTTCCCGTAGGAATGCTGCGTTACTGCGTTACTAAAACCGTGATTTTTTTGCGAGAATGTCTCATGACAGTGACGTAAGCGAGTGGACGTTCGTGACAACAGCTGTGTGCAGATCAATGGATAATATATCGAGTGTGGGAGAGAGTATGAGCATGCAGCGTTTAAAGCGTGGAAGTACTGACCTTACTTTAAGTTTGATTCCATAAAAAGTGACAAAAACATTAGTGTCCGTTGTGCGTGGGAAGAAAACTTCTTTTTACAGCGAAAAAAACCTCTAAACTTCCAAGCAAGCACCAAGTGCGCTACGACGTAATGGGAAACTCACAGAGAAACTCGCGGATTCTTCCACTGACCGCCGCGGCACACCTGCACCAGGGTAAACCTCCGCCTACCCTACTCCTGCTTTACAGGTGAAAATAGAGCAACAGGACCGCTGAGTCTCTGACTTTATTTATTTTCTGCTGTGTTTTACTTGCATCTATTTGAAAGAGTGAGTGTAAACACACAAAAATATTTTATGTGCTGGAATGTGCAGAAAATAGGTTTAAATATTAAACAAATTTCTTCCAGTCAGAGAATGTTGCATATAATTAAATTTTTGCTTGATGCATAAAGTTAAAAGATTAAAACTAATAAAACAAGTTTTAAAAAGAGACTTTTCCATTTGATTACATTTTGTATGATGGATTATGTAGAAAAAGTAGAATTGGACTGAAAGATCTATCGCTTTATCACCTATTCAGGTTGTAAATCGTGTTTTTAAAAAGTAACTAAGTAATTAATTACTTTTGAAAATAAGTAATCAGTAAAGTAATGGGATTACTGTTTTGGGGAAGTAATCAGTAATTAGTTACTGATTACTTTTTTCAAGTAACATGACCAACACTGGTGAGGAGTAATCCGAAGCGAACACAGCAGCCGCCCTGCACAGCGCTACCCTTCCAGCGCGTCACACAGACCCGCCGTGTTCCCCCGCAGGAAACAAGCATCGAAGGCGTTTGGAAAGGGAGGGGGATAAGTGTGTGTGTGTGCGTGTCCATAGTTCGCCCTGCCAGGCTAAGTAAACAGTCTACCAGCCAACCCAGGTGGCCTTGTATGGAGTGGGAAGGAACAGACTAAACACAGTCGTTATCAGGGTGTTTTTGTTCGGCTCCAGCCTTGCAGCTGGCGCCAAAGGGGCTATCCGCATGAAGTGATGGTGCTTTTTACTTTAGTGCGAACAGCTCATATGAATTTCAAAGCAGTTCTACAGTCCAACACTGGTCTCTCAATCTCCTGTTGGAGAGCCGCGAGCTTCGCCATAATTGCGTTCTTTGATGTTGTCATTTCTTGTGCTCATGATGTTGGTTTTGATATCTGTTGAGAGGGAAACATGAAGATGAAACCAGAAGATGTCCTTAAGTTGTCATGTGATGTAAACTGTTTAGAACTCATACATATATACCAACAAGACAGTGTACATCACTGTCACAACAGCATTTGTTGTCATCCAAAGGTTTTATGGTTTTTCCTATAATACCTTGTGGCCACTCTCTAGTCAAAATGCCCTGACCGATTTTTTGTCCCAGTCCAGCTGACCAGGTGGTCAAGGTGCGGCCTCATGGTCTCTTGCTTCTACAGCCGAACAGAGCAGGCGGGCTAAAACTTTGTTATCGGTAAGCTGAAGAAATTAATCTCTAACGAGTTAAAATGCCATCCAAACTGATAATGTTCACAAAGTATAATTTTGTACTTGTCGTAGAGGACAGAGTGAAACCAGAAGGTTTACTGAGCTGTGGCTTCATGTAAATGCTGAGCATCCACTCGACGGCGGTAAGCTAAATGTGGCTAATCAGACACGTGATGTGCGGAGTGTGGGTACAGTTGTTGGGTGTCTCTGAAACGCACTGTTGATATGCTAGTTAGATCGTTAACCAAGTCATTAACATGTGAAAAGCTGTAAATGGTTAAAACAGCTGAAAATAAGTTTATGAGAGATAATTGTAAGCAGACTTTATGCTGCTTCCTGCTTAATTTTTTGATGTCAATCATTTGTTTTACAATACAGTGGAACCCCGACTTAGGAATACCCCATTTAACGAAAAATTCAAGTTACGACGGCACTTAACGGCAATATTTCTGCCCGTGTTATGGCAAAATGCCCGTGTAACAAAATCCACTGTCTCTGATTGGCTGAGCCCAGAATGCCTACAATGCCCACAATGCCTTCCAAATCATGTGACAACCCCCTTGGCTTTCGTACTTGAGCTTCGCTGTTCCACTTGAACGACGTATTGTTGTTGCAGTTAGCAATTAGCCTATAGCCTACCATTCACTCAAAAGGCGCGATGGGTGCTTCGACTTACGAAAATTTTCGACTTCTGAAAGACCCTCGGGAACGAATTAATTTCGTAAGTCGGGGTTCAACTGTACTCAGTATTGAATACTTGGAGGTAATTTTTAGTGTATTTCCACTTGTACTAGTAGGCCTATGATACAAGCGGGATTAAGCACATCTATTCTAATACTCCTATTCGTGGACTGAGTCCTTGTGTTTACATGTTATTGAAATTATTTGCACTTTGTTCGGTTTCTGATAAGCGTTTGTGTATTGCTCCAACAATGACTTTATATCTGATGGATCTAATGAATGTTTACCATGAAAAGTGAATTATATGGTGACTATAATTCCTGAATGTTTGAAGCCCTGTAGATCATCTTTAACATTGCTGCAGGTTACAACTTCAGGTCTCAAAGTCAAATGAACACTGCAGCATCACTGAGAGTTAAAAACTGTATAAATTATTTCACCTTTAATAAAATGGGTGTTCTGTTTTACAAAGTGTAACAATTACATTTAACATCCAGGTATTCATGAAAACAGAATTTAGTAAATTTAACAGAGTTAGAAATTAGCATTGAATTTACACATTACACTATACAATACACTATATTATGTTTATAAATAATGAGTTATGGAAAGTTCAAAAGAATTTTTCATTAAAAAAAACTATATATATATATATATATATATATATAACTGAGAAAACAGAAGACACTGTGATGAATATTCACATGCTTGTCAGCATCAAAGAGAGACTTCTACTAATTGATTCATTCTACTAAATTATTTTTATGTGAATATACAATAGTAAATAATAATCTATGACAATATAGAAGGGAAAATGTGAAATGCAGGCATATGAGATGTTTAGAATTTAAACATTACCAGAAACAGTTTAAGAAATTGTTTGTCTTTGTTTTATGACCATTATGTTGTCATCAATAGAAGAACAGAAATCAACATTTACATAAATGTCATGACATTTCTATAAATTTGATCTCTTTTCCTCTGTCTAGTATGTAAAATCGGAGAAAAGGTACTCCATTATCTAGTTTGCATTACAATTTCAAATTATATGCCATACATTTGATAATAGGGCAGTAATACCAGTGTTATTAAACTTGACAACAATATTTTGATATGTTTGAAAATTTCATTCATTTTGAGTCCATATATGATTGGATTTAAAAGAGGATGGAATACAATTGACTGAAACGTCAATGTCAAACGAAGAGTTTTGGATAGATCAGAATCCAGTCGAACTATAATTATATCAAAGAAAATAAAACAGGAAAAGTTGGTTAACACCAGCAGGTGGGGTAAACATGTCTTTACAGCTTTTTTCCTCACTTCTCTACAACAATGGTAAGATATTCTAAGAATCCTGATGTATGTAAAAAGTATGAAAAGCAAAGGTAGAAGGGCAATGCTTATCAACATGACCACACCATATATAGATATTGCGACCGAGGGCACACACTGAAGCTTGTAAAGTGAATTATTACAAAAAATTCCTGTCAGAGAAAAGCTACAGAGTTTGACATTCGAATACAACACACCCATCACTGAGGTTTCAAAAGCAGGTATAAGCCAAGCTAAAATCAGACATACATAAATAGTTATTCTATTCATAATAACTGGATATTGCAGGGGTTTACATATAGACACATACCTGTCATATGCCATTGCTGCCAACAGTAAAAAGTCTGAACCAACCGAGGTGTAATATGATAAACCTTGGAAAAGACAGAGTGGATATGATATCATCTGTTTTTCAGACAAAACATCAGATAAGAGCTTTGGATAGATAATCATGCTGTAAAGAACAGAGTTGATTAACAAAGCTGCAATAAAAATGTACATTGGCTCGTGAAGGTTTTTGTGAGTCCAGATAAGGAAAACTATAGTGGAATTAAAGCAGAGTATCAGAATATAAAGTGTAAATATGATCACAAAATAAAGATATCTGTATTTGTGCAATTCTGCAAACCCACCTAGAGTTAGCAATGTTACATTTAATTCAACATCCATTCAATTAACAAAAATGTTATTTACTATACAACTAGATGACATAAATGGTATTCATTAAAAATCAAATGAAAAGACAAGTCTTAATGTATTGTAGTAATGCTTTTCCAGCACCGAACTAAGAAGTAATTGGCTCTGTGGCTTTGTTTTATCAGACAATTTCCCATTCTCAATGGGACTCATTAAGTTCTTCAAGAACATGTAAACAATTTCACCAAACTTTATCAGTTGATATTTTTGTCTGTGTGATCTATCATCGTACAGCATACCTCATAGAGAGGTGAGTAGACTTAGTAGTGTAGATAAAATAATAATAAAATATCATTATTATTATTATTATTATTTGTGTATAACTTTCTATAACCAAAGTGCTTGCTGGTACAGGAGAAGCACTTCTAGTATATATTCTGAGCCCAGGCCATGAAGGACAGGTAATTAGTAAAATCTTAAAATCAATTCTAATGCAATATGTAAATTTTTCTTAGTCTTTAGAAGATGTCTAGCTGCTGTATTTTGCACGATCTACAGTCAATTTAATGCTTTCTGAATGATACCTGTTAGAAGACCATTACATTACTGTATTTTTTGGATTATAAAGGTGCACTTTAAACCCTTGATTATGTTGAATGATGAATTGAAGGCAAAAAAATACTGAATGCAATTCTAACAAGCTTGAAAGTCAATATGTGTTCAACACAGCTTAAACTCTTTTGAGCAAATTTTACTGAATGTCTTTAAATAGTCTTCAGGAATAGTTCTCCAGGCTTCTTGAAGGGTATCCTAAACCATTAATGTTGAGGTCCTGGTGCTGTAGACATCAGTCCATAACTGACAGTGTTCTGCAGTGTTGTTGTTTTTTTCGTTGTTGTTGTTTTTTAATTCCAGGTTATTGAAAGCCATTGCTAATTAGATATTTTCTAAATTATATCACATGGTGGATCAAACTCTGACATAACTTATGAAAGTGACCAACATTATTAGAGACAAGGAAACAGAAGCAGGGCTACAGAGTAGGGCTGAACGATTATGGAAAATAATCTAATTGCGATTTTTTGCCCCAATATTGCGATTGCGATGCGATATGCGATTATTTTTTAAGGTCTTTGTCTTCTGTATTTTAAACAAAGACAAGCAATACATCATATAGTATGGCCAATACTATATTACATTAATTTTAAACTGTTCTTTCCTGGAAGACAGACCTCTGTTATGATGACATGAGGTGATGCATGAATTGATGACTGACATTTTTATTTAACTTCTTCAATCACAACAGTATATTTGAACATACACAATAGTTTATTTTTAGCTTACAAACATCTGAGCATAAAGTGCTGACAAGGAACCCTGGTGTAAACATTAAAATGAAAGTCAGTACAATGTGCAGATTGCAGAAATATACATAAAAAAAATCAGTGGCTTTACCACACTCAGTTTTTCGACATCTGTGAACTACTAGACAGTCATTCAATTAAAAAATAATATTAAATAAATAAAACTATCCATCCATCCATCCATTTTCATCCGCTTTGTCCGGGGCCGGGTCGCGGGGGCAGCAGCCTAAGCAAAGAGGCCCAGACCTCCCTCTCCCCAGCCACCTCCTCCAGCTTATCCGGGGGAATACCAAGGCGTTCCCAGGCCAGCCGAGAGATATAATCTCTCCAGCGTGTCCTGGGTCTGCCCGGGGGCCTCCTCCCGGTGGGACATGCCTGGAACACCTCACCCAGGAGGCGCCCAGGGGGCATCCTTGTCAGATGCCCGAACCACCTCAGCTGGCTCCTTTCGATGTGGAGCAGCAGCTGCTCTACTCTGAGCCCCTCCCGGATGGCCGAACTTCTCACCCTATCTCTAAGGGAGAGGCCAGCCACCCTTCGGAGGAAGCTCATTTCTGCCGCTTGTATCCGCGATCTCGTTCTTTCGGTCACTACCCACAGCTCGTGGCCATAGGTGAGGGTAGGGACGTAGATCGACCGGTAAATTGACCGGTAAATAAAACTAATAAATAAAAAATACACACATCTTACTGATCTCTGCAGTCAGTAACATTACACATAAAGTGCAAACATAATAGCAATTGTATAAACACACACACAAACACGCCTTTAAAATTTAAAGGCGTGAAATTGGACGGTCTAGCCTTCTGATTAGCGTCACCGCTGTCTCCGTGGAGTTTAATAAACTCGGCCGTCTGCTTCTTGCTATCTAAAATATAACCAGACACTGGTGTAAATTCTCGACTGTCTCATACTTCTGTTTAATAAGTTTTCTGTTTGACGTTTAGTCAGCTGTGTGAAAACCAAGGAGGAACCCACCCGGGGGATTAATAAAGTTTTATTTTATCTAATCTAATAACTTTAATCTCAGCCAAACCGATTTACTCACGAACAAACAAAACACTGAAAAAAGCCCAACAATAACATTTTTAGGTTGTCTAAGTGACTTATATATTACGTTTAACCCGAGCAGCGAAACTCCGCGGTGATCTGAAAATGATGTGCCGGGAGTTGTGCCGTTCTCGGCCGCATCAGTAACCCTCGAGCTCCCGGCTAGCTGTCGAGCTGGTGGGTAGCAGACGCCTCTGAAAACGTCGAAGCACTTTTGCAAATATGGGATATCTTGATAAACCGAGCAGATATTTGATGTTTACACAACTACTTTCTCGCCTGAAAATATGTTAAAAGTTTATTTTGTGACCCAGAAAGATTAGTATGAGTAATTTTAAAACTTAGTAGCGGCCGCCATTGCTGGAAACTGGAGTTTGGCTGGGCCGCGCTATGAATTCTGGGATATGGTAGTAATTTGGACAGCCTTCGGCGCGTCGCTGTGACGTAATCGGTCTACAAATGCGGCCTCAGGAGGATGCAGCCCATGAATTTGGACATGTCCAGAGTATAATCGCAGCCTTTGCGGTTAGAAAATTGCACTTGATCATGTCGCGATATTATCGCAAATGCGATATATCGTTCAGCCCTACTACAGAGTCAGAATACAAACAGACTAAAGAAGTCTCTCCAGAAAAAAAAGAACCACTGCCCAGTATTTACATCATACCCTGAAGTATACCTTGAAGAACCTGGAGAGGTTAATTCTCAAACATCTCACAACTCTGGTGAGTAAACTGCTGGATCCCCTGCTGGTCACTTACTATCCTAGTATTGGGGTGAATGATGCAGTCATGTACCTCCTGCACAGATCACTGTCACACCTGGAGAGTACTGGAAGCACTGTGAGATTCATGTTTTTTTTTTCTCCCTTCCTAACGGCCACCTCCAGAAATTCTCTGATGATACAGTCATTGATGGATGTCTGAGGGGAACGATCTAGAGTATAGGAAAATCATCACCGACTTCATCATCTGGTGTGAATTCAACCAACCACCATCCATCGCACCAGTGAACATCCATAGTTTGGATATTGATGTGGTCGACACATACAAATTCCTGGGTGATCCAACATATCACCCTAATTTAATTTAGCCTTCTGTTTATTTTACTTTATACCTCGTGTATTTATATTTATTCAGTCGGATCTGTTTCCAGCCCTTTTTAAACTACTTTAAACCACTTTGATCTCTAATTTTCACTTGGTGAGGGATTATTATGTTCTTCCTAGTCTGAACTGCTCTCTTCACCTGAGCTGCTATCCTGTTCTGAGTCACTGTCTTCTTTGTTTCTTACAGTCACGTGCAAAATGTCCCTTTTTTCCACACTCCCAGCATGCAGCGCTAAAATTACTGTTTGGTGTGTATCTAAGTCTGCCTTTACCTCTTGCTCTTCCAATATGCATTCCTCTCCCTTTCTTTTGGATTATTCCTGCTCCAGCTTATTGTTTTTCTAAACATTTCTCATCAGGTGTTAATTTTACTTGTTTATTTCCCATTTTCAAAGATTTTGCTGGGCCGTCACTGGCACGCTTGACTTCAGAGTGGTTGCTGATACTCCCTTCTACTTCACTTCTAAAAAATGAAGCGGTATCAGTTTTATGAGATAAAACTCAACCGTTGTCCTTTGTCACCAGTACGTGAGCCTCAAGCAAAGAAAACAAAAAATGGAAGTAGTTCAGCAGCATATTGTGCTGTAAAATCAACTTACTTCCAGACAAATACACATAGACATTTGCGCCCTTCTACAATTTGTTACGAAGTAATTACGACTACCTCTAAAACCTAAGTCTAATTTGGTTCGTTACGGCGTAATTGCGGCTACTTCTAACCTATTTTACGCGTTTCATTAAACCTTTGCGGTGGTTTTATATACCAAAATAATGTTTCTCACCCTCAGATGTCTCACTGGTGGTTCGGATCGTCAGACTGAATCCCACCGCCGTGGACCAGACTATAAACACCTGCCCGCACCCGAATTCACGTCCCGGGGCTTTCTTCCTCGTCTAAGAGGAAAACCTTTTGGTGGCAGTGGTTATTATTATATTCACATGCTTCCATCTTCCATCAGTGGTCAGTGACAACTCGTACTTTTCGACTCTCCTTCTTCTCCCTCCTCGCGCTCACAGAAACATAACAGGTATTGCAGTCCATTCTCCCTGCAGCACAGACTACACTGCCCATGAGGCTACTTTCTTCTGCAACACTCTGCCTATTGCCTTCATAATAAATTATTTTGAATAATAATTTTTAAAAATATTTCTTCAAGTCATTAGGCGGCCGCAAGTACAGGTGACATGGGGCGCGAGATTCAGACACAGGCATTAGAGCCTCTTAATGCGTGCTTTCTTTGGGTTTCCACTGGCGTGGAATTACCAAAAATAGAGAGGGCATAGCCTAATATATGAAACAGGGAAAGACCGCCGTGTAATCCATTTATTTCAATAAGGTAACTGTATTCTGAATACCACCTTTTAAAACGGTAACTGTAATGGAATACAGTTACTCATATTTTGTATCTTAAATATGTAACGCCCGTACAATTATTCCATTACGCCCCATCACTGCCAGCAGGGTGCAGGTGTTGAGTGGCCAGATGTTGTTCTTCCCATTCAACTGACTATTCAAAACTTGCTCTAGCTTGAAGTTGGCCTTTAGTGTTGTTCTGTCATGGTTGGCTGTGTGGCAGGCAGGCAGGAGTGGTGAACCCAAAATGCAGGACTCTTAGGAAACGAGGTTTAAACTGAAAATGCAGCTTTATTGCTGGAACAAAACTTCAACATAAAATAAAACTCACAAAAGCAAACAAAACTCTAACTGAGGTGCAGGAGGCCTGGAAGTCATGAACACACAGCAAGTTGAGGGTACGACAAGACAGGGAGCACAGGAAAACACAGGGCTTAAATACACAGGGGAGTAATTAGGAAATGGACAACAGGAGGGAGACACAGCTGGGAGAAATTAGGCTAACGAGACAGGAGAGAGGTAAAACTAAACACATTGACATGAGACATGAACTTTCAGAATAAAACAGGAAACTAACAGACACAGAGAACCAGACAGGACACTGAACTTGGCAGGCAGACTCACGAGCAGACACAGTGACACCATGGACAGACAGAGGGAACACAGGCAGGCATGAAACAAACACACTAACACATAGCAAACCTAAACAAAAGACAAGGCAGAATAAACAAGAATATAGAAGAATATAAAGAAACACAAAACACCGAGTCCTCAGACTCAGGACCATGACATGTTCGCCACATCCCCACTGAATTGAAGGCTCTTAGCATTCTATGCATTCCATTGAGTCAACGGCTTTCATTTTCATTTTTCTCCTTGTGTGATTAAGTCTTACCTGTAGGCCATTCTGTGGATACAGTGATGTTAAGGATCTCTGCCTGTAAAATCTCCTCAAACACATGCATAGCAAAGTAGAATATTACCAAGCTCTCAGAGCTTCGCGATTAATAATCAATACTCTTTTGATGTATTTGTTTCGCAACTACTTTCTTCTCCTTTCCCCGTTTGCCACTGATGAACTGATAACACTATCGGAGTTATTACTGTACAACTGTGACATTTAAGAAATCAAAATATTCATATTTTCATTCATTCTTGTGTGTGTGTGTGTGTGTGTGTGTGTGTGTGTGTGTGTGTGTGTGTGTATGTGTGTGTGTGTGTGTACATGCGCACTCGCATATGCCTTAGAAGAATGAAAAAAGGTACTTCAAACTGTATGATGCAATTTACTTCATAATATCAACATGGCCCCTTAAGGCGAATTCATGACTTTAACATTTGGCTACACAAAGCTGCCCCCTGGTGAGTAAGGAGCCGGCTCGCGTTGTTCACTTCAAAGAGTTGGCTCTAAGAGCCATTTTTGTGCCATTTCGTTCGCGACCGACACGTCACTAATTTGTATTCAGCCAATCTTGATATCTGATCACTCAGATCACTGCAGCGTTGACCTGCCCCACACTAAGACTAGGGCCTCAACATAGTCAAAATGAACATACTGTCATGTCTTAATTTCCTTTTATTCATGTTGCCACTTCTCCCTCCTCTGTCTTGCTTTAAGAATATACACTCTGTGGTGTCTAAATTTATTTGGAATGGGAAAAGGCCATCAACATTGCTACAGTTTTACTACTGGTCATTCAAAATCAGGGTGCTTAGGGGGTTGTTACTACCAGAGATGGGCAGTAACGCGTTACTGTAATCCGATAACTTTTTTCAAGTAACGAGTAAAGTAAGGGATTACTATTGCAAAAACGGTAATTAGATTACCGTTACTTTCCCGTAGGAATGCTGCGTTACTGCGTTACTAAAACCGTGATTTTTTTGCGAGAATGTCTCATGACAGTGACGTAAGCGAGTGGACGTTCGTGACAACAGCTGTGTGCAGATCAATGGATAATATATCGAGTGTGGGAGAGAGTATGAGCATGCAGCGTTTAAAGCGTGGAAGTACTGACCTTACTTTAAGTTTGATTCCATAAAAAGTGACAAAAACATTAGTGTCCGTTGTGCGTGGGAAGAAAACTTCTTTTTACAGCGAAAAAAACCTCTAAACTTCCAAGCAAGCACCAAGTGCGCTACGACGTAATGGGAAACTCACAGAGAAACTCGCGGATTCTTCCACTGACCGCCGCGGCACACCTGCACCAGGGTAAACCTCCGCCTACCCTACTCCTGCTTTACAGGTGAAAATAGAGCAACAGGACCGCTGAGTCTCTGACTTTATTTATTTTCTGCTGTGTTTTACTTGCATCTATTTGAAAGAGTGAGTGTAAACACACAAAAATATTTTATGTGCTGGAATGTGCAGAAAATAGGTTTAAATATTAAACAAATTTCTTCCAGTCAGAGAATGTTGCATATAATTAAATTTTTGCTTGATGCATAAAGTTAAAAGATTAAAACTAATAAAACAAGTTTTAAAAAGAGACTTTTCCATTTGATTACATTTTGTATGATGGATTATGTAGAAAAAGTAGAATTGGACTGAAAGATCTATCGCTTTATCACCTATTCAGGTTGTAAATCGTGTTTTTAAAAAGTAACTAAGTAATTAATTACTTTTGAAAATAAGTAATCAGTAAAGTAATGGGATTACTGTTTTGGGGAAGTAATCAGTAATTAGTTACTGATTACTTTTTTCAAGTAACATGACCAACACTGGTGAGGAGTAATCCGAAGCGAACACAGCAGCCGCCCTGCACAGCGCTACCCTTCCAGCGCGTCACACAGACCCGCCGTGTTCCCCCGCAGGAAACAAGCATCGAAGGCGTTTGGAAAGGGAGGGGGATAAGTGTGTGTGTGTGCGTGTCCATAGTTCGCCCTGCCAGGCTAAGTAAACAGTCTACCAGCCAACCCAGGTGGCCTTGTATGGAGTGGGAAGGAACAGACTAAACACAGTCGTTATCAGGGTGTTTTTGTTCGGCTCCAGCCTTGCAGCTGGCGCCAAAGGGGCTATCCGCATGAAGTGATGGTGCTTTTTACTTTAGTGCGAACAGCTCATATGAATTTCAAAGCAGTTCTACAGTCCAACACTGGTCTCTCAATCTCCCGTTGGAGAGCCGCGAGCTTCGCCATACTTGCGTTCTTTGATGTTGTCATTTCTTGTGCTCATGATGTTGGTTTTGATATCTGTTGAGAGGGAAACATGAAGATGAAACCAGAAGATGTCCTTAAGTTGTCATGTGATGTAAACTGTTTAGAACTCATACATATATACCAACAAGACAGTGTACATCACTGTCACAACAGCATTTGTTGTCATCCAAAGGTTTTATGGTTTTTCCTATAATACCTTGTGGCCACTCTCTAGTCAAAATGCCCTGACCGATTTTTTGTCCCAGTCCAGCTGACCAGGTGGTCAAGGTGCGGCCTCATGGTCTCTTGCTTCTACAGCCGAACAGAGCAGGCGGGCTAAAACTTTGTTATCGGTAAGCTGAAGAAATTAATCTCTAACGAGTTAAAATGCCATCCAAACTGATAATGTTCACAAAGTATAATTTTGTACTTGTCGTAGAGGACAGAGTGAAACCAGAAGGTTTACTGAGCTGTGGCTTCATGTAAATGCTGAGCATCCACTCGACGGCGGTAAGCTAAATGTGGCTAATCAGACACGTGATGTGCGGAGTGTGGGTACAGTTGTTGGGTGTCTCTGAAACGCACTGTTGATATGCTAGTTAGATCGTTAACCAAGTCATTAACATGTGAAAAGCTGTAAATGGTTAAAACAGCTGAAAATAAGTTTATGAGAGATAATTGTAAGCAGACTTTATGCTGCTTCCTGCTTAATTTTTTGATGTCAATCATTTGTTTTACAATACAGTGGAACCCCGACTTAGGAATACCCCATTTAACGAAAAATTCAAGTTACGACGGCACTTAACGGCAATATTTCTGCCCGTGTTATGGCAAAATGCCCGTGTAACAAAATCCACTGTCTCTGATTGGCTGAGCCCAGAATGCCTACAATGCCCACAATGCCTTCCAAATCATGTGACAACCCCCTTGGCTTTCGTACTTGAGCTTCGCTGTTCCACTTGAACGACGTATTGTTGTTGCAGTTAGCAATTAGCCTATAGCCTACCATTCACTCAAAAGGCGCGATGGGTGCTTCGACTTACGAAAATTTTCGACTTCTGAAAGACCCTCGGGAACGAATTAATTTCGTAAGTCGGGGTTCAACTGTACTCAGTATTGAATACTTGGAGGTAATTTTTAGTGTATTTCCACTTGTACTAGTAGGCCTATGATACAAGCGGGATTAAGCACATCTATTCTAATACTCCTATTCGTGGACTGAGTCCTTGTGTTTACATGTTATTGAAATTATTTACACTTTGTTCGGTTTCTGATAAGCGTTTGTGTATTGCTCCAACAATGACTTTATATCTGATGGATCTAATGAATGTTTACCATGAAAAGTGAATTATATGGTGACTATAATTCCTGAATGTTTGAAGCCCTGTAGATCATCTTTAACATTGCTGCAGGTTACAACTTCAGGTCTCAAAGTCAAATGAACACTGCAGCATCACTGAGAGTTAAAAACTGTATAAATTATTTCACCTTTAATAAAATGGGTGTTCTGTTTTACAAAGTGTAACAATTACATTTAACATCCAGGTATTCATGAAAACAGAATTTAGTAAATTTAACAGAGTTAGAAATTAGCATTGAATTTACACATTACACTATATTATGTTTATAAATAATGAGTTATGGAAAGTTCAAAAGAATTTTTCATTAAAAAAAACTATATATATATATATATATATATATATATATATATATATATATATATATATATATATATATATATATATATATATATAACTGAGAAAACAGAAGACACTGTGATGAATATTCACATGCTTGTCAGCGTCAAAGAGAGACTTCTACTAATTGATTCATTCTACTAAATTATTTTTATGTGAATATACAATAGTAAATAATAATCTATGACAATAAAGAAGGGGAAATGTGAAATGCAGGCATATGAGATGTTTAGAATTTAAACATTACCAGAAACAGTTTAAGAAATTGTTTGTCTTTGTTTTATGACCATTATGTTGTCATCAATAGAAGAACAGAAATGAACATTTACATAAATGTCATGACATTTCTATAAATTTGATCTCTTTTCCTCTGTCTAGTATGTAAAATCGGAGAAAAGGTACTCCATTGTCTAGTTTGCATTACAATTTAAAATTATATGCCATACATTTGATAATAGGGCAGTAATACCAGTGTTATTAAACTTGACAACAATATTTTGATATGTTTGAAAATTTCATTCATTTTGAGTCCATATATGATTGGATTTAAAAGAGGATGGAATACAATTGACTGAAACGTCAATGTCAAACGAAGAGTTTTGGATAGATCAGAATCCAGTCGAACTATAATTATATCAAAGAAAATAAAACAGGAAAAGTTGGTTAACACCAGCAGGTGGGGTAAACATGTCTTTACAGCTTTTTTCCTCACTTCTCTACAACAATGGTAAGATATTCTAATAATCCTGATGTATGTAAAAAGTATGAAAAGCAAAGGTAGAAGGGCAATTCTTATCAACATGATCACACCATATATAGATATTGCGACCGAGGGCACACACTGAAGCTTGTAAAGTGAATTATTACAAAAAATTCCTGTCAGAGAAAAGCTACAGAGTTTGACATTCGAATACAACACACCCATCACTGAGGTTTCAAAAGCAGGTATAAGCCAAGCTAAAATCAGACATACATAAATAGTTATTCTATTCATAATAACTGGATATTGCAGGGGTTTACATATAGACACATACCTGTCATATGCCATTGCTGCCAACAGTAAAAATTCTGAACCAACCAAGGTGTAATATGATAAACCTTGGAAAAGACAGAGTGGATATGATATCATCTGTTTTTCAGACAAAACATCAGATAAGAGCTTTGGATAGATAATCATGCTGTAAAGAACAGAGTTGATTAACAAAGCTGCAATAAAAATGTACATTGGCTCGTGAAGGTTTTTGTGAGTCCAGATAAGGAAAACTATAGTGGAATTAAAGCAGAGTATCAGAATATAAAGTGTAAATATGATCACAAAATAAAGATACCTGTATTTGTGCAATTCTGCAAACCCACCTAGAGTTAACAATGTTACATTTAATTCAACATCCATTCAATTAACAAAAATGTTATTTACTATACAACTAGATGACATAAATGGTATTCATTAAAAAACAAATGAAAAGACAAGTCTTAATGTATTTGTTACAACCCACTCTGTTAGGCGTCAGGGGAGGAGTAACATAAACAAGCCCCCCACACAAACTGAGTAAAGTAAAAAGTTTTAATTTCAAACTTTAAACAGAAAACCGACAGGGCTGTTCAACAGACCACTGGGCATATAATTATTACATAAAGAACAAACGAAACAGTCACGCGTAAAAGCTAAGGGTTAACTAAAGCAGGCTGGCAGCACACAAAATAAAAGCTAAGGGTAACTAAGGCAAGCCAGCATCACAAAACTCTAATGAAACTAAGTTCAGCTGTATATCAGGTTTAAACAAAGAGCAACACAGCAAAGAGGTTTAACAAACAAGATTCACATGCAGAGCAGACGAGAAGGACACTGCATATTCACTTCAGAGCAGCAGTTCCCCCTAGTGTGAAGGATCTTCAGCCTTTTATACTCCCAGGTGCAGACAATCAGCCAGTCAATTGGTCATGGAGGGGTCATGGGATCGCCAGGCAGCAAATCGTCCGCGAGGTCTGGCACACTGTGATCTGCATAAAAGAAGGCTGGCACAGGACTCCCAGCAGCCAGTCATCCACGAGTCCTGGCACACTTAGATTTGCATAAGCACAAAAGGGTAGTCTCACTCTCTCCAAGGCCCAGGGCCGTAACACCACTCCCCTTAAAATACAAGACTACGTTTTGTATATACAGATTTCAATATTCATGACAGACAACAAAACAAGTCATACTCACAACCGGGAGAGGCCATCAGCTAGTACATTTTCTGATCCTTTTATATGCCAAATCTCCAAATTGTACTCTTGCAGCAGCAAGCATCGCCAAATAAACAGGGGTACTCATGGACCAAATTAGCTATGTCTTCTTGTTGCTCGGAATGATTTTAACACTTCAGAGTAAGGCAAGCGGGGCTTAGAACCACTGGAGTCATTCAGTTTTAAACCATCAGCCTCGTCTGTGCTTTCTACCTCTGAGTGACTGAAGACGGCCACAGGAGCACAGCTCCCAGTGGGTTTTGGTTAGGGTCGGGAGTGGTATAACTTTAACATGATTATATGGCAAACACAGGTTTTGCGTCTTCGATTCGGCGTGCTGATTATGTAATCAGTTTCTCCTACTTGTTCGTGTACCTCATAAGGCCCCTCATACTCAGCAGAAAGAGATGATCCGGGGACAGGGAAGAGGACAAGTACTTCATCTCCTGTCTGGAATTGTCGTTTGACAGCAGCCTTATCATAAGCGTGTTTCATTTTTCCTTGTGAAACAGTGAGGTGCTGCTTAGCCAGAGCATTAGCCTGACTCAAACGCTCACAGAAATCCTGCACATATTTGGTCACTCCCACTCTAGGGCTCCCTTCCTGGATCAAATTTCTCTTTCATTGATTTAAGCGGGCCACGAGGCGTGTGGCCAAACACTAGTTCAGAGGGACTGAACCCGAGTGACTCTTGGACAGCTTCGCGAGCAGCAAACAACACAAAGGGAATCCCTTCATCCCAATCCACTTTGGCCTCTAAGCAATACTTGCGGAGCATGGCTTTTAAGGTTTGATGCCACCGCTCTAAAGCTCCTTGGGATTCTGGGTGATAGGCAGAAGACACAACCTGTTTGATTTGTAGGTTTTTAGCTACTTGCTTGAATAATTTAGATTGAAAGTTAGAACCTTGATCTTTTATGACAACTTTAGGCAGTCCGAATGTAGAAAAAACTTAGTAAGGGCTCTCACAACAGACCTTGCCGTAATTTGTGCAGTGGAATAGCCTCAGGGAAACGTGTAGCAGCACACATAATGGTGAGTAAATATTGGTTTCCTGACGTTGTTCTTGGTAGTGGACCTACTTAGTCTACTATGACGTGATCAAATGGTTGATCGACTACTTGGATGGGACATAATGGTGCAGGGGGTATAACCTGATTTGGTTTACCCTCAAGTTGACACATATGGCAACTACGGCAGAAAGCAGCCACATCACGTTTCATGCCAGGCCAGAAGAAGTGTTTTAATAGTAACTGATACGTTTTTTTGATGCCTAAATGTCCTGACCACTGGCTTTCACGAGCAAGCGCCAGGATCTTTGACCGATACAGCGTGGGTATGACAATCTGCTTAACCTTACTCCAGTCCACACTCCTAGCACCCAATGGAAACCATTGACGTATTAGCACAGCTTGTTCTATGAAAAAGGCTTGTTGCTCATTCTTAGCTTGCTCAGCACTTACCACATGCTTAAAACATCGCTGCAACGATTCATCAGCCAACTGGGCCGCCGACAGATTTTCTCTGGTTAAAGGCAGTGGTATTTCTTTTACAGATGGACTAGGCTCCTCAGGGTTTACCAAGTCTGGGGAAGACAAAACATTGTTGTCGTCAGGTAACGTGGCACCCTCCTCAGAAAATGAGGACATCAACACAGAATCAGCGAGGGTAACGTCACCATCTTTACGGGCTTGGGCACGAGTAACCACACAGGCTGGGTACAGCTTTGGGGTCACAGAAATATCTGGGGCATTAGAACTGAAGGGCTTATCCAGCACCTCCAGACTAGGACGCACTAATTCGCCCGTAATATCATTTCCTAGCAACATGGCCACCCCCTCTATTGGTAAGGACGGACATACTGCGACAGGGAAAAATCCCGTAACGAGTTCTGATTTGATATAGACCTGGTGAACGGGTCTGGGAGCATAACCCATCTCTATTCCACGCAGCACAACATTAAAGCCGCATGCACTGTCTGCTGAGAAAGGTAAAGCACTAGAAAGGATTAAGGTCTGAGACCCTTCGGTGTCTCTCAGTATGCGCTTCGAGTAATGAACCGTTTTTCAATACAAGCCTCAGTGCTTCAGAAAGCTTCATTTGGCCATCACTACCGACAGGGCTGTTCAACAGACCACTGGGCATATAATTATTACATAAAGAACAAACGAAACAGTCACGCGTAAAAGCTAAGGGTTAACTAAAGCAGGCTGGCAGTACACACAATAAAAGCTAAGGGTAACTAAGGCAAGCCAGCATCACAAAACTCTAATGAAACTAAGTTCAGCTGTATATCAGGTTTAAACAAAGAGCAACACAGCAAAGAGGTTTAACAAACAAGATTCACATGCAGAGCAGACGAGAAGGACACTGCATGTTCACTTCAAAGCAGCAGTTCCCCCTAGTGTGAAGGATCTTCAGCCTTTTATACTCCCAGGTGCAGACAATCAGCCAGTCAATTGGTCATGGAGGGGTCATGGGATCGCCAGGCAGCAAATCGTCCGCGAGGTCTGGCACACTGTGATCTGCATAATCAGAATCAGAATCAGCTTTATTTGTCACAAGCAGGTTGCCCTGCAGTGAAATGGGACCCCCCGACCTTACACACATAACACAGACATCACATGGGGTTACAAGTCGGAGATTGGTAGCGTTACAGAAAAGAACACTGAAATGTACACAACAACGGGAGGGTACAAGAGGAAAACAAGAGACCTCCACTCATGCTGTGCTTCCATGGTAGGACAGCACGAGAACAGGAAACAAAAAAAACTCTGCAGAAAAAAAAGCACATGAATGGCCACAGCACAACATTATGAAAGACATGACAAGCCACAGGGTTGGGTAGGGGATATCATAACACAATAAACACAGTGTGCACATCTGATCTGGGACTGCTGCAATCTTTCGACTGCGCCGCCAGCTGACCCGATGTCCAAATCATGGGGGAGGTAAGCATCGAAGGCGCTGGAAGGGGAGGGGGGATGGGTGAGTGCTTATCAGTGTAAGTGTATGTGTGTGCGTGTCCATAGTTCAGCAGAGACAGTGTCCTTCGCCCTATCAGGCTAAGTAAACAGTCCTCCAGCCAATCCAGGTGTCCTTGCATGGGATGGGAAGAATAGTCATCACACAGTCGTTATCAGGGAGTGATTGTTCGGCTCCAGCCTTGGGCCTGCAGCTGGCGCCGTGGTGGTGTCCGCATTTTGATGTTGATTTTGTTGATTTTTTCATGCGAGCAGCCCAGGAGAATGTCAAGTTGCTCTTTAACACTCTGACGCTGGTCTCTCAATCTCCCGTTGGAGAGTCGCGAGCCTCCCCATGATGGTATCAAACTTCTGTTCCATGGTGTTATCATTCTTTTGATTCTGAGACCCCACAACTGCAGTGATCCGTTCCGCGATGTGTTCCAACTTTCGCTCAAGGGTCTCATTTTGAGCAGGCCTCTCTCTGATGTATCCCCCCATACGCTCAATGGTGTTGTTTTGAGCCTTCACAGCAGCTGTAAGCGTCTCCAAGGTGTTAACCATGCTGCGTTCATTGTGAGAGGTCGCGCCTCGTCCCATCGTTTCAATTCCAGTGGGCAGCCTTGGGGGGGTTTGAACAGCCGGTTCTGCTCTCTTATTTCTCCGATAAACCAGGGCCAAGCCAGCTCCGATCAGCAAGAACCCTGTTATCATGGTTCCGAATAGGTAGATATCTTCAGCGTCCTTGATCGACAGGCACATGACCCTCCAGTTCTGCCACCCGTCCATCGTGTATCCGGCAGGGAAAGTCCCTCCAGGGTACTCAGGCTCTCCCGAGCCCAGACTTCTCGTTGAGAAAAGGGTGTCAATAGCATTCAGAGACCAGTTGATCAAATCCATAATTCTCTTTTAGGTTTAGAGAACGACAGTGAGCGACTGTTCCAGGGAAAGTAATGCACACGAGACAAGACAAGGACACAGAGGCTAAGCAGGGAAGATAGGGGTAAGAAGGCTGGCACAGGACTCCCAGCAGCCAGTCATCCACGAGTCCTGGCACACTTAGATTTGCACAAGCACAAAAGGGTAGTCTCACTCTCTCCGAGACCCAGGGCCGTAACAGTATTGTAGTAATACTTTTCCAGCACCGAACTAAGAAGTAATTGGCTCTGTGGCTTTGTTTTATCAGACAACTTCCCATTCTCAATGGGACTCATTAAGTTCTTCAAGAACATGTAAACAACTTCACCAAACTTTATCAGTTGATATTTTTGTCTGTATGATCTGTCATCATACATCATACCTCATACAGAGGTGGGTAGACTTAGTAGTGTAGATAAAATAATAATAAAATATCATTATTATTATTATTATTATTATTATTATTTGTATATAACTTTCCATAACCAAAGTGCTTGCTGGTACAGGAGAAGCACTTCTAGTATATATTCTGAGCCCAGGCCATGAAGGACAGGTAATTAGTAAAATCTTAAAATCAATTCTAATGCAATATGCTAATTTTTCTTAGTCTTTAGAAGATATCTAGCTGCTGTATTTTGCACGATCTACAGTCAATTTAATGCTTTCTGAATGATACCTGTTAGAAGACCATTACATTACTGTATTTTTTGGATTATAAAGGTGCACTTTAAATCCTCTAATTTTCACAAAAATCAACAGTGCACCTTATGTATGAATTCTGGCTATGCATACTGACCTTGAACCAATTTTATGTGGTACACAGTGCTCAAAAATCTGTGAAAAAATGTCTTAGCACGGGTCCAAAACTCTGTCCGCTTCAGGTCTCAAAGTCAAATGAACACTGCAGCATCACTGAGAGTCAAAAACTGTCTAAATTATTTCACCTTTAATAAAATGGGTGTTCTGAGCCCCGGCTTGGACAGTCTCAGTCGTTGTGTCCTTGGGCAAGACACTTCACCCGTTGCCTACTGGTGGTGGTCAGAGGGCCCAGTGGCGCCAGTGTTTGGCAGCCTCGCCTCTGTCAGTGCGCCCCAGGGTGGCTGTGGCTACAATGTAGCTTGCCGTCACCAGTGTGTGAATGTGTGTGTGAATGGGTGGATGACTGGATATGTAAAGCGCTTTTGGGGTCCTTAGGGACTAGTAAAGCGCTTTAAGATGGCGGCGCGCACAGACGCAGCGGCCCGGAGCTCCTACACTTTTGCACTTTTGGTGGTACTGTGTATTATTTCACACAGTCTGGGGTTACTTCAATACAACAGAGATGATCTACTACAACTAAGCCGTGGATGTCACGGCGACGGATGGCCGGTACTGAATAGGACTCAGGTGCAGAAACCCAGAGCGGAGACAGTAGATGATTTAATAGTTTATTACGGTTAAGTGCAAGGGGAACAAAAAAAGGGAAACGTGGCAAAGACAGAAAATGACGAGACGTGGAGCCTTGGTGTGGCGTGCCCAGGGGAACGTGGCTAGGGCGAGGGAACGAGGCCTGAGAAGTGGAACGGAGCTGAGTGGGGAACAGTCACACTGAGGGGAGAGGATATAGAAGTTAGGCGGGTAGTGAAGGCAGCTCAGAAGTGGCCAGTATAAGAGCAGCAATTCTTACTTGCAGTTAGGGACCTGGAGTGTTTGAGAGGGGGATGATGAAGATCCAGGGGAGGCTGAGTGGCGTGGAAAGGCTGACCTGAGATCCGGGGCTCCAGATGGAGTGTGATGGCAGGAGGGCAGGCAGGTGAGGCACAGAGGGATTTCCAAAATGATCACTAGGTATTCCAAGTCCGGAGGTGGAGTGAGCCAGGGTGGGTACAGCAACTGTAGCACAAAAGAGTCTTTGTTAGTAAGATGAATCACAGCGAGAATTTGAAACACAAGACCTGTTACCAACATGGGTTGATGACGAACTGGCAGTGAGTGAACATCGATGTGTGGTTTAAATCCCTCTGGTTTGATAGCCTGCAATAGGTTCCAGGTGTGCAGGAGCTGGAGTTGGCCCTGCCCAGGGGCGGATCCCAGGTCAGTTCAGGAGCCTAATGGAAACTCCAGCCACCCACCGTAGACCATGACAGTACCCCCCCCCCTCAAGGGACGCCACCCGGCGGCCGACCGGTCCCCAGCCCGCGACGTGACCTGAAAAAATCAGAGACAAGAGCAGGATCAAGGATAAACGAGCGAGGAACCCAGGCACGTTCCTCAGGCCCATACCCCTCCCAGTCCACCAAAAACTGGCGACCCCGACCACGGCGACGGACGTCAACGATCCGCTGAACCGTATAGGCCGGATGACCATCGATGAGCCGGGCGGGCGGAGGGGGGTCGGAAGGCGGGCACAGCACACTGGACAGCACAGGCCTGACTTGGGAAACATGAAAAACCGGGTGAATCCGCAGACTGGGAGGAAGCTCGAGCTTCACAGCAGAGGGCGAGATGACCGAGTGGATGACATACGGCCCAATAAACCGAGGAGCCAGCTTGCAGGAGGAAACTTTAAGGGGAACATCCTTAGCCGACAGCCACACCTTCTGCCCTGGAGCGTACCGAGGAGCTGGCGACCGTAGACGATCTGCATAGCGGCAGTGGCGGGCAGCAGCTTTCTTCAGTGCCTCCTGGGTCCGAGTCCAGACGCGGCGGCAGCGCTGGAGATGGTGCTGGACGGAAGGCACAGCCAAATCAGCCTCTTCCTCAGGGAAGAGGGGAGGCTGATAGCCCAGGGACGCTTCAAATGGAGAGAGACCAGTGGATGCGGAAACATGAGAATTGTGCGCATACTCCACCCATGGGAGATGTGCTGACCAGGTAGCCGGGTTATGGGAAACCATGCAGCGGAGCATGGACTCCAGCTCTTGGTTGAGCCTCTCAGTCTGCCCGTTGGTTTGAGGGTGGTAACCAGAACTGAGGTTGGCTCGAGCACCCAGGGCAGAGCAGAAAGATTCCCAAACCTGGGATGTAAACTGAGGTCCCCTGTCAGAAGTGACCTCGGCAGGAATCCCGTGGAGTTTGAAGACGTGGTCAACCATCAGTCTTGCAGTTTCCGTGGCAGTGGGTAGTTTCTCCAGGGCAACGAAGTGAGCTGCTTTTGAAAACCTGTCGATCACAGAGAGTATCACTGTTTTACCTGCTGACCTAGGCAGTCCAGTGACAAAGTCCAGGGAAATGTGGGACCAAGGACGAGAAGGTACGGCTAGAGGTTGTAGAAGACCGGATGGTCGCTGATTTCGGGTCTTGTTCCTGGCGCACACGTCACAGGCAGAGACGTAGTCCCGCACATCATGTTCCAGAGTTGCCCACCAGAAGTGACGACGTAGTAGTGCGATGGTGCGGCCGATTCCAGGATGGCAGGAAAACCGGGAGGTATGAGCCCACTTAATTACAGCCGAACGGGTTGCTGTGGGAATGAAGCGGCGGCCCGGAGGACCTGTGCCAGGGTCTGGTTCATCCAGTAAAGCACGCTGGATGGATTCCTCTATGTCCCAGGATAAAAACGCTACGCGGCAGGAGGCAGGAAGCACAGGAGCTGGTTCGGTGGGTTCAGCGTCTGGGTCGTAAAGACGAGACAGGGCATCAGCCTTGGCGTTCTTGGAACCTGGACGGAAAGAGATGGCAAACTTGAAGCGATCAAAGAACAGAGACCAACGGGCCTGGCGGGCGTTTAGACGCTTAGCTGTTTTGAGGTAAGTAAGGTTTTTATGATCTGTGAAGATGGTGAATGGGTGTTCAGCTCCTTCCAATAGGTGACGCCACTCTTCCAGGGCTAACTTAATAGCCAGCAACTCTCTGTCTCCTACATCATAGTTGCGTTCAGCTGACGAGAGTCGACGTGAAAAAAAGGCACATGGGTGTAACTTGGCCTTGGAACCTGAATGCTGTGAAAGGACCGCTCCGACGCCGACGTCGGACGCGTCTACCTCTAGAACAAATGGCTTGGAGTGATCTGGGTGACACAATACTGGAGCTGAAGTAAATAGGCGCTTGAGCCTACTGAATGCTACCTCAGCTTCAGGTGTCCAGATGAACTGTCTTTTGGTGGATGTGAGTGTAGTGAGAGGAGTGGCTACCTGGCTGTAGTTGCGAATAAACCTCCGGTAGAAATTGGCAAAGCCGAGGAAACGTTGTAGGTGCTTGCGTGACGTGGGCGTGGGCCACTCCAGGATCGTGCGGATCTTGGCTGGATCAGTCTTCACCTGCCCTCCTGCGAGTATATAGCCAAGAAAAGTGACAGATTGTGCATGAAACTCACATTTCTCGGCTTTGACGTAAAGTCGGTTTTCCAGGAGGCGTTGGAGGACTGCTCGGACGTGGACATGGTGTTCCTGGGGGGTCTTGGAGAAAATGAGTATGTCATCAAGATAAACAAAGACAAACTGGTTCAGGAAATCACGGAGCACGTCGTTGACCAGGTTCTGAAAGACAGCGGGGGCATTGGTTAACCCAAACGGCATGACGAAATACTCAAAATGACCTAGGGGCGTATTAAAAGCCGTTTTCCATTCGTCCCCCTCCCTGATGCGGACAAGGTGGTAGGCATTGCGGGGATCCAGTTTGGTGAATACGGTGACTTCATGGAGGGGTTCGAAGGCTGAGCTGATAAGGGGTAAAGGATATTTGTTTTTAATGGTGATGTCGTTTAACCCTCTGTAGTCTATGCATGGACGGAGTGATTTATCCTTCTTTTCCACAAAAAAGAAGCCGGCGGCCACTGGAGAGGAGGATGGGCGGATGATACCTGCAGCTAATGACTCGTGGATGTACTTTTCCATGGACTCTCTTTCTGGTCTGGAGATGTTGAATAGCCGGCTAGAGGGAAGCGGAGCACCAGGTAGAAGGTCGATAGCGCAGTCATAAGGCCTGTGGGGTGGTAAGGACGACGCTTTGTCTTTACTGAAAACTTCCTGGAGGTCATGGTACTCAGGTGGGACGAGTGTGAGGTCAACCGGATCAACGCCCGAGGTGTTAGTGTCAGGGGCACCCGGCGATAGGGCAGACTTGAGGCAGTGGGCTAGACAAAAAGGGCTCCAACTAGCGATTTTACTTCCAGACCAGTCTATATGAGGGTTGTGTTTCTGTAGCCAGGGGTAGCCTAGGATGAGTGGTGAATCAGGAGAAGAGAAGGTGAATAAGGTAATGGCTTCATGGTGGTTTCCAGAGGTGACGAGGGTTACGGGGCCAGCCTGATGGGTTATCTGAGACAATATTTGATCGTTTAATGCGGTAACAGGGATGGGAGGATCGAGAGTCTTGAGTGGCAAATGAAGGCGTCTAGCGAGAGCTAAATCTATTAAATTTTGCTCTGCTCCGGAATCAACGAGAGCATGGAGGGGGTGAGAAACCTTATTTAGACACAGGGTGACTGGTAGAATTAACCGGGGTTTGGAACTGAAAGAGGATCCGCCCACCAGTATCCCCGAAATTACCGGCGGGCGGAGCCTTTTGGCCGAACCGAACACTGCGCTAACCTATGCTCCACTGAGCCACAGTAAAAACACGCGCCCGACCGAAGCCGTCGTTCTCGCTCCTCTGGTGTGAGACGAGAGCGGCCGATTAGCATAGGCTCCGGAGCGGCGTCCGTTTCCACGGAAACGGGAGCGGATGTTGACACCGGACGTGACGGTGGAGGAAGTGAAAACGTACGAGGCGCAGGTTTACGATGTTTCTGGTTCTTTTCTGCCTCCCTTTCCCTCAGGCGATTATCTATCCGAAGGGAAAGGGAGACCAAGTCTTCAAAGGATTTGGGCTCATCGCGGGAAGCGAGCTGGTCTTTGAGCTCGTCGTTTAAGGCGCGACGGAACACTCCCCGAAGGGCATGATCGGGCCAATTGGCCTCGGCGGCTGCGGTACGGAAGTCGATAATGAACTCAGCGACACTCCGGCTCCCCTGTTGCAATCCGAGCAACCTTTCATCAGAACTACCCTCCGATACTGGGTGAGTAAAGGTCTTTTTAAACGAGCAGGTTGGGAGCGGGTGAGCCGACAGGTACGCCTCGGCCCATAACAGCGCCTTGCCCTGTAGCTTAGCCACCAGATATGCTACCCGAGCTGATTCGCTAGTAAATGAACGGGGTGAATGCGTGAACGCGAGAGAACATTTCAGTAGAAAGGCCGTACAGCGGCCCCGCTCCCCAGAGTACGGCTCGGGTTCTGGGAATGCAGCATCGCGAAACACGGAGCCCGAAGGGGTCGGAGCTGGGGAAGACTGGGGAGGTTCTGCCACGGGCGCAGGGGACGCGGAGGATGGGCCTGGAGGAGGGGAAAGAGCCGACTGAATCTCCTGCAGGGAAGCTAATATCCTAGCCTGGGTCTCGCCTATGGCTTGACACCGGGTGTCGAGAACCTGCAACGCTTGCTCATGAGCCCCTAAAATGGCTCCCTGCTTGGAGACTGCTGCACGTACTGGGTCTGCTGAGTCCATTTGTTGGCCAGTTCGTACTGTCACGGCGACGGATGGCCGGTACTGAATAGGACTCAGGTGCAGAAACCCAGAGCGGAGACAGTAGATGATTTAATAGTTTATTACGGTTAAGTGCAAGGGGAACAAAAAAAGGGAAACGTGGCAAAGACAGAAAATGACGAGACGTGGAGCCTTGGTGTGGCGTGCCCAGGGGAACGTGGCTAGGGCGAGGGAACGAGGCCTGAGAAGTGGAACGGAGCTGAGTGGGGAACAGTCACACTGAGGGGAGAGGATATAGAAGTTAGGCGGGTAGTGAAGGCAGCTCAGAAGTGGCCAGTATAAGAGCAGCAATTCTTACTTGCAGTTAGGGACCTGGAGTGTTTGAGAGGGGGATGATGAAGATCCAGGGGAGGCTGAGTGGCGTGGAAAGGCTGACCTGAGATCCGGGGCTCCAGATGGAGTGTGATGGCAGGAGGGCAGGCAGGTGAGGCACAGAGGGATTTCCAAAATGATCACTAGGTATTCCAAGTCCGGAGGTGGAGTGAGCCAGGGTGGGTACAGCAACTGTAGCACAAAAGAGTCTTTGTTAGTAAGATGAATCACAGCGAGAATTTGAAACACAAGACCTGTTACCAACATGGGTTGATGACGAACTGGCAGTGAGTGAACATCGATGTGTGGTTTAAATCCCTCTGGTTTGATAGCCTGCAATAGGCTCCAGGTGTGCAGGAGCTGGAGTTGGCCCTGCCCAGGGGCGGATCCCAGGTCAGTTCAGGAGCCTAATGGAAACTCCAGCCACCCACCGTAGACCATGACAGTGGAGATCTTCAACTAACATCCGAGTATCTCATCCCCCCGGAGATCGTTAAGCAACCCCCGGGGCTACCCGCAACAGCAAGCCGCAGGAGGAGACGTTGCGAGCGGAGGCAGAAGAGAGGCAAGCGGGGAGGCCTGTGGGCACGGCTAAAGACTAGTCCGTTTAAACCACCACTCCCGATCATATTCCTCTCCAACGCCCGTTCAATCCGTTACAAACTGGATGAAATACGACTGCAGATCGCCACTCGACGGACTTTTCATAACTGTTCGTGCATGATTTTCACTGAAACCTGGCTGGACAGCGCCATTCCCGATGCGGCTATCGATCTAGCAGGCCGCACCGCCTATCGAGCCGACAGGTCTGCGGACTCGGGTAAGAAGACTGGCGGGGGGCTGTGCATCTATATTAACAACCTTTGGTGCACGAACGTCACGGTAACGGAAAAACTGTGCAGTACAGAGGTAGAACTGTTGGTGTTAAAGTGCCGTCCATTCTATCTCCCTCGGGAATTTTCTGCCGTTTACATCTGCGCTGTTTACATTCCACCAGATGCTAATGCTAAGCTAGCGTTAGCACAATTGAGCAGCAGCATCAATAACAGCCTGGTAGCACACCCGGACAGTGTCTTTATTGCGGCTGGGGATTTTAACCACGCGGACCTGAAATCTGTACTTCACAATTTCCACCGTAATGTGAAGTGTGCTACCAGAGGAGATAGAACGTTGGACCAGGTGTACACCAACATGGCGAATGCGTACAGAGCCCAGGCTTATCCCCACCTGGGTCTGTCAGACCATCTCTCCCTTCTGCTACACCCAATATACACACAAAAGATCAAGAGCACTGGGATTACAACCAAAACCGTGAGAACATGGCCGCAGGACGCTATTCCGATGCTTCAGGACTGTTTCCACTGCACAGACTGGGATGTATTCAAGGTGCAGGACACTGACAATCGTGTCGCATTGGACAGTTACACCTCCACTGTCTTGGACTACATCTGTTTCTGTGTGGACAATGTAACAACTTGGAAACGATTCCGTGTGTTCCCTAATAATCCACCCTGGATGACACACGGAGTTCAACAACTTATTCGAACGAGGAACAACGCTTTCAAATCCGGGGACCAGGAGGCATACAGTGCTGCCAGGGCCAACCTGAGAAGAGGCATCAAGACTGCCAAGCAGCAGCACAGGAGGCGTATCGAGGCCAGGTTTGAGAACAACACAAACCCAAGGCAGGTCTGGGAGGGCATCAGGGCTATCACGGACTACAAAAGAAGAACACCATCACCCTCAGCCGACAGTTCTACTCTGGCTGAGGATCTAAATCTCTTTTATGCCCGTTTTGACAGGGAGAACACCGACCCTGTCCTGTCCCCTCTCCCCTCAACCGACCCTGCTCCGGTCCTGAGCACTCATGAGCTGAGGCGTGTGTTCCGGAGCATTAACACCAGGAAGGCGGCCGGGCCGGATGGAGTGCTGGGCCGGGTGCTAAAAGACTGTGCTGCGGACCTGGCGGACGTCTTCACCTCTATATATAACACCTCGTTGTCCTGTTCACTGGTACCATCCTGTTTCAAAGCAGCAACCATCGTTCCCATCCCAAAACAGTCAAATGTCACATGTCTGAACGATTTCAGACCTGTGGCACTCACCCCCATTCCCGCCAAATGCCTGGAGAGACTGGTCATTAAACACATCAGAGCTGCTTTTCCACCATCCCTGGACTCGCACCAGTTTGCATACAGGGAGAACCGGTCAACCGAGGATGCGATCGCCACAGTGCTGCACACATTACTGAAGCACTTGGAACACAGGAACACCTATGCACGGCTCCTCTTTGTAGACTACAGCTCGGCTTTTAATACCATCCGGCCATACAAACTCCGTCCCAAACTCCACCAACTGGGACTTAACTCCTCTCTGTGCAACTGGATTGTGGACTTCCTCACTAACCGTAGACAGAGTGTCAGAGTGGGTAAGAACACCTCTTCCACCCTTGTGGTCAACACCGGTGCCCCTCAGGGGTGTGTTCTGAGCCCTCTGCTATACACTCTCTTCACCCATGACTGTATTTCCTCCTGCGCGTCCAATCTCATTGTTAAGTTTGCAGATGACACTACAGTGCTCGGACTTATATCCAACAATGATGAGACAAACTATAGGACAGAGGTGCAACAACTAGAGTCATGGTGCCACGACAATAACTTGGTCTTAAACACCAAAAAGACCAAGGAGATCATTGTAGATTTCCGGAAGAGGGGCCATAACAACCATCTGCCTCTCTTCATTGGCAGTGAGGCGGTGGAGAGGGTGAGCAGTTTTAAATTCTTGGGGGTAACTGTGACCGAGGACCTGTCCTGGGGCAACCATATCACCTCAGTTGTACGGAAGGCCCAACAGCGCCTCTACTACCTGAGGAGACTGCGGAGCGCACACATTCCCAGATCTCTGATGTTGAACTTCTACAACTGTGCCATCAGCAGCGTTCTGACGTATGGATTTCTAGTGTGGTTCCCCAGCTGCACCAAGGCCGATCAGCAAGCACTCCAGCGGGTGGTGAAAGAAGCTGGCAGAATTATTGGAACAAGTCTGCCAGAGATCAGTAATATCTTCCCCACTCGCTGTCTGAGGAGGGTGCACAGTATCCTGCGGGACCAACATCACCCTGCGCGCCACCTTTTCCATCTGCTGCCCTCAGGGAGAAGGTACAGGTCTATACAGGCCAGAACATCCAGACTGGCCAACAGCCTGTATCCACAGGCTGTGAGGCTCCTGAACTCTCTGCCCCCCTCTCACGGACAATAACCATATCCAACTTCTTAATAGCAATGAACTGGTCTGCATTGGTGCATCATATCTTTATTCTCTTCCCCCTCCTGCCCCCCCCCCCCCCCTCTTTCTTAAATAGATAACTATCATATCTGATATCATATCTCACAGTACAATAATATTGAATGGGTTGCATTGTTGTATTTTGTCATGTTTCTCAGGTCTTTGTCTGAATTTCTACGAACATTATTGCTAAGGATTGTCTTATTGCATTGGAGTCACACTGGGTTAAATATGTACACTTGGGTTTTAAAGGGTTTTTATTATTTTCTTCTTTTTTTGGGTTGTATGGAAGCCCCAAACGCAATTTCATTGTTCTTGACAATGACAATAAATAAATAAATACTAAAATACTAAATACTATATAAATACAGGCCATTTACCATTTTACCATTTCTGTTTTACAAAGTGTCACAATTACATTTAGCATCCAGGTCTTCATGAAAACAGAATTTAGTAAATTTAACAGAGTTAGAAATTAGCATTGAATTTACACATTACACTATACAATACACTATATTATGTTTATAAATAATGAGTTATGGAAAGTTCAAAAGAATTTGACTGCCTGCTCAACCATTTGGTTTAGCATATTTTGAGAGACTATATATAATGAACTGGAGTACTTAGCTTAACTCAACCTTATTGAGCCATCTCTACCACTTGGTTGAGTTATGTTATCCTAAAAAAAAAAACACTAGATGGCACTGTGTCAGGATATGGCAGGCCTCATCTGCCACCCTCCAACCAGGAAATCAGAAAGCAAAAAATCACTCTGGACACATGGACTGTTTTGGCTAAAAATTTTAAAGGTAAGTACATTTTTCTTCAGTATAAACATCTCAGAGTCTTTACTGAACATGATTATGTCATTTGATACCAGAAAATAGCTGTAATAAATCCATAATATTTTTTTAAAAACATGCTCAACCAAACGGTTGATTTGTCAATTGATGGTAAGAGTAGCAAAACTTAGCTAATGTTTAGAACTGTTGTTTTAACATATGAAATTGACTATTTACTATTGAATATAAATAATTTAATGATCTATACATGTAAATATGACATGTTTAAATTTGGATTTGCATTGGCACTGTTCGACCAAATCGCACAGGTGGAGCCACTTTGATGACAGACAAAGAGCTGATGAAGAGAGGGCGTGGAGCTTTTGACTACAGGTCTGCTGAAGGTGTGATCGCAGTTAAATGGTTTGACAACAAATGTGTGAACCTGCTAAGTAATGCTTCTGGGATCATGCCACTTTCAACTGTCAAACGCTGGAGCAAAGAGTCCAAGGCGAAAGTTATGATCCCATGCCCATCACTCATCCCTGCATACAATGAGCATATGGGAGTGATAGATCTCTCTGACATGCTGGTACACCTGTACAAGACCCCAGCCAAGTCTACAAGATGGTACCTGCCACTCTTTGGTTACATGCTTGATCTGTCCATTGCAAATTCCTGGCTGGTCTACAAGAGGGAATGTGGACAACTAAACCAGAAACCAATCACACTCAAAAGATTCTGCCTGGCAGTTGCGCATAGCTTGAAACAAGTCAACAAGCCAGCATCCAAAGTTGGCCGACCATCATCCAGCTCTTCACCACCACCAAAGAAACCACAGCCAGATGTGCGATATGACTGCTTTGGGCATTGGCCACTTCACTGTGACAAGCGAGGCCGATGCAATTACTGTCCAAAGGGCGTCTCAAGATGGAAATGCCAAAAATCCAATGTTTTCTTGTGCTTGAATGCCAGTCAGGAATGCTTTGCAGTGTACCACCAGAAGATCTAATCATCAAGGGGTATTGGTGAAGTTGCATGAACGGCAAAAGAAAAGAGCCAGAACTGTTTCAGTGTGTTCTCAAATTTTTCAGTGCAAAATGGCAATGGTATATAATATACCACCAGAATTTTCTGGAAGATAAAATAAAAAATGTTAGTGCTGTTCCAACACTACAGTGAAAAGTTTATGTTAACAACAGGTCAAAAGTGAATTTGTATGTTTATGAATTTTCGGTAATTGCAGATCAAGTTTTTGATCAAATTTACAATATTTTTGTGTTTTATACATTTTGTGGTTTGTTATTATAACGCCCACTGTTGAAATGGAATCCAACAATGTTTGATGTTTTACTACCACAATAAAGTGGGTCAAACACAAAATTGGGTAGTTATTGTTTTGCAAAATGAGTATAACCTTTACTTTTTTCTACTAGTTATGTCTGTAGAACTTTATGTAGTTGTACCATAGAGAGACATCTCAACCGTTTGGTAGAGGGTAATATTTAAAAAACTATAAGGTGTGTATAATTTTTTTTTTTAATTGTGATCATTATTGACCTAAAGGAATAGAAAATATGAACAAATAATTTTTTCATTGTATTTTTCTTGGTGAGGCAGTCAAAGGGTTAAAAAAAATTATTATTATTTTTTTTAAACTATTGTAAACTTCATGTAGCTGATGGAGGTGACTTTGCAATTGGTCATGTGGTCAGCCGTCGACCATCACAAGCCACAACGTGAGCGTGTGTCAGTGACTGTCTATCCTTTCTCTACAAATACCTACCACATTACATGAAGAGATACACCAAATGGATAGATGGACAAATTAAAGGCTTCAAAATTTTCTGATGATAGGATCAACAGAAAAATCAAATTTTTTACCCAGAGAAGTGTAAATTTTAATTAGCTTATTTAGCTGCATAAATATATATAACTGAGAAAATAGAAGACACTGTGATGAATATTCACATGTTTGTCAGCATCAAAGAGAGACTTCTACTAATTGATTCATTCTGCTAAATTATTTTTATGTGAATATACAATAGTAAATAATAATCTATGACAATATAGAAGGGAAAATGTGAAATGCAGGCATATAAGCTGTTTAGAATTTAAACATTACCAGAAACAGTTTAAGAAATTGTTTGTCTTTGTTTTATGACCATTATGTTGTCATCAATAGAAGAACAGAAATCAAAATTAACATAAATGTCATGACATTTCTATAAATTTGATCTCTTTTCCTCTGTCTAGTATGTAAAATCGGAGAAAAGGTACTCCATTATCTAGTTTGCATTACAATTTCAAATTATATGCCATACATTTGATAATAGGGCAGTAATACCAGTGTTATTAAACTTGACAACAATATTTTGATATGTTTGAAAATTTCATTCATTTTGAGTCCATATATGATTGGATTTAAAAGAGGATGGAATACAATTGACTGAAACGTCAATGTCAAACGAAGAGTTTTGGATAGATCAGAATCCAGTCGAACTATAATTATATCAAAGAAAATAAAACAGGAAAAGTTGATTAACACCAGCAGGTGGGGTAAACATGTCTTTACAGCTTTTTTCCTCACTTCTCTACAACAATGGTAAGATATTCTAAGAATCCTGATGTATGTAAAAAGTATGAAAAGCAAAGGTAGAAGGGCAATGTTTATCAACATGACCACACCATATATAGATATTGCGACCGAGGGCACACACTGAAGCTTGTAAAGTGAACTATTACAAAAAATTCCTGTTAGAGAAAAGCTACAGAGTTTGACATTCGAATACAACACACCCATCACTGAGGTTTCAAAAGCAGGTATAAGCCAAGCTAAAATCAGACATACATAAATAGTTATTCTATTCATAATAACTGGATATTGCAGGGGTTTACATATAGACACATACCTGTCATATGCCATTGCTGCCAACAGTAAAAAGTCTGAACCAACCGAGGCGTAATATGATAAACCTTTGAAAAGACAGAGTGGATATGATATCATCTGTTTTTCAGACAAAACATCAGATAAGAGCTTTGGATAGATAATCATGCTGTAAAGAACAGAGTTGATTAACAAAGCTGCAATAAAAATGTACATTGGCTCGTGAAGGTTTTTGTGAGTCCAGATAAGGAAAACTATAGTGGAATTAAAGCAGAGTATCAGAATATAAAGTGTAAATATGATCACAAAATAAAGATACCTGTATTTGTGCAATTCTGCAAACCCACCTAGAGTTAACAATGTTACATTTAATTCAATATCCATTTAATGAACAAAAATGTTATTTACTATACAACTAGATGACATAAATGGTATTCATTAAAAATCAAATGAAAAGACAAGTCTTAATGTATTGTAGTAATGCTTTTCCAGCACCGAACTAAGAAGTAATTGGCTCTGTGGCTTTGTTTTATCAGACAACTTCCCATTCTCAATGGGACTCATTAAGTTCTTCAAGAACATGTAAACAATTTCACCAAACTTTATCAGTTGATATTTTTGTCTGTATGATCTGTCATCATACATCATACCAAGGTTATTATTGTTAACAAAAACTAACGTAATAATGAAAACTAGAAGTGAAAAAACATTTTCGTTAACGGAAATAAAAATAAAAACAAAAAAAGGAAAACTAACTAAAACTGTAATGAGTGTTCACAAAACTAACTAAAAGTAACTGAATTTATAGCAAAAGTGTGTTTAGTTTTCATTGATGTGTGCGTGTCATACAATAGTCAAGGGTGAAAATGAAGTTTAGTTTCCAGATTTTTTCCTTGCTGTCTAATTATGCCAGCAGGTGGCAGTACGTTACTCTAGTCGTCTGTGTTGCTGCTCCGTCCACGCGCAGAATCATGTCAGGAAAAGTCGGGAGAAAGCGCCAGAGTCCAATTTGGGATTACTTTGAATATGACTGTGTTTTGGATAAAGCAAGTGTCTTGTAGTGGAAAGAGACAAATCATGATATCAGATTATAATATATGATATCAGATTGTGAACCACAGTGCAATGTGGAAAGAAAACAATAATTAATGCATTTTAGGAGAATTATATTTCTTACATTTTTTACTGTGGAGAGGGGAACACTTGAAAAAGTTAGCAGAAAAGTGTGGGCTTTTGCCACAAAAGAATGGCAAAGCAACAATCCACTCAACTTTGTCACAGATGTCTGAAGTTACAAAGAACCGTGGTTATCTTTGAGATTTCCATTTCATGTTATTCCCTTCTGACTGCTAGTGGCATTGAACAATGTGAAAGACTCATAACAGCAACTTATCTGTCAGACAGTGGCGTGGGCCCTGTGGTCACATGAACCTGGCAGAACATATAGAAGTTGTTGTCTGGGATGCTGCTGCACAGATTTTCTCCAGTGGAAAAACTGTTATTGTTGCATGACCACACCACAATAGTGACAGATAACAACTGAAAGGGAAGGTGTACCTGGAACTTCTTACATGGGCTTTATTGTGTCAACAGCTCAGTGGGAATTTCACTCTCTGGACAAAGCCTTTTCCCTGTTCTTCACATTACAAAAAACTAAGAGCCGCTCTTTGCATCTGAGTCTAAAAGACTCAGTGCAGTCAAATTCCGTCCAGCAACAAAACTTGCAAACCACAAAAATCTTTGATAACTTTCTCAAAAATTTGATATAGTATAACAATTACCAGTGATCAACTAACTGAATTGATTTGTTAGACTTACTAAGACATATTTTGAAAAACTAAATTCTGAAACTAATATTGCAATGCCCTGGCGTAGCGATCCCCAGCTTCCAAGAATAGCAACTGGGATATGTAACGTCACTTCTCTGGTGGGGAAGGAGCCTGAATTAGTGCATAAGACTGAGAGATACTGATCAGATATAGTTGAGCTCACCTCAATGCATGGCTTGGGCTCTGGAACCATTCTCCTGGAGAGGAGCTGGACTCTGTCTCAGTCTGGAGTTGCCCTCAGTGAGAGGTGGCGGGTTTCAGAGATGGCACGATACCACTTTTTTTTATGTCCAATACTGATATCATAATTTTGGATATCAGCCGATACTGATATGAATACGATGCAGTGTATTTTATAATCAATAAAACGTTTTAGGTTTTTTTTTATATCTTGCTGCATTTTGTGAAAGTTCATACTCAAGTTTTAAAAAGCAAAACACTAAAGCTATTAAAAAATATACTGCACCCAAAATATTTCTTTATTCAGCAATACTGATCAGTCTAATAAACTTAAACCTACACCATCCGCTCTAATCTGGTATTTTAAAGAGTACTTAGCAGAAATATTAAACACCCAGCAAAAGCCACCCCCACCCTCCGCCTCATAATGCTTATTATCGTGCGATTGTGGCTCAAGATTTAGGAGTTCGTCTTGTAATCGGAAGGTTGCCAGTTCGAGCCCTGGCTTGAACAGTCTTGGTCGTTGTGTCCTTGGGCAAGACACTTCACCCGTTGCCTACGGGTGGCGCCAGTGTCCGGCAGCCTCTCAATCTTATATAAACAAAAGTGTCCAACACAATCTGAGTGCTTGTGGGCAAGAGTTTGTGTGCAAGTGGGTCGGGGGATTCAGTGAAAGGGCAATGGTAGAGCTCCAGCGAAGCCCCCATGATCCTCTCTGCTGCTTTCTTTCTCTAGAAGGTTTTGATCATGGGGGTTGAAGTTCTTGCTCTCCTCAGTTTGTGGAGAAAGTAGAGTCGCTGCTGGGCGTTACTAACCAGTGATGCTGTGTTTTTTGGCTAGGAGAGATCTTTTGAGATGTGCACACCTAGGAACTTTGTGCCGCTAACCCTCTCCACAGCAGCACCATTCATGGTTAGTGGGGTGTGCAAGGTGTGAGTTTTAGTTGTGTCACTTGCAAATTTGATGAATAGGTTGGAGCTGTGTGATGGTGTGCAGTCATGGGTCACCAGAGTGAAAACAAGGGTCTCAACACACGTGTTCAGCATTCTAGTGCATGAGGTGTTGCTGTCGACCTGTACTGTCTCCTGTCTTCCTGTCAGAAAATTTAGTAGCCAGTTAAAGAGTGAGGTGCTGATCCCCAGGAGATCCAGTTAGTGAATGACTTCCTGGAGAATGATTATGTTGAATGATGAATTGAAGGCAAAAAAATACTGAATACAATTCTAACAAGCTTGAAAGTCAATATGTGTTCAACACAGCTTGAACTCTTTTGAGCAATTTTTACTGAATTTCTTTAAATAGTCTTCAGGAATAGTTCTCCAGGCTTCTTGAAGGGCATCCTAAACCAGTAAGATTGAGGTCCTGGTGCTGTGGACATCAGTCCATGACTGACAGTGTTAAGCAGTGTTGTTGTTTTTTTCGTTGTTGTTGTTTTTTAAATCCAGGTTATTGAAAGCCATTGCTAATTAGATATTTTCTAAATTATATAACATGGTGGATCAAACTCTGACATAACTTATGAAAGTGACCAACATTATTAGAGACAAGGAAACAGAAGCAGGGCTACAGAGTCAGAATACAAACAGACTAAAGAAGTCTCTCCATAAACAACCACTGCCCAGTATTTACATCATAAGTGCCAGAATGCTCAGAAATCAAACAAATAAGTTGGAATTTGTTTGATTCCAACTCATCCCCAGCAGATCCAGTTTGGAAGTCGAGGTATACCATCAGCTCGACTTCCTTCTTTTCTTGTGGCGTTCGTGTCGCATATATATGATGTCAGGGGACATTTGGCGACATCGCTTTTATGACCCCACTCGGTGGTACTCCATTTAAATTTAAACAAGCTGAGTCAAGTTGAGTTGCCTTGAGCTGATCCGAGTACTGTATGTACTGATTGAAAAGGGGTATTACTGTGATCTCTTTACACAAGAAAACATAGAGAACTACACAACCACTCTCCTGTTTTATATAAAGAACTGTCTGAATAGTGTCACTATTGATATTCTCCTGATAGAAGATTCACCATGGGCGTCTGTACCATGGGCTTGCTTACAAATCCAGGTCTTATGGAAATGTGGAAATTCTTAAAGGGAGATAGTATGTTAATTGTGTAGTATACCCTGAAGAACCTGGAGAGGTTAATTCTCAAACATCTCACAACTCTGGTGAGTAAACTGCTGGATCCCCTGCTGGTCGCTTACTATCCTAGTATTGGGGTGAATGATGCAGTCATGTACCTCCTGCACAGATCACTGTCACACCTGGAGAGTACTGGAAGCACTGTGAGAGTCATGTTTTTGTTTCTCCCTTCCTAACTGCCACCTCCAGAAATTCTCTGATGATACAGTCATTGATGGATGTCTGGACACATGGACTGTTTTGGCTAAAAATTTTAAAGGTAAGTACATTTTTCTTCAGTATAAACATCTCAGAGTCTTTACTGAACATGATTATGTCATTTGATACCAGAAAATAGCTGTAATAAATCCATAATATTTTTTTAAAAACATGCTCAACCAAACGGTTGATTTGTCAATTGATGGTAAGAGTAGCAAAACTTAGCTAATGTTTAGAACTGTTGTTTTAACATATGAAATTGACTATTTACTATTGAATATAAATAATTTAATGATCTATACATGTAAATATGACATGTTTAAATTTGGATTTGCATTGGCACTGTTCGACCAAATCGCACAGGTGGAGCCACTTTGATGACAGACAAAGAGCTGATGAAGAGAGGGCGTGGAGCTTTTGACTACAGGTCTGCTGAAGGTGTGATCGCAGTTAAATGGTTTGACAACAAATGTGTGAACCTGCTAAGTAATGCTTCTGGGATCATGCCACTTTCAACTGTCAAACGCTGGAGCAAAGAGTCCAAGGCGAAAGTTATGATCCCATGCCCATCACTCATCCCTGCATACAATGAGCATATGGGAGTGATAGATCTCTCTGACATGCTGGTACACCTGTACAAGACCCCAGCCAAGTCTACAAGATGGTACCTGCCACTCTTTGGTTACATGCTTGATCTGTCCATTGCAAATTCCTGGCTGGTCTACAAGAGGGAATGTGGACAACTAAACCAGAAACCAATCACACTCAAAAGATTCTGCCTGGCAGTTGCGCATAGCTTGAAACAAGTCAACAAGCCAGCATCCAAAGTTGGCCGACCATCATCCAGCTCTTCACCACCACCAAAGAAACCACAGCCAGATGTGCGATATGACTGCTTTGGGCATTGGCCACTTCACTGTGACAAGCGAGGCCGATGCAATTACTGTCCAAAGGGCGTCTCAAGATGGAAATGCCAAAAATCCAATGTTTTCTTGTGCTTGAATGCCAGTCAGGAATGCTTTGCAGTGTACCACCAGAAGATCTAATCATCAAGGGGTATTGGTGAAGTTGCATGAACGGCAAAAGAAAAGAGCCAGAACTGTTTCAGTGTGTTCTCAAATTTTTCAGTGCAAAATGGCAATGGTATATAATATACCACCAGAATTTTCTGGAAGATAAAATAAAAAATGTTAGTGCTGTTCCAACACTACAGTGAAAAGTTTATGTTAACAACAGGTCAAAAGTGAATTTGTATGTTTATGAATTTTCGGTAATTGCAGATCAAGTTTTTGATCAAATTTACAATATTTTTGTGTTTTATACATTTTGTGGTTTGTTATTATAACGCCCACTGTTGAAATGGAATCCAACAATGTTTGATGTTTTACTACCACAATAAAGTGGGTCAAACACAAAATTGGGTAGTTATTGTTTTGCAAAATGAGTATAACCTTTACTTTTTTCTACTAGTTATGTCTGTAGAACTTTATGTAGTTGTACCATAGAGAGACATCTCAACCGTTTGGTAGAGGGTAATATTTAAAAAACTATAAGGTGTGTATAATTTTTTTTTTTAATTGTGATCATTATTGACCTAAAGGAATAGAAAATATGAACAAATAATTTTTTCATTGTATTTTTCTTGGTGAGGCAGTCAAAGGGTTAAAAAAAATTATTATTATTTTTTTTTTAAGTATTGTAAACTTCATGTAGCTGATGGAGGTGACTTTGCAATTGGTCATGTGGTCAGCCGTCGACCATCACAAGCCACAACGTGAGCGTGTGTCAGTGACTGTCTATCCTTTCTCTACAAATACCTACCACATTACATGAAGAGATACACCAAATGGATAGATGGACAAATTAAAGGCTTCAAAATGTTCTGATGATAGGATCAACAGAAAAATCAAATTTTTTACCCAGAGAAGTGTAAATTTTAATTAGCTTATTTAGCTGCATAAATATATATAACTGAGAAAATAGAAGACACTGTGATGAATATTCACATGTTTGTCAGCGTCAAAGAGAGACTACTAATTGATTCATTCTGCTAAATTATTTTTATGTGAATATACAATAGTAAATAATAATCTATGACAATATAGAAGGGAAAATGTGAAATGCAGGCATATAAGCTGTTTAGAATTTAAACATTACCAGAAACAGTTTAAGAAATTGTTTGTCTTTGTTTTATGACCATTATGTTGTCATCAATAGAAGAACAGAAATCAAAATTAACATAAATGTCATGACATTTCTATAAATTTGATCTCTTTTCCTCTGTCTAGTATGTAAAATCGGAGAAAAGGTACTCCATTATCTAGTTTGCATTACAATTTCAAATTATATGCCATACATTTGATAATAGGGCAGTAATACCAGTGTTATTAAACTTGACAACAATATTTTGATATGTTTGAAAATTTCATTCATTTTGAGTCCATATATGATTGGATTTAAAAGAGGATGGAATAAAATTGACTGAAACGTCAATGTCAAACGAAGAGTTTTGGATAGATCAGAATCCAGTCGAACTATAATTATATCAAAGAAAATAAAACAGGAAAAGTTGGTTAACACCAGCAGGTGGGGTAAACATGTCTTTACAGCTTTTTTCCTCACTTCTCTACAACAATGGTAAGATATTCTAAGAATCCTGATGTATGTAAAAAGTATGAAAAGCAAAGGTAGAAGGGCAATGTTTATCAACATGACCATACTATATATAGATATTGCGACCGAGGGCACACACTGAAGCTTGTAAACTGAAGTGTTACAAAAAATTCCTGTCAGGGTAAAGCTACAGAGTTTGACATTCGAATACAACACACCCAGCACTGAGGTTTCAAAAGCAGGTATAAGCCAAGCTAAAATCAGACATACATATATAGTTATTCTATTCATAATAACTGGATATTGCAGGGGTTTACATATAGACACATACCTGTCATATGCCATTGCTGCCAACAGTAAAAATTCTGAACCAACCGAGGTGCAATATGATAAACCTTGGAAAAGACAGAGTGGATATGATATCATCTGTTTTTCAGACAAAACATCAGATAAGAGCTTTGGATAGATAATCATGCTGTAAAGAACAGAGTTGATTAACAAAGCTGCAATAAAAATGTACATTGGCTCGTGAAGGTTTTCGTGAGTCCAGATAAGGAAAACTATAGTGGAATTAAAGCAGAGTATCAGAATATAAAGTGTAAATATGATCACAAAATAGAGATACCTGTATTTGTGCAATTCTGCAAACCCACCTAGAGTTAACAATGTTACATTTAATTCAACATCCATTCAATGAGAAAAAATGTTATTTACTATACAACTAGATGACATAAATGGTATTCATTAAAAATCAAATGAAAAGACAAGTCTTAATGTATTGTAGTAATGCTTTTCCAGCACCGAACTAAGAAGTAATTGGCTCTGTGGCTTTGTTTTATCAGACAATTTCCCATTCTCAATGGGACTCATTAAGTTCTTCAAGAACATGTAAACAATTTCACCAAACTTTATCAGTTGATATTTTTGTCTGTATGATCTGTCATCATACATCATACCAAGGTTATTATTGTTAACAAAAACTAACGTAATAATGAAAACTAGAAGTGAAAAAACATTTTCGTTAACGGAAATAAAAGTAAAAACAAAAAAAGGAAAACTAACTAAAACTGTAATGAGTGTTCACAAAACTAACTAAAAGTAACTGAATTTATAGCAAAAGTGTGTTTAGTTTTCATTGATGTGTGCGTGTCATACAATAGTCAAGGGTGAAAATGAAGTTTAGTTTCCAGATTTTTTCCTTGCTGTCTAATTATGCCAGCAGGTGGCAGTACGTTACTCTAGTCGTCTGTGTTGCTGCTCCGTCCACGCGCAGAATCATGTCAGGAAAAGTCGGGAGAAAGCGCCAGAGTCCAATTTGGGATTACTTTGAATATGACTGTGTTTTGGATAAAGCAAGTGTCTTGTAGTGGAAAGAGACAAATCATGATATCAGATTATAATATATGATATCAGATTGTGAACCACAGTGCAATGTGGAAAGAAAACAATAATTAATGCATTTTAGGAGAATTATATTTCTTACATTTTTTACTGTGGAGAGGGGAACACTTGAAAAAGTTAGCAGAAAGGTGTGGGCTTTTGGTGTGGGCTTTTGCCACAAAAAAGCAAAGCAACAATCCACTCAACTTTGTCACAGATGTCTGAAGTTACAAAGAACCGTGGTTATCTTTGAGATTTCCATTTCATGTTATTCCCTTCTGACTGCTAGTGGCATTGAACAATGTGAAAGACTCATAACAGCAACTTATCTGTCAGACAGTGGCGTGGGCCCTGTGGTCACATGAACCTGGCAGAACATATAGAAGTTGTTGTCTGGGATGCTGCTGCACAGATTTTCTCCAGTGGAAAAACTGTTATTGTTGCATGACCACACCACAATAGTGACAGATAACAACTGAAAGGGAAGGTGTACCTGGAACTTCTTACATGGGCTTTATTGTGTCAACAGCTCAGTGGGAATTTCACTCTCTGGACAAAGCCTTTTCCCTGTTCTTCACATTACAAAAAACTAAGAGCCGCTCTTTGCATCTGAGTCTAAAAGACTCAGTGCAGTCAAATTCCGTCCAGCAACAAAACTTGCAAACCACAAAAATCTTTGATAACTTTCTCAAAAATTTGATATAGTATAACAATTACCAGTGATCAACTAACTGAATTGATTTGTTAGACTTACTAAGACATATTTTGAAAAACTAAATTCTGAAACTAATATTGCAATGCCCTGGCGTAGCGATCCCCAGCTTCCAAGAATAGCAACTGGGATATGTAACGTCACTTCTCTGGTGGGGAAGGAGCCTGAATTAGTGCATAAGACTGAGAGATACTGATCAGATATAGTTGAGCTCACCTCAATGCATGGCTTGGGCTCTGGAACCATTCTCCTGGAGAGGAGCTGGACTCTGTCTCAGTCTGGAGTTGCCCTCAGTGAGAGGTGGCGGGTTTCAGAGATGGCACGATACCACTTTTTTTTATGTCCAATACTGATATCATAATTTTGGATATCAGCCGATACTGATATGAATACGATGCAGTGTATTTTATAATCAATAAAACGTTTTAGGTTTTTTTTTATATCTTGCTGCATTTTGTGAAAGTTCATACTCAAGTTTTAAAAAGCAAAACACTAAAGCTATTAAAAAATACACTGCACCCAAAATATTTCTTTATTCAGCAATACTGATCAGTCTAATAAACTTAAACCTACACCATCCGCTCTAATCTGGTATTTTAAAGAGTACTTAGCAGAAATATTAAACACCCAGCAAAAGCCACCCCCACCCTCCGCCTCATAATGCTTATTATCGTGCGATTGTGGCTCAAGATTTAGGAGTTCGTCTTGTAATCGGAAGGTTGCCAGTTCGAGCCCTGGCTTGAACAGTCTTGGTCGTTGTGTCCTTGGGCAAGACACTTCACCCGTTGCCTACGGGTGGTGGTCAGAGGGCCCGGTGGCGCCAGTGTCCGGCAGCCTCTCAATCTTATATAAACAAAAGTGTCCAACACAATCTGAGTGCTTGTGGGCAAGAGTTTGTGTGCAAGTGGGTCGGGGGATTCAGTGAAAGGGCAATGGTAGAGCTCCAGCGAAGCCCCCATGATCCTCTCTGCTGCTTTCTTTCTCTAGAAGGTTTTGATCATGGGGGTTGAAGTTCTTGCTCTCCTCAGTTTGTGGAGAAAGTAGAGTCGCTGCTGGGCGTTACTAACCAGTGATGCTGTGTTTTTTGGCTAGGAGAGATCTTTTGAGATGTGCACACCTAGGAACTTTGTGCCGCTAACCCTCTCCACAGCAGCACCATTCATGGTTAGTGGGGTGTGCAAGGTGTGAGTTTTAGTTGTGTCACTTGCAAATTTGATGAATAGGTTGGAGCTGTGTGATGGTGTGCAGTCATGGGTCACCAGAGTGAAAACAAGGGTCTCAACACACGTGTTCAGCATTCTAGTGCATGAGGTGTTGCTGTCGACCTGTACTGTCTCCTGTCTTCCTGTCAGAAAATTTAGTAGCCAGTTAAAGAGTGAGGTGCTGATCCCCAGCAGATCCAGTTAGTGAATGACTTGCTGGAGAATGATTATGTTGAATGATGAATTGAAGGCAAAAAAATACTGAATACAATTCTAACAAGCTTGAAAGTCAATATGTGTTCAACACAGCTTGAACTCTTTTGAGCAATTTTTACTGAATTTCTTTAAATAGTCTTCAGGAATAGTTCTCCAGGCTTCTTGAAGGGCATCCTAAACCAGTAAGATTGAGGTCCTGGTGCTGTGGACATCAGTCCATGACTGACAGTGTTAAGCAGTGTTGTTGTTTTTTTCGTTGTTGTTGTTTTTTAAATCCAGGTTATTGAAAGCCACTGCTAATTAGATATTTTCTAAATTATATAACATGGTGGATCAAACTCTGACATAACTTATGAAAGTGACCAACATTATTAGAGACAAGGAAACAGAAGCAGGGCTACAGAGTCAGAATACAAACAGACTAAAGAAGTCTCTCCATAAACAACCACTGCCCAGTATTTACATCATAAGTGCCAGAATGCTCAGAAATCAAACAAATAAGTTGGAATTTGTTTGATTCCAACTCATCCCCAGCAGATCCAGTTTGGAAGTCGAGGTATACCATCAGCTCGACTTCCTTCTTTTCTTGTGGCGTTCGTGTCGCATATATATGATGTCAGGGGACATTTGGCGACATCGCTTTTATGACCCCACTCGGTGGTACTCAATTTAAATTTAAACAAGCTGAGTCAAGTTGAGTTGCCTTGAGCTGATCCGAGTACTGTATGTACTGATTGAAAAGGGGTATTACTGTGATCTCTTTACACAAGAAAACATAGAGAACTACACAACCACTCTCCTGTTTTATATAAAGAACTGTCTGAATAGTGTCACTATTGATATTCTCCTGATAGAAGATTCACCATGGGCGTCTGTACCATGGGCTTGCTTACAAATCCAGGTCTTATGGAAATGTGGAAATTCTTAAAGGGAGATAGTATGTTAATCGTGTAGTATACCCTGAAGAACCTGGAGAGGTTAATTCTCAAACATCTCACAACTCTGGTGAGTAAACTGCTGGATCCCCTGCTGGTCGCTTACTATCCTAGTATTGGGGTGAATGATGCAGTCATGTACCTCCTGCACAGATCACTGTCACACCTGGAGAGTACTGGAAGCACTGTGAGAGTCATGTTTTTGTTTCTCCCTTCCTAACTGCCACCTCCAGAAATTCTCTGATGATACAGTCATTGATGGATGTCTGAGGGGAACGATCTAGAGTATAGGAAGATCATCACCGACTTCATCATCTGGTGTAAACTCAACCAACCACCATCCATCGCACCAGTGAACATCCATAGTTTGGATATTGATGTGGTCGACACATACAAATTCCTGGGTGTTCACCTTAACAAGTTCCATCTGCTGGGCAAGCTGAGGTATTTTGGGTTATGCAGGACATTGCTGAGGACCGTTTATGACACTTTGAAGGCTTCTGCTACCTTTTATTTTGTTATCTGCCCTGGAGGTGGTAGCACAGAGAGGGACAGGAAACAGACTGATAGACTGGTAAAGAGCGCCACCTCTGTCCTGACCACTCCCATAGATCTCATAGAGGAGGTGGGTGAAAGGAGAAGCCAAGCTTTGCCCATTGTGCACACTCAGCCCATGCATGAGACTGTGGAGGCCCAGAGCACCTCCTTTATCAGTAGGCTGTTACGGACACAGAAAAATATAAAGAGATAAGGAGAATCTTGGAGTATTTTATTGTATAAAGTAACCATCTGTACATAGTATAGTACTTGGTCTTTTTTATGTTTCTTATTCTTTTTTTCTATTATATTGTTTTCTAGTATATCTGTAATTCAGGGAACATTATGTTGCACATTATCAGGGAATACAGTTTCCATTAAAGGGTGTACAGTTGTCCCTCACTATAACGTGGGACAACTGTTTTTGCAGTGTAATTATCCTCTGCACAGCTTTCCTGTTCTCAGTAGTGGCCCCTTTGTACCAAACACCCAGGGAGTAGGAGACCACGCACTCTGCTGAGGGGTGGTAGAAGGCCAGCAGCAGCTTCTGGTTCAGGTTATTCTTCCTCTGGTCCTGGCAGAATAGGACCAGAGGCATTGAGGCATTTGGGATGTTTTGATGGAGCCAGGATGGAGCCAGGATCCAGGATTCAGTTACAATCAGTAAACGACACTCATAGACAAATCTGTTATAGTAGGTTGTGATTGTAGCTCCTCCATTTTCTTTGTGAAGGATCTTGCATTGGTCAGGAAGATGAATAGATACATAACATGCAGGGGCCTGTCCGTCAATGATGGTCCTTCTCCTTGCTCCTCTTCTTTCTTGGGTTTCTGCTCCCTGAGGTATTCAATAAGCAGCTGTGAGTTGTGGACATTAAATCAGGAGAAGGAGCTTTCTTGTCTTGATGTTAGTGGCTTCTAGTTCCTTTTTTGGCTAGCTTATTATCCCAGCAGGGTATTTGATCACCAGCAGACAGTGTTGGGAAGGTTACTTTAAAAATGTATTCCACTACAAATTACAGAATACATGGCCCAAAATGTATTTTGTAACGTATTCCGTTACGTTACTCAACGAGAGTAACGTATTCTGAATACTTTGGATTACTTAATATATTATCATGCTTTTTACAACTACACGAATGTACTATTGCTGTGTGATTTATTACTAATACTGAAGGTTACTCGCCATATCAATACCAACTAGATTTTCAAATCTCAATATAAAATGAGTAAAATTAGGTAAGGCTGCACTTTTTGCAGCAATCTAGTATATAAAACTATTCCGCGCATATATAAAACAGGTCAGCAGCTCCAAACCGTAGTAAAGGGACCTCTGGCTAATATGTCGGGTTCCATGTCGGGGTCATAGCCAAAAACCTTTTGGTGGCAGTGGTTATTATTATATTCACATCTCCATCTCCCGTTTCTGGTCGGTGACAACTCGTACTTTTCGACTCTCCTTATTCTCCCTCCCTCGCTCACAGAAACATAACAGGTATGGCAGTCCATTCTCCGTGCAGCATGGACTACACTGCCCATGAGACTACCTTCTTTAGGGCTATGTCTGCAACACTCTGCCTATTGCCTTCGTATTAAATTATTTTGAATAATAATTTTAAAAAATATTTCTTCAAGTCATTAGGCGGCCGCAAGTACAGGTGACATGGGGCGCGAGATTCAGAGGCATTAGAGCCTCTTAATGCGTGCTTTCTTTGGGTTTCCACTGGCGTGGAATTACCAAAAATAGAGAGGGCATAGCCTAATATATGAAACAGGGAACGACCGCCGTGTAATCCATTTATTTCAATAAGGTAACTGTATTCTGAATACCACCTTTTTAAACGGTAACTGTAATGGAATACAGTTACTCATATTTTGTATCTTAAATACGTAACGCCGGTACAATTATTCCATTACTCCCCAACACTGCCGGCAGGGTGCAGGTGTTGATTGGCCAGATGTTGTTCTTCCCATTCAACTGACTATTCAGAACTTGCTCTAGCTTGAAGTTGGCCTTTAGTGTTGTTTGCCACATCCCCACTGAATTGAAGGCTCTTAGCATTCTATGTATTCCACGATCCACGAGTAGGTCATTGTGTCAACGGCTTTCATTTTCATTTTTCTCCTTGTGTGATTAAGTCTTACCTGTAGGCCATTCTGTGGATACAGTGATGTTAAGGATCTCTGCCTGTAAAATCTCCTCAAACACATGCATAGCAAAGTAGAATATTACCAAGCTCTCAGAGCTTCGCGATTAATAATCAATACTCTTTTGATGTATTTGTTTCGCAACTACTTTCTTCTCCTTTCCCCGTTTGCCACTGATGAACTGATAACACTATCGGAGTTATTACTGTACAACTGTGACATTTAAGAAATCAAAATATTCATATTTTCATTCATTCTTGTGTGTGTGTGTGTGTGTGTGTGTGTGTGTGTGTGTGTGTGTGTGTGTGTGTGTGTGTGTGTGTGTGTGTGTGTGTGTGTACATGCGCACTCGCCTTAGGAGAATGAAAAAAGTTACTTCAAACTGTATGATGCAATTTACTTATAATACTTACTTACTCATAATAATATTATTTACTTCATAATATCAACATGCCCCCTTAAGGCGACTTCATGACTTTAACATTTGGCTACACAAAGCTGCCCCCTGGTGATGTAAGCATACCTTAATGAGTCATTAATGACCTATACTGTGCCTTTGCATCTATCTCACTTGCACTGTGGAAAACAACAGGCCAGGCCTCAGAGGAGTGGCCTGACTACAGCCAGTCTTTAAACCTCTAATTATGACCCAGTGGCAACAGTGAGCTCATGGGATGTTCTCCCATTTACCTCTGTAATTACAGGGATCCAGTGGTATTGATCTAATGTGTTATTTTATAACAACCATTCAGTACACCTTTGGGTTTTTATAACAGAGAATTTGTGGTGGTCAACAGGTCATTATGTCTTTTGCCTCTAGAGAGCAATTAAAATGCAGCTTGGTATTAACTCTCACAAATACAAGCTCTTCAACAACAACAATAAACGTACTGTTTATAATAGTAGTTTTCTCTTTCATAAAACAAGTAATGATGCAAATGCACCAAAAGTTTAAGGAGTCAAGTAAATGTTTCTGATTTTCAGAAGAGAGTGAATCTTATATTTTAAATGTAGACTTTCCACAGGTCTACAGCCAACATCTCTTTCAGAATTAATAAATCATTCTTCTTACAGGTTGTGTATAAATTACATTCAGCGTTTCATGTTTTTTATGACTTTCAGTCTCATGAACCTTGCAGTTCCTTTCTAGAGGGCTGGTGCTGGTAGGGTAACCTCATACTAAAGATCAGTAAAACTGAAAAATATTATGTTAACTTAACCAGAAAGTATCAGGGGAGAAGATGTGAGTTTTGTCACATCATTATGATAGTCAAAAAAGTCTGAACGAGTCTTGACCACTTCATGTATGCCCAAAGAGATTTTAAAATGTGAATCAGGATCCAGTATTCTCAGGAAATTGCAGTAATTTCACTGTAGTTTTATCGTAAATAAACACATGTGGTTTATACTGTATAGTAAAATTATTATTTTGCTGGACTCCCTTAAAACAGCCATGTATTATGGTGAGCTGTGTGACAGGCAGGGGTTGGACCCAAACGCAAGTCTCGGACACAAAAACGTAACTGAAAGCGACAGCTTTATTGTTGAAAAAACAAACTAAAACAAAAAGAGGTGAACACTAAGGACACTAACAAAAGATACTAGAACTAACAACTGGACGTGACATAACATGACATAACATGACATGGCATGACATGCCGGGAGAACACACAACTAACAGAAGAAAACACAGAGTCTTCACACACTCCCGTTCTCTGTTACCTGGTGGGGGGGGGGGGGGTTTGCTGTCCGATTGAGTCTGGAATGTGGGGCTTCCCTGCTGCTGCGGAGTCGGGGAGGTCTGCTTCTCTCCACCCCAGGGAAGAGGGTAACACCACCTGAGTCTGGGTGCAGTTTCCCCCTCTAGGGGCAAGGGTACCTAGACCTGGGGTATAAAGTACGCTTGGGGAGTGTGATTGTGTGTACAGTGTCTATTTATGCCTGTCTCCACGTTGGGTGAGTGCTGAGTAATTGCATATGAGAGCATGAGGGTGGGAATGGATGGTTGTATCTGTGTGTGCCTGTTTGTCTGTGTCTAAATGTCAGGTTGGGTATCAGACGCCAGCTCTCTAGGGACATCTCAGGCCCTCCATGGTATGGAGGCCTATCTCCCTCCACCACTCCCCCTGCCAGTGGCAGACACCCTCAGTCATCGGTGCATTGGTGGTTCTTTGTGTCTGGGGATGGGGGTCCAGGTACGCACTGGCTCACTCCTGGTGGCTGCTTGTCAGGGCCTGGAGCCTGGGGCTTGTTCGGGCCCCTTCGGGGGGTGGGATGCCCTCGGCAGAAAATACAGCTAACAGGGAGAATGCAACAATGAACAGAGGGAGACCGAAGACTTAAATACACATGCAGGATAACAAAGGGATGGGAGACAGGCAGGAACACAGTTGGGACTAATCAGACCAGAAAACATAGGGAAGAAGTTAAACTAAATACAATGAACACAGGACAAAGGACTACGAAAATAAAACAGGAAGACACATTCTAAGATGTGGAATGACTAAATACAAAGAACAGGGGGGAGCGAGAGACACGACAGGGAAACAGATCAATTAACACAGAAACAGAACTTAACATGCACAAGAGAGAGACTACATAAGCAACAGGGACACAGTGGAGGCACAGCACACTACCATGACTAAAACTAAACACAAGGATATGAATAAAGCCAGGAAACTGGATGAACGTCCCAGGACCGCGACAAATACTAAACAAAACAAGAACCAAAACCAGGGAGATGAACTACATTTTAGAATAATGTATAAACCATAATCTCAAAAAGAAGAAAACGGAAACGACACCATGGAAGAATCCTAATATAATAAATAATAAAATATTAATTCGTCCTGTAGGCCCATCACTCTACAGGAGGAATTAACAGATACTGTTCATAATTTTTATGGGTGTAATTTCTAGGCGTAACCAAGTGGTGAAAGGCTTCCGCTTGGGTGGTCTCAGAACCTTGTCACTTCTATTTACATATGATGTGGTTCTGCTGGCTCTAGGTGGTGGCCTTCAGCTTCCACTGGAGCGATTTGCAACCAAGTGTGAAGTAGTGGGAATGAGAATTAGCATGTCCAAGTCTAAGGCCATGGTCCTCAGCCAGAAAAGGTTGGAAAGCCCAGTCTGGGTCAGTGCCGAGTTGCTGCCCCAAGTGGAGGAGTTTAAGTATCTCGGGGTCTTGTTCACAAGAGAGAGTCGAAGGGATCGGGAGATTGACAGATGATTTGGTGCTTTGGTTGCAGTAATGCTCTGCTGGTCCGTCGTGGTGAAGAGAAAGCTAAGCGTAAAAGCGAAGCTCTCGATTTACCAGTTGATCTACATCCCTACCCTCACCTATGGTCACAAATTTTGGGAAAATGACCAAAAGAACATGATTGTGGATATTAGCAGTGGGAATGAGCTTTCTCTGAAGTGTGGCTGGCCTCTCCCTTAGCAATCTGCAGTCTACAAACAAGCCTATGATCAGAATCCCCAGTGTGTCAGCTAGGATATTAATATGTGGCTCTGAAAGGAGACATAGTTTCAGGAATGCAGCAACAACACACGACAAATGATCCACTTTAACTTTTTAGGTGGTAGCTCGGAATAGTATTACGTTGTGGCAAGTTAAGAAGCAGAGTTTTTAATTGACATTATGGATAATGTTTCTACAGTGAGAATTTTTAATCTGTTAGCATTCAATGAGACAGCTAATTACAGAGCTGCTTTCTTTTCTGCCACTCTAGTGTGTTACTTTGCAATTGTATTTCTTAATGTCACAGTCATCATGATTATTGTCTTAGATGAAAGCTTACATGAACCTATGTATATTTTAGTATGTGTGTGTTGCATTAATGGGCTTTATGGAAGCACAGGTTTCTACCCCAAGTTCCTCATTGACCTCCTTTCATCTTCACAGGTCATCTCTTATAGTGAATGTCTTTGTCAGGCATTTGTAATGTACTCTTTTGTTTGCAGTGACACATCTATTCTTGCAGTCATGGCTTATGACAGGTATTTGGCCATATGCCAACCACTTCAATACCACTCTGTTATGACAAAAAAGAAGCTCTCCAAACTAGTATGCTTCTCTTGGTTAACACCTTTCTGCATTTTCTCCATTAACATTATGCTGACAGACAGGCTGATATTCTGTGGTACAGACATTCAGAGACTCTTCTGTGTTAATTGGCTGATTGTTAAAGTTGCCTGCCCTGGCATGGACACTCTTGTCAATAGTGCCTTTGCATATGCGACGCTTTCAATTTACATATTTCACTGGATTTTTATTGTTTGGACTTACATCTATCTTGTTAAATCATGTGTGCAATCAAAAAAGGACAAGGCAAAGTTTATGCAGACATGTGTGCCCCATTTGATCTCTTTGGTTACTTTTTTTGTAATTGTGATTTCTGATTTGATGCACATGCGATTTGCATCAAATGATGTACCTCAAAGTTTTCAAAACTTTGTCGCTATAGCTGTTCTCTTTATTCCTCCAGTTATGAATCCTTTACTTTATGGATTCAAACTATCAAAGATCCGTAACAAAATTCTTGTTACACTTCATATCAAAAGATGTTGACTTTTTCTTTTAATCATTATCAGTTACTTGTGATAAGTGGAAGCTATGGAGGCTTTATTAAAAAAATTTTCTTAAATTGTAAATAGACCACTGTTTAGTATTACATGACACTGGTAACAGCCTTTGTAAGTCCATTGTATATAGCTTAGTTTAAGATTCTGACTTGACTTAAATTACATGAAAAAAAGAGGTTCAGAGTAAGTGTGTGTGATTTCAGAAAACTTATGCAAAAAAACAAAGCCATACCCTGCGTGTACCACCCTTTATCATTGAGTTATCTTAATATAGGTCACATTTAATCTTTATGCCATAATGTACCTTACATATCATATATATTTTCATAATTTGTGAACAATTGCTTTTAAATTTAAATTTTATTTTGCAAAACATGCCCACTTTAACTTTTTTCCTTGTTGTCCTTTATTGTTTGGTCATTTTGATTTCATTGATTAAAGTTAATTACAAAGAGTTTGTACCTCTATGAAACCTGAAGAGCTGAAAATCTTAAGACAGAAACCAAACTGTTAGCAGAATAAACAATTTGGTTTTAGTGTTTAGAAAATGTGTTTGTGGGTCTTTTATAGTGCAGAAGGTTTTGATTTTCTTTTCCCTTTTTCATTTATTTTGTCTACTTTTATTGTCTTGAATGTTTCTTTTTTTATTATTATTTTATAAAAGGGAGAAAGAAAGAGAGGTAGGGAAAGAAAAACAGCAGGGAAGAGGAACGGTGATAAAGGGCAAAAAACAACAAAACAACAAAACAAACAGACAAAAAATACATATATCAATCACCTGGATCACCTGTTGAGAAAGAAAAAAGAGAAAACAAGCAACAAAAAAAGAGCAATATAATAAACAACATCATCGTGATAATCTATGTGAATATAACAGTAAATACTAAATAATGAATATTATTGTGCAGCACGTGGGATCGACAGCGCACACAGTGTGCTTTGAGGCCCGTGAGCTCCGCCGGCAGCCAGCTGTGCCAGAGTGACCGAGCCCCAGGCCCAGAGGCCGAGGGCACCCCACCCCCCGAAGGGGCCCGAGCGAGCCCCAGGCTTCAGGCCCTGTCAAGCCAGGAGTGAGCCCGTGCGTACCTGGACGCCCATTCCTGGACACAAAGAACCACCAATTCATCGATGTCTGAGGGCGTCTGCCACTGGCAGGGGGAGTGGTGGGGGGAGATAGGCCTCCATACCGTGGAGGGCCTGAGATGTCCCTAGAGAGCTGGCGTCTGATACCCAACCTGACATAAAGACACAGACATACAGGCACACACAGATACAAACATCCATTCCCACCCTCATGCTCTCATATGCGATTACTCAGCACTCACCCAACGTGGAGACAGACATAAATAGACACTGTACACACAATCACACTCCCCAAGCGTACTCTAAGCCCTGGGTCTACGTACCCTTGTCCCTAGAGGGGGAAACTGCACCCAGACCTAGGTAGTGTTACCCTCTTCCCTGGGGTGGAGAGAAGCAGACCGCCCCGACTCCGCAGCAGCAGGGAAGCCCCACATTCCAGACCCCAATCAAACGGTCAACTCCTCCCAGCCTCCCCGTCCCAACAGGCAACAGAGAACGGGGATGTGAGAAGACTCCAAACCTCCCTCCGCCTGCCTGCTCATATGTAGTGTTGATGCATGTGTGTTCTAAGGTGCATTTAAAACCCAGGAGGGCATGGAGCTACCTGCCAGAGAGCAGCAGGTAAGCGCATAGCCCCTCCTGATAGCCCTCAATATATACATGTATTTAAAAATTGAAAGGTGGGCAACGACGCCAGGGGTGAGGTTGTACATCCTGATGGTCTTCTGGATGCCCACCCCCAAGGTCCTATATGTATGTGTAATGAGAGTGTGAGTAATGTGAATGTCTAAGTTGTGGGATAAAATTGAGGCACAGGCAGCCAGAAGGGGACAGAGGGGGGGATGCCTCCCCTGCACCCTGGTGACATACCTGTTGTGGGTTCGAAAATGTTGAGCAATGGAACAAACCAACAGAGGCCCAGAAAAGTTCAGTCAAACAATGATTTATTGAGTACACGCGTGGGAAGATGTATACTGCCACACCAGCATCGATCTTCCCCGAAAAGGTCTATTCACAATGGTTTCATTCATCAGGGTTACGCCCCTTCATGCGTCACAAATGAACATAATATGCATCAGTTATAGTAAATGGTCAATCTTAAACCCCTAAAATTAGACAAAGAAGTTCCTTTTTCTATCACACCTTCCATACAAGGCAATAAGTTGCAAGCCTAAATGGTCCCTGAGGGCTTGTCCTTTTCTTGACTTGTCTTCTGTCACCTGTTACTAGGCAAGCTAAAAGGCAGTTAGAAGCAAAATGTATCTCAGGCCTTTGGCCTGGAATCAATACTTTCATGTGTGCTTGTAAGCGTGCATGCTTTGAACCTTCTATTGCTCCAAGTCACTTACACCATTGATCGCCTGGACAGTCACGCCACGCGAAGCTTAAGAACTTTAATAGACCGAACATCAACTCTCTAGAAGCACAATCCTGCAATGTGTGTATAAAATGATTATAACTGCACCTGTAATGAAAATGTTAATATGTGATTATGATAACACCTGTAATACAAGTTTTAACATAATGCCAACAGCTTCAATAAATGCTTTGATGAAATGATGATGGTTATGAATAGTAGCAGTAAAATATTTCTCTCATCTCCACACACCTTTACCCCAAGGCCCTGCATGTGTGGGTGATTGTGGTGGAGCGGGAAGAGGGAAGCAGCTGGAGATGGGGAGGGAAGGAAGGGAGGCCCCTCCCTGGGGCCAGCTCCCCGGCTGACCCAGTAGACACCCCCATACCCTGGAACCCACCTGGGCAAGGGGGCCCAGGCCCATCTGGACCATCCGTCTTGAATGTTTCTAGCTAATAATGACTATTTTAAAAATACATAAGCAATACATTTTCAGGAAATAACAAAAGTAATATCTTTGTCCACTATAAAAATATTGTGGAGATTCACAAGCATTCATGCAAAATGAAAATAATTATAAGGCAATGTAAATAAAACAGAATGCAATGATTTGTAAGTCTAATAACCCCATATTTTATTCAAAATAAGATACAGGCTTATTAGACCCCCCCCCCCCCCCCCCCCCAAATTAACCCTATATTTTTATTGGGGTGGGGCTATCCCAGCTGTCTTAAGGCAAGATGCAGTGCTAACAAATAGACACAGACAACCATTCACACCCACACCTAATTTTGAGTTTCCAATTAACCTAACCCCACTAACTGCATGTCTTGGGACTGTGGAAGGAAGCCGGAATACCCGGAGAGGACCCTCATAAACACGGGAAGAACATGCAAACTCCACACAGAATGACCCCGGCCTGATGTTGGAATTGAAGTCAGGAAATTCTAGCTGTGAGGCAACAGTGCTAACCAAAATTTCATGAAAAATATTAGCTCATTTTGAATTTGATGGCAGCAACAAGTCTCAAGGAATTTGGGACAGGGCCATATTCACTACTGTGTAGCATTCCCTTTCTATAAACATCTGAAAACAGAGTTTTCAAAACCATCAAAAGCAAGAAAACACATAAGTTAGCTACTAAACAATGGAGTAAGTGTCATGGTCCTGGGTCGGTGACCCAGCGCTTTTAGTTTATCATTTTCTAGATGATTGTTTAAGTTCTGTGTTATTTTCGATCTGCCTCTGAGTCTGCGTCTGTATCTGTCTGTCTATGGTGTCTCCCCATCTGTTTGTGAATCTGTCTGTTTAGTTCAATGTCTTGTCTGGTTCCATGTATCTGAGTTTCCTGTTTTATTGTGAAGGTCCGCGTCGTATGTGAGTGTGATCAGTTTACGTTTCCCCTGTCCCGTCAGCCCAGATTCCTCCCAGCTGTGTTGCCCTCCTGTCTCTCATCCCCTGATTACTGGTGTGTGTATTTAAGCCCTGTGTGTTCTCCTGCCTGTTGCCGGTTCGTCTGTGTTCCTCCGTGTCAGTCTGTGTAACTCTGTGTCAGTCTGTTACCCTGTGTTCCACGGTGTCCTGTTCCTCGTCTGCGTCTCTCTGCTATTCATCATCCGTTGTCATATGCTCCCAGGTCTGTTATTTTAGTTCTCCCAGTTTAGGTGTCTTTAGTTGTTTGTTATGCCCCACTGTTTGTTTGCCACTACACCTCTGTAAATAAAACCACCGGTATCTCATCCACTGCCTGCATCTTGGGTCCTCCTTCTAAATCCACACGGCTCGCCTCGGCAGCCGTGACAGTACGAACCGGCCAACATGGACCCAGCAGCATTCGCACCTACCCAGGAGTTTCGGGAGGAGGTAACCGACACGGTCGCAAGGTTGGTAAACCTGTGGCTCGAGCAGGAGGAAGAAGAGTTCCACCGCGCTGTAGAAGCCAGGCTACAGCAGCTACTCTCTGCACACTCCTGGCTGCTAGACTCGCTTCACCCGCTGGCACGGGACTTCCTCCTTCATGAGCTGCACCTTCGCCCTCCAGCCGCTACCGCTTCCCAACCCAGCCTGGCGGTGAAGATTTTGCCCGGCCTGGCGGTGAAGATTTTGCCCGGCCTGGCGGTGAAGATTTTGCCCGGCCCGCCGGAGGTTTTGCCCGGCCCGCCGGAGGTTTTTCCCGGCCCGCCGGAGGTTTTGCCCGGCCCGCCGGAGGTTTCGCCCGGGAGGAAGCGACGATCGCGCCGTCGGCGCGTCGCCCCACAGCCGGAGAGTAGGACTTCGGAACTGCCAGCTGTGGTGAGTGGAAAAGACGCTCCATCTGTTTCGCCAGCTCGAATGACTGTTTATTCCGGGGCTGTGTTTGTTGAGCCAGCTGCCCAGCAGGTAGCTCAGTTAGCCGCCCGGCCGGAAGCTCAGTTAGCCGCCCGGCCGGAAGCCCAGTCGCCACCTCCGCCACATTCAGCCTCACAATCCATAGCTCAATTACAGTCACAGCCAGACTTATTACAAACCCTGTTACAATCCATGGCCCAGTCAGTAGCCCAGTTAGCAGAAGAATCATTAGCTTTATCCTCAGTTCAGCCTCCTGTTCAGCAGTCACCAGCCCTGCATCCTGTGTCAGTTGCTCCACCACCTGTTCAGCCATCACCTTCACCTACTCCTTCTGTACAGCAAGCCATGTCAGTCCAACCCATAACGGACAGTTCAACAACTCCGTACTCTAAGCAGAGAGACAAACCCAAGAACAATGTCAACATTCCTCAAAGGCTGGCCAGTTCTGAGACTGAGATGCACTCCAGGGCCTCCCCAGAGGCTGGGTTTCAGCCCCCATCAGACTCTGGACCCCTGGAGTTTAAGAAGCCAGCTGAGGACTGCACAGAGCTGTCGCTGTCTGAGCAGGGTCAATGCTCTGCGCAGCTGCAGGCCGCTATGTGTTTGCCAGAGGCCCGTGTGCCTGCTGGTCCTGTTCTGTCCCTGCCAGAGGCCCGTGTGCCTGCTGGTCCTGTTCTGTCCCTGCCAGAGGCCCGTGTGCCTGCTGGTCCTGTTGCGTTCCTGCCAGAGGCCCGTGTGCCTGCTGGTCCTGTTGCGTTCCTGCCAGAGGTCTCCGCACCTGCTGGTTCTGTTCTGTGTGTGCCAGGGGCTCCAGTGCCCACTGGTTCTGAGACTGTTTTTGCTGGGGGGCCCGAGGAGCCCGTCCAGCCATCTGCCTCGTCAGCTGGGGGGTCCGAGGAGCCCGTCCAGCCTCCTTTCTCGTCAGCTGGGGGGCCCGAGGAGCCCATCCAGCCACCAGCTGCTCCACCAGCAGCCTCATCCTCGCTTGCAGCAGCAGTTTCATCCATGCCGCCACCTGCTGCAGCGCCTCCGTCTGCATCCTCCACGCCGTTGCCTGGCCCGGCCTCTGCTGCATCCTCAGCGTCGCCTGGTCCAGCGCATGCTTCGGCTTCATCCGCTTCACCTGGTCCAGCCACTGCTTCATCCTCGCCTGGTCCAGCCTCCGTGTCTTCATCCTCGCCTGGTCCAGCCTCCGTGTCTTCATCCTCGCCTGGTCCAGCCTCCGTGTCTTCATCCTCGCCTGGTCCAGCCTCCGCATCACCTGCAGTGGCCTCCTCTTCAGCTTCCTCATCAGCTGCTTTGCCTGGTCCAGCTTCAGCATCCTCATCAGCTGCTTTGCCTGGTCCAGCTTCAGCATCCTCATCAGCTGCTTTGCCTGGTCCAGCTTCAGCATCCTCATCAGCTGCTTTGCCTGGTCCGGCCTCCGCTTCTGCTTCAGCCTCGCCTGGTCCGGCCTCTGCTTCTGCTTCAGCCTCGCCTGGTCCGGCCTCTGCTTCTGCTTCAGCCTCGCCTGGTCCGGCCTCTGCTTCTGCTTCAGCCTTGCCTGGTCCAGCCTCCGCATCCTCATCAGCCTCGCCTGGTCCAGCCTCAGCTTGCGCCTCGTCTGGTCCAGCCTCAGTTTGCGCCTCGTCTGGTCCAGCCTCAGTTTGCGCCTCGTCTGGTCCAGCCTCAGCTTGCGCCTCGCCTGGGGCTGCAGGGGTCACGCAGCCTTCAGGTCCCCTACTACCACCTCCACATCGTCGGTCATCTGCCAGGCCGCTTGTTGGGCTTCTCCGCCACCGTGGACGCCCTCCTGAACGCCGCCACTGCCTTCCGCGTGGCCGGCCTCCGGACTTGTTTCCACGCCGCCGTTGCCGTCCGCACGGTCGGCCCCCAGAACCGTTTCCACGCCGCCGTTGCCGTCCGCACGGTCGGCCCTCAGAACTGTTTCCACGCCGCCGTTGCCGTCCGCACGGTCAGCCCCAGAACTGTTTCCACGCCGCCGTTGCCGTCCGCACGGTCGGCCCCCAGAACTGTTTCCACGCCACTGCCTACTGCGTGGCCGGCATCCGGACCTGCCCCGTTGCCATTCGCATGGTCGGCCTCCTGAACTTGACCATCTGGGCCTTTTTGGACTCTGTCCCTCCGTCCTGGGCCCCCTCCGCCCGCCCTGGTCGGGTTGTTTTCTGTTTTGTTTTGGTCCGTTTTTTCGTTTCTGCTGGGCTGTCTGGTGCCAGCCCTTGAGGGGGGGGTACTGTCATGGTCCTGGGTCGGTGACCCAGCGCTTTTAGTTTATCATTTTCTAGATGATTGTTTAAGTTCTGTGTTATTTTCGATCTGCCTCTGAGTCTGCGTCTGTATCTGTCTGTCTATGGTGTCTCCCCATCTGTTTGTGAATCTGTCTGTTTAGTTCAATGTCTTGTCTGGTTCCATGTATCTGAGTTTCCTGTTTTATTGTGAAGGTCCGCGTCGTATGTGAGTGTGATCAGTTTACGTTTCCCCTGTCCCGTCAGCCCAGATTCCTCCCAGCTGTGTTGCCCTCCTGTCTCTCATCCCCTGATTACTGGTGTGTGTATTTAAGCCCTGTGTGTTCTCCTGCCTGTTGCCGGTTCGTCTGTGTTCCTCCGTGTCAGTCTGTGTAACTCTGTGTCAGTCTGTTACCCTGTGTTCCACGGTGTCCTGTTCCTCGTCTGCGTCTCTCTGCTATTCATCATCCGTTGTCATATGCTCCCAGGTCTGTTATTTTAGTTCTCCCAGTTTAGGTGTCTTTAGTTGTTTGTTATGCCCCACTGTTTGTTTGCCACTACACCTCTGTAAATAAAACCACCGGTATCTCATCCACTGCCTGCATCTTGGGTCCTCCTTCTAAATCCACACGGCTCGCCTCGGCAGCCGTGACAGTAAGTTGAGAAGGTTAAATGATCAAACTTTTCACAGAGTAAGCATAAACAGTCACACATCCACCTAACAGCATGCAAAGCAAAAAGTTCCTCTGGTACGGGAATGCTTTTCTCCTTGGACTTAAGCACTCCGGCCTAATTGCTAAATAGAATCAGCTGTAAAGAAGGGCAGCGTCTAAGACTGGAAAGACAGCAAGACCACACCCACTGAGTCAAAATCACAGAGGCCCTTATATGGCCCTAATAATCTCCCTTTATCCTAGTCATGACACGAAATCTATATTCCTAATTTATCACTTAATTTATCACTTGATCACGTATTGTTATGTGAATTTTGCAAAGAACTGTAGCTGGTCAGATATTGAGAAAGAATTGCTGGAAAAACATGGTACTACTTTTCCATCTGTTTTTGTTATATGTCCTCTCTCTCTTTCTTTGTGTTTTTGTCTACCACTGATCCTTCAGAAAGCAGAATAATCCTGGAGGAGGTGACCCAGTGACCATTACCCTGCAATAACCCCCAACACACACATACACAAAGCAGACACAGGCTGGCCTCACCCAGATGTTGCAGTGGGATTTAATGGACCAGAAGTACTGTTATTCTTTGCTGCCACTCTGATTCTGGTTGGCTTGCTGACCTGCTGTTTGTATGTGCCAACAGTTATTGTGAGAATCAAGACCAATGTTCCGCTTATGAGGACATTAAAGATAAAGGATCATTTTGTTGATCTTCACATCGTGACAAACCTGCCGCTTGTCACGGCTATTTGAGGCTTTGGGCTCTGTCTTAGGCTTTGATTTGGAATTAAGGGAAGATTAAGATAAAGGGCAGGGTAATGCATTATGCCACAAAGGGTTCTCACAAAGACAGCTATACAAACATGTGTGATTATACTGTGTGTGTGTGTGGGGGGGGGGGGCTAAAAGCAGTGAAGAGTTAAGAAGCTTTGTGATTTGATGACTTACTTAAAGTGAATGAGAGAGTGAGTTGATGAGGATGGCTGAAGAATACAACGAGAAAGCAGGAACTAGAATAAAAGTGGACATGGGAACACTGACAGGGTTAGCAATAAAAACTTCAAGCTGATAACGAAATGTTTTTTTAAAATATTGCAAAAGTCAGCAAACAGGGAAGAGAGAAGGGGGAGCAGGAGACAGCGCAAGGGAGTGAGAGAGGGAGATTGGTGGTTGGTGGATTAAGTCGGGTCAGAGAGGATTAGTGTCAGTTCAGGTTTGGTAGTAAACTCACATTCATGTTGTTGGCGTTGACTGCTTCTGACACACTCGCCCTACTGGTTCCTTTCAACTGAGAAATCCCACACTGAACAATTGGACCACAGGAAGGGAATGTGAGTTTACCTTTTTTGACACTTCTGACTCTTGTAGTGCAATTGATTAAAAAAAAAATCAGACTAAGCATATACAGCCTTCCTGCTTGCTCTATGGGGCTTTACTTACAGCTGATGAGCAAATAAGCTGAGTGCCTATTTGCTCACTGTACTTTTTATATGCCTTTTTGTGTTTGCTTAGTAGCACAGCATTTGAAATACCAAGAACTTGAGGGATGAGGGATGAAGGATTTACGCACATACAGAATAATCACAAAGAAATACTAATAAATGCTGCCATCCACTATGGGACCCTCCTGGCGATAATGTAGACACAATAAAATATTGCATATTTTATATACAATAGCATAGCAACAAAGTTCTCCCTGGTGTATATAGGTCTGGATTCAATTTATTTTTTAAATGATAATATTTATCTTACATGATTGATAAGCGACACCAACAGAAATAGTCTAAAAGAAGTTCCATGAAACTGTGTAACGAGTTTCACAGAACCCAAGGTTTCGTGACTAATGGAAGCTCTTCCCGGACAGTGTAAGTGGAAACGGAAGTTGAGCCGAGATAAGCAGCTGAAGAATAGCCGTAACCTGAAATTAGTCCACATTTAGTAACCTGCTGCTGTAACAGGAAGTTCTAAAGTAGGATAAGCTGCATTTAAAACATTCACTTCATTCATTGTTTCCCTCTCTGCTGTTCAAAGGAACATAATTTTTAAACATTGCTCTGCAATTTTGATCATTTGTTGTTCTTTTTTTAAAAATAAATTTTAACATTAACATTTTATTTGTAAAATATTCATTTTATGTATTTATTCAAAGTAACCCCTAATAACGACCAAAACTACACAATAAAAAAAAACAAACAAACAATCACAGCATGATTTAAGTTAGTTATTTGGACACCATTTGAGGTAGAATGTGTATTACAACATGGTATAAAGATACACCTATTTTCTACAGCCATAACATTTAATCATAATAGTAAGACTTTGCTATGATCTCTCAAAAGTTACAGACTCTTAACTTTGAAGTACAATTAACTTAAAAACTACTCATTTTATCCAGCTGCAGTCAAATTGTCCAGGGCATCAAGATCTGTTGTTGATCAATTTTGAATGAAAATCATGGTTATCAGCCATAACTTCCAAACTCTGAGATTATATCCATACCAAGTAGTAATTTTGAGTGTTTTCATGCCTTGAAAACATGAAGATCAACCTGATATTCTGCCTAAGGTGAAATGCTTTTGGAATGAAAATGTAAATGTGTCATCTTTCTTTGTCTGTTGTAATAAAACAAGATGATAGTCACACACAACATGAATTGAATTATGTTTAATAATGACATGGGTACTAACTAAAGATTGTTAAATTATCTAGATTTGTTTTATTTTTAATATGTAAAACATGAGGTTGTTACATAAATCTGTTTTTTATTTCTTTCTCCATATCTTTTCAGTGGAATAACCCTTTCATTCTCTTCTGAACAATTACCATGAAAAAAGCAATGGAGGATGGTGAGAAGCACATACACGTATACAGACAAATTCAGTAGACTTGAATTCACCTGTCTCAGTCATGAGTAGGTGCTTACTTGAAAAGACTTATTATAAAAGAAGGGTCAGGGCTTCTCTATAATGTTAATCCTGTCTGGTTCTGTCGGCTTTTCACCTTCTGCTCAGGAGAAATGTGAAACCTCAAACATCTGCTGTGATATTAAAGGCAATTATATTAAAGACATTCATTGGAATCTGTCAGTCACAGTGTAATTAATCATGCGTACCCCAGTTTTAATGCCCCAATTCTAACTATTTCTGACAATACCAAGTGAAAGATAAAGAGACAGTTAAGCAAACACTGGAACAATACAGTAATCAAACCAAATTTGGACAATATGAGAGCACTTTTATTTTTCAATTACTAAAAAACTTTCTCCACTGATATTATTGTACCAATGTGAAATAAAGTAATATGGAAATGAGGTTTTACTCTAAGCACTCGAACCACATTTTAATGTCAACATTTCAGACAATGCAAATTTGTTCCCCAAGCTAACCAACTTGAATTAGCTATGTATGGATCACTTCAGCATCTGTATTGGATAGCAGTATCTCCAGTTTGTTTAAGCAAATATTTTATTTGTACGATTATTTATCTTCTGTGCTGCCTTGACTACACTCTAAAGCCTCACTCTATCCGCCTTAGTGCAGCTGCCGTACCATACTGTGATATATGTCAGCAGGCTCTCAATGAAGTGGTAGAAGGTCAGCAGCTGGTTGGAGTCCAGTTTGCACTTCCTGAACTGCTGCATAGGCATAAGTGCCATATGATTGTGCGTGTAATTTGATGAATTAGTTGCAAGTGCTTTGAGCGCTCAGCTGTGTAGAAAGGTGGTGCATAACTACCAGTCCATTTACCAAGAATTCCCTGTGTCTTCCCTAATTCCCTATGTCATCATTTGTTCAGGTGTCAGTGTGGTACTATCCAGTGTGGTGAAGGATGTTGACCAAGCTGTTAGCAGGAACATTAATGGTGCTCAGCTTTTGCATGAACTACTGAGTGCACCGTGGCTTTGTGCCCTGCTGAAGGTACATGATTCAAAGGTCCTGAGTAAAAGACACACACCTACCATCTGTCTGCAAACTAAAAGTTATCATTTGGTGCTTTGTCTCCAGATTTATGAGTGCCTGTTAAAGTTCCAGAGACTGACACCAAGCCCCGTTTTGCCTTATGCTGCAGGACTCTCACATGAGGTGTGTATATATACAACACAACAAACAAGCAGCCATAGACGAAATATTTAGATCCCTAAATATCAGTCATTAGTGTTCTGTAAAATATCACCTTATCACAGCTGATTCAATTGGAATTTTAATTCTGCATCTTGCAAAAGGTAACAAAATTAAAACTAAGTAAGCCTGATAATGTAATCAATACAGAAACCAACCAGAACATGTCTGCTTTCTGTAAATAATACAAAGCACAACAGGAGACACCCTCTCTACATTTACATTTAGATTTAAACCTTTCCTTTTTGAAAAAGTTTTTAGAGGATGTGGATCAAGTGACCAGATGACTGTGATAAGTCATTTTAACCTCCTAGGACCTGGCGTCCACATATTAGGACATCACACTTTGGGTTATTTAGACCAAAATACTCAATTTTGCTCTACAAGGGCCTGATATCCACTTATGAGGACATTATGCTGCTACTGTTCTTACGAAATTTTAAATGGATATCCTCATATGTGGCTCTCATTTTTCTTAGAAACAAAAATAGGGTAAAACAAAAAACTGGTAATCCTTTGTTTTTACATTCATCGGGTCCCAATATGCCCAAATATCAAAGAGAAATTAAAATGCATGCTCTGGAAGAGTTCGGGTCGTAGGTGGTTAAAGTCATTAAAATTATGTCTGGATCTAAAGTTTCTTCTGGAAATATTTCCATAGAAATCAGTGTTTTTAGGTCTCTTGCTTTCCTTTTACATATGTCTGGTATTCTGTCTTTCCAGTATAATGTAATTTAACATCTGATTCAGGAATCTTCTTAATTTTTCATTAGGTCATAACTGCAATACTGACAGCTCAAAAGCCTTCAGCTCCAGCTAGAGAGTTGTGCAGCCTCCTGAGCTCACCTCATATCCAGGTACATACACACACACACATATATATATATACATATATATATATATATATATATATATATTAGGGGTGCAATGATACACAAAATTCATGGTTTGGTTCGATACTTTGGTGTCACGGTTCGATATTTCTTGATACAAAAAAAAATGTTCATGCTTTTTTAATTTGTCATTTATTAAAATTATAAATATATATTTTAACTCAAAAGTACAGTTTTTAAATTTAATGTTGCTGAAACAACAAAGTAATAAAAAAAATAAATCTATCTGATCGAGAAATCACTCATCTTTGGAAAAGAGAGTTTATTACAGAGAAATGGCTCTTTCCAAAATAAAAGCGATTCTATACACTTCTTCTGGGGTATACTTTCAGCAGCATATTAAACATATCAGGTCCCCATAAGGAGAATCATGTGCTAACGGCTGTCTAAATGACTCGGGTAAAGTTTGTAGCATGCGTGCTTGTTGTTTTTGTCTGCTTCCACTTGTCTTTGCACTAGGATGATGTCGGTGTAAATGTGCAGTCATATTCATTGTGTTCCTACTAGTGCTGTCAGCGTTAATCTCGTTGAAATGACCTTAACGCCACAACACACCAAATCTCCGTTAACAAGCTACCGCGGATCGCCCCGTGCGTGGGGCTGGACAACCAACACATTAACGAGCTAACTGCGCTAACGCAGTAGTTCCCACCCATGTAATTGAGCATTGCGTGGCACATCCGACATACTATTTTACTTTTGTCCATGACGCGCTTACCTTCAGGGTCATACGTCACATGAAAACCAAAATAGTTCCAAACGCCAGATCTGAATGAGGGTGGGGGAGGTTAAATTTGCTATGTTGCAATGAGAGCTTAACTTGTGTCTCGCGCGCTTGCCCTGGGCTCAGTGAATCTGCGTTCGACTACTCCGCCTAGGCTGCACTGCTGAGTGCAGATCCACTGAGCGCTCAACACAGACAGCATCGTCAGAAGAAAAGTTGATAAAATAAATTAAAAATTTTGTATTGTTCGATACATATGCGTACCGAACCGAAAGCACTGTATCGAACGGTTCAATATCGATACGAGTATTGTTGCACCCCTAATATATATATATATATATATATATATATTAGGGGTGCAACGATACACAAAATTCACGGTTCGGTTCGGTTCGATACTTTGGTGTCACGGTTCGATATTTTTTCGATACAAAAAAATGTTCATGCATTTTTAATTTGTCATTTATTAAAATTATAAATATATATTTTAACTCAAAAGTACAGTTTTCAAATTTAACCCTAACCCTTGTGCGTGTTTTTTATTTTGACAGCGAATGCGCACCTGCGGACCACTTATGTGCAGCCCTGGTTATTTAGCTCATCATATTGCAGCCACAGAAATTCTTTTGTCCATGAAACCATAAAGCTGCACTTTCTTTTTGCCTTATAGTCTGATTTGTCATAACTTCTCCGTTTTGTGGTAAGCTTTTCTTTGGCTGTCACTTCTTCACCCTGACCTGTCTTATTTGGCTCAGCAGAACTGAAATGCTTTTACACGCTCACTCACATAAGCTCAGCGATTCTCTGCGCGATCAACCTCTCACATGTGTAAGCTGCGGGAGATTTCACTTGTCATGTTTGCATAGTAAGCTAACGATTAATAAGACGATGTCAGAGGAATTGGTGCACAAATTATCATCACTCACAGATCAGTGCTGTCGCTCTCTATACACAGTTCGCACGATTGCAAAGTGAAAGCAAAAAAACAAGCGCAAATTCAAACGCAACTTCAATATGTCACATATTGACAGTGACTCACCGATGCCAATGACATAATTACCCAGCTACATTTCTGAAAGAATGCAAAAGCATTGACATATATATATCCTACAATAGCCCGACGGGCAGGGAAGAGATAGATTTTGGTAGCCCGACTGAAAAAATCGCTAGCTCCGGGACATCGGGCTAGCGATATTGCAAGCCCTGTATCTGATTGAGGAATCACTCATCTTTGGAAAAGAGAGTTTATTACAGAGAAATGGCTCTTTCCAAAATAAAAGCTATACTATCCGCTTCTTCTGGGCTATATTCTCAGCAGCATAAGGAGAATCATGTGCTAACAGCTGTCTAAATGACTCGGCTAAAGTTAGTAGCATGCTTGTTGTTTTTGTCTTTGCACTAGGATGATGTCGGTGTAAATGTGCAGTCATATTCGTTGTGTTCCCACTAGTGCTTTCAGGTTAATCTTGTTGAAATGACCTTTTTTTTTTTTTTTTTTTTTTTTTTTTTTCTTAAATGACATCAGAAACAGCAGTATGCGACATTACGTGATGGCAGAGCTTCAGTTCATCCTTTGTCTTTTTTTTTTTTTTTTTTAATAAATAGGACAGGGGGAATGAATGAGAGAAAGAGGGGGAGAGAAAGAAAGAAAACCAAAGGGGAGAAGAGACGGTGAGAAGGGGGGGGAAGAGAGAGAAAAAAAAAAAAGAACTCCTGGGTCACCTGTATGGAAAAAAGAAATAAAAACAAACAAAAAAAACAAACAGAGGAGACAGCAAACAACAAAGAGCAACATAATAATAGAGAAAACAAAGCACCATCACAATAAACTAGCTAGTCATAGATATCAATATTTACTAAATAATAAACGATATTGTGCAGCACGCAAGATAGACAGCGCACAGTGTGCTTTGAGGCAGCAGCCAAGAAAGCTTTAGTCCGCGTCTGTGAATACCCATGTGTGCATACCTGTGTGGATCAGCATGCTTGCATTCCAAAGGTTTCTCCATGTAATGATCTGCTAGGGAGTGTGGGGGGGCCACAGCCCCGTCCTCCAGGGTGTGAAGCGGGTATGGAGGAGATCAAAACTCCAGACATCCAGAGGCCCCCAGAACACAAGAGACCATGGAAGACCAACAGAGGGGCAGCCGCGCCACTGTTCCAGTAAGAGCTGAGGAGAGTCCCAGATGAGGGCTCGCCCAGCAGCCGCGGAGCAGAAGTCAGGGGGAGTTGCAGTGACGCGCCCGTGAGCTCCGCCGGCCCCCAGCTGTGCCTGAGTGACCGAGCCCCAGGCCGAGAGGCCGGGGGCACCCCACCTCCAAAGGGGCCCGAGCGAGCCCCAGGCCCCAGGCCCCGACAAGCGGCCGCCAAGGAGTGAGCCGGTGTGTACCCGGACGCCCACCCCCAGACACAAAGAACCACCAACACACCGACACCTGAGGGAGTCCGCCACCGGCAGGGGAAGTGGTGGTGGGTGGAGATAGGCCTCCAAACCTTGGAGGGCCTGAGGTGTCCCCAGAGAGGTGGCGTCTGATACCCAACCTGACATATAGACACAGACATACAGGCACACACAGACACAAACATCCATTCCCACCCTCATGCTCTCATATGCACTCACTCCACACTCAACCAACGTGGAGACAGACATAAAGAGACGCTGTACACACAATCACACTCCCCAAGCGTACTCTACAAACCGGGTCTAGGTACCCTTGCCCCTGGAGGGGGGAATTGCACCCAGACCCAGGTGGTGTTACCCTTTTCCCTGCGGTGGGGAGAGGCAGACCACCCCGACTCCGCAGCAGCAGGGAGGCCCCACACCCCAGACCGCAGTCGGACGGCCAACTCCTCCTACTAGCCCTCCCGCTCCAGCAGGCCGCAGAGAATGGGGGTGGGAGAAGACTCCAAACCTCCCTCCACCCGCTCATTGTAGTGTTGATGCATATGTGTTCTAAGGTGCAATTAAAACCCAGGAGGGCATGGAGCTACCTGCCAAGGAGCAGCAGGTAAGCGCATAGTCCCTCCTGCTAGCCCTCAATGACTAAGTGTATTTAAAATTGAGAGGTGGGCAACGACGTCAGGGGTGAGGTATACACCCTGATGGTAATTTGGACTCCGTGATTGTGCCCACCCCCAAGATCCTATATGTATGTGTAATGAGAGTGTGAATAATGTGAATGTCTAAGTTGTGGGATAAAATTGAGGCAGAGGCAGCCAGAAGGGGACAGGGGGGGGGGGGGGGGGGGGGTAGCCTCCTCTGCACCCTGGTGACATACCCCCACTCCAAGGCCCTGCATGTGTGGGTGGTTGTGGAGGAGCGGGAAGAGGGAGGCAGCTGGAGATGGGGAGGGAAGGAAGGGAGGGGCAGGTAACCCCTCCCTGGGGCCAGCTCCCCCGCTGACCCCAGTAGGCACTCCCACCCTCCGCGACCCGCCAGGGAAGGGGGGCCCAGGCCCATCAGACCGGGGCCCAGTGCAGTAGCGCCCCCCGGCTCCACAGAGCCCTGGACAGTCCACCCAACCCCACCACAGAGAAAACTGCACCCACCCCACCATCCACACATCTTCCAGACTACATAAGACGGTAAACGCCCAGGCTGAGATCTTCCTCCACCTCTCCTGTATCTCCCCCTCCTGCAGAGAGTTCCTGAAGAGAAGAAAGCTCCTGCAAGATGTGACCATCCCCCCCACCAGTTGAAGAGCCCCCCAGGCGGCTCGACGCACCGGCGGCACCCTGCTCCAGGGCCGGGCCCCCATGCACCCACCTGCCTACAACCCCGGCAACACACCAACCAGGACCCAAGCCCCCGAGGCCCGGCCCGGGCCCCAGCCCAGAGACGGAGCGCCCCCAGAACCTCACGCCCATCCCGGACCCACCCAGGGGCAGCCAGGTTGCCAGGTCAGTAACCCACGTCCGTCAGCACAGACCCTCCCCTAGCCCCGCTGCACGCAGCCGCGAGGAAACAGTCACCTGAGAGCCAACAGAGCCCCCAACCGGACGTGACCGCTACCCCGGGTTGAGCCCCCCAAGGAAGATGCCTCCGGGGAACCCCCCGACGCCCTAAGCCTGTCCCTACCCCCTCACCAATCACAACAGTGAAGGCGGGACCAAACTATGACCCCCCACCCCCACTAGGTGATGGAGCTGATAAAAGGGGCCCAGAGCAATTGATCTAATGTGGTGGCAGAGGCTGTGTCAAGACTAATGTAATCTAATAGATAATTTCTATATTGGTTAGAATTAAGATTATTTTTATTTTTCCAGTTCATGAGGACTGTTTTCTTGGCTATGCATAGGGCAGTGAAGATCATATGGGCTATATTCTTTTCTGAAGTGACATTATCTAAGCTGCCCAGTAGACACACTAAGGGGGAAGTTGGAATGTTACATTTCAGACACTTTGATAAGTCTTCACATATCTCGCGCCAAAACTTTTGCACTGGTGGACAGAACCAAAGAGCGTGGATGTAATTGTCTGGTGTATTGCCTTGACAGTGTGAGCAGTTGTTGGAAGATGTAAAGCCCATCTTGAACATCCGATGACCTGTATAGTGCACTCTATGAAGTATTTTGTATTGTATTAATTGCAGACTGGGATTTTTAATTAATTTAAAAGTTTTTAAGCAAATCTGAGACCAGAAGTTTTGGTCTAGGTTGACTGATAAATCTGCTTCCCACTTTGCAGTAGGAAGGGATATTGATTCATCTAATTTAGAAAGTGTTCTGTATATTTTAGATAATAATTTGGGGGATTTAAGAGTAAGAAAATGTGCCGCACTTAGTGGTGTTTGTAATTCAACTTGACTGAGGTTAAATTTCTTTTTTACTATGGATTTAATTTGTTGATATTCTAAAAACCTTGTCTTGTTGATCCCATATTGTTCAACTAGTCTGTCAAATGGAATAAATTCTGTTCCCTCTAATATATGTTCTAAGTATTTAATTCCTTTACAACTCCATTCTGGGAAATTAATCATATTATTGTTTTGTAATATGTCAGGGTTATTCCAGATAGGTGTACGTTTGCATGGGATTAATGAAGACTCCGTTATTTTTAGAAACTCCCACCATGCTGTTAGAGAAAAGCTGATGTTGATACTTTTAAAGCATTCATGTCTTTTGATGTTTGAGCTAATAAATGGTAGGTCTGAAATCTCTAGATCCTTGCATAGTGCCTGTTCAACATCTAGCCAGGGCTCAACTAAGAAGGTATGTTTTAACCATTCTGAGATGAACTGAAGCCTGTTGGCTAAGAAGTATTGGTGAAAATTAGGCAGATCTAATCCTCCTCTATCCTTGGTTCTTTGTAGCGTTTTTAAGCTAATACGCGGGGGTTTATCTTTCCAAAGGAATTTGGAAATATATGAATCCAGAGATCTGAACCAATCTTGTGATGGTTTGTTAGGGATCATCAAAAATAAGTAATTTATTTTTGGCAAGATCATCATTTTTATAGTGGCGACCCTTCCCATGAGTGATATGGGTAAAGATTTCCATCTAGTCAGATCGCCTTCTACTTTCTTTAGAAGTGGGATGTGGTTTAGTTTAGTTAAGTCTGAAAGCTTAGGAGAGACATTAATACCTAAATATTTAATATTTCCGGATTGCAGTGGGGCAGAGGAAGAATTATGGAAGGAGCAGTTAATGGGGAGAACTGTAGATTTTGGCCAGTTAATTGAATAATCTGAAACTCTTGAAAACCAGTTTATTAAAGTAATTACCTCAGAGAGGTTGGTTTGTGTGTTTTGCAGAAAAAGCAACACATCATCCGCATAGAGACTGATTTTATGTTCTATGTTCTTACATTTTATGCCCTTAATTGTTGTAGCCTGTCTAAATGCTGCTGCTAGAGGTTCGATAAAAATTGCAAAAAGTGAAGGGGAGAGTGGGCATCCCTGTCTGGTGCCCCTCAGGAGACAGAAGCTGGAGGATGTCTGGTCATTTGTTCTGATACGAGCCGTTGGGGAATTGTATAATATTCTTATCCAGTTTATGAAAGAGTTTCCAAAACCAAATTTGTGTAAAGTTGCGAATAAAAATTTCCAATTAACTCTGTCAAATGCTTTTTCTGCATCTAGAGATAATATTATGGTTTCGATGTTTTTATCGTATGAGTAGTCTATTAAATTAAGTAATCTACGAGTGTTTGTTGAGGAGTGCCGACCTTTTATGAAACCAGTTTGGTCAGGATAAATTAAGAGGGGGGTCATTTTCTCTAATCTCTTTGAGAGAGCTTTGCAGATTATTTTAAGGTCTACATTTAAAAGAGAAATTGGACGATAGCTTGAGGGAAATAAAGGGTCTTTGCCTGGTTTTAGCAGGAGACTAATGTTGGCAGAATTCATATTTGGTGGTAGTCTGCCCTTTTCCTCGATTTCCTGCAACATGCTGTGGAATACTGGTGCCAAAATTGTCCAGAATTCTTTGTAGAATTCTGCAGGGAAGCCGTCTGGACCTGGAGCCTTATTATTGGGCATACTTATCAGGGCTTCCTGGAGTTCACTTGGCGTCAGTGGCGAATCCAGTTCCATTGCTTGACTGTCTAGTAATTTTGGAAGAGTTACGTTGTCAAGAAACAGATCAATTTCATTTTTAGATGGGTTTATTTGTGGTGAGTATAAAGTTTCATAGAAATCCCTAAAAATGTTGTTTATTCTTCCAGGATCATATATTGTGTTCCCCGATAAATCTTTAGCAGCACATATAGTTATTTTTTCTTTATTTATTTTTAGCTGGTTAGCTAGAAATCGACCTGATTTGTTACTGTGTTCAAAATTCTGCAAGCGAAGTCTTTGTATAAGGAATTGTGTTTTTTTATTAATAGTTTCATTTAATTCTAGTTTTGTTTTGCATATTTTGTTCAATGTTTCCTGATCTTGGTGGGACGCGTAGGCTTCTTCTAGTGATTTGATGTTTTTTTCTAATTCCTGAATATTTTTGTTTTCTTCTTTCTTTTTGTGTGATGAGAAAGAAATTATTTTACCTCTCATCACAGCTTTCCCTGCTTCCCATAGAACAGAAGCAGATATTCCGGGAGTGTCATTAAAGTCTAAATATGAAGTCCATTCCTTTTTAAAGTATTTAATAAAGTCTTCATCTTTAAGTAGTGATATATTAAATCTCCAGTTTTTACTTGGCGTAGTATTATTCTTGTGCATTAGTGTTAAAGATACAGGAGCATGATCGCTGACAGCTATAGGATGAATCTCAGTGTCTGAAATGTCACACAGCAGTGAGCTGCTGACCAAAAAATAATCCAGACGAGAGTAAGAGTGATGAACATGCGAGAAAAAAGTATATTCCTTACTGGTGGGGTGAAGAGAGCGCCATGCATCGCAAAGACCAAAGTCATTCATATACTGTTTGATTATATTTGTGGACTGCCAATTACGCTGAGTTCCTGTTGTGTTGAGCCTATCCATTTCTTCATTTAGTCCAAGGTTGAGGTCACCGCCAAGAATGAGTGTGCAATCAAGGTGTTCAGAGAGTGCACTAAAAAAACCGTGGAAGAATGAGGGTTCATCAACATTTGGACCATATATACTAACAATACATAGTTTTTTGTTCAATATTGATAGTTTAATAATTAGAAATCTACCCTCTGGATCTATAACTGTATCGAGTACTGTAAAATTAACATTTTTATGTATTAAAATTGCTACTCCCCGTTGTCTAGAATTATAACCGGCTGCAAACACGTTAGGAAACTCAGGTGTTTTAAGTTCATTTAAACCTGTGACAGGTTTGTGAGTTTCTTGTAATAAAACAACATCTGCCTGTAGTTTTTTAAGCTGGTTAAATATTTTTAACCTCTTTCCTCTGGTGCCAGCTCCATTTACATTCCATGTGACAAACCTCAGCATGCCCTTAATTGTGCGTGTATGTTTAATGATGTATGCTGGGTGTTTCGTTTAGACAGGTGGAGAGAATATGGAAACATCCCTTGTTTGTAAATAGAAAGAGAAAAAGAAGTGTGGTGAGAGACTCCATAAGTCTGACTATGTGTGTGAATATTCACTAATATGAACAAGCGTGGCTTGCTTATGTGTCCTGCAAGTCTGTGCGTGCTGTGAGGCTGTTGTGAATGTGCTGCCGTTGAGCTGATGTGTTTGCGTGATCGTGTTGTGAAAATATGGAGAAATAGAGGGTGTTGTTTGTAGGTGAGTGGGGAAGTAGGTGACCACAGCAGTGAAAGACAAGAGAAAGAAAGAAACCACATGAACTGTGAGCGACAACAAAAAAAAAGAAACGAAACTGAAACATTCCAATTAAAGCAATGACGGAGGGTGACGGTGTTATATCTGCTATGACATCATATTGATATTACTAGCTTAAACTCATGTTAAAGGAGAGAGTGTGAATGAATAAGAAAAGAGTGTAGCGGGTTCTTATCTGGAGTGCAGTTAATATAACCACGGTGTGGTGCCGAGGTCGCGGTAAAGCTGTCCGTCCACGTAGAGCCGGTCCACGGCGATGACAGCACGGGAGCCTTTCTGGATGAAGCTACGTCGAACTGGGAACAGGACCTTGCGTCGTTCCAGGATCTCTTTGGGGAACTGGTCGTTCACGCTGAAGTCCGTTCCTTTCAGCTCTCTGCCGCGACTCTTCACCTGTTCCTTCTGTTTGAATTGACTGAATTTGGCCACAATAGGCCGTGGTCTCCCGGTCCGCGACCGCGCGCCCCCCAAGCGATGTACTCTATCGAAGTCGATGTTCTTTACGGTGTCCTCCGGCAGCTTCAGGTGGATTTTAATGAAGTTTTTCACCGTTGCCTCTGCGTCCTCTCCGGCAGTTTCTGGAATACCAGAAAACACAAGATTATCTCTCATGCTACGGGCTTGTAGATCGATAACGGACTCTTTTATTTTTTTATTTTCAATGTTTAGCTGGGTCACGTTATCGGTGAGGGATTTAACCGACTCCCGTAGCGTGGCATTTTCAGCGGCAAGCGTTTCCACCTGCTGCTGGCTGAATTCCAGGGATTCTCTCAGAGATTTAAATTCCCGGTGTAAAATCTCCACCAGGGACAGCCTCGCATCGAAACTGGACAATCGCTTGTCGATTGACTCCAGGATTTCTGCGATGTCTTTGCCGGCAGGCGATGTTGTACCGGGGGAGTCTGCCTGGCGACTTCTCTTCGATGACGGCGTCTCGATTTTGGCCGGGGAAGATGCACTCTGGGCCTTATGCATTACTAAATCTTGAAAACAGCGGTCGATGTAATCTTGGAGAGCGTCTAAACTCTCCCCGTTGTCCTCCAGGGTGTTAGAGATGATAACACAGATGTTGTTAGTTATATGACAATTGATTAGTATATTTGGTAATACTGAAGCTTGGGAAACCTTTGTTAAACTCTATGCTACCATTTGCTACCATTTGCTTTTTCTCCGCCAAAATCTCCGGCGTCTGACGTCACCTACAACATCACTTCCGTCACTTACCGTTCCCTTCCGACCCAAACAACATTAACTGCCACTGGAGCATCACTCTAGCCGCCTGAATGAGGGTGGGGGAGGTTAAATTTGCTATGTTGCAATGAGAGCTTAACTTGTGTCTCGCGAGCTTGCCCTGGGCTCAGTGAATCTGCGTTCGACTACTCCGCCTAGGCTGCACTGCTGAGTGCAGATCCACTGAGCGCTCAACACAGACAGCATCGTCAGAAGAAAAGTTGATAAAATAAATAAAAAATTTTGTATTGTTCGATACATATGCGTACCGAACCGAAAGCACTGTATCGAACGGTTCAATATCGATACGAGTATTGTTGCACCCCTAATATATATATATATATATATATATATATATATATTAGGGGTGCAACGATACACAAAATTCACGGTTCGGTTCGATACTTTGGTGTCACGGTTCGATATTTTTTCGATACAAAAAAATGTTCATGCATTTTTAATTTGTCATTTATTAAAATTATAAATATATATTTTAACTCAAAAGTACAGTTTTCAAATTTAACCCTAACCCTTGTGCGTGTTTTTTATTTTGACAGCGAATGCGCACCTGCGGACCACTTATGTGCAGCCCTGGTTATTTAGCTCATCATATTGCAGCCACAGAAATTCTTTTGTCCATGAAACCATAAAGCTGCACTTTCTTTTTGCCTTATAGTCTGATTTGTCATAACTTCTCCGTTTTGTGGTAAGCTTTTCTTTGGCTGTCACTTCTTCACCCTGACCTGTCTTATTTGGCTCAGCAGAACTGAAATGCTTTTACACGCTCACTCACATAAGCTCAGCGATTCTCTGCGCGATCAACCTCTCACATGTTTAAGCTGCGGGAGATTTCACTTGTCATGTTTGCATAGTAAGCTAACGATTAATAAGACGATGTCAGAGGAATTGGTGCACAAATTATCATCACTCACAGATCAGTGCTGTCGCTCTCTATACACAGTTCGCACGATTGCAAAGTGAAAGCAAAAAAACAAGCGCAAATTCAAACGCAACTTCAATGTCACATATTGACAGTGACTCACCGATGCCAATGACATAATTACCCAGCTACATTTCTGAAAGAATGCAAAAGCATTGACATATATATATCCTACAATAGCCCGACGGGCAGGGAAGAGATAGATTTTGGTAGCCCGACTGAAAAAATCGCTAGCTCCGGGACGTCGGGCTAGCGATATTGCAAGCCCTGTATCTGATTGAGGAATCACTCATCTTTGGAAAAGAGAGTTTATTACAGAGAAATGGCTCTTTCCAAAATAAAAGCTATACTATCCGCTTCTTCTGGGCTATATTCTCAGCAGCATAAGGAGAATCATGTGCTAACAGCTGTCTAAATGACTCGGCTAAAGTTAGTAGCATGCTTGTTGTTTTTGTCTTTGCACTAGGATGATGTCGGTGTAAATGTGCAGTCATATTCGTTGTGTTCCCACTAGTGCTTTCAGGTTAATCTCGTTGAAATGACCTTAACGCCACAACACGGCAAATCTCCGTTAACGAGCTACCGCCGATCGCTCAGTGCATGGGGCTAGACGGCAAACACGTTAACGAGCTAACTGCGCTAACACACTAGTTCACACCAATGTAATTGAGCATTGCATGGCACATCCAACATACTGTTTTACTTTAGTCCATGACTCGCTTACCTTCAGGGTCATACGTCACATGAAAACCAAAATAATTCCAAACGCCAGATCTGAATGAGGTTCAATTTGCCTGTTGCAAGTAGAGCTTAACTTCTGTCTCGCTAGCTTGCCCTGCTCTCTTCCTTCTGACTATGCGATCTGCGCTCGACAGTGCAGCCTAGGCGGAGTAGTCGAACACAGATTCACTGAGCGCTCAACACAGACAGCATCGTCAGAAGGAAAATTGATAAAATAAATTACAAATGTTGTATTGTTCGATACATATGCGTACCGAACCGAAAGCACTGTATCGAACGGTTCAATATCGATACGAATATCGTTGCACCCCTAATATATATATATAGATTCGTTTTATAGATTCATTTTAGAATCCATGTTCATCATGGCATGCCTTTCTTAACCTCTGGGGGGTCCTAGAAAAATGCATACACTATTGGGCTTAGAGCCACAAATCGACCACGCCATGAAAAGTGCCATAAAATATCTATATATTAATATTTTTTTCCACTTTAACCCTTGTATGGTGTTCGGGTCTGTGAGACCCGTGTTCAGTTTTTTTCAAAAGAAAAATTAAACAATTAATTATTTTTTCACGTGTAAATGTGTTGTGTCTTTCCACTCACTCCACTTGATTATAACTGATTTATTTATAACATTTTATATAAAAGAAAAACGAGAAGCACATTAATTCATAAATGTGATCTAACAAAGGTAAAGGGAAAAAATTAACCATGTTTGCTGTTCATATGTCTTGTAATTGGGATGAAGTAAACATCTGTTGAGTAATTTAACATAAAATTGTTTGATAGTGTTAATTTGGAAAGCCAAAACTCTAGCGGGTCCACCAGACCCATGAACACTGGCTGAGTAACAAAAATACGAACACCACACAAGGGTTAAATTAGCCAATCTTTTAGACCTACTTCTCCTTGAAATATTCATATCAAGTTTTAATTACATTTCGCGGATTTTAACCCTTTATATCCCGGTTTCGTCACATGGCCGCACTGTTTTTTTAGCCCCAAAAAACAAAGAAATCAAATATTTCCCAAAAGATACAATTCCAAGGCCCGGACTCCCGAGTACCACCAACATTCGGAAGATGGCCCATTATTTGGTTGTAATGACCGTGGAATGGGAAATAGCGTTTATAATGGGTTTCAATGGGGCACAAATCGACCACTAGGACCAATAGTGTAAGTTTATCTGTAGCTCAGCCACTGAAGCTAATTTAAGGGAGCCAGACTGGAATTTTGAAATATATGTAACCAGACTTTTTTTTGGAAAAGTTGGCTATATTCCGTTCAACACAGTGCAAATGGCGTGTATACGAACAATGAAAAATGGCACAAATCGACCCAAGACCACCCAGAGGTTAACTTATAACTTATATTTGAAGTTTCTGGTTACCCATTACTGATTATCTATCTCTCTGTATATCAGGCTCTCTTGTCATCTCATGACAGTGTTGCACAGTCAGACTATGAGCCTGTCTTACCCCCTCTGCCTGATGAAATACCAGAGGATGAGGAGGCAATGAGGATTGTGTGTCTTGTAAAGAACAACCAGCCTCTGGTAAGACATAAGCATTTTCCTCATAAATGTAAACTTTTGCTCAGAAATACAGTTTCGTTCGTGTCAGCTATAGAAACCTATAAATATACACAAATGTGTTTTTGTCATTTTTTGTCCTTGTTTTTTGTTTTAGATAAGCTAAGGTAGCTTAGCTTTCTATTTACATGGCGTTATTAGTCTCAATATCTATGTCGTCCAAAACTCTCTGAAAGAAAAATGACAAAAAACATTGCTTATAAGCACAATCCAGAGAGTGATTACATTTTCAAACAAACCAAACAAATTAGTAATATATTCCTGTAAGATAGGGATGCAGAAATGATCACTTTTGTTAAACAGAATCTATGAAGTCAACAAGATGGCTTGTTGACTTCATAGATTCGATGACAAATCTGAAGGTAGCCTTGCAAGGTGCCCTCAGATTAGTCATAAAGTAGTTAAGTCTTAAATTGCTTAAATATAAATTACATTATGTTAACTTTAAAATGTTCTAATAAACCCTAAAAACTCAAAGTTTCTCATCTTTCATTCATTAAGAGTGGAGAAGAGTGTAGAAGGAGTGTAGGAGAAATTCACAGCCGCTGGAGCAGCCTGCACCGCTTTACATTGGAACGCCTCATCCCTGCAAGAAGAGCTCAGTCAGGGGAGGAGCTCAGAGTGCCCGAAAGTGAAGCAAAGCTTCCCCTTGTTCATAAAGACGGCAGGTCCCACCCCTTTCTCCCTCGCTATGAATCCACAGGAAGTTGCTATTTGTGTTCACCAACTGTAAAACTTGGGAACAAAGGACTCAATCAGTCAGCTCCCTCTGTTTTGAACCCTGCTACCTGCACTGGTAAGAGGAGGAAGAACAGATGATGACAGTCCATACAATCACCAATCATCTGACCATTTTCATTTGATCATTCTTTGTCTGTATTTAAGCCATCAAATATAAAAAACAATGGCAACATATCATAGAAACGCAGGCCATCCATCAGTACCTTCACTAATCATAATCGAGGATTCATTCTTTCTTGTATCTAATCATTCTAGTATTTGGTACTTTCTGGGCAAATATTTTCATATGTCTAGCAATGGCAATGAAAGGCAACAACCACTTCATCTATCTTGGTGTCATTCCTCAGTGCAACTAAGTGTTCATTTCTTCATGAACCTGCCATCATCTGGCAGTCTATAAGTCTTTTGGGCTTTCCTGCCATTACATTTCTTTTCAGACATAGTTTGCTAATGTCTTTCTGTTCTCTTGAACTGCAAATTTATTTGGTGGTTCATTTTCAGAGGAACTCAAACCCAATGGGAAAGATGGTGCTTCAACCAGAGAAAGCAGTGATGACTACGCATACCCACCTCCTCCAATCCCAGCTTACAGTTTTAGCCTTCCCAACTCTCCTGTGTTGTACAAAAAAAATTCTACAGGAGGACAGTCAAAAAATATCCCCACACCTGGAAGGACCTCCTCTTGTCGTGGCATGAACCCTCTTAGATCTCGCACTGCTCCTTCTAGTCCTGCAGCTAGAAGGAGTACTCAGGAACAAGGGGTCAGCACTATCTCCAGAAGAGATGGTTGTCAAACCACTCAAACCAGACCTCATAACACACATCAGGAAGAGTCTTTAAATCATCCATTAATGTTCCACTACGCTACAGCTCCTCGTCACAATGAATGCCAGAACATATCAAAACGTAAACAAAATGTGCAGCAGCAGCAATCAAGACACCATAATCAGCCTGCTGAACTCAAGAAACAGTGCAGTGTGGAAGAGCTTAGGTCCACTGTTCAGATGGTGGCCAGCAGTATTGAACACAATAGTCAGGATGTACGCCAACTTGGTGAGAGGATGGTGGCAGCATCAGAGATGATCACAGACAGCGTGGAAGAGAACGCCCAGGCACTTAACCTGCTTGCCGAGGTGGTGGACAAGCTTCAGGGGCTAATCGTAACCAAAAAACACCTCGAGTCATCTCCTTCACAGACAAAGACACAACAATATCCACCCTCACCTCCTCCAAGGGTCTCCTCATTATCTCCAAAACTTGTCCGCAAATCTCCAATACCATACCCAGGCCCACTCTCACCATCTTCTTCCACTACTTTCTCCTCTTCTTCATCCACAAGTTCTTGTGCAGATGACTTTACAACATCTAGGAGTCCAACACAAATTAATGGTGGATCCAAAAGGATGGTGGCAGCTCCTCAGAGGGCAGGTAGGGGTGGTAATAATGGACAAGTGAGGTTCAACACTGGAACCATTTCAAGAGCTCCTCTGGAGGACCAACAAGACTGTAAGAGTACAGGCTGCTTAAAAACAAAGAAGAAGAAGAAGAAAGAGTAACTAGACTAAAAACAAACCTTTTCATCTCTTTCCAGCATTTGTACTGGAAAAACTGTGACAGTGACAAAAATACCTAATGTTTTAGTCTAAAAAGAAATATCAGCTACAACAACATATGGACTTTTTTTTTTTAATTTGAAGACTTTTTCGATTTTTCAAACAATCACTCAAAGGAACAAAAGCAAACAATATAAAGGTACAAAGCAATTTCTTTCTGTCTTATTTTCGTCATCTAGTCCAACTATTCTTAAAAAGTATGACAGCTTTCATTTTTTTCATCAGCTCTGATTTATTATTTTGGGTTCTTGACTATGATGGTCTGAATATATACATTGAGCAAAAAAGGAGGAAAGTGTTTAGGGTTAAATTTATTTTTAATAATATTTGTTATGGATTATTTTGTACATGTCGAACTGCATTCATCTTGACTTATTGTTTGTATATTTACGTGGTATCTATTGCACATCAAATACAGCAATAAAACCCTGTGGAAACACCTAAGAAGTTTTACATTATTCCACATATAGAAACATCAAAATTAATTTTCATGAGCACTGTTTTAGCGCCTGGTTGGAGCTTATGTAATTGGCATTTTTTAAAATAATTTAGCATTTTCATTTCCCAAAACTATGGTAGCAAATTTGCAGGACTACTAAAGTTATCCTTAATTTTCATGAGCCCTTGCTACCAGTTTGCTTCTAGCAATGGCCTGTAGTGGACATGGTATTGTGTTGATAGTGTTTACCTTTAGAGTCCCCATGATATTTTGATGTAATGCAAAATGAGTTAATATCAAATGCCCAAGCATTAAAATATAAAGAAAAAAACCCTTTAGTTATCTATTTAACTTTGATCTACCACCAGCACTAAACTGTGTGGCTTTGAGTTGAATGTATGTTCAGCTGCTGGGTGTATTATGTTAGTGTGTATATTGATATTCCTCACAAAATGGCACAAAAATGGAAGGCCTTATAAAAAAAATAATAATAATAACTGGCGTACAAGAAGAGCTTTTACTTAATTTGCTGATTTTTTAATGAGGATCTCATGAAGAGAAAATGTGTTTAAACAAAGTATTTATTATTTACTTTTAAAATCGTGTACTTTTAAAAATTAATTTAGTCAAAATTTTCCATTTGCTAATCTTAGAAAACATTTTGCCTTTGCCTTAAGGTCTCTTGTCACTATTTTTGCTTGCTTTTTACTTTGTTGTTAAATTTTGAACAACTCTCTATCTGTTAGGGTGCAACTATAAGAAAGGATGAGGCGACGGGAGATATCTCTATTGCCCGGGTGATTCATGGAGGATTGGCTGACCGCAGTGGTATACAAGTATTTTAAGTGTGTGTGTGTGTGTGTGTGTGTGTGTGTGTGTGTGTGTGTGTGTTACATGTTTAGACAGCTTTGTGAGGACAGAAAATTGACATGCCACTATACTTATACAGTCGCTTATAACAAAATGTCCGTCCGAGTTTGAAGGTGAATGTGGTTTTAGTGTCAGGGTTACAATTAGGTTATGGTTAGGTTTAGGCTGAGGGTTAAAGAAAGCAGTATGTCAATGAGATGTCCTCACTAAGATATGAAAATGTGTGTGTGTGTGTGTGTGTGTGTGTGTGTGTGTGTGTGTGTGTGTGTGTGTGTGTGTGTGTGTGTGTGTTGCATGTGCATTTTTGCTTATGTCTGTGTGTGAGAGATGAAAACATCACGCCTAGCAATAATATGTCTTAATAAATATGGGTTTTTGCCTGTATCAGGACTTCTACATCCTGGAGACCTATTAGTGGAGGTAAATGGAAACCCAGTGGTGGGCCTGGAACCAGAACAGGTCATCCATATACTGGTATGCTATCAGCATCTGCTAAAAATAAGAAAAACATTATTTAAAAGAAAATACTATTATCAATGCTATTGTATACATTTTAGAAATATTAAAGGCAGTTTTTACCACCTCATTCAAAAGCCATTTAAAGTAAAAAAAAAAAAAAAAAAGAAAAGAAAAGAAAAAAAAAGAAAACGAAAATGTTAAACACAAGCTTTATAGTATTAATAATATGTATAAATGATAGTATGACAACATGCTTGGTGAAAGCGTGTACATTTGATTATTAAAAATAATTCTCACCATGTATACTTCTTGTGTATGACTTTCCCTGTCAGGCCAATTCCCAAGGCACTATCCTGTTTAAAATCATTCCAAATCCATCTCAGGCCATCCTCAGCCAGACACCAGTAAGAAACACACACTTTATCACTTTACCTCCAGTATCACTTTATTAAAAGCACATTTTGTTGACATTAAACTTACTTATGAGCAGGAAAATCCCTGTACAATTACTGACATGATTCACTGATTGTTATTTTCCAGGCTGGTGTTCCAGGTTTAAAAACATGATTTCCCTCAGTACATCTGTGAATGTTTCACTTTTTGATTAATTTATTTTTTAATCTGCAATAAAACAAAGTTTATCTGTCTGTCTTCCAGGTATGTATGAGGGCAATGGTAGACTACTGCCCTCTGCAGGATTTTTCCATCCCATGTCCAGATGCAGGAATGGCATTCAGCAGAGGAGACCTTCTTCAGGTGGTTGACCAGTCAGATGGACAGTGGTGGCAAGCCAGGAAACTGCCATGTGCTACATCCTGCGCTGGTCTGATTCCCTCGGCCAGCATGCTGAAGAGGTGAGACGCACTCACATACTGTGAAGATGTGACGAACTTACAGGCCGCAGCCAGAGGAAGCGGTTAGTTTATAGATCTGACATTATGAGAGTAAGAAAACATTTATAATATAATTCTAAGTAACTTTAAAGGGCTACATCACTTTTATTCTGCACATTTAACTGATGGCAAAGCCTTAACACTGTTAGGTAAAGTTAGCTTATAATAATGTCAGAAAGAATATATCTTTGCAGTTTGGCTCCATGATTTTAGCTTAAGACTCTAATACATTGGTTGCATTTAACAATTTATTTCTCTTTCTACAGTAAACAGAGGGAACAATGGTGGTGTCAGCCTTTACAGGTTCATACCTGCATCAGACCACGTGAGGAATCATGGTTGTTATTATTAAACATGTGCTTATTTAATGGTTTATATATTATATGTACATTTATTGCAGAGTTGTTTGTAACTTGGATATTTCTCAGTAATGCCTAAAGTTTTACAAACCAGTGTGATTACATGAAGCACTTTTAATGTATTTTTTAGTCTTTAAAATATTTGAAAGATAAGTCAGTCACTACAAAAATAATTTGTTATTTTAAGTCGGTGTGTGCATAAAAGTTTTTTTTTCTCACCTGTGTGTAAATCTCTACCTGCTGTGACATAAAATGAGCAATGCTTTTAACGGCTGTTTATTTTTTCTGTTAACCCTGCTGCCCTTAGTGACCCTGACTGCTAACGGTGGGTGTGACATGTGAAACATCATCCATAATAGTCATTTAATGTCGTAGTTTAGTTCATTTTATTTTTCTGAGTGTGCTTGTTTGTTAGCTTGTTTTGATGACACCTTTTTTTATTATTATTATTCAGCACTAATTACTGTTATCTGCACTAACCTGTCAGTCAATTCCTAACACAGAGAGGTGTCGCTTAGGCTAATAACAAACCACCAATAACAAAAACAAGAAACCACAGAAGACTTTTTTTTAAATCATTGAATAAAACTATAATAATTGAGGTCTCTGAGACTATTAACAGAAACAATAATCTATACTACTGGTATACAATATCTCCCAAACATCACTTGTTCGTCATGTTAGGGAATATCTTGTAGTCAAAACCAGCTATCCATGCATGCATACTTATCCAGAGTCAATCACAGCTTTCATAGGATGAGAATTCTATGAGAAATCTATCCACAGGTCACCAATCTACCAAAGAGAGAAATACAAGCATTCGCACACATGAATCACCAATTGAACTACAGTGTTAATTAAGCTGCTTCTGCAGCTGCTTATTTCATCTTCTGAGAGATCTCAAAGGTAGAAACAAGAGCTAAGATCATGCCAGGCTGCTCCTTTCACAGTAACTGAAGTGTGTTATGTTGTGTTACAGTCTGTCACATTAACACTTTCAACCAAACATAGTTTTTTGTGCCTTTCAGCCATACAGTATGTTGTCTTTGTTGGTGTATTTAACCTTCCTGCCTTCTTGGGACCTTTTTGTGCCACTGCTATGTGTTAAATGGCTGCCATTTCCACTGTGTTCAGTGGAATATAACCAAACTTGCCACAGGATAGTTTTTACCTGTCAATGTTAATATTCCAGTGTGAATTCCTTAAATCAGCCTAAAATGGCTGAGCAGCAGAAATCCCCACACCCATCACCCTGGGGACCATTTTCTGCCCATTGACTTCCATTATAAACGCTATTTTTCAACCCCAAATTATCATCATATGATTTTATTTTTTCTTCTTTTCTTGGATGTCAATGAAGACTCAGGGCCTTGAAGTTTTAATTTTTAAATTGCAAAAAAAATGCAAAAAAAATAATGGCAGGTCAAAATGTATGTTGGTGCCAATCTTTGGTCCATCTAAAGGCCTACTTATAATGACAATCACATATTACTTCAACTGGTTTTTTGTGGAAATATTTAGTTTCGTTTTTTGGTTTTTGGGGCTTATAACACAGGGCGCTCATGTAATAACACTGGGATTTGAAGGGTGAAAACAACGAAAATATAATTAAAACTTTACATGAATATTTCAGGGAGAAGTAGTTTTACAAGGTTGGCTAATTTAAAGTGGAATAAAATATGGATATATGGTCTTTTTATGGCGTGGCTGAGAATGGTCCCTAGGGTGATGGGTGTGAGTTTTTTAAAGGATGGCAGGAGGGTTAAACCCAGCTACATGTATGTGAAAATAAGCTTTAACTAACTTTTCTGTTATTTTGTTCCAGAGGAAAATCCTGCAAATTCTGATGAGAAACATGCAATAACAGGTGAACATAATAAATACATATTCATATATATTTTAAATATTTAGTTTTTATATACGAAAGCTATGCATTATTCAACAACCCATTGAATGTCACTATTTTTTTTTTCAGATCTGGAGGAAATAAATTTTGGTAGGTAAGTCTGTCCAGTGATGAATGTGTAAAAAGTGCAACCTTTTGATTGCATGACACTCATTGCTGTTCCTTTCTATTTCTTAGTGGGGGTTTTTCTCATATTTATGTCTATTGAGTTTCTCATCAATACTTTAGAGTGACAGACAACCAAACAACAAATTCTTTACACATGAAGTTGAAAAGATAAATTATTTAAAACAAACAAACAAAAAAATATATGTATAATATAAAAAAAAAAAATCCCCACTCGCCCCTGTGGGCAGTCAATCCTTCAAGCTCGGGTCCTCTACCAGAGGCCTGGGAGCTTGAGGGTCCTGCGCAGTATCTTAGCTGTTCCCAGGACTGCGCTCTTCTGGACAGAGATCTCCGATGTTGTTCCCGGGATCTGCTGGAGCCACTCGCCTAGCTTGGGAGTCACCGCACCTAGTGCTCCGATTACCACGGGGACCACCGTCACCTTCACCCTCCACATCTTCTTGAGCTCTTCTCTGAGCCCTTGGTATTTCTCAAGCTTCTCGTGTTCCTTCTTCCTGATGTTGCTGTCATTCGGAACCGCTACATCGATCACTATGGCCGTCTTCTCATGTTTGTCTACCACCACTATGTCTGTATCTGGAAGTCCCACAGGATCTTAGCTTGGTCATTCTCCATCACCCTTGGGGGCATCTCCCATTTTGACCTCGGGACTTCCAGGTTATACTCGGCACAGATGTTCCTGTACACTATGCCGGCCACTTGGTTATGGCGTTCCATGTATGCCTTGCCTGCTAGCATCTTACACCCTGCTGTTATGTGCTGGATTGTCTCTGGAGCATCTTTACACAGCCCGCACCTGGGGTCTTGCCTGGTGTGATAGACCCCAGCCTCAATGGATCTTGCGCTTAGTGCTTGTTCCTGTGCTGCCATGATTAGTGCCTCTGTGCTGTCTTTCAGTCCAGCTTTGTCCAGCCACTGGTAGGATTTCTGGATATCAGCCACCTTCTCTACCTGCCGGTGGTACATACCGTGCAGGGGCCTGTCATTCCATGATGGTTCCTCGCCTTCCTCCACTTTCTTGGGTTTCTGCTGCCTGAGGTATTCATTGAGCACTCGGTCAGTTGGGGCCATCTTCGTGATGTATTCGTGGATGTTCCTTGTCTCATCCTGGACTGTGGTGCTGACACTCACCAGTCCCCGGCCCCCTTCCTTCCGCTTAGCGTACAGCCTCAGGGTGCTGGACTTGGGGTGAAACCCTCCATGCATGGTAAGGAGCTTTCTTGTCTTGATGTTAGTGGCTTCTATCTCCACCTTTGGCCAACTTATTATGCCAGCAGGGTACCTGATCACGGGCAGGGCGTAGGTGTTGATAGCCCGGATCTTGTTATTACCATTCAGCTGATTCCTCAGGACTTGCCTGACCCTCTGCATGTACTTGGTGGTTGCAGCTTTCCTAGCGGCCTCTTCATGGTTCCCATTCACCTGTGGGATCCCCAGGTACTTGTAACTGTCCTCTATGTCGGCAATGTTGCCTTCTGGTAGTTTGATCCCCTCCATTCTGACTACCTTCCCTCTCTTTGTTACCATCCGACTACACTTCTCCAGCCGAACGACATTCCGATGTCATTGCTGTATATCCTGGTGGTGTGGATCAGTGAATCAATGTCTCGTTCACTCTTGGCATACAGCTTGATGTCATCCATGTACAGGAGGTGGCTGACAACTGCTCCATTCCGTAGTCGGTATCCATAGCCAGTCTTGTCATTTATCTCTCTGAGGGGGTTCAGGCCTATGCAGAACAACAGTGGGGACAGAGCATCTCTTTGGTAGATCCCGCACTTGATGGTGACTTGTGCTATGGGCTTGAGGTTGGCCTCCAGTGTTGTCCGCCACATCCCCATTGAGTTCCTGATGAAGGCTCTCAGGGTCCGGTTAATCTTATATAGTTCTAGGCATTCCAGGATCCAGGTGTGGGGCATTGAGTCATAGGCCTTCTTGTAATCAATCCAGGCAGGACAGGTTGGTCAGTCTGGTCCTGCAGTCTCAGCTGACTGCTTGGTCTGCCAGTAGCTGTTGTTTTGTGCCTCTGGTATTCTTGTCCATCCCTTTCTGTGCCCCGCTTATGTGTTGACCCATGTGCCTGTTCATCTTAGCCACTATGATGCCTGACAGGAGCTTCCACATGGTGCTGAGGCAGGTTATTGGTCGGTAGTTGGAGGGGACCGGTGCCTTCTGGGGGTCCTTGAGGATCAGGACTGTCCAGCCTTCAGTTAGCCATTCCGGGTGTCTCTCGTCAACTAGCAGCTGGTTCATTTGTGCTGCCAGGCGCTTGTGGAGTGCAGTCAGCTTCTTCAGCCAGTAGGCGTGAACCATGTCAGGGCCTGGTGCTGTCCAACTCTTAATACTGGAGACCCTTTCTTGGATATCTGCCACTGTGATGGTTACTGGACCCTGTTCGGGGAGGTCGCTGTGGTCTGCCTTCAGATCCACTAGCCACTGAGCATTGCCGTTATGGGTTGCGTCCTTCTTCTATATGCTCTTCCAGTATTGCTCCGTCTCCAGACTTGGTGGTGCTGTTCTCTTATTGTTCCCTTGCCACTGAGAGTACACCTTTGCTGGTTCTGTGGAGAAGAGAGATGGACCGATCCGATATTACGTATCGGTATCAGTCCGATACTGACCTAAATTACTGGATCGGATATCGGAGAGAAATAAAAAATGTAATCCGATCCATTAAATATCAGAAAAGCACCTCACAAAACTTGCAACACGGCGTAACTCGACTCATAACCGTAGCATGTCGGAGCAGTGTGTTCACGTGATAGAGCGGCTATGTGTATTTGTAGCCTCGCTACAAAACCAGAATTTCATCTCCGATGAAGTGATCCCAGAGAGAAGTAAAGCAAGTGTGTAAGTTCGTCTCTGAATGTTTGTAAAGCATTCCAGTGTTAAGCTTAACAACTGATATATGGAGCGACTGCCTTTTAATGAATAATTATCTGAATCTTACACCCAAAGTTGTAATCTTGTGTAAAATATATAGAAGTCCATTACTGTATATAGTAACTATTAAGTCTAATATACCCTAATAAGCTATACTACCTTTTCCTTTGGGAAGATACCATTTGTGCAGTCTGCAATTCTGTAGAAGAAAGATGTTGAATCTATTTAATTATTCTTGAAAAATAATTGATTTCTGTGCATTTTTTTTCTAACCTGCATCAAATTAAAGTTGATTACGTCGATTAAGCATCATGAGATGGAGGGTGGGGGGTGGTTCCCTATTTTTTTTGCTGGGAGTTTGCAACCCTATTAGTTAGGTTGCTTAATATTTCTACTAAGTACTCTTTAAAATACCAGAATAGGGAGGATGGAGTAGGTTTAAGTTTATTAGATTGATCAGTATTGCTGAACTATGAAATATTTTGTTGTATTTTTTACATACAGGTATAACAGAATAGCTTTAGTGTTGTTGTTTATTTAAACTTGAGTATGAACTTATACAAAATGCAGCAAGATATTAAAAAAACAGTTTTATTGATTAAAAAACACTATATCAGATTCATATCGGTATCGGCAGATATCAAAATTTATGATATCGGTATCGGACATAAAAAAGTGGTATCGTGCCATCTCTAGTGGAGAACAGCTGGTTTATTCTCCTGCCTTCTATCTCTCTGGTGTACCTCCTCAAGTGGCTGGCCAAGGCTGTGAGTCTTTGCTTGGCAGTTTCCAAGGCCTCCGGTATGGACAGTTTCCTGTACTTCTTAGGCACCTTCCTCATTGCGCCTTTCTGCATCTCCGATAGTTGGCTAACCTCCCTCCGTGCTACTTTGATCTTAGCCTCTAGCCTCCTTCTCCATGGAGGGTACTGCCCCTTGTGGCTGTTCAACTTGTAGCCAAGCATCTCGCTGATCACTGCTGCCATATTGTAGATCAGCTTGTTAGTGTCGGTAATCATGGCTGTAGGTATCGTCCGTAGTGCTGCATTAACATCATCTAGCAGACCTTCTGAGGGTACTTCACGTAATCTTGGTAACCGGCTATGGGGGGTCCAGGTTTCAAGCTTGGCCATGATCCTATCTTTCAGGTCAGTTCATCTCGCACTCAACGATCCTTCTCCTATCGCACTTGGGGCATGGTACCCAATCTCGAGTGGCCCCCTGACCTGGCGTCCTGGTTCCCCCTTGCCGTAGCATTTATGTTGTACCTCATCAATCTCTAGCTGTGAGAGCAGTCCCTTCTTTCGAATGTTGGAACACTGAGCTACTAGTTGTTTCGCCGTGTGGATGTTGGGTATCGAAGAATCCATAGGTCCCTCATCCTATTCATCTAACCCCTTCCGCCAGGGTTACTTGCGTAGTAGCATTCCAACAACGCCTTGTTTTTGTCTCTTGCCCACCGATGCCTTCTTGTTCCAGTAGCCCACTTCTCGTCAGGGTGCCCTGGTTCCTCAACACCTGACGCGGACCTTGTTGAACTTGTACTACTGGAACTTATTGAGGACGCGGCCAGGAATCCCGTCCGGACCAGTAGCTTTGCGTGCGTTCACCCTCCTGAAGCACTTCTGCACATCCTCCTCAGACATAGTGTTCGCGCGAACATCTCCAGGGTTTTTGATTTGGGAAGGATTTAACTGTTCTGGATGGGACGACATCTTCCACGCATTTTCTGATGAATCCGCAGACTGAATCTGTGTACTCATCAATATCATTAGCAGCCACGTGAAACATTTCCCAGTCCGCATGATCAAAACAGTCCCACAGCGTAGACTCTTTTTGTATATGTACTTGTTTATTCCGAGTCATAATTCGATAAAATTATTTTAATGAAAATTTTAAATGGCGGTAATTTAGGTGCATTTTTAATATGACCATGAAAATTAAGGTCAGGCTTACAAACAAAAAATAAAATGTAGTAAATACATATAAAAATAAATGCTTACTTGTTTCTGTACTTAATAAAAAGAAGAAATGTACTGCCTGGTGATAAATCTAGGAGTTTGAATGTTTCTTTCCTTCAGATGAAGCTGAATCTGATGTTACTGATGGAATCTACCTGGGTAAGACATATATGCTATTCAGATAATTAGGTAGTATTTAAGTAGTCATTAAGTGGGTAGCACTGATAATAAAATCTATACTGAAGGATGGATTTAATAAGACAAGTTATTATTTAATAATAAATTCCTACAATCTAATGAAATCATATCTATAGAAAATATATATTATCAATAATAAATCATTTTACTGCTGTCTCTAAACTTTGGTAACGTTCACCTTATAAGGAGAAGTGTGTGTGAGAAGTGTGTCAAGTTTATTAAGTGAAACTAAAAGTGCTCTTTAACCTCACCAGCTGGTTTCCGTCGAAGTTTCCGTGTCTGGAAGAGGACTTCCTACAGGAAGCGACGACAGTCGTGCACCACCTGCTCCCCCAACACCAATGCTTTGTCCACCCCCTATGAGGAAGTGGTTTTGTACCAGCGCCCTCCTCAGGAGAACCACCGCCTCATCATCCTCGTTGGTGAGATGAATAACTGCATTAATAACACATGAATGCTTCCATGAGAAATCAATCACTGCCTCCCAGCTGACCCTGAAATTATGGAATGTCGGTAAAGTGTTTCAAATAGACCTCCCACCTCATGTCAAAAGACAACTGCAGCACAAAATTGCTGAACAGAATAAAGATTAACAAAATCTGAGATTATCAATTGATCTTGAGACCCTCTGTAATAGAAGCCTCTCTGTATGCTTAGATTTTTCACTGGTTTCTTGAATACTGAATTGCTGGCATAACTACAGTAGTCCTTTGAATTAAGTACTTATCTAATTATAATACATACAATAAATAATGCTTTACTTTATGTACTGTTCAACACACTGGTCTCATCCTTGTATCAGGAGAATGTTTGAAATCGTTTCACTTCTACTGTAACAGCACCTGCTGTTTTCTCCTTGTTTGAAAAAGTTTATTCTCCAGCATTCTTGTCCGTCTCTGTATGCATATCTTTGGAAGTCTGAAGGAGATTCCTACCAGTTCATTATTTGTTCTTCTGCACAGGTGCTTCAGGAGTTGGAGTAAATGAACTTAGGAAGAGACTCATCAAACTGAATCCTTCGACATTCCAGGGACCAGTGCCTCGTATGTGCCTTTTACTTAACACGTGTGAGGTTTTCCTAATGAAATCAAATGAACCTGTTCTTCTCATTTTAAATGACAATAAAAAGAGGGCTCTACATTTAAAAAAAAAGAAATATATGTTTTTGTTTTGTTTGTTTTTAAACATCTGGAATATTATCATGGACTGTGTGTGAGGATGGTTGTGAGATTTGAAGTCACCTGTTGGTTTGCAGTTGAGCCCAGTTTGGTATAATTACTTATGAGAAGTGTCTTGTGACTTCCAGATAAGAAGCATGACTTACTGGCTTTGACACTCTTGAAAAAAAATATTTAGCTCAATAGCGGAGGAGGTAGTAAAGTCATGAAAGTGATTTTACCTGCTTTACATACTTATTAGGGGTGCAACGATACACAAAATTCACGGTTCGGTATTTTTTCGATACAAAAAAATGTTCATGCTTTTTTAATTTGTCATTTATTAAAATTATAAATATATATTTTAACTCAAATGTACAGTTTTTAAATTTAATGTTACTGGAACAACAAAGGGATAAAATAATAAATCTATCTGATCGAGAAATCACTCATCTTTGGAAAAGAGAGTTTATTACAGAGGAATGGCTCTTTCCAAAATAAAAGCTATACTATACGCTTCTTCTGGGCTATATTCTCAGCAGCATATTAAACATATCAGGTCCCCATAAGGAGAATCATGTGCTAACTTCTGTCTAAATGACTCGGGTAAAGTTTGTAGCATGCGTGCTTGTTGTTTTTGTCTGCTTCCACTTGTCTTTGCACTAGGATGATGTCGGAGTAAATGTGCAGTCATATTCATTGTGTTCCCACTAGTGCTGTCAGCGTTAATCTGAAATGACGTTAACGTCACAACACGCCAAATCTCCGTTAACGAGCTACCGCGGATCGCCCCGTGCGTGGGGCTGGACGGCGTCAACACGTTAACAAGCAAACTGCACTAACGCAGTGGTTCCCACCCATGTAATTGAGCATTGCGTGGCACATCCGACATACTGTTTTACTTTTGTCCATGACGCGCTTACCTTCAGGGTCATACGTCACATGAAGACCAAAATAGTTCCAAACGCCAGATATGAATGGGGGAGGTTAAATTTGCCATGTTGCAACGAGCTTAACTTCTGTCTTGCTAGCTTGTGCAGCGCTCAGTGGATCTGCGCTCGACAGTGCAACCTAGGCGGAGTAGTCTAACGCAGATCCACTGAGCTCTCAACACAGACAGCATCGTCAGAAGAAAAGTTGATAAAATAAATTAAATAATTTTGTATTGTTCGATACATATGCGTACCGAACTGAAAGCACTGTATCGAACGGTTCAATATCGATACGAGTATCGTTGCACCCCTAATATTTATACTGCTGTTTTCACTGTGACTAATTATTAATATAAACGTTCTGATTGGTCTGTTCTTCTAGACACCACTCGCTCAATCAGAGCAGGGGAGCAGAACGGTAGAGAGTACCACTTTGTTACCAAAGAACTGTTTGAGTACATGGTCTGCAACCACAGGCAAGATTTTATTCCTTTACTATAAATTTTGCTAATGTTCTTGGTGTTGATTGTCATGATTTTTGGGGATTTTTGTTCAAATTTTAGGGAATTATATAAGTTTATTATTTATTTAACTATAATTGTATGCTGTTTTTGCACGTGTGGATGTATGAATGTGTGTGTGTACATGTGTTCAGATTTTTGGAATATGGGGAGAGTAAAGGTCAGCTGTATGGAATTAGCACTGATGCCATTGATGAGGTGCTAAAACGAGGGCGGATGTGTATCATTGACGCCGAGCCCCATGTGAGTCTCATGTAACACAGATTCACTTATTTCATGTATTCTGAACAGTCTCTAAGTTTTCTGTGAAGCTTTTTGTTTGCATATGATTGAAAAAGCTTTGGTGTTAATATAGTATTTTATTTCCAGAGCATCCAGCTGTTGCGAACAAAGAAATTTAAACCCTATGTAATTTTCATCAAACCACCCAGCCCAGACAGACTCAGGGAAACTCGCAGAGATGCTCGAATCATCACCAATTATGCCATCAACAGAGTTTTCTCAGTAAGAGCATAAAAAAAAAATTATATGTGTGTGTGAGTGTGAGTGAGTGAGAGAGAGAGAGAGAGAGCAGCTGCTTATGAAAAAGAAAAGCAAAAGCATGAATGTTATTTAAAACTGACAATAATAATAATGTCGTTTTAGGAGGAAGACTTTGCAGAGCTTGAAGAGACATCAAAGCCGATTGAAGCAAAGTACAAGCAGTTTTTTGACAGTGTCCTGGTGAACGATGACCTACAGGACGCTTGCATAGAGCTCTGTTCCATCATTCAGCAGGCACAGGATGAACCACAGTGGATACCTGTAAGCTGGGGAAGAGCAGAGGATTAGCACAGGGGAAGAATAAAATACTAAAGAGATACAAAATGACAACGTGAAAGTGAAATAAGAAGAAACAGGCAGAAATAAGTATTTAAAGACACGGTGAAATCCTCAGAGCAGAACATAAGGATAATACATTTATAAGGGATGAACAGATAATCAGTCATATGATTATGATGTGACACTATCCATGATGTCATATCTTTGCAATTTGGGAACAAAACTCTTTATTTGTATCCAGTGGTTGGTAACCCTAGCAACAGTTTGTTGTTTCATGTTACATGCTGTTACATGGTGTTGAACACTACACTTTAATTATATTTCATATAATCACTCCCACTTTTGATGCTGTTTTTTTCAGTGACAGCTGTTCAATGTATTTACTTTCAGTCTTTCAGTCTTTGCCTCTCTGTGCTGTAGTGATATCTTATTGGTATGTTATTGGTATGTTGTGGTTTAGAGGCTAAGTAGGCTGCATTTTTAATTTGAAATGTACAGTGGGCAAAAAAGTATGTAGTCAGCCACCGATTGTGCAAGTTCCCCCACTTAAAATTATGACAGAGGTCAGTAATTTGCACCAGAGGTACACTTCAACTGTGAGAGACAGAATGTGAAAAAAAAATCCATGAATTCACATGGTAGGATTTGTAAAGAATTTATTCGTAAATTAGGGTGGAAAATAAGTATTTGGTCACCTCAAACAAGGAAAATCTCTGGCTCTCACAGACCTGTAACGTCTTCTGTAAGAAGCTTTTCTGTCCCCCACTCGTTACCTGTATGAATGGCACCTGTTTGAACTCATCATCTGTATAAAAGACACCTGTCCACAGCCTCAAACAGTCAGACTCCAAACTCCGCCATGGCCAAGACCAAAGAGCTTTCGAAGGACACCAGGAAAAGTATTGTAGACCTGCACCAGACTGGGAAGAGTGAATCTACAATAGGCAAGCAGCTTGGTGTGAAAAAATCAACTGTGGGAGCAATCATCAGAAAATGGAAGACATACAAGACCACTGATAATCTCCCTCGATCTGGGGCTCCACGCAAGATCTCATCCCATGGGGTCAAAATGATCATGAGAACGGTGAGCAAAGATCCCAGAACCACACGGGGGGACCTGGTGAATGACCTGCAGAGAGCTGGGACCAAAGTAACAGAGGTCACCATCAGTAACACACTACAACGGCAGGGAATCAAATCCCGCAGTGCCAGACGTGTTCCGCTGCTGAAGCCAGTGCATGTCCAGGCCCGTCTGAAGTTTGCCAGAGAGCACATGGATGATACAGCAGAGGATTGGGAGAATGTCATGTGGTCAGATGAAACCAAAGTAGAACTTTTTGGTATAAACTCAACTCGTCGTGTTTGGAGGAAGAAGAATACTGAGTTGCATCCCAAGAACACCATACCTACTGTGAAGCATGGGGGTGGAAACATCATGCTATGGGGCTGTTTTTCTGCCAAGGGGACAGGACGACTGATCCGTGTTAAGGACAGAATGAATGGGGCCATGTATCGTGAGATTTTGAGCCAAAACCTCCTTCCATCAGTGAGAACTTTGAAGATGAAACGAGGCTGGGTCTTCCAACATGACAATGATCCAAAACACACCGCCCGGGCAACAAAGGAGTGGCTCCGTAAGAAGCATTTGAAAGTCCTGGAGTGGCCTAGCCAGTCTCCAGACCTCAACCCCATAGAAAATCTGTGGCAGGAGTTGAAAGTCCGTGTTGCTCGGCGACAGCCCCAAAACATCACTGCTCTCGAGAAGATCTGCATGGAGGAATGGGCCTAAATACCAGCTACTGTGTGTGCAAACCTGGTAAAGACCTATAGTAAACATTTGACCTCTGTTATTGCCAACAAAGGTTATGTTACAAAGTATTGAGTTGTGTTTTTGTTATTGACCAAATACTTATTTTCCACCCTGATTTACGAATAAATTCTTTACAAATCCTACCATGTGGATTCATGGATTTTTTTTTCACATTCTGTCTCTCACAGTTGAAGTGTACCTCTGGTGCAAATTACTGACCTCTGTCATCATTTTAGGTGGGGGAACTTGCACAATCGGTGGCTGACTAAATACTTTTTTGCCCCACTGTATGTCATATGGAATGTAATTAAGTACTGTCATATAAAGGTACTTGCACTTTACTTGAGCATTTCCAAATTGGTCACCTTTGTGCTTTTGCTTCACAACATTTCAAAGATATACACCACAACATTCACTTAAAGTCTTTGGTATTTGTGTTAATATAATATTCAGATTTTACATATCAAACAAGTCAGTTAAAAGTTTAAAGTGTTACCAGCAGGAGCAGCTACAGCAGTTAAATGATATCTGAACATTAATTCAGCAGTAGTTACATATTCTTGTCCTGTAGGCAAATTCAGTATCTTGTTGGCTTTTTTGTAAAAAATAATGGTGACCACCAGTGCTACCGCTCAGCCTCTTGGTAGACACAACTATGGTATCAATTTCAAAATCCTACGCCGCCTTGTTCTCAAGTTATCGCATTCACAAACTTAGGCGTCTATGCTGCCTGCCTGCCCAGCGGCATGACTGAGAATGTTGAAAAGACAAAATTTCCATTTCTTCAGCTCAATAATAAGAAATAAAGAATATCTAAGACAACAAAAGGAATACACAATGAGAATATCTCAAAGATACATTCATGTGAAGATAAGTGACATACATCCATATTACACAGTACCCAGTATGTGCTGGTAGTAGTATCCACACAAACTCCACTAATTCAGCAGTCTGTCATGTTTCACTGACTGGTACAAAAACATAGCAGAACGATTACACTCTTGTGTAACAGTTGCCAAGGAATCCTTTTCATCAAATTCTAATGATTTAAAGGTGTAATGCAGTTAGTAAAATGGCATTCATTTGTGATTAGCCTTTTCCTTCTTGAATAAATATAAAACAAGACCTTGAGAAAAATATTTTTCTTGACTGATTTTATTTGTAGCTCTTTGGTCAAGAAAATAACTTCCTTTTGCTATGAATGTAGAACGTCTTATTAACACAGTACATATGTTTCATCACAGCAATTGTATTTTAATGGCATTGCATTTACATGTATATGATACAATAAAGTAATTAAAACCAAAATGTTACAAATAATAGTAATAGTGAAAAAAATTGTTGTACTGTCATGTAAGTTGCACACTGCTGTTACATTAACATCAAACTGGTCCTATTCCTTCACCTAAAAGTTACCAAAACTTAAAATTAAATCAACGGGGAACTAACTGCTTTTGATCTTCACATTGTGTTAAAACATCTTTGCAGACAGTTAAGATGTTTAATTACCTGACCTTCATAGAAGCAAAATATAAAGTATTCACTGTACCTGTATGATGGACGTGACTGAAACTGATAGCTTACATTTCTCCTGTGATGTTTTGCATAACGTCCAGGTTTTTCCACTTTGGAAAATTTGCAGCACAAGGGGATAACACATCTTTTTGTCCAGTGTGTTAACGGTTTTCGAGAAGCTTTTATTATTTGCCATGTTTAAACAACAGAACAACCCAGGTTGTTCATTGTTGGTCTTAAAGGCACAGTTTTATCATTGTTTAAATATCTATCAGAGAGGTCCTTTTCTGTTACTATTGGACAATACTCCACTTCCTTTGCCCCAATTTGTTGTGGTGTGCCTCAGGGGTCTGTTTTGGGTCCAACTCTGTTCTTGTCACAGTCTGGCGAGGGCAGACTGTATGAATTGATGAGAAGGACCCAAAACGCAGACCCCAAGGAACAGGGAACAAAACTTGAATGTTAACAAAAAGCAAGCTGTTTAATGAGGCTGGTAAAAGGTACAAACAAAAGGCAAGGCAAACTGAAGAAAAATTAACACAAACCTAAACTGGGAAATCTAAACAGCAATATGAAAAAACCTGGACATGAAACCTGGTGTAAGTAACATGGCGTGAACAACAGACGACCTGACAAGGAATGAACAGAAACACACAGACTAAATACACACAAGGGTGATCAGGGGAAGTGGAAACACATGGGGAAACAGCTGACACTAGTCTGACATAACGAGACAAAGGAAGCAAAGCTGACTACACTGAAATAGGACACAGACCTTCAAAATATAACTGGAAACATGTGACGCAGACAAGACAATATAAACTTGACAACATAAGACACGCAGCATGAAACACATGAAGGGCAAAGGGAAACTTAAATACAGCGGTAGAAAACACAAAGGGAAACTAATAAACAACTTAGCTACCCTAAAGAACTCAAACATATCATCCAAATAAACTAAAACTCAAAACGCTGGGTCAGACCCAGGAAAGTGACACTTCTCCTAATACATGCTACATTTGGGATTTATTTTTAGGAAATGCAACATCCCCTTTCACTGTTATGCTGATGCCCCCCAAATTTACTTCCCCTTCAAACTGGGTGTTTCTGTTCCACTGTAATGTTAAAGACTGGTTAGCACAAAATTTTCTCATCCTAAATGTAAATGAGACTGAAGTTATTGTTTTTGGAAGTCATTCGACTTTGGATAAGTTAACTGTTACTGTTAGATTTGTATTGTTGATTGTCATTTATGCTTAGAAATATTTACTTATATATGCTTAGAGTTTTGTAATTAGTTGTAGATTGGTAGAGGTTTTGATCCTTGATAGTCTGCAAACTTTGTGTGTATTAGACAGCACTTTGGGAGCATGAGAGGTCATACCGTGTCTTATTATTTTATGGTAGGATTAACGTAGTTGCGTCTGTTCTAGTCTAAGTGCTCTTTGTTTAGATGAACTGCAGGACTTCCTCACCGTGTTATCTAGGATGAACCATCTAGGGTGAGGGGGAGGCTACCCTCTTCCTGACCAAGGATGTTTGACCCTTTGATCAGCAGTCCACACACACACACACACACACACACACAGGCAAGGTACTCTTTGTGTATGTAGACGTCATATGTTAATGAACTTATGCATATTCATGTAACCTCAATAAAAGGACAGTGATACGGGAGAACGGACGAGAGCTACTGGGGTCAAGCGAAGGAACGGTGCCTGTCCGGTTCTCTCCCGTGCACGAGTACCATGAAGAAGTTTGCCTACTTGTGTCTTGCTTGCAGTGTAATTATATTGTCTTAACGTTCCAGCGAATAGGTTTATGCTACAAACCTATCATTAATTGGTCCTTCGATGCTGGAGCCCTGGAATCGCATTCACCGAGGGGAGGAGAGGCACGCTGAAAGACTGACGTCAGCCAGGAAGTTCCTGTGGATTCGCTGTATGTCTTTTCTCCTCGATGAATGGCGATTGGCGGGATTCGAGGCTGATATTACACGCTAAGCAACACCGAGTAAGTTTAGAGTCCAACTCTATAACTGTACGTCTTCGCCGCTCAGTGGGGCGTTGTCCGTGGCCGCTTAGTGGGGCTAAAATTACGTCTTCGCCGCTCAGTGGGGCGTTGTCCGTGGCCGCTCAGTGGGGCTAAAATTCGCCGTCTAAGTGGGGCGATGTACAAAGCCGCTCAGTGGGGTTTTTTGTACAGAAGCATTAAGTCGCAGAGTTGCGCAGTTCGAACTTTTTTTGGTTCGCCGTCTTAGTGGGGCGAAATACAGACCGCTGTGTGGGGTACTGTAGTGAGTTCTCCACCGCTCAGTGGGGTGTTGAGAAGTTCCGCGGGGTCCAGATTGTGCTGGACAGTAGGCCTATTTTGTGTTGTTGTCATTGTCGTCGTCGTCGTTGTTGTTGTTGTGTGTGAGTGTGTGCGGAGCAGAACATGTGGTCTGTGACACCGACTGTTGTTGTTATCATGGGTTTCTAAGCAACCAAGAGTGAGTCGGAGGGAGACAGACGTTTGTGCTGGACTTTGCTCCTGGCAGCACAAAGTATTTATGTAAAAAAGAGAGAGAGCGACGGCTCCACAGCTGCGCGGGTTCACGCGAGCGCGGTCACGCGGACCTGAGCCGTGCGGTTAATCGCAGGCTTATAAATGGAAGAGATTCAAATGTTAGAAGTTTTCAGAAAACACACCAGCCTTGGAGAGCTGTGGAGAAGGCCAGCCCACATCAGCAGCACTTAAGATATGCTCTGGTGAATGGCTTTCCCCCCACCCCTTGCTGACACAATGTTTATTCTTTAGCTTGCCCTGATCGACAGCAGCCTGTGTGCCAGACCATAGATTTAATTGAGGTGGATAGTTGTTAAAAGTAATCTACATTAAGCTTGTGGTTGCTTAAATTCAGTACAATGACATGTGAGGTGAAGTGATATAGGTAAATATTTAAACTCATGAAGTGCATAGAGGCACTTGACCTGTGTGGAAGACGGTCGTCTTGTTATGAGCCATTGTTGAGATATGGAGCACACCTGTGAAAACAACTAATATGCTCAACCCTGTATGAAACATCTAAAAATACATGATGGAGAAGCTGTGTTGAATATGTAAGTGTAAGACTTTGCCACTGTGGGCAGAGCATGCAACTACTGTGTGATGTCGCGTTGCAGTTTTGTTTTTGTTTTTTGAGCTGATGAGCAAGCTACACATTATCAGATCAAGAGCTGTCTGAGAACTACTCAAAGAGAGGGAAACAGAGAGTGTGCAGCGTTTCCATGAGCAGTTTTTCTGCACCTTGACTCGTGTGTGTGTGTAGCATCAGCATCATGTTTTTGTTTATTTGTTTTGTTGGATTAAAAATAATTAAATAAACTGGTGATCATGCTTATGGATCACCATGGCACATATCTCCAGCCATATGGTTTATTTATGCAGATGAAAAAGTGAGTGTGAATGTGTCTGACATCACAGTGTTTTTGTGCACTGTGCAAAAGTGATTGCCTCTGATTGTGAGTGAGAGCGGTGATTTTGCAGGTCACCAGCTATTTAAAAAAAAAAAAAGAAGAGTGAAAAAGAGAGAGAATTTATATTGTAGATGAAAAATAATCATAGGAAAAAGGTTTTGTGTTGATCAGCCGAAAAACAACTACAATGTCATTTTCTGCTTTTAAGAAAGGATTGTTCACACAAACACAGACAGAGAGAGAGAGAGAGAGAGAGATGTGTGTTGATTAAGCAGTGATGATAATAATGAACATGTCTTAGTTTGTCACTTTCAGGTGAAAAGCAGACCTGAATCAATTTTCCACATGCAGCAGTCGGAAGAAAGTTATAGTTTAACATCATTGGAAACATGCAGGCCAAGTTTCTGGCTGACTTATTTACAGTGCCATGTGTTTCTCAACCTCACAAGCGAGCTCACTCCTCCCTGAAGATAAGGAATGCAGCTCCAAAGCAATAACATGATAAAGAGACAGCAGCAAGTCCTGAGCACAAAAAGTCCCAGCAAAGCAGCAGCAATGTGGATAAACAGCAGCAGAAGAAGAAAGCAAACCCATCTTCCTGTCTGATTGGTTGAATTTCACGGAGGGGCGAGCAAGATGGCAGCGTGAAGAGGAGTTTTTGTTTGAGTTCTCAGCACGAGACACATATCTGACGTCTTTCTGGCCTTCGGGACTTTTTTGGAGATCAGCGCGCTAAACTTGCTGGATCTGAGGCCAGGGTCTGCGGCGGCAGCATGTTGAAATGCTCAAAAAGGACTGAGTGACTTGGGCAAGCCACATGCGGCTAGCGACATGAAAGAAATGGACCCTTCATGATGCGTTCAACGTGCCAGCGCTGTGGTGGGAAAGGCTCCATCATAAACACGCCCTGCGCCCTGCGCCGAGGTTCAGGCCAAGAAGAAGAAGACGATGACTTCCAAGCCCAAGAAGGTCGGCCTCAGCGTGGGCGAGCTGATTGTGAAAGCCGTGGCCGCTTCCAAGGAGCGCAACGGCCTGTCTGTGGCCGCTCTCAAGAAGGCTCTGGCTGCCGGAGGCTACGATGTGGACAAGAACAAGGCCCGTGTCAAGACCGCCATCAAGAGCCTGGTGGCGAAGGGCACTCTGGTGCAGACCAAGGGCACCAGGACCTCCGGATCCTTCAAGATGAACAAGGCTACTGAGAGCAAAGCCAAGAAGCCCGCCGCGGCCAAAGCCAAGAAACCGGCAGCAGCTGCTAAGAAGTCGCCCAAGAAGGCAGCAGCAGCACTTCAGCTACTAGACAGGACAAAGCTGAAGGAGAACTGCCGGGACTGTTGAAGTGGGAGAGGACAAAAGAGTGAGAGGACAACAGAGTGAGAAGACTAGGTGAGAACACATAGGAATTATTTAATGTGGGAAATCAAAATTTGGGTTAGCAAACCTGGGGAAAAGAAAACTGACTGCTTAAGTTGGAAAATTGAGACGGAGTCTGAAACATTGCGAAAATAGAAACATATACAAAATCACACACACACAAGCAGAACATGCATTAACCCTACTAACAATTCCAAACACAAAATGACTCATGAAGACTCATAGCACATTAGTTAAGAAATGATTAAATAATAGCAGAGAAGTGTGTAGGAAAGGCAGCTTTAAGAACATGCTCTGCTGGAGATGCAGCTCCACAGACATGCATTAGACCTGCCTAATAACACAAACCCATGCAATGAAAATTAGCTTGTTATCTTTCATCAGTGTTAAAATAGTGTCAATTTAGCAGACACTTGTTATTAAATACTGAATTTATCCAATGCAAAAAATTGACTCTCCAGGTTGCAGGACAACAGTTTAACTTTTGTGGGAAAAAAGATCCTGGTTTGACCAACCAGTGATCAGACAATAAATTTAGTTGTTAAAATGGTAAATTGGGAGAAGCTTCCTGCTTGATTGAGGCAGCACATGTAATTTACTGTATGAGGGAAATTGTCTTTTGTGATACTATTTTGAACATGCTTTTCTGTCGTCCTGTCAACTTAGTGGGTTAATAGCTGATATGCAAATTAGTTGATCGGTTTTAGATTAATGAAAGGTGACTGAATTCTAGTATGAGTGAATGAGATGTGTTGGAGTTGTTGTGTGTTGAGTGGAGACTCTAAAACACTGAGTTTCCTGTTTTGATGTGTGAGTGAATCCTGTATTTAGATACACAACTCTGAATACATCAGAACAAACGTCTTTTGTGAAGTGCATGACAGCATGTCACATGTTTTATGATGAAGGGAAAAAGGAAAAATTGAATAAAATAGATCTGTGGCTTAAATGAGTGAAGAGCACAGACCGGGTGATTAAACTCATAGCTAATATGACATTAGGGTTATGTTGTGTGTTGTGCAGTTGATGGTTGGTTTGGAGTGAATCTAGCTGATGATTCTTCTCCTGTTGTGAAGATGATGAGGAGTTTGTGTCATGACTTAACAAGGCCTTTTTATTTTGATACTTTCACAGTGCACTGAGAGTTTGGTTTGATAATCTCTGTTATTTTTTATTTTTCATTTTTGAACAAGCACTGATTTTTGCTTGTGAATTTCTTTTCTTTGAGCAGATCTGCAAGTCGGGAATTAAAAGCGTTACACGTCGTCAAGAAAATTGTTGCAAGTGGGTTTCTCCACATTTAAAATGGGTTCAGGAGAAAGCCACTTATTTGGGACAATTAGGAAATGAGAGTCCCCCCCAAAAAGGATTCAACGAGGAAATCCGGTCTAAATTATTTTTCTTTTTGAAATAACGTCGTTTTGCTGAGCGTGGAAACGAATGCGATGATAATTTCCACAATTAGCAAAAGAAGGAACCACTGAGTGAATGAGTAAGAATTTTAAAATAACTGACTGACTGACTGAACATGATTGTGTGAAGCTAACCCCCACCTGACAAAGGTGCAGATGAACCCATGTGTTTCCTTTTACAGGAGCAGAAAGATGACAGCAACACTCGAGGTTGCATGATGATTTAACCTTTTAAATGCCATTTTCTGTGTCTGTGCATTTATCAGGTGTGTTATTCATAGGCTTGAGTTGCTCACAGAGATAACTGTGACAAAGTATGCATACGCCTGCGCAAGCACTAATATTTGCATTTTCTTTTCTTGCAGCATGCCAGTTCTTCATGTGAATTGATGATGCGATTTATACCAGGACAACTGGTTGATGTTTTTTCCTACTACAGGATTTCTGGGTTTATGTGTGAGGAAAACTGTGTTTACAGGTTATGAGTGGTGATGCTGTTGCATTGTGTTGATGGGAAAATGTGAAGGTTACTTTGATAATGTGAATAACATGTGTGAAATTTCCTGTGTTGAGAACTGGTGTTACTTCTTTCCACAGCTAGGGTTGACTTTATGGTGTTTTTATGGCACCTCTGGAACCTGTTGACCTGTGTCTGACCTCTGTCTGACTACAGTCAATGTGTATTGCTAATGTTAGTTTCTTTGAGAATGCTGTGGAAGATTCAGCTGAAACAGACAAGTGACATGAGTAAAACAAATAAGAGATACAGTGTTTCTGGGATAGTTTGATATGGGCTCATTAGCTGGCCACTTTTGAGCCCATAGTAATATATAAGTGGAGTGACTTTGCTTAAGAGCAGTCACCGATTACATTAATGTTGCCTGAGTAGATGGGGTGATCCATGTCTGAGGCGACTTATGAAAATAATTGTAGTTTACTGATTTGAGAAAACCTGCACATGACACTTGTCTTGCTGATGTTGAATGCTTCTTGTCCTTATGATACAATTGTTTACAGGTATGGAGTTTGATTTTACTTCCAGATTTTGTTTTCCAGGCCATGATGGTGTGTATGCAGGCTCCTGGGAGAGCCAGGTGTTAAGCAAACTTAATATGCAAAGCACACTAACATTTTCATTGCAGGATTATAGGTCCAGGGTGGTGCTGCTCCAGGGGAGGAGATGCCCTGATGTTGCCTGGGACATGATCTAGCTAATCTTTTTCTTTAAGACTGGAATCCAGGTTTGGTGAGTTGACGCATGGGTGTGTCCATGCGTCAAGAGGAGGGGTCCAAGGATTAACATTAAACAATGTTTTTTATTATTGTTGCAGTGATTTGTGTGATTAGCCGTTTTATTTACAAATATTAAACCTATGCAAGTGGTGCACCCATGTTCAGATGAGGCTTTGATGGCCTATAAGTGAAGTTCACTGAACTAAAGAATGTGGTTTGATGATTGTTGACATACTCTCCAAATAGTTTGTCTTCCTAGCAAGGAAATACAGGTGCAGCAGTAATCTCCTGAGAAATCTTCAGAGGCCCAGTGAGAAGCGCATAGCTGACAGGACCAGGCAGTGGTTGAGGTCAAAGATCAAGCTGGTTGGGGCCCATCATGAAATCAGACCTTGGAGCCACAGCAAGGACCATGAAACTGCCTGCAAAATAGAGGAGAGGATCGTCCACAAGATGGGAGAGAGGCTTCAGGAGGATCAGAGATCATCTTCAGCACAGCAGACATCACACAGAGAGCTGTGCTACTAAGCTTCCAGGAAATCAAGAGGAGACTTCCCACAGCAAGATTTTAAATACAATGAAAGATTCAATATTGACGCTGAGGAAGACGACTAAGGTGTACGACGTGCTCTGCCTTAAACCTTCAGCAGCATTGGAACATAAACACTCAGGGGATGAGGAGCGTGCCAAGCTCCATCGACAGCGTAGAAGGAGTTCGAGGATGACATCATGATTCTGTGAAAAGCACAGGAACCAGAAGCTATGGTGGTGATAACAGCAGTTTCCTATGAACATCACCTAACGCTGTGCCACTGTACTGTGCATACGATGACACTCTGAAGGCTGCTGGGATCATAATAGCAGTAAGACAACCCTGCACCCTTTCCACAGAGGTGTTTTCTGCAGAGTATGGACAATGAAGGACAATGAAGGAGTCATAAATATCCCCCTCACAGGACGAAGGCCTGAAGTGAGGTAATGGGAGGCCATAAAACTAGAGTGCTGAGAGGTCTGCAGCTTTGGAAATAGCTGAGAACCATGTTGACAAACAACAAAACCAACTGGTATGTTTGAATGTTTATTCTACATACATTTGGACTCTGGTCCTATGGACAACGATGGAAACAACTGGAAGAGACATTCATGACGCCCTGCAGAACTCAAACCACTCTGCAGAGAGGCATGTGATGTGCACACCTGGAGGAAGCATTACCAAGCTGAGATGTTTTTGAAAATGTTACTTTTTTATTTTCACTATTAAATTAACAATTTCTTTGTTTGCTCGTAAGATGCAGTTTGCCATGAGATGAGCTCAATGAATGGGATAACTGCTAATACATTTGTTGAACTGTGTACCTTTTCAGTAATTTAGGGTGATTTGACATATGCTGAGTATAAAAATGTTTGCATTGAAACTGTCAGACATGAGGTATTCATACCTGGGAACTTTTCAGGCATAAAGGTCAAAAAGGGGGGAAATGTTAGATTTGTATTGTTGATTGTCATTTATGCTTAGAAATATTTACTTATATATGCTTAGAGTTTTGTAATTAGTTGTAGATTGGTAGAGGTTTTGATCCTTGATAGTCTGCAAACTTTGTGTGTATTAGACAGCACTTTGGGAGCATGAGAGGTCATACCGTGTCTTATTATTTTATGGTAGGATTAACGTAGTTGCGTCTGTTCTAGTCTAAGTGCTCTTTGTTTAGATGAACTGCAGGACTTCCTCACCGTGTTATCTAGGATGAACCATCTAGGGTGAGGGGGAGGCTACCCTCTTCCTGACCAAGGATGTTTGACCCTTTGATCAGCAGTCCACACACACACACACACACACACACACACACACACACACACACACACACACACACAGGCAAGGTACTCTTTGTGTATGTAGACGTCATATGTTAATGAACTTATGCATATTCATGTAACCTCAATAAAAGGACAGTGATACGGGAGAACGGACGAGAGCTACTGGGGTCAAGCGAAGGAACGGTGCCTGTCCGGTTCTCTCCCGTGCACGAGTACCATGAAGAAGTTTGCCTACTTGTGTCTTGCTTGCAGTGTAATTATATTGTCTTAACGTTCCAGCGAATAGGTTTATGCTACAAACCTATCAGTTACCCTCAGTTCACTTGCTTGTCATCAGTCTCACACTGTAAGAAATCTTGGGAGTGTTTTTAGATAGCTTTTATTAATTAGAGAGGCAAGTGTCCACAGTTCAAACCAGTTTTTATCTGTTATGTGAAGCTTTATCTTCCTCCAAAACACCTAGAAACACTTATTCATGCCTTCATCACCTCTAGACTGGACTACTGCAATTCTCTCTATTTTGGTCTTCGCCACTCATGTCTTGCAGTTAGTCCAAAATACTGCTGCTCATCATTTAATAGATGTTAGAATGTATGAATGTATCACTCCAGTTTCAGCAAATTTACACTGGCTCCCTGTCAAATACCATATTAGTTTTAAGATTTTTTTTACTTAACTTTTAAAGTTTTAAATAATATGGCACCCAGCTATTTAAGCAAACTCCTCAACATTTATAACCCCAAAAGAGCACTGAGAGCTCTTAATATAACCGAGGTCTCGATTGAATCCTATTCAGTCTTTTAAATTGCGTCTTAAAACTCCCCTTTTTTCCATTTTAAACCTCTTATAGTCCCACACGTTGGAAATGTTGTAGTCCTCTGCATTTAATCCCTTCACTCAGTGAAGCAGTGGGCAGCTACCAATCCAGCGCCTGGGGAGCAGTGTGTAGGGACGGTACCTTGCTCAAGGGTACCTCAGGGTAGCTTGGATTCGGTGGATTCGAGTCCCCGACCTTCCGATCAAGGGGCGACCACTCTACCTGAACTATCCCCACCCCCCACAATGTTGGCTTTTAACTCAAGTTAATAACCTCAGACCTGTTTTTTAATGTTAATACAATGTCCTCTCATTTATCTGTATTTGTTTCTCTATTTTCTTCTCTTGTTCCTAACTGATTGTGAAGCACTTAGGTCAACTCTCTTGCTTTTAAATGTGCTATAAAAATAAAGTTTGAATTGAATTGAATTGAAGTTCATTGGACACAAGGCCAATTGGAATGTGATTGATTGGTGATTTCAGTGCATCTTTGTGAGATTAATGTATATGCAGATTGCCTGCTCACTTTCATTATACTTTTCTGATCTACACAGTGGGTAATTAGCAACTTCAAGGGACAAGATCTAGACCTTCTGCTGAGTTTTGAATTTTGTTGTATATCTGTCTTTTCATGTAACATTAGTCATTCAGACTATTCCAGGAAACTTCAACCTTCAAACTTAAACTGTGTTATAGAAATGTTATTAGAAGTGACACTTCTGGGTTCAACACATACAGAATGACTTCCGATAAAACTTCTGTAAAAGACAAGAAGGAACTAAGCTAAAAACTTCCTCATTTATGCTTCAAGTAACGTGTACTGCAGAGCCGACTCTCTAAAAGAAAGCTGACTATCTCAGGAGAGATGGAGGAAATCTATGTCAATGTTCAACATGGCAAGTCAGTCAACAGAAGCTCTTCAACAATTCAAACAGGTAAGAATTTCCAGTTTGATGGAGATTGTCAAAGGACTGAAATCCCCCAAACCTCATCCATCTAGGACTTGAAGTAATGTGATGAATAGGAACTCAGCGGGGTAACCATGTACATAGTTAAAAACAAGTTGTAAGTGTTGTGAAACTGGAGTCTCTGGAGCGGTCTCAGCAATATAATATTTCAGAGTGTTCCAGACGGTTAATTATGGCCAAACAACTGTGATCTAAAAATTGGAGCCACAAGTCTTTTCTTTGCTGCTAATTTTTTGTTGAATTATGGACTTTGGAGGAACTATGAGACCATAGTGGTATTTAGTGGCAGTTATCCCATTTCATCTATTATGATTAGTCTTGGTGATTTATAGAAATTGGCTTTCGTGATTTAAATGAATATCTTACCTGCATTTAAAGTCTGAATTGTGTTGTTAAACGGTAAAGGTTAAAATATGTGTATGGCTATTACAGCTTTTATTGCTTCTAAGAGGTTGCTCTAGCCCACAAGCTGACCGTCGCTTAGGGCGTTTATTTCTTGGTCTGCTACTTTAGGGCAACAAGGTGAGTGACTGACTGTACTTGACTAACAGAGTTGCTTAATCAGAGTATGTTATCAGAGACAGTGGTATCATTATCTAGATGTAGGCAGTTAGGATGTCTCCTTTAATTAGTTTCTAGTAATTCTAACTCAGAGCCTTAAGACGGACAACCAGTCCAGACTTACTGTACCGCAGTAACTGAGTATATGTTGCATATGTTGCATTATGTGAAAGACATCTCTGACTTTTTTTTTCTTATCAGGTCCAAAGAGCTCTGATGGGAAGTTTCACAAAGCTGTTATTCTTACTTTGGGGCTGCTGAGTGTTTCCCTGTTGGTTGGGCTCATTGGCCTTGGTCTGCACTGTGAGTTTTGTTCACATTTAGCTTTATTCAGTTCATTTTTATATTCTGTATTCCGTATTCATACGGGCAGTTTATGCCAAGCCTTCAGTGCTCGTTTAGTTCGCTCATCTATGAGAACACAGTCATCAGTTATCATCGAATTATTTATAACTTCATTACATCACTGTATATAATTAGAAAATAATAAGAAAAAATGGCTGTTCATGAATACAAAACAAATAAAAATAACAACAGATATTTATTGTTCTTCTACACTAGCTTCATTGTCATTGTATGAGAGAAAATAACAAATTATAGGCACTGTTAGAATAGCTGTTTTTATTTACAGACACGGAAGTCAATGGATTCCAGTGACTCCAAAGTGCCACTGCATTAAACATTGTTTGGCCAAATGTATTTCTAAACAGTGTACATGTAATGTACACATGTACACATCAAATAATTTCAGTCGCTGAAAGGACCAAGCTGCAGGCACCCCGTTATTCCAATATTAACTGACACCATCTTTCTTAGGTGGCAACTATGGTGTCATTTTTGTGCCTCTATTCTAACTGCACGTAAAAAAAAAACTTTGCAAGCGCAAATGTTGCATTTTGTGGAGTAAATTATTTTTGAGCGAAGAAAAGTGTAGCTTAAACTAGATTAAAACCAACAGTGGTCTTAAAAAATTATATATTTTAAAATGAAATAATTAAACATACTAACCGAAAATGCATTTGGCAGCATTCTGGACCATGTTTCCGGAATGCAATAGCTAGCAAGCTGATTGGAGACCGTAACAGCCTATCAGAATTTTCACATCCACGTCAGTGATTGGTTGGTTGGTACACCTAGAATGGTGTACAGAGAGTTGAGCGTGCACCGAGCAGAGATGTTGTGAGCATGAACGTCACACTGAGAACAGCCAGCAACTGAGCAAGAGGGGCTGTTATTGTGTGTGTGTATGCATAATAGCAAACACTGAAATACATTTCTTGCACGCAGCAATGAATTTTGTTTGCTCCAATTAAACGTTTCTTCACTCAAAATAATTTTCTCCTCAAAATGCAACATTTGCACTTGCATATTTTTTGATTTTTTTTTAACCTGCACTCATAGAACAGAGGCACAATAATAATGCCATAGGTAACATATGTTGTAACAAAGCCTGTCAGTATTGACCAACTCAGTTGTTAGTTTTGTCCTTAACATAATAAACATAAATATGTCATTTTGTAAATGTATTTATTTCCAGATCACAGTGAAGCTGCACATTTCTCTTTTCTCAAAAACAACCTGACTGAGCATCTCCAGGCCTCTATTAATGCGATGTCGTTCATGACCAGAGAGAGAGACCTGCTGAATTCAAGCATCACTGAGTTAAAGAAAGAACTAATTTTAACCAGACAGAGAGAGAAAACTTGTCCAGCAGGATGGAGGATATTTAGTAGTTCTTGTTATTTCCTCTCCAATGACTCTGGTTCATGGACAAGAGCCAGACAGGACTGCAAAGACAAAGGAGCAGATCTAGTTGTCATTGACTGCAACAAGGAGCAGGTACTTCCCTAACAGTTGACCAGACTGCTTAGTTAATGATATGACCATAATCATAATAATGTGTAAGTAAATAAACGCAGTAACTACAGATCGAATTGCGTCCAATGATCTTTAAGAATGACATTCTTAAAATTGTTTTAGCTGAATGGAAAGCCATGTGTGTGGGTTTGTTTGTTTGCTTTTAACTGGAAAGTTTCTGGTGTTTTTAGTGTTTATTGAGTCATACTCAGCATGTATCTTCTTCCATCATGGTGGGGTGAGTTGATGCCAAATAGTAGGATTTTGGAGAAAGAGAAGGAAGTTAGTCAGAACTGAGGAGACTGCACTGCCAGAAGGCTACATTGGAGATACTGAGGACAGCTAGAAGTACCTTAGAATTATACAAATGGCAACCATGAAGAGGCCGCTAGAAAAGCCACAACCAAATACCAGCAGAGTGTCAAGTCCTAAGGTGTCAATTGAATGGCAAGAACAAGATCTGCTGAATCACCACGTACAACCTGCCAGTCATCATATACTCTACTGGAATAACCAGCTCGCCAAAGGAGAAGATAGAAGTCCCTGACATAAAGACAAGAAAGCTCTTTACCATGTATGGAGGGTTTCACCCCACGTCCTGCACCCTGACATTTTATGTGAAGCTAAAGGAAGGAGGATAAGGATTAGTGATTGTCAGAAGCATCATCCAGAATGAAACAACAAAAATGGGTATATCAGGAAGCTGGCCACAATGAATTTGTGCTTGGCGAATACCTCAGGCATTAGAAACCTGAGAAAAAAAGATGAGCAAGAACATCATGGAAGGACAGTATGTACTACGGGCAGATAGAAGAAGTGGCTGATATCAAAAAATCCTACCAGTGGCTGGACAAAGTTGAATAGAAAGACAGCACGGAGGCTCTAATCATGGTAGCACATGAACAAGCCCTGTGTATAAGACTGAAGGTGGGGGTCTATGGTGGTCTAAGTCTCAAGGTCAAAATGGGGTACAATACCCCTAATGTAATTTAATGTATAATAGCTTAATTTTCTGTTTAATGATTTTATAATAATGATTCAATTTTTAAAATATCATTTGTATCTTTTTTTTATCATTAAAAACAGACTTTTCTCTCCAAGTTAACAAAGTCAGAAACATGGAGCTGGATTGGTTTGATGGATGGGAGCAATGAGGGAACCTGGAAATGGGTTGATGGATCTTCTCTCACTCTAAGGTTACAGGCCCTTCTTTATTTTATTCCTTTCTTTTCCCTTTCTTAAATATAATTTTTACCATGTATTAAATGAGAAAGAAATCAAATTTTAAAAATTATTTGTGTAGAAATTTACTGATGTAAAAAAAATGTTTGTTTTTGTTGTTGTTTGTTTTTCTTTAAAAATGTTTACAAAGTATGCAAATCACCACATATCACTGTTTCTTTTCACTTTTTTATCACTTTTGCATTTGAAGAGTATCCCATTTTGAACAAAAGAAAAGGATTAGGTAGTTTGCATTACTTGTTGTGCAGATCATAAGATATCACAAGCAATGCTGGCTGCTCAGCATGCAAAGAATGTTCTGTATTTATTTGTCACACATACAAGTGTTTATGGTTTTAGAGAATGAATCTGTCAAGAATCACATTTGATTTTTAAGCCCCACCCACATTTTATCGCGCATGTATTCTACGTATTAACTTTACACTTTGAAACTACCTCTGTACATTAGCTGTTTGCCAGAGATGCGGTTCTCAGTTGGTTGCTTTTACAGTTTGCTCATTTACTTTTTATTTGCTACACTGATCTGTGCATGTGTATAATCACCTACAGATCATGAACATCACAGTTCTGCTTGGCTTCTACTCTGGTCTTCCATCAGTCTTGCATCAAAGAGCATGGATTTATCCATGGTGTGCTTTTGCAAATAACCGCAAAATTCTGCTGGGCTCTAAAGTGATCGAGGTCCAGGCTTTGATAATGGGACGCTGAAATGCGCATGACAACAGAAAGTTTAAATGGATTCTCATTGCTGTTTCCACAGACAATACTCAACTGTTGCCACAAGGTGGCAGTAATTTACATGATAAAGGCAAATAGCATGATCTTCTGTCCCTTTATGGGAGAGACTTGATATATTTTAATGGGGCGGCATTCAAGCAGGCCAAGAACTGCATCTGAGTTAAAACATACCAATGAAAAAACGTACCATGGCATACGCAGATGAACCACAACAGACAAGCGATAGACAGGAATCCCAAAATATTTATATTTGATCCTGGAATTCTTGACAGTATTTTGACACATACCAGCAAGCATACATGGTGAACAGGCCAGTGTTTTTGCCACTCTAAACTGTTCTAGACTAAACCTTAAAATCACTGTCAAAAAAAAATGTAATAATAACTTTAAAAAGTATACACTTGTCGAACTCCAGGCCTCGAGGGCCGGTGTCCTGCAGGTTTTAGATATCACCCTGAGTCAACACACCTGAATCAAACGATTCATTCGTTACCAGGCCTCTGGAGAGCTTCAAGACATGTTGAGGAGGTAATTTAGCCATTTAAGTCAGCTGTGTTGGATTAAGGACACATCTGAAACCTGCAGGACACCGGCCCTCGACGCCTGGAGTTCGACACGTGTGCACTAGAACAAAAATGACATTAACCAAACTAAACCACCATACTACACGTGAGCATATTACTACCACTTATGCCACTTAAAGCCTTTATTGTATCATACACCATACATAGAACTTTGAGGTTAAATAATGACTTGCGATGTCTCTGTTCATTAAGACTAAATCATTTAGATTTGCTAAACCCATAAAGCAGAGGAGGTGCCTTACACACACAAAAAACCAAAGATTTATTTTGCGCAGTACAAATATCAGTGTTACTGGAGTTGTCATTTTTAGGCTCAGTACAGAAAAAAATGTAAATGTGTACAAAAATGGGAATCATGGAAAGACTTCTAATATTAGAGATTAACAGTGTCACCATTGTCTTGTTCTGAAACCTGTTAGGTACTGGGAGGCTGAGCAGCCTGATAACGGTGGTGGTGATCCAAAGTGGGGTGAAGAAGACTGTGCACATATTAGAACTGGCAAGGATACAGAAGAAAACTGGAACGACCGCTCATGTGATGCTACTCTGAGGTGGATCTGTGAGAAACTGGCTTAGCACTGAGCTATATGTTTACATGCTTTTGAAAGGCATAGTGCCAGTTCCATCTCATCAAGAATATTTATTAAAAAGGTTTATTAAAAAGGTTTATTTGAAATGTTCAGAGTACCTGAAACCAGTTATGCCATGGTTACTAGACACTGTCTGTATTTATGTAGATTTAAATGGAAGAAGAGCTGTACAGTAACTCCAGAGGTAGAGGTAGAGAGTCACTGTAATTTCAAGAAATAAAATCTTTACTCCTAGTAGAAAAGCCATAGTTCATGAAAAGCTATGACTATTTAAGAGTTAGTTAAAAAGGAAAGAAAAAAAAGGTTAAATTCCAAACATAAAAACAGATAGACTGTATATAAAAGATAGTTGCACAATGCAGGTTAAAAAGGAAGCCAGGGTGGAAATGTCATATACCTGTCTTTTTTTCTACTGACCAGCAGAGGGCAACCTTGTAGCTGTCTAGAACTCGACTTCTCGCTTGATTTAAAACCTCAGTATATATTTTTCTAATGACTTTATGGTCTCATTCAGTAGTATTATGACTTTATCATGTTTAGTTTGGAAGTGCCATTTAAAAAATACCATGCCATATAAATAAAAACGTGCTTGTGGATGAAACTCTATCAAATGATATACAAGTTAATATTCTATCAATACCATACTAAACCTGTACCCGTGAAGCACACATAAACACATACTGTGTTGTTATCCACAAATCTCTGAGGAAAGTTTCCAGCACATTTTTAAATCTATACAACAAAGAAGTAAGGCAGTTCTGGATGGAAAAAATTCTAATTCTAGTTTTGATGCCTTCAGTGAGAATCTACAATGTAAAATAAAGCCAAAAAAACATTAAATGAGTGGGTGTGTCCAAAATTTTGATTGGTAGTGGTAGTGTAAGAATCTTCCTCATCTGAGGTGCAGGAGCATTGCAGCAGCCAATCCCTAGGGATCCCCTAAGGATCAATAAAGTATTCTGATTCTGATTGTGATTATTTTGTGGCGACCCCATGCAATTACATCTCCATATTGTCACCCTACATTTGTAAGTGTCACATTCACGATGGTGGAATCTCCAGCAAAGTGCCCTCTGCAGTCCCAGTCTGCCAATACCAGGCTCTCCTTCTGCATGCAAGTTTCATCCAGAAAAGACGACAGCAGGAATACTCACTGACTGGAATGTCCTCAAGAGTAAAATTATGTTTAATTGGAACATGAACATTATTTCTTAATACACCTCCTTTATTATTGGACTACTTTTCATGGCTGAATTGTAGTTCCTTTTATCTAAAAACAAAAACAAAAAACCAATGTTAAGTACATTATACTCAAAAGAATCATATCAATCAATCAATCTTTATTTATAAAGCACTTTTCATACAGCAATGTAGCACAAAGTGCTTTACATGGTTAAAAGCAGCCCACCCCACCCCGCCCTCCAACTCACTCCCCACACTCTTATTAACATAAACAATCATGGATACATACACACAAATCTCCCCCCCCCCCCCCCCCCCCCCCAACACACACACACTTAAAAAGTAAAATTGGGCTGCACAGACATGAGCCAGTTGATGCACATTTTAATTCCAGTGAAAAATACTATGTATTCCATTTTTGTTTACATTTAAGTTTATTGCTTGAACTGTTCTTTCCTTGCCATGTGTTTTCTTAATGTTGAACAATATTTTCTGACACAAATAAATAGAAAACGATCATATGTATAATTTTCTTGTCATATTCTCTCAAAATTAGTGTAGTAAACTATTGCAAAGAAAGTAGAAAGAAAGTAAAATTATTTAGGAAATATATAGGAAAAACTTATCAAAAGGTTATAACACAGATTTTTGTTTGTAAAACGTCTTCTAAATTAACAGGTAAATAGATAACTGACTAAATAAAATGTCCACATGAAATGTACATATGAGATACAGACTTTTATAGATGTAAAGGTTCTAACAAATGACAGTTTAAAATATTGCTACAGTGTCTCCAGCTGTTTATTGTTCCTCATCTTCCATCAAGTAGAAACCAGGGATGGAAATTTTCTCCCAGGCTTCAGAAGCAGCAGTGTTTGCATCGTCATTATCATCATTGTTTCCTGACAGCTTAATAGCTTCAAGGTAGGGCTTACAGATGTTTTCTGCTTTTTTTGTTGCCATTTTTTTTAGTTTGTCGTTTAGGTGAATACTGACTTCCTCTGCTAGAAGGTCTTCAAATACTACACTGTAGTAAGGCTGACAGCGTGGCCTTGTTTTAAAACAGCTGCAAGACAGTCTTTTAATTTCACAGGTCGTCCAGACAAATAAAAAACCACAGATGAGAAAAAGACCATAATCCTGGAAAAGAAAAAAAAGATACAGTTTGAAAACAATTCACATACTTGTTTTAAATGTAGGTTTGTTCTTTTAGTCAAGTTCAAGTTTATTTCAACTCTTTTTGCTTTTCTTAACATTCAGCTTCCAATAACCTGGCAGTACATAAAGGTCTTTTGAGCATGGACAGTTGTTAAAGTGATGTTTTCTTTCTCTATTGTCAGTCAGACACACAGCTTTTGAATTTTGCGCAAGCATCCACTTGATGCTCTGAGCGCACTAAGTAAAACATTGTGATACTTTCCTTACATGGAGGTAGAACTAAAATGCTTTTAAATGTAACAAAATTTCATTGTCTTACATTTTTTAACATGTGAATTTTAGTTTAAAAATGATGTTAGTCAAATTGATGTTGCATGATTGTTGTGTGTTGTTACTTACAAGTGATTGAGTCATATAGTCTCCTATAATCCGTTGCTCCTCATAGGTCAGATTTTGTTTGCATGGAATTCCAGTCTGGTTCTTGTTGAAGTTTGTCTTTAGGCAAACGAACCAGTCTCCATCAAAAAGAACAGCAGATATCCATACAGCCGCCAAACTGATCCACTTAATGAAAACCTTATAGACATAGCTGCCAACACACATAGCACATCTCGAGAGAGAGTGACACCAGTAAAAAATCTTTCTTTGGTGAAAAGGTTCAACAATGATGACAATAAAGGCGAGGATCAAAGGAGGCAGAGCCATGTACAGTACACCATTTGGATGCAGGCCCGGTTCACACGAGCATAAAAAATGCATGTTAAAAATGTACTGAAGGATGTAGAAGATGACTATGAGCACCAAAACACCCACAGAATTTCTGATTACTTGAAGAAGTTTGTAAGTAAACTCCGGAAATGCCATCCTGGATGAAATTAGTATCGGATGTCTTAAGTTAGTAAGTTAGATTTTTGAAATGTTCCTCCTCCAATGGCTGAGTGAAAATGAAAAATAATTCTGAAGCATAAAGCATATAGTACCATTATATTGCCTTTAAATACATTATGTGCCCATGGTTTACCACAATGAGGCTGTTTTAAGTACTTTCAGAATGATGCAAATCTTGGTTTTCACTTCTCAAATACATTTTTAGGGTTTTCCAGACAGATTCTATTCACTAATGAACAACATCACGGAGGGAAATTTCAGGAAATACACAGTAAAGTTATTCAAACAACATAGTGATATGGTTAATAAGATATCAGGTTAAAGTTGGTTAACTGTGACCAGTAATAAAAATGACCTAACTTAAGGAATGTGTTGTGTCTACACCAACAACTTGTCTCATAACAGCAATTGTAAATTGTATCATAAGGCACTTTGTTACTGGCAGCTTGTTGTAAAAACACATTTATTCACATGTTTTTAGTTTAATCTATAAAACAAGCAGTTTAACTGGCATAAAACAGTATTTTTGCAATATGATGAAAACTTATAACTAAGAAATGGTAGGTATTAAAAAAAAACTATCTACAGCAGCTGGACAGTATCTGAAAGTCATGTTCTAGAGAAATAGAAAAATAATCAGCAAATACCTGACACAGGATGTGAGAGATACACCTTGCACTTTGCCAAGGTAAGAAGGAAAAACTCCCTTTTTAAAGCCACGGCCAGTTGGGAGGGAAGAGAAAAGCAGAGAAAGACAGGACAAAGGATACACATGGGAGAGAACCACAGTTTAAATTTAGTTTTTAGAGGTATAAACCAAAAAGAGAGGTGTGAAGAAGAAGCCCTCAGAGCCTTTAGGCAACCTTGGCCTATAGCAGTGAAACTAAGGGAGGATTTAGGGTCACTTGATCAAGCGCTAACTATATGCTTTATCAAAAAGGAAAGTTTTGAGCCTAATCTAAAATGTAGAGAGTGTCTGTCTCCTGAATTCAACCTGAATCTTTTTCCGCAGGAAAGGAGCCTGGAAGCTGAAGGTTGTGCCTCCCATTCTACTTTTAAAAACTCTAGAAACCACAAGTAAGCTCACAGTCTGAGAGCAAAATGCTTGGAATAATACAGTACTATTTAAGAAATCGAGTGTCCTGGTTATTCAAGACCTTGCATGTAAGGATGTGGATTTTAAATTCAACTCTGGAATTAAGCAGGAGCCAGTGAAGAGAAGGGAGAATTATGCTCTCTCTTTCAAGTCCCTGTCAGTACTTTCACTGCAGCGTTCTTGACTAACTGAATGCTTTTCAAAGAACTTTTAGACAATGATGAATCACAGTCGTCCAGCCTAATAAATGCACCAAGTAACACCATGCATGACAATACAATAACATCTAGAAAGCACCTGGTAGGAAAAGACTTCATTTTTCAGCATGACTGTGATACCAAACACACTGTCAATACAGTAAAAGCATAGCTAGATAGAAAAATTCCCAATGGAGCACTATCAGTCATTGATTGGCCTGCCAAGTGCCTCCAATAAAGAGCTTTGACTATCTTTCCAGAATCATGGAGCACTAGTCCTGAAGACATCTGAAAATTACAAGAATGCTTGCATAAGTTGAGGCTGTGTTGAAGAACAAAGGTGGACATACTAACTGTTAGCTTTCAAGCTTGTTAGAACTGAGGTAAGGGCAAAAAAAGATTTGCTTTAAGGGTTTGTGGCTTGTGTGCTATAATTTCATGTATGTTTGTGTAATTTGATCATTTTGAGCATTCATTTTTATAGCAAAATAACATTTTACATAATGCGCACCTTTCTAACGCTAATCGTTAACAAGGATTGTCAAGAAAGTAGGATTTTGGTTGCAGTTATCTACTACAAAATGCTTGCACCAAGAATATATGTGTTTGTTGTTTGCTACAAAGCAAAAACTAAGCCTTTCATTTTGTTTTATGGCTTAACAGTTTAAAAACTCTAGATTTCACAGTTGCATGCTCACATCTCTTGCAAAACTAAAATAAAAACTGAAAAAGAAAATGTTTCTTGTTTCATAAGATCATATGATGTGACATACATGTGCGTAAGTTTCAGTTTGATGTACACATTTGAGGTTGGCAGAATTTCTCAGTGGTCAAGAGGACTCTGTAATGTCTTCACTTGTCACACAAGTGTTGCACGCCACATTTCTTTCGTTACTGTAGTTCAGTCCAAGCAGATATTAGTATGAATGAGGCTAATCGTCTGTTTTGAAATGCCAAAAATATCACCAGAGATTCTCATCATCTATTTTTTCTGTTGTTATTTTAGTGAACAATGTTTGGTCCTTTTCATAAATAAACAAGTGTTACGTATTTTCTCTTTTTCCTCGACAGATCAAATTTTATCCACCTTGAGTAAATTGCCAAGCCCAGGGTGCTACTCTTTTTCCTTGTATGCATATTATGCTTTTACCGTGATAAAACCAGCAGCAGTCGGTACTGCATGCTGTAAATATATACATGAAAAACATATTCTATGTCATAACTACTGTGAAAATGTTTTTCTGGATGTAATCCCTTCACTTTGTAAAAGCTTAACTAACATCACAAAAATAATCTCTTTCTCTTGTAAATCAGTCACATGAACTTTTATTTTGATAAGATAAACGAGCTAGATGATGACCTGTCAACCAAAATGAAGAACACACCTTAAAAGTAATATTTACTTATGGTGTTGTATTGTATTTTCTAAGTGCTCTGAGAGAGGCTGAGCAGACAGTTCTGTGCAGGCTGCTGACAGACAGCAGCAGAAATATATTACTTGGATAAAAAAGTGGATAAAGAATAAATAATTGCCTTTTTTCTTGGTCTCAAGAGATTTCATCAGGAGCCATGGCCACGCTCGGACAAATCATCTTCTACAGGTGCGACCATGAGGAATATTTAGTGTTGTCATTCAACTTTGAAAATATTTAGGTGTCTCCAGTGGTAACCGAGTATGTTTGCTTTTACTGCATCAGTAGAGAAAGAAAACATCTCACTTTTGATGTTATTTGACAGCTGTAGTTGCTGATTACTTCTAAAGTTTCAGATTATAATACAACAACATGTTATTAAAGATTAAACTTATGCTTCACAACTAGTTTAAATATGTGATCCCTAACAAAATAAAAGTTGTTGACAGTCTGTCAAAGAGAAATTTCTCCTTTAAATTTCTGTCAGGACAAAATATTAACATTTTTGAACCACAAAGAAAACACTTACAGAAGAATTGAAAACAATCTCCAGCTTTCTTATTGCAATGGGGTTTTTTGTCCTGATCATCACGAGACCCAAAAGACACAACGCATGGAGCCCAAACCCTACAGTTCCAGGAAGAATAATAGAAGCTATTTGAAGAACTGCTATGAAACTAATCTTTAAAAACTAATACTATGTGTTTTGTTACAATTGCACTTGTGTTTTTCTTTTTGTACAGCATGCTCGTCATCATCGTCATACTTAGTTTCTTCATCATCCTCTTCTTCTCTCTGGCCTTCTCAAGTAAGACCCACAGATCTGTTTGGATCCTCTTGTCATTAGTGATGGCTCGGTGAGGCCTGGGGTGATACATGGGTGTGCTCACCACGTGCTGTGTTTGTCTAAACTAAAATACAGTTAATCCATGTGGACGGCAACACGGCACAGCACAGCATCGAGTGTTTAACTGTGAATATTCATTTGTATCTGCACGTGTGATGATCTCTAAATATTTGTGAGGCTGACTTTCCACTTGACAGAAATAATGTTGATAGCCAAGTAACACATATACTCTATATTCATGTTTCATTTCCTTGAGAAAATGTTTATGTGTGTTTAGGTATGCTCGACTGGTGCTGGTTTAACATGGTATTAAGGGAATATTGACTTTAAATATCATTTGATAGTTTCATTCATAACCATGGTGCGCCTGAGTTTTTACTGTGGAATCCTGTCCTATATGAACCTGTGAAATTGGTATTTTGGCCATCATCTTGTTGATGTCTTGAAAGTGGGCGTGACTATATTTTAGAAGAATGTGTGAAGCTGATATCTAGCTAGCATTCAAGCTAGATTAATTGGCATGTTAGTTTTATTAAGTTACAAATTTATTAAATATGTGCAATGTTATTACCTGAAAAAAGGACTTCTTTTTTTAATTTAACTGAATGCCAAAAAAGATCTGATTGTGAACCAAAGGACACGCCATGCTCATACAGTAGTGAGTCATCAGTCACAGAGTAAAAAGCATACCGCACTTTGAGTGGGTTATTTTTATAAATGGCACGATAATTTCCAAGCTAAACATGATAAAGTCATAATACTACTGACTGAGACCATAAAGGCATTAGGAAAATATTTACTGAGGTTATAAATCAAGTGAGAAGTAGATTTCTTTTCCTGACAGCTACAATGGTTGCCCTCTGCTGGTCAGTAGAAAGAAGACAGGTATAGGACATTTCCACCCTGGCTTTGTTTTTCAGACCTGTATGCTAGAAGCATCTTTTATATACAGTCTATCTATCTGTGTCTTTAGAATTTAATCACTTTTACTAACTCAGACCCCTAAATAGTCATAGCTTTGCTTGAACTATCTCTTGAAATCACAGTCTCTATCTCTCTCTCTCAGGATATGTGAATGTGAAAAATGTGAACTTGTCCTTAAAATCTTCCTGCTAAAAGTTTTATAACTGCCAAAAGCAAACAACACTTTCACTAAATATCATTTAAATCGGTTATTAAGTTGTCAACAAATTGGAACTGATTCAAATGTGCTAGTCTATAATATGTGTATAAAATGTCCACATCCCACAGAGCCCCAGTCCAATGTGATAAGCAGCAGTACAAAGCCTGTCGCCAACCTTGGTGAGGATCAGCTGCTCAGCTGCTATCTTGACACACAAACTTCCCAAGACAAAGTGACAGTGACCTGGAAGAAGACGGACCTGAACGGCCTGGTTTACTTTTATCAGAATGGAGCTCCGGATCTGACGAATCAGGCGTCACAGTTCAGTGGGAGAACTCAGCTCTTCCCTCAGGCTGTAGTCACAGGCAATGCCTCTCTGCTGCTGAGGAATGTGAGACGCAGTGATGAGGGGAAGTACACATGCAGCATCAGCTCCTCTAAAGGTGGAGGAGAGGTCAGCATTCAACTCAGAACAGCAGGTAGGATGACTCACTCTTCAAGATTAATTGTGTGTTTATCTAAACATTCTTTATTGGCATTCATTAGCAGCATGGTTTGCAACACATTGGAATAAGATGGTATAAGGGTATTTCTAGTTTTTGTAATGCTGGGAATTTTAACCAACGTGCTGTTCTGAGTAATGTGAGTACTGAGTGAAGCTTCACTCTTGATTGCAATATTAATTCAGGATTTTTTTCTTCCCTCTTTTATTACATCAGCTTTTTCAGCGCCCACTTTCACCTTCTCAAATGGCACCCTGTCTGCTGAGGCAGTCAGTTGGTTCCCTAAGCCAAGCGTTTCATGGTTAAACCAAACTGAGAACATCCTGAATGGAAGCTCCACTTTCACAGAAAACTCTGAGGGGATATTCAGCATCTTCAGCACACTGCTGTCGGTCCAAGTCAGTGACACCTACAGCTTCAGGATTGAAAACAACTTGGTGATGTCTCTTTCTGAGGCAACTATATCAGGTAGTCTATATACTTTTACATTGACCTGATACCAAACACATTTGTACTAAAGGACTAAAATTCATCCTTTGGCCTATCTTTTATTTATGGAGGTGTAACACTAAGTCAGAGGAATATTTCTTCAATTTAAATCAAATCTACCAGAAAATAAAAGCAAATATATGTATTAATAAATATATAGCTAGGCAAATAACATTATAGGTTTAAAAAAAACTAATTATTTTTCATATTTTTCAGGCTCAGATGTTTCATGGAGGACTTATTTCACCTTCAGTGCTGCTTCATTCCGTCCAGTTGGATCACTTTATCTCATTATTATGACCAGTTTCCTCTGCATCTATTATGTGACCTTTTGACACACTAATGTACACAAAAAAACACAACAGATATAGACAGATACTTCCCCTGGCTGCATATGTGTGTGCGTGTGCTGCATTTAAGGTCAGGATATGTCCAAAGTAAAGACTGATATTCACAAAAGTGGTCCTCTTTGAAGATTGTGTAGCTTTACTTTAATGTAATTTATTACTGCGTGTGTTACAGTTGTGTAGTGCCATTTAACTCTGTGCTGGATGTTTTTAATAGTTTATCTATTAACTTTTAATATTATTTTTTACATCCTCTAATGCATTTACAGTGTGTGAACTGAGAGTTCCATTTAAATTATGTCAGTAAAATTCAGCTATCTTGACTTTGAAATTTTACTTTAATGCAGACATGTAACATAATGAAATACAGAAATATAGAAACAAAACAAGAAAAACATTGAAACATTTACATTTTAGCACATTTTCTGTGACAGTTTTAATGTCTAATTCTAGAAGCACTCACTTTATTTCTTTAGAAAGCTCTACCTCTAGTTGCCTTACACCTTTCATTTAAATCTAAAAACTACAGACAGTGTCCAGTAACCGTGGCAGAACTGTTCAGGTAATCTGAACCTTTCAAATAAACCTTAAACACCTCAGTCTACAGAAATCTGTAGATTCCTCTTGGATTTTGTGCGGATGATGTTTGCAGCCGTTTATTCATACTCGATTTATACTGTTGTTCTATTTCCATCATCTGATGTTTTTATAAATGCTTATTGCTCTAATTCCTCTCAACAAATATATTTTCACCCAATGAGACTCTGATTAATGACGGAATTTTAAAAAATTAAATAATTAAAGTTTTATTTTTGAAAAATACTTTTTGTGATGTCAAGGGTGACAGTGTTGCTTTAAAATGTTTGTTTTTTTTTTACTTAAAACCTTTGAAAGTAAATCCTGGGGAATTGATGATTGTGTCCTCCTGTCTGTAGTGACACTAACTTTGCCTGATTAGAAGTCTGCATTTGGGTCCTTTCCACATCCACAGCACAAAAGCTTTATCCCTGGTGGTAGGTGTCAGTTTAATTTCTCTGGTCTGCAGAGGTCCTCCATCAAATGTGTTTTCTGCATCAATTTATGATGAAAAACCTGTTACATAAAGGAAAACACAAAGCTAAAAAATCAGCCAATAGTTCAACATAATGCAGTGAGTCACATCCCGTATTGTTTTTCAAGTATTTGGTATTGTCAGCTTTTTTCTTTTAGTATTATCTTATTATTATAGTATCATCTATGTATCTGCCTGGTGTCCGGCTGGTTTTGTGCCTTTTGTTACCTGCTTAAATGTGCATATGTCACCTATTTCCATTATTTTAGTTGAGTTATCTGCTCCTGGATTTTATTTCGACTTTACTGTGTTTCAGCAAGATCTCATGTGCAAAACTTTTTCACACATCCACGTTTCACACCGATTTTTAGGAATCGCGTACATCTCCACTAGATTATTGAGGCTGACTGAAAAGGAGAAGTGTGAGCAACACTTCCTTAAGATTAGTTTGTCATCTAGAAACAGCACTTCGAAACTGGAACAAACTTGGCTCACACATTGTTCACAATCTCTCCTCCCTTTTCCTCCTTTGCCTTAAATGTGGCTTCTTCTTCTTCTTTTCTAAGTAATTATGCTTCTTTAATGTTTTTCTTCGGGTGAACTGAATCAGTTGTTAGAAATCCTGGTGCCGTGCTGTAAACACAGCCAGCTATTTTTGGTGTTGATGCCATTGTCCCAAAAGGTGATTTCGTATGTTCCACAGATTATAGGACGACGGGTCATTTACAACAGTTTAAAGCAGCGGTCCCCAACCTTTTTTGCGCCACGGACCGGTCTAATGTCCGACAGTATTTTCACGGACCGGTCATTAAGGTGTCGCGGATAAAAACAACAAAAAATGATACAACCAAGACAAAAACTGTGATATTTTGTAAATAATAAACGCGAATTCACTGTGTAATTGTGTAACTATTTTAGCAGCGTCCTCCTGAAATGCGACAACAACATTCACACCGAACGCGATAGAGGCAGGCAGAGCGTCAGGCTTACACGTAAAGTCAATGGAAAGGCGCGCTGACCCGCGATTGCGGCTCCCGCGAAAATTCGGAAGCAGATTTGCGTCGCGAAAACGCCAAAACGCCTGAAACGCGCGTGAGTGTAGCGCGTTTCAGGCGTTTGACTCGCGAAAAAAACCACGCGCGTGAGTTTATGTGTTGCATTTTGTGCATACACGCGTTTCGCGTCCCCCCGCTCGAGTTGGAAAAATCTGAACTCCAGCGTCAAATCGCGCCGCGACAACCAATCAGGAGCCTGGTGACGTGGCTGTTACCTAGTTCAAAGGGGCAGATCCAGCCAAAGCCCTTTATTCTTCAATAGAAGGAAGGCTAATCAATGCCGTAGCAAACAACCCGTAGCTGTACGACACCAGCTGCTTTCTGGACCGAGACAGGAATATAAAGGACCGAGCTTGTAGGAAGATATGTAAAGAGATCGGGCAACCTGGTAAGTTCATTCATTTTTCTTAAGTTTTCTCTAAAGTTTTCACTGACCCGGGGAAGCCGCACAAAAGCTAGCAAGCCACCGCTATTTTCCCACTGACGTACAAATACCGTTCTGCTTTTAGGCATGTTGTCATTTAAGAATATATTTTATTGTTTATTAATAAACAGCACACAGTGGTCCCGCTGTTCATCCGTCACTGCCTCTTTTTTTTCTTTTCATTTTCTTTTTTTTGCACCGGACAGCATTGCATTCTGCAGCCTGATTGACAAATCTGCTCCGCGTCGTGTCTCCTGCGCTTGCCAAATTTATCATGTTTGGTTTTGATAACCATCGCGTCCAATAGAAAAAACAGCACAAAAACACCCATAACTATGAGCCTCATTCGGAAATACACACCTGCACCGCGAGGGAAAAAGGCGCACGAAAGTGGCAGGCAGATGAAGACAAACGGCGGCATAATAATACTTTTACGTTTTGCAATCCACAAAGGTTTGCACTTTGAGAATCAATTGTGAGAACTGTGAGTAATGTTCATGTGTGTGTGTGGAAAACAGTGTATAAAGTGCGTGGCCAGGGGCTAGTTATTCTGAGAACCCCTGCTGCAATAAATGAGGGACCACTGTCTACTCTACGATTATTATTTTCAACCTGTTAACATTTAATACTGTATTGATAGAACCAACTGATTCTGAAGCAGAGCATCCCCTGTTGCTTCTCCTGGCTGCCCAGTCCCTGAGCTCCTGCTGCTGCACCCACAGGTATGTACAGCAAGCACTGATACCTTTTTAGTCGGTGGGTTCCCTTGTGATCACCTTTACTAAATATCTACAACCAATCTGATTATATCCTGTTTTTGGTTTGTTTGTTTTTTTCAATGTTGAAATTAAAATCTGGTAGCAGCCTTCTCATTTCTTTGTGTTTTGTGCTGTTTTACAGGCCCACAGGGGAGGACGGCTCCAAGGCAGATGAGGGACGGGTCCCAGGACGGTCCATCGGTGGTGGAGCTGGCCATCCTGGTGTCCCTGAAGAGGCCACACCAGTCTCCAATGGAGCATTTCCTCCTCAGCCTTGTTCCTGCTCTGGAGAGCAGCTGGTCCTTTTTATTCCTGTCTCTCTGTAAATTCTTATATTTTATATATTTATGTTTAATGTTTTTCTGTTTGAGAATTCTAATATTATTTCAAATAAATTTTTATAATGACTAATGTCTCAGTTCTACTACACAGCAAATGTTGGCACACAACTTGACACATGTAGAATTTATTTCATATTATACTAATGACAAAATATACTGATACAGTGGGATGCAAAAGTTTGGGCAACCTTGTTAATAGACATTATTTTCCTGTATAAATCGTTGGTTGTTACAATAAAAAATGTCAGTTAAATATATCATATAGGAGACACACACAGTGATATTTGAGAAGTGAAAAGAAGTTTACTGGATTTACAGAAAGTGTGCAATAATTGTTTAAACAAAATCAAGCAGGTGCATCAATTTGGGCACCACAAAAAAGAAATGAAATAAATATTTAGTGTATATCAATGTGTGTGTCTCCTATATGATATATGGGGTGCTTTTGTCTGGACGTGCTTCTCATCCAGAGCTGCACAGCACAGAGGGAAGTTCCAGCGCTCCTGGAATCCCTCTGTGATGGACCGCCAGTCTCCAGGTGAAGGCACAGCCATGAAGTCGTCCACTAGACAGTCCCAGGTGGCCGTCGCTGCCTGGGGGGTGATCTGGCTCACCGTGGACACACCGACTCTGTAACTGAACGCTTGGTGCTGAAGGAGTCCGCGGTGACAAGGAACCTGGACAAAATTGTTCAAAATCAGTATTATGTGTACTGCAGTTACAAAATACATTATTCAAATTCCAAAATACTTTTGTGATGTCAGATTTAAATCACAAAACTTAAATCTTACATAAAACATTTTGTAATTATAAGGATAATTACAAAATGTATATTAGATCATATCTAAAACAGTTGTGTTTTGTTTTAACTTTAACATATCATAATTTGATTGGTAGCAACTTTTACCCCTACAGTGAGCCAATCACTCATAATTCCTAAACATGTCAATCAGGTAGGAATGAAGTGAGACATTAATAGAAATAAAGAGTTGTATGTTGACATGTAGCCCTTTCCTTGCTTAAATCATTAATATTTTTGAAAAATTAATCTGTGATAAGACAGCTTATCAAGATAGAACCATGTAACTAAAGATGAACCAAACTGTTCAGTTTTATCTAACTCTGTTTTAATAAAAGGCTGGTGACGCCTGTTATAGTCTGACAGCTGCAGGGATTATATACAAATACTAAACTATACCAGAATCAAACCAGGTCTAAATAAAAAGGAGTGAGTATCACTACAAAGGTTAACTCAGTGGTCCTAATGCTACAGTTTGATATCAGCAAACACCGAGCGCATACATTGATGTGACACCACAGCCATGCTATCATGCAAACACTGATAACAGCATAAATCGAATTAAATCGGGACTTGATGAGACCTTCTGAGTATCACTAGAAATATTATAAACAGTCGTCTCTGTACCACAGTTTGCTTTCAGTAAACACCGACAGCATTCACTGTTAGCATAGCACATCCATGTTAGCAGTGTGTAACTGGATGGTTTAGCATATTAGCACAGGTATCAATAAAACACTTTTACTAACCTCAGGCAGACGGACAGGCGCTCTGCAGGTGGGATTGAGCGCCTGTAATTGGTGTCTAGGCGGGCGATGCTGGGACCAACGAGGGAAAGCAGGTCCTCAAACTGGCCGACGGTGATAGCGCTGGAATCGGCCGTCATCCAGGCGCAGCTCCTGGAGCAAATGGTGAAACTCACCAAACTGCTCACACCTCTGGAGGACCTGATGGACCCAGGTACGGCGAGGATGTCCTTTACGCCGCTGCTCTGCTCTCCACAGTAAATAGAGAAGGGAGACTCTCTCTTCAAGCGCTAGCTCGACACCTGCCATCTTGCAAAGATACCTGTCTGGCAAAACTTCCTCCCACATCCCTCCCACATTTCCGGTTCACGCGCGTTAAAATATCATATTTTGGGGCGCGATGGATTTCTCTTGGACACGCGTAGAGGTGCGAATGTGCACGCGTCAAGTTAGGGGCGTTTGGGGCTTTTTTCTCGCGCCCATCGCGTTCGGCGTGAACACACCGTAACGTCCTCCTCTCTCCCCCTTAATGCTCTCTGGTCGCTATGGTAACGTAAATATTTCTTTTCAAAATAAGACACAACTACAACACGGGAAAAGACCCAGGCAAACCGAGTTAACGATAAAAACCCTGAAAAACGTAAATTTCACACCCGAGCATCAACTCTCGCGGCCCGGTACCAAACGACTCGCGGACCGGTACCGGTCCGTGGCCCGGGGGACCGCTGGTTTAAATGCAGGCAGTGAGTGGATATATCTTCCACCGTCCTGCCGGTAGATGGGGGCAGTCAAAGTCCCACACTGTGCTGAAGACTTCGGTAAAGTTTTGGACCACCCCGGATAGCCCGGGAGAGGTTTCCTATTGGTCTGCCAATGAGAGAGGTGTCAAATGTCCCATGGAGCAGTAAACTTCTCATGATCAAAAGTGGAGCTTTCGAATGGCCTTTTAATTAATGAATGGGGTGGATTGCCGCAGTGCAGAAAACGTGTGATTTATTATGCAGAAAGGGGATTATACAGAAGTTTCCTTCAGCTCTGACAACTTTTTCGAACTCGCTGGGGTTTTTCCCCCTTTATTCTTGCTCCAGAAATCACCCAAACTGAACAATGTCGCAGTCTGAGCAGAAAGAAACGTCGGAGCAGGGAGCACAGAGCTCTGGACGCGAGCAGAGCGACGTGTTGGTGAATCCCAGAGCGGTGTGTAAGGTGTGTAAGCGCCTGTACCGGGACCCTAAAATCCTGCCGTGTCTGCACACGTTCTGCTCTGACTGCATCGCTCAGCTGGAGCCGTTTTCGGTGTCTTCACGTATACAACAGGATGTTCCGGAGGGCGGTAAGCGGGACAAACCACTGGAGGCAGACCGACCCGCCGTCACTATCACGGTGCTCTGCCCTGACTGTGACTCAGAGGTAGACCTCCCTCCGTCCGGGCACGTCGGGCTGAGTACCGACCACTTAGCGCTGGACGAAGTATTCGTGGAGACCCTGGAAACGGACGGCCCACTGGGATGCGACCTGTGCGGAGAAGGAGGTGCTGGGAGCCGCTGCGAGGTGTGCTCCGTCAACCTGTGCGAGTTCTGCTGCCAAGCGCATAGGTACAGTTAGCTCCGAGGCTAGTTTTTAATTCTGTTTTGCTATTATGCCTTAGCTCAGTTTTCTTTATCCCTTCGTACATCCCACATGCTGTTTTTTGTTTATTTGTTTTTTGCTGTCTAATGTATTAAATTAGGTTTTTACCGTGTTTAAAATTTTTAATCTATTACTTCTACTGCTTGATAAAATGTTTGGTTTTCGTTTGAGTCTGTTCCACAGACTGTAAATGGAAGATGGCTATTGCAAAAACGTCATCCATTCCTTTTTGAGATTTCCAAGTGTCAGGCTGTGCATCTTAGGCTACTGTGGCCCTGAGAGGTCAAAAAGCACACTCTGCTGTTTGGTGACAAAAATTTGCAAATTATGCAGCATGTTTTATTCATTAAGACCTGGATCCTTTCTCAATTCTCAAGTACGCGAGTCCGGACTTGCCAAGAACACGATCATGGACACACGATTTGTACAACTGGAACACCAGCGTACTTGATGATGTCTCAGGTCAGGAGTTTTTGCTGCCGTCCCCTCTTAATTTAACTGTGATTAATATGTTATGAAGCTTAACTTAAATCTCAGCCAAACCGATCTACCCAGGAACAAATAAAACACTGAAATAAACCAAACATTAACAATTAGAAATGATCTAAGTGACTTATATGTTTAACCTCAGTAGCGAAATCACTTTTAATAAAAATTGTGTACATGTATGCCTTAATAAAAACAAACAGGTGAGATGTTAGAAGGCTTTTATTTTTATTTTAGTGGACACTCAAAAATTACAATAGACAGCTGCTGGGGTTTGGAAGAGAACTGAACAAATATTTAAAATATAATCTGATCATTTTGAAGCAGCCTTCAGAATCTCCACGTATTAACATGCTGTTCTTCCCGGTGAAAATGTTTCCTCCTGAATTGAAATATATCTCTGTAAACGATGTGCCAGGAGTCCACTGTTCTCACCAGCTCTTGTGATCCTCAACCTCCCGGTCTGCTATGGAGCTGGTTGGTAACAGACGTCTCCGAAATCGGATCACGTTTGGAAATATTTGATAGCTTGATAAATCGAGCAGATCTTTGAAGTTTACACAGCTTCATTCTCGCTTGAAAATAACTTAAAAGTTTATTTTGTGACCCAGAAAGAGTAATATTTAAAAGTTTTTAGCTGCGCTCCTCTGCCATTGCTGCATTTGGGTTTTGGACTAAATGCATTCTGGGATATTTAGCTGTACCCAGTACACACAAGTCACCACCGATGCATGCTCGATAAAACAGGCAGAGCGAGAACACATCCGGAAATTTTTTGCGTTTTCGGCTTGATGCGTACTTTGAATTGGAACAGTACTTGGTCTCCGACTGATGACGTATCACGAGTTAACAAGAACGCAAGTACGCATATCGAGACAGGCCCCTGGAGTTACTGGCTGAGACCATAAACTTTGTATATATTAGGAACTGATGGTGGTTTTCTCAGATACTTTTATTCAACTGGATATTTTGTTTATTTGTTTGTTTGTCTTTTGTGTTTGTCCTAACAGTGGCAAAACACTAATGGTTAGGCGTGACTTATTAAAGGCTGTTTTGTGCTACTCTCTGCACCGCAGTCAGTTACAGTGGAAATTTGAGGGGTTTTTTTAAATATATATTCTGCTTTGAAGAGACTGAGGTTTAAATTGTATTTTACTCTGTTCTTCTTCATCACTAACTGATCTTGTTTACGTATGTCTTCAAGATGGATTCTGAGCCGTTCTGTGCACTAACACACTAACACTGTCTGCACAGACAGTAGCAGACATCCTGGGAAATCCAGATCTGTGTTCTGACTTAAAGATGTGCTCATATGTCTGTGTGTCCTCAGACGGCAGAAGCGAACAGCATCTCACTCCATTCAGGCTTTGGAGGAGCTGAAGGCTTGTGGTCGTCTGGTCCGGCCTGTCCTCTGCACCCTGCACCCGGGACAGGAGCTGCGGCTTTTCTGTCAGCCCTGCGACCTGCCCATCTGCCTGGAGTGTGCCGCCACGCTGCACCGCGACCACCGCTGCTGCCCCACACGTGATGTTATCGATCGCCATGGGGACCGTATCAGAGAGCTGGTTAACGTGCACCTTCGACCCCGACTCGAGCGACTGGAGGAGTCACTGCAGAAGGTGAAGACTGCCATTTTACTGGGAAGATATACAGACTTTTGAGCCAGTGTCCCAATACCTTCTGTCGTTGCCACCGCTTCATGTTTACAACAAGTGGCATGAAATTTGGGTAGCTCACAGTTAAACAAAGGGCACCGCCGCTGTCACCTCAGAGGAGAAAAAAAGCCACATACTCGTTCTGAAAACCTGTTCTAGCACAGTTTGTTAAGCTTATTATTTTAAATACCCAGTATCTGCTTTTAGAACTATAATATACATTTCCACTGGCACAGGTGGAAGCATCTCAGGAGACTTTGCAGGCACGAGTTGAGGCCACAGCCAGTGAGGTGAGGGCATTCGCACGAGGTTACGCCAGCGCAGTGGAAGCCCACTGTCTGTCTCTGCTGCGGCGTCTGGAGGAGCTCCGAGTCCAACGGAGGTATGAAAACATGCATACTGACCAGCTTAAACTTAGCGGGGATTTGACGATTCTCTAGATCCTGGGTTTCCCACATTACATTAGATCAGTGGTTCCCGAACTTTTTTTGCTAGGCCCCCCTTTGTTTTACAAAAATGCCCCCCCGCACGCACAAACACAAACACATCCTCCAACCACACACACATATTTTGCTCCATTGCGGTTTATTTCACACCTCAAACATTTAGTAAACAATTAAGCAAATACAAGTAAACTGCAATAAATTACAGGTAGTAATAAAATAAACTACTAACTCTTTTACGCTGCGTCCGCACCTACACGGGTATTTTTGAAAACGCAGCTGTGTCGTCCACACGTAAACGGTGTTTACAACTGAAAACTGAGATTTTTAAAACTCCTTTTTTGCGTTTCCGTGTGGACGAGGAATACAGAGTTCGTCACGCAGCGTCAAAGGGATGTGCCTTTTTTCACGTCACGCTGTGCGCCACGTTATTGTTTACATGAGAGGAATTGCAGAAACAAAATACTGTTAATCTGACTATCTGCAGGTTTTACACGCTTACATACACACGCAGTTACTGTCCCTCCGTTTACAAAGGCAGAGGCGTCACGGTGTGATTATTTTACATGTAGTTGTTTTTTCCTGTGTAATAATATTCAACATTGCTATCAATACATTTTTCAAAAAATGCCTCTCTGTGCAAAATGGGTTTAAAACCATAAACGGCTGTGAGATCCTGTTTGTCTGTGATTTGAACCGGGGGAACAAATCGTGACAGGATCAGCCTGATATTATTTGTATCCTGCTGTAACTTTACTGTATAAAGAGCTAACATCTCCAAAATGTCAGGAGTAGTTAGTCATTACAAGTGTTTGTGAACTAAAAATCAAGAATGTGGGATCCTGTTTGTCTGTGATTTGAAGAGCCCAGCGCTGCTCCCTATAAAGGAAAGACCAATTCTGCAGGGAGACCTACCTCGGCACTTGTGCAGGTGAAACCAAAGGGCAGACATGCTTCACCATATTTTCTAGTCTTTGGCTTAGAATGAAGTTGGTTTGGAAACATATTCAGCTATGCTTCATCTCCTGCTTTGCGTTTGTGTGGGCGCCCGTGATAGCAGTGTCCAAGCGTCCCCCCCAGGGGGCGGGCCCCACACTTTGGGAAGGTCCGCATTAGATTATGAATAAAACATGAAATTTTGGTGTTTTTCCAGTGGCATTCGCTACCTCATAGTTTTTAGAAAACACAGTTCTCATCAGAATACTGTGCTTTAACAACCGTAGCGCCACATGGCTAGTTGAGAAAGCAAAATGCATAGATGGCTAATTAGCATATCATTACCTTTCCCAAAGCTATTTCTCAAGAGGAGACAGGAGCTTATTGCCACAGCAGGACACAATGCTGTTCATGAATCAATTTCCTCGCACTGCCTAAAGATGAATGAACCACCCCAGGACTGAATAGTTTACCGAGTAGTTACTGATTATGATATAGAGTCGCCAAAGTTGTGGTTAAGATTAACAGGTTATTACAGTTTTGTTTTGTTCTTAGTATTACAACCTCATCAGTGTTTAGATTATAAAGTCAGACCCAGAAAATAAAACCCAGGAAATCTTCTGCTAAGTGTTCGTGGATCCATTTCGACACATTTTTGTGCCAGTATATATAAAAAGTCAATAAGCTGAGCGGCTGCAGTTTCACTGGCAGTGTGTTTGATATCGATGCTGTTGTCTTATTGTCTAATGTCCAAATGCTCTTTTTAGCTGATTCCAAGTGGATGTTGTCTTCACTGGACTTAAAAGTGTTTCTCATTTTGTGAAGCTGTTGACGTACTGTAACCCCAGCGCGTTTGAAATCTCCTGAAACAGAGCTAATTCTGTGTGTTTTGAACTGATAACCTTTTAATCACACAAAAATGAACCAGAATTAAACAAGCATAAGCAATCCATTTATTTCTTGAATATTGTAATACAGTAATTATTCACTGCCATGCCACAGAAACCACAGAGAGTCTACCAAGATTACTGTGAGGAAATGCTTTCAACTTTTGCTTGTCTAACTTCTCTGTTTACCAGGAACCACCTCCACTTACAGGGGGTGCAGCTTCAGCAGGCTCTGCTGGACATCCGAGGCAGTGTGGAGTTCGCAGAGCGGCTCCTGAGTTGTGGGTCTGACGCTGAGATCCTCAGTGCCAAAGGAGTGACCTTGAGAAGACTCACCAGCCTGGCAGAGAGGGGTTATGACCCCCACCCAGCAACCGTTGCCCCTGACGATGGCAGCAGTATATCCTTCATGCCCAGGGAACCCGCAGGGGAGGTGGAGGGCTACCCTGTGGTCGGGGTAATCAACTCTAAGACGGTGGATGTCAGCAGGTGCACCATTGAAGGAGAAGGTAAAAGACAGTTTCAACCATGTGTACAGAAGGTTAGGAATCCATACTTGCTTCAATAACACTCTTAAATAAATCACAGCAAACTATTTTCAGGGTCATGTGTACATATTGTATTTTTTTTTTTTTTTTTAGTGTTTTTACCGGCGATAAAACCAATTGTTAGTCTGTGCTATGGACAAGTTTGACACCTTTTCTCCTCCACAAATTTAAGCCGATATCACTTTAGCCCCTCCTATTTTTATAAATTCTGCACTGAGCTTTGAGGTCTCCGATATCACTGAAATGCAGCCAGATGTTGCTTATTTTACATTTGCACTCATTTCTTCACTTTTTTCGACACCCTGTGTACCTGGCCTGTACCACTACCACTTGCTGTGTTCAGAACATCTGCCCCGCTTCGTTATTTCACATAATGGTATGATCCTTGTCTGCCTGCATATTATTGGCCGCATTGTGTCCCCATCAAAATAAAGTCTGACCCCTGCCTGCATAGATTCTTAGTAGGGCTGAATATTCGGCTCCCACATACTGACGGGCCATTAATATACATATATACATATGAATTTATCTTGCAGGCTGGATATAATTGTATCATGGGCCAGATGTTTGACACCCCTGCCTTAAACCATATCAGCAACTTTCAAGACTCAAAGATGCAGCATACACAGAAGTGCCAGAAAAGTGCAGTTCCTCAAATTGCCACTTGAGGCTGGCTCCAAAAATCACTCACTTTCCATAGACCTCCATGTTAAATTCCCCATCTTTAGAGCAGAAGTAAACATGTTGACAGCGTGCCACAAAAACTTGTTTTGGTCTCTGTGGCAAATTTTTGTACTTCATGACAACCACGCATGTGAATTTTTATGCAAGTCACCCATTTTAATTGTGTTAAAGGTAAAATTTGTGCCTTACTGGACTGTTTTGAGTTATAGTTGGGTGACATTTCGTGTCATTCCGAATTCAGTTTTTTTTTTTAAAAAGACAGTAAATATGATTAAAGCATGTTTTAGGTGGACAGATCCCACATAATGTCTCAGTAAATTACAAACACCATGCTAACCAGACTACCTCCTGGGCTGCCCTCTTACCCAAATACATTCATGCCAAGTTTAAAGAAACAGACAAAATGTCAAACTGAAGGTTTTAAAACGTTAATCTACAAACAAGTCATCATAGTGACTGTGTCCGTCTTTTATATACAGTCTTTGCCTAAAATGACTCATTGCATCATCATTATGACCATTGTTTTATTATTGTAAGTCTGTTATGTACAGGTCTTGGGTCATCTTCCATTTAGATTTTCCTTGGAAAATTGGAAATGGGTACAGTGATTTATTGAAACACATACAAATACCCCCTGAAAATACAGTATGTAAGGCAAAAATAGAGTTTGTACAATTCTCACAAGCTTGAAATTCAGTAACGCTGAGGTTCAGGCTGTGGGGAGCCCCATCCATGACTGATAGTGATGCATTATATGTTTTTCTATGCAGGTATGCATACTGCATTTGCACTGTTTGTGTCATTGCTACACAATGACACCATTCCCAATCAGACGCTTTCCCAGTTGTACTGCATTGGGGATCAGAAATGTGATGATACTTTTCTGTGTTCATAATTCCATTCATTTCCACAAGTTTCCAAAAGCCACTGGCTGAACTGCAGTCATAAACCTGTAAGCACATCCTGTTTTAGCTTTCCCCCGACCTCCTCTGTACATAGCGACGACCATTTGAACCAATAATCTCTCGTTTAGATTCATCGCTTCATCAGATCTGATTTTCAGTCCAGTTCTTACATTAGCCTTTTTCCCCGTTTCCTTCCTTAAAAATGGCTTCTTGACAGCCACTCTTCCACTGAGTCCACATCAGGACTTTTGCACAGTATTGTAAGTTTAGCTTTGAGTTTGCTAAAAGCTAACTCGACTCTTTTACCAATGACTTTTTCTTTGTTCTAACATGAAAACAGCTTTAGGCATTTCTGTTTTTATATTCAAGGAACCAGATGACCTGAAGCTGAGAGTCACATGAACTGAGTAATATTTTAAAAGAGTGTGTAACAGTGACAAAAGCAAATTCATTTAAACTCAGAACTCTTGTTTTTCTAGCCACATCAGTTTAGAGACCGAAGGTTGGTGTGAGGCAGAGACGACAGTACAGACTCATGCAGCACATAAAGACTGTTGTTTTGTCTCTGGGGACTTTGGCTTAAAGGCAGAAATTCCTTCTGGAGTGAAGGAATGTTTAGGTGACTGAAGAGGCCTGCAGGCAGTGCACAAACATAACAGGGACACATGCAGTGTTGGAGGAACGGGGATCAGCAAGAGTACAGGGCAGCTTTTGAGCGACAGAATATTTACGACTTTCCTTTTGTGTTAAAATGTTTTATAATAGAGGAGAAGCATGCACACGGGGAAGGTTTGCTTGCTTTTCCTTTTGTTTAAATGATTGCTTCTACTGCTGTCCTTAGTAAGTTAACAGTTAATCAGAAAACTAATGTGAGGAGACAGAAATATGCCCAAAGGTTCTCCTTGTGACAGTCTGTGTGATCTAAATCACCTCATTTGTTATTGTAGAAATAATCATTTGCGCATCAGTTGATTATGCAAACTGCAGCCCTTATTCATTGCTCAGAAAAGCACCCTGGTACTGCCACAGTTCCCATCCTTCCACCACACATATGCAGACGCAGCAAGCAGGAGATTTGTAGCAGCGTTTCTCTCTCTGTCCCAGAGCTCGGATTAAAGCAGTGTTTACTTGTGATAAATGGGAAACCAAAGCAAATTTGGACTTCTTTCTTGAGTCTCGTTGGTATCCAAGAGCCGCTGCCAATGTTTGCCAAAGAGTCAGTCTGCCATGTGATGTCAGGCAGTCTGTTTGTGTGGGGGCTTGCTTGGGTCTGTATTAAAGTCGTGTGTACTGCATTAGATGTAGAGCCGTACACAGCTCTCTGGTCCCTGCAGCAACCTCTTCATTTATCCAGCTTTACTTTGGGCTGACTTCGGTTGCTAAAGCTTCTACGTTTTTTTCCTCCAGATTGAGGATCAATGCATCAGATAAACCAGCTTTTTCCAGCTTTAAGTTGTTTATTCTTCCCAAATTGACTGCAATCAGTTTAACACAGTGTGACACTCTCAATTTAGGGGTTCAGATTTCAGTCTTGAGTATAGGAAAGTGGACATCCCAGAGGCTTACCAACGATTATCCCCTCTTTGTGCGAAAAGAAGATTTGAAGTGTTGAAATGGACTGCAAGACTGAGCAGCACAGGTGAATTGTGGGTGAGAAGAGCTGTGTCTTTAGTGGTGACAGCTGCTAGTACTCAGCTTAGCAAGAAGACGAACAGAGATTCACAGATAATGCAACCGTATGTTCAATCAATTTACTGTCAAGATGCACCTAACTTACCCCTCTGTCCGCTCAGCGCCAATGCCACTTTATATGTGCTGAAGAGAGTGCTGAAAGGTTGGATGAAACAACCCTCTCAGCACTCCCTATTTATTTTTATTTGTATTAAATCTTTTAATATTGGTGTACATCAGAAATAATTATATGTTGATAATGATAAAAATCTGTAATAGACCAGTATCAGCTCATATTAGCTAAGCTATATGTAACTTAGGCTTCACTGAAATGCAGTGTTTAGGTTAAAAGTACTATATAAATACAGGCCATTTTACCATTTAAAATGGGAAGATGTTATTTAAAAAAATAACTGCAAAAATCTAACGTAAAGACATTTAAATATATTGCATGCAGATAAAAACTCTGGCGCCCAAGAAGAGGTTTTCACCTTTCACCAAGGAATCAGTAAGCTAAGTGTACTCTTACTGTTTCCATAGGAATAAAGAAGGTCCATACTAACCAGGGGCTGCTAATCTAATCCACTAATCATCAGGAAGAAAAGCAGCAGTTTGGGCAATTTACTAGTCCGAAGTGCTGGGTATTTCTGGGAAGGGTTATAAATGTATTTCCAAAGAGTTCAAAGTCAATCATTTTGCAGTGAGAAACATTATTGACAAGTGGAAAACATTCAAGACAGTTCCAGGTTTTCCCAGGATGTTCGTGCATTGCTTGGAGAAATTGAAAAATAACCTGAGTGCTACATCTCAGTCCTCAGCTAACGTGTCAAAATTCATAAAAGTACAATTAGAAAAAGACTAAACAAATATGATTTTATTGGAAGGTTTGCAAAGTTTCATCAGAAAAGACCACAAGACTTCTGGAACTGCACAATGGTGGAGGGGTGTTGATCTGCGCTTCCTTGACCTTGCAGTCAGTCAGAAGCTCAGAATCATGCAGTGTTCTTACTTTTTGCATAGAGTCTTATGAAAACTGTATATTCCCTGTATATGCAGACCAGTCATGCTCCCATTGTGTATTCACCCCCAAAGGCCCAGTTTGAGCCAGGAAAAACCCTGACACTGTGTATTCATGAATTCTCTTTGTCATTTTCGTTAGTTAAAGCAATTTAAAAGGTGTCCATTGAAGTCTTTAAATAATTGGGTTTTCCTGACCAGCATAATAACACAAATATTTAAAATGTCTTGATAATAAATATACTTTTGGTCGTCAGCTTCAGCCCCACTGCTGCACACGCTGGGCGTACAGGCCCAAGTGCCAGAGGGGGCACGTAAACATGCATGTGATCATCATGATCCAAATGATGAATAATTCCATCTTGAGATTAGGCATAATTGCAAAAGTCATCTGTACACAATACAATGTATACAAACATGAAAAGTAACCATGAGATCACTCTCACACAACTCTGTCATGTTAGTCAGATTCACCCTGGGTCCACCTCGAGCAGCTTTCTGCGAGTGAAATTAGAAGAATATAAATGTTGTGTCTAAGCATCAAGTTCAGAGAGCACACGTGTCTTCTTGGTGTGGCTCATATATAGCAGAAATTTAAAATCAGGACCTTTCAACTTCAGCAGGAGTCCCGTAACGCAATAGTGCTGCACCGTTATTAACGACAGTTCGGCCCCTTAACCAGTACTCCCATTCATCATCAGTGAAGGAGCCGCTGGAGTTAGTTCCATTAGCATCCAAACAGCTCTCCCTGCAGCTGCTGGAAAACACTGAATAATAACAAATGAAAACACAGCGTGGGATCATTTGTTATCAAACTGCTAATGGACTCTGACGAGCAGGCGCAAAGCGGCATTAATCATTGGAGTGAACACAGGTGATGCGCGCTGTAACACGACAGAAACAGCTGATGAATATCTTGAACGAGACAGCGGAACAAGTTAATGAAATGCTAAATAATGACGCAGAGGTGTTTGAGAAATTCGACAATGCTGAAGTCCAGCTGCACCTGAAGTCCCCTCCACATGCAGTTCGTTCATCTGGACACTGACCTGCGTAAGCGCTGAGCGGAGGGCTGTATTGAGATTGTGCATCTGTGTGACTGAAACCTGTAGAGGCACAAGACAAATGTCCAGGTGTCTCAATGTCGTAGTGTGTCTGAATGATAAAGTGCCTCATTTATTCTTTGTAGGGTTTTTTTTGTCCTTCTTTGTACTGTTACCAACTTTTCTCTACCTTGAAACATCTTTTCTGGGTGTTTGTGTGTCTGTGTGCTCTTGCCATTTGTGAAATCTCTGCATATGAAGAGGTTGTGTCCATGTATTTAACCTTTACACATCATAAATAAACCGATAAACAAGATGCCTCCAAACTCCCAGGTTAAAATGCTCCAACGTACCAGCATGAAAAAGCATGTTTACAGAGTGATAGGTTGTGTAAACCATCATATAAATTGTATGGTTGGTGATTTTCTTTATAGTTCATTCATTTGGACACCGGGATAGTTTGGGCCATTGACAGGTGTGCTGACACAGGCGCTGTAGCTCAAATGTTGCCTCCTAGGCTTCATGCTACAGTCACACTAGGGAAAACAGTAGTTGGAGACTGAAGCGCAGCTAAATTTATTGCTTTGCACTTCAAAGCAACCATTTCAAAGGCAGCTCACCATCAGCTGCTGTCTTCAAAGCAGCAGTGGTGCATCAAGACGGCAATAAAATGGCAAGAAGACAGAGTCAGAGTCTACTCTCTGTCAGGTTTTGATTGAATGGGGTCTATTTGTCAACTACATGCAATCTATCTGGGATCAAATGGCAATCAACTGTAATAAATCACAAATCTTTTGCCACCTGTTGCAAAACTGTTCCTGTGAACATGAAGAGAAGTTTGCATTAAACAAAATTCACATTAACTTACATTTAGTCCACTCAGAAGCTCGTAGATTTGAAGTGTGAAATTTTAAATTTCCTTGATAAATAGTGACGTAATTGCTTCAGGACAGCACTTCAGTGGCAAAATTCTAAATGTGACTATGGTGCTCGGTGTCCTTGCTTTTATATAGGACTAGAACCAGATTAGAACCAGTTGAGTCCGCTAGTGCAAAGAGATGCAGACAAGTTGTGCTCATCATCAGCCCAGACTGACTGTTTGATCACAGAGTGGTGTCAGTCAGTCTGCCATTCTAGATTCAACGGCAGTTACTGCAGAGCATCGTTACCTCCCACCAGGTAACCAGCTTCTGATCACAAGTCATCTGCTTTATCTGCTTTATCAATTTGTAGTTGGTCACTGAATAAAAATAAAACAATTAAATGACATCACCATTATTAACCACCTTTCCTGGAAGGGCTGTTCTGTATAACGATATATATCGGATGACGATATGAAAACGTCTATCGTTTCATTTTACACTATCATTTGTTTCGTGGTGTCGCAAAATAAACTGTTTATGGCAAAAAAAAAATTCATCATTTTGATGGTCACTGTGTAGAATTTCTTAAGTTCTATCTTCCTCTTATATTTAATATAACCACAATACAGACAGACAAGCAACTCTTTTTATGCGTTGCCATTAGCAACAACGACGGTAAAACCATTGTTTGACTCTGCCGTCCACTTGTTTATTTTCTACATAAACCTTTCACAATAAAACTGAAGATCCTGTTGAGATTTTTCAAAATAAACTGAATCACATGAAATAGTTTGTAAGAGTGTTTACGGACAAGAAGCTAAAAAGAGCTGTCAGGTGTAATAAATAGAAAGAAAATTGCGGCCATTTCAACTTTAGTAACACGACGCCCAGCTGAAAACACTTCACGCGAGTCAAGTTACCCAAGATTCATAGAATTTACAGAAAATGTAAAATTTTTGTGATATATATCATTGTCAGGACGATAAATGTCTTATATCGGGATATGAGATTTTGGTCATATCGCACAGCCCTGTTTCCTAGTCACAACCAGACTGCCATTCTGTTTTTATTCTAGTGTGGCTGAGCCAGCAGTGAGCCCCTAAACCTGACCTCTGCACTGTGCTTGTGGTGATTCTTAGTAGAAATCTATAAAAATATGACCGCTGTGACGTACAGCCTTAGCTGATAACTTCGAGCACCATTCTTTCCTCTAAATACGATAACTTTTAGGTCTAAAAATATAGAAATATATATACACATAATTTCCAGCGGTAACAACAGTGAACAGGCTTCAGAATGCTGAGTCCAAAACCAGTGTGTTATGTTACAGTGGTAATCTTTTATATAAAGTTTGTGGAAGATCCCTACATCAACTTATGACTGCGTACTTTTGTCCTGGTGCTCTTTTCACTAATGGGCTACATCTCTGAGCTGTAATTAAGGTAAATGATAATGACACAGGCAACTTTGTGGCAGTTTGGGACGGCCATGTTTTTTCAGCAACCTCAGGACTCAGCCTTCTGTTGACCCGTGGTACACTTTTAGTCAAGCGGTAGTTTTTTGTTACTCAGCGCAGTCTTCGGGATTCAAATTAAAGATGGCGCCGGTGAGGTCGGCTGCCGTCACGACTGCTCTGACCACTTTTTCTTTGTCTTTGTTTTTTAAGTTAGTTTTCAGCGTTTCTAAATCGGCAAAATCATCACCATTGGGTACATTAGGTATGACAGTGACACTCTTGTTTCTATTGGTATACAATGTACTCACAATTCGAAGTTTTTAACTCCGGATCCGAGCTGGCCGAGTGAGATCTCGAGGGAGAACAAAGGGAAGCGGCGGCGGCCTAGAGGGAAGCGAGCCGGCGTCAGGAACAGGCTGAGAGCTCGTGCACACCGCACACCTCTGCCTAGCATCCTGCTCGCCAACGTCCAGTCACTGGAGAACAAGCTTGACGACCTCAGGGCCAGGATAAAGTTCCAGAGAGACATTCGGGACTGCAATCTCCTCTGCTTCACCGAGACATGGCTGAACCCAGCGGTGCCGGACCACGCCATCCAGCCGGCCGAGTTCTTCTCGGTTCACCGCATGGACAGGACACGGGACTCGGGGAAGTCAAGGGGAGGCGGCGTGTTTAATGGTGAACAACAACTGGTGCAACAGTGCGAACGTTGTTCCTCTCACACGCTCCTGCACACCAAATCTGGAACTACTGTCCATCATGTGTCGTCCTTTTTATCTACCTCGGGAATTTACATCGGTCATTGTAAGTGCCGTTTATATTCCACCACAAGCGGACACGGTCACCGCCTTATGCGAGCTGCATGAGGCACTCACACAGCACCAGACACAACACCGGGACGCTGCGCTTATTGTGACGGGGGACTTTAATAGCGCCAACCTCAAACGCGCAGCGCCGAACTTTTATCAACACATCACCTGCCCCACCAGGGGTGAAAGGACACTGGACCACTGCTACACTACGGTCAAGGACGGCTACAAGGCACAATCCCGCCCCCCGTTTGGCAAATCTGATCACGCCGCCATCTTCCTCATGCCAAAATACAAACAAAGGCTGAAACAGGAAGTTCCGGTTCAGAGGAAGGTCGCGCGCTGGACGGATCAATCGGTGGCCGCGTTACAGGACGCACTCGATGACGCAGACTGGGGCATGTTCAGAAACAGCTCCGACGATGACGTCAACGTGTTTACGGAAGCGGTTGTGGGATTCATCGGGAAACTAGCGGATGATACCGTGGAGACAAAGACTATCACAACGTTTCCCAACCAGAAGCCGTGGGTGGATAAAACCATCCGCGACGCTCTGAGATCCCGCACCGCTGCCTACAACACGGGACTCATGACGGGGGACATGGACCCGTACAAAGCCGCGTCATATAACGTGCGGAGGGCGGTGAAAGAGGCGAAGCAGCGCTACGGGAGGAAACTAGAGTCACAACTCCAACAGAGTGACTCTAGGAGCCTGTGGCGGGGACTAAGGACAATAACGGACTATAAAGCACCAACAACCGGTATGACGAACGCGGCCGTGACTCTGGCAGACGAGCTGAACACTTTCTATGCTCGCTTCGAGGCTGCAGCTAAGGTCTCCAACAATGCTAGTGTTAGCGGCGCTAATGGCTGCAGACAGGAAGATACTGCCAGCACCGGAAACGTGCTCGTCATCTCCGAGCATGAAGTAAGGAGAGCCTTCAAGAGAGTGAACACCAGGAAAGCAGCAGGACCAGACGGCATCCCAGGTCGTATCCTAAGAGACTGCGCATACCAGCTAGCTCCTGTGTTCACTGAGATATTCAACATCTCTTTATCTCAGTCGGTCCCCACATGCTTCAAAGAGTCCATCATTGTTCCTGTCCCGAAGAAACCCCACCCTGCTTCTCTCAATGACTATCGCCCTGTAGCCCTCACCTCAGTAGTGATGAAGTGCTTTGAACGCCTGGTCAGAGACTTCATCATTTCTTCACTACCAGACACACTGGACCCACTACAGTTCGCTTACCGTCCAAATCGTTCCACAGACGATGCCATCTCTCATCTCCTCCACACATCACTCACTCACTTGGACACTAGAAGGGGGAATTATGTTAAAATGCTCTTCATAGACTACAGCTCTGCATTTAACACCATAATTCCCTCCACACTCACCACCAAGCTGGAGCATCTGGGACTCAGCTCATCTATGTGTCAGTGGATCTCCAACTTCCTAACTGGCAGACCACAGGCAGTAAGGATGGGCGGACATGTCTCAGCCTCCACCACTCTCAGCACTGGAGCCCCCCAGGGGTGTGTTCTGAGCCCCCTGCTGTACTCTTTGTACACATATGACTGTGTGGCCACTACCAGCTCCACCACCATCATCAAGTTTGCTGACGACACCGTCGTGGTGGGCCTGATCTCTGATAACAACGAGACGGCCTACCTGAAGGAGATTAGGAATCTGGAGAACTGGTGCCAGAGGAACAACCTCCTTCTAAACGTCAGTAAGACAAAGGAGCTGATAGTGGACTTCAGCACTAAGCAGGAGAGGAACTACCAGACCCCCGTCATCAACGAGTGCCCAGTGGAGAGAGTGGACAGCTTCAAATACCTCGGAGTTCACATCACGCAGGACCTGTCATGGTCCTGTCACATCAACACCGTGGTGAAAAAGGCCCGACAGCGTCTCTACCACCTCAGACGCTTGAGAGACTTCCAACTGCCCTCCAAGGTGCTCAGGAACTTTTACTCGTGCACCATAGAGAGCATCCTGGCGGGAAACATCTTAACCTGGTTCGGGAACAGCACCATGCAGGACAGACGAGCTCTACAGAGGGTTGTGCGGTCAGCTGAGCGCACCATCCGCTCCGAGCTCCCTGACCTGCACTCAATCTACAGCAGGCGGTGCTGGACCAAGGCCAGGAAGATCGTGAAGGACCTCAGCCATCCCAACAACAGACTGTTCTCTCTGTTGAGGTCAGGAAAGCGATTCCGCTCCCTGAATACCAACACAGAGAGACTGAGGAGGAGCTTCTTCCCGCAGGCGATACGGTCTCTCAATCACACCCCCACACAGTACTGACCCACACATACAGTTCTTACACACACACTGGACTTCCTGGACTTTGGTTTTGCACAACACTGGTCACTATATTCTTCATTTCCGGTTAATACTTGTACAGCTGCTGTTATTGTGTATATATTTATTTATATTTAGATTTCTTCATACATTCTTATATAGTTCTATATTGTGTATTGTGTATTTTGTTGTACAGTTATTTTATTTTCAACTTTAATTTATATATTTTATCTTATTCTTCCCAGTTAAATTTACCCTTCATTCTAATTTGTGTTGTACAGTTATTTCATTTTTAACCTTAATTTATATTTTATTCCTTCCTAGTTAAATTTACCCTTTTTAATTTTTCATATTTATTTCCTATCTTATTCATAGCCTTTTCCTTTTTTGTTCTCTTTAGGTCACGAGCAGTTGTCCAAGCATTTCACTACATATCGTACTGTGTATGACTGTGTACGTGACAAATAAAATTTGAATTTGAATTTGATTTGAATTTGATTCTAACCTTTAACCCTGTGTTGGTCACAGGCCTGCAGGAAGGCACGGAGGGCCAGCTGGGCCACTTCACCCTGGTGTGCCGAGACTCAGCTGGAGAACAGTTGGCGCGAGGTGGAGAGCACGTCCTCGTGAGCGTCGTTCACACAGAGAAGAAAAACTGGTGAGTGGGGGGACAGCGTGTGGCGTGCCTGGTCAGCATTTTAACTCTGAGCATTTCTGACTCAGCAAATCATACAGAAGACACATTTAGTTAAAAAATTGACCTGCTTAGAACAGGTCATCAGAGTACTCTAAGCCTGAGTGCTGTGCTATTTTTGTTACTTGGGTTGACCTCCGTAACATCACATGAATCATTTTTATTCACATTCACGATCAAACAGTGTGTAACTTTGAAAACAAGGGCAGCAATATCAGGAAGGCTAGTAGCTGTTTAGTATCTGCCAGCACAGCCGTCTGATCCATGAATGTCTTTGAGTTATTACCTAAAGTCAGCACGTGTGTGATCACTGGTGTTTTGGATGTCTGAAATAAGTTAACCTTCAGACTGAGAGGCTGATATACATCAGAGTATGACTCAAAGCTCGGACAGGTCATCCATGCTCTCAGAATGAGCAGATTCAGAATCCAGCACTGATGTTTTGAGAGCAGTTTACATCTATGTGCTATCAGTTGCGGTTTTAAAGTGATATTTTATATTATTAATAAAATGTTTTTTATTTTCCATCAGTAAAGTGGAGACGACTGTGACTGACAACAGTGACGGGTCCTACAGTGTGTCATACACACCACAGCAGCCAGGAGCATACTCTGTGTGGGTTTGTGTCAAAGCCCAACATGTCAAGGTATTTTAAACTAAAGTGTCGAGACTGTAAGTTTTAATTTGGTTTGTTTCTCTTACGCCCCGTCTAAGGGGCCAGGATACAAAATGAGATGGGGACAACAAACTTACCCAAGACTCAAGCAGCCACAGTTTTTTCACAGTTTCATAATTAAGGCCATCTTCAGTTGATACATGGGTACACACTTTCACTTCCTGGGGTTTGCCTACAAGTTTACACTATAACAAAAGAGGCTAAAACTGCTTTAGCCAACACAGTGCGGTTGCTGTACACTTGAAAACATCATGAATTAACTTCAGTTTCATGAAATGGTGTGATCAGTTTTAGATATTTAGAGATCTCCAACTCAGACGCTCTCATACAGAGATGCAGGCCATCACCTCCTTTATATAAAGGGATTACCCAAAGATGTTCACTAGATATACCTGACACAGGTTCCACACAGACACCAGCAGCAAGGATGCCAGCAACCTCCACGACCTTCTGGTTCGGCCTCGTGGGCAACCCTTATTCTGCTGTGGCCTCCTCAGGCTGCCTTGCAGCTTCCTTCTGTGAAGGTCGGACGTCTTTGTCCACCAACTCTGCACACAGAGAGGCCTTCAGCTCTGCTTTACAAGCACTACAGAGCATTTGAATGTCACAAAAAATAGCCACTGTAAGTAAATCTGCCCCCAAAATATCTATGGAAAGAATTACCCCACACACTAAAGAAAACAAAAAACACACACACAAAATAACCGCCAAGCAAGAAAAACCGAGGACAAGCCCCCGTCTCATCTAGGAAACCATCTAGGAAAGCCACTCCATTCGCAGCCAGGCACCTGCAGAGTCTAATTAGTTTCCTCTTCTTTATATAATATTTACATGTTGAAACAAAAATATAATCGCTGTCGAAACAGTTTGAAAACAGTAGCTGCGTTTCACAGCTGAGATATGAATTATTGAAATAATAAGCTGACTGCTAGACGGAGCCGTGGCCTTGCTAGCAGTGCACAGCTCGTCACTTCAGGGCTCTACATCCTCCTGACAAATCAAGTTATTATGCACAACGTTGTCCTTATTAAGCAAGAAGAATCCCTGTAACGGCTCTTGTGCCAACCGACACTGGTTGACTGCCTCTGTGCTGTCTGTCTCTGCAGGGCTCTCCATTTGTTCTGAATGTGAAGAGGAAGTTCAGGCGTCACAGAGGGACGTTTCACTGCTGCTCCTTCTGCTCCAGCGGAGGAGCCAAAGAGGCTCGCTGTGGCTGCCCGGGAACCATGCCAGGTACGCAGCAGATAACTTTCATATGTCCTGTCTGAAGGAGCAGGTGTACAGTGAACAAACTTCGGGGTACACTGTGCTGTTGACTAGAACACACAGATGAAGAACAAAATTAAGTTAAGATTTTCACAGAATCTCGGCACCATCATCTGTGCACTTTGTGTTTTTAAGCTAAACCAGCTTTCCTTACACTCTCTGTGTTCTATTATATTTCAGGTTATTTGATTCATAAAAGAAGCAGGTGTTTGAAATATAGTTCCTTAGCATCACACATGTCTTTTGTGTGTAATTTGAGTTAAATAGAGACAGTTGCTGTTACTGAAATGTTTCCCGTCACTATGGAAATCATTGTTTCTCTCTGCATTTACTTACACTCTGAAATATGTTCAAAGCCACTGTGGTAAATGTAGGTAAACGTAGACCTATTACAGACTGATAAACTGGAAAAACAAATTTTCATATGAGCTGGCGATAATTAAAGTACAGATGTAATCATTCTATCCACACCTGCTATAATTCAGCTCCAAAATCTCTGTCTAAAGGAGCCTGTAAGCAACGAATGAGGAAAAAGCTTAAATCAGTCTTTTGTATTTTGTCTCTCATCATTTCATCTGCCATCGAATGTCCGTCTGACTGCAGGAGGATTTAAAGGCTGCGGTCATGGTCATAAAGGACATCCCGGGAAGCCTCACTGGTCTTGCTGTGGCAGCACCACGGAGCAGTCGGAGTGTTTGCCCCAGAGCGTGCTGGCTGCCGTTTCCCCTCGCAGCCACCTGCGAACTGTGGAGCTCTGAGGCGACGCAGAGCCGAGACCTGTCAGGACGATGCGGTTTCATAAAAAGATGGCAGAAATGGAAAGGTTAGAGCTGCGGGGAAGTAACCTTGAGGTTGTCGGCGTAAACCTTGGACCAACTTGAAAAGGTCAGACAAGGGAAGTGAAAGTAACCTAGTGAGGCAGGACATCAGAGTCACTGCATGTCGGGCTTAATGTGATACAGTATCCAGCCAGCTGCTAGAGACTAACAAGGGACACAGACAGTCCTCTGTGTAGTCCACATTGTAAAAGTGCCTTTATGTGTCGGCTTATCATGCTCACGCTGGAGGAGAAAGGAGAAAGAAGAAGCATCGATCACAGCAGGACAGAAATGTGCTTAAAGCCTTGCTGAAAGGAAGCAGAGCAACAGCTGACAGTTTACAAGTTTTTAACCTTTTAATCAGCTCGGAAGTTCTGAGGTGCTGAAATAAATTTTTGATTCATGATTTTAATGGTCAGTAAAAAAAACAGCCAGAATCAACAGATTGTGGAATATTTTATGTCTTTTTATATCAAACAGTCAGAGGAAGTAATCCTAAATATACTTTCGTAAATATAGCCATGGTACACCACCACTCCCTACATGGCACCTTGCCTGTGTAGACAGCAAAAAATGACTGTAATGCTATTTTTCCCCCAAAAAAATTTGATGGATTTTTCTTTATAGTTCCTTTGTTCTTTCAGTTCTGAAATAATGTAACTATTATTGTAACTGTTATGAGGTATAAGGTAGTGGAACAACAGTCTATGTGTCAAGAAATGATTTTATGCATCTCCTTACAGTGCTGTTACAAATATGGACACATGTTAAATAATGAGATCAATGTTTTAACAGCTGATCATGTGCACCAAAGCTCAAGCTTCAGGGTTTTTTATTACTCTTGTTTCTGCATTATGTCAGTGACAGCAGATACCCCTATGGATGTGGCTCTGGCTGCGAGCACAGCAGCCCCGCCCACCTGCTGTTCAAACCTGCTGTTTACAAGGGGTAGCCAATCAGAAGAAAAGCTAGCTTGAAGGGCGAGGGAAAGGAGCTAAAACAGCTCATTTCAGACAGGGATTAATTTTGAATAACGGGAATATTTGTCATATAAATATTGACTAATTACTTGAGTTCCAAGTAGTTGTGTATTATAACAATACCTACTGTGTCTTCATTAGTAACAACTTAGTCATAATTGTGCCTTTTACTGGATTATTTGTATGTAATAGTCACAAAACAGGTGATTACACATAGCATTACTAATAATTCATAACCATTTCCTACAAATTTACATATTACAGCCTACTCAAGTTCTAAGTATTAAATCAGGTAGATAAATACATTTTTGTTCAAAAATGATAATAAAACATTATGTGTAGCTACAAGGAAATCATTATATGCACAACTACTGCCAAGTACTGCAAAAATATGTTTGCTCGACAACATTTGATTCAATGATTAATTTGTAAGCTAATCCATAAGGTAAGGAAGGCCGTTGCATGGAAACCATCCAAAGTGTAAATTCATTCGCTGTTCCAAATGCAAACATCTGATTGTTTTTGCAAGCCACAGCATCTGTCCTGTCCTGTGTGCATGTGAACAATTTTATATTCAATGGCTGTTAGTGCTACCGGAACAACGAAGAAACTTATTAAAATATTCACACAAAAGGTTTTTTCCTCAAGTGTCTTTAGGAATTCATCTCCTGCAAGCTTCAAGCCTTTATCTGGAAAGCACTGTGACCATGAAGGTGCAGACAGACACTGCTTAGAATACAGACTTGTTTTTCTTCTGAGCGTTATAATGAGCAACTTTTTCTGTATTCAGAATGCAACATGCATGTTGCACTTGAGTGGAAGGAACATGATGATTTTTACGTAGCATGTGCTCAATATGAAGTTGTAAAAATGAAATTTACAACTAATTTTTCTACTTGTGGGCCAATATCTGCAGAATGACAGAGAAGCTGTCACACACTGAGATCTGGAAGTGTTTCCATCAGACTCTGACTTACACATTCATCTGGATGTATTAGCAGGTAACTTGTCCTGGTGCTGTATTATTATTATTACTTTTTTTTTTTTAAACTTGTTTACACCTAATAAAGAGGTTTTTTGTCACTTCTTATATCATGCTTCAGTTATTTTTTGAAAATTACATATAGAATCATTTAGGAATGAATATGTTGTTTTGCATATAATACATCTGTATTATTTAATTTAGAGGGCTACTGCTTCTTAGGTCACTTTTTTGTTTTGTGGTCAGTGCAGCAGATTGTAAAGGCAAAGGCTGATAACAGGGGAGGGTGGGCAGTGGATGGCAGTGATTCAGCAACAACCTTCTGGTCTGGACAGAATGCATGCATTCAAGCAGCAATGGGCTATTTTTGGCGAAAATGTGGTGCTTTTGGGATTGTGTGGTCTGGTTGTGCCCTAAAGTGGCCCATGTGGTAAATGGTTAATATGGACCTGGTGCAACAAATAAAAAGACAAATATATGCCTACATTTAATTTATCAAAGGTAGACAGTTTATCATAAAACAAATGTGGCCACTTTTAGAAAAGCTGTGGCTCAGTAAGCTTTGAGTAATCTGGATGGGACCCTGAAGTGGCCGTAGTCTAACACAGCAAATGTAGTCCACTACTGTGCGCTGGTTAATTAGGTTGTGAGTCTAATGTGGCCCACATTTGAAATAGTAAGTATGGCCCAATTATTGTTGTAAAGGATTGTAAATATTGTGGCACTTTCCAGATGAAAACTGTCTGAAATGTGGCCTGAAAACATAATACTTGGTAATCTGTGTGAACCTTATGTTTATAGTGAGGGCCAGGTCTGCGCCATGTTCCTTCATTATTAACATTTAATCTTTGTGAGTCATTTTAGAAAAATTCTTTGTCTTAATCTGTTACCTGGTGTCCTGTTTACGTATAGGGGCATGGAAAGGATCACATTCACCTCTTTTTTTTCCTTTTTTTTTTAATCCAATTTTTTGCCTTTTTTCTTTTTTTAAAAAAGTATTTCCTTCTTTGGAATAAATTAAAGCTACAGATTATAATTCCAAAGGTACTGGAGGTTGATTATCGTATGATCCTCTGAGGTTGGTTGTTTCCCCTTGGTCTCAAACTCGAGCTGTTCTCATACAAGGTGAATGTGTTAACCACTACACTGTGGAATATGATTTATTCCTATAAGAATAGAAATGAAGACTTAGTTTGCACAAAGCCTCTTAGAAACTTTAACTTTGCCCTCTCTGACTTTGTAAATACTTCATAGAAATACCTCTTTCCACCACTAGATTGCAGCAGAGAGTTGTTTTTTTGCTCTGGTCTTCCAGAACTAATTCTCCTGATCCTCTGCGTCTGACATCAAGTTTTCCACACTTTATTCCTACAAATCATTCATAATCAGCATTTTCACAAGCCGTCTTTACCGCAGAGCTGATGAATACTGCATTATCGTTGGAAAATGTCTAAAGCGCTTTTAGACTGACTCTCTTTCTATGAAAGTTTGATGAATGGGGATCTGTTCCACTAAAAGCCACTTCACAGGAAGTTACATCAGCGATGTCAGCAATGACACTGCTTAATTAAACACAGTGATCAGTCGGTTAACAGCAACTTGGAAACGAACGATCCCCTGATGTTCATCCTAGCGCTCAGGAAGAGAAGCCATGGCTGGAAATGTTAGGACACTGCAGGTAAGGACACATCCACACACACATTAGATGAGGGCAGCTTTGGGTTAAGGATGATAAAGTGCTTCAAACCTGTCGTCATTATTGATTCCTCTCCTTCTCAGCCTCTGTACTTTCAGTGGACCCAATCTAAAAGAACTTGAGCGTACTCACACCAAATTAGAACAATGACAGTAAAAGGCAGGATACTCACCAGTCCTCTGAAGCACATTGAGAAGGACTTGTGCCAGACCTCATAAACCTCCTTCACCCATCATTGAGCTCTCAAGTAATGTACCTTGTAATTGAGAGACTCAGTGACCACGGTACAATATTGTCTCACAGCTGAGAGACATCTTTTCTCATATTTAATCTCTTACCTTTTGTGCCTTTTATGTTCTCACACTTTGCCAGTTACTCTAACCCTGAGAGATAGAGAGATTCAAAGTTCAGCTCTAAATTCAGAGCCTGAATCAGGTTTTCAGCATCCAAGTGATTGAGGAGTGATTGCAATTTTAAAAAAAAACAATAAGTTAACATATCATGTATTTTACATAACATCAGGTGTCAATATGTAGGATTTTTGTGGCCATATGCTACGTATCATTAAATCATTTTACATGACACAATGATACAATGAGCTTGATAATTCAGAAGGGGCTCAGAGTACAAGCACTCCTCCATATTGAAAGGAGCCAGCTGAGGTGGTTAGGAGTGATTAGGATGCCTCCAAACTGTGGTGTTCATTATGTTTTACCAGGAGAGAGCCCCGGGGCAGACACAGGACACGCTGGAGGGATGTTTCTTGGTTTGCTTGGAAACACTTTGGTATTCCCCCAGATGAGTTGGAGGAGGTGGTTGGGCATCCTACTGCTGCTCCCACCAACTGAACTTGAATAAGAAACAGGACATTTTCCATGACTGTTAAAATAAAGATTCAATTATTTGTAATATAATTGCGGCAGAGGCGTGGTCCCTGGCTCAGCTGTAGGGGAGGGGTAGTGCAGTGAGCCCAACGGGTATGTCCCTGATATATAGCAAAGCCGGAGCCCAGAGAGTAGGAGTGTGTGCTGGAGATCAGCTGGAAAGCTGGTGGACCGGAGGCCGAATGATATAAACGGCACATGTGTGATATTCCAATAAACACTCCTCAAACATGAACAACATACCAGTGTGTCGGGTCAGGCTTTACAGTACTAAACTTGTATTTCCCCGAGTCAAAGAGAGAAATGCAGAAAATCCGACCTCCAGCTGATCAATGGATATAGTCACTCTTCTACACAAAGAAACAATTTGCATCTGTCCTGTTCAAGTATGGGACATGCAATTTGTTGTATCACCAGCCTCTAAGCTTCAGATCATGGACTGATATCCTAACATTTTGGTTTACAGTTCTCATCTAAACATTCCACGTGCGTGTTTGCCAAACAAACAAACAAACAAACCCTTTTCTCTCATCGATTACCCCACAAATGTAGGCCAAGCTGAAGACTGAAAGTATCTCCTCAACCTCCCTGGACAGGAGATTAAGCAGATACAAACTGTTGTTTAGTTTTGTTTGCATTCTGATGCAAATTTTACTTGAGCTTCTGTGCAAATGCAAATAATGCAATAAAGAAATAGGTCAGATATATTTGGGATCAGTTCATTATGTTCCTTTTGCAGATTGCCATATGGTACCAACTGTTTATTTACATTTGTAGCTGAACCCTTTGTAAAAGTTTTCTTTAGAGACCAGAATTGGTGTCAGTGGTGCAGTCATCCTCTCATTTCACAATCTGGGAAAATGACACACAGTGTTTGAAGACAAGAAGAAAAAAAGAGAAACTCGGGTTCAGGATGGAGATGCTCATAACCTCCCACAGCATCAAGTCACCTTAAATCCAGTGTTGTGACAGCAGCTGACATCCTTCTCTAAGAGACACTTTATCTGTGGGCTGCATGAGAGCAGCACTAGCTTCCATCATTGTCAGGACATGCACACACTCGTGCACACACTGTATGCTGAAGGTCACCTGAAACAAAGTCTGGGGAGGACTTTTTTTTAAGAATACATCCTGTTGGAGGATCCTTGTGTGTCAAGATGTGAATAATAAATCTTGTTATGTTAAAGCGAGTGCGGTGTCAATAATGCAGTGGGGACACAGAATCTTATCTCCAGAGCAAGTTGCAACGGAAGAAAAGTCCTCCAGTCTGAACAACCTCAAAGCACAGATGTATTCCTTCTACATTTATTGAACCTGCAAGCTTCGGTTTTGCTCTCTTTTTAAATTTCAGAAAAATCCACACACTTCAGTTTGCATGTGTGTGTATGTTTGCAAGCACACCAGTATGTAATCCATTGAGACTCCAGGTCTTTCAAGTTGAACACTGTGTAACCTGATTATAGACAAGGAGGTTAGGCCACAGTCATGACAGTAATATACTTACAGGGCTCTAAATGGAGCCTAACCAGCTCCCAGTGAAAAGAAGTGGAGTTGGTAAAAGCCATTAAAGCCTGTTTTCTACTGAGCCACTGAAGTCTAAGTTCACAAACACACTGCTGATGGAGCAATATGAGAACCATATGGCTTTCAAATTGATAACAATTGCCATATAAAGAGGTTGCAGCAACATGAGATCAGTGACAAAGTGTTATGTGACCAGCAACAGGGACACTGTAAAAAGCCCGGCTTTTGTTACTCTGACATGTACTTGAATGCTGAGTGAGACAATATGTAAGAAACCACTGACCTAACCCAAGATAATTTTTAATAGTAGACTAAGATAACCTGAGTAGATATGAAATGATCATTGAATTTATTAAAGGGAAAAGTTATCCAATCCTATCTGGCCCTGTGTGAACAATTATATGCCCAACCCTAAACTTAATAACTTGTTGTGTAACCTTGGTAGCAAGAAGTGGAGTCAAGTTTTTGCAATAGCTGGGAAGGAGTCTTTCACATCACTGTGGAATGTGATGTGGGCCGACTCTTCTTTGCAGAATAATTTATTTCATACACACTGGAGGGTTTTTGAATGGCTTGATAATTAAGGTCATGTCAAATCATCTCAATCACATCTCTAAGTACTGACTTTGGCCAGGCCAGTCCAAAACCATGATTTTGTTTTTCAGAAGTGGACTTAAAGGTGTGATCATTGTCCTGCTGCATAACCCAAGTCGGCTTGAACTTCAGTGCACAAACTAGCTGGATATTTTCATTCAGGATTTTCTGGTAGAGAGCAGAATTCATGGTTCCTTATTTATGGCAAGTCATTCAGTTCCTGAAGCAGTAAAGCAGCGCCAGACCATTACACTACCACCACCATGTTTTACTGTTGGTATGCTGTTCATTATATGAAACGCTGTGTTAGTTTTATGTCAGATGTAGTTCAACTTAAACATTCCAAAAATAAAACTTTTCCCCAGTCCATAGAATATTTTCCCACAAGTCTTGGAGATCATCAGGGTGTGCTTCTGGTAAATGTGAGGGGAGCCTTTGTGTTCTTTTTGGTCAAAGGTGGGTTTTGCCTTGGAATAGTAGGTACTGGTTTGTGTGTGTGTGTGTGTGGGGGGGGGGGGGTCCAGTAAACTTCAGTGTTGAGGCTTTCATCCTCCTCAGTGAGCACAGCACAGTCCAGGAACTGTAGCCTGTTTTATTTGGAATCCTCCTTGAAGTTTACCAGAAACCCACACATACAGAGACCAGTACCTACTCCTTTACTCCCACCGCCCTCTGGAACACAAACTTGGGCTCATCAGGACTCTACAACACCAGACAGAAAATGTTCCCTTTAAGGAAAAATTGAAAAAATGAACACACAAGTAAAGAAAGCTCTTTAACATGTGCTTTTCCCAACTGGGCCTTCATCAAATCACTAAAGGTGCACTGGAAAGAAGGTCAGACACCACCCAGGGAGAAACAGAATGACAAAGGGAACAACATTCCCATCCCTTATGTAGCAGGTTTATCAAAGAAACTCAGGTGAATGATATCCCACTTCACTTCAGACTGAACCACACCCTTAAACAAAAACTAGTTCATCCCAGGAACAAAATTTCCAAACACAAGCTAAGCAGCATAGCGTATGCTACGCAGTGCAGTGAGGAGTGCTTATACCTTTACACTGGAGAAACCAAACTCCACTCCATAAACACTCTTTTCTGTTGTCTTCTATGGGACAACGTCAACTTCCAACTTCAACAAACAAGCTGTACATCTGCACCTAAAGGACACAGTTCATTGATTTAAGGATGCCAATATTCACATTTTGGACCAAAAACACAGATGGTTTAAAGAAAGGGAAGTCCACTGTCCACTGTGAAGGACCCTCAATGAACAGAGGTGGTGGCTTAACTATACAAACTATTAGCCACCAACAGTGCAGTCTCGAGGTCCCTTCCTGAGTGCTTCAACCTCCCCTCTCAAACCTTTCCCTTAGGTGAGCTCAACCACCACCAGCCACCTTGAATCCCTGGTGATGGTAATGACCAGTGCCTTTTATCACACGTTGTCCAAACCCCCGCTAGGGTTTAAATATCTGGGCCTCTCTACCATTTGTCTTTAGAACTGAACAAGCCTCTTGGGTGTACGCTGAAACATCTTCGCAAACCTAAAGTAGTTTTTTTTTTCCAAGCTCTAGAGACTACCACAACCTGGATGACTGAGAACCTACACAGTCACTCTGATACACTCATTTCTGATCCTGTTCATCCTGATCATTCCTACTGTTTACTGTCTGTAGTGAAGCAAGTCAATCCTAAATAAGAAAAATGATTCCTTGGTCATGGTTGTAAATTCTGATCAACTAGTTCATTTGACATTTGAATGCTGTAATACATGTATGAAGAAAATCTGTATGCTAAAAATTGATAACCAGTAAAAATCATTTTACATCTCTTTTGGACTTTGCGTCTTACAAACTCACTGATTGACTTAAACTGCAAAGGCAAAGTTTAAGAGCAAGTATCAAGGTGCTGTGCAAGGACACATGAAAATGCTGTATCATAAACTCCAGTAAAATGATCGTTCAGAAATGTCAAAAACTAGGAACCAAAATGAAAGAGTTGTAGAAAAAAAAAAAAGAGTAAACAGGTACTCCAGTAAGTATAGATAGGTTTTAAAAAGCTTTTTCCCACCTCTGTGGCACTGACCTAGTTTCAGCTGTTGAAAATCAAACAGTCACCATCCACCTTTCTCTTGAGCCTCGGCTGTGAAACTATTAACAGCGTTCGCTTGCCTGACCACAGCAGTCTTGGTGAAGAACATGAGGTGAAAAGATCAGAAATATAAATAGGAGATAAAACACGAAGGCTCTGAACAGTAACAAAAAGAATCCTCAGCACAACTATAAACTAAAGTGTCTCCAATGTTGAAAAGCAACAAAAGGCTACCACACACAAACCAATGCTACTGCAGCAGCGTGGATGGCTTTTAGCTTGGAGCTGCAAACCAGTGGCAGATCTAGAAAATTATACATGGGGGGCAAAAGAAGGGCAAGATGTCTAGGCAGGGTTGCACACACACCTCTTCAGTGAAGTATGTGTAAATAGAGTCAACAAAATATCCACAAAAACACAAAACTGGTTATTGTATCGCTGTCTCTTCTACAAAAACATGGGAATTTTTAGGTATAAATCAGACAAAAAAGTCCCCATAAATAAATACAGAACAAAAATACAGAAAAAGAGCTTAAAATACTGCACAGGACTGATTTCAGCCATCACGTTTAGGCCCATTGTTCCTTCACTGGGCTGGTTTCAGTCATTATGCAAACGTACTGTTTATAAGATTGGGGCAACCTACAGTCAGCTGAGACTGAAGAAGTCACTTGGATGAGTGATGAAACATTTCTCCCACAGAATGCTACATCCAGATGAACAGAATCAACTTTTGGAGGTTTAGGCTTAAGGTAACAGTTGATGTGCTGGGCAGCATAACGTCTCACAAAGACATCCAAATCTACTGCTTTGGTACGCTGCTTTTCTATGCTAAGGATAGTTGGATTGCTCAGACGATCATCTCGCCATGGTTAAGCGGAGGTGATTTATTACAAGCTTTAAAGTATAAAAACAGCAAGCAAAGTATTTTAACCCTTTAAGACCTACCATAGAACCAAGTCCGCCAGAGCTTATATTATATTTTTACATGCTGTAGTGCCATTTTTGGGAGCATTTCAAGTTGATATACATCAATACAACTGTTATAGCCCAGATTTTAATAATATGTCTGCATTAAGTGCATAGTAACTACATAAATTGCAAAAAAGTGCAATAAACTACAAAAAAATTTAAAATCGTTTTTTTTTTTAACATATATTTCTAGTTAGAGAAATTTAAGAGGCTTATCCCTCAAAACTGTAAATACAAAAAAGTTGCACAAACTAGTTTCCCACCACAGGAAATTTATTTTGAGTGTCTTCATAGTTTTATTTTTGAAATACACCAATTTTTATATACTGCAGGAAAAACGAAAATGAATATTATACTGCAAATTTGCAAAAAAACAGCATATGCATCAAAATAAACTATTTCCAGCAGTGCAATATGAGTCCCCAGCATCCCAGAAACGACACAGAAAGTCATAAAGTCAAACATAACTTTTAAAAACACTAGTATAAGCTCATAAGGCCCTGAAAGTAAAAAACTACATTTCCGCAAAATGACGTCACTTCCGGTTTCGGGCAGGTCATGGGGACATGCGATAGTTCGCGCTGATGGACGTAGGAAGTGTTATGAACAGCTGATTGGATCGGCAAAGCGTGTTTCTGGAATATTATGTTTTTGTTGCTGCAAGTGCTTTTTATGCAGTTTTTGCAAAGCTATATGTGGAAGGAAACCGTGACCGAGGACAAGCTGATGGCATAAGATGTAAGTACAACTCCTCCGGTTTCATATGCAAAAAAATTATTGCGCTAGCTTACGTGGTTGCAGTGCTACCGGGATTTAAAAATAGTTACGCAAAACGGAGCGTGCCCGCTCAGACCGGCTGTTATGGCCCTGTCCATAATCTGTTTTGGTGGCTGTTGTTGTCTGTGCCTTTAAGTCTTTGCAGGTCCCGGAGTGGATGAGCTGACGGCTGCTGATTGGTCCCCTGGCCATGTGATCTTCATTCAAATCCCTCACCAGCAGTTGTCCTGGGGCAGCCACTGACAGCAGCAGCAGACCTGACCCTGGCCTCCAAAACCTGAGACTTTTGTGCCTGTGACTTTGTGCGACTTTTTTGGAGTTTTGTATATAGTGTGTACATTAGTTTTCATTGTAAATAGCCTTGTAAATAGCACTGCAACAGAAGGGGTGAGCTGCCTTATTGTTTTTCCTTGCACTGTTTTCTCCTGTTTATTTCAGTTAGGGAGTTAGGTGTAGCGCTTGTCTTTTGTTTGATATTTGATTTCACATAGGGTTGTAGATAACACCTCCTCCTGACTTAGCTTGTTTTGTTTGTTATTTTGGCCTTTGTTCACCCCGGAGCTTCATTTTTGCAGTGCAGAAAAATAAATCACGATTCACTAAGAAATTGGTTTCCCTTTGTGTATGGTTTTGGGGACCAGGGCGGGGCAATTCTTTCAAACTTGTGTTGCATTCCTGTACCCCTAGACTGGGGCGTAACACCGGCTTTAAAGGGTTAAGGACATAAAAGATAGGGGGTAGCTAAGGGGGCAAGGCTTTACAATAGGAGGGCAGTTGTCCACCTGCCCCTCTGTAGATACACCCCTGGTGCAAACTAGAAAACAGTGACATCTTCTTACAGGAAAAGAAGCTTTCCACTATACAGTTTTATGTAAATGAATTAGAATTTACAGCCAGCTAGAATATTGTAATCTTGTAGGGTTAATTGAACTGAATACAAGACAAACTTGCTGTCTTAAAAACTCCAGAAAGTGCAAGTAAACACAAAAGGCACTCAGTCTAATGAAATCAAATGTAATTTGTCATTCTAACTTTGCTGGCCTGTAAAGCCATATGTCACTGACAAGACAGCAACCTTATCTCAAATAAGGTCCCCTGTTTTAAAGATACTGAGAGGTGATATTATAGAAGAGGATGTGTGTCCAAATGGATACGTATTGTTTTCCAATAGAACTCCGGAGCAACAGAAATGATTGATCACGCCCATTCGGAATAGGAGAAAAGGATTTAGAATCAAAGATAAACAACAGACCGGGATTAGATTAATAGGACTGAAAATCGAAACCCATAGTGATGTGTTTTGGTGTGTTGAGGAGCAGATGTATATTAATTTGGATTTATCAATACACTGCAGATAAATAGAAAATAGGTTGGAAATAAACAGGAAAAAGAGGATATGGCATTGCTAAATCTAAGAAGTACATAGTTACCAGTATGGCAAAACAGTGTCATGGATTATTGTTTGCTTCTTCAGGATTAATTTAAAAAGAGATTGAGGGACAAAATACTTCAACGTGCAGCCTTAAAATCAAATGAACAACTTTTTGAAAATAGCCCTCGCTCAACTGGTGAGGTCATTCAGTCTGCTACTTAACATACAGTATGTGAACTCTGTTGTCAGCCAGACTGAAGCCTGTTTGGCAGCAGTGAATATGAGGATACAGTGCTGTCACTGTTTCTGAGCTCCCTGAATTCTGCCATTCTTGCTTTTCACATACAAAATATATTGAATGTTTTCTACGCTGCATCTTCTAGTTTTCATTCTCAGCTCCACACTCACCTGAGTTTCTGTGTGAGTTCTATTGCAAAACATGGCTGCTATCAACAGCAAAATGAAAAACCTACTTCAAATATTCAAATAATAATGTCTGTTATGAAGTTTTGGTGAAGATTAAGTATTCTAGTACTGATTTTAAGCACGACACACTGGCGTGTTAAAGTGAGCGTAAAACTTCCTGCTAAACTGTTGACAGTGTTTTCCATCTTTATGCATCAATCTGCTGTGCTCTGAGGTTACAATTAAAAAGATTAACTACTTAAAGCAATCCACATGCTCTATCGGTTTTTAATTAGCCTACATCTTGCTAATTGTCTGATACGCATCACTGCATAGGTCCCTGATGAAACATGCTGTATTACGTGATACATATGGAATCAAGACAGAATGATTTACATTCATCAAAATAGCATTTACCATTAGAGTGCAAAAATGCATAACTAATTTAACATATTAGCATTCGCACGTGTTAATTATGAACAAACACTTGGTCATTTTCATGAATTACCATATATTTTATATGGATGAACTCAAATGATGGTCTGTGTAGCATCAGATGTCATCTGTGGGCCAGATCGGACTGAGCAATGCTAAACACTTATTGGCTAGTGACTCACATGAGTCACTCACATGAAAGGAATACCCTGCTTTATCTTCCTTCTCCACTCTAATCAGCCCTGTCACTGTTGGTTTAAACCGGTGCTTAAGAGTATGCTGGACTCGCTGCAGTCTTCTCCTGAATGATAGGTTTAGCCAGTCAGAAACAAACCCTCCATATTATTGTTGCTGGAGGAGTCAAAGAAGAAAGAGGAAGTAAGGAAATCACTGAGCTGTTTTATTTTCCACTTTTCTCCAAAGTTTTCTCCCTAAAGTCTCACTTTTTCAATGTATTCCAATATCTCCTTCTTTTTACTCTGAGCTCATGTACGGATATGTGATAGAAATGGCCAGCATGACAGGTTATACAAATGAAAAGGTGCATGAAAAGCCAAGATGACGCCAAAGTGTGGCGTATCTGAGGATTTCTGTAACCGCAAACCTGTCTGAAACCCTACAACATGCTTCTCCCTGAAAATGTACACTGTCACAGATTCCCTGTGTGGCAGGCAGTGGTTGGAGCCAAACACAGGACTCTGAGGCAATGAATTAACTAAAGGAGGCATCTTTTATTCGCTGTAACAAAATACTCAAACACACAATAAAAAAATAAACCTAACACTGGAAAGTGGAAACTAGGAATTAGGAGCAGACAAGGAATTACAAGGGAAAACGAGGAGCACAGGGAAACGCATAGCAACATGGATGACGTGACAACGAGCAGAGGGGGGACTGAGGACTTCAATACACAGAGGATAACAAGAGAATGGGAAACAGGAAAATACACAGCTGGAACTAATCAAACATAACATGATGGGAGGAAATGAACCTGGACCCAGGATGAGAGACTGTCAAAATAAAACAGGAAACACACTGAGACGCAGACACACGAGCTTGACACGGGAACTCAGTACACGAACACCGCAGATAAACGAACATGAAGACAAGGGTGAATAAAAGAGCAACATGGAACATGGGGGAGGCACAGTAACAGAAACCTAAAGACTAGAAATTGCAAATATAACACAAGCAGAAAACAACTCAACTTTAAATATTACTTAAACCAGAATTAAACTGTCCAAATGCAAAAACAATGGGCCACGGACCCAGGACCATGACAGACACAGCTCTGTTCAGTACCTCCTGTGCATTTCCTACTTTTTTTGTGAGGGAAGGCAAGGGCAAAGGCAAGCATAAACCAAGCTTTAGATTCATTACCACAGTTCTACCTTTGATAGATTTTTAGGGGTTGTTTTGTAAAACTTTGAGAATTATCAGAGGCGGGATTGTATCTTATCCAGGTAACCTTCAAGGTTAACCCTGGTTTTCTTGTACCAGGGAAGATGGTTCAGTTCTTACCAGGGTACACTGCCATCGTAACCATTGTGAAATCATCAGTTATGAAATCACTGCTCAGTGACCAATCAGAGCTCCTGAAAATAGCATCGCCATCCCTGGACTGCTTGGAATGCATTTTGTTGATTCCACTACCACTTTAACCACTTGAATCTACTCTTCCCAACCATCAGTTCAATGTCGAGCTTGGTATCATATGCACATCGGTCACTACATTATGCCAGCTCTCAATATTCATCAAATGACTCCAACGGCAGACACCTTCGCCATCTCCATGCCATCTACCCTTTACTTCAGGATCTCCTGCTCTATTTTTACACTCCATTACAATGCTTTTGACAACCTGGCACACTCGAGGTCCAAGTCTATGTTTCTTCTTCGGATTCCTGCACTGCTCAGAGTTTAACTCTTCCACAATCACATTCAGAATAAATCTTCATCTCTGCAACAGGAACCTTCACTCAGTCTCCAAAGAATACCTTACCTTCTTTTTAAAATGAAGTAAAACCAACCAATCAGGCAGCCCCACTTTTGTTATTTTATTTAAAACTAACCTCATCCCTAAGCTCCTATGAATTATTAGCCCATTACCTCAAACTTAGAAAATCCCAGCACCCCTCATCTTCAGACCCTCTGCTTATCACAAAGTCCGGCTATGTTGCTACCTGGGGCCTGTTCTTCGTACCTCGCTAAGTAAGTTAGCTGGATTAGATTGTTGACGATTTCGCGTGATCCTGGATCGTTCGGTTCCCCAAAGCTCATCCGGGACTTGCTGTCATAGCAACAGAGCCATAAGCGTAAACCTGCTCGGGAGCAGGTTTACTTTATGTAAACAGGATTAGATCGCGGCCACGCAGGTATGTCCGCTTCATTTATACGAAAGCAACAGCGATATTCCACCACTGTTTCACCATAAATAAATAACATCAATGTAACTAAAGATAATGCAGCACTTGATCCTTTTATTGATGTCACACAGATACATACAGGTCATTCCCTAAAAAAGGGAAATGTACTATTAACATTCTATTACATGTATGTGATTATTACAGATGTAATTCATATTTCAGAGTAGTAATTGTAAATTACTTCGTGTAATCAAGATGAGAGACCACGGCTATAAAAGCGAAGGTGGATTTGGGAAGCCTGTCGCAGCCATGTCCTGTCCGTATACGCGACCAACCCATTGCGGAAGGTGCAAGATTGATAAGGAGAGTCCTCAGAATTCAGCGTATATTGCGGGATAGACAGGATCCTTTAGCTCAGCGCGACAGTGTGCTCATTGAGAGATATCGATATTCCCGTGAGGGTATTATTTACTTAACCAACTTGTTGACGAGGGGGTGCAGGACCACCAACTGTCTTTTTTTCCTCTGCCCTTTTCTTGGTTGCTGTTATGAACAAACTAACAGAGTATTACAGGCCAGTATTACCTTGCCAAGAGACGAAAAGCAATCTAAGAGATAAATATTACCATTCTGTAGAATACTCCTGTATTCCACTTTTACTTGTTCCCATGTTCTTGTGGGTCCTGTGGTGGCTCTAATGTGAAAGGGGATATAATATAACATATTATAATATAATATAATGCCATATGATATTGGACAATATAGTGTCATATGATAGATCTACCCTACCGCCTACTGGTGTTGGCCAGAGGGGCCGATGGCGCGATATGGCAGCCTGGCTACAACCGTAGCTGCCTCCACCAGTGTGTGAATGTGGGAGTGAATGAATAGTGGTATCGTACAGCGCTTTGGGTGCCTTGGAAAGCGCTATATAAACCCAATCCATTATTATTATTATTATTAAATTACCTACGAGTTTGATTTGTCAGCAACTTTCTGCCAGCCCCTCTCTCCTTGCTTTTGCAGCCTTTTCAGTGTTCTCTTGCGTTTTAATTAAACTCTGAAACTCCTGAAATCCCGCACTCAAGAGTTCTTGCTCTGCTGCCGGAAAATACCGTGCACGCCCCTTCGACATTTTCGCCGACCAATCAGCGGGTTGCCGATCAATGTTTCTACTATCGATGCGTAGCCCCTTTTACGACACCCAGTGAACTCACATTACTGCGTCCAGCTGGTGTGTTCGGGGAACCGAATTAGCGAGCTCACGTTTACCGCGATGGTTTGGTCTTGGATGTGTCATTTGATCTTGGATGTAGTAAGCGACGTACGAAGAACAGGCCCCAGGTCCTCACACATACTTCACATTCGCTGATTCTCAAGGTCATGGGCCACTGGTCATTGCAAGCCTACCAATTATATATAACAGTCTTCAAAAACCTTTATAACACTCACTCATTACTGCTTCTATAGGATGCCTTCCTTTGGGATCTCCATGGTCCAGCAGACAATGCCGGTGCCAGCTAAGGCTTTCCCTTAATCCACAACCTCAGTTCATGCTTTTTCCACCTGCCAATGTGGTCCCAGTGAGTGAAAATCTTTTAAAACTTGATTTTGGGGTAAAGTCAGCAAATTTTGAAAAATTTTTAAAGAAAGATTTTCATACAATTCTGAACATAAAAGCAATGACCACTACATACAGAGAAGTTGCTTTTAAAGAGAGTGTAACATTTTCGTTTGGAGAATTATCCCACTTTTATTTGGTAGATATTTAAGTATGCATACAGCACTACATAAAGAAGATGTGCTCTACAGAGTCATGTGAACAGAGCTCTGTCTATGACAAACTCCCTCCAGTGTCTCAGCATCACTTCTGTTAGCAGTGTAGGAAGGCACTGCGTCGCACCATTAACTGGAATGTCAAATATCATATGTGAAGTGGAGTCTCTTCTCAGCAATATATGCAGTTGTCGCCACCGGAGCATGGGATTAGCATTTCAGACACACAACTCCTCTACAGACATGCACGTGCATGCCAATGTCCACCAGAGTCAGTGGTTGCTGACCTTGCCTGAACACTGACAGGCAGGTTCTGTGGTGCGGCGCATTATTCACAGGGGTGAAACTGTCATAATTCACCCTTTCAGCTGGAGGGCAGGAATCTTTGGTGCATATTTACAAGCTGGAATACAGCATCTCGTGCTTTGCCAAGACCTCCTGTAAACATTTGTGTCCCCTTTGTGTTGTTTTGCTACTTATTCCGCCTCCTTTACACAAAGGGGATAGAATGAGCAGCATTTGCCTTTGCAGCTTTGTTCTTTGTGGGTGTGAAATGTGTGATAAATCCTCCCCAGTCCAGCAATCCATCCCCATGACAATGATAATCAAAGATGCACTGAAGCAAAGGACACCATACCTTTTCTACACACCCTCCATCTCTAGAACTTGGCTGTGATTTGGAAATTGTCGGCCTTTTTGTGTCTGCTCAGCTCTTTTTTTTTTTGTGAGCGTGTCTCCGTGCTCTCACACCAGCCCTGGCATCAAATTTAACCAGGAGAAAGGGTGACTCATAGGGATGCCTCTCTCCTACGGGAGGCCTTTGCAGCGATTACGCCACTGCACACCACACCATTGCCACTAATTTACTCACTGAGGGGTGTCCTGTAAATCACAGTGGCCCCGTTGTTGCTGCTGTGGGGAGTGAGGCCACTGGTGGCAGCTCAAGGACCAGCTGACGGACTCGGCTGCTTGCTGTCTCCACACTCAGCAAAACACTGCGACTGTCTTTATGGCTGGACTCTATACGTGGATAGATTGCCTGTCACAGACGATCTCACTTTGGCATATATGCTGGTGCTGCCAAAGCTCAGACTAACTGCCTGCTAAGCTCTAATGCAGCAGGGAGTGGCCTCAGGGTGACACATAAGAAATACAGTCCTTTTCAAACAAAGCCTTGGTGAAGACAATGGCTGTGGAGTATTTGAAGTGTGTGTCTACTGATGCGATCGATACTGTGTTATAAATCAGAAGTATTATTATATTATCTTAACACCTAAAAGTTCAATTTACTCAAGTTTAAAAGGACAAATTTTTCTGCCATCACAAGCAAATCTGAGGAAATTAGATCCGTCTGTACCTGGATTCAAGGTATCATCTTTCTGCTAATCAATATACTGTGTTTACATATAATAAGACACCTGAGCATGGACACCTACATAAAAAAAAAGCCATGGCAAGCCATACTAGGGTTAGTAATTCCATTTCAAAACAAAATTCAGTCAGGACCAAATATTGATCAAAAGATCAATACTTCCATCTGCGGACATTCACTGGCATGGCTCTGTTCTGGCACATCTCTATCCTTTCACAACAATGTGTGGAATCATATGGAGGAGAGACCAGAGCTCCACGTCCTTTGTGTGCTTACATGGACAGCTACGAAAGATGGGAAGATCAGCAGCAAGACCTGAGCAAGAAAAGAAAGAAACTGATAAAGTCCGAAAAGGCACAGGAAGGAGATACTGGGGTGGATGTGGGTTACAAAGATGTCTGTGAAGGTTCTCAGTCATCCAGGTCATCGTAGTCAAAGGAGCTTGCAAAGAAAAGCGTCTGGACTTCTTTTTTTTTTTTTTCTTTTTTTTTTTTTGGCCTGTCCCGTTTGGCTCTTTTGCCATCAGAATTGTTGTCTAAAGGCAAAGAAAGATGCCCAACGGATTTACTTTACCAAACTGACCATCCCAGCCTTGCCGTAATGGTCCATTTGATTCACCTTTTATTGTTTATTTTATTTTCACTTACTGAATACGGGACAGACTTGACTGGGGGAAAGAAGGGGAGAAAGAAAGAGGGAAAGAGAAACAGCTGAGAAGAGGGACGGGGGAGAAGGGCAAAAGACAAAAACCAACAGAACGGGCAGAGGAAAAAAAATGCATATATCAATCACCTGGGTCACCTGCTGAGAAAGAAAAAAGAAAGCAAGCAGAAGAGAACAAGAGTAATAGAATAAACAACATCACAATGATATATGGGAATATGACAGTAAATACTAAATGTTAAACATTATTGTGCAGCACATAAGATCAACAGAACACAGTGTGCTTTGAGGTAGGAGCCAAAAAGGGTGTAGTTTGTGGGTGTGATCACCCGTGTGTACACCTGTGAGCATGGACGCGCTTGTTTTTTGTTTTTTTAAAAGGTTCCTTCATGTAATAATCTGCTAGAGGGTGTGGGGGGGCCACAGCCCCGTCCTCCAGGGCGTGAAGCAGGTGTGGAGGAGATCAAAACTCCAGACATCCAGAGGCCCCCAGAACACAAGAGACCAAGGAAGACCAACAGAGGGGCAGCCGCGCCACTGTCCCAGAAAGAGCTGAGGAGAGTCCCAGATGAGGGCTCACTCAGCAGCCGCGGAGCAGAAGCCAGGGGGAGTTGCAGTGACGCGCCCGTGAGCTCCGCCGGCAGCCAGCTGCGCCTGAGTGACCGAGCCCCAGGCCGAGAGGCCGGGGGCACCCCACCTCCGAAGTGGCCCGAGCGAGCCCCAGGCTCCAGGCCCCGATAAGCGGCCGCCAAGGAGTGAGCCGGTGTGTACCTGGACGCCCATCCCCGGACACAAAGAACCACCAACGCACCGATGTCTGAGGGGGTCCGCCACTGGCAGCGTCTGGACTTCTTCAAGTTGCTTGAAGACGTTTCACCTCTCATCCGAGAAGCTTCTTCAGTTCTAAGGTCAAATGGTGGAGAGTCCCAGATATAAACCTAGTGGGAGTTTCCCCCCACAGAGGGACAAAAGGACCCCCTGATGATCCTCTAATCCACTGAGCCAAGGTGGGAAACTGGGCGTGGGTCCCAATCAGCCAGAGTTTCGGGTGTGTTCATTGTGAAACCTGGCCCCACCTTATCATGCGAATTCCTGAGGTCAAATGGCCCAGGATGTGAGTGGGCGTTAAGGCGTCTGGGAAGGGATCTCAAAACTGGATTATAGATGGCAGAGAGTTGGTGTCGTAAACCACCGCCTCTGTTCAAAGATGGTCGCTCACAGTGGACATAGATGGCTTCTTTCACTCCTCTTTCAAACCATCTGTCCTCTCTGTCCAAAATGTGAACATTGGCATCCTCGAAAGAGTGTCCTTTATCCTTAAGATGCAGATGGACTGCTGAGTCTTGTCCTGTGGACAAGACCCATCACCCTTTGGAACACAAACTTGGAGTAATCAGGACCCTACACCACCGGGCAGAACATGTTCCCTCTAAGCCTGAAGGGAAAAAGAAGGAACACACACATGTAAAGGAAGCACTCAAAACGTGCGGCTATCCTAAATGGGCGTTCTTATAGTCAGCAAAGAGGCACAAAAAAGAAGACCAGACACCAGCGAGGGAGGATAAGAAGGACAGACGCAACAACATTGTCATCCCCTATGTAGCCGGTGTATCAGAGAAACTCAGGAGAGTTTTCTCCAAGCATGACATCCCAGTGTATTTCAGACCCAGCAACACGCTCAGACAGAAACTGGTTCACCCGAAAGACAAAACGCCAAAACACAAACTTAACAATGTGGTGTATGCTGTACAGTGCAGCGAGGAATGCTCAGACCTCTACATTGGAGAGACCAAACAGCCACTTCACAAGCGCATGGCACAACACAGAAGAGCCACCTCCACAGGACAAGACTCAGCTGTCCATCTGCATCTTAAGGATAAAGGTCACTCTTTCGAGGATGCCAATGTTCACATTTTGGACAGAGAGGACAGATGGTTTGAAAGAGGAGTGAAAGAAGCCATCTATGTCCACTGTGAGCGACCATCTTTGAACAGAGGTGGGGGTTTACGACACCAACTCTCTGCCATCTATAATCCAGTTTTGAGATCTCTTCCCAGACGCCTTAACGCCCACTCACATCCTGGGCCATCTGATCTCAGGAATTCGCATGATAAGGTGGGGCCAGGTTTCACAATGAACACACCCGAAACTCTGGCTGATTGGGACCCACACCCAGTTTCACACCTTGGCTCAGTGGATTAGAGGATCATCAGGGGGTCCTTTTGTCCCTCTGTGGGGGGAAACTCCCACTAGGTTTATATCTGGGACTCTCCACCATTTGACCTTAGAACTGAAGAAGCTTCTCGGATGAGAGGTGAAACGTCTTCAAGCAACTTAAAGAAGTCCAGACGCTTTTCTTTGCAAGCTCCTTTGGTTACAAAGATGCTTGCAGATGCACAACAATTGTTTTTAGGCCCAAGCAACCTAAAGAGCATGCCCGATATGAGATAGCGAGCTAGTTGTATAATATTGCCACAAGTATTTGTTCATCTGCCTTTACACACATATGAACTTGAGTGATATACAGCAATATCACCTTCAACTCTTCTGGTCAGGTCACAAAGTTTAGGAGTGTGTTTACAGGAATTTTGGGACCATTCTTCTAGCATATTTGTGAGGACAGACACTGTTGTTGGACGTGAAGGCCTGGTTCGCAATGTCTGCTCTAATTCATCCCAAAGGTGTTCTGTCGGGTTGAGGTCAGGACTCTGTACATGCCAAGATGTCAAGTTCTTCAGCACCAAACTCACTCATCCAAGTCTTTATGGACCTTGCTTTGGTGGTGCACAGTCATGTTGCAACACCAAAGAACTATTCCCAAACTGTGCAAATCAAATTTGGAGCATGAAATTGTCCAATATGTCTTGTCTCCAAAATTGTATGCTGAAGCATTAAGAGTTCATTTCACTGGAACTAAGGGATCAGGCCCAACTCCTAAAAAAACAACCCCACACCATAATCCTCCTTTCAACAAACTTGGCACTTGGCACACTGGAGTCAGACAAGTACCGTTCTCCTGGAAACCATCATCATCATCATCAACTTTATTTATAAAGCACTTAAAAACAACCACAGCTGACACAAAGTGCTGTATATTGGAACTGTAAAATAAAATTACATGAGATATAAGTAAAAACCAAATAAAAGAAGAGTGAAATCATTAATTAAATAACTGCTTCAATTAAAAGAGAAACTAAGTCTCACTGAGGTTAAAAGCCAAGGAATAAAAGTGGGTTTTAAGACGTGATTTAAAAGTGGATAGTGAAGGGGCCTCTCTAACGTGCATGGGCAATTTATTCCATAATTTTGGAGCCACAATAGAGAAGGCCCTGTCCCCTCTGAGCTTCCTCCTGGATCTCGGTACCTCCAGGAGCAGCTGGTCAGCTGACCTGAGTAGGGATGGGTATCGAAAACCGGTTCTTGTTGAGAACCGGTTCCCACTGTTTCAATTCCTTGGAATTGTTTGCCATTTTTGCAAACGATTTCCTTATCGATTCCAGTCGCCCCGAATGACGTCACCACGTTGCGGAGCGTCATTTACCTGGCAGGAAACACGGCGCCTAAGCAGCTCAAACGCTAAAAAGTTTGGTTATACTTTACGAGAACGGATGACAACACGGCAACTTGCAATACTTGCAAAGTAGATATTTCATTTAAGGGAGGAAACACTACGAATATGCAAAAGCATTTGCTCACAAAACACGTCCATCCATCCATCCATCTTCATCCGCTTATCCGAGGTCGGGTCGCGGGGGTAGCAGCCTAAGCAAAGAGGTCCAGACCTCCCTCTCCCCAGCCACCTCCTCCAGCTTATCCGGGGGAATACCAAGGCGTTCCCAGGCCAGCCGAGAGATATAATCTCTCCAGCGTGTCCTGGGTCTGCCCCGGGGCCTCCTCCCGGTGGGACATGCCCGGAACACCTCACCCAGGAGGCGCCCAGGGGGCATCCTTGTCAGATGCCCGAACCACCTCAGCTGGCTCCTTTCGATGTGGAGCAGCAGCTGCTCTACTCTAAGCCCCTCCCGGATGGCCGAACTTCTCACCCTATCACGTGATAACCTTAAATGAATGTCGTGTTTTTAATTCCGCTCCGGACTCGTGAATCTCAACCCAGCAGCAGCGGTAACGTTTGCACGTCCTCTCCCGTTAATGCAGCAGGTAAATAATCAACAACGGTGCATATTATGTTAGCGCGATCTGCCTTATTACAAAACCTGCCATTACTGTGCATTTAGGTGACCATGATGAGAGAGACAGACAGAGTCTGGCTGGCGCTCGCTGGCAGTTGTCGCTGCAGTCTATCGGTAGCGTCTCCTTTCAGGCCAGGATAGACGAATGTCAGCGAGCAGTGACTAAGTTTGTGGTAAAAGGCTTGAACCCATTTGCCACAGCAGATGATTTTCAGTAAGTGAATGTGTTTAATTGTAGGCAGGGACATTACTGGATATTCTTGTGTAATTGCTACAGAATAATTTATGCTATACTTTGTTATTGCTACAGAAGAATATTTATTTTATTATTTTACATTTACAATTTTTTTCCCCGGGGACCCTGTGACACCCCATTGAAGAGCCGTAAGCTGGAACTCTTAAGATCTCACTGCTGGGTTTGTAAGGCCATGTTACTCCTAAATTTCTATCTTGTTCAAAGAGAAGATAAAACAAAGTTCTAAGCTAATCGACCTTAGTGTTCTCCTTTTTTAAAAAGAATCGATAAGAGAATCGATAAAGAATCGAATCGTTAAACAGAATCGAAAATGGAATCGGAATCGTGAAAATCTTATCAATACCCATCCCTAGACCTGAGAGACCGACAGGGTATGTGGGGATGAAGAAGCTCAGAGAGGTAAGGCGGGGCAAGACTGTGAAGGCATTTAAAAACAAACATAAGAATTTTAAAATTAACTCTAAAAGACACAGGCAGCCAGTGCAGAGAGGCTAGTACGGGGGTTATATGCTCTCTTTTTTGAGTTCCTGTTAGGAGTTGTGCAGCCGCATTTTGAACCAGCTGCAGACGTGAGAGCAATGACTGACTGACCCCCACATAAAGTGAGTTACAGTAGTCCAGGAAAGAAAGAGTTCTTTCCTGGCCGAGTTCTTCTCGGTTCACCGCATGGACAGGACACGGGACTCGGGGAAGTCAAGGGGAGGCGGCATGTGTTTAATGGTGAACAACAACTGGTGCAACAGTGCGAACGTTGTTCCTCTCACACGCTCCTGCACACCAAATCTGGAACTACTGTCCATCATGTGTCGTCCTTTTTATCTACCTCGGGAATTTACATCGGTCATTATAAGTGCCGTTTATATTCCACCACAAGCGGACACGGTCACCGCCTTATGCGAGCTGCATGAGGCACTCACACAGCACCAGACACAACACCGGGACGCTGCGCTTATTGTGACGGGGGACTTTAATAGCGCCAACCTCAAACGCGCAGCGCCGAACTTTTATCAACACATCACCTGCCCCACCAGGGGTGAAAGGACACTGGACCACTGCTACACTACGGTCAAGGACGGCTACAAGGCACAATCCCGCCCCCCGTTTGGCAAATCTGATCACGCCGCCATCTTCCTCATGCCAAAATACAAACAAAGGCTGAAACAGGAAGTTCCGGTTCAGAGGAAGGTCGCGCACTGGACGGATCAATCGGTGGCCGCGTTACAGGACGCACTCGATGACGCAGACTGGGGCATGTTCAGAAACAGCTCCGACGATGACATCAACGTGTTTACGGAAGCGGTTGTGGGATTCATCGGGAAACTAGCGGATGATACCGTGGAGACAAAGACTATCACAACGTTTCCCAACCAGAAGCCGTGGGTGGATAAAACCATCCGCGACGCTCTGAGATCCCGCACCGCTGCCTACAACACGGGACTCATGACGGGGGACATGGACCCGTACAAAGCCGCGTCATATAACGTGCGGAGGGCGGTGAAAGAGGCGAAGCAGCGCTACGGGAGGAAACTAGAGTCACAACTCCAACAGAGTGACTCTAGGAGCCTGTGGCGGGGACTAAGGACAATAACGGACTATAAAGCACCAACAACCGGTATGACGAACGCGGCCGTGACTCTGGCAGACGAGCTGAACACTTTCTATGCTCGCTTCGAGGCTGCAGCTAAGGTCTCCAACAATGCTAGTGTTAGCGGCGCTAACGGCTGCAGACAGGAAGATACTGCCAGCACCGGAAACGTGCTCGTCATCTCCGAGCATGAAGTAAGGAGAGCCTTCAAGAGAGTGAACACCAGGAAAGCAGCAGGACCAGACGGCATCCCAGGTCGTATCCTAAGAGACTGCGCATACCAGCTAGCTCCTGTGTTCACTGAGATATTCAACATCTCTTTATCTCAGTCGGTGATCCCCACATGCTTCAAAGAGTCCATCATTGTTCCTGTCCCGAAGAAACCCCACCCTGCTTCTCTCAATGACTATCGCCCTGTAGCCCTCACCTCAGTAGTGATGAAGTGCTTTGAACGCCTGGTCAGAGACTTCATCATTTCTTCACTACCAGACACACTGGACCCACTACAGTTCGCTTACCGTCCAAATCGTTCCACAGACGATGCCATCTCTCATCTCCTCCACACATCACTCACTCACTTGGACACTAGAAGGGGGAATTATGTTAAAATGCTCTTCATAGACTACAGCTCTGCATTTAACACCATAATTCCCTCCACACTCACCACCAAGCTGGAGCATCTGGGACTCAGCTCATCTATGTGTCAGTGGATCTCCAACTTCCTAACTGGCAGACCACAGGCAGTAAGGATGGGCGGACATGTCTCAGCCTCCACCACTCTCAGCACTGGAGCCCCCAGGGGTGTGTTCTGAGCCCCCTGCTGTACTCTTTGTACACATATGACTGTGTGGCCACTACCAGCTCCACCACCATCATCAAGTTTGCTGACGACACCGTCGTGGTGGGCCTGATCTCTGATAACAACGAGACGGCCTACCTGAAGGAGATTAGGAATCTGGAGAACTGGTGCCAGAGGAACAACCTCCTTCTAAACGTCAGTAAGACAAAGGAGCTGATAGTGGACTTCAGCACTAAGCAGGAGAGGAACTACCAGACCCCCGTCATCAACGAGTGCCCAGTGGAGAGAGTGGACAGCTTCAAATACCTCGGAGTTCACATCACGCAGGACCTGTCATGGTCCTGTCACATCAACACCGTGGTGAAAAAGGCCCGACAGCGTCTCTACCACCTCAGACGCTTGAGAGACTTCCAACTGCCCTCCAAGGTGCTCAGGAACTTTTACTCGTGCACCATAGAGAGCATCCTGGCGGGAAACATCTTAACCTGGTTCGGGAACAGCACCATGCAGGACAGACGAGCTCTACAGAGGGTTGTGCGGTCAGCTGAGCGCACCATCCGCTCCGAGCTCCCTGACCTGCACTCAATCTACAGCAGGCGGTGCTGGACCAAGGCCAGGAAGATCGTGAAGGACCTCAGCCATCCCAACAACAGACTGTTCTCTCTGTTGAGGTCAGGAAAGCGATTCCGCTCCCTGAAGACCAACACAGAGAGACTGAGGAGGAGCTTCTTCCCGCAGGCGATACAGTCTCTCAATCACACCACCACACAGTACTGACCCACACATATGGTTCTTACACACACACACTGGACTTTCTGGACTTTGTTTTTGCACAACACTGGTCACTATATTCTTCATTTCCGTTAATACTTGTACAGCTGCTGTTATTGTGTATATATTTATTTATATTTAGATTTCTTCATACATTCTTATATAGTTCTATATTGTGTATTGTGTATTTTGTTGTACAGTTATTTTATTTTCAACTTTAATTTATATATTTTATCTTATTCTTCCCAGTTAAATTTACCCTTCATTCTAATTTGTGTTGTACAGTTATTTCATTTTTAACCTTAATTTATATTTTATTCCTTCCTAGTTAAATTTACCCTTTTTAATTTTTCATATTTATTTCCTATCTTATTCATAGCCTTTTCCTTTTTTGTTCTCTTTAGGTCACGAGCAGTTGTCCAAGCATTTCACTACATATCGTACTGTGTATGACTGTGTACGTGACAAATAAAATTTGAATTTGAATTTGAATTTGAATTTGAATTTGAAAGAAATGCATGGATCACTGTTTCAAGGTGCTGCCTCGAAAGAAAAGATTTTAGTCTTGCCAGTCGCCTTAAATGATAAAAACTGGACTTCACCACTGCTCTGATTTGGTTGTCCAATTTAAAATCACTGTCCAACTTAAAACCAAGGTCAGTAACAACAGATTTAAAATAGACTTCCAGCGATCCTAAATCAACACAGGAGGACTCACAGGGACCACTGGGTCCAAACACCAACACTTCTGTTTTCTTTTCATTAAAATGTAAAAAGTTTAGAGCCAACCAAGCTTTAATGTCATCTAGACATGTCAAAAGAGGTTTTATGGAGATGCCATCCTTGTGCTTTAGTGGCAAATAAATTTGGCAGTCATCGGCATAACAATGAAATGAGATCCCATGCCTTCTAAGGATAGAACCCAGAGGCAATAGATACAGTAAAAAGAGCAGTGACCCTAAAATTGAGCCCTGTGGGACGTCGCATGACAGAGGAGCAGAAGACGATTCGTAACCGAGAAGGCTGACAGAGAAAGTTCTATTTGACAAATAAGACCTAAACCAATTAAGTGCAGTGCCACCAATACCCACTACATCATGTAATCGAGAAATTAGAATATTGTGGTTTACGGTGTCAAAGGCAGCAGTTAGGTCAAGCAAGATAAGAACAACATGGTTACCAGAATCACATGCCAGAAAGATGTCATTAAAAACCCTTAATAATGCAGATTCTGTTCTGTGAAGGGTTTTAAAACCTGATTGAAAAACCTCAAAGATGCCATTTTCATCTAGAAAATCTTTCAATTGACTAAAAACAATTTTCTCTAAAACCTTGGAGACTAAAGGCAGCTTGGAAATAGGCCTATAGTTCGCTAAAACTGTGTGATCAAGGCCAGGTTTCTTAAGCAGTGGCTGTACTACTTCATGTTTGCAGGAACCACACCAGAAGACAGACTGCTGTTAATAATGTCAAGGAGATACTGTCCTATACTAGGAGAAATGTCTTTAAAGGATTGTGGAGGGACAGGATCCCGTGGGAAACCTGTGGGCTTAATATGGCGAACCACATCCTCTAAAGTGGAGAGCGTCACAAGCTCAAACTGAGTGAAAACAGCAGCGCAAGGGACAGAGACAGAGGGGTCAGAGTCAGGAGCTGTGATAAGAGCCCTGGTGGTGACAACCTTTTCAATAAAAAATTTCAGAAAATCATTGCAAATCTCAAATTTCATACATCGGATTGTCAGACAGAAAACTGTGATTCGAGCACGTCTCAACTGCTCTAGAGTCCAGTGGCAGCATGTTTTACACCACTACATCCAACACCTTGCATTGTGCTTGGTGTTGTAAGGCTTGGATGCAGCTGCTTAGCCGCGGAAACCCATTCCATGAAGCTCTCTGTGCACTGCTCTTGAGCTAATCTGAAGGCCACATAAAGTTTGGAGGTCTGTTGCAATTGACTCTGTTCAATATGCATCTCAGAATCCACCCTGCTCTGTGATTTTTTGTGGTCTACCACTTCTGAGTCACTTCCACTTTGTTATAAAAGCACTAACAGTTGACTGTGGAATATTTAGTTGTGAGGAAATTTCATAACTGGACTTGTTGTACAGCTTGCATCCTGTCACGGTACCACCCTGGAATTCACTGATCTCCTGAGAGCGACTCATTCTTTCACAAACGTTTGTAGAAGCAGCCTGCATGCAACATCAGAATTCAAAGATTTAGACAGGTGAGTAAATGCTTTTGGCAATATTGTGTATAAAAAGGATATGAGCTGATGTGGGTTGGATTTCATTTGCTCATTTGCAGCTGAGCTGACTCTGAGGCCTGGTTGAACTAATGCCACGCTCAGTTTCTGTCAAGTTCACAGGGAAGCAAAAGGATAAGTAAGGGGATTTTTATCCGTGAGTGTGTGCACAAGATTAATGCCTTATTTGAGATATTTTGGTCTAAATGAAGCGGTAGTCTTACAGAAACACAAAAATCTCTTTCTAGAAACAATACCTCAGGCACTGTAGATAGTCCACAGACCTCACTCTGAACTGTTTTCACTCTAGACGTAGTTGTACAAAAGAAACAGTCCCACTGAAATCTTTACAGAGATGATCACACTCGTGCTACAGTATTGCACAGCCACTGTTCAAGCTCAGCAGACCTACTTATTGCTTTCCATCATCCAATTCTGGGTAATGTGCACTTATGTTGAAATGGTGTGTTGTATATTTATGTGGTCACCTTGCACTTTACTCTTGTTCCACCAGAGCGAGAGACCAGAGTTTGGTGACCCAATGCATGCCACACTAGAACAAATCATGGTCACCTTTAGCCGGTGGCTCGTCTTGTGAGAGTTTGCGGCTCAGCCAGGTTTATGGCCCTCGCCCAAGTCACACCACAGGAAATCCAGCTATTGAGCAGCAGGAGAAGTGTCATCGCTGAGGTTCCCTAACAAATTACACCCTTCACTTGTGGAGAAAGCTCAGCGAGCTCTTGGCGGGGAGCATGCTGTTGGCTGGGGTGAGGGGAAAACTGCTCTGAGAGTGCAAGAAACGCTCCTGAAAGCAAAGTGACACCTGTCTCATATTCAGTGGTGTCCCTCCTTTGAAAAAGAAGACAGATCACTCATTGTTGGTGGCCAAAATAGGAAAGACGTTCCGAACACACCGGAGGGACTAATATGGATAAACTGTGTCGTTCTGGGCAACACAGACAATGCTGCATTTTTATTCAGATTGTTCAGTTTTGTGCACTGGCCATATGTAAATATACAGTTTCAGGAAGGGCAGTGAATAGAGCTGCTGCTGCATCTTTCTTTTTCTTTTGCATATTTATGCCAAGAAACTGTATGGTTCAAATTTCTGTCACCACTGATGTTGGATACACTTTATGCATGTGTTCCCCTAAATGTAATTTCTTTAATCACTGTCTTCAAAGGAAAAGGGCGTAAAGCGTGATTGAAACATGTTTAGATGAAGTAAGTTGAGCTCTTGGAATATTTTAATCCTTCACAATTTTCTCACTTTATTCCAACACTATTCAATAACTTTTACCACAATACTACTTGGTCACTTAAATACTTCATGTTGTCTTCATATTACATAATGTTCAACAAAATCTACAGTCTGGTTAACATAAAAACTTAGTGGATTTACAACAACTTCCACGCCATCCATCATCTTATCTTTATCGGGATTGCAAGGGCCAATCCCAGATGTGATAGGGTAAGAGAGTACACCATGGACAGGTCACCAGTCTATCACAGGGCTATGCACTCACATGTATGGGCAATTTAGAATCACCAGTTAATCTAGCCTTAATAACTGCAAGACGTTTAACTGTGGGAAGAAACCAGAGTACCCAGAGAGGTTAAACCACAATAAATAGCAATAGCATCCTGTGGTTTGGAACAGGGGCGGATCAAGAAGGGTGCCATGGGGTGGCATGGATTAACATTAACATTTTGAGCCTAATTACAGTTAACAGTGAATATAAATTCTTAAACTGAATATATTGCATAGTGTTACCCCCCTCCACCATTAAGAAATGGTTCAGCCCATACCACAAAACGGCTTTATTTTTTGTTTTCAGTAGCAACCAATAGCTATGATTGTGCCAGAGCACATTTTGAACAATACCGTGGAAATTTCAGATTTCACACAGGTGGTTGGTTGTTACACTCTGGAAATGGAATGAAGGTGAGTGTTAACCCTCCAGGACACGCTGCACCTCCAAACCACATGACTGATTTAAACTGACATAGCAACAAGGATCAGCCACGCTGAGTCTTTCAGCCCATGTTGAAAATTCGGACTTCAAAGTATACACCAGTTCTTAAATCCAGAGTTATGGTAATATATATATCTATTTCTATATATATAGAGAGAGAGATAGATATTCTAAATACTATTGTCATGGTTTTTTGTTTTGTTTTGTTTTTTAAAAAAAAGCATTTTCAAAGGACAGCGTGAAAACAGTAAAGAAAAAAAATCCAGCTCTTTCCTATTGGTTGAGAAATGTACCATGTGACCACGTGTTGACTGTGACCAAGTCAACACGTGGGATTTGGTTGTTTAGGAAGAGGGGAAAGTTTGGGAGTGATGGTACCGAGACAGAGCGAGCGAGTGAGAGAGAGAGTTTTGAGATGTGGGAGATTTGTGACTTTTAGCGTGGAGTGTGTAGTTAGTGTGATGTGTAGTTAGTGTGTAGTTAGTCTGTTGTGTAGTCATTCTTTTGCGTGTCAGTGAGGGCACTAATGAATGTCACAAAGGCAAACATGTAAACACTGTCTCTAGGTGGAAAAGCGGAGTGATACACCTCCTGTTATCAGGCCTGCAGGGTTTATCGCTGCGGTGGTGTTCTCTGTCTTGTAGCAGACAAACAATTATTTTTCTATACTGGCACAAATAATTTGTGGGGCATCTTATTGCGACACCTGATTGTTCTCTCATTTTAGTCATAGGAATATTTGTAAATGGTTGTACAAAGTTTAAAAAACGGCAGGTGTATTAGCTGCATTTTTTAGATAAATAGTTGTATATGTTTACAAAATGTGTGCATAAGTTTTCAAAATGTACAATTTATATTTGCATTTCAAGTTATAAAAATAATTTACTCACACTCAAAAAAATGAAACGTTGACTTTAATTAAAATTATTTTGTCAACAGGTTCCACGAAATTGAATTATGTTAGTTTAAAGCAAAAATCTTTAGTTCATCTAATTTAAAAAAACTACTTAAGATTAACAAGACATATTTAAGACTAACTAAATCAAGTTATGTTGTATGAACAAAGATGATATATTTTCAGGTTAGATAGTTTAGATTAGTTACTTCAACACATTTCTTATTTGTGGCAGTAAAATGTTAAATTTAAGTTAGATTAATTCAAATATTATATTTTCAGCCACCTTGTGCTTTATTAATTAGTTTTACATAAATCTATTTTGTCAACAGGTTCCACACAAATGAATTAAGTACATCCAACTTATTTTTTAAAATTTCTTTTATTGCCAACACATTCAGTGAGCATTTGTGTAAACCCAGTCCAAAATAAAACACAACAGCTCATTAGGGTTAGTAATTAACAGTATGTAGACAGATGCAACATCAAGACTTTAAATTAAATGTCTGTATCTACCAGAAATAGAAGAAAAAAAAAAACGCATTGAAGATCACATAACACATTGATAAGATGACACTTGAGTTATGCACATGTGATGCTAGTAAGGTCTGTGAGTGTTTTTTTCTTTTAGTGTCTAAAATGGATAGCAAAGTTGCTATTTGCAATGATTGCTTAGGGTCAGTCCAGTAACACAATGCCAATGAAGTGCTTTCCTTTAACAATGCAAAGTGAAGTGTCCACCTCAACAGCCACAATTTAAAAAAAATTTATGTAACAACAACAACAACAACAATAATAATAATAATAATAATAATAATAATAATAATAATAATAAATAGTCCACTGATATTAGCAATCAAAGAAAATTACATCACCATCCCAAATAAAACTTTAACAAAACATGCCAACATTATGGTCTAACAATAAAACAGCTTGTCAGCGTTCAGTTTTTTTGCAACAGCACAGCAGTAACCATTTAACACTCGCCACTGTCAACATTTATTTTACCAGTGTTTGGGCAAAAAACTTCAGATGGAAACATTTTAACATGGAAACAATTGTTCGTCTTTAAAAGTCCACAAAATATACATTCATCCTGCATTCCCAACTTGGATGATCTGATATCCTCGTGTTGGTGTTGTTCCCAGACCATCATGAAAATGTTGTCACATTGTTGTGACGTTATTCTTTTGCGCGCCAAGCCATTCGTGCATTTATGAAATTCCAATGTTGCAAGGACAATATCAATTCTGCTTACTGTTTATTAAAGGGTTACGGTTAGGGTTAGGGTCAGTTGATCGGCGGACAGAGGCGGTTTCACGCAGCTTAAGTACAGTTTTTTGTTTTACGCCGGTTTTTCCCGAAGTCGCAAAAGTATGACGTCACAACATTCTGATTGGTCACTTGCAATGTTGATCCTGGAACAACATTTAGTATGATGATCTGGGAACAACACCAACACGAGGATATCAGATCAACCTCCTAACTTACCCTTATTTTTAGTATGTATTGCAATTACCTTTACAATGCACACAATGTAACACAAACTGAATATGAACATATTTCCACCTCATAACAATATGCCTTGAACGCTAATATACACACCACCCTTCAACATTTCTGGTGCAGTATCATCTCTCAATTAAATCCTTTAAATCTCAATACTTTTGATTGTCTCTTACTAGCCCCCCACAACAGTAAAATCTCTCAAATTGTAGTAGTTTACAAACTTTTCAAAATGTTCTAAATTTCTCTTAAATGTAATTTTCCCGTTATCTGTCATTTACAAATTACCATTTTATTCCCATTCAGCCTCCGAAAAACTTCTGTCCATCTGACAGAACATTCATCATCCAAATTAAAGGTTGGCTTATTCATTCAGTGTATTCTTGAGCAACTGTACCTTGGTCAAGAGTATGCTGACATACAGATGAAGGAAGAGCTTCTGAAGTACTTCAAAGAAAGCTTTCAGTCTTGAGGTTAACTGAGATTCAGTGCATATATCCCACCCATTAAGAGTGCACATGCAGAGGCCAGGTCTTCCAGGTCATGCAGGACACACTAGATGGTTATACCCACATCGGCTGGAGGAGTGCTGGCATCAGCTCTTTCGATGGTAAAGATAGCAAGGGTAATTTGTTCCAGCTCCCTCTGAACAGCTGTAGCTTAGACACAAAAACATAGAAAAATGGCATCCAGTTTTAAAAAAAAGAAAGAAAAAGGGCCAAAGCTACCCTTTAATGACGTAAACACAATATTAGGAACATGCACCCCAGTGTGCCACTATTTCAGACTACAGATTCAACGATAAATATAAATAGTTTGGGTATACAAGAAGATTTCCCAAAACATTTAAACAGGTTCCATGCAAATTACAACAACAACAACATGCAACAACATTAGTTATTCAAAATTTGGTTTAATACAGATAAAAAACTAAACTAAAATTACCAACCAATTATTCTTTGAAGAGGATGCTTGGGTCTTCATTCAGGTAAAAAGGTAGTGCCCTGAGGACACACTCCCTCCCCTTTTCAATACTTTCCTTCTGTAGAGAGTGGCAGAGATACAGGAAGAGAAAACAGATATACTTTAGGATGACAGAAACTCACATTATACGCAAAATGAATGACATATCCACTGCACAGATAGACATGTACACAAGACCAACTAATCATCACATGGACATGAATAGTTAACCTGTTGGGCAGGGTTTCCACCACATTATATATGTCCATAATGGAGGTAAAGACAAACTAATACATCATCTTTTTTGCATTCAAAACATAACATAAAAACATTCACTTCTGGTTTAACCTAAATCAAGGGATCAGATTTTACATATGTTTAGGTAATTTAAATTTTCCAACGTTTTGAGTACCAAACTTTGTCTTGCTTAATATAAATGTAAGTGCACTGTGCAGCTACCATACACTAGCTGTTTAAATTTGAAAATGATCTTATTAGCCATAATATTTTGCTACCAACAGAATAACGCACCTGTGTGGCTGGGGCCAAAGTTTGTCTAATTTTCTTCCCTGCAACGCCTCCTTTTTTCTTGAAGACTTTTATGAGCTGGTCAGTGTATTGGTCAAGTTGTGTAAAAAGCCTTGGAACATGTGCAGCAGTAGTAATCCTCACATATTCTGCTTCCACCTGAAAATATGTCAACAAACACAACATACTGTACTGTAAATATACATACTATATGTACACATATACAAACTAAAACTAATGTAGAAAGACCTCATTAAAGCTATAATTTTAACACAAACATTTACACAAAATGCTAATGGAGCCATTACAGCTTTTATTGTTATTTATCAAGTTCCAAAAAATATTGATCACAGCTGATCTGAAAAGAATTTCATGCCTCAGGCCCTTGAACTGCAACCTTTACCATGGTTCAGATGTGGAGAAGAAATAACAGGGGCATGGGATGGGTCACAAAAGAAAACTTAACTTATAAAACAGTTTTGTTTTTAAAAGTATAACAGTTCACATACCACATACAAGCTCAGCAATACCACATACACCACATCAGTATAGGAGGGAGCAGGTAAAGGCAGGATCTGAGATTTATAAAGTAAAACAAGAAATTCATTACTTAATTTCAAGAAGCAAATTATTGTTTGAATTACAACTAAATAAAATACTACTCAGAAGAAAAGCAAGAGATTGACACTGCCATGTGCTAACTTTCTATAGAAGCAATTATCACCAGGTCTGTCGACCTCCATTGTCTGTCCACTCATATGTCTTGAATAATTTTATTAAAAAAATTAAGTGTGTACTTTCACAAACTGTAATTTATAACTACATTGATATGTATAACTCCGCTAGGAAACATGCTGTATTTACAGACCATTTTTACATCATACAGATTACTGATAGAGCAGAACAATGGTGTCACAGTGGCTTTCGCCCTTGACTTTTTGGATTTTAAATGTCACTTTATGCTATCCTTGCTATCCTATTCGATATTTCCGACTCTCGGATTACAGAAAAGGAATCCCAAGAAAGCAAATGGAAAAATAACCCCTTGAAAGAATAACCCCATGAACCCCTGTAGCTAATCCCTTAATAAAACAAAAAACAATAAAAATGTTTCTTACACAGTCCACAAAATAAGCATGTCCAGGACCCAGTAAAACTAATGTAAAACAAGCGCACGCAAACGATATAACATGTCTTGTAAGACAAACGCAAAATATAACCATGCTGGACATATAGATACTACACAACATAGTCAAAGAAAAAAGTGGTCTTACCTCTCAAAGAAACAGCAGCTTGGCGCCAAAACAGCCTTTTTCAGTTAAATTTGAAGTCTTGCGCATGAGCAGGCACAAGCCGTGAAACCTTCTTGTTCTGCGCGGTTTCATTACAACTGTTTTTGCATTACTGCCACCTTGTGGATATACAAGGTATATCGATCCTAATTGACTTAACTTAAATGTTATGCGATCAAGTAACACATTAGTATTATGTACGTTGAATAATAGACACAATTACGTAGACTTGATTAGAAAAACATATGTTAACTTAACAAAAACATATATTTTAAGTAAAATGAAAATAAATAATTAATATACACTGAACAATCCACCTCATTCATTTTTTTGAGTGCAACATGTCTGTGATTTTTATAGTAAAAAATACTAGGATTTTATGTTTTTTTGTGTGATTTCAGATCAGTAATATTAATACAGTATGTCAATGAAAAAACATCTAAATTCAGACACATGAGGTTGAGCTGAAAAGAATGAAAACAAGCAAGGCAGGAAAAAATATAAAATAAAACAATTTGAAGGTATGTAACTAATGTGTTTAATTATGTGGGCTACAGAAAATAATTAAGTTATAGATATGAAAAACGTGTATACTTACTGTATTTGAATCATTTTAACTGTTGGTAACCACCTGCATATGTGTTTGGAAGGAAAAAGGGCTTTGATTTTGCGACTCCATTTGATTTCAACTAAGAAAGTTTCTCTAGATCCGCCCCTGGTTTGGAATCATGTGAGCTTGTGAATTTTGTGAGTCCAGGTAACTAACCACTCTTACTAGATTGTATCATGTCATCTCAATAAGAACAAATTAAGTTGTTGAATTTCATACAGATCCTACATGATTTAATTATGTCCACCATAGAAACACAAAATTATTTTGTCCAAATTACAAGTTAGACTTTTGTAAATGCAACAACCATCCAATTTCCTTTTTGAGTGCAGATGACACCACAATAGTGTGATCCTTCACAGCAACAGAAGACAAAAGAAGATGAAACTGACCTCCACATGTAAACACTTTTAGCAGTGATGATGATCAGAGCCTGATATTGCCCAGTCACCAGGATCACCAGAATCACAGCCAGCAGACCCCAATCCGGCCCACTGGAAGGCTTGAAAATGTGAAGGGAGCGATGAATTTTGAACTTTTAATTGTACTTGAACATGTTATATATTTTTTCCTATTGATAAAGACCTCCCCCATACTACACTAAAGTAATAGATAAACAATTAAATGACAAAATGTTCCTGTTTTCCACTATCTTGTTTTATAAATACAGGATAGTCTGGGCAATGAGCTACCAAACCTTTTCTGTAATTGTATGCCTTTGTAATATATAAAAACTGAGATGTTGAGTGTTGGAATTTCCCTTCTTTTTCTTATATTAAGACAGAGATTAAATGTGTAGTTAAACATCTTTAAACTGACAGAAAAGGAGAGTTTCACTGGTCTGGCCCGGGTAAGATCAAAGCAGGCTGTATGTAGCCCATGATGTAAAATGAGTTTGACATCCCTGTCCTCTTTGCACTGATATGATATTTTTAAAGGATATATTGCAGCAAAAAAAAACCAAACTGTGAGTGTTTTTAATGTTGGGTCTTTCTTTCTCAGCCTCTTTTTTTCCGCTATGTAAATTTCTGTTGAGAAACAATGGTCTCAGATAATGTTTCTCCCTTGCTGAAGCAAACATTGGCTATACATTCCCTTGCTTAACTGCTTTACAAATATAGTCTGTGCTTGGAAAGAGACCTTAAATGTTCATATTAACGTCTCTTTCCATTATGTTCTGCATAATGAAGTTGTTCGTCTTTGGAGCTCTGGGGATTAAGGATGGCACCGGAGGACATCCTGCGTCCTGTTGTTTCATAAAAATCTCTTTAAGAGGCCAGCACTGAGAAATGCTTATTAGTCTAATGAGAGTTAGAAATACCTCTCTATTTTATTCTGTCCCATTTCACTCAAGCGGTCTGCAGTTCACAGAATAACCATAGAGATAAAATGTTGCAGTATTTTCATGGTTGTTCCTAAATGTGAGCCTTATTTGTAAGATATGACACAGCCACCCTGCCTTCATCTGTCTAGTGGCCTTCCAGAATAAATGGTTAAGACTATGAATTCTTTGTCTCTCTGTATTTGCTCAACTGTGTGTCCCATACAATATTTAAAACATAATAAGATTTCCTAAGTAGGGGTCTACATTAGGACTCAGGATGAATGATCGTGCCTTTCTTTTGGAAACTCTCTGAACAAGACATGCTCTTCTCATGAAACAGGACATTCCCATTTTTTAATTTAATTTCCAGTTGATTAACATCAGCAACATGACTTGTTGTGCACAGCGTAATTGTGAAGTAATCCGGGCAGGCTTTCTGTTGTGAATAACATGTTTTAATATTGAGATAGCTTAAGAAAACTAAACTATGTGTCAGCATGGTGCTGTGCTAGTTCATCATCTAACCATTGTTTTTAAATATGACGTGCTTAAACAATCTATTGTTGCTAAATACTTTATAGTGATACAGAATTTTCACAGCCACTTTAAATTAGTGTAGAGTAACTAAGTGTACATTATACTCTAGGCTTAAGTGCTGAGGTTTTACTTGCTACCTTACTTGATTTCTTCCACCTTGACCAACTTTATTATAAAATACTTGAGCCATAATTCTCCAGGGTTTCTGAATGTCTTTCAAAGTTTTTCTTTGGACATTGGCTGCTTTTGAACTAACTCCAGTCCCTGTACCTGTATCTGTATCATTTTCAGAGGAGGTCTTTTTTTGTTGTTTTGTTTTGGGGGTTTTTTTTTAAACCAGAGATGGGCAGTAACGCGTTACTGTAATCCGATTACTTTTTTCAAGTAACGAGTAAAGTAAGGGATTACTATTGCAAAAACGGTAATTAGATTACCGTTACTTTCCCGTAGGAACGCTGCGTTACTGCGTTACTAAAACCGTGATTTTTTGCGAGAATGTCTCATGACAGTGACGTAAGCAAGTGCGTCGTTCATGACAACAGCTGTGTGCAGATCAACAATGGATAATATATCGAATGCGGGAGAGAGCATGAGCATGCAAGCATGGAAGTACTGACCTTACTTTAAGTTTGATTCCATAAAAAGTGACAAAAACATTAGTGTCCGTTGTGCGTGGGAAGAAAACTTCTTTTTACAGCGAAAAAAACCCCTAAACTTCCAAGCAAGCACCGAGTACGCTCCGATGTAATGACGTAACGTAAAACTCACAGAGAAACTCGCGGATTCTTCAACTGACCGCTGCGGCACACCTGCACCAGAGCAAACCTCCGCCTACCCTACTCCTGCTTTACAGGTGAAAATAGAGCAACAGGACCGCTAGTCTTTGATGTTATTTATTTTCTGCTGTGTTTTACTTGCATCTATATGAAAGAGTGAGTGTAAACACACAAAAAAATATTTTATCTTATGTGCTGGAATGTGCAGAAAATAGGTTTAAATGTTAAACAAATTTCTTCCAGTCAGAGAATGTTGCATATAATTAAATTTTTTAAAAGGTTCAAACTAATAAAACAAGTTTTAAAAAGAGACTTTTCCATTTGATTACATTTTGTATGATGGATTATGCAGAAAAAGTAGAATTGGGCTAAAAAATCTATCGCTTTATCACCTATTCAGGTTGTAAATCGTGTTTTTAAAAAGTAACTAAGTAATTAATTACTTTTGAAAATAAGTAATCAGTAAAGTAACTGGATTACTTTTTTAGGGAAGTAATCAGTAATTAGTTACTGATTACTTTTTTCAAGTAACTCGACCAACACTGGTTAAAACACTCAACAACAACAGTGACCTATGAATTATTCAAACATAAAAAGATACCTAACACAAGACATAAACCAACGTGTCTACACATAGCAGACAACTTAGCAGAAAACATTATTCTAATTTTATGTTTACACCCTCTGCTGTCAAGCGAAGAGTTACCACTCCAAGACAGCTACACATATGTAAGTGAAGCTTGGCATGCTACATTATGGCTAAATCACTGCATATGTACAGATGTTGGGCAGCATTAGGAAACATGACTATGAAGTATGGGCAGTGTTGGGAAGGTTACTTTTAAAATGTATTCCACTACAGATTACAGAATGCATGCCCTAAAATATATTCTGTAACATATTCCGTTACGTTACTCAATGAGAGTAACGTATTCTGATTACTTAACATATTATCATGCATTTTACAACTACGTGAATGTACTATTGCTGTGATTTATTACTATTACTGAAGGTCCGCGGCTCCGAACCGTAGTAAAGGGACCTCTGACTAATACGGTTCCGTGTAGCCGAAAAATTCCGTGTAGCCGAAAAATAGCTTTACTTTGTTGTGAGGGTCAACTCTGCTTGCGAGAGACAGAGTTGCTCCAACTGAACTTATTGTTTCGGAGGAAAACACGAACACAGCGTACAGTCGAGTCTTAATAGCTTATTTACAACTGGGCTCGTCAGGCACTCTTCTTGGCTGCAGTGGTTATTATTATATTTACATGCTTCCAGCTCCCGTTTCTGCTCGATGACAGCTCGTACTTTTCCACTCTCATTTTTCTCCCTCCTCGCGCTCACAGACACATAACGAGTATGGCAGTCCATTCTCCCTACAGCATGGACTACACTGCCCATGATGCTACATTCTGAATTCTGCCTATTAGCTTAGCACAACAACAACAACAAAAAGGCGCTCTCTCATCCAGGAAACGCAGAGCGAGAGTGTCACCCTGTAACCATGGCGCTGCCGCCTGGAACTACAGAACGTAGCTGTCAAACAAAACCCAAACAGTCCTGACCCGCCACAATATGAAACAGGAAAGTACCGCCGTGTAATCCACAAAGTAACTGTATTCCAAATACCACCTTTTTAAATGGTACCTGTAACGGAATACAGTTACTCATATTTTGTATTTTAAATACATAACAGTGGTACATGTATTCCGTTACTCCCCAACACTGAGTATGGGGTAGCTGTGTCAGACAATATACCTTTTACTTTTACTGTAAATGTGTAACAATTGCCAGCAACAATTGGAAATAATCATGTAACTAATAATGCTACCAGTGTAAAATGGTCAGAATTTAGTGAAGATGGCGTATTGGCCTATTATAATAATACAGATAAATATTTAAACAACATTTATTTGCCTAAAGAAGCTATTTTGTGCAAAGGTGTCAAATGTAAGAATCTTGAGCATAAACATAAACTTTGTTCCATGTATGATGATATTGTGACTGCTTTGTATGAAAGTGGTAAACCATTTGATGTACAATGCAAGGATAATATGAAACCTAATATCAGGCCTGGTTGGGAAGAACACGTAGCCATGTATCAGGATGAAGCGCATGTAGCTTAAAAACTTTTGGGCTGGAAGACCTAAGAAAGGCCCAGAGTTTGAACAGAAAAGGCTTGCAAATGCCAGATATAAGTATACTGTTTTTACATCTAAAGGTGAGCAGGTTGTGAAAGCAGATTTGAAAATGGAGAACAATAATGTCACAGATTTTTGGAAAGTGGTAAAAATTCTTAATAATTGTTAAATAACTCTCCCGTGCACAGTTGAAGGTTTTTCTTGGACAGATAATATAGCAGCATTATGGAGACAGCATTGCAGTACATTGTTCACTTGTATAAAAAGTGAACCATATGTGGATGATTCTGACATTGCTGATAAACCTATAAGGATACACATACACATGAGGTATATGAAACCATTCATAAATGATTTAATAATAAAGGCTGCAGTTTGGGTCACATTACTGCAGAACATCTAAAAAATGCTAGTTTAAGGCTAGCTCCTCTTTTAGTGCTCTGTTTCACTGGTTTTATCATCCATGTAATATTACCAGACTCGATGTTGTGTATTTTGCTTGTCCCAGTTATTAAGGACAAAGCTGGAAAAGTAAGCTGTTTGGATAATTATAAGCCAGTATTTCATCTAAGGTTCTAGAAAGAATCCTATTGGATAGAGTCAGTGTGTATATCTCTTCCCTGGGTAATCAGTTTGGCTTCAAGCGAAACATGGTATATACACACTTGAGGAAATGGTGAACTTGTATGGGGCAAAAATTCATCAGTCTTCATGTGTTTTATTGATGCTTCTGATCCAGTAAACCACAGGAAACTTTTTGTTAAATTAAAACGACAGTGACTTCCTGGGTACATTACTGGAATGCTCATCAGAAGATGCAGGTTAGATGGGAATGCAGTATTCCTGCCCCATTGGTGTTAGCAATGGTGTCAGACAGGGTGGGAATTTGTCTCCAGATTTATTTAATTTATATGTTGCAGATGACCTGGTGGTCTTCAGTCCAAGTAGTGCTGGTTTACAGCAGCTCCTTAATATATGCACTGAATAAGGTGTGCAATGTGGTATAAAGTACAATGCAGGTGAAAGTGCTATTTTGCTATGTAGAGCCAAGCAGGATTAAAAAAGCTACATTTTCCAGTGTTTAAACTGTCAAACAATGTTTTTGAAGTTTATAAAAAGGTGAAATACCCTGGTCGTTTTATTACTGATCAAATGAATGATAATGATGATGATGATGATATATACAGACAATGCTGTAAGCTCTATGCTCAGGCAAACACAACTGCACTGTTTCTGAACCAGTAAAAGTGGCATGTTTAAAGCATATTGCACACCGCTCTATGCTGCCCCCTGTGGTCATCTTAAAGAGGGGGAGTGCCAGTCAGATGTGTGTAACTGCAGGTATTTGTACTTTTAAAGCACTTTTAAGGAAGTTAATGTTCACTTTTTTCCTTTATATGCTGTGCTTTTTCTGTGCAATCGTGGAATTATGTGTGTTAATAAAGCTTGATTTCGATACAGCAGATGAACAGTATCTTAAAGTCATGTCCTTAAGAAATGAGAAGAAAGTCCCAGTCAGACCTGACACAGGACCTGAGAGTCAACTGCTCCTTCAGTTCATTCAGTGTTCATCACAAATATATTGAGCTATGACAAATGACATAAGAACTGGACTGAAAATCAGTGACAATGATGAATCCATATTTTACTTCTTTTTTTTTTTACACAACAATGGATTTATGAATATAGAAGAGTACTATCAGTTTTTTTTTTATCTGAAAAACATCTGATTGGCAAGATAATCATTTTTCAGTATGATAATGACCCCAAACAGACTGCAATGCAGTAAAATTATTCATTTTTGAACTGTTAGCTTTTTACTCACAACTTAAGGGTGCATTGATCTGTTATTTGGATCTGATATCGACCCAGCACTGACCCAAAATCGGATACATTTCTTTAAAAAAACAAACAAAAAAAACCTACCCCTTAATATCTAATCTCTAAAAAAGGTCCATCTTTATTTTAGTTATTTTTTTTACTTCATGATCCACCAGCCTAAGAACTAACAAAGCACAGAGAAAGCTTTGCAAGAATTTCAAGCTTTCTACTCCATCAGCTTTTCCAGGTATACTTGGGGTAGTTTTTTAATATATATTAGTATTCAGAAAAGACTCTCACACAGCTGAAATGAAACTAAAGTAAAGAAGGTGAATAAGTGTGAATACCTTCTTTCTCTCATTTTGATTTCATTTATGTTGGTCCTGTTGTCAGGTGTTATTTTACTATGACATACCAGTTCAGTACATTTATATCCTTGCACTGGGAGAAACACCCCTCAACCATGCTACAAGTGTTGACATTGCATAGTTTGTCCATCAGGGGGCACATCCATCCATCCATCCATCTTCATCCGCTTTGTCCGGGGCCGGGTCGCGGGGGCAGCAGCCTAAGCAAAGAGGCCCAGACCTCCCTCTCCCCAGCCACCTCCTCCAGCTTATCCGGGGGAATACCAAGGCGTTCCCAGGCCAGCCGAGAGATATAATCTCTCCAGCGTGTCCTGGGTCTGCCCCGGGGCCTCCTCCCGGTGGGACATGCCTGGAACACCTCACCCAGGAGGCGCCCAGGGGGCATCCTTGTCAGATGCCCGAACCACCTCAGCTGGCTCCTTTCGATGTGGAGCAGCAGCTGCTCTACTCTGAGCCCCTCCCGGATGGCCGAACTTCTCACCCTATCTCTAAGGGAGAGGCCAGCCACCCTTCGGAGGAAGCTCATTTCTGCCGCTTGTATCCGCGATCTCGTTCTTTCGGTCACTACCCACAGCTCGTGGCCATAGGTGAGGGTAGGGACTTAGATCGACCGGTAAATTGAGAGCTTCGCTTTTACACTCAGCTCCCTCTTCACCACGACGGACCGGTGCAGCGTCTGCATTACTGCAGCTGCAGCCCCAATCCGTCTGTCGATCTCCGGCTCCCTTCTCCCATCACTCGCGAACAAGACCCCGAGATACTTGAACTCCTCCACTTGGGGCAGGAACTCATCCCCGACCCGGAGTGGGCACTCCACCCTTTTCCGGCTGAGAACCATGGCCTCAGATTTGGAGGTGCTGATCCTCATTCCCGCTGCTTCACACTCGGCTGCGAACCGTTCCAGTGCGAGCTGGAGGCCCTCACCCGATGAAGCCAACAGAACCACATCATCTGCAAAAATCAGAGATGAGATTCTGAGGCCACCAAAGCGAAAGCCCTCCGCCACTTGGCTGCGCCTAGAAATCCTGTCCATAAAAATTATGAACAGAACCGATCAGGGGGCACATACTCCACAAATACAACAACCAGACCATTAATGACTAATTGATGTTGCAATGATACAAAAAAATAAGTTTGTCCTAGTAAGGACTCATAAATAACTACATATAATGAATGCTATGGAAATCTATTTGTTTTGTGTGCCTAAAGAAAAAATATAGATTGATTTATCACCAAATATTGGCACCTATATAAGCTGGGCTTAATATTTTATTAAATACACTTATTTGTTATACTGTATTTGTTTAACTCAAGAAAACAGTGTTTAAATCAACCTTTGATTTTTCCTTAATACATAAATAAATGATTCTCCGTCTCTTGCCAAGAGTGACGAATACAGCATATTAATCTAATCAAAGGAGCTTGCAAAGAAAAGCGTCTGGACTTCTGCCAAACATCAGCACTCTGAGAAGATGCAGCAGTAGATCTCAGAGAATGACTCGGCCTCTGTGTGGAAAGGTTTTAGGAATATTACAAACTACAAGCCTAAAACCCCCCACTCCACTGATGACTTGCTCTTAGCCAACACCCTTAACAACTTCTACTGTCGTTTTGACGAGCCATCAGGCAGCCTTCACACCTCCAACGACCCCAACAATAGAGGCACTTTGGACACTCATTCCCCCACCTCCCCCCCCTCCATAGAGCCATCACCACCTTCAAACTGTTCACCTGCAACACCCGCCCCCTCACCCCACACAAAAGAGGATTTCACACCACCTCCTCCGACCACAACTCTTCATATTCATGAAGCAGATGTGAGGAAGCAGTTTAGGAGTCTGAATGCTCGGAAAGCTCCCGGCCCAGACGGTGTGTCTCCTGCCACCCTCAGACACTGTGCAAACGAGCTGGCCCCAGTGTTTTCTGGCATCTTCAACTCCTCACTGCAGGCATGTCATGTGCCTGCCTGCTTCAAGTCCTCTACCATAATCCCTGTCCCCAAGAAACCTAGGATCACTGGACTAAATGACTACAGACCCGTGGCTCTGACATCTGTGGTCATGAAGTCATTTGAGCGCCTAGTTCTCTCCCATCTCAAGACCCTCACGGCCCCCCTCCTGGACCCCCTGCAGTTTGCATATAGAGCCAACAGGTCTGTTGACGACGCCATCAACATGGCCCTACACTTCATCCTGCAGCATCTGGACTCCCCAGGAACCTACGCCAGGATCCTGTTTGTGGACTTCAGCTCTGCCTTCAACACCATCCTTCCAGACCATCTCCGAGACAAGCTTTCCCAGATGAATGTGCCTGATCCCATCTGCCGGTGGATCACTGACTTCCTGACGGACAGGAAGCAGCACGTGAGGCTGGGAAAGAATGTCTCGGACTCCCGGACCATCAGCACCGGCTCCCCTCAGGGCTGTGTTCTTTCTCCTCTGCTCTTCTCCCTGTACACCAACTGCTGCACCTCCACCCACCAGTCTGTCAAGCTAATCAAGTTCGCAGATGACACCACCGTCATTGGGCTCATCTCGGACGGGGACGAGTCTGCCTACAGGAGAGAGGTTGAACGTCTGGTGTCTTGGTGCAGCCACAACAACCTGGTGCTGAATGCCCAGAAGACAGTGGAGATTATTGTGGACTTCAGGAAGCACACAGCCCCACTCCCCCCCATCATCCTGACTGACACCCCCATCACCTCTGTGGACTCATTCCGCTTCCTGGGTACCACCATCACCCAGGACCTGAAGTGGGAGCCCACCATCACCTCCGTCATCAAGAAAGCCCAGCAGAGGATGTACTTCCTGAGGCAGCTGAAGAAATTCAACCTGCCAACACGGACGATGATGCAGTTCTACACTGCAATCATCGAGTCCATCCTCACCTCCTCCATCACCGTGTGGTACGCTGGAGCCACTATCAGGGACAAACAGAGACTGCAGCGTGTTGTGCGCTCTGCTGAGAAGGTGATTGGCTGCAGACTCCCATCTCTGCAGGACCTGTACACCTCCAGGACACTGCGGCGTGCAGCCCGGATCTCAGCTGACCCTTCTCACCCTGGACACAGTCTGTTTGACCTGCTCCCCTCAGGCAGGAGGCTCCGGTCCATTCGCACCAGAACCTCTCGCCACAAGAACAGTTTCTTCCCCTCTGCTGTTGGACACATGAACAATAACCACATGATTGTCCCCGCCACTAACATATGACCCTACGCTGTGTAACTGCATCATTTCATGTTTGGCACTGATCACCACCTGCACTCATGTATATATCTTTCTACGTAGCACTCATAATTCTTATTCTCATGTATATATCTCATGTATATCTCATGCACATATCTTTCTTTCTACATAGCACTTTAATTCTTATTGTCTGCACTGAAGCACCGCAGCAATTTCCTAATGTTGTAAACCTCAACATCTGGCAATAAACCCATTCTGATTCTGATTCTGATTCTGATTTAAGTTACTTGAAGATGTTTCACCTCTCATCCGAGAAGCTTCTTCAGTTCTAAGGTCAAATGGTGGAGAGTCCCAGATATAAACCTAGTGGGAGTTTCCCCCCACAGAGGGACAAAAGGACCCCCTGATGATCCTCTAATCCACTGAGCCAAGGTGTGAAACTGAGTGTGGGTCCCAATCAGCCAGAGTTTCGGGTGTGTTCATTGTGAAACCTGGCCCCACCTTATCATGCGAATTCCTGAGATCAGATGGCCCAGGATGTGAGTGGGCGTTAAGGCGTCTGGGAAGGGATCTCAAAACTGGATTATAGATGGCAGAGAGTTGGTGTCGTAAACCCCCGCCTCTGTTCAAAGATGGTCGCTCACAGTGGATATAGATGGCTTCTTTCACTCCTCTTTCAAACCATCTGTCCTCTCTGTCCAAAATGTGAACATTGGCATCCTCAAAGAGTGTCCTTTATCCTTAAGATGCAGATGGACTGCTGAGTCTTGTCCTGTGGAGGTGGCTCTTCTGTGTTGTGCCATGCGCTTGTGAAGTGGCTGTTTGGTCTCTCCAATGTAGAGGTCTGGGCATTCCTCGCTGCACTGTACAGCATACACCACATTGTTAAGTCTGTGTTTTGGCGTTTTGTCTTTCGGGTGAACCAGTTTTTGTCTGAGCGTGTTGCTGGGTCTGAAAAGCACCGGGATGTCATGCTTGGAGAAAACTCTCCTGAGTTTTTCTGATACACCGGCTACATAGGGGATGACAGTGTTGTTGTAACAATGTGGTGTATGCTGTACAGTGCAGCGAGGAATGCCCAGACCTCTACATTGGAGAGACCAAACAGCCATTTCACAAGCGCATGGCACAACACAGAAGAGCCACCTCCACAGGACAAGACTCAGCTGTCCATCTGCATCTTAAGGATAAAGGACACTCTTTCGAGGATGCCAATGTTCACATTTTGGACAGAGAGGACAGATGGTTTGAAAGAGGAGTGAAAGAAACCATCTATGTCCACTGTGAGCGACCATCTTTGAACAGAGGCGGGGGTTTACGACACCAACTCTCTGCCATCTATAATCCAGTTTTGAGATCTCTTCCCAGACGCCTTAACGCCCACTCACATCCTGGGCCATCTGATCTCAGGAATTCGCATGATAAGGTGGGGCCAGGTTTCACAATGAACACACCCGAAACTCTGGCTGATTGGGACCCACACCCAGTTTCACACCTTGGCTCAGTGGATTAGAGGATCATCAGGGGTCCTTTTGTCCCTCTGTGGGGGGAAACTCCCACTAGGTTTATATCTGGGACTCTCCACCATTTGACCTTAGAACTGAAGAAGCTTCTCGGATGAGAGGTGAAACGTCTTCAAGTAACTTAAAGAAGTCCAGACGCTTTTCTTTGCAAGCTCCTTTGACTACGATGACCTGGATGACTGAGAACCTTCACAGACATATTAATCTAACACTACAATAGAATCATCACATCTGTGCTGGAAAAGGGTGCATCTCTAATTTAAGTATATCAAACAAATGCTAAAAAAAAATAATTGAGGTGAAGGATTGGACCATAATTTGCACAAATGTAGTATCATGCACGCTGCAGCTGTTTTTCAGTTTTACAGAGGTGAATCATAGGGACGAAGAATCTAGCCCTCTAGCAGGCTGGGGTGTGTGCCATTGTTGGTGTGCCTTTTTTTTACATACAGAACAGTAATTCTGCCCAGCGAAATTGTCAGACGGTCCCTAACTCGGGTAGGCAGAGTAGTTGATGCTGAATCGCCGAGCAGCAGCAGCTCGCACTCAGTCCGTCGCTGCAGTCCAACAGAGCGACCGGTTATCAACATCCTCTCCGCGGAGCTGTAACGCTATGTGGGTCTGAGCTGATGGTCAGCGGTTCAGCCACGGCACGACACCACGGTGTTTCATTTGTGGACATGAGGACACCTGCTACAGCGACTCCTTTCAAAACGTGGACCGGGAATCCCGACAGGCATCGATTTTCGACGAGCATATGAGAAAGGTGGTGATGCAGCAGAGTGGCTTCCACACAAGAGACCGCCTCTGTCAATTCGCAGCCAGCCAGCTAGCTAGTGCTAGCCTTGTAGCCAAATAGCTAGCACCTGGGCAGGCTGAGGGTTTTAAAGCTCTGTCTTTACAACCTCCGGGGTAGCTCAAATGTCAACGGACCGAAACGCGTATGTCGGGCTATTTGTATTTATTGTGTGGGTTTCCCCCTGAGCGTTGACAGGAACTTTATTTTCCTTTTTTCTTTCCATTGCTAGCCAGTATTAGCCGGGTAAGTTAGCGCATTTGCTTGTTAGCTAGCGTTTTGTATTGGCTAATCACCTCACACAGGCTGGCACTGTCACAGAATGAACTTGGTATTCTGCGTGGAGACGCAGCTCCATACCAACATGATGGAAAAGTACAGGAAAAACAGGGCTCTGTTAACACTGTCTAGCGCCAACCCCGCAGGCTTTAGTACGAATAGCAATGTTTGTCTTTAAAGGGGTACTTGCTTCATTTCCATCCATCCTTTACATTCGCACTTGGAGCAGCTGCTGAGCCGAATGAGACATTTGCCCCACGTCTTCTTTCCACATCTGCCGGCACGAGGGAATAAAACCCTTATCTTTTCCAGTATAGCCCACGGGTGTTTAATAGGTGGGTTGATATTCAGATGTAGTACAGCACAGAAAACAGGCATGCAATGTACTTAGAAAGCGCGGCTTACTCCCTTTTTTTGGCTAGAGTTTGGAACACAACTGTGCATTGTGTGTTACTTTTGTGCTTTTTATCATGATACATGTGTGGTAGCAAGAAATACACCACTGCAATAAGATGAAACTGTAGAAAGAAAGCTGTGCTCACTCTGCGGTGGCACTAAAGCCAGTATGCGTAAAGGACACTTGATCGAACAGATACTACACAAACTCTTGATACCTTAAGCCTCTTGGAAAATCTATCATTTTTCTCATGGCCAAAGGATTAAGTCTTTTGTGTGTGTTTGTGGAAAGAGAAAGAGAGTGAGAGACTATTTTCCAGATGACATGTTGTTAAAATCACCATAGCAAGCCAAAAGGATTGTTTATTACTCTAATATATCAGCTCTTGCTTGATATAAGACATGCCATTTACTTGAGCTGTCACTTTGCTTTTGATTGTAATTCAGAGCTGTTTGGCTCAGTAGAAGCCTGTCAGGGAGAGTGCATGGTGAGAGGATACTAGTGGTTACAAAAGACATGCTGCCAAGGTGGAGAAATGACAACTGAAGGAAAGACTATAAAGGACATCAACTCGTCTATCCTGCCAGTGCATAGAGAGCATTGACTATCTAAAAAAAATGGTAAAAAATGAAGGAAGGAAAAGGCAAGGTTTTTCTACAATGGTGTTTAGTCTGTTAAATATGCTCTCATTTGATTTTTTTTGTCTCCTAACTGAATGCCTCTGTGTACTTTTTTTCAGAACTATCATGGCCATGTTCCTGCTGACAAGTCACCCTGTTACTGAGGGATCTCTGCCTCTTTTGGTTTCTGGACCTACCAAAGCAGGGATGAGATAATAAAGTTAACCAGTCGGTGCATGCCGCTACAGCAACCCGTGGCACCTGTGAAACCCACCTTACCCCATCCCTAGTAAAGTCAATTTCAAACGGTCAAAAGATGACAACGCCGGCTCTACTACCGCTGTCGGGCCGCAGGATACCCACTCTGTCGCCGGGTGCCTCCTCCTTCCCGCACCATAGGGCCACGTTGAGGCTCTCTGAGAAGTTCATCCTCCTCCTCATCCTCAGTGCCTTCATCACCTTATGCTTTGGGGCCTTCTTTTTCCTCCCAGATAATTCCAAGCACAAGCGCTTTGACCTGGGCTTGGAGGATGTGCTTATCCCTCATATTGACACACCCAAGGAGGGCAAGCATGCCTCAGGACAGGTGATCATACATGGACAGGGAGGACACGATGAGCACAGACACAGGTAAGGGCCCACAGATGTATTGTTAAGTGTAGAAAAGAAAGAGCTAGCGTGTCTTCATTTAAATAAGTATATGTATATATATATATATATATATATATATATATATATATTCTGTGTGTATTTGACAGTGAATAAGGAGATCAGAAACAACTGGTTTTCTTACATATTAGTAAGTACTTAGTTTATCTTTGGTTCTTTACATAGCTTATGTCATTCAAACAGGTGTCTTGACACGTTTTTTCAAACAATCTGACGCCTCTGGATGTGTGTTACTGTTTGCCAAGTGATACACGTCAGCACAAATGCTCCTTTCATTTTGTTCCGTATTCCTTTGCACAGCTGAGTGTGCTCTGTGCTCTCTCGCCCTTTGTTTCTCCACTAGGTCTAATGGTTTTAGTTCTTTAACAGCAGGCATTTTATCACCTTGGCCTGAGTTTTGCTGTTTTGTCCCGCAGGCAGACATTGTTGAACTTGATGATCTAGAACACACAGGCTGTTTGAAAAGCCTTAGTGACTGCTTAAACAGGCTTGGAAATTAGTGTCAGCAGTGAGCTACATACTGGTCACTTTGGGCTTCAGTGTTGACATTTATCATTTGTTCTGTCCAGCTATCGTTCTGAGGCGCTTTCTCCCTCCTAAATCAGGGTCAGTGTTTGGTATCTCTAATAGTGTTGTGCCTTTTGGAATGCAGTGCTCTGCACAAGGTTCATGTGCATCTATCAAATGATATCTCAACTGACTCTGGAACACTGACAGAAACATTTACTTTTTTTAAAATCAGTATTTAAATGATAGAAAAGAAACTAAACCTTGTATTTACCTAATTTGTACTGCTGTGTTCATTTCAGAGCAGTGTGAGTGCCTCTGCTGCATTCATTTCTAGTCACGCCAGGTTCTCTCATAATTTCTCTCTGTTACCAGGCTGCAATCTGTGGGTTTCACTGTGTACGTGTACATATGAGGTGGGAAGGGTGGAGTAGAACACGTAGTGCAACACCAGAAGTGAAGATGGAGTTAGTCAGGTTAATGACAAGTGGTTTTCCAAGTGTTTCCCAACAAGTGTTCATCCAACTAACATGGAAAAACACCATAGAACACTAAATGTATGTAGATCTCATGGCAGGCTTGATCTCATGAGAGTACTAGCATTTCTTCTGCTGAGTTCCAGCTAAATTACCCAACAAGCACAGCTGTGATCCTCCTTTACTGAATAACATGCTAAAATGGACAGAAAACACAAGCTAGTGAAAATGCACAGATTCATTTTTAACATGCTGTTTCAAAATTACACTACACCGAACAACTGTCTAACAGTTGTAGGCAGTTTCCACTGCACATGCTGCAACGGTGCATTTTCACTGTTTCAATCAAAGTGGCTACACCGTGCGTAAGATTAGTGTGTAAGAAGTGGGAATATGCTGCGGAGATCTATTTAGCAATCACAAAATCAGACCGGTCTGAGGAATTGACACCAAAATCCAGTTAACAGCCAGTAGATAGTGACAGTTCCACAGTGCTGTGCTGTTTTCAAAAGCTAAAAACACAACAGAACCCATGAAATAAATCCTCAAGTCTTGTTTTCCTGTTAACTAACATAATCTTAAGTAGAACGTGCTCTTCAGGTGTATCTACTAACAAGCTCTGCTACACACATGTTCCACAAACATTACTGTGCTTTCAGTGTAGCCAAAGAACTAACAGTAGTTATTGTCCTTCTATTGGAGTGGTCTTTCGCTGGCATAACTCATTCACGTATGAATCATTCAAGCACATGCATATTATTTTGCAGCCACAAAATATTTATGACATGCACGAGTGCCAAAGGGCAGGTGAGAAGAACAATTTCATAGAAAAGGTCATCTGCAAGCTAGTAACGGACGTCATTAGTTTATCTGAAATCTTGGCAGGGTATTACCAAGCAGTTTCTCCCACAGTTTCAACGTTGCATTTTGCCTCCTTATTCCCTGTGATGCCCGTTCATATTTTCATTCTGAAAGCCTTTCTTTCAATGCTGCCTGCTTGAAATAACGTAATTGCTGTTGTCCAACGACTCAGACAAACAGAACAGGCAGTGCTGGGCTCAAATGGTGCTGCGTATTATCAAGTTTTTTTTGTTTTTTTTAAATGTCGAGGTGGGAAACTTGGAGTTATTCTTGCTTCACCATAAGTGGCAGTCATGTTTTGCTTCAAATACTTCTACTCTACTCGTCACTGAGGTCTTCTCGACTCTACTCCTATATTTCATTTCTGGGCACGTCCAAAACAAAATGGTCCCCAGGATGTTCCTGGGGACTAATTTACAAGTCATTTGAACGAGACAGGAAAAAAAATCAGACTAGTTAACTAGTGTAAAAGGCAGAAGACGCTGGGCGCAATCTAACAGACAAGGATAAACACTGACCTTAGAATAGCTGTGTATGAATTTAGGAGTCATTTGAGACCATTAACGGATTCCTCAACATTCAAATCTTGTTATGAATGTTGGTGAAATGTGCAGCACTTTGTGCCGTGTATATCGCTGGGGCCACACAGTGTCAGATTAGTTTGATAAATGTTTGCTAGCAGCAGTAGCCCCTTTCATGGCAGGCTAGCATCCACGTCTGTGCATAATGTGGTTACAAATTACTTGGACCACTTCAGTGTGGTTATATGCCAGTTTTCTCTCACACAGCCAACATACAAAAGTTCATTTTCTTCATCAATGTACTGCAGAGCTGTGGTGTTTCACGCAGCTGTCATCTTCTTACTTTCAATCTGTTTCATTTCAAGTTCCCTCACAGAGAGCGAGGGGGTCTCAGGCATTTGTCAGGGCTGCAGCACTAGTTGGTCTCAGGTGGCGTTGTAACATCTTTGAACCAACAGGTAACTTAGTAAAACAACAATAATAGATTTAACCGACTAGTATTTCTGGTGCCTACTAGCAAGAGTAGCAGTGTATAAATGTCTTGTTGACCGTGCACATGCCTAGTGTGAACGCAGTTAGTCTTGTGAACTGTGTCACTATAAAGCTGGAACATGGGAGTTTTACATATAATTAAACGTGCGTTACATTTAGGCCTTTCCTAATTTGAACTAGTAGATGGATAGTTCAAATTTCATCACCTTGGAGTATGTTATACATATCAGTATGTTTTAGTAAATCAGAATTTGAAATCTGATGTCTGCTTAAACACTTCCTCACTGGTGTGTCGAACTGGATGAATTTTAAATCAGCTGCGAGCGATTGGTTTTCCAGAGCTACAGAGGAACGTGACGTAGCATCAGACACACACAGCAGTATACTAACTGAGGTTATCGTCATGGGGGATAAACTTAGCTTCTGAGAAAGTCAGATAGAAAAAGAAACTTGACATTCGCAGGAAGAATTATAGCCTTCAAAAAATGGATTGATATGCATTACAAGGGCTCGGCAACATTGCTTTAAACTTCCATGCTGCAGGCTTGAAATAAATCCCATTCAACGTACTCTTCATGTTTTGGGTAAGCTGTTTAAATGAGATTCCAGTAGGTTCAGTGTGCAGTCACAGATGGCAGAAGGCATTTCTTCTTCTTCTTAATGAACTGAATACTTTTTTTTATATTTCTTTATTTTTTTATAGCCTTTTTCAGCTTTGTATTCAGATTCATGGATTTTTAATTGCTTAGTGAGCAACTCCTTGGAATTAATAACATGGCTGTGAGCGGGGGGGAAAAAAGCTACACAGTTATGAGCATCTTCACTGCCGTCCATTTTCAAGGATGTACCAAGGACAGAAAAAATATAAATACGTTGCTTCACATTTGACGGAAATTAAGAGGAGTATATGAAATGTGATTAAAATACAGCCACTGAGATGTCACTGTGTTTTACAGAGGAAGAGTAATCGTAACCTTCCTGTCTGGAAATTAGTTTTATGCAAATTCAAAGTCAGGAATATGTGCTCCGTGTATTTTAACCTTACACAAGCATTCATGTGAGGTGTTTTTATCCTCTCCACCCCTTCTTATAACAGCTTATTGAAATCTGTTCAGTTTGCTTGTTGGTATAGCTGCCTCAGCTGTTCTTAAAGTGGTTATCGTGTGCTCCAGAGGACTCTGGGTTCAAACAGCCTCAGGAAAATGAGGTGTGCTAGCATTTAAAGAGACCCGCAGGAACCCAAACACGCTCATAATAATTTCACCTTTGCTTTATTCGGCCGCAGAAACCCCCACAGAACCAGTTCTTTGTTCACGAGCTCAACCTGTTAATAGTCCTGTAAAGCTTATGAGGGAGAAAAGGTTATTAATCTATGCTGGTATCCAGCCATTGAATTTTTGGAGAAACGAAATGTAACGGGGAAGAGGTATGTGTAGCCTTGCTCACATGGTGCCGGACTGAACATTGAGTGTTGGTTTTTGTAAACACCCAGGAGGAGTTGCGCTGCTTCCAGGGTTTCCCTTGGTTTCTGTGGGCTTATTCAAAAACAAGTTAACTTTTAGTTTACTTGATGTTTTTCGCTTTGGTAGTTACATAGCATGACCAGTAGGTGGGTTTGCAGGTTAAATTGGTTTAACTGGACCCTTATGTGACTGATGAGCAATGACATGCCTGAGTTTATTGTAGAGACATAAGAAGAACTTGTTAAGCTTCTAACATTTTGAAAATAAAAACAGCCCATAATAAAATAACCCACTTAAGAGTTGAAAGTTGCCCTGTTGCTGTAAATACGTGTCACTGAATATAATGCAAGGCATCGTAACCTTCCTGTCTGCAAGGCATTATTTTCTGGTCAAGCGTCTGTATTTTGGCTAGTATGATGCTTCGGTGATTATTTAGCATCTTTCAGCATAATTTTGAGTTTTCTACCTGAACAGTAGAGGGTGTTTCTCTGCTGAGGTTTTCAGATCAGCACTGAAATAGTTGGCTTTTAAAACTGAAGATATTTTAGATCTTCCACCCGTTATCTTATTAAAACTATGCTGAAGACAAGTAACAAGATGCTTAACAGACATTAAAGAATGGAGTTGTTAGATTGGTGGAACATTCAAGGAAGTTCTTTGCATTTCTGTTCTGACTTATACCATGGCTGCTTATTATATTGGCTTATTATATTGATGCCATAATACCTGAGAATTAAATCTTTCGCCTTATGTAAAGATCCTTTTGGTAAATAGACATTTAAAATCAGAATGGATGTTTACAAGTTTAAGTCTTAGGCTTTGCTGTTTGAATGCTCGGCTATAAAGCCCAGTTGAGCTCAACATACTGTGAGGCCAGTAATGATCCTGCCTTGGGTTTGTTCTGTTCTGGCTCAAACAACATAGGACTAGCCAGGTGCAGCACTGTAATCTGTAAAAGGGGCAAGAGGGCATGTTGGCAGAAGCAGTGACATTTTATCAGCTACAGTAGAAATGTAGAAGTCAGAGAAAAATGATCCTTATTCTAACCCTTTATGATCACATATACAGACATCCTGGTTGGTATTTAGTGTTGACTGGATGGATAGTGGTTTTAGGTATTACAAGACAAATTTAAAATGTGTTTGGACTTTAAAGAGGTGGTTGAATAACAAAGCAGACTGAAAATATTGCAGAAGGGATCAAGAAACTGTGATGACATTTTAGATGAAACCATTTATAATGAAAAATAATGAATTGTCATTTTGTGCCTTATTGTTTTGTTGTTGTTGTTGTTGTTGTTTTTTAGTTATTATTATTATTATTATTATTATTATTATTACATATGATCAGTTTAAACCTTATTGGCCATCCCAATCCAACAAATCTATTCATTTATTCTTGGTGTGAGTAATAATATAATTGTGTTGTCCTGGTTTGGACATGAACATTCATACTGGATACTTGCCAGGGTGTCCAGTGGGGTTTGACAGAAATGCCATCTGCCACCAATTTTAACCTCTATTTGGCTGTGGTCTTCTCCTTTTTAGTGAATCTACAGTAAACATTTATGAGGAAAAATGTTTATAATGTGTATCTATATTTTCTTAGAGCAACACATTTTCTTTCAACTGGACAAAAAGGCATCTTTTTATATTATAATGAAGATTTGAATTCTGCCTGGTCCATCCAGGCCTCCTGTAGTTTGGGAATTACCGAAGTCAATACTGCAATAACCTGTCCTCTGAATGATTATTTGCCTTTATTGTCCGGTAAATATCAGATCATCTATCAGTAGCTCCTTCTGTGGTTCAGTGAACCTGCCTCGGCATCCACATGCATTTTGGCACCTTCCTGTCTTTTTCCATAAAGTGTTATATAAAAACTAATAAAAAGGGCTTGTGTCTGGAGGTATTAGGTGCACCATCTGTGTAGACTATTTCAATCTCCCTCTCCCGCAGTGGAAGATGTCATTTCTTTACTAATCTCGCATCATGAGTGTCATATCCCCATGTCACCAAACACGGTTGCAAGAAAAAGTTTCTGTACACTTTGGAATTATTGGGTTTTAAGATTTAATTTCTCTTAAATTGTGATGTAATCTTCACCTTCAAGTCTCAAATATAGACGGATGCAGTCAGACTGAATTCATAACACACTAATAGGGCACACTTCAAAACACTGATAAAATTATGCGACCTTGTTATGTGAATTTAGTAACTCACAGAACCTTCTGCAACACTGCTGGACCACTCCTTACAAAACTTACAAAACTTTATTATTAATATTACCGATTGAACAGCATTTTCAAACAATCGAAAAGCATCTCAGTTGGGTTAAATGGTATATCCAAAACATGAACTTTAATTTTTGTCCAATCATACCATTATTGTTGATGTCATTTTGTGCTTTGGATCATTGTACATTGCACCAAAGCTTTCCAGTTTATTAAATTTTGGACTGCTGCTTTGACATTCTGCTTTAAAATGTCTTCATACAGCTATGACCTGTTCATTTCTTTTTCTCAATGATTTTAAAATGTACTGGTCATGACATAACAAATCACCCACAAACCATGATGCTCCCTTCACCATGCTTTAGAGTTGGGTAACTGGGTGGGCTGAGGCCATTTGATCAAATTCGGTCCAGAAAAGGCTGTAGCTTGTTTAATTTAGTTTCTGAAAAGATAGGTTAAATAAAAATTTTTACCTCAAAATCTGTAAATAATAAGGCTAAATGATGCTAAGAGGTTGGATACCCATATTAACAAAAGGTATTGAGATTACATTTTTTGCTATAATCGGCAGGCCTATTGGCAAGGATATTAAAAAACAAACAAAACAAAAATTTTTTACAAAATGCAGAAGAGTCTTTGTACATTTCAGATGTATTGCCTTAAATCTTTAATATAAAGTATTTTTTTTCCATAGAGGACAGAAAACCAGTGGTTACAACGGCTGTAGAAGTTCCTGCAGGTGTTTGGCTCTTCTTCACCTCATTTAAGAGGTCAAATTGTTCTCTTCCTGTGATCTTTGCAGGACTCCGACCCCTGAGGAGAGCAGTGTGCCTGCTGATTTTCCTTTGTTTCCACAGTTTGTCTTATTGTGGCTTTATAAACACCTCATTGGTCAACTGTCATTCATTCCCTGTCAGCTTCATCCTCTTTTGTTTTGTTTTATTTTTCTGTTTTGGACTACAATTTACAATGTTCCTTTTTCAGTGAATAATCCCTTAAGGACATCAGGAAAGAGTTTATTAAAGTCACAGAGCAAAGGGAGCTGATGGTCATTTTCCCATAAACTTCTATACTGGAAGTCTCTTTTGCAGCCAGCAGAAGTAAAATGTAAGGTATTTTCTTATTAGATTCTGGAACTGGAAGCATTGTCTGTTCTTGTGCACTGTCTGAAATGATCAGGCTTTGTGAATAACCAAACTTTGTAGAAACAGGAGTACGTGCCTTCAACCTCAGAATCCCCACTTGTATCACTGAAGCTAACTTTCAGTGAAGTTGTACTTTCTGGAGTCAGGATTGTTTATTGATTAGAGTAAATACTTTTATTATACAACTACAATTATTAGTATATTATAGGTACATAAACCTTTTCATGCAACTGAAGCTAAAAGCAAAGTTCAGAATGATTTGTATTAGATCAGCGGACTCCAACCCCCGGGCCTCGGACCGGTACCGGTCCGTGAGTCGTTTGGTACCAGGCCAGAGTTGAGGTTTAGGTGTGAAATGTATAGTTTTCAGGGTTTTTATCGGTTTTCAGCGTTATTTTGTTATCGTTTACTCGGTTTTCCTGGGTCTTTTCACGTGTGTTATGAATAAATCTTCTTTTTTTCGGTACCGGTACTAGTAGGGATGGGTACTGGTTCTGACATAAACGGTAGTAACCAGATCGAAAAGCAGCGCACATTTTGGTGCTTTATTTCGGTGCTTTTTTTTCCTGAGCTGTGATACACTTCTAGCCAATCATTTTACGTTTCCGAGGATAGTAGGCGGGGCCAGGTACATACGTTCTTTTAGAGCAGAGCTACAGATTAAAAATGCCCAAGGCGAAGCGGTCAAAAGTCTGGCTGTACTTCACAGCAAAAGATGCAAACTCAGCAGCCTGCAACAAGTGCTTTAAGCTGATACTGTGATACTGTCAAAGGAGGTAGCACCTCGAATCCGATGAAACACCTGGCGACGCATAGCGTTTTGTTTTTTTTAAAAGCCGAGAAATGCACTGTATTTGATAGCTTGCTGCGAGACCTCACACCGAGCACATCTACTGCGGGTGTGGTGTCTGTTATCGGACCCAGAGTTAGCAACATCCCCAAAAACACGAAGAGGAGAGTCCTGGCCCCTAGCCCTGCCAGTGTAGCAGAAATGATGAGGATGATGATGCAGCAGCAGCCGTTCTTCTCTGCGTGAGTAGCTTAATGTTGTTTGTGTGTAATTTACGTTGAGTAGGCTAACCACGTTATTACATTAATGCATGTAAGGTGAACTAGCAAACATCATCATAGGTACATGCGGCTGTCTTCTTGTTTGATGGCAGATACTCCCTTCACCCTGGCCAAAAAGGCTAAAATGACCAAAGAAAAAGAGGGAAACGGCTAAACATGAGAGGTATCGGATAAAACCTAAACGATACCCATCCCTAGGTACTAGTTTTATTTTGTTGTATTTATCCGCGACACCTTAAAGGCCGGTCCATGAAAATATTGTCGGGCATAAACTGGTCCGTGGCGCAAAAAAGGTTGGGGACCGCTGCTCTTAATTGTTGTGACACTTGTTCGAAATGCAGAGAGGTGCGCTGGATTTGCCACACAGAGCAGCGCGAGAGTAAAGCACGAGGGAGAGGCTAATAATCGGCTCAGTCATTTTAAATGATCGTTGAAAGCCCAGATCGTAATCGTGATTAAAATTCGATTAATTGAGCAGCCCTAGTGTTATGCATCAGTTTCTGTTTCAATTCTTCAAATGAAATAGTACAGCAATACAAGTACAACACAAGTAGTTTAATTGTGAACAGTGTTGTGAGACAAGTGAGTTTATGATTCAGACACACCTGTAAGTAGCAGAAAATCTACAGGTACAACCTTTTTGTACTGCATCCCTCCAATGGATTTTAGTCATGTGACCACTAGTACCTTGGTTTTGCTACTTATTACATTGCCAGTTATTGTTAGTGTTGCAGGGCCGTAACTTTGCTTTTGCACTATGATAGGGCCATAAATCAACATAGCAGCGCAGCAGATCATATTTAAGGTCCAAGCCAACATAGGAGCACCTTTATTTATCACATTTAGTGTGATATCATTCCTGTGTCTTCATGCTTAATTTCCCTGTCAGCTGCAAAGTAAATCTCTGTAGTTTTATTTATTAATTTTTCTTGTGTTTGTGTGTATGTGTGCGTGTGTTTATGCCTGGTGATAATCAAGGCGTGCTTGTTTGTATTTGCAGGCCCACCTATCACAGAAGCTCGTGAAACCATCCGTACTGTTTAGTGGATTTAACAGGGGTGAAGCTATTTAATAGTGGCTTCTGTTGTTCAGAGCTAAAAGGAAAGCAAAGTACCTTGCCAAGACAAAATGGGTTTTTTACGCGTCAGCAAACAATGTAGAACAGTTATAAAAGTTAGATCTAAAGCAAGTCGATGGGGCTTCAAGTTTTGAAGCTAAAAATGGACCTATAATGGCCTTAAGCCTTTGACAACAGTGTAATTTTCCAATATTTTGATTGCTTTAAGAAGTCTAACAACCGTAGCTGAATGATGGTCAGAAATTCAGCTGCAAACGGCCCTGCTTGTTTTGCAAATAGATGAAAGAATTGATTTTGTTTTGGCCTATCAGTTATGTTAGAAGCTGTTATATATGGTTAGAGCAGCTGCTAATTCTGCCTTTCTGTCTAAAATTATAGTTGTCAAAAAAATGTCTCTCAGATACTATGTAAGCTGATGATAGCCACTTAAACATTAGAAATTACGTGATAGTCACAACCCCAGCCTTAAGGGGGTCACAGGCTAGTGTACTCCTAGTGCTATCTCAAGTCCAGATAATTGGAAGGTTTCTGTCAGGAAGTACATCTTTCTAATCTTTATTTTTTTTTTAAAGTCATTTGTTGGCCTCATTGTGGTCCCCCCCCAGGTGTTGGTATTAAGCTTTAACTCTAGTATTATTTAGTATACTGTAAACCAGTATATTAGGGCGTGAGTACCCTCTTGACTGTTTTCTCAGTCTAAGTGTGGTTGTGGTGTGTACTGCCTTTTTTAAAAGTAATGATCACTGCGGTAGCAGCTGCCTTGCAGCCAGTATATTTGATTTCCAGTAACTCCAACATGCTCTCAAATTCCAGCTTGCTAGATTCAACATTTTCGAATACATTGACAATGTTTAATTTCCCTTATATAAAAAAAACTGTTGGTGCATATAAGATGAAATTAAAAATTAAAGTTACAATTAAATAACTGAATGTCTGAATTGTTTTACAGTATCAAATGCGCCTTCAAGAAAGTCAAGAAAATACTTTAAACCCATACACCCGTCTGCTTACAGGTTCTTGTTACTATTCCCCTTTAATGTTTTCACCCTGTTGCTTTCAGAATAGATTTCAAAACATGCAGAATACTTTATCAAATGTAAGTCCATCCTTGAGATCCATGTTGACGAATGCTGATGCCAAATGATTTGTCTGTTGTCCATAGATTTCATCTGCTAGTTGTATTAAGAAGTGACTAGACTGCAGAAATACAATGGACTTCCATCAAACATGACACTGTTGCTTTGGAAAAGGAAAACAGTCAGACTTGCTTAGTGTAAATTACATTTTCTGTCTTTGTTTCTTTTTTTAATTTTCCATTTTTCATATCATCGTAATGGTATTTTGTTTGTAGACGACAGCTGCAGCCCTTCAGATTGACTGAAGTGTAAAGTCTGGGTGTGTGAAACAGAGATTTCAGGCCTTGTTTCTGTATTGTTTGTTAAACCAGTTTTTCCATATAACTTTTTAGCAATACGTGCCAAAAACACAGCGTGTGGTTTCTTTGTGTAGTATCCCTTAAGTTAACAGGAGGAGCAAGTCGGTGAATACATGCATTTACTCACCGGCATAGGTTGAGTATTAAGAAATATGAAATAAATGGTTAGTCATATTAAAATGATTCCATCACGTATTACTCAATTGCAGTAACAAATGAGATGATTTTGCACTGTATTATTTATTTTATCTGGTGTTCAAAATGTCTGAATCCATAAACTTTGAACCTTTTATGTATTTTGTAATATTTAATAGTAATTTCTGAATGGAAAAAACAAGGCGTTTTTCTTGCTAAATTGAGCTTTTGATTTAAGCCTCATATTGGCAAGAGTAAGTCATACAAGGTGCATTTAAAAAAATGCACCTTTTAATAAATCAAAACAGAGGAATTCAGGAGAAGTAAGAAGTGTGTTTTAAGTTGGGGCTGAATGTCTCTTAGCTAACGGTAGACTGTTATACACCCCACATGGATGTTTATATGATTATTCTGTAATAACAGCATGGCATTAGCCTTTACGTGTGTGTGTGTGTGTCTCTGAATCACACACCAGGTAAAATTGATTTATAGTCTGACTGATACAGTCTAGTTGACTCACAAATGACAATTCTCTCTTCACCACCTCTGTTAGTGGCATTTTCAATGGATTGCATTTATATAGCGCTTTTCGAGAACCTCAAAGCGCTGTACAATTCCACTATTCATTCACTCTCACATTCACACACTGGTGGAGGCAGCTACAGTTGTAGCCACAGCTGCCCTGGGGCAGACTGACAGAAGCGAGGCTGCCATATCGCGGCATCGGCCCCTCTGGCCATCACCAGTAGGCGGTAGGTGAAGTGTCTTGCCCAAGGACACAACGACCAAGACTGTCCGAGTCGGGGCTCGAACCAGCAACCTTCCGGTTACAAGACGAACTGCCAACTCTTTGAGCCACGATCGTCCCATTTTCAACATTTCTTTAAGTGATACAGATAGTGTATGGGCTAGATTTTTTTTTTCTTCTGGTTTTTTTTCTCGACCAGTTTCTACATTTCTTGGTGGCTCTCATGTAGCCGATGCTGCACAAAGTCAACATGATAACAACGACATTTGATCACTAACAGGCAGTTCAACTGTTGATGGCTCTGTTCTAGATTTTTCCTGGAATAACTCCCAGACTGAATCTGGGAAATCACTGGAAATTAGCAGCAAGCCATCATCTTTGATAAGTGTGTGCATCCAGTGTAACTGCATGGCTCCCCACGTTAAGAAACGGGCTGCTTTACAAAGGGTGGATTAGGTGTCCTCTTAGAAAATCTCCGTATGGCAAGTACAGATCTGTGTGTGAGTGTACTTCTGGAGCTGGTTAGGTAAAAATGATAAATTTAATTATAAGCTTTTGGTTTTGAGTTTTGAATGTGTTTTTAAAAAAATGGAGAAAATGCCTAAAGACAGACTGGCGATTATTGCTGTTATTAATTGCAGCTCAGCATCACAGTGGGGCAGTGATTACTAGGGGTGGGAATTGATAAGAATCTATTTGGATTAAATTATCAATATCACTTATCAGTTCGATTTGGTATCGATTCTCACTGGCTCCGCTTTGAGAGTCATCGCTGAGTGAGGGAATCAAAGACATTACTTACTGCTAATTGATTGCATGATGTGTGGTCAAATGTTTGTGCATGTTGGAGGTCTTTCCAGATATTTCTTTGATGTGATCAGTGTTAATTGCTCAAAATAATTCAAGAGCTGCATTTCTTCTTGGTAGGGGTGGGGGAAAAATCGATACTATGTAGTATCGTGATATTTTGTTTGCTAATAATGTATCGATACAGGGACAGCAGAAATCGATATTTTGTTACAAACAATTTTTCGTGGAATGGAACATGCTCTGACTTCAGAGCCTGTTGATCCTTTTTCTGAGCAAGAACCCTGACATTCCTTCACTGTCAAAATGTGTTTAACTTTTTTTTGGGCAGCAATAAACATGACAGTTAACTTATTTTAATTTAAGACATGTTTTATTTTAATTAAGTTTAAAACTTTTTTATTTAATGTAAAATTATATTTTGTTTTCATTTACTTTCAAATTCTTCAGTTGCTGAAGGGGCTGCATAGTTTTCATAAATTGCATAGTTCAGAATAGCTATAATTGTACCAGATGGTTGCATTCAGTTAAGTTGGACTAGACTGTAATACAAACCGTTCAGTTTGTCAACAATAAAACTGACTGAAACGAGAGAAAGACTGAGTGCGAGACTTTGACATTAGATAAAATGAATATTGATAAAGTTTACCTTTATGTACAGAATCTGAATATCGCAAAATATTTTAAAAAATTGCAATAATATCGTATCGTGCATTAAGTATTGTGATAATATCGTATCGTGGGATATATGGTGATTCCCACCTCTACTTCTTGGGTCAGTTCCCCATCAATGGATATCAATTCAAGTTTGTTCTTAAATTACATTATTCGTGTGTCTTTTAATGATGTATTATAATGATTTACAAGTCTCCTCACCCCCGCCCCCTTAAAAAAACAAAACAAAACAACATCAATAAAAAGTTATATATATATAGTGGCAGTCAGACGTTGTGTTATTTTCCAGTGCTTGAAAGCCATCCCAAAGGTACAGCTTCTATTAAAAACATGTCTTTGACTTTGATCAGCAAGATCTTTAATGCAGTATTTATCACTGGTTCCAATAGCATCTTAATAATGCAGACACACTTTTCGTTCCCCAACTTCTTAGCTGCGCTGATATGTTTGTGGCCAGTGGACCTACATTTATGTCCTAACAGGGGAACTCTGCTACAGGTGCCGTCTTTCTTTTTGAATTAAAGGAGAGTTTGCAGTGACGAGTCAGATAGCTTCTAGGTTATCTGTTGCTGTGACATGAAAAGTTCTGCCTTCCTCCAGTAAACGTGGTACAAAAGCCTAAAATTTCCAGGCATCTGGGCTAAAGCTGGAGTGGCCATTTTAATGTTGTGGACATTATGTTGTAGTGATATAACTTAAACCTGTGCAGATAAGTTGTAATCTGACATAGACTTCACATGGTTGGGCCTCATGAGTACAAGAATGGCCCATCAAGTACATTTGTGGACTTATTTTAGCCTTTAAAAAAAGAGAGAGAAGGAGAAGAGCGGTGTCTGTTAATTTGATTGTGAATGTTTCTTGTCACCTTTATTATAAAAGTTCAATCAGTGCTAATAACTAGCCCTGCCCATCTCATGTTAATTTTCCTGCCAGTTAATTTTCCTTTTGGCCAAGTTGCTGTTGTAGCTGTCCATTCAGCCGCTTTCTCAGTGTCTCTTCACACTCTCACATAGTCCCCCATTTTGGACTTAAACTGCTGACGGTAGTCCTCATTCCTCTCTGGAGAACTGTTGGGAGGAGCAGGATAGCCAGTCTTAAGGAGCACCCACATAGGAAGAGAGTAGCAGCAGTGTAACGATACGATACCACAGAGTGTCAGTGAAATTTTATACCTGTAGTGATGACGCAAGCGATAATGGGGTGGGTGGGTGCTGACGTAACTTTGAGGCTTTTTAATAATTCATTAAAGAAATCCTCCTGTTGTGAACACACACTAGTATACTTCCTTTTCCCAAACACAGATAGAATCCAAGTCGTTGGGAAAGCTATAGTTAGTAGCTGTTTGAGGTTGGTGTTTGTTTCTGGTTGTCAGTCTGTTGTGAATCCCCCCCCCCGAAATAATATTGTGTACCCACAAGATAAAGTCTTGATTGCTTACTGTATATTATGAGTCTAGACAGACCATAATATAAGCTACAACTTGACTAATGGGCAGGAGTATGCAACTGCAGGGAGGCATTTCTAGTTTATCCCTAATCTATACAGAAGTCATCGTTTTTGCACTGTCATTTCCCGAGACTCAGCAGAAGATCGCAAACACTCATCAATCATGCATGCATACCTTCCTGAAAAGAAATTAGGAGTTTAGTAATTTATTATTTATTTTTCCTCCTGTAACAGTTCAAAAAACAGCTTGAGTTTTTCTTTGTTAAAGAGTATGTTAACAGTGTGGGTTTTCACTGCTGTGACGCAGCCAACTGTAATGTGAACTCCTGACTTATAATTTCACCGTGTGTGTGTGAAAGAGATGTAGAAATGTCTTCTTGCAGTATCATTTACTCTTTGAAGCCACTCTGTGATCGCTCGGAGGCAATGCAACCGAGGGAGACCTTTTCAGATTTCTGAAAGTTATTGCGGATGTTGAAAGGCGTAACGGGAGAAAGCAAGCTGTTATGAATCACTACTCTGGGTAAAATTACTTTTCAGGATGAGGTACCTCTACTATAAATACCAATCTGCATGGATAGCAGCTTGGTATTTGTCTAAAGTGATGACTTTTACACATTGTTATTGATGTGTAGCATGAATAATATAATTTAAGAACAAACTTGAATTGATATCCACTGATGGGGAACAGACCCAAGAAGTAATACAGCTGTTGAGATGCATTGGTGTGCTGGTTGCTGTAGTTGCATGGTAACTTGTAAGTGAATGGAGGAAGTACTTTGGAATGAAAGGGGGACAAAATGTTAAAGTAGTGCTGAAAATAGGTAATTAAAATAAAAAGTTAGATGAAGTGTTGTCTTTGTTGCCAAGGAATGCCAGTGGAGTGTGCCTAACTCTGTCTCACATTTATTGTCACTTTGGAGTGTGGCAGTGGTGACAAGCCCTCTTGAAAGACAAAAGAAAGACACTTGTTTGAATTGTTTTTCATGAGTGCAGCACAGCAGGTTAGTAAAGAGAGAGGAGGGGGAAAAAAAACCCAAAATACAAAAGTACGTAAAGAGGGAGAATGAGGCCTTGTAGTCCTTGTAGTTGTGGCCATGTTTACTACAAAGCTTCTCACCAAGTCCAATTCTTGCCAAACACTGGAGTGGCAGCCCTGTTCCACAATCCTTGTCAGTTTCAGCAATGCGATCAAAGTGGGATCACTTTATGCCAAATTAAGATTTGGCACTCAGGTTTCCAAAGGCTTGAATTTCAAAAAGACCGTTCTGAATTAAAATGTGATTTTAGCCCCCCCCCCCCAAAAAAAAAAAAAAAAACCCCTGCAAAACTCAGCTTGCTGTATCAAAGCCGTACCAGCTTGATGATAATGTGCTGTGCCCTGTAACAGAGCTCCCGGATTTATGATCTGCCTCGGGATGGGGAATGTAATCTCTGCTCTAAAGGTGATTTCTGAGTCAGTGCAGATTTGCTGGAAAACCTTGATATTGTCCTAAATTTGGACAGAACCAGGAGCAATAAGGGAGCTTAGACCCCTCCTTTTTTATTTTTAACTTCTATTTTTTTTTAAACTAGCACAGAGTCTTATAAGGGTTTGAAGTTGCATGGAAATTAGAAACATCTTTTTGTTTGTGCAGCGTGTATTTTTACAGCACGAAGAAGACCAAGGGAAAAATGGAGGCTGTAGCTGTTCCATAGCAGACCAATAATAAAATTAATTTGGCTCCCATTTTCTCTTACTGTAATGCTACTTTCAGATTGTCCTGATTTCATTTTATTATCATCTCTACCTTTTAGTGCACTGTAAACAGAATGACAGTAATGCAACACCATTTATCTGTTATTGTTGACAAAATTGCTGTTGTGCATTCGTTTTTACAGGAAAAATAAGAGTCCATGTTTTCAAAGGCTTGGTGATTGAACTTTGCATCACTTGCATCATCACACTTTTTCACACCAAAGAAGTCCGTGTCTCACAGGGCTCATGCAACCATTTGTAGTGTTTGCTTCCTGTGCAGCTGAGGTGGAGACGGGGACCTGTGTTTCATATAGCGATATGAGTCAGACAGACACGATGCAGGTCATCAAAGGTAGAGCTAGAGCGCCCAGGTGTTCACCTGATGCAGTTACTATCAAGAATACATCATAACTGCGCAGACATTTATGGGAGGGAGGGAGTTATGCAGAAATAAGACGACGAGAGAAAGGAGAATAAGAACATGCATTCAGGCAGATAAATGCCATAGCACGAACATAACTGAACACTAATTGATACAACACTTGACACGGGGGAGGAAAATGAGGAGGATGGAAAAAAGGCTAGGATAGTCAAAGATGGCTGATATGAGCAAGAGCAGCAGAAAGAGAATATGAATATATTTAAGGAAATAAAGGCTGTGTGCGTGTGTGTGTGCTCACATGTTTGCAGCTGAGAGATTGTAGCTATTGTGATATGGTTGTTAGGGCAGAGAGAGAATTTGAAGAGTAAGAGAGGGAGAGGATGCTATTACAAACCCACAGTTAAGCTTAGGATAGCAGTTACATATACAGCCTCCATTTGAGCCAAGTGGGTCATGGGAAAAACCAGGACAAGTAAAGTGTGTATGTATGTTTATGTTGAAGGAAAACTGGGGAGAAACAAAAATTCAGCTGCCGTACCACAAGCTCCCAACAGCTGTCTCTCAGGTAGAAGTGTCATTTGAAGCTCACAGGCACTGTTCCCATGAGGACTCTGGTGTAGTAATACTTGAAAAGAAGTGTGTTCTCTATACTCTTGCGTCCAAGATGGACAAATGCTTTACTGGAGAAATGAAGAGATTCTTGACTTGAATTGCCCACACAAAGTGTTAACTTTGATCTAAGCCCACTGTTACTGTTTGTCCCGTGTAGGATGTGTTCAGTGGCAGGGATTCAGTCAAGCCTTTCCCTTGGATGGAGTAAAGCTTGGAAAACTACTTGCAGAGTTATAAAAATGCAGGGTTAAGGAAGCTGAAGTAACTATTTGAAATTCCTTCGGTCCGGACTTGTCTTAGTGCTGCTAATTGGATGCACTTTTCTATTCAGGGTGCATATCATGTGAAATGACTGCATATTATAAGATATGTGTTCTGAGTCGGTGTATCGCTTTAAGACTTTTTCTGCTTTTAAGTGAGCTCCTTGGTGAATGGCAAAAAAGGATTTAGGTCTACTCCTATACACCCAGAGCAGATATTTGTTGGGTTAATACAAAAGGGAAACTAGAGGTTATTTGTTTGACTTACCTGAAAGTTGGTTGAAGTGAAATATCATATAATTTCTTCTTTTGAAACTTTCTGTCTGTAGATATGTGTGCACCTCTAGCTACCAGGGCATCTCAACATTTTTAAAAACATCCCTCCCCAAAACTGCTTCCTATTCATCTTCTCTCCTTTGATGAATAGATATGACTCTTAATATGTGCAGATGGCACTGACACCATTCTCTGTGCACACAGGAGACTGATGCAGATGAGTGACTAGCTTAGCTACTATTGTGGAATCTCTGATCTCTAGCAGCCAGCAGTTGATTTAGATTTTCCTTGGGTTGTCAGGTAGCTAACACCTATGTGAACAGAAGGGGGGCTTGTTAGATTGAATTATTCATCAGAGGCCTCAGCTCTGGTGTCTTTGTGATCCTCTGGGAGCACATTAGTGCATGTATCTTAGTAAGGCCAACATTTTGACAGGACTGTATTAACTGTAGATGCATGAAAATACTTTTGGTAAACTAGGTTAACTTTTTTGCAAAAAGGCCAGGAGGAATGGTCACTTATTGACTTTATAAAGACTATTTCAGAAGTATTTCTTTTATGCTTATAGCGATGGGTGACAATTAAAAGGAAAAAACAGAACCATTGGTTTGGCTCAGCGTGACCCTTTAGAGGCATGGGTCCCTACAAATCAAAATAAAGTTGTTCTGAGTGATTACTTTTTATGATTTGAAATATTTCTATCCTGATGGGTGTGGTCTATTCCAGAACGACAGTATACCCTATCTGTAGAAAATGTCACTTCCCTGCTTTCATTGCAACAGACTGGCGACCTGTCCAGGATGTACTCCACCTCTCACTCTATGGCAGCTGAAATAGGCTCCAGCCCCTCTGCTATCCTGAATTTGATAAGTGGAAGAGGAGCGATGGATGGATAGATGGCACGTCATATTCTCTTCTTTTCATGCTGTCTTATTTACAAGGGACTATGAAAACGTGATTAGCTCTGTGTTTGGTCTGGCAAAATGTGAGTGAGAACTCATTACTCATTGTCAGGTGACCTCTATAAGTCACATGATACGGAGACAAGGTCTCACACTGGTTTCACCCTAAACCTGTGTTGGTAATGACACATACCGCTTTTCCTTACTATGGCTTATATGATGTGGCACATGGTTAATAGTGGGTCAACGCTCACTTGGGTTTAAATTAGTGCTGTCAGCGTTAATCTTGTTAAAGTGACATTAACGCCATAACCGCATTAACGCGGCAAATCTCCATTAGCGAGGTAGTGCGGATCGCCCCGTGCGTGGGGCTGCACAGCGCTAACGCGTTAACAAGCTACCCGCTCTAATGAGTTAACTCGCTAACGGAGATTTGCTGTGTTAATGCGGTTATGGCGTTAATGTCACTTTAACGAGATTAACGTAATTTTAACGAGATTAACGCTGACAGCACTAGTTTAAATAGCTTAAACTCTCCACCATTTGGTTTCAGAACTTAACAATTAGAGACTAAGGATGAGAGGTGAAACATCTTTAAAAAAAAATAAAGATGTTCTGTGGCCTCCTTTCCCAAGCTCCTTAGTCTACCATGACCTGGATGACTGAGAACCTACACAAAGACCTTGTCTAAAATAAATCAGGCAAGGTTTCACAACAAGGAATAAAGGTGATCGTACCAAATGTTGAATTTCAAGAATGTTAAAATTCTAAAAACTCACAATACTTTGCACATTACTGTACAGTCTCATTTAACTTTTTTTATTGTAATAAAAAAGACTCATTTGATTCTCTGATTAACACAGGGCTCCCTGACTTTACTATATGGTCTATGGAAATCTGACATAGTTTACCTAAGTGGAATCATGTATTGTTAGTGGAGTTGTGTGATAGTGCAGTTGTGCACACTCAGTGCTTTCTTTAGTTGTTTTTTCTCTAGCAATACAGAACTAGGCTTTCCAGGCAGTTGAACTTCCTGTGTGCTTTATTTGATATCTAATGCAGTGCAATATTTTTTATCAGTGATGTGTGTGGCACTAAAGGTGGAGCCTTCAGTTTCTGCACAGTGATTACTGAAGAGTTATCTGTGCTGCAGTCTCACATGAAAGGGATGAACTGTAGGATGAACACGAGCTGACATAGAGCAGGTCACGCTCGGTGAAAGAGGTCAAACTGTCTTCTCATAGACAGTTTGACCTCCTTCACAATGTCACTCTCTGGCTCCAGTGACAGAGATTCATTCAACACCATTAAATTAATCTCTGTCACTGTAGCCAGCTAAGAGGATTTCAGTTTTGCTTGTAGCGTTCTTGTTTTTCAGCAAGTGGCACACATACTGTTTGCATATTTTGCAGTTGCTGCTTTTTTGGGGGGGGAATTACTTGAATACATGTGATTTAACTAATTCACATTATCAATATACACGGCTAGGTGTGAGAGGGAAAAGTATCTGGGACTGTAAAGTCTAGTGTTGTGTGTGTGCTTTGCATTTTACAAAGGTGGCATAACTTCAGATGATAAAAAGTATTGTTTTTTGGTTTTCCTAATCAGGAAAAGAGATTTCATTATAATTATTTTTATTGTTTTATTGCCCAGACGTATCAATACATAATCTATTGCTCTGATAAGGTAAAATCTGACTTGATTATAAACAGTGTTGGGACTAACGCGTTATTAAGTAACGCGTTACGGTAACTACATTATTATTGTGGTAACGAGCACGGTAACTAGTTATTATGCCAAAATCAGGAACGCGTTACTCGTTACTGGGATTTAGATAGGGTCGTTACTCGTTACTTCGTGTGGTGGCATCGCGGAGTTTCCACAGATTCAGTAACATTAGCAAGTGGTGGAGGCAGCAGGTGGATGAAGGAAAAGGGACGCAGAAGGAAAAGAGACCCGAGGCGGCCGCCGGTCCAAGTGTGAACTGAACTTCAGGTAAGAAGTTATGACCTGCAGTCTCTCTGGGTCAGATATGAACCAAGTTTAGGTGGAGTTTATTTTCGTTATTCTGACTTTTTCCGTACTGCGTGCTAGCTAGCATGACGGAGTTTCTATACAGCTGGGTGGGTGCTATGAAGTTAATGATGTTGAACTTTATTTTGTTCATAAGTTATTAGAGTTGCCAACCGTCCCGTCTGGTATTCAGAGAAAATATTACGCGTTTCTTATTGAGGTGAAAAGGAACAGTTTGTCCCGTAATTCAGCTACAATGAAAAAGGCACAAAGCTGGAGTTATTCTGTGTTTACGCTGCACAGCTGCCTCTTCTTCTCTCATTCTCTCCCCCTCCCTCTCCCGTTTCTACTTCAATCATGAAAACTGATCAGTGATCAGCTGATCGGCTCTCTTGTTTGTTTATCGCCCACTTTGCGCCGAAAGAGGAAACCAGCGGATGTCGCGCTAAACAACAGCAGCACGTTTAAGCTTGATCAGCTGTTGTTAGAATTTATTTAATATTAATTTCTAGTATCAGCTGATGTTTGCTGGAGCCACAGCTGTAAAAAAAAGCTGCTGGTCATGATATGGTTTGGTTATCTGGTGAGAGGGAAACATGAAGATGAAACCAGGAGATGTCCTTACTGGATCGTCAGAGCTGAACAGGTGATGGAGAAACAAGTTTACCTTTTAGGTGACATGAATGAGTTGAAGGGAAGTTATGAACTGTTTCTGAGAGACAAATAACACCAGGATCCTTTTTTAGGTAGCTGACAGCTGGTAACTGTGCAGGGGCGGGTCTAGCAAAGTGTGGCCAAGGGGGCATGTAGGGCATTAACAGGGAGAGGGGGGCACAAAGAAATACTTTTCTTTCTTATTCTCATTTAAAATGTCTAGCTTTTAAAAAATAATTATCTGAATCTTACAACAAACGATTGATAGATTGATGCATATATATGATCAAAACAGTGTTCATCACTGTCACAACAGTGTTTGTTTTCATTCAAAGGCTTTATGATTTTTCCTATAATGGTGGGCCAGTTTCTAGTCAAAATGCCCGGGCCAATTTTCTGTCCCAGTCCAGCCATGTATGCAGCTCATCTGCAGTCTGGTGTTACCTACATCTTCCTATTCAGAAGGCAGAATTTCTGAGTTCTGAGTACAATCGAAAGCACCACGACTGCAGTTTTTGTGTTGGATGTAAAAGGCGCACATGACGCTGTGACGTAGGCTAGAATCATGGCAGCAGTCAATGACGGTCCAGGCGTGGGATTTCACTCGTGGAAATATGCACGTTATCATATCCTTTCTATTGGTAGGTGGCACAGTGCACTTGTGGCAAGTAAGCAAGCTAGAAGACTGGCAAAGTTATGGAAGAAACACATTAACAAGAGAATTCTGAGTAAAACCAAAGTTACTTTCCCTAGTAACTAGTTACTTTGAAAGTAACGAGTAACTTGAAGTAACTGAGTTACTTTTGAGAGAAGTAACTAGTAATGTAACTAAGTTACTATTTTAAAGTAACTTACCCAACACTGATTATAAACCCCTGCAACTCTTAATTGTCCTTTTAAAAGCAGTCTTCATATTTATTTCTCCCCCTGCAGCTGCACAGACACTGTGCAGTCACTAATAGCCCAGCAGTCTTAGTCCCATGAATAAATGAGTCAATTAAGTAATTAAGTGTTGACTTGCTGTCTGTGGTGTGTGTGTGTGTGTGTGTGTTACTATGGAAACATGGCTTGTAGCCTGTACTGCTTTCCCCAGAACCTTGTCTTTCCTCAGTTTAAAAAGAAAATAAATAAAAAAACTTGTCCTAGATACCCCACCAGGCAGTTGGACAACTGCTGCTTCTCTTCAGTTGCCATGGAAAAGGATGCTGAGCAGCAGATTTCATGAAGCCACTGAAGATTAACTTTCAGTGACAGCAAGGAAGGTTGATGATATATGGAAGTGATTAGGCTGACATGAGCGCAACAGCTGATCAGGGAGGTGGGGCCTGCCTTCATTCATTCATATTTTAAGGCGTTGGGGTGAGAAACATGAGCAGATGAGTAAAACTATAGGCGAGGCACAGCACAGTCACTTGGGTACACAGTATCTTCAGTCCGTGCTTGTCTTTCTCAAGGTAATTGAGGTTATTGAGTCAGGCAGTTGTTGATTTGATCTTAATTGCATGTTTGACATTATATGAGACTCAAAGGGATTCACTCAGAACAAGTGAGTCTTGATAATGGCTCAGGAAGAGGAAAGAGTGGCGTGAGAGGAAATTTGGAGGAGAAGGAGGGGTATGCACAGGGAAGGAAAAGAGTTTGCAGGAGGCTTATGTCTGTGTTGGAGGAATTCAGCAGAAGTGGTCTGTAATTTTTGGTGTTTGTGCCTCAGGGGACAGCATTCTGACTTTCTGTGTTTGCAAACGCATGGAGCAGAATCTTACTCCAACAGATGTGGTGCCAGTTTAAACAGAGACTTATAGGAGGGAGATGTCTCATCAAAGAATGCTAAATAGAAACTGTATGGGTAATGGCAAAGATGATGGTTGTCCTGCCCCAGGTTCACACTGAGCCCTCGGCCTCTGATCCATGTGTACATCTGAAGTTCACAACAGATTCTTCTGTGAGGTAATTTCTTACCTACTAGTTATAGTAAAGAAGTAGGTATGTGTAGGTATTTTTTCTGGGCTAACTATGTCGATAACATGAGTTAGCATGTAGTGCTGTGGTTGGAGTAGTCAGAGACTGATCATGCTGCACTGAAATCGTAATGCTATGCAATTTTACATATGCGTGGTCGTAGAACATGCTAATGAACACATTTATTTTTGTCTTTTGTCTTATAGTCTTATTTTTGTCTTATTGGACAAATACATCTCAACAGTCTTACGTACAAGATTTTCCTCCCTCAAATTGCGTGCAGTTGGTACGTTTGAGAAGTCCCAAAATGATTCTTTACCGTAAAAACTTTTCTTTGACTTTGATGGAAAACATCATGAGATCAAGGAAAAGGAAAAATTATGAGGACTTAGGAAATGACAAATCTGATTCACAGAGAATCCAACTGTACTTGGAGAAAACTCCTTAACGCCACGCTTAAGCTTGTTGAAACTACAATGTCTAGAAGACGGAGTACAAAATGTGAAACTTACTTCACCTTAGCTTTATTTGACCTTGTTTTATGCAGAACAGAACAACTCGTTTAAAAAAAAAAAACATCTCATTGCAAAAGTTGGAATTTTAAAGGAGGAACATATTAGGTCTGTTCTCATTTTGAGTGTTTAGAGCTGAGATCTACATAATTCTGCTCCTCGATGATACTGGTGATGAAACAGGGCTGAACTGAACTCTTTTCTCAGCAATATGTATGGACTGAATAAGTTTTCACCTGTTTCTGGTATCAGATCTGTTATAAACCAAATTGAAATGCCTCTCAAACCTCAGTGAGGACCACACAGTCTGCGGCAATTTCCTTATTAGCATGATTTTCATAGTTATCCTGTGTGTTTAATGGGTTTACAGTAGTAGTAGATGTGTAATATATTGCATGAAGTGGAAAATGCAAGTAGCATTTGCATGTCCTCGACTACTTTGTCAGTTATGTTGATGGTTTTCATGAATGTTCGGATAGTGCTTTGCTGTGAATTGAGGAATGGCATTATCTTGACTCTTTTCATAATGGATGGCACACTGTATCTTCAGCTAAAGAAGGCAATAAAGGAGCCACCGAAGCACTTTTCCTTATTATTTGGAGATTTTCTGGCCATTTGATACAAAAACTTGAAAAAACCCATATAAAAAATGCTACCACAATCCTGAGAGAGAGGCAAACTTTTCTTTGTGTGCAGGAAAACCTTGTACTATTGACTATACTGTCATCCATTTGGCTGTACGTGCACTCAAAATCCAAATCCAAGAGTGCAGGCTCTGTAACACTGAGACCTAATCAAAGAGCCCAAAATAGAGGAAGCAGATGTGCACGCATACACCCACACAAATCACAGATAATATAGTGACACACAGGCAGGATTATAGTCTGTACAAGAACAAATACATACATGAAATCCCTACAAAGCAAAAGCAGCACATTTGAAGCATCCCTAACGATGTGAACATTCACCTGCATTCACAGTAAATGCCATGTTGTTTCGAAATGTGTTTTCTATCAATTAAAGTCAAGACATGCTGAGTTGCAATAATGAATATTTATGAGTTGTTTCCAGGGCGATGTTGCATAACTTGGAGCTGTTTATTTTGGTCTCTGCTGGCCACACATCCAGCATCATGACAGACTTAGAAAATGGATGCACACTGTGCCGTTTGAAGGATAATTAGTATAAAACATTTTCTTTTCTGTCACACACTCTTATGCTTTCCTTCACACTTTGTTTGCTTGTTATTGTTCTACATATCTTTTGCACCTTTTCCCCCTCCTACCCACACAGTGGGATATACTGAACTGGCCAGGGTTTAACCAGTCTGTTGTGCAGCTTCGGAAAGGTTGCACTTCCAGTCAAACATAAACAGGTTAAGTAGTGTAACGGGAAAAATGGGCGGTGATCAAACACAGCCCCTATCCAGCCTTGTCTTATAGCCCTGTTCTTTTTCCTATGTAATTTTTCACCTGCCTATTTTCTTAACTGTTTGTCCAATTAAGACTCCCTGGACAGGTCAGCAGTCCATGACAGGGTTAATACATTTGTTCTGTTTTTTGGCAGCTTTTTACTGCCTTTATTCCATGTCCATCTGATCTTTCAGCTTTGGCTCAATTTTGTTTTGTGTCCATAGATGTAGGCAGTCTATTCTCTTGCGTGCAGTGAGGCATGCAACTCGTATGTGCACATCCATATTTGACACTCAGTCTTTGAAGCAGCAGTTTATTTGCAGCGGGTAGCAGAGTCAAAAATTTGTTTAACATCTAGTTTAACAACCTGTGTATGCGCTGCTCTTGTTCATGTTTGTGCTGTTTTGGTCCTTTAGCTTAGCCCCAGAAACGGGGACGACGGGGATCCCTTTGTAGTGGAGTGAAACCTAACGCTGAAAACAGTTAAAACGGTCAGCCACTGTCTGCACTTCTCATTAGGCATTGCATTCTGCACAGGTGGAGGAAAAAAGGCTGCTGGTGCTAGCACTGCTGACATTTGCCTCCTTAGCAGACTAATGTGACATTTGTGTGTCTGTGTGAGATTAATGCTTAGAAATAACCTAAGCTCATCCATGAAGCAACCCTACCACTTGTCAGTAGTTTTTTTTCTTTTCTTTTTTTCTGTTCTTTTAAAATCTTTGGTATGGATGCAAAACAAGGAGCAGAAGTCTGGCTTCATGCAGTATGGCGGCTCTCATACAGGAGCAAAACCTAAACATTATTCTCTTTCCTTATTTCAATCAATTCCTTATTTCTCCTCTTGTGGGTCTGGACAGGCTTCCTCTCTTTGTGAAGTTAGCTCGCGTTATATCATCACCTTTTATCAACCAGGTGTACATAAAGACATCTGCTCTAATGCAGGCTGTCTCACACCTCACTCTGCTAACCATTTCTTTCTTTTCCTGATTAGCAGTAATTTTAGTCTCAGGCTGAGAATGGATGTACACGCCAGCATGTAAACGTGCATGAAAAACACCTGAACAGAGGGAAAAATACCCAAGTCATGACCGGATATTGATAACGAATAAGAAACCACACAGGCTAAGAACTGGACGCTGAAACATTACAAGTTAATAAATAAGTAAATTAATGAGCACACGCAGGTCTACAAGAACAAAACCGCATATAGAACATTTAGGTTTTTATTTTTCTCTTGTTCGTGACCTATTTGTATTCATGGCCTAACTGCTGATATAGAAAACACTAAAAATCATTCTACAAACACTTAAGAAAATTCTTTGGCATCCTCTGTGCTAAACGCTGTTCACCAGGCTTTTAAGTAAAGTAACGTTGTCATTGTAGAATAGCTGCAGCACTTTACAGGATTATTGATTTTATTTGAAATTAAACTAATACATAGTGTAGTGTTGAAGGCTCGAGGTTTATTTTTTTTAATATGCATGTTTCAATGATAGGGAAACACACACATGGGCACGCACACACACACACACCCAGTGAGTTGTTTTTCTCATCTTCTTAGAGATGTTGAACTGTAACTCCGGGGAGACTTGCAGCTGAGTCCACATGGAGCTCAGCAGGTTATCAGTTCCTCCCACATTTCCTGTGTTTGTTACACTGTATGTAGTGTTCTGTTGCAGAGTGTAGCAACTCCGATCAAACACCAAGCTAAACCTCTGTCAATGAATACACGAGTACAAGTAGAGTTGACTTTTTACTCAGAATCTTCATTTGACAAGCGGTGAAAACTGTAGTTGAAAAGAAATACAGAATAGAAAAAATGATCGTTTACATAAATATTGCATCACGAAATAACTCAAAATGTGACCTTACACCTTCGTGTTAGCTTTAGCAACAGTAATGATCATCAAAACTGCCTTTTTTAACATGTACAAATCAACCTCCATGAATCACAAATAAAATATAATTTTTCACAAATACCACTATTTATGCATTTTTAACACCTTCGTGAAATATATACACTTACGGCGTTGCCTGAACAATGTTCCCAAGTGGATGGCTGTGGATAAGCCTCAGAGCAAGACCACATGTCACTCTCCCTCTTAGAGAACCAGGAAGAGCAATTAAACAGGAAATGAAGCAATACAGGTAACCCACCAGGAAGTGAGGTTATTAGCAAGTTCACCTTCAAAATTAAAGCTTCTTAACATTTTTAACTCTTTTTACTGTTCTTTCTAACTTAAATACATACAAAAGAACTACTTTAAGCAAACATTAAAGATAAATGAAATAAATGCCTTTGAGGCATCACACTGTAGGTCATTAATAAACAGTCGCATGTGTTTGCAGTCAGATGAAGTGCAAGCTTGAAGATTCCTCATTTATTGTGGTTTTTTTTTTTTTTTTTGTTTGTTTTTAAAAAGCATTTAGGACACTGACAACTAAAGCAGTGCATCAAGGAGTAATGAAAATATTAGAGACAAGTGTCAAGGCAGTGAGTCTGTAGTGTGTGTCCTATGTGCAGATATATATTTTTTTTAGTTTTGATTTAAAGATGGGTCAGATCTCTTTCATATTTGATAAGTAGCATGTAATTTGGTAAAATAAAAATCAAATAATGTAGCATATAAAGGGAAAAAGCTGTTTTTAAGCTAGAATTTACTGTAATGAAATTTGTTATTTCAAATGTAAGAAATATACTTTTGTATTCATAAATGTAATGGTGGTTAGTTATTTCCAGCTGAACTGGTCATTCATTTTGTCTTCATTTGTCAGCAGCTGAAAGAGCTAACCTCTGCTGCGTATCAGCTGACATGTGGCTGAAATTATATTTGTGCAAACCCGGATGAGGGCAGGGAGAGATTCAAAGAGATTCTTTCAGTTTCTCCTTACTTCAGTGACCACAGAAGAGCAGCAAAGTGTCGTCGGCCTCCTGTCACCTTTGCTTCAGCTCCCCACTATGTTTGTTTTTCATTACTGAAGCACATCCTCGCGGGGTAGAGCCTTGTCAACACCCCTAGGGTTTGTACCGTCATGTGGAACCACAGATGATGTTTGTCATTCTGCCATCGCTGGTCTCCTCATTGTGTTCCTCCACACCTGTCCCATTTCCTGGAGCTGATGTAACTGCAGATTAATGGGGTTGGGGTTAGGTTTCTCCTGAGAAAATGTTTTTTTTTGTGTTTTCATTATCATCTGAGTAAAATGGTTTCCTGCAGATGTTTGTTGCAGTGATCCTCAACCTGCTGACCTAAAGAAATTCAATAGTTTATTAAATATCAATGTAAAAAAGGTAAACAGTAAATATTTTAGTTTTATTTTCCAAAAATAATGAAATATCAACTTCCTAGTGGGTCAGAGTTTGTTTGTAATGCCCATCTTTAATTAATTTCAAGCACAAGTCTCTCTGTACACCTTTCTTCACCAAATGTTTTTTGTGTGCGTGTTAGCTATGGTTACAGTAACCCTTCTAATTGCACTGTGGGGATGAGCAACCGACTTGTGAGGTCTAATGGAAATCAAAGCAGAGCATAAAGAAGTAAAGCTTATCTTATTCCTTCCTCCTGTAGGGAAGAGGAGGAGAGCCTGCGGGATAAGATCCGTGCAGACCACGAGCGAGCACTGCAGGAGGCAAAGGAGAAGCTGCGAAAGTCACGTGAGGAGCTCAAGGCCGAGATTCAGACGGAGAAGAACAAAGTGATGGAGGACCTGAAAAAGAAGGACGTAGGGCCCAAACCGTTGCCGCCGGTACCCATGCCTAAGGTGGTGGGCGTGAGCGACGGCGAGCCCCCAGAACCCGACGTCAAAGAGAAACGAGACAAGATAAGAGAGGTAACGTGATCAGTCTCTTCTTGCTTTTCTTGATTTGATTCATTTTAAATAAGAAGTCAATCTCTGTTTGTCAACCCCCCAGTGAGGGCAAAAACAAAAATGGCCCTCCCACGCAGGAAAGGTGAAAAAAAAATTAAAGTGCACATCAGTGATCTAGAAATTCAGATGAAAACAATTTCAAGCCCTTTTGCTTTGATATGGTTATGTTAATGCAGCAAGAAGAAAGAGCTCGTTTTCATATTCATAGCTTATTAGACTCAGCTGTTACATACAGTTAGTGCTTGTTTTCAGTTCTTTGACAGCAGCGCTGCAAAACATTTGCACTTTTAATCACATATTACCATTTTAAGCAAATACATCTTATCTTAGTTTTTGCTAAAGATTTTATTTGCAGGAAATGGAGATTTGTTGGTGTGTTGAGAAACGCAGGTGCCATTGTATGCGTTTGCCAGCATGGGACCAACAGTATAATACCACTTATGATATTATATCCTTTCACTGTGGCAGCTTTGGTTAACATAGTTAAATCAGTGCCATGTCTTGCAGTAAAGTGCAGGATTGGTGTGTGGTGTATGTGCGGCCCAGTGAGTCCTCCTCTGTACTGTATATTTGAATACTTTTTCTGTTGCCTGTCTGCATGAGCTCCAGCTTTTATTGAAAGCAACAGCGAGCCAGACGGACAGTGCACGTGCAGAATGCAGATGGTGCTATCTGGTCCCGCTCTCTATGCCAGGCCCAGCGTATCTCCCTCTCCGTGCTCCTCTTCCTTTCTCACCCCCTGCAAGTTCTCCTGCATAATTGCCTCGTATCGTCTCCCATGAAACAGCACTTGGAGTCAAAACACTCATGGCGTATGGGAGCAGGGCCCATTCACTCCAAACCCGCCTTTGTCTGCAAAGGCCCCTTTTTGTTCCTTTCATAATTACCATTCAGAGAGAATGCCGAACACTCCCAAATGAGCAAGAAAGTAGCAGCTGTATGGGCTACGGCACAGTACACTCCCCTTTTCCTGATTGCCTTGTGATTCCAAGGAGAAAGTCTAATCACACTCTGCAAAACAATTGCGGCTGCGAAGCTGGAGCTTTTTCTTTTTTCCTCTTTTAAATCCCGGCTAGAGGCAGCCTATTGGCCTGCATTTTGCTGCCATGAATTCAAGTCCAAAGGGATGTTTCAGCATCCATCTTCTTGTCATTGTTCATTTTGTATGTAGACAGTCAGCAGCCTGTTACCACCCAGATTACATGGCGTTATTTCAACCGCCTGACTTTTTTTCTGACAGTGTTTCTCCTGCATCAGTTTTGAAGTTATTTTGATTTGCTTCAAATTGACATCTGCGCTCAGTCCGTGGCTGCGAAGGATCACTGATTGCAAATGATTGTTTCCGGTTGTATAATCAGTTTGGATTGTTTGCTGGGTAAGACGTTTTCTGGTGGTCTCAAAACTCAAGCAACCACTTGTAAGAAAATAAAAGTTTCTTATTTTGTAGTTTAAATATATATTTGTTGAAAATGTTACGTAAAGCAGTTTCACCCCGGTTCTTTTTTTATTCCTCAGGCCTCCAGAGACTGCACCGGACTCAGTAGTCATTTCACAAAACCTTTATTCATCTTCAGTTGCACATGCACCTTCTAAAGGGGAGATGTACAGGGCCGGTGTCCCTCTGCAGATCTTCACTTCTTTGTTTGTTGCAACCAGTTTTATAGAAGCGACCCCATCGTAAAACCCACATAGTGTGTTGTAAATTCTGTGTTTGTGCGTACCTGTGTGTGTATGTGAGTGAGTGTGCGTGTGGGTGTGTGACTTCTTGTCGGTCATAAAAGTCCATCTCCCCTCACCCAAGCTACACCAAATTCCTCTGCAAAACATAGAAAACATATTACAAGCACTGAGACCCCCACTCTGCATCCACTGGGCCATTGGCCTCTTGTCATCTTACTTTTACAGCTGAGCTTGTGGAGAGTCTCCTGCAAACCTACTTCTAAGTTATGACAGATATTAGAGCAGGGCGATATGGCCAAAAATATTTATCACGATATATATTTGAAAATTTGCGATAACAATATAATTTCTGCGAGACAAAATACAACTCCACAACTTTACTAGCGCAAAAAAAACCCATTCATTTATTTTCACTTAAAACAAGCAGCTGTTTTTTTTTTTTATGTGCATTAAAGCTATATAAACATTTAACAGTGCAAATGCAAATTCCTTGCTGAAAGTTTAACCAAAGGGCATCTCTAGTAGAAATGGGCTGACATATCCTGAGCATAACCATGTATAATATCCACTGAAGTTAAAAAGAGGTGCTTTGCTACATTAAACTGCAGTGTGCCAAATAAAAAAGTCAAATATGTATTTTTTGGACCATAAGGTGCACGGGATTATAAGGCAACAAAACACTCAGATAAATCAAACTTCATTCAACTCATTCTTCTTGCTTCCTCCACTTCTGTACCATTGATTCATTAATGTTGAATTCTCTGGCAGCTGCTCTATTCCCATGTTGTTGCAGTATATTAATGACTAACCTTGTATTGTGGATGGATTTTCTCAGTTGTTCTCCTGACTGAAGTTTGGTCCGTTTACAGCATCCTGCCATGCGATTGCATTTGTCACTAACCATCAGGAACCCTCACGTTAACTTTTATCGAGGGGGAAAGTGTTAGTGTTCATCCTCCAGCTTCACAGTTTATGTTATGCTAACATAGCTGTGTCGCTAGCGATCATGTAGCACATCATTATATACCAGATAGCCCAACTTCAGTAACCCTACAAACGTCACTGTGGTGTAGCTTCCTGTCTTCATTTATGTTAGAAGTGATAGCAGAGCTGTACGTTTGATTTTTGAAAAAAAAAATATTGTAACTGAATTTCAGTTACAAAATATTGTAACTGAATTTCAGTTACAATATTTTTTTTCGGTTTCAATATTTTTTTCGGTTTCGTTTCAAGGTGGCATCGTTCTGATTCCATATTTAACTCTCAGTGATGCTGCAGTGTTGTTTGACCTGAAGAATACAGAGTTTAGGACCCAGATTACGCCCAGATTTACGAGCACCTTAGTCCGACAAATACGACAATAATGACGGCCGCTTGCATATTCTACAAAAAAATGTGCTTTGTTGTGTATCTGACGGACAAACACCAAACCAGTTAAGTTGCACCATTTTTTACCTATTCACCGGTTATCTGTCCACTTATAAAAGTAAACTAAATCATTTGCTGTATTTAAATGTACTTATAGGTTTCAGTGCTCTCCCTCTGCTCTATATTGACAGGCGACAGCTTTCCTAGATGGAACGTGCTCATTTTCAGTTTTTTGTTGTTTTTGGCTCTCCATAGCTGTTGCCACACTTATAATTCATCAGCAGGCGCTGTATTATGGATTTGTGTTTTGTTAATTGCTGGTCTTGACAAAAATGTTTAAGATTTAAGACAGACTAAAGCTGAAGGTTAATATTATTTGGTGCTTCATTGCACAGGAATACCTGATTATCAAAACCAAATCTAATAGACGAGAAAGGGTACTTTTTAAAAATGCAAATAAAGGATCTTTATAATTTCCATGAGCACTGCAATTTGGAAATGACATGGTGTTTACTGGGACCTTACTGCTAAAGACTACAATTTTGAGCTTTTGCAGTCCAGCTCAGGGTTTGGCAGTCAGAGAAATCGGTCAGATCCAACGTCGTAATCTTTCTGCTTTTTTTGACCGGTCATGCTGCTCAGGCTCTTTGTTGCCGCAGAAATAGAAAAGAACTTGCTTTTATGACTTCCAAATGCATATTTCATTGACACCCCCGTCTCCCCACCCCAACATCCAGTAGCTCAGAGCTCTGTGCTCTTTAGCTATTCAGCTAATTATGTGACCCAGACATCAGCGGCCATTAAACCTGTGTCTGGAGATGGAAAGAAAAAGAAGTGAATGAATTTGACTGTTGCCGTCTATTCCTGTCACATCATGAGGTATTGTTGGCCCAGAGCTGTTGAAATAAGGTGGCTGGAGTTAATAGACTGACGCTCAAAGGCACTATTCACTTAAAGGAGCACTAAAATTTGTACATTAATAATATTAAAAAACACTAGTGCCTGTAGACAGGTTATAGAATAGGATGTCATGAACACTTTAAAGCAAAAGGGTGAAAAACATGATTAGCTTCTTAATCTATAGTACTGTAGATGAGAGATGGGCACAGATGTGAGTTCCAGTTGTTAAGTGATGTTAACATGTTGTCACAGTGTCTATGTGCTGAGATGTTACTGTTAAAGAGTTGCTAACACATTGCTCAACATACAAAGGCTTTACAGTATCTTACATTTAGGCCTGTAAGTATTTGGACAATGGATTTGATATCAAAAAATTAAAATGTGATTGAAGCGCAGACATCCAGGCTTGAAGTCCAGTGCAAAGCGTTTAGGAATTCTGCCCATTTTAATACAGGTTCTATATTCAGAAGCTCTAATTTAAGTGGACAATAGATTAAACATGAAAACGTTCAGTCAATAATGCAGTATTTTTGGATCATCAGCATACACTGTACTGTCTGAGGGGCACAGAAGCGATTGGCGACTTGGCTTAGCAGTCGCTCAAATGTGACTGCAGAGCAAAAGCAAACGATTACAGATTTGTGGCTGATATTGGAGGTAGCACCTGTGTGTGTTTCCCTACAGAGCTATGGACTGCGGCTGTAAAGCCCAGATAAATCAATGACCAAAGCAGCCCTCTTTAAGTGCTGTCTAAAAGGTGCCGCTATCCAGGTGCATCGGCCCATAAAGACACAGAAAAGGTTTCCGATGGAGATGTGAAAAATCTGCAATTGAACCCATGAGTGTCCTCTCCTCCATCTCTTGTGTCAAATCTTTCTTTCTCACAGGTGTCCTCCCCCAGTCGTGTTTTCGAAGCCCTGATAGTGTTTGGCAGATGGCCTCATATGTTGTCTGCACACCGGGTCTATACTGCAAGTGTGTGTGTTTGTAGCACAGTTGCCTCCGGGGTAGGGCACAGCTTAGCTTTCATCATTCTGTTTCACACTCTCTCTGGCTCTCCAAGTCTTCCCCTCCTCTTGCTCTTAGCCCTCATTCTCTCTTTCTATTTTGATCTTATCATTCTTTTCAATTATTTTTGTTTCCACCTCAGTCTCTTTCTTACTATTAAATCCTTCCCCTCAACTCTCAGCTCCTTTATTCAGCATTATTTAAAAGTCGCCTCAAAGGATTCTCCCTCATTGGTAGCTACAAGTCTTAATAAAATCATAAGGATTTCCATATTGATTTGCTGAACAACGGGCACTTCTCATCTTCAGACAACACTGTGTATTATTTGTATCTAACACAACAAGTAGGCTACAGGGAAAGAGAATCTACACAATATAAACAGGCTTTGTGTTATCTGAGTTTTACTTCCTTTAGAGCATGTATTGTGTATTGGGGCTGAGCTACAAGCGTTGTTTTTTTGTTTGTTTGTTTGTTTTCTTTGAGGCAATCATGTTTGGTTGTGTAAGGCTTAATGCTTTCTTGTAACCAGCCTTTTGCAGCACGAGGTTAAGTGGTGACATTTGACAATCCATCCCTTCAGGAGAAGGCAACAATATCCACACGATATGTGCGAGCAAATAATAAGGGCAGAAGAAAGGTTCTGAAAAACAGAACACTAATCCAGAGGGGAGAGTGTTGATCATTAAAGCCATTTGTCTTCTATAAATGAAACATAGTAAAACATAAAATCTAAATTCCCCAGTCGCAGAATCATCTCCTGTCAGGACAATGGAAGCAAGCGTCTGGAAAGCAGAGCTCATTAGCAAGAAACATTTATATTATAAGTCACAGCATAGATTATTTCAACAGCACAATGTTAGCACTGGAGGTAACCATCTTGGAATATAGACGAATGCTCCCAGGCTGGAATAATTAGAGCTTTTTCCCTGCTTCGTTATCTGGATGTTACTGCGATGAACCTTATTAGCAGTAAGTGTTGGAGGTCATAGCTGAAGGCAACTCTAAACACGCAGGTGGACATGCCTTTGAGAAATAGAAATGGAGGAAAGGTTCTGCCTATTTTTATTTTTTTTATTTTTTTATTTAAGGCCAAAGACTCTGTCAAACTATTTCAGGGACAGGGGAGTGTGCATGTCTCAGCATTCTGACTTTTGTCTCAGCATTCTGGAAAAGAAGAAAAAAAGACATGCCCACTTTTTTCTTCAGTGGCTCTAATCCTCTTCCATATATTTCTGATGTTTTATCCTGGAAAAAAGTCCTCCTTCCTATCTCATGTCTTCATAGTATTTGCTTACATAAAGTTCCTCAATCACATGAGAAGTTCAAGTTCTCAAACTTTGTCTGTTGTGCTTCATTTTGAAGCACGCTAAAAGGTAATACCCTCAACACAATTTGTTTTAGTCTATTATTAAAAATAAAAAAGGCTCTGAAATGTATGTCTGCACAATAGTGTCCTTCAGTTTAGTTTCACTCCATGTTTTCTGTTGGTAGTCCATGCTCCACCATGGGGCTCTATTCTCCACCAACGGGACCCTCTCCTAGTTTGAGGAACAGAGATCTGATAAGACAGCAGTATTTTATCACAGCTTGTGTCAAATGTGTTGAGGTCCAGTCACTGATATCACAGTGCAACAATGCAAGTAAAGGTTTAGTCTTAAATATTAATACTGGTTGAATTGCTTTTCCGCCCCATTAGTAGAGAAAATGCTTTGTTTGCTCGCAGTATGCCGTAATGTTTTTACATATTAATAAATACTAACCATGATAGGAGAGCTGTAATGGCGTATCAGTGTTAGATTACTCAAAGCATTTGAATATCATTACAAGTCACCATTGAAGTTTGGAAAAAGACAACTTTCTTTATTAGAGGTAGAAATCAGAGTAACTCGATGATGATAACTACACAGTGATTTTGTCGTACATTGCAGAACAGTCATCTATCATACATTAGTGTCTGTAAATTGGAATTGATTGTCTGTTACATTTAAAGCCCTTCATGACTTGGCTCCAGGTTGCCTATAGGAATTGCTATGCTGTCACACCTAGATCATCAAGTTACAAACCCCTGACCACAAACCTTTGTTGGGTACTAGCCAACGTTTGTTTTTCAAAGGCTTTTCTTTCTTCAGTAATTAAAAATATCATACAGGTATGTCTACATACTGTGCATGTACACAGAATAGTTTAGAGTACTGTACCTTACTGAAAAAATGAAGAGTAACCATGACGATCCCTGACGATGTCCTTGTTTTCTTCCTTCCAGCTCCACTTGTCAGTATTGCTTTGCTCTAACTTGTACGTGTTCACTGTCCTGCTACCAGATGAGTGTGAAAAGAATAATTTAAAGTAGTAAGATAAAGCTCAGAGAGTTTTTGTCAAGAAAGTGTACTTTTGAGATTTGTTCACATATAGAAAAGGAAAAAAAATCTACCGGTACTGCTGCACCACATCTATGTTGCTACTTCATAACTAAAGTTTCCACTCACCAGTAATAGTCTTTTATCGCAAAGCAGTTGTAGCCTTAACCTACAGAGTGAACATTCAGAACATTCAGATGTTGTCTCAACAGCTTTAAAGTTATTGGCCATGTTGTCATGTGCCCTGTCATCCTAAACTGGTTGAATAAAAATTAAGTGTGTGTGTTTGTGTTTTCCTCTGTCATTTGTTAATCTCACTTGTACTTGTTTTTTGGTAAGTTCTGGTAAATTGTTTGTTCCCTCCTCTACCCTCCATTCCCTCTCCATCCTATTGGATGGAGACCCAACAGTGCGTCCCAGTGCATTGCCTGAGCTCCTCGGACAGGAACCTGATAACTTACACTTAAAATCTAAACACAACCAGGCTTTTGCAGTTTGGGCTCCTCGGTTTTGGTCTGTTATTTACCTTACACGGAGTTTTTCGTTCTTTCTTTTGGGTTGCTAATCTGCTATAAACAGTTTTGCTGAAGAAGGTTAAATGGAAGTGTAGGAGTAGCCAATGCTGGTAGTGTATGTTCCGCGTTGCTGATTCATTAGCTGATACCTCTGGAAATATCTGATGGTAGAGCATGTCTGTCAGCCAAAACTAAGAGCTTAACTGCACTTTGCTGGAGAGCTGGTGTCGAATACCTTTATCGGGTGAAAGGCAGAGAGCGTTCTGATTGTTTTAAGTACAGGACAGGCATAATGAGCCTCAATTACACCTCAGGTGATGGAGAGAGAGAGACATTGAAAGTGGCAGAGGACAGGCTCGACTTACAATGGTCATCTATCCCTTTGGGCTGCTGCCACAGTACAACAGCTCTATCTCTAATATTTTTTTCCTGTCATTTAAACAATAGAAAAGTCTAAATGACAGCAGTTTAATCTTTTCATCTCTTCCCTTCCAGTAAAATCACAGGGCTGACAGTGAAATCTGTTTTTCACTGTCAGTCATGTGATTTTCCCCCCTCCTTATCTTGTCTGTTTACAAAATATCTGCCTGCCTTGTGTATGTGTGTAACTCTGTTTGATCACTTGTCTTTGTGTGGATATCTTGTGCTTTTACGGATAAGCGTCATACATCAAACTGTATTTCCCTCCCTAAGAGTGAGCAAGAATGGCAAAAAACTTTTTTTTTGTACTTTCAGGAAACTGTCTGACATTTCAGAGCTGGCTCAATTGACGAAAGAGAGAAAGCTGCAATTGGACTGCAGTTTCTGTCTCAAAGTGCTTTCTCATGGGGGAATTATGTGGTTCTCCTCTATGTAAAAGATTGAATTCGGTTGTGCTTCTTCAGTCCTTCTCCAAGCTTAGCAATCAGAGAAACATGAATGGAAAAATCAGACTGTTTTCCTTCAAGCTCTGGTGTCAGCTGTAATCAAGTGTGCACCTGAATCCAGGGCAAACTACCACATCTATGTTGCTACTTCATAATTAAAGTTTCCACTCACCAGTAATTGTCTTTTATCGCAAAGCAATTGTAGTCTTATATTGGCTTTGTTCACAATAATATTGACTTCATACTCTCTTGGGGATAGAAATAGCACTACAAGGTTGCTAGTACACATCAAACCTATAACATAAATTTACAGCAAGTGGCATTTTATGGATTTTTTTCCCCAAGAAATATTAGATCTTTCTTACTGCTCAAGCGAAGGAAAGTATGTTTTTTCCCAAAACAACCTTTCTGCAGTGGATGCTTTATTTGATGAATATTTTATATAAACTTTGCACAAAAAGTAAGAAAATTTGTGTTTGGATAACTTCTGTGTTACTTCTGTAACAATGCTTCTTCTCCTTAATTGGTGCCACATTTGTAAGAAAAATGCATTTGTGGGGTAGTTAACAGATTATTCTGTCATTGACTCTTGTTTTGATTTTCTATATCCCAGGTGCTGACTATTAGGTGCCTGATTAGCGCCTGATTAGCAGCACCTGTGAGCATGAACCCTGCCACGTTTGACTGATCTTAATATGGCCCATAGGGCAACTTCAGCCCGGAGTTTTGCAAAACCAAGACACGCAGCATTATTTGGAGTGAGAGCTAGTATCATCTACAAATTGAAAGCCAAGTTCCATATAATGGAGGATCTACAATAAGTTGACAACATAAGAAAACAGTTTCCTCATTCTGTCTGCACTTAAGAAGTGTAGGTAGTCGTCTACAGATCTACTATCAAGGTTTGCAGGATGATATGGCTCTCTACCCAGAGAATCCAGAACAGACTGCACACAGCCAGGGCTACCAGGAGGCCTGGCATGACTTCCTGTTCACCATCAGACCCAATTGCGCTTGTTTCAGCAACATGTGCACTGGAATCTGAACATGTGGAGGAACATTATGTTCAGCGATTTGTCCAAATTCTGCCTACAGCAGATGGCTTGTAAGAGTGGCTTAAACACAAGTATGGAGACAGCACAGAGAACGCCATGCTGTTTGCTGCACCATTAGGGTAACGGCTTGGTGGAGGCAGCATGATGGTGTGGAGCAGCATCTCAGTCATGGGAAAAACGAGGCCTGTCATCATTGGAGACAATCTCAATGCTGAGAGAGATCAGAATGAGATTCCACAAAGAGTGGCAGTCCCATATCTCCACAGTCTGGGGCCAAACTCTGTCCTTCAAGATGAAAACGGTTGCTTGCACACAACAGGGTTTATCGGAGACTACCTCCAGAATTTGGGAGTGGAAAGGATGGAACGGCCTGCCTGCAGTCCTGACCTCAGCCCCATTGAACTCTTGTGGGATCAGCCGGATTGTTCTGTTCGTGCCAGCGTGACCAGAACAATCACATTGGCATACTTGTGACAAATGCCAGGCTGTTGTGGCTGTGGATGATTCTGGTTATCAAATAAATAAACTGTTAAATTGCCAATTGGTTTTTTTTTTTTTCAATCTTTAATCATTCAGTCCAGTAAATGGCACCAAACAAGAGCCAATAGCAGAATAAGCTGTTTGGCATCGAAAGAGAAGATTTGGCAAGTTTTTCTTGGGCACAACTTGCATACTCAACTCTGTTGCTCAACCCACAAATGCAAATGTGACACCATTTAAGGGGAGATGACAGGCTTTCCAGCGCTACAACATTTATTGCCAAGGATTGTTACAGCAAAGAAATAGTCAATAAAACACAAATTTCCTTACTTTTTGTGCTAAGTTTAGTAGTTGTGCTTATCACAGCAGCTACAAATCACTCAGTAGACAGATGAAATACAGATTGAAAGCCATTATCCAAGTCATTGTTACAATACACTATGCAGATCATTATACATTCAAGGGCCTCGCTGCATTGGGTGTGCAGACATCTGCTTACATGGACAAAGCTCCAGAGTGCAAGTGATTACCTGAACTTTCATATTTATTCAGCAGTTCTGCTCTTTAAGAACACTTTGTAAGCACTGCATTTAAATGTGAACAGGATGATGATTCAACATTTCCAGTGCAAAGTGCATTCTTGCCCATAACACTAAACCAAAACAGAGCCCACTTTAAAAGACTTTCAGCCACCTGCTCCCAAAACCATGATGAGTAATGAATCACCAGGTTTCGAGTCGCAAGGAAATGAAATTCTAAGTCAATACAAAAACACAAAGCAGAGATATTAAAATGCTGTGAACTGGTATTGAATCATGAGCAACAAGTCCATGACTGACCTTCTGTGTGATGTACATTCAAGTTGATTAGTCTGAATCAAATCAAATCACTTTTATTGTCACATCACATGTGCAGGTACATTGGTACAGCACATGCGAGTGAAATTCTTGTGTGCGAGCTTCACAAGCAACAGAGTCTGAGATACTGATTGCAGGCTTTTTATTCTTGCTAAAGACACTCTTAAATAAAGAGTGTTTTTTCACTGTATTTTCATACATTTATTCAGAGACTGAAGGCTACAGCTCGATTTCATGTATCCACCTGGAAAACACTTTATGTCAGCAGCAATGTTCCCTCTAATTTTTCATGTGTCTGAGCGAACGCACAAACTCCCTGAGCGATCCCTCGGACCACTGTGAGCAGCAGCAGACGTGTGCACTGTGGTCACGCTGGCCAGCATCAAGTCCATCCAAGTTACATGGTTTATTAAAATAATCAAATTACAGCATTTACATTTATGTTAGATGACTTTTAATTAACTGCTTTAGCCCACTTACAATGAAAATTTAAAAAAATTGTTCATGACCTGTGTAGTATGTTCACACTATATTGGAAGTAAAAATAACATGAAGTCCAATTTTGAAAACACAACTTTCTTTCTTTTTTTAAAATAAAGCTCTGACTTGTCTTATGAGTCTGTGGTCTGGGAGTCCTGTAACTCTGTCTGAATAAAATGCAGTATATAAAGACCAATGTTGGGCAAAGAATTATATAGTTACTTCTTCAAAAAAGTAACTGAGTTTAGCAAAGAACAGGTTTTTGTTTTTTTCAACATTTCAAACTATTTACAGAACAATCAGCTGTTCTGCATCAAATTTGATGCCACACAAATTATTTGTGCCACTCCAAAAAATAATTTGTCCACTAAGAGATAAAGGAGAACAACAGCCTGATACCTGCAGGCCTGACAACATGAGATGTATCACTCCTGTAACACCTGTAACATTCAGTAGTCGCCTCATTGTTCTGACACACACAACAAAACTATTGACTACACTACACACTAACTACACAAGATTTGCGCTAAACGTCGCAAATCTCTCACATCTCGGAGATGTGTCACTCCCAAAACTTCCCCCTTGATTGGTTGACATGGTACATTTTTCCACCAATAGGAAAGGCTGGGTTTTTTGGTGTTGTTTTGCTTGTGTTGAGTGCTTTCAAGCGTTTTCCTTATAAAATGCAGTTTTTACCGTTTCTTCCTGCAGTAAATATAAACAACGACAGTATTCAGGAAGAAAACCAAAGATTGCAGATATTTTTATCATAACTGTGGTTTTACGTGGCCTATCAGCACAATTTAAAAACTGGTGTAAAGTCCACACTTTTTCAATTGTTCCGTCTGTCCTGCTCACATCTCCAATGATTCTACACGTTGTCATTAACGTGGCTTCACTCCACATCAGCCACGCCGCTTTGCTAGCTAAAACAACGGTGTCGGCACATAAGGACGCTGTCATAGTCTGTCAACGACGTTGATTAGCTGCGTATATGTGAATCGCATCATTGGCTGGACTATGAGATAAGGTGGTATCGTTCTAATCCCATACGGGAGCAGCCAGTCACTCACTGACTAACACTGCAAAACAGAATTGTTAAAGTTTTAATTTTAATTTCAATTCAGGTAGATTTTTTTGGGGGTGCAATGCAGATTTTCTGTGCGCAGAGACAGTGCCAGCAGTGTGCAATCGCAAACGTGCGCAGCTTAGAGGGAACATTGGTCAGCAGTATGTAGTAAATATTTTGGATGTGAAAACAAGCTGCATGTTCAAATAGTGAAAAATGTTTACCTACAAGTTTATTATAAATGGTCACAGTGTCAAGTTCACTTACAGTTCTTTTCCAAGTTTGATGCGGTAAAGCTTAGGCTTGTTTAGCTTGTGTACTTAGTTGATTTAAAAAAAAAAAAATGCAAAAATGGTTAGATAATGTAAAAAGTCCTGATTTATTTGTCTAATATTTACTCTATTCTGCACTTATGGGTGAGTCATCCTCTCCCCTTTAAAACATCTCACTGGAAAATATAGTCTTCTTGGTTCTCACTTCTAATCTTAGTCATTTTCTTCTAGTTCAGCTTTGATAAAAATTATCAGTATAAAATCCATAAGCATTGCAGCTTCTTTATGACTTGAAAATGTCAATATGATGCATTACCTTTGAAACTGTGAGTTCTTTCATATGTTTAGTTATTTATAGGCCATTACTCATTGGTAGTTTCATATGCAATTGTTAGTCACAACATTAAAACTAGCTGCCTAATAATTTGTACTTTGCTATTATGTCTTGAAACTACAACTCGTGGACAAAGAACCTTTGTGGTTAACCTGGGGTGCTGAGCCTCTGTGATTTGGACTTTTCTAGTGTATTTTTTGGATGTTTGCTTAGATCCAGATGTTTGGAGTTTGGCAAGATCAGCACCTTAATCTGTTCAGGAAAAGCTTTTGGATTGTCGCTTGTTGTCCTGTTGAGGGAGGCTGCTGCTGTGAGAGGGTGCCATTGTCTTCCCGGTGGACCTGGAAGCCTTACTCTCGCTGATAGTCATTTAATTCACTATAATAAGAGTTTAGTAATCTCTACTTGTTGATAAATGCCTTTAATAACTTGCAATCACCATTTGGATTAAAATCTGGCTTCTGAGACATGCTCATTGTCTCCTGGAAACATGGCGCCCGTTGATTTTTGTCCAGAGATTGATAGGATTGTCGTCATGATGGGGGGAATTGTTTGATTTGGATGGAGGTTCCATACATAACACAGAGGTAACCATATTATGAGCCACCATCTCTTGAACTCTTGGCTTCAGAGCTGCTTGAAAACAGCCTATCTTGACTTTTTTACTGCCTCAATTTCATGGGGAATTTATTGCCACCCTCTGCTTAAGTGCCATGAATGTATTTACTGCAAGAGGCAATTCAGATGTCACACTCTTACCACCCTAATGCGTCTTCTGAAAGGACTTCCGTTAAGCCAGATACGAGGCCTCCATGGGGTGAGTTGGAAGGAGATGAGAAAGATGAGGGCAGGCAGACGGGTGCTTTAAATCAGTCAGACTGACTCTGGAGGTCACTCTAAGCAGCACATAACTCTCCAGCTCCCCAAACCTCCAAAAGCTTGTCATTGTGTCCCACTTCTGTGTGAGCTGAGCTGATTTTTTTTTAAAAATAATTTATTTTGTATTATTTTTTTAATATACATTATTTTTTTCTCGAGTAATGGCCTTGGTTGCAGCCGCTGGCTAGAGAGAGATTTACGAATATTTCATTGCCCTGTGGTTGTCCATGACAACCACAGGGCAAACACAAATACATTGTAATTGTGTTTGTGTGTATGAGACTGCGGCACATGAGCCATAAAGGGTGTCGGAATGATGGCTGCTGGTACTTTGGGTAAGAAATGGCCACGGGCACATTGTGCTTCTTGTGTAGGGCAGGCACAAACAGCCTACCAGGTTGCCATTGTGAAGGTCATAGCTTTTAACACATTGTGTAGACCCATGAAGATGGAGCCAAACCTGCCTTTTTGACTAAGACAGCTAATTGTCTTGATTTAGGGAGTTGGATTCTGTGAATAAAGAACATTTAAGAAGACATCGTGTCTTTGGGATAAATTTACAATTTTATGTCTATGTAAGAATACAGATTGGTTGCCGACTGTTTTCACACATTTCAGTCTTAATAATGCCCATTTACCATGAGATCAGGGTTTTATTTTGCATTCTTGACTCTGGAGCAGCATTAAATGCATTACATATTGAGAGATTCATACAAAGCTGCAGTAATTTATTACATACACTACCAGTCAAATGTTTGGACAGACTTTCTCATTTAATGGTTTCCCTTTATTTTTATGACTATTTACATTGTAGATTCTCACTGAAGGCATCAAAACTATGAATGAATACATACAGAATTATGTAGTGAAAAAAGTGGGACATTTCTCCAAACATGTTTTATATTTTAGATTCTTCAAAATAGCCACCCTTTGCTTTGTTTACTGCTTTGCACACTCTTGGCATTCTCTTGATGACCTTCATGAGGTCGTCGCCTGAAATAGTTTTCAACAGTCTTGAAGGAGTTCGCAGGGATGCTGAGCACTTGTCGGCCCTTTTGCCTTCACTCTGTGGTCAATCTCATCCCAAACCATCTTGTTTAGGTCAGGTGACTGTGGAGGCCACTCTCCTTCTTGGTCAAATAGCCCTTACACAGTCTGGAGGTGTGTTTGGGGTTATTGTCGTATTGAAAATAAATGTTGGTCCAACTAAACGTAAACCGGATGGGATGGCATGTCGCTGCAGGATGCTGTTGTAGCCATGCTGTATAAATCCCCAACAGTGTCACTAGCAAAGCACCCCCACACCATCACACGTCCTCATCCATTCTTCACGGTGGGAACCATGCGTGTAGAGAGTGTCCGTTCACCTTTTCTGCGTCCCACAAAGGCAGCTGGAACCAAAGATCTCAAATTTGGACTCATCAGACCAAAGCACAGGTCTTCCATCAGGTTTTCATCACATGTCCATTCCTCATGTTTCTTGGTCCAAACAAACTCTTCTGCTTGTTGCTTTTCCTTAGTCGTGGTTTATTAGCAGCTGTTTGAACATAAAGGCCTGATTTGCACCAGTCTCCTCATTCAAAGTTTTAGCAATTTTCCAGACTGACTGACCTTCATTTCCTAAAGTAATGATGGACTGTTGTTTCTCTTTACTTAGCTGATTGGTTTTTGCCATAATATGAAATCTAACATTCGTCAAAAAGGGCTGTTAGCTGTGCACCAACCTGACTTCTGCACAACACAACTGATGCTCCCAACCCCATTAAGAAGGCAAGAAATAAGCTCTGACAAGGCACACCTGTGAAGTGAAACCATTTCAGGTGACTACATCATGAAGCTTACTGACAGAAGGCCAAGGGTTTGCAGCGCTGTCAACAAAGCAAAGGGTGGCTACTTTCAGGAATCTAAAACATAGGACATATTGAGAGTTATTTAGCATTTTTTTCTTTGCATATATCTTTCTTCTTATACTTGATGTCTTCAGTATGTATCTACAATGTAGAAAGTAGTAAAAATAAAGAAAAACCATTAAATTAGAAGGTTTTGACTGGTAGTGTATCTCACAGTGGAACATTTTCTCACTATTTGCTTTAACCTTTTAAATACTTTTACACTTCGGACTGCTTTTTACATTTTTTTTTTTCCCTCAACCAAAATGGAAAGACAAATCTTTTTTGTGGGCTGGCCAAATAAATTCCTCAAATGAGAAATACCACTGCCTTTTCCATTGGACCCTGCACCGTGTGTGAGACTTCACTTTTTACTTTCAAGCTCATCAGTTGATAAGGTGTGGGAGGGAAAGAGAGGTTTTTAATCTCTCTCTGGCTCTGACCTTAATAACACAGGGCCACTCTTGGGCTGCCAGTTCATTCCAGAGTGAGCTGGAGTGTATAATGTTGCATGATTAATACTTTTGCAGTTGCAGTATAGAAACTGGGAAGCATGAAAATAAGCAAAACACTGTAGAGGGCGATAATAAAAACCTTCAGTCACAGGTTTCCCGATCCTTAGGCACAGAACACAACAAGACACGATTTTATTAAGTTGGTCTTCAGACACTGAAACCATGTGTGAATGTGTTTCATTATGCAGTTGAAATGGGGACAAGCTGCCTTACTGAGACGAGTGTGCTGATTGATGATGATCCAGTTTATGACTAATGACTTTTTAATTTTTAAAAAATGGCCTGGATTTGGAAAAATAAGGAGAAATTCCCAGGAGATTGTTTCTAAAAATTCTCTATACTACAAGTGAGCGCTTCGATCACTGGCTAATATAGCCATTCAGAAATAATGGTTACAAAACAAAAGATGCCTATGAACATACAGACATATTCATATTTCTTGACAGTGCTACTGTCTCCCTTTATTGGTGTTCTGGATTGACGTGCCATATCTTGATACATGTCAAGGGATGCTGATACACCAAATATCAGTATTTCAAAAAATACATTTAAATAGTTGAATGAATACTATGAACAAGAGGGCTCATCCCATGCACAGTCATCCTGAGATGACGTTAGTTGAACAGACTTGCATGAAACCGGCTCAACTCAAAGAGCATCCAACACTGGGCACACTTAGCTTCAACGAGTTATCAGTTAATTGCTGCATTATCAGAAACAGATTGCACATAATTCCCAACTTGACCTCATTAGTTGCAGACTGTGATAAACATTTATGGCAGGTTTTGGTTGCAGTATTGGTATACTTGCTAATGCCATTTTGTTGCAAAAAAAATAACCAAGTAAGATAACATTATGTTTATTTTATCGGATAAACAAAATTTTGACAGTCTAACTTTGAGGACATAATTTACAGCTTAAAAAGATGATAAATGTATGTTGTTGCAATACTCAGCATTTCGCCAAAATCGCAATAATAATTCATCGTGAGTGAAGACATTTTCTGATGAGCTGTTTCCAAACGCGAAACATTTTCCTCCTCGTCTCTAAACTCCCTTAGAAAAAGAGATTTTTAATCTGTGAGATGTATACTTGGACAGATAACGGATATAAATAAATAAATAAAACGCTTATGTACTACCTCTTGCATCATATTGCAGCTTTCAGTTTTCGGTCTTCAGCAGAAAAAAGAAAAAACAATGCAACAACAAACACATCAGGCTGTTATACCTGGATAAATGCTATATTTTTCTGCATTTTCTGAAGTAGTTTGTTCTTCAGACCTGGCAGAACAAAAAAGCAGTAGGATGTTTACCAAGTCATGACAAGTACTAATGAGGCAGGATCTGGTAGACTTGCAGATAGTAAGATTCAGCCTAGACTCCAAATGAGAAAGCTACAAATTTATACTTTTTTTTTAGGGGGAAAAATCCTCTTATCTTGTAAGTAATGGTTTAAACAAATTGCCATTGTCCAATAAAAAAAACTTAGGAAAACATTAGCTTGTCCATTCGTTGCAGTTCAAATCGAAGGGTTGGAGGGGGGGAAAATGCAAAATAGCATAGAAGTGGGATTTTAAAACTAAAAGTATATGCAAGATAATAGTATAAGTATAAGCAGCTGCCACAGAAAAGATGAATCATGTGAAACGACAGCGTTGTGTTTCTACTGGTGCTTCTCTGAAGAGTTGAACAGGCTCCCCTTATCCTACACCACAAGCTGTTGGATGTCTCCACACTCCGAGATGTAGTAATTCACAGTGGGTACTAACTGAAAAGAGAAGTAATCACCAGCAGCACTGACTAGAGGTAAAGGCGTGTGTCACGGCACGTTTTGTGGAGGAATCTTTGGTGCAGTGTGGGTGGGAACACGGTTTATTAACTTAAACATACCCTTTGTTGCACAGTTTATCACGGTGTTAGATGCTTTGTGTTCAGTTTGGCTTAAACACAAAACGTTTTCATTTTTTCCGTTATGAAATTGATATTTCAAGTTCTTATGAAGGTGTCCATGAACAGATTAATTCCAGCAACACTTGAAGTGTGGAACAAGAACATGGATAATTTAACAGAATTTCCTGCTCCCTACTCTGAACTACATAGTACAACATAAAGCCTAATAATAATAATAATAATATCTTTGGTGCTAATAGCCACCTTCTAGCATCCTGCAGTGCCCTTTCATAGGGATATTGATGAATACAGGTCACAGGAGTGTTCATTTTGGCTGCTATTTCCTCTCTGCAGCAAATTACTGAGGAGCTTTACTTCTGATTGTAGAGTGCATCAGCCACTGGGTCAGTGCAAGCCCATCCACCCCCTTCCCCCCAATCCTTTGCATGTATCTCCCAAGATACTGTGATGGCAAGCGGTAGCTGTCAGAATCAATCACTGAATTTTGTAGCCTAATGTCCAATTAGTATTCCAAGGTCCTTTAAATAAGCAGTTTGTCAACATTGTCAAGCTCCCCGCACTGCAGCGCTTGTCCTTGGCATATGAGCCAATCAGAATTTGATGAAGCGTCCAATCAACACATATCAGAGGGAGTCAGCCAACGTTTAAGTGTCCATGTCCCGGTGCGTATTAATTTGATTTATAATCCTCGGTGCGTGAACGGAGTGCGTCATGGAAAGCCACGAAGCCAAGAACACAATGAAACTTCTGGCCCTTGTCTTTATTAGCTTGGCTGCATGCCTGCTCCAAGGAGAGAGAAAGTTGGAAGAGGATTTGGATGCTCATGGTGGCATAAAGAGGCAGGCTGTTGGACAGAGAGGGAAACTGGTGTAGCTTGGTGGCCGTAAAATGACAGGTCTATATTTTATGGGCCAGAGATGCACTTTGTCATTTTTGTAAATTTTGTAGCTTGTAGTTGGGGAAACCCCAACTTTCAATTGGTATTGGGAAGAGCTCTACATCTTAGTCACTTTGTCAAAACCGAGATCATCATTAACCAGAAATGATGATGAGGTAACAGTCATGTAGACAGACTGCAACAGAGGGCAAGAAATCAGCAGATATCCATATAAATGAGACTGTGATATACAATACACGGCCACATGAACAGGAAATGTGCCTTCTTCTTTTTTCTGTTGTCGATGCCACATGTGTAAGAGTTGCAAAGGGGAGGAGGTGTTTTGAAATGGATAGAGAGCAGCACTGATTCAGTAAAAGCTGGCACTCTTTCCTCCCTTGGCTGTGTCATCTTCTCTGTTTGCCCTGGAGCGCCTCTTCACAGCATCAGCCTCCATGTCAGGGCTCATCTCCCAATCTCTTGCTCTTTTTATCCTCCTTCCCTCCCTCCCCGAGTCTCCTCTTTTCCAGCCTCTTTTCAAAGCTCATATGAAAAGTAGAGTCTTATTCTTCTCTGTTCAGTGGACCGATGTCTGTATGATTGGTTGAAAGGAAGTAATGCAATATAATGATATATATAGAGAGAAGACGAGGCTTTGCCATTGGGCCTGTGTGTAGAAAAACACTATTGTTTTGCATTGAATTGATTGGTGGATTTCATGTTCCTATGACAACTAACCCAGGCTACAACAGCTGCTGTAAATAAACCAATGTAATGCTCAAATGAAAATTATATCAGTGCAACTTGAAATCATACCACCATGATGACTGTATGATTGTGTCCCTTTTGTTTTTTGTGACAGTGATGTCACACGTGTCAAAGGACTTTGCTTCTTCTAACATACTGTTTTTTTTGTTTGTTTGTTTTTTTTAGATGATGAAACATGCCTGGGACAGCTACAGACAGTACGGCTGGGGTCACAACGAGCTAAAGCCCATCGCCAAGAAAGGACATTCCACAAATATCTTTGGTAAGCCAGATACTGCCGCCTTTACCCATCGGCAGTTTGCTCACACAGTCATAAGTCGCACTTGGATGCATGCGTGATGTGCACACACACACACACCATCTTCCTAACACTCAGACAAACACACACGGCTCCTTCTCTTGTGGACAAGGTCATGCGATAGTGCCTCCAGCAGGATGCATATCACATTAGGGGAAAAAAATGTTTGCAAACACGAGCATAGGATCGCTGAGGCTGCAACAAGAGGATGCACGTGACGAACAGGAGAAATCTAAATGTATTTGAGATACTGCAGATATTTAACAAGTCTTTATTTAGTGCATAGATCTGCACTTTGTTAGTGAGCAATAAACACTCAAATAATCTCACTGTTGGGCTAACACTCCAATGTGTCAGCCTTATCACAGTAAAGTTGTAGTGTTAGGTTTAAAATTAGACAGTGTAGCTGATAATGCTTGGTGAGAAATTCTTTTTTGTACAAGGAGAGACAATCGGGATTTGTTTATTGGTATGCACCTCTTTATCTGCCATCTATGATGATCACAGTGATCCAGCCACTACACTCGTTGTAGTTGAACATTTTGTACATTTTCAAAACATTAACAACATTACCTGCTGTTCAAATTAAATATGTTTTACAGAAACGATTCATATAAAATGTTAAAATGACTGAATTATAGCTTAAACTATCTATCTCTATCTATGTTTGGAAGTCTGTGAAGTCTTTCTTTTTTGGTCTCTGCCAGCACTTGTACAAAACTATCTGGCTCTTCAGCAGCTGATGCTCCACTCTGCCTGTCTGCTGCTTGCTGTGTAGTCTGAAGTGTACAGAGGCTTTTTAGAACTTATTGACTGAGAAGGACCGCCCACTAAGAACTGCGCCAATTAACCAAAACACTAAAGTTGCAGGCTAGACAGGCTATGCAGGGGGCTAAAACTCACTGCAAAGCTCCTTTGGGCAAATGGGAGCTGATAAATTTTGGCTGTGAATAGTCTGCAAGTTCATAACTATGCAAACTTTAAGTGCTCGTATTATGCTCAGTTGCAGATTTATCATTTTATTTTGGGATATGTTTGGATGCTTGTTCAGAATTTTTTTTTTTTTTTTTTACTTCTGTTATCTGTTGCAATAGCTCTTCATATCCTGTACCAGAAATGCTCAGTTTTAGCTTCTGTCTCTTAAAAACCTCCTCCCTAAAAGCACAGATTGCTTTGATTGGCCGGGTTGCCTGGCTAATTTGACCTGTTGGTTATACACTGTAAATCTATTAGTACGAGTGCAGCCCAGCTAACTGAGTCCTCAGTTCCCCGAGAGCTCAGAGAGCACAAAGGTTCTTGAGTTCATTCTTGTAACAAATACAATATTTATACCTGGCTTAGCTCGTGCCTGAGGCATTTTAAAAAACAGAAGCTGCTGAAGTGAAGAAATAATAGTAGTTTTAAATAACCAGTGCCCAGTTAAGACGGAATTTTTGTCAGCAAGGTTGTCCAAATTTCTGATATAGAAAATGTTACTGGTATCTTTATGAACCAAAAGTTCTGAAAATAGTTCTCTTAATTGATAAATGGGCAAAATGATTGCGCTAGCAAAGCTGTTTTTCATACGTGCTCATGTTTGATGTTGCTGTAAGGCATTTGTACATTTGTGAATCCTTTGGAGCTATGAAGATCTCTCATTTTATTACGTATAAAAATGGTCAGATCTTCATGTGAGTCAGATCATGGTGGATCCCGGAAAAGTAGTTTGTGTACTATGGGTGCCCCTGAGCTTTTTTGATGCAGTGTGTAATTCAGTGTTCTCTTCAGTGCTGAAAGCCAACCAAGCTCAGAGTCAGCAAATCAAACCCAAGCCTCTGCCATGCTTTAGAAATGAAATATGCTTCTGTTGCAGCCAGAATGTTAGAAATATACGTGTAGCATTTTCAGGCTTCTTGCATCTCTACAGTTTTGCTTTGGCCACTTCAAACTGCCTGTGTGCTATTAGTTCAGATGGTGCATATCCACAGTTGTCTTAGGTGGTCACATTCTGTCAGTAATCAATAGAGAAATCCAGGTTATTTCAAAGCGTTCCCAAGCTTTTTCTTGTACCTCCTTGTGTTATTAGTCAATTGCATGTCTTCATCTGTGGTCTATGGCTTTCAGAGTTGATGAAGTAGGCACACAGCTATCCAGAGCTATCCAGCCCTCTGTCACAGCTTTGTAAAGAAGACGCAATTAGCACATAACCTGCTAAACAATAGCTGGATGGGATGACTGTGTAGGCTGCAGCCTTTGCCTTTGTGTCGTGTTTGATTCATTTGAATTACGAAAGTAAATGGTGAAAAGATGAGGAGAGCTATGGTTAATATCGATAGATGTGTTAGTAATAATCACTGCCAATAATGATTTAACTCATTGGATACTGTGAGCTTATACCTGTGAAAATGTGGCTTTGTGCTTGTTTATCTGTTTGAGTTGCCAGCTTGACTTGTGTGTTTATGCTAATGTTGCTGGATGTGTGCGTTTATGTGCGTGTGTGTGTGTGGTGTGAGGGTGCATGCTTATGAGGCGTTTGTGTCAAATTGGAACGTTCCGTCTGGCAAATTGGCCGGAGGCGCCTCTGTTATTTTATGAGCTGCTGCTAAATGGTAGATAGATGCTGCTTGTGTGTGTGTGCGCACTTCCATTTGTTAGTATTCATGTGTGTCTGACTGTTCATCTGCAGCATGTCCTTTTGTGTTTTATCATTGTGTCTGTCTGGGTGGTTTTCCCCTGCCGCCTTGTAATAGCTGACTCTGGATAGATGCTGTTATTATTCACTGGGTGGCCAATAAAATACAAGCAAGACACAAGGCAAAATCAAGCATTGCGCTCCTCACAAAACACACTTCCATTATTGATGAGGCGTATCCTGTCTTCTTACAGGCGGTATTGATTGTGTTTTGGTGTGATTTGGAGAGAGTGCAGAATGCAGAAAGAAAAAGCAGTATTTGAGAGATGCAGTGGACCTCCTGCTGTGTTAGCTATTACTGACATTGACTGCTTTTAACACGGGGGACTCAGACATCCAAAAGTCTGGCTGACTGGATGAAAATAGTGCGAGTTATGGATTTAAACCACGTTCATATTTTGCTAGACCCTGATGCACTGCACGTTGGGATAAAAAGTATCCCTTTGCATTTCTTTAAACTTGAATTCTGAACCTGACTTCTTGACTGGAGGGCAATGTGGAAAGATTTCTCATCTCCGACCAAGCGAGCGCGGCATCGTCCCGTTTCAGGCTAGAACTGAGAAGCGTTCTGTTCCCGACAAAAGCATTACATACATAACAGTTTGTATACAGCTAGCTTCTATTTAACATGCTCTCCATGCAGCTGTTAAAAAAGAAAATGCGTAAAGCTCTTTGTGCTCACTGCATGCCTTCCAGCTCAGCCTTAATCTGTCCTGAGAGAAGAGGGCTGGCCAGAATGGTAACAAGTGGACCAGGGCTCCCATTGTGCCTCAGATAACCTTGTCTCCTCTGCCTCGCGCTGATGCCGATGCATTTATTTTTCCACCCTATTCTGTTGAGATGAGCTGAGTTGATTTTTGACTTCAGATCCAAACACATCCTTTGTCTACACAGTTCAAGCCACTATAACTCATGACCTTTCTGTAAGACAAAAGTAGCAAATACACTGGATTTTTTTAAAACTAGTATATGCCTGTGCCTAATACTACTAAAACAGAACAAAACAGAATTAGAAATGATGATGCGGTAACAGTCATGTAGACAATTAATTTTTTTTCCGTCCTCGTGCTTTGCGTTTGCAGTGCGATCTTTTTCATTCGTTTTGACTCCAGTCTTGGCAGACGATGGAGGCGATACTGCCCCCATAGCTTCCTGTAGTGTATTGCAGTTACAAACATGCATTTACGTGGTATTAGTATACGACACATTGACAATGTAAATGTCGACTATTTGTTGTAGTCGACGTCATCGATGATGCCAAGGAATCGTTGTAGCCCTACTTGCAGTAGAAATTGAGGAGTGTTGTTTCTTAGGGTTGCTACTTTCTATAGATTTAATTTGTGGCTTTTTGAAGTAATTTCAGCGGCTTTAGTCTCGTTTCGCGACACGCGAGGGAGTTCAGTGGTGAGTCTGAGGCCTGCCATCCATACTCTGTCTAGTGGCTGTTATTGCTTTATTGGTTTTGCAGTCCAGCGATTTTCATCTAAACCTGCAAGTGGAGATTTGCTCATATCTCATCCCCATGGCTTTTCCCCAGCGGCAGTTTGACACGCTCACAGTAAATGATATTACAGACAGCCTCAGGCATGTTGTTGCTAGAGGCCTGTTAGGTTGGAGGCGATGGGGATGATGCAAAGCGGGGATGAGGCTTGGACACCTGGATCCACTGTCAGCTCAGTACTGGAGAGAGCTGCCTCATTATTCATAGCATGCTTTTTCCATTACAAGATTACTTTGGTTGTTTGCCCACAGAGATGATCTGTCACTTTAAACTCAGTTTTCAACAACACATTCTCGGTTGTAATCTCAAAAGCATTTGATGCTGTTTCTTTGTTTTGCTGCTTTTCTTAATGGCATTAAAGCTCATAAATTACTGCATTCAAGTAAAGCAAAAAGAATTATTACAGGATTTTCAGTATACGAGTCATTTGGGGGTGGGGGGTTTAGAAGACTATCTACAGGCCCTCTGTGTACCAGTAGGTTCTCTTTGGCTTCAGTCACTTTCAGAGTCCTGTAAAAATACCAGATCAAACCCTACTTTGATTTCAAGCTTTGCTAATCAGTAGACTCAGCCATGTAATCTTCTGTAGAGCTACTGGATTTTCATTCCTTCTCACATTATCTCTGCTGGGTTTGTGTGGATGATGTAATGACCACTTCCACTCAGTGTCATGTAACTTTACTTGACCCTGTTGCTTACATGCCTTTATGTGATGGCTTCATGATCAGTAAGCAAAATAACATGTTTATGTGCAGATATTAAATAAGTAATATCTAGTGCCATAAACTGAGTTCTTGTACCAAAGTGTGCCTTGACTGTTTGGCTATGAGGTCAGTTCCTTGATCATTAATATGGAAATTGTCATGACCATTGATCAACCACCAATCAAAGTGCGTTGATCATTAATCAAAGATCATTGATCAGCGACCATGAGTACTGTTTATAAGGCTGGGGAAGCCTGCAGTCAGCTGAACGTTTCTCCCACTATAAACACTACGTCCAAATGAACTGAATACACCTTTTGGGGTATTCGTGATATGTTAGAGTATTTGTGCATGTCCATAAAGTCTCTGTATACAAACAAAAGCAATGCGATGCATCTTGTGCTGCTCTGGGTGTATTGTCAGCATTGATCGCAAGATATTGAATAACCCACAGAGCCTACTTCTAGTACTTCCTTAGTTATCTTTTTATGGATGCAGCATGCTGTCAGCTGTAAGCTATTATCCAAAACTCCTCACTGTTGTTGCCTTTTTCATGAGGGTTGATTCCAGAAATCTTATGGCACTATTACCATGGTCTTAGTTTGGTGCTCGTAAGTGTAAAACGGTGTCAGCCAAACCCTTACTGTTCATAGGCGAGTCGCCGAACTTAGATCTGTTTTGCATACATAAATACCTTCCTAACATTTCACCTGACAGGGTGTCATTATCACTCACCTTCTACATTTTATTTGCAGACACATCTCTCGTGTACAGGTAAAACTGATGAGACACTATCAGTTTTACCTCCAAACAACCACAGTTTAGCTAGGTTACTTTGTTCACGGTCATGTGTGCTTCAAGTAGGAAAATTTACTTGACAGTGCCGAGAGTTTATAACACAAGCTTTTTTAAAAAAAAATTATTCTGTTTGTTTGTAAAAGGAAACTCTTACTCATCTCATATTTTGGAAATAATGGGAAACTAATATTCTGTTGGTTAATACTTAGTAACAGAAGTGATTTTCCATGTTGGATGAGAAGCCATGCATGTTTAACTGAAGGCATTTCACTCCCAAAGCTTGCACGTTGTATGCTTGGATGTGTTGATGACTGAGACAGTAAGAAAGAGTGGAGTGGGGTGAAAGGTTTGCCTGATGATTGCTTCCTAATGATGGCCCAAAGACTCGAGACTGCTTTCTGCAGCAGAATAGGAAGCAGAGGAAGAGCGTGAAGCAGAGATCAGGGATTGTGGAGGGGAAGACAGAGAGAAATCCAGCTGATGCTTCACTAAGCTCCATGCCTCTTAGTTACTGTTGCCATGCTTGTCTGCACATTTCAGGTTCACAGTGGTAACGGTGGCAAATTTGCTCACTGAAATTCTTAGTGTTTCTGGAATCACAGGTTCATGATGTCAGGCTGTAGTTAGAGCAGTAACCATCACTATATTCCACAGAGTCACCTGCCAAATGGACTTGATTTGCCGAGTTGGAAGTAAGTTATTAGTAAGTTATTGGATATATTGTAATCTGATAGCAGTGAAACATAACCATGAAAACAAATGGAAATTCTTACATTAGTGGTTAAGGTTAAATGCATTTTTTATGGCTTCTAAAAATGTATTATTAGTAATTGTAACCTCTTGACACCACTTCAGATCTGATCTGTACCTGCTAGAATTAATTGGTACTTCTATTTATGACTGAGCTTGTTACATAATTCCTACCCTGACAGGCTTTGGAACAGTTACAATGTGAAAAGAGAGTGAAGAGTAAGACCTGAATTCTGCTCCCAAACAAGGCATCAAATCTTCTTCAGAACATTAATGTGAGCCTCCCTTTCAGATTAAACTTTCAGCAGGGCTGCCAGTGGCGAGTTGGACAGCAGGAAACAGAAGGATTTGCCTGCTGCTGAGTCCAGCAGGAATGTGCATAAGCCTCTCAAACAGAGAAGAAAAAGGGGAAGGTTCTTAAACAAAACATCACCTTGTAGGTTTGTACCCACAGGCTTTGGCATTTTTATTGTCTGCCATCAATGTGAGCAGATGATGATCAAGGTTGTATAACTGCTGCTGAATAATTGGTTTGGGCTCATTGGAACCAGTCGGGTTGTTACTTTTTGTTAAAGGGATCTGATTCAGTACAGTGCAGGGAGGTTTGGTGGCAGTGCAAAGCTGTGAAAAAGTTGTACTCGGCGGCCCAGTTGTTTTGATGTGAATTTGTTTCAGATAAATTGGTTGTATAGTTCTGTCTCCCAGAAAATTTCATGTGCATACCATTTAGATTTTGTAGGAGTTGCTGACCTTTTATTTAACTAAAATACTTCAGGAAAGGTCACACTCCTCTTTCCTCCCCATTGCCCACACTTACACATCTTGGCCAACGTTCTCTTTTCATACAGATGACTTTCCTCAGCTTTGTTGGGTTTTTTTTGTTTTTTTTTTGTCTGTCAGTGACAAAGACCCACATTTGACATTATGCTTTGTGTTTTAAACAAAGGAGACTTTGACTCACGAAACATAAATTGAGCTTTTGAAAGGCTAGATTGCAGTAACTTTGTACAAGAAAGGCTGCGATAATTGCCCTAGTAACCCGCTTAACGCCCATATCAGAATCAGAATCAGAATCAGAATACTTTATTGATCCCTGGGGGAAATTATTTTTTGTTACAGTGCTCCATTTTAAACCAACATTAAGACAAGACAGACAATACGCTAACTAAGAATAGTACAATATATACATATATATACATACATACATACATAAGTCACTTATAAATAAATATTTGGAAAAGAAACATGTGTAGTTGTAGCAGCAAACAGTGTGTTAAGTGGATGCGTTGTACAGGGAGATGACCACAGGCAGGAATGATTTCCTGTGTCGTTCAGTGGTGCTTTTCGGTAATCTCAGTCTCTCACTGAACGAGCTCCTGTGACTGACCAACATGTCATGGAGTGGGTGGGAGGTGTTATCCAACATTGTCTTTATCTTGGACAGCATCCGCCTCTCCGACACCACCTTGAGGGAGTCCAGCTCCATCCCCACAACATTGCTGGCCTTACGGATCAGTTTATTAAGTCTGTTGGCATCTGCGACCCTCAGCCTGCTCCCCCAGCATGCAACAGCATAGAGGATCGCACTGGCCACCACAGACTCATAGAAAATCCTCAGCATTTTCTGGCAGATGTTGAAGGACCTCAGTCGCCTCAAAAAATAGAGACGACTCTGGCCCTTCCTGTAAAGTGCTGTGGTGTTTTTAGCCCAGTCCAGTTTATTGTCAATGTGTACTCCAAGGTATTTATAGTCCTCCAAAATGTCAACACTGACCCCCTGGATTGAAACAGGGGTCAAGTGTTTCCTGGTCTTCCTGAAGTCCACGATCAGTTCCTTGGTCTTTGCCACGTTGAGCTGCAGATGATTCTGCTCACACCACGTGACAAAGGAGTCGACCACAGCCCGGTACTCTGTCTCATCATCCCTGCTGATGCATCCAACCACCGCAGAGTCATCAGAAAACTTCTGAAGATGGCATGTCTCTGTGCAGTGGCTGAAGTCTGTGGTGTAGAGGGTTGAGCAGATGGATCATTTAGATGACCTTTTTAGTCATTAAGATTTAATAAAATGGAGTGATGAAAAATACGCTTTGCAGATGTTTTTCTGGTTCCATTGTCCTTGTGGGCGATTATTACCTCTTGACAAGAAGACATTTTTTTTTAACTTGATTGCAGTGCTAAGGAACATTGTTCACATCTCACATCTCTTATTTTATTACCTTTTTAAATTATTTTTCACAAAAATTAGCACAGTCACCAAAAGAGCATAGACACCTATCTAAACTTTGTATAACTTGTCTGTTGGATATGGAAAATGTAGTGTAGATCAAATTTGCTGAATCTGTTTTCTTCTTTCTTCTGAGTTAATATTCAGTTCTGAGTCGTGTTCTTTTAGACAGACCTGTAGTGTTCTGTCCATGACAGGCCAGGCCAAATTACAGAAAATAATACCAGCAGTTTTATTACAACTTTGTATTCAAACTAGGCTCAAGGGTGGAAAAACAAACACTCACAGTAGCCATGTGGGGATATGTATGTGATATAGGGATTCACAGTAACCCTATAATCCTAGCTCCGCCCGTAGTGCAGGAGAGTTGCACATATTGTCATATAATCACATAATGGTGGCCTATCTAATTCGATTGTGTCATCATTAACTGAGCTGAAATCCTTTGACCATTCAACTCTTCATTTGCAAACACAAGCGACACTGTTGTCAAAGCTATTTGTTTAATTTTCTTTGCACATGGGGCAAGGGGATGCCAGCAAATACTTTTACACTCAGACCAGTGCCGACTGAGGCTCTTTGGCACCGAGCCTGGAAACGGGCATCCGGGCTGAGGTTTAGCCAGGGAGCTCATGTAGAGCTGAAAAGCCCAGACTGACCAGTAACACTCTGAGGCAGAAAACAGAACACAGCAGATGTTTAATTCTGCTGCCAAATAAGTTGGTAACCAGTTACTCATCGCCAGCCAGGCTAGTCTGAATTGTCTTGGGGAGTTTGATTTGGCTTCATTAATTGCCACTGGGTATATTACAGGACAGGCTGCAGGGCCACACAGGACCTGGGTCCATAGAAGAGGACAAACGGTCCAGAACTGTGCAGGACGCTTTAACTGTGCTTGCTAAATTTGTTGGAACAAAGGTTCACTTTAAAGCAAAAGGCATCATGGTAATCTTGACTTTGGTGACTCCAGCTCATTTTATTTCACGTCTCCCAAAATTGCACCACATATATGTTAGGAATTATTTTTTCTGCTGGTAACAGCTGCAGCATTTGTGAAGAAACGATGCCATTTATGATCGAGTTAGATAGTAGATTAAATCCCTGTGACACTAACTGAACTCGGCTACTTTGTCAAAGTCGAACTGGAGTATTTCCAGGTATCCTGAACACTCCAGAGAAAATACTGTTTCTTTAAATGGAGCAGGGTTGTCATGATACTTTCAAATTCAATACTGATACCCAGGAAAATGCTTGATTTTCAATATCATTTTTTAAACCACTGGAAAGATTTTGGCCCCATCCTGCAACAACAGACGTAGTGGCAACAAAAGGCATTTCCTGTAAATGTAAAATTGTTCATTTTACATAACTTTTTACAATAATTTCCAAATTATAAGTTAGATTTAAAACACTGGTATTTAAGATTAAGTTTAGAGGATTTATTCATTTTACAAATCAGAAAAGTTAAAGTTTCTGATTTTGTCTACGTCTGCCTGCAACCTCTCACTGTTCACACTGATCCACCTCATTCTGCAGCTCTTCACATCTTCATCTCTGCTCTTCAGTCCTGAAACCGGCATAATCCTGCTGCTCTGCTCTTAATTTTACTCTTTATTTGCTCGGATTAGTTCTCCACACTCTAGACTCTCTATTCAGTTCACCCATAGTTCCCCCAGTGCTCTGTTTGCACAGCCTGCCTCGTTCTACATGTGGCTGCATTCGGCACTTCCACGGCTTAATATTTCATGACCTGCACTTCTCTAGCTGCAATGTTAATTAAAATAGATGGCTGATGTGTCCATCTATCTTAATGAGTTCCTGGAATAACAAGCACCTATAACACGTGTTATTTAGATTCAGCAGTGTGGAACACTAGACACATTTCCTGTTTGTTGTAGTAGTAGGAGTAGCTCTTCCTCAGAGTTTGCATTTAGAATTTTAAAAACTTTTCCCGACATTTAAATGTACCAGGCTTCGAGCAGCATGGTACGTTGTCAGCTTGTTCTGTTTGGATCAGCTCTTCTCTACTGAAGGGAGGAAGGGTCTCATAATTTGGCAAGAACCAGACCCTTATTTACTTTCTTGTAGGTCAGTAAACGCAGCATCATACAGAGATTTGTTAAAGGGAACGGCTCTTCTGGTAACACTTAAACCTCAGATTTCAGCTTCATCACACGTCCTCAAACACACTGCAACTTAAATGTGGGATCTCTGACTTCAGCTTTCGGAGGGCAGCCCTGGATGTTAGGGAGAAATAGTCTGTACAGGAGTAAGAAGAGTAGACTTGCAACTAGACCTGCATGTCCACAGAGTTGTGTAGAGGTCATGATAAGAAACACAAGGCACGACACGGACGCTTGAAACACAAATGCTTTGTATGTATCTCCACACATCACCTCTACACTTTCTTCCATTTTCATTCGATTCAGAGCCAAACCAAGCGAATTTATGCATGACACGCACAAACACACACACCTGAGCTCTCAATCATCTCCCACTCTCCCTGAGCCGACAGTTTACAAGACAGGGAGAATGGAGACTGAATAATGGCATCACGTTTTCGTGCCTCGTGTGAATTCATGCCTCTGAAACCTGTCGTCTAATGAAACCGGCACGGAGCCTGGGACGGAGAGTGTGAGTGTTCGAGAGAGGGAGAGAGAGATAATGGAGGGGGAGAGGGAGAGAGAGGTGTGTGAAATTGTGATAGATGGAGAGAGCATGTTGAAGAGTGGGGGGTGGAGTTCAGTTGAAGTAGTGAGAAGCTGTGTGGTGTATCAAAGGGAAGGGAGAGTACATGAATCTATGTTAAAAGAGCAGGAGACCTGATGAGAGTGTGTGTTGGTTTGCAGCTGGCGAGGTCTGTGTGCACGAGGCAGTGGCAATAATTCCCTGAATAAATAAACGTCATCCCGGCCAATTTGTCTCTGATAAGCAGCGCCTGGCAACCCTAAAATCAACTCCTGGAAGCACCAATTCAACTTCATGTGATGCCTTTGGTGTTGTTTATATCAAGGCTGCAGAGCAGTCAGGTCGTGAAAACCCATGGCAACAGGACATGACAGAGATGATACAGGAAGATGCATGGTGACCGTTCGTAGGGAAAGATGTTGAGTCAAATTAACAAAAAATAAATTTTTTAATGAGATGTATATGTAAAAAAGCGTGAATGGATTGTTCGCGAATCTGGGTTCTGAATGGAGCGATCAAGGAAAGATTAGGGAGAACGCAGCAAGACAGTGATGAATGAGCACAAGCAGATGGTTCGGTATACGAGGGAGGGGCAGACGAAAAGATGGAGGCTGAGCTGGAGAGAGAAACTTTCCAGGTGTGATAACAAGGTTATTTCCAAAGATGAGAGCGAGCAGAATTTCTCAAGGTTAGAGAAACGCACCCAGAAGAGTCCGGCGGATACGCATAAGTAATCTGCACATTTAAATTTTCTTTTGCTTTGAATTTGGAGTTGGGATTAGAAGATGGAGGGTGATTCATTTGATGAGCTTGTTGCTAGATTGGATTGGCCAAAGAAATGCTCCGCTGTCATTGGTTTTCATGTTGGCGGACGAGGTGAAAAACCCAGAGAACACCTTCACTACGTGAGAAGTTGGAGTTTTTAAAAATGAACAAAGAAAAAAGCCTTTCGCTAAGATCTTCTGCTCTACATACAGAAGGGCAATTTGTCCCCAATCAGTTAATCCAGTCCAATCCTTTTTGTTTATATGTTACCAATTCACAGCAACAGTCACCTCAAGGTGCTTTATATTGTAAGGTAAAGACTCTACAGTATTTCCAGTTCTTTGAAGTATCACTTGCAGGTTTTGTCATGAACATAAGGATTGAATAATCACAGAGGATTTTAAGGGCTATTTTATTTCTATTTGGATCAATACCCAAATTGTTATCTTCAAATCCAAGACATTTTAACACAACATACGTTGTCTGGGATGTCTTCTGTTCAAGATGTTTGATAAACACCAAAACTCCTTTTGGTATTAAAATCCTCTTTTCTGGACCATAGACAAGAGGTTTGATACCCTTTTGTTGTTTTAGAAGAAAACAGGTCCGTATATAAAATGTTAGTGTCACATTTCATTTGCTTCACAACACAACAGTGTTAATGATTGACAGAGCAGAGGTGTCATTGTTGTGAACACATAGGAAGCACTGCATTTAGGAGCTATTGCACAAGACCTTTAGAGGAGTATTCTGAGACGGTATCTTTGACAGGCCTCTGTCTTTGCGTCAGCAGTGTCACATTGCTATGGGAGCCTCAAGCGTACCTGTAGGTGATGGAAGTGACAGAAGGGAGGGAGATGGGGGTTGTGTGGTGCAGCAGAGGGGCTCTGCTCTACCAACGGTCGCGCCAATCTGTCAAGATCCGGCAGGCAGCCAGGGCATCTTGCTATCAGCTCCGCCCGCCTGACTGCAGTGTATTTTTAGAGTGATTTAGAGGTTCCTGTCTATGATGATAATAACACTGCAGCTCCTGCATGAAGCCAGACACTCTCCTTTTGAATGGATTCATAGATAAGAAGGGATGGCGAGCAGACTCAGGAATTCTAGCTGTTCACGCAGCTTCTGATATGAAATGGGGACGGCTTTAAAGGGCAGTGCCACTGACTTTTACCTCTGAAATATGGTGGTAATGTATGCAAACCGAACTAAAGCAAACTGGAAGGCAATAGTAGAAAGGGTGTAGATGATCTGATGAAATAGTCATTTTGATGATATTTCCTATAATATCCTATAACTCCTTTTTTCACTTTAATTTCTAAGGAGGGTTTTGATTTACATAAAGTTGAACCTTATAGGCACAAAGTCAGTTTTAATAACTTATAATAAGCAGTTCCCTGTTCCTGTAATGTCTTATGATTACTAGTCTCCTCCTCAGAATGGAAAAGGCAATGAAATGTGGCAATGTGTTTGAATTAGTCCTACTGTGACATGCTTTATATGAACACACATTAGCAAAGGAAAAACATTTTAAAATGTCACTGAATAACAGACAAACACACAGAGCTGCTCCTGTGGATGCAAACTGATCATTTTTTATGGTTGCTACCATTCGCCTTGGCTGAATGCTTTTGCCCATTGATTGGCCACTCCATATCTTTCTGAAAATATTAATTCAACAGTTTTAAGTTCTGTTTTTTTTATTTTCCTTCTTTCTTTTCTTTTTTTTATTAGAAATGCACTGATTGCAGCTTCCTCGGCTTCTTGGTATTTTTTTTTTTTTTAACTGTGTCTACTTTTTGCTGATTTCAATGATCTGAGTTCTGATTAGCTTTAAAAGATCCATCTTGAACTGCGTGAGAGGGATTTTTTTTTTTTATTGGTTTGTTGTTCAGAATGTTTATGTGGTGGTGTGTCAATGTCACAAGCTATTGTCATGTTAGCTTGTGGCTGTGAATGCGCATCCGACTATTTATTTGAAGTATTATAAACATTTTAAATGTAACTGCTGTCTGGGTTGATGTAATTATGTCCAATGATTTGATTTAAAGCTGTACATTTACAGCAGCAGCAAGCCTGTTCTGTATTCACAGTAAATTGAGCAAAAATGTAAGCATACTTTAAGTAATAAATTAATTATATTAAAGTTAAACACACTAATTTACAGTATAAGTAACGTAAGCGAGAGTAGAGTGTGTAATTGTAGCTATATTTGACAAATTTCAGTTAACGCCACACACACAGTTTTTCTAAAAGCCACCAGACACACAAATTGTTAGTACTTTGGAAAAAGGAAAGCTACAGGGTTTGGTGCTAATAAAGACAAACCCATTGAGCGAGCCTGAAGAACAATGCTAATGCCAAATGAGACGGTGGCTAATCAGAGAGAAAATTATCTTGACCATGTGATCAGTGAATGTCCTGTCAAAGACGTACACAGGCTTACACTCCAAAAACACAAAATAATCAGTAAAGCAAGTTTAAAGTGGACTGGATGAACTGTTGTCAACAGAGGCAAAGAACAGCAACACACATGCAGGCCTCTTGGACTGAGTAGTGCGATATGTGACGTGCTTATCCTCAGGTTAGGGGTAAATCATCGTTGTTGGAGCGATAACGCTGCACAGACTAAATCTTTGTAGAAAATAGATCCAACTGTTATCTGCACTGACTTTTCACTTTCTCTTAATAAGTTCAGTGCATCTCTTGCACTGTGTACAGTTTGCAGCTTTTTCCATGCATGCGTCTTTGGGAGAGCCTCTGATGGATGTAAAACCAATGTCACTGTTAATTGCATAAATAAATATTCATATGAGCAATAACTGATGGAAGAATTTCAATTGTTTGATCTTGTGTGTTGTACAGGTAGTTCTCAACTGGGGGCAACCATCGTGGATGCAGTAGATACTCTGTACATCATGGGTCTGCACGAGGAGTTCAAGGATGGCCAGGAGTGGATTGAACAGAATCTGGACTTCAGTGTGGTGTGTACCCACCTTCCCTCTCTACACATAAAATACCCAAGAACACTTGGGTATAATTAAGCCTTCCATTAATATCTTAATGATGGTCTCCAGCTTGTCCACATAATGCTCTTAATGTGCTGCTGTCATAAGAGATGACTTGCACTTAAATAAATATCACCGGAGTGCTCATTGATCTGATGCATGCTTTCTTGACATGATTTTTCATCAGCCCATCAGCACTATTAGACCATAAATAATATGCAAACATTACTCAAAATCCCTGTGAATGTTGGCACTGAATTGTCACCAATTAATTCATCTAGATTGTATCGCTCCAGTGTTGCTGTTGGAAACTATTAGACTAGAGAATATTTTCAGTATTTATCCTCATATCGAGCATTATAGTAATAATGATTTCAAACATTGCTTCATTCAGGCTGTGTTTTGCAGTCACAATCGTGACTTTGTCCTCTCTATCCATTTTCTTCTCCCTTCCTGTCCTCACAGCCTTTTCTGTTGAGTGTTTCTCATTTCCATGTCTTGTCCATCAGTTCAGCAGCTCCCCTCATTTATTTCCTCTGCTTCAGTCTCCCATCACCAGCTTTTCTTTCCTTCCTTTCAGATGTCAATCACCTCTTTTTTTTTTTTTTAATAATAATAATAATAATAATAATAATAATGGGTTGCATTTATATAGCACTTTTCGGGGCCCTCAAAGCGCTTTACAATTCCATTATTCATTCACTCTCACATTCACACACTCTTGGAGGCAGCTACAGTTGTAGCCACAGCTGCCCTGGGCCAGACTGACAGAAGCGAGGCTGCCATATCGCACCATCGCCCCCTCTGGCCAACACCAGTAGGCGGTAGGTGAAGTGTCTTGCCCAAGGACACAACGACCGAGACTGTGCTGCTTGCTAGGGCCGCAGCTGTTGATTATTTTAGTAATTAAGTAATGTATCGATAATTCCATCGATTAACCGAGTAATCGGATAAGAAATGCTGTTCTCTTATTAATGAACACACAGGTTTTTCAAAATGAACTACTCGTTGGTTTCCATTTTTAGAAATTGCAGTTTTTTAGAGCAAACAGCTGTCGAAAACAAAAAGAAAACAACTTAACCCTTTAAAATGGCACGTAAATACAATCAAATTACATTTTTTAAAGAAAATATTTTCTTAAATGCAAAAATATATAAATAATCTCAAATAGAGCCAAAGTCAAAATAAAATAAGATATACATGGAATCTAACCTAAGGCATATCAATTGACCTTCAGTGGTGATCACAGGAACAGTGCTGCTGTTTAGGACGCTAGAACCATGTTTTCTTTCACTCAGTCTTGGTGATGGCGCCGCCGCCGCCGCTTTGCTCTTCACGGTGTGTAAACAGACTCTGGCTCCACGTTAAACTTTGACACCATCATCATCATCATCTCTGCTGTTGTGTTATCAGTGTGTTTGCCCTTAATGTCAAAGTTTTATTGTCACGCTGCTCCTAAATGCGTTTATATTGCAGGGGTGTTTTAGCTGCAAACGTGTCTCCATGGTGACGCTACGGAGCCATGTGTTAAAGGAAGCATCGAAGCAGAGAATTTGTGTTGAGAATTATTTTGCAATTGAAGTATTCAAATTATGCAATGAATTGTTGCAGCCCTTCTCCTCCTATATACTCCATTATTAGCATTTTCTGCTCTTAAGCGTGCTTCATACAACTCGCCTCATTCACCCATTTACACACATTGACATAAACACTTTTTTTCTATGCTTTCCTACCTAAGTGTTTACTATCTAACATTCGTACATAACCCCCGAAGTTGGAAAACAACTTGGGAGTTAGTATCTTGCTGAAGATATTTGGCATGCAGCCTGAAGCAGGAATTGACCAACCTTCCGATTAGTAGATGAGCTGCTCTACCTCCTGAGCCAAAGCAGCTCACTCATTCCCCATCTTTCACTACTCACTCGCTCCTCAGTGCATTCTCAGCCTTTAAAAGTGCCTCTGTATTTCTAAATAATGTGGCTTTACATGTAGTCTTGTTTATTCTAATCAGTTTTCCCTAAATTCAATTCAGTTCTTCTGTCCACATTCTGGCAATCCTCTTCTCTTTTTATTCCTGTCTTTATACCGGCACCAAACTCTGGTGCCCAAGCTTCTTACTACACCTACTGAGCCAATCACAGGACACCAAGCAGGGGATCTAACAGCCTGACACTTGGAGGGCTAATTAACCTCGGGATCACTGGGGTTCTGCAGAGAAGAGGAATGGAGAGAGTGAGAGGAGAAAGGCTTAGATTGCATGGAGGACATGGGTGAAATTGGGTTAGGAGAAATGCAACTGGGAGAGAAACTGAAACTGGTCAAGATCAGTCACAGTTTAGTTGAATGGAAGGAGGAAGATTAGGGGGGAGGGCAAAATGGCCGCAATATGGGTAAAATAGATGGGCAAGGGAAAGAGGAAAAATAAAGGTTAAGAAAAGAAAAGATGGGGAGAAAAGACAATTATACATACAGTGGGGCAAAAAAGTATTTAGTCAGCCACCGATTGTGCAAGTTCCCCCACCTAAAATGATGACAGAGGTCAGTAATTTGCACCAGAGGTACACTTCAACTGTGAGAGACAGAATGTGAAAAAAAAATCCATGAATCCACATGGTAGGATTTGTAAAGAATTTATTGGTAAATCAGGGTGGAAAATAAGTATTTGGTCAATAACAAAAATACAACTCAATACTTTGTAACATAACCTTTGTTGGCAATAACAGAGGTCAAACGTTTACTATAGGTCTTTACCAGGTTTGCACACACAGTAGCTGGTATTTTGGCCCATTCCTCCATGCAGATCTTCTCGAGAGCAGTGATGTTTTGGGGCTGTCGCCGAGAAACACGGACTTTCAACTCCCGCCACAGATTTTCTATGGGGTTGAGGTCTGGAGACTGGCTAGGCCACTCCAGGACTTTCAAATGCTTCTTACGGAGCCACTCCTTTGTTGCCCGGGCGGTGTGTTTTGGATCATTGTCATGTTGGAAGACCCAGCCTCGTTTCATCTTCAAAGTTCTCACTGATGGAAGGAGGTTTTGGCTCAAAATCTCACGATACATGGCCCCATTCATTCTGTCCTTAACAAGGATCAGTCGTCCTGTCCCCTTGGCAGAAAAACAGCCCCATAGCATGATGTTTCCACCCCCATGCTTCACAGTAGGTATGGTGTTCTTGGGATGCAACTCAGTATTCTTCTTCCTCCAAACACGACGAGTTGAGTTTATACCAAAAAGTTCTACTTTGGTTTCATCTGACCACATGACATTCTCCCAATCCTCTGCTGTATTATCCATGTGCTCTCTGGCAAACTTCAGACGGGCCTGGACATGCACTGGCTTCAGCAGCGGAACACGTCTGGCACTGCGGGATTTGATTCCCTGCCGTTGTAGTGTGTTACTGATGGTGACCTTTGTTACTTTGGTCCCAGCTCTCTGCAGGTCATTCACCAGGTCCCCCCGTGTGGTTCTGGGATCTTTGCTCACCGTTCTCATGATCATTTTGACCCCACGGGATGAGATCTTGCGTGGAGCCCCAGATCGAGGGAGATTATCAGTGGTCTTGTATGTCTTCCATTTTCTGATGATTGCTCCCACAGTTGATTTTTTCACACCAAGCTGCTTGCCTATTGTAGATTCACTCTTCCCAGTCTGGTGCAGGTCTACAATACTTTTCCTGGTGTCCTTCGAAAGCTCTTTGGTCTTGGCCATGGCGGAGTTTGGAGTCTGACTGTTTGAGGCTGTGGACAGGTGTCTTTTATACAGATGATGAGTTCAAACAGGTGCCATTCATACAGGTAACGAGTGGGGGACAGAAAAGCTTCTTACAGAAGACGTTACAGGTCTGTGAGAGCCAGAGATTTTCCTTGTTTGAGGTGAACAAATACTTATTTTCCACCCTGATTTACGAATAAATTCTTTACAAATCCTATCATGTGGATTCATGGATTTTTTTTTCACATTCTGTCTCTCACAGTTGAAGTGTACCTCTGGTGCAAATTACTGACCTCTGTCATCATTTTAGGTGGGGGAACTTGCACAATCGGTGGCTGACTAAATACTTTTTTGCCCCACTGTAAAGATATAGTAGTGACTCTGTACAAGTAAATACAAATCAGACCCGTATAAAACAAACTATTTCAAGCTCTATGGATAGGCGTTGGGTTGAGAGTCACTTGGCCTCACCTCTGCTAAATTAAATGACTGAACTGGGCCTGTTCACTGTGCTGTTGCCTTTTGGACCATATTTAATGGAACTACATAGTACAATTTATTTACAGTCCATGAGGGCAACTCGTTTATATAAAGCATTTTTAAGAGAATTTAGAGACATTCATCAGCAGTTGACATGGCAGGTACGTGATAGAAGTATGAATGATTAAATATAGGCATCATATACAGGAATAAGAAGGGTGGATATTTGTGAAGTGAAAAGGACAGAGGAAAAGAGAGAGAGATACACCGGAAGATTTTATAGTTTTTAACCCTGAGAAAACAGTAAAAGGATACAGAAAGAGATGAAAATTGGCACAGTCATCTTACAATTGTCCCATTTGGATTCATTAAATAAAAGTAGCAGTGTCTTCTCCAGCACAGTGATATCCAAAATACCCACTGGAGCAGCTAATGTAATAAAAGTTCCCTTAGCAGCATGAGTATGAGATTTGTGCCTTACGAAAAAGATGGAGAATTATTAAATGTAAAACAAATGCAATGACAGTGACATGGAGATAAGAGCGTGAGGAAACAAAATTGCGAATATACTCGTGTGAAGTAATAAAAATCAGGCAGGAGAGGAGAGCCCTCTGGTTACTTAGGAGGGAGAGGAGAGTGGAGATTAGAGGGAGGAGAAGAAGAGAGAGGATGAGATTTGAAGCTGCTGTTAACAAGTGAGAGGAGGAGGGAGGCGTGTCGCTGTGTTTTCATTAATAGCCTGGTTTGATGCTCTTATACCTGTGTGCATTAGGCAGGGGATTCAGGCATAAGCTTCCAGCTATACTATAACATTCAGGAAAGGTTTAGCTAGCTTAGGCTAAACCTTAGAAATATGGTCATGGCATTACTCTGGCTTTTGCATGGGCCTTTTACAAAACAGGTAATATCCCAGCTTGGAGTGAGCCATATTTTTCTTCCTGGCAGTGTAATTGGCAGCAAAAGTGTTATTAAACTTGGCCCTTGTGAATATCAAAGATTTGTTCAACCTAAAGAGAGCAGCTGTACCCAGCTTCCCCAGTCAGAGCACTGAGGCTGGAACCAGGCCATAGTCTGCATTTCCATTTGGGAGATTAAATACATCACTCTTAGTCGAGTTTAATCACTTTCCGGTGCATATAGGAGTGCAAGTTGCCCAATATTACATTGAGGTTAGCTGCTTCTGTGTGTGCACCATCATTGTACTATAGTACTACAAGTACTATAAGCTACTTGTAGACGTGTGCACATCCTTAAACCAGTAATCTCGGCATTCAGTCTTCTTGGATAGGTGTGTGTGTGTGTGTGTGTGTGTGTGTGTGTGTGTGTGTGTGTGTGTGTGTGTACACACAGTATTTATTGGCTTGGCAATATTTGGCCACTCTTCCTCGCAGAAGCACTCCAAATCTGTCAGCTAGAGAGGGCATCTTCTGTGCACAGTCCTGTGCAGGTCAGTCCACAGATTGTTCTGTTGGATTTAGGTCTGATCCAAATGACTGATTTGGATGTGTACTCTGTGTCATTGTCCTGTTGGATGGTATAAGTCCTCTTCATCTGCAGCATTCTGGCACTTTTGCTGTTTGATTGGTATTTGACTGGTATAATTTCATCCACTTAAGGAGGGGATTATATGGGACTAAAGCCCCAGTTCCAGCTGAAGAAGAGCATCCTGAAAGTGTAAGAACAAAAAGTGTTGTTTTTAGACAAAAGTACCTTTTGGAATTGTGGCCAAAAAATTCAGTCTCACACATTTTCCTTCATGCTTTTGGGAGAATTTATGCTTACGTTTGTTTGTTTTGGGGGTTTGGGTTTTTTTGTTTTGTTTTTTTGCAAATTGTACTTGGGTTTGGATTAGAGCTGGGCAATAGAACGATAGCGATATGTATTGTGAAATAACTTTTTCTCGATAGAAAAATTAAACTATTGTGATAGGCCTCATCGCTCTTGTCCTCTTAAAAAAAACAACAGCCAATCCAAATTAAGTAGTGCAGAGCCGAACCAATCACAGCCGCAGCGTCGCGTCACGTGACTTGTTACGTACAGCACAAGTGCCAAGCCGCACATGTGTATTTGTTTTGGGAAGCAGCCAGCCGCCGTGCCGCCCGGTAATGGAGGAAATGAGTGTGCCGACTAGAGAAAAATCGACCGAGAGCGTGACCGAAGGTTACCGAAGAGAAAACAGATGATGGTTCCAATGCCGGAGAGATTGTTGAGCGGAAGAGCCATAGAAGTTCCGTAATGTGACGGTATTTCAGCTATTTCAAGTCTGACAAAAAACAGAGTAGCGTGCACTGTAAATTGTGCCGAAAGCAAGTCTGGAAATACAATAAAGCGGTGCAGCTCAATCTCTGACTGGAAGCGCTAATTCGTCATTCGGCTTTTGTCAGACTAAAGTAACTGTTAAAACCGTTTGAAAAGCTAAGCTATACAACAAGGAGAGATTGAGAATTTCCTTTTAGTTCTCAGTTTATTTGATACTGACAAAAGTTAGTCAGTTTTGTCTGTTCTTCTGTAAAACAAACTAATATTTATTTCTAGAATTAATATTTTGTTTCTAAGTGGAATTGACAATTTAGTAGTCTGTTTCGTTTATTCTATTTTGAAACTTAAACGCTTTAGCGGCTGCCTTTTGTGTAGTTTGCAATATTTGCCTTTATTTATCTGAAAAAGTCTCATGTTCCTTAAGTACATCTACCCTGTTGAACTTATTATGGGAAATAAATATTTAAATAAAAACAAGCTGCTGATTATTTCACATTTTACTTGTGAGCAACGGCACATTTAAATCTTACAAATATAGTTATTTGGCTTATATCGTGATATATATCGTTATCGCCTGAAATGAAAAAAAAAACATATCGTGATATGAAAAAATCTCATATCGCCCAGCTCTAGTTTGGATGCTTTTCTTTGCCAGAAAGGCTTCCGTCTTGCAATCCTGCCCCATAGTCCAGACAAATGGAAAATACATATTGAGATTGTTGTTACATAGTACACAACTGGTGCTTTCCAGAAATTCCTGCAGCTCCTTTAGTGTTACTCTAGATCCTCTGATAGGCTCCCGAGCTAGTTTTCACCTTGTCTTTTCATCAGTTTTTGGGGGACATCCAGTTCTTTGCGGTGTCAGTTTTTGATGACTGTCTTCACTGTGTTCCTGGTATATTCAGTGCAGTGGAAACTTTGGTACCTTTCTTCTGACTGATACCTTTCAACAGTGAAATCTCTTTGATGCTTTGTAAGCGGTCTGTGAACCAAAGCTTTTGATGCAGCAGGCAACTAAGTAAATGTCAGGAAGGTCCTGCTAGGACCGCTGAACTGTATTTGGGGTTAATCAGTCTCTTTAATTGATAGCAGGTGTGTACACAAGAAGACAGAACGCTGTCTGCTGCTTCAACAGCGTATTCCTTTAAAGGTGTGCCGACTAACAGATTTGTTTGTTGAAATAATTGAATTGCTTTGAAATCATTGTCAGTGAGTTATTGTGGTCTCATTTTTTTTTTTTTAACCTCACTAAAACCTGGTATTTAAAGAGGTATGTGTACACCCTTTATAGCCACTGTACTAAGAATAGTTGCTATTCATCATTCCATAGCATTCATTAAAGTAGTTCCTGCAACTCCAAATTCATCCGAATATGTTGTCTTCCATTTTTTCTTAGTTTAGTTTGATATGCGGGGGAGAAGAATTCAGTGCATCATGCAACAATACACAGGAACATGTGCCTGTGGCATCAAAGCTAGTGGATGGTTCAGTTCTAACTGTAATCTTTAGTCTTTTAGAAATATGTAGAGTGTAATTTACCATTTTGTTTCTTGTTGAATGACCTGACATCTTTGTAGCATGTTGCCCCGTTCCTAGAACCCAGTTAGTTGAGTGAGCAATAAAGTCATTAGCCTAAACAATGAAAATAAGATCCAAGTTATCAAAAACTCCAGCTGAATTGTGCTGTAAGCTGTTTTGAAGTGGACTGCGAACCATACATGAGAAAATAACAAGTATTTTTGAAATATGTGATTGCAGAGTCGTGACATTATTTCCCTCGTCTTCATCTTGCATAAACATAGTAAATTGGTCTCTCTCTCTGTGTGTACACACAGTATTTATTGCTTAAAAGTAACTGTGCGGTTCTTGTGTGCTTTTAGCAAATTTATGCACATTTTTATTGCATATGTTACACCTGCGCTCGTCTACCTCTCAATTCAGCCACCCACTTGCCACCAACACATCCTCCAGCTCCAGCTTTACCACTAATGAATGATTAAATAGCTGCCATGTCAGTTTGAGCCAAGCAGTGAGTCATTGTTGGACTCTCTAGTGTCCTGGTTAGACCCCCGCATTGCAGCTTGCCCTCAGATGATGGATGTGTCGGCATGCGAACTGCATCTATGCTAGGCCCAAACATCCAGCAAACTAATAGACTTTGTTAACTAATGCATTAATGACCCCAATCAAAATGAGGATTTGATCTGATCCCATGCAGCAAGGAGATTGAAATACTGATTAATTCTAGCTGTTGTTTGAGCCCAGTCTGATTTCCTGGATTCATTTGAGTTCTTTATTCAGATTTCTTTCCTAGCATATGATGTTTCTGGCAATAAGAAATGCAGACACATGATTCACAGTCTTTGACAAGGTAGAAAAGGCCATTCTGCTGTTAAAATTTTTATACCATTGCTGAGCTTTTGTGGTCCTGCTCACTTTAAGCTGTCATGTTTGGCATGATTAGACACATCTTCTCCCATCGGTTTCCTTCTTCTAGAAGCCTTTTTACTGAAGGTGAAAGCAGTGACTTACTGTGTTGGCTCCTCTCGTGTCATTTCCAATGACAGACGTTAATATTTTAACTGAATCGTCTGGATGACACGTTTTATCAAATTTGAAGGTCTGTCATCAGATTTGTTGGGATACTTCAGTGAAATCACACACTGTGAACCAAACAAACAAAAAGATGCATTCTCACCAGCTGTTGAGATCCCAGGTTTTAATATGAATATTCTTTTGTAAATTGATTTTTTTTTAAATTACATTGTAAAATGTTATTGTTGAGCTTTTAAAACATAATGTTTTCAAATATGTTGTTTCATGCAAGTATCTTACACCAGGGATGTTTTAACATCATATAAAGCTCTGGGAATAAACAGCAATTAGGGTTGGGAGAGATGTTAAAATCGACAGTCTACAAATATACATTCAAGGAGGTGTGAAACATTAACCTGTGTGTCTCTTACCTTTTATTGTTAACATAATGATTAAAATCCAGCTAACACAGAACCTTTCAGAATCAGCTTTATTGACAAGTATGTGTGAACTGGGCTCCGGCTATTTCTTTGCTTTCAGTGTACAGAACAGAGTAGACGGCAGACAATACTGAGAACATGACACCAACACGTGTAGCATGTTCATGTTGCGTTTACAGAGTTGATGGCACTGTTGATTATAAAGGGTTTAATAATTCCCATATTGACACATGTGGGCACACATGCCTATTCGCTTTAATGTACAGTTAGGTCAGTAAATATTTGGACACAGACAATATTTTTTCTAATTTTGATTCCATACATTACCACAATGAATTTTAAAGGAAATAACTTCAATGCGGTTGAAGTGCAGGCTTTGAGTAGGTTGAAAAAGATTGCATAAAAATGTGATGAACTAAAGCATTTTTACCACAATACCTTTAATTCAGGGGCTCAAATGTCATTGGAAAAATTCAGTAACTAAAAATAAAATCTTCATTTCTAATATTTGGTTGAAACCTTTTGCTGGCAATGGGTCTAGTCTTCAACAAGCGAAATGCATGCTATATTATGTATCTGTATTATGAAACACTGCCCAATAAATTTGACTGCATTTAGCTGGATTTGAGCTGACAGTACGTCTCTGACCACCTCAGATTTCATTCGACTCCTTCTGTCCTGTGTCACATCATCAAGTACTAGCGTCCCAGTGCCACTGGCAGCCATGCACGCCCAAGCCATCACACGGCTTCCACTGTGTTTTATAGTTGATTTGGTACGCTTTGGATCAGGAGCTGTTCTGCGCCTTTTCCATAGGTTGATCTTGGTTTTATCTTTCCAAAGAATGTTTTCTCCAGAGCTGTGCTGGCTTTTTGATTTTCTTTTCTATTTTTCTTTGTTTTTTCTTTTTTTTGAATAGAAAGTCCAATCTAACCTTTCTATTCTTGAGGCTTATCAGTGGCTTGCACTCATTTAAAACAAACCTTCATTATCAATAACAGAAAATGGCACAAAAAATAAATGCTGACAGAGAGCTGACAGATCTGTTTGTACTGATACATGTTGGATATAAATAGAGGGGGGAGTGAGTGTTGTTAAGAGTGTTAAAATAGAAGATCATATAATGAAGTGACCCTGATGTTCTGTTTAGTAGCTCCATGACAAAATACATGATTTCAGTCCAACCGTATATTCCTGTGCTGCTCTCAAGCCTCACTGCACAACCTGTGTAACTCCGGCTACGTCCACACGTACACGGGTATTTTTTGAAAGCGGAGATTTTCTGTTTTCGTTTGTAAAAAAAAATCCCGTCCACACGTAAAAGCCAAAAACGAAGGAAAACGCTGCCGGGAACATGCCAAAGCAGCAGGTAGCGATATATTCCTGACCGTGTAGAAATGTTGGCCAATCAGAAGTCTAGAAGCCTGGGTGGGAAAGAGTAAACAAAGATGGCGCATAGAAGCAGCACTGAGTCCTATGTGTGGAGGACTCAGTGCTGTGTGTGTATATGTAAGCATTTAAACACTGCAGAGAGGAAAAATGAACAGTAACGTTATTTTGTCTAAGTCCGCCATGGTAGAAATTCATTTCACCGAAACAATAACCTAGCGCACAGTGTGACATCAAACTGTAGAAACAGTCATTGGTCCACACGTAAACGCAAAAACTGAGTTTTCGAAAATATCCACCCTGGCAGGAGTTTTTAAAAAATCTCCATTTTCAGTGACCGAAAACGCCGTTTACATGTGGACAAAAGGTGCAAACGCATAGAAAAATCTGCGTTTTCAAAAATACCCGGGTACGTGCGGACGTAGCCTCCCACTTCCCCCTCTGTGCTCACCTCAGGCTTTTTTGTTTTTGTTTTGTTTTTGTTTGTTTTTTTTAAATCAGGGTTGTTTTGTCCCTGCTTTTCATTGGGCTTAGTGCTTCTAAACTGCAGCTGTAAATGGCTAACAAGTAAAGGCTGACTCATGCTGTAGACCATAGGTGTCAAACTCTGGCCCCCGGGCCAAATTTGGCCCGCAGCCTAATTACATGTGGCCCGCGAAGCCATACCAAATTATTATTAGAGCTGGCCTACTGGTATTATACAGCTAATATATATATTGCTTAGTATTAAGCTTTGCTTGTTCCATATTCAGTTTTTTAGCAAAACTTGTTTGAGTCCATAAGAAAAGATTCATTCTTATATCTGGAGGAAGATTTTTTTTCCAATAAATATTAATGTTAGCCCAGTTTTGAATTTTGGCCCACTGTGTATTTGAGTTTTACACAATCCTGCTTTAGACGGATGCCAGCCTTCGGCTGGATGAGAGCTTCCCAGTCGCCACCTTTCATCAGGTTTAACACAAACCTGTAGCTCGTCTTGCCTTTCAGTGGGTTTTGTTGAAGTGCTGATTGTGTGCCGGTAATAATGAAAACCTTTTTAGTTGGGCTTAGTCTGAAAACTTTGGGTGCAGAGAGAAAATATGTGCAAGTTGAAAATAGGTTTATGCAGGCAGTATTCAACACTTTCCCCTTCCAGCACTAATCCACACATGGGATCTGAGGCAGGAAGCAACTCTGGTACTTTAAGACACATTCAAACAGCTTGCAAAATAAAAATTAACTCAACATCGAGTGTACGGCTGCTACATTCTCTCGCTCTCTCTCCTTTTTTTTTTTTGCTTATACTCAAGTGAAAGCCTCAACAATGATAGGGCTTCACTATTTCAGGAGCAAATCAGACCTGTTATATCTGAGAGGTCAAAATCCACCCTGCTGCGAACAGCCCATAGATCAAGAGATACTATAGAGATTGTGGGGTTTACCTTCAAAAGATGCTCAGATTTTCAGACATGAACCACAGTATTGTACAGCTAGATGTAACACTGTATGCCTCTGTAGATAAGAAAAGCATTCTTTAGGGAAATGTGCCTGTGGGGGAAGGCATGCCAAGAAGGCTCACTGTTCCCTGTATAGCTCTATTGAAAAGACTTCCCAGCAGAAGCATTATCTGACAGGTTATGGCAGCTCTTTGCACTGAAGGAAATGCAAGAAGCCAAGAGAGGCTCTTGAATGAATTAAGTGGATTAGATGAAGCTAGACTGACATCAGGGCCAGGTTTGCGCTAATGTGAGTACCGGTGCTGACCAGTGTTCAGGCCTGAGCATCACAACCAGTCTTTGAATGTTCTTGTTCACATGTGCTCCTGACTCCAGGTTAGAGTTACCTCATCAGGTTACAGAAGAGAGTGCTGTAAACTGTGAGTACTGTAATCAGTAAGGCTCAATCATAAATATTTGATGTATTTATTTGAACCATGCTGTGGCTGATCTTAACATGTTATAGCCACACAATGTTCCTGCACTCCTCCGCTTCTTTCTCCTATTCATTTACTGTAAACAGAGGTCATTCAGCCTGCACTTTAAAAAATGTGTAGGCAGAGTTCTCTCATCTTTGGTACGTTTTCATTTCTAATGTGAAAATATCAGCGCAAGGTCATGTTGTAAATTGCAAGAAGCTCTCAGCATTTGAATGTACGGGACCAAAAAGGTGTTCCAGGTGAATAACATTTCTGCATCACAGTCGCTGTGTCATCAACCATGTTGTCAGTCACAGTCTTCCAATTTCCCAAACACGAGGAATGCTGTGGTTTGAAGGAAGCTGCAAGGCCAGCAGTACAAGCATTGCACAGAGTGAAATCAGTCAAGTGTGTACATGAAAGTCTTAATTAGGTTCTCCTTTGGAGGCACATTAATTGGGATGAGCAGCCAACTAATTCGAATTGGCAAACAATAACCATGGTAACAACTTTAGACCCAAATAATGTGCGAAATCACCTTAACCACTTCGTGTACTCGTGGTGGCTTTAGTTCAGTGTTTAATCCTCAAGACGTCTTTTCTCTCCTGTCGCTCTCACACGTTCCACTTCATATCTGCTGGCAGGTTACTGCCTTGTTGCTCAGCGCTAATGATTCAAAGATTTTTGTTTCACTTGGACAGCTTTTACTGTCTGATCTGTCTGAAAGTACCTTTCCACTTTGCATCTTTTCCTGCGTGACATGCAAATCAGCAATAACATTAAGAAGCCATTGATCTTAGTGTTTTGTTATACAGCACCACTGGGCTTCACCAAAGCCAGAAATTAATACTGTTCACAGTTATGTATCCAGTGTCACCAGAGAATAGAGCCAATAGGGGAGTGCTGTTTTGCCTGTTCTGTTTAGATATTGGGTATTAGTGATTACTTTGTGCCATTTCCTGTAGCAAGCTGCTTTATTTAATGATTTTTGTGCTGTCTTAATTTTCCAGAATGCTGAGGTGTCAGTGTTTGAGGTCAACATTCGGTTCATAGGAGGATTGCTGGCTGCCTACTACCTCTCTGGACAGGAAGTAAGTACTTATTTGCTTGTGTGTGTTGTATATGAGAGTGTAAGAATTTTTTAGTGTTATTTTTTTTCTACATTGGACAGAAAATTGATGAAAAATAGATGTTAGTTCAAATCACCTGGGCTATAATCCTCAAAAATGATCTTCATGTCTCCTTGTTTCATCTCTCCTCTCCTCTCCTATTAAATCCAACAGGCAAATTTTGCTTCTTGGTTTAAGGAGCTGGTGAACATTAAATCCAACCATCCATATTTCTTTTTCTGTTCTTTCCCACCTCTTCTCTGTCCATCCAATCCGCTCCAACTTTCATGCCCAGCCGAGCAGTGCTCCCTCTATAATGGGAGCAAATACATCAAACTCGCCCAGCACAACCTCCACGACTACTGTGCTCCCAAGAATTTATATTGGGGGGGGGGGGTTACTGCCCGCCAACAGATCTCGAAAGAAATCAGTGCTTTTCTTAGCCTTTTCACTTCACCACAAATACAGCTCTGACACAGTTGCTAACTTTCAATATTGTCTCCTGTAAATCCTGATTTCCCTTCCTTTAGTCTTTGTTTCTCAAACCACAGCTGTCAGAAATGCCTACAAGTACACCCTGAAGATACAGAAATCAAGCGGTGTTTTTTTGCGAGTAGACAGCCAGTGAAGTTCTCAAAATAAACCACGATGGGCTGAGTAGGCATTTTGCTTTGATTATAGGGCCACACCTTTAGATGAAGGCTGCTGTGGTTCATCTAAAGGTGAAGGTTGTTTTTGTAAAGACAAATCTATTGTCTTGTCCTGTCACTAATATTGTTCTCTTCATACCTTTCATGTACATCAAGAAGTAGTCTGAAAAAAAAAATTTCCGGTCTTTTAAGTGACATTTGTGAAAAATATGATCAGTTTAGTAGCAGACACCCCATTCACATTAACTTGATGCTAGTGGTCAAGACTTTTGTGGCATTTTCTTGCCCTTTATGCTTTGCTCATTCTGGGAAACCATCAGCTTATTCTGCTGTCCTAATGTCTAAAGAGCACATTTTTGCAGTGAAGCCATCTGGTCAGAGAATGTGTGTGGGGTGAGCCAGTCATTTAACTGCTAAGACGAAAGCTCAATCGGATGATAGCCAGTGGTTTTAAAATGCATTTAAATAACCGCAGTTATTCATTTGCTCTTGATAAAGGCTTTGTACCTGCTATAGATTGCATATAAATGATAGATCAGAGGCAGGGTTGCTAATTTGTCAGCTAGTTAAATGTGTTTTTAAACTGTATGGCTCTAATAAACATAATCATTAACTGTACCATGTAGCAGAGACATCAGAACTATTGTTTGTACCAGGCTGTTAGTGGACTTTTTAATGCTGCAAGGTTGGGCTTTTGTATTATGGGAGGCTGTGCACATGGACTCACTTTTAGAGCTGGACTCAAGTAGCGATTTAAAAAGTGATGGCAGTTCCACATTGGCCTCATTTCAGACATGGAGTCTTTGACTTGGTTGCTTGCATGTCGCCAAGCGTCCTTACATAAGTTCAATAGATGAAGATAATATCACAGAGGTAAGGCAGCAGGCCCACTTAAGTTTAAAGTGGGCTGTATGTCACATCCCTGCTATAAGGGGAAGCTGTGGCTGAATTAAAAAGAGGGTAAATATAGACGTGAGTGTCTCAAAGTTCAAGTTTTGTATTTCTTTTTTAGTGGAGAGAGTAGAAAGCATAAGCATAAACTAACCATTTATTTACAATTAGATTTTGGTTAACAGCTGAGGAGAAATCCAAAAAACTTATTTGAAAATTGGAATGAAAGACCGTTAAACACCCTAAAAGTAACACGTTTGTTTTGTTGGGTAATTAAAGCCATGAAGAGAACAGATTAGTCATTTGCAATGTTTCAGAAGCAGATTTTAAAAAAACCAAAAAAAACCAAAAAACAATCTTGTTCTGCCCACTCACTGAAAAATGCTCAACAAACTTTACTCAGTCACACTGAGTGTCCAGAGGTTGTGGGTTGGATTTATGGAACCGATAAACATTGTGATAATTTACTGCGAATAACAACAGAAGCCCAAGTGGCTCACAAGCAAAACTTAATGCCACTCTTGTTCCCCACACTGCACTTCACCTCCTATTCCCTTGCTCAATTTCACTTCCCCCACCCAAATCAAACTCAGTCATTCATCAGAGCCCACTGGAGTGATAATAGAAGCAGTGGGAGGTGGAAAAAGAGGGAGATCGAGCATGGGAGGGCTTAGAGGAGAGACAGTGATGGAGGGAACAGAGGAGAGGGTGGAGAAACCTGTGCGATGGGACAGTGAAGATGAGTGGAGGGTGTTTGGAGGTGATTGTTACAGATAAAGAGATGTGAGTGGGGAGTGAGGATGATGAATGACTCTGGAGGGGAAAAAGCAAGTCAGATTCATTCTTCACTCTCACTGAACATGTCCTTGAGCAAGGCATTTAACCCTCCTACTGTTCAGGCAGCAGTAGAATAAATACAGATTGTTATAAAAAAAAAAAAGTGGTAACAGATGATTGAAAAAAACAACAGCTTAGGATTGGTGATGAACTGGGCGTTAAAGGTCTGTCCCATGTTGGATGTTAGTGAATCCTTGTAGCTGTATGTGTGTGGGACAGTCACAGATAGTGATGGATTGATTTAGAGTTAACGCAAGAAAACACATGGCCCCAAACAAATGCACAGAAACACTAATGCTCTGGTTTTGTATACATTTTGCTCGTGTTCTAATCTGAGCCCACATGTATAGATAAATAAGCATTAATTAAAGCCCAGAAGTACTCATCTTCTAGAGGTGGGAATCACCATACATCCCACGATACGATATTATCACAATACTTAACGCATGATACGATATTATTGCAATTTTTAAAAATATTTTGCGATATTCAGATTCTGTACATAAAGGTAAACTTTATCAATATTCATTTTATCTAATATCAAAGTCTCACACTCAGTCTTTTTCTCATTTCAGTCAGTTTTATTGTTGACAAACTGAACGGTTTGTATTACAGTCTAGTCCAACTTAACTGAATGCAACCATCTGGTACGATTATAGCTATTCTGAACTATGCAATTTATGAAAACTATGCAGCCCATTCAGCAACTGAAGAATTTGAAAGTAAATGAAAACAAAATATAATTTTACATTAAATAAAAAAGTTTTAAACTTAACTAAAATAAAACGTGTCTTAAATTAAAACAGGTAAACTGTCATGTTTATTGCTGCCCAAAAAAAAGCTAAACACATTTGGACAGTGAAGGAATGTCAGGATTCTTGCTCAGAAAAAGGATCAACAGGCTCTGAAGTCAGAGCATGTTCCATTCCACGAAAAATTGTTTGTAACAAAATATCGATTTCTGCTGTCCCTGTATCGATACATTATTAGCAAACAAAATATCACGATACTACACAGTATCGATTTTTCCCCCACCCCTATCATCTTCCAAATCAGCGTTTACAGAGCTCACTGCCTCTATAATGGCTCTTTAACTATACAAAACTGAGCTATTTTCACTTTAAATAAAAACTTTTTTGTTTTAATTTCAACTTCCGTGAATACGCAAACATGGACACTAGTACCTCAGTTATTATTTTTCCCCTTTTTGATTATATTAAGAATTTTTTTCACATACTGTATATTCCTGCACAGAATACAGCTTCACAACATATATATATTTACTGTTATAGAGAGTTAATTCTATTTTTTTTATTTGTCTGTACACACTTTCATCTCGCTCTTTGCAAATTTCAGACTTTAATATTACCACAGCTTCTAACGCAGAATTTGAATACTCAAACTCTGTTTTCATATACGATACAATTCTTACTGGACGTTAAACCAGTGCTTGTTGTTCAGTTCCTCATACTGTTTATAAATGATGGCTATAGCCACTGGGACATCATCTGGTTTGCGTCTTGTTTTTGAAGCTTTGAGCGTCTGCTGTTGCCATCTTAGCTTTTTGGAAACCTTGGTTTGGGGTGGCAGTGAGGATTATTATCACTTTGGACACCAGTGGGGACTGTAATTTACAAAAAAACCCATTGAGTATGGCTGTAATAGCGATTAAGATCATGAGCGCTTTGGCTTTTTTCAGGACATAGATCAGGGCATCTAAGGAGTCATTTTTTCCTGTTGACTTCTATACATTCAGACATTTGAAACCACAGCAGTCCCCCCGGCCATTAAAAAACAGATTTAAAGCATGCTCACTTTGGCTTTATTTTCAGACCAGTAAGTTATGAAGACTCGCAGCTTCAGGTTGAGTCTGCCTTGCATCACAGAACGGCAAGACTGGGCCATACAGGAAATGAGAGGGTAATGATATTAGAAACGCATGCTGCTGCTTGGGACAGCTGGCAAGAATGTAAGACATTGCTGAGCTGAATTTGGCTTTGTCGCGTTGCAGAAGCTTCCTGTCACGTTGAGAGCTTTGAAGTTTCCTCAGAAGCCACCATGCTTGCTCTTTTTTCTTTGGGTAACCTCAATGTGCAAATTTCTGATCTCTAAATTTCCAAGAAGCTCAAGTAGGGAAAGCCAAAACAATACAAGCAATTTACAAAACAAACCCACCGATGTAATCTGTGTGGAAGAGGACCAAGGGCAGCCTCGTCAGATAAGGCTTCCTAGTTATTATTGGTTGTATTTGTCAGTCTCCAACAGTGCAGTCCCAAAAGATATAAACACAGACAAGGTAACGAGAAAGACAAAACGGGAATCTGAGAAAACACTCAGGAAGATTGAATAAAGGACAGAAAGCAAAACCAAAGTGATAAAAGCCAGCCAGGGAGAAACAGATAAAGACAGAAATGAAGGTGCAGCAGACAAATGTAGAAGAACAAAGAGCAGGAGGGTTGGAGATCAACATTCAGAAGGTGTTTGCCTGAGAGAGTGGAAACAGTGCAGCAGTGATGGATTGTGTTTACTCCTCGTCTGTCCCCAGCTTTATTCTTTTAGACTCTCCTTTCTACTCCTTTTCTCTTATGTCCTCCAAACTTCTCCTCTCCTGTCTTTAGTCACTCTTTTTGTCCTACTCTACTCAACGCCTGTCTGCACTAGTCTCCACAATCTTTCGCTTCTCTCTTGTTTGTCTGTTCTTCTAAAGGAATTTGATATAAATTATATTTTGTGTACACTTTCATTTAGAATTGGCTGCAATTAGAGCCATTTTCCATTAGTACCTGCTCAGGTTGGCTCGGTGCGGCCCGACACTCATTTTAGAGTTTTCTATTAGGTCATAGTACCTGGCACAAGGTACTTTTTTTTTTTAGTGCCTACTCAACAGGATTTCCAAGCAATCCAAATGTCCCCGAGTCTGACTAAAAGCCACAAACCGAGCAGCAGGTATAAAATGGCCTCAACTGCCACTGTAGCTGCCGTCATAGGCAACTCTCGCATTTAAGTTCATTTTATTAGATATGTAAGGTTGAAACAATTAGTAGTTGAAATATTAAGAAATAAATCAATAGTAATTCATGTTTTGTTCATTGGATTTATATGTTTAAATGTGTTATTTTTGCTAATTGTGCAATTAGATAGGAACCTTTTCTATAGTTCAGTCTGTTGTTGCTAAGAGGGTATTTTTTGGCTGGCACACTCAGCAAGCTAATTGAGAGACGAGCCACGAGGTTTGCAGGTCCACAGTAAGATAAATAAAAGAGTGCCTTTTTTTGGACCTCCCCACGATGTAAGGATTAAAGTTTTATTCCCTTGGAGTGAGGCCAATGAGGTAAATGTTTTCTTTTGTTTATTTTCGTTGTATGTAAATACGCTAGTGTTGCGTGATATTCTCGTGCAATTACCGCAGTGTGAGGTGTAATGTGTATTTTATTGATTGTTTTGTTGGAATGTTTCGCCATATATAATGCTTAAGGGCTTTATTAAGAATATTCATTTAAGTTTGTATTTCTTTTTAGTTCTGACGGCATTGTATCGGCTGTGGTTGGACATCATTACATGTTAAGGCATGTCGAAGAATCCTCCTGTCCGAAATAAATGTCAGTTAAAACATAAAGAACAAGTTGAGCTTTATTACGACTCGAGGGGAGTAACAGCCACCTTTGTTTTAGTGTTCATGTCGCGTACAAATGATGTCAGTTTGGCTACATTGATATAGTGAGTTAAACACATTCATCGGTACTCAATTGTAATGGAAAACGAGCCGTACTGCCTCACGTTGTGTCGAGCAGGTCCGAGTAGGTACTAATAGAAAAAGGGCTTTAGTGAGGCAACCAAGCATCCCTTGGTGACCATGGTATCTAAGGATGTTGCTGAGACTGGACACTGCCCCATCCTTATGTATCCAGCAATACCCCAGCCCAGTGTAAAAACAATTGAATCAGCGGTTTTCACATAGACTCCTTTTACAATTGGATATAAATTTGAAACATTTTCAGCTCAAGAAAGAGGAGAAAAATAAATTTTAGTATTTATGGTGGTTTTTACCCTTCAGCTATAAAAGGCTCGTGGCTATAGTCATCAACCCCACCAGGCAGGCAGTTTGGACACCCAAGTTTGTGAATGCAATAACTCGAGAAAGTAGGATTAAAATTGCTACCATAGGTGTTACCACTAAGATAACTTGGACAAATTTGAATCACAGTGAACTTTAAGTCGACCTCAAGGTCAAGGTGTCTCTACTAAGAGGCTGAAGGGCGGCACTGGCGGCCGCCAGTATTTTTCAATACTAAGGTTGAAGGAATTGTTTGGGGGGAATAGATCAATTACTAAAATAATCTATGGCTGCAGCCCTGCTGACAGTTGGAGGACGGCTTCTTCCTCTGCTGTGTGAAGTTGCTAATAAATCTGCAAAGTCATCAGTTACTTTCACTGGCAAGTAGTATGAAAATAAAATGCTCCAACACAAGAACAAAGATATGGCTGTATGGCTGAGTTATTTTTATGTATGATATATTTATTTTTTTAGGTTTTTCTCAAACTTGCCTATTGCACTGGCAGTTTTACTGTACAGAAGAAAACAAACCACTGAAACATAGTATCTATACTCACACTAAAATGACAATTGCCTGGTATTATACCTGCCAAAAAACACCGTGTCTGGTTGTTACAGTGGATATGTAAGGCTTTAGAGACCGTGTATGGCGTAACAGAGTGCTGGCCTCTGCTGTCAGTTAAATAAACTGTGTAGTGTATGTGTTATAGTGGTGTTGAAGCAGGTCAGTGGTTTTCTCTGCATTTATGCAAAGTTGTTTCCCATTGCTCCTGTAGTGAGTGTTGCAACAATTTTTTGCACCTGATTTAGCGAGGGGAACTTAACAGGCCAGTTCACCTTAAAATCAAATGTTTGTTTTCCCCTTTGGCCTGTAATGATGTTTATTCCTCTGGATTTTCTTTGTGAGGGTGTAAATATACAGCCTGCAGGCCCAGTCCAACAAACAGTCCAGTGTGACCCACTGGATGGTGAAGTCATTCATAGTTTAGTAACATGCACTCCTCGTCCTGTCTCTAAGTGTAGTTCAGGGAAGGTTAAAATTATTAAATATGATCATCTGATCATTTTTACAAACACCCAAAGTAAAGATAAAAATCGTTATTAAAACGGAGTATTCCCTGACTATAGTTGCAAGTTGCTCGTGGTTGCTAACAGACGCTAGGTGAAATTGATCGCTAAGCCCCAGTCATGTAGGTCTAGAGACCAGTCAGTGACCTCACTGGTCAGGCATTGTTAGGGAGTAAGTGGTTGCTGGGTGAAATGGGTCACAAAGATGTATCCAGTGGTGCACTGAGAGAAATCCTTGCAATTACATGCTCTCAAGTAGATTTCTGTGGTTGCCAGTCATTGTTTGAAAACACTTGCAGAGTACTCGCTAAGTGGTGGATGATATAGCCTCAAAACTACATTACGCTGTTTCAAGTGAGTAATTTCTGCTGACTTAGAAAAACTGTTGCCCAGTGCATTCACATGTTTATTTTCTGGGGTTGCACATCACCAGCTGCTAGCATCTCCTTCATAGGCTGGTGTGTTTTGTTTTTTGCTTAAATGGTGAAACAAGTTTGTCGTTTCCACTTTATGCAGGAAGCGTTTTCCTGCATCAAAAACCTTTAAAAGTAGAAGTAGTCTGCAGAGTAGTAGCAGCAGTAGTAGTAGTCTGTCTGTAGACTGTAGTCTGCAGTAACGCACAATTTTCCCTTTGAAGGTGACCATTGTCTATTTCCTGTCGTAACCGGTTGCCAACTGTTCTCTATGCGATTGAGGCCTTAGCTAGCATCTTTTAGTTGGTGGGTGTAACTTAAGTGTGGTAGTAGAAAAAATAGATTTTAGAAAACTATTCATTTATGTGACTAAATCGCTCATGATGTCTGAAGACAGATATTTTTAGCTAAATGCCAAGCGTCTTTCAATTCTGTTATAGTTAAGAGAAGGCAGACATTTTTACAGCTGGTATCTCCTAGACGGGGCAATTTTTCCCAACTGCTCCCTTATTCGTCAGGGTTTGCCACAGTGTGTAGCTTCATATATATTTGATTTGGCAGATTTTTAGGTTGGATGCCCAAAGGGATTTATGCCTCCTCCCGGGATCGAACCAGAGATCCTTTGCTTGTTAGGCAAGATTAGATCAAAGATTTTATCGATGAAAGTGATATCTGCCATGGAGACTCCAATGCTCTTTACAACTGTACAAGTTCTGTCATGTCTTTGAGTTTCTTTAGAACTTTGAGAATATAGCCCTCATAAAATCATGAAATAGTGGAGTTGTAGTTCTAGATTGCTTCTTTATGTTGCTAATCATTTAACAGGTTGAAGCACCAAAGCAGGGAAAGGACTTAGAAGTTAACTGCCTTTACCTGTGCCTTCAATAGGATATATCTTTGTTGTTGTAAAACAAAATTAAATGCAGTACTTTACTGTGTTTAAAAGGATGCAAATAATTTGCCCATGTGTGCTTCTTTATAAACCCATTAAGCTTTCTAAATCTGTCCTCTTAAAGAAAACTATTTCCCTCTTACTTACTCTCTCTTGTCCCTTTGAAGCTAGGTAGCAAGAGTTTCAGTTAAACAAGCATACGTTACAAAAACCAACATGAAGTCATATGGAAGAAAAATGGGAATTAACAGGAAAGAGGTAAAGATTAGATGTTATTGAAAAGTGGAGGCGATATAGGTATAAAGGAATGTAGTGGGAGAGGGTGGAGGGAAAAGTCCAATGACGGGAATGATTTGAGCAAGGAACACCAGATTGCACAGAGAAGGGAGAAGGTCAGGGGGAGCAAGCAAAACACTGTAATGTAGGATAATGAGATGAGAGCATCCAAAAGAAAAGTTGAAGTCTCTGCAGGCATAAACGGCCATAGCCACCCTGTGGACAAGCGAATGGGTGGAGGGAGGGGAAAGAGATGGAGAATGACAGCAGTGGAACATGAAATGAAGCTGAGGGTGGTGGAGACAGAAGAGGGGCTGAGATAATGATGGTAAGGGCAGAAAAAGCAGGGAAGAGAAGAAGAAAATTGAAGAAGGGAAGAAGCTTAGGAAAGGAGAAATGGTTGGTTTTTGGGCAAATGATAAATCTAACACACAAGCAAAAAAGAAGGAAGAAGGCAGATGAGATCGAATGGAGAGAGATCACAAATGAAGAAGAAATGCTAGAATGGAGGCAGAAAGAAGATGGCAAGAAAAAAACAGGCAAAAGAAGTGTGGAGGGGACAGAAACTTAAATATGGATGGGAGACAAGTAAATGTGCCTACATACATGCTGTTTATTTTGTATCTGCAACCAAGACACATTAGTTTAAACCTAATAAGACGTCATCCCTGAAAGATTCCTCCTTCATCCAGTTTTTTCACATTTCTCCATCATTGCCCCAGTCTTCACCTCTTTCCTGCTCACTCTCTGTTTGCACACTGATGTAGAGCTAAGCTGCTTCTTGTCCAGGCTCTGCAGACTCCAGTATTCATAGGCTGCCTATTTGACCTCATTTAACCCATCAAACAAATTGGGGGCATCTCTCTCTCCGTGAATGGCTGCTGTTGCTGTGCTGCCCAGCAGGAGGGGGGTTGGTTACACAGGGGGTCAACTGGAGAGGGAGGTTTTGTTTGACTGTAGGAACGAGCTGCCCTGATCTTAGTACTTGGCACTAAGATGCACAAATGGAGCAAACTTGAAATCAGGTGAGTCTAAGATTAAAAAAAAAACAACCACTCATTAACAACAACCTCCTTTCATTAATGTTGAATATTAGGCGTTGCAGATGATGTGGTAAAAATAGAAAAAGAGCTTATTAGGACAGCCACATTTAATATAATGAGGTTGTTGTGGTTTTGTCAATAACACATTAGTTTTGCTTGGCGTTAAGAGACAAGGTATGGTACAACACCATGCTAACCTTGTACAACACAGTAGGTCAATCAAAATCTAAATTTCAGATTTAGTTAAAAACAACTACACAATTACAAGTTCAGTGTGTTTTTGCACTTGCTGTTAGGAGGAGTCACTTTTGCATCTGGTTGCTGGTTTTTAAATTGAGAGGAACATTGCTTTTAAATGTGATTTGAGTGCACTGTTCAAACGGTGACATACTGAAGGAACAGTTTTGAGACTAATGGAGACGCACAGACTTACACAGAAGAATTGACCAGTACGTGTATGTATGTGTGCTGTAACCGTGAGATTTGGAAGTTTCATCTCCGTGTCAAACTGGGATAAATATGTTTACCAAACTAACTTGTACACTTATAACATGGTTTTAGCCTCGATGAGGTCACTCAGTCCCATTAGGTGTCAGGCAGGCAGGCCCAGAGCCTGGTTAGCAACCATTTGGATGGAAATGCATAGTCACAGTCAATGTTGTGAAATTGATCACAAATAGGTGTACAGCGCTGCACTGAAAACTTGCTTGTGGTTACTTTAGGTTGGTAGGTTGCCGTGCTTGGCCGTAGTTTTATAGAAGACACCAACTTGACTGCAAACTGCTCATCAAGTGGTCATGAGACTGTGAAGTGCAATGCAAATCAGAAACAGAGAATTTTCACCTGAACGTAAAAGCTTCCCTTTTGAAATATGTTGGTTGCAGCTGCAAGGACATGTTCCACTTGACCAAATTTCATTACAGCTCAGAGAGTACAGTAGTGAGTGTTTGCAAACAAATCACCATTTTACATGCAAACCACTGCAATTTGTTTGTGTCCAAAGCAATTACAATCAGTTTTTTAGTGCAGCACACTCTTTACAGGTGATTTCACCCAGCGTCAGCATCTTTTTACAACCTGAAGAGTCGCCCTCTGCTGGTCATTACAAGCAAAGCCAACTTTCAGGCACTTCTCACCAGCTTTATTTTTCAAACCAAGTAGCTGTAGCCATCTTTCATTTACAGACTTTGATCTATGACTATGTCATAATGCCATACAGTTTTCATTATTATTGGACAGCACATGTATGGACATTATTGGGGCTCATAATGCACTCTGCACAAAATCACATGGAATACACATTTATATGATAAGAAATAGTAAAACACTGAAAAAAGGTTGATTTAAAAAATGATTACAATATATATATTTTGCAGATATACTGGATTCAAGTTAAGTAGCATCAATATTGACGTTCGGTACCATAAGATAGCAGTGCATATCGAGGCCACCCCAGCTGTTTCTAGCAGCAGTTGTCTAGCTTCCCCCAAGAATCCTTTTCTCCGTTGCAGATATTGCTGTGATGACATGCTCAGTAACTGGCTGCTGTTGTGCCAGCAGGCACGCACACTTTCAGGGGAGGGGAAGGGAAACCAAGATGGTGTAACAAACAGGAGAGAAATTTAAATTTGAATACAGCTTCACACATTTCTCTCTGCAAACAAAACTTGCAAATCAGTGAGGGGGAAAAGCGCAACCTCAAACAGAGGAGGGAGCTAGAAGGAGAACAAGGTTGGCCCAAATGAGATTAAACCAGAGAGCTGTGGAGACATGAGAGAAATGGGTGCAAAGAGGGGTGGAGGACAGAAAAAGAGTGAGAGATTTTGGTAGCAGAGATGACAAGCAGAAAGATGTGGGGAAATGGACCATGCTGTGAAGACAGGAAAAGAAAGAGGATAGAGGCTAAAAGAATTAAGTTAATGAGGGAAAGAAGAGAAGGATGTAGAATGGGGAAATGGGGGGGAAAGATATGTCTGTATGAATTAATAGTGAAGACTTGCAGGTGTACAGTTCATATGAAAGTTGTGCTTCAGTTTCACGAGAAGCTTATCTGAAATTTTGCTTTATTTAAACATCACATAACCATAACATCCAGTTACAGCTATTTGTGGCTGTCTGACATTTTGATTTTCATTCAGTCGTTTCCTGTATAGGAAAAACAAGTCAGCTTTGTTCTATTTTTAGCTGTCCTCCAGGAAAATATGGCAACATTTGACAAAGAATTGCCTTTTGAGCTAAATACTAAATACAGTGGAGACTATTTAAATGCGTCAGGTGGGACGACACACCAGAACAAGACCCGATGAAGGCAGAGTAACTCATCAGTTATAGCTTCTTTTTAAAGGCATTAGTGCAGCATTTCAGTTAATGCTCAATGGATAATGTGTCACATTTGACGGCAGTCTGTTTGATTCACTCCGATGGCAACAAATGAAGTTGTCACGGAGCCAGTTTGATGATGGCCTTTGAGTTTTTCTCTGCAGCAGCTCATCTTTGTGCCTTCTGCCTTTGATCCTGGCCCATTGGGTGCAAAACAATATAAGCAAATGGATCAAGTGATGGCAAAGTGGCAAGACAAAGTATGGAAATGACACTGTAACCATTCACACACACACACACGGGGGGTGGGGGTGACTTAATCCTGTCTCTCCTGCTGGCCCCCAGGGCCCTTCTTACCAAGCAGGCACATTCAGCACATTTCACAGTCTACCCCTTAATCCCTTTAGGAGGCTCCATTACATGTCAACTGTGGCCCACTGCTTACACCAGAGACTGTGTGCATCTTCTTGCATATAGCGAGTGTGTGTCTGTATGTATCGCAGTATGAGAAATGTTGATCTTATTAAGTCATTTAGGCAAGCGCTTAATTGTACAGCAGCTCTTTTCAGAGAGTGACCTCTGGGGAATGAGTTGGTGCTTAATATAATTAATCATACCTGTACCTGCTGAATGATACAAATTAGAGTTTTATTTTACTTTGTTATAATAGCATTAGTATTGTAAGTGATGCGTAGTTATTCTTTTACCGAAGGACCTAAATGAAGAGTTAATCTTCACAGGGCAGTTTGATCATTTATTTTTTGCAGTGGAATTTCCCATATATCACATTTAAGTGGGCAAGTATCACTGGTTCATATTTATGGGGAACATATAGGAAAGAGGAATGCAGAGAGACCCTGCTGTGATGTAGGGCAGTTACTTCAGAGGCAATGCTCATGTACCAGCTGCTACAACATTGCATGGAGTGGAACATTTAGCTTTTTTCACTTAGCCTTATTGATATCGCCAGGAGGAGGACTGGGTCAAAGCCTGTCCTCCTGTGCTTTTCAGGCAGTGCAGGGGTGATTTTCATCAGCAGGAGAATTGTTTGTGTAAGACTAGCTTCCCTGCCATCAGGAGCTTTCATTGCACTCATAGTAATGTGACAGATTGTCTCCTTCAAAATGCTTGGACACAAAGTGAAGGTCCTTTTTCATCAGATTAAAGACTTTTATGTTGAGAGCAAAGATTGTTCCACCAGCACAGATGTCTAACTTAGCGTTTTCCTTTGCAGTGGATAGAAAGTCTAGCAGGAATACTGCACAAATATTAGCATCGTTTTATTATTCTCAATGGATGGGCTACTGTCATCAATCTGAACTGCTTAACCACTTTATGGTCTGTGAATATAGCCTATGCCAGTGGTTATAGGGCGAGGGGCAGGGTTAGAGGTGGAGAGGTCGCCACATCCAATCCCACATCCACACTTATGGCCAGCTCAGAGTCACCAATTAACCTAACAAGCATGTCTCCAGGCTGTGTGGGGTAACCAGCTCCTATGGGGAGTACATGTAAATTCTGCACAGAAAGGCCTCGGCCAAGTGGGAGGTTCCAGTTTTTTCTAATGGCTTAACTGTTGGTTCTAGATGTTATTCTGCCACCTGTTGGTGACAGCTGCATTTTTTAAATTGCAAATATAAAAGTTAAAGCTATACGTTGTGTATTTGTTCATGGTTTTTGTGTATATGTTTTATATTTTTTCCTTTTTGTACTTGTGCACACTGTGCTTCTGTATCATACTCTGACATCTCCTATCAGAGTGCTTTGCAGTGATGCTAGTCTCTTCCAGCTGCCTGCAGCTTACAACTGATATCCCCATGTGCAATAACTGGATCACTGACCGAGTTCAAGACGTGTTTGAGTGGTGGAAGCAGCTTTCCAAGTCCCTAGGATGTAACATAGATGCCCCATTTGGCAGGTAGTTTCATTCAAATGGGCATACAGGACCATTGTACACATGCTTAGCACAGCTGGTCCCAGTAAGAATGAAACCTCTCGTACCAGCAGCATTAATGTCTATCACGAGGACCACAAAACCAGCTGGTGTCCCCCTATAAACCTCCAGCCTTTCCTGCCATACCGTGAACCTGCTCTCTGTGAATTTGACCCACTGAAACAAACATGCGCACATCCTCAGGGCACTACTAACCCAGCAAGTATTTTTAAGGATCCCCAGGATTTATTACCTAACTATGTAATGGCATCACTGTCTCCACATTGTCCCATATCTTTGCTGTACAACAATGCCTTGTTACTTGGCAACTAACATACAGCAAAGGCTCATAGTGATATATCAGTGATAAGTTCAAATTAGCATAGTGCCATTCCAGCTTTTTATTCAGGTACAAAATATATGTGCCAGACCTAAATTCACTGCCTGACCTTGGCGCTTTTTTCCCCTATAGATTGTGTGTTTCACATCTGCGTGTGTGCGTGTGTGTTCATTGGGTGAGTACATCCTTCAGTGGTCGATTTTCGAGGCGTTCTGTAATGCATTTTAAAAGGCCGGACCCTAAAGCTGTCAGCCCTGGAGGGAGAATGACAGAAACAAGTTGGGAAACACCAGAGAACACACTGTCTGGGTTCATCCTCCCCAAGGATTTTACCTCACAGCTCTCAATATCCTAATCTTGTCTCCTTGCTACAGTAAATATGATGTCAACAGAATAGATACTGTACAGTAATGCCACTGTTTTGCACATGTCTCAACGCTGTATATTTTTATATATTTTATTTATTGTTTACTCTATTTAATTTGTAAAATATGTGTACACACACACACACACACACACACACACACACACACACACACACACACACGTAGAAAAATATTTAGTATACACATCCAGAAATGCATATACTATTATATATTGTACATATATTTATTAGTTTCAGATGTAGCCATTCTTGTATTTTGCTTGTTTACATTATTGTATTTTGCACAACTCTGTTGCTTGTGAAGCTCGCACACAAGAATTTCACTCACATGTGCTGTACCAATGTACCTGCACATGTGATGTGACAATAAAAGTGATATGATTTGATTTGATTAGATACACATAGGCCTTCTGGGTACTCCGCTGCAGTGAGGACGCAGGGTTCTCTTTTTGGTTTGTTGATGATGTAACAGTGGTACATTTCACAATTAAGTAATCATTTGGAGAATAGGACAGAATGTCAAAGTTGAGGTTGAATAACTTTCAGTAGACATGAAGAATACGAAATGAGGACGCGCTCTTGGAGCTACTTAATGCCAAATCTCTCAGCAACCTGTTCGAGGGCAGTTAAATGTTGAGGCTTTTTGTTCTGTTGCTCTGTTGAAGAGGACCTGTTATTATGCTCTCTATTTTCTGTACTGCGCAAAGGTCTTGAGTCACATCTCATTGTTTTGTTTTGTTTTGTTTTGTATTTTGCTAGGAAAATGGCAACTATGTGTGAATAAATGAGACATGCAAGCAAAACTGGAAATGCAGTATATAAGGCAGAAGCAAGCAAGCATTCTGTTCATCTGGACGTAGCATTTTGTGGGAGAAACGTTTCACGGATCACATTAACTCAGTGGACTGACACATCAAATTCACCAGGGAGGATACGAAAAGTCTCAGGTTAGCCTTCTTAGACTGTGAGATTTCCATAAGTAATGGGGGACATCTAAAAGCTGACATGTACCGTAAACCTACACATATCTAAGGTTTGACTCTCATCATCCACTGGAGCACAAACTGGGTGTCATCAGGACGCTACAACACAGAGCAAACACCATCCCCACAGACACAGCAGCCAGGGAAGCAGAAGAACAGCACATCAAGAGGGCCCTGAGTAAATGTGGTTATCCCAGCTGGACTTTTGTCAAAGCTGGAAAGGCACCTAGAAAAAGCTCCAGCCGATCCAGGAGAGAAGGACAACCGCTGCCCAAGCGAAAACCTGTAGTGATCCCATATGTGTCAGGAGTATCGGAGCAGTTGAGATACATTTTTTGTAAACACCAGGTCTCTGTGGCTTTCAAACCCCAAAACACGCTGCACCAAAAATTGGTCCACCCCAAGGATCGAGTCCCCCGACACAAACAAAGTAACATAGTGTACGTTGTTAAGTGCCAGGAGGATTGCCAGGATTTATACATCGGGGAAACCAAACAACCTCTGGCGAAGCGGATGGCACAACACAGAAGAGCTCGTCAGGCCAGGACGCCGCAGTCTATTTACACCTACAGGCCAGTGGACACTCTTTCAAGGATGAGGACACAGTGACAGGGAGGAACGCTGGTTTGAGCGTGGAGTCAAGGAGGCAATATACGTGAAAAGGGAAAGACCATCTCTGAATCGAGGAGGGGGCCTAAGGGTACATCTGTGACCATCTTACAATGCTGTGATTGTAGCCATTCCCCAACTCTCTGTGAATGGTACTCATGGCCATTGATCAGTGGGTTTTGGTCAGTGGGCTTTGATCAGTGGTTGTTGATCAATGGTCATGAGAAGTTGCATAATTAAGATTAAGGAACTGACCTCCCAGCTAGGGCTGGGCCATATTATACCGTTCACGATAATACCGGTATAATGTTAGGCAACGATAGGAAAATGAAATATCGCGATAGAATGGGAGTAAAACGCGCATGCGCAGTGCCTTTGTTTTCATACGCACATGGCCGATTGTTGAGTGAAACAGATGAACCAGAATTGGTTTGTAAAAATGGTGCAACTTCAGTGATGTGGAACTGGTTTGGTGTTTGTCCGTCAGATACACGACAAAGCACATTTTTTTGCAGAACATGCAAGCGGCCGTTGTTATTGTCATATTTGTCGGACTAAGATGCTCTTAAATCTGGGAGTAATCTGGGTCCTAAACTCTGTGTCCTTCAGGTCAAACAACACTGCAGCATCACTTAGAGTTAAAAACTGTCTAAATTCTTTCATCTTTAATAAAACGATCAGCATTGCTGCTTTACCAGGTGTAACTATAAAGTTTAACTTCCAGGCATCCATGAAAACAAAAGTTATTACATTTAACGGAGTTAGAAGTTAGCAGGAAGCTAGCGGAAGTTAGCTCGCTAGTTTCGCTAGTTACCTAAGCATGATATAGCATGTTCTGACTGAGAGATTTCTGAAAAAATTCAAACGTACAGCTCTGTTATCACTTCCAACATAAATGAAGACGGGAAACTAAACAGCAGTGACGTTTGTAGGGTTACTGAAGTTGGGCTAGCTGGTATATAATGATGTGCTACGTGATCGCTAGCGACACAGCTATGTTAGCATAACATAAACAGTGAAGCTGGAGGACGAACACTAACACTTTTCCACTTATAAAAGTTAACGTGAAGGTTCTTCATGGTTAGAGACAAATGCAATCGCATGGCAGGATGCTGTAAACGGACCAAACTTCAGTCAGGAGAACAACTGAGATAATCCATCCACAATACGAGGTTAGTCATTAATATACTGCAACAACATGGGAATAGAGCAGCTGCCAGAGAATTCAACATTAATGAATCAATGGTACAGAAGTGGAGGAAGCAAGAAGAATGAGTTTAATAAAGTTTGATTTATCTGACTGCTTTGTTTCGCTTAATGTGCCTTATAATCCCGTGTACCTTATGGTCCGAAAAATACGTACTGCACACTGCAGTTTAATGTTGCAAAGCACCTCTTTTTAACTTCAGTGGATATTATACATGGTTATGCTCAGGATATGTCAGCCCATTTCTACTGGAAATGCCTTTTGGTTAAACTTTCAGCAAGGAATTTGCATTTGCACTGTTACATTTTTATAAAGCTTTAATGTACATAAAAACCAGCTTCTTGTTTAAGTGAAAATAAATGGAAGGTTGTCTTTTTGCGCTAGTAATGTTGTGGAGTTGTATTTTGTCTCGCATCAATTATATCGTCGGTTATATCGTTATCGCAAATTTTCAAATATATATCGTGATAAATATTTTTGGCCATATCGCCCTGCTCTACTCCCAGCCCATTGTCCCTTCAGTCGGCTGGTTTCAGTCATTATGCAAATGTACTGTTTATAAGATTGGGGAAACCTGCAGTCAGCTGAGACTGAAGAAGTCACCTGGATGAGTGACGAAACGTTTCTCCCACAAAACGCTGCATCCAGATGAACAGAATCAACTTTTGGAGATTTACTTACCTAGATGATTGAGCATACATCAAGAAGTTTGGAAGTCATGCAGTATTTAGTATGATAATTTTTACTAACTCTGGGAGAACCTTAGGTTAAAAATATGAAGCTGGGAAAGAGCAAAACAGGCCCCATTTATGTAATCTGATGGTACAACAACAACCTTTCATATACTGTAAGTGATAAATGGATAATCAAGCTACACTTGTCATACTTTTCTACAAATTTAGTACCAAAAATGTCCACATGACTTTCACTAAATAATGCAGTCATTGACAAAGTTTGATTCAAATCAGGCTTAATTGCCTCAAAACAAGTAAAATGGCTCAAACATTACATGTATTAAGTGTAGCAATGCATCAGTCAGGCAAATGTACGGATAGTTATTAAGCAGAAACACTACATCTGTCTCTGATTCTCTTTGGTGCTGTCTGTTAGAAAAGTAAACCTATCTGGTTTCTGGCTGCTTTTCCTTAACATTTTTTTTCCTTGTAGCTCTGCATGTAAATGGAGGCAGTGGAGGGAAATGATTATCATAAAGAGTCCAATTTTATCTGTGAACGCGGCTGACTGTTTCCCCGGTGGGTCGTTTGGCTCCTGTTCCTGCTTGATGGCATCAGCAGCAAGATTGCCAATAAAAGTTTGTCAAGGGCCTCGGTGCACCCAGCCAACAGGCCACGGATAGATGGAAAGGTTTATGACGGTTTATGACAGTGCAACTTTCACAACCTGACACAAAAAAAAGTCAGTCGGGTGCAGAAGGTAAAGGCAAATCTCTCCATAGGAATTGCTAATATAGGCGTGCCATTATCACTGCGTGAAGAAACAGCTTTTCAGCTCCACATACGCCCACAGTTCTGTAAGTGATCCCCAGCAGTTAACCGGCTGTTTACACACCGTGCACGGTGAAACAACACTGCCATCATTTTCTGCTAGTGTCATAGGTTTCCTAAAGCGTACAGTGTACCTGCTTGAAATTATAGTTTTATTTGGTGTTTTAAAAATAAACCAGTATGACTATAAAATATTAATGTGTGTAGAAGAGGCATAGAATAGCAAAGTTGCCCTTAATAGTCTTTATTGTTGTGGAAGGTAAAAGTCACATTTACAGTGTGCAACGTCTCTGAAGAAAGCTTTCAAACACACAGAACAAACATGGTTCAGTTGTACAGTTTCTCACTCCCCTCTAAGTACTTAAGTTGCTACTTGTACTGTGAGACAATCTTAAATCTGCACACATTTATAAGTGTTGCTCAGCTGGGTCTCAGTTTATTTTGTCAGCCATCCTCCTTTACTTTGTAGTGTGTGTGTTTGGTTTGAGATAATTCAGCCTGTTTGATAAAAATCCCACCAGTACTGGTTGGACAGCATCTGCCCTCAGATGAGATGTGATAGTCTTGTCCTGGGTGTGGTCCCGTCTATACCAGCCTACTTTTTCATCATTCTTTTCCTCTCTGCCTCTTTCATCCCTTCTCAGCCTTCTGAGTAAATTTTCTTCATTTCCTTTCATGCAATTCATATCTTGTTCATATGCAGGCCTATTTTGCATCGGCTTGACGGCGTCATTCCCACTCTCCCTCCCCTTGTCTCTATTTGTTTCATGTTTAACTCCACAGTTTGACCTCCAAGTCTTCTGTACAGTGTCCCCCTGGCTGCTTAAGTATTCTGCAAACACCAGCATGTGTTATTGCTCCCTCTTACTTTGTGAGACAGCAGGAATTTTCCATAGATCTGGTCTCTCTATAAAACTGTTCAGCCCTGACAGATTGTGTTGATGAATCAGCCTCCGTCTGCCCTGTGCTGAACCACTTCTCTCAGTGGCACTGCTGTCTACTAGTTATATAAAGGCCTCTTTGGGCATTTGTCCCACAACTGTCCTCCATGAGTGAAATACACATTGCAAAACTGGAAATTGAAATTTTTTACAGGCCTGGCATTCTTGAACCATTTTCTTTTTACTGGCAACATGTTTGCCATTCACACTTCACTAAAGTGCTGCAGTGAGATCAGATTTGAGTCGGTCCATATCAGCTCACCCAGACCTCCCAGTTTCTGTTGATTATTGTGGAAACTTCTGTTAAGTTCATAGGATTTCTTTGGTGCAAATACTCCATGAACTTCATTGATTTATTAATTAATTTATTGACTCTGTGATGATATTTTTTCCACCTCCTATAAGCACACATGTTCAATAATCATGTTTTTTTGATTAACTGTTTTAACTTTGCACGATTTTATATTCTGAATGTTGTATAATTGGCTTACTGTGCTCAGATCAGCCAATAAATACGTAGCAGTTCAATTTGAATGGACCAGTAGGTGGAAGCTCTACACCTGGAAGACAAGAGAAAAAGAACAGCAGCAGTGCCACTTATCATGGCATGTAACAGTGAATGATAGTTTTCGTATAAGACTGTAACCATGCAGATGCTATTAACAACCCTCCACAATGTACAATATGAGGTTAAAAAAAAAGAAGAACAAAGCACAACAGTTCATTTTTGTTATACAGCATTTTTAATGTAGCTTACCATAAGTAGTGGGCATATCAACTGAAAATATAATATTGTATTAAGTCCTTACATTTACTGTATCTTTTCAACTCAGACCATAAGCTCTACAATATTGTCCACTTTGTTTGTTTTCTTCTATATTAATTTAACCTGTGTCTCCTGACTCTTCAAACGTGTCTTCCTTACACGCAGCCAAGATTTCGGCCATAGACTCTATAAGACATGGATGTAGGTAGCATGATCACTCACTGGTTTCTCAAGGCTCCGTTTGAAGCCTGGAGATGAGCGTTTCCACAGTCGCCATCTTGGTTGCAAAAAGCAGACATGATCAGTGTCGCCTCAAGAATTATTTCTTTTCTTTTTTTTCCTCTTTATTTATAAAGTTTTGCACATGTAATTTGACATATCAGGCCCAATGCAGAAAGTACCAACGGATATAAAGACATATATCAAAACAAATTATGCCTTTAAAATTCGGATGATAACAAGAAAAAAGAAAAAAGGAAGAAAAAACAACAACCCACGCACAGAAAACAACAAAAAACAAACAAAAAACAAAAAATTATTTAAAAAATCAACTCCCTCCCAAAACCATAACAAAAGGGAACCCTGTGGTACAAAAGTTCAGTCTGTTGTAAGTGTTTTCAACGAATTAAAGTAAATGATAAAAGGCTGCCACATCTGTGAGAACTTATTAACATTTCCTCTGAGTCTAAATTTTATTTTCTCCATTTTTAAAAAGAACATAACATCTTCCAGCCAAAGTGATCGGGCTGGAGGGTGAGAAGCTTTCCAAGACAGCAAAATGCGACGCCGTGCCAGCAGTGAAGTGAAAGCGATAATATCCAGTTGCTTACGACTAAGGTTCAGGGTGGCGTCCTCAGAAACACCAAAAATGGCAACTAGTGGACATGGTTTGAGAGTAACGCTCAAAACATGAGAGAGCACTTCAGAGTAAAAAGTCCAGTATAATTGAAGTGACGGGCAGGCAAAAAACATATGAGTTAAATCACAGGGGGAGGTGTTGCATCTGTTGCACAGGTCAGGAATGCTGGGGTATATTTTAGATAATCCAGATGTTGAGAAGTGTAATCTGTATACCGTCCTAAACTGAATAAGGGAGAGTCTTGCACATGAGGCTGAAGAATGAATTCTGTCACTTTGTCCCAGTAACCTTCAACAAACTGAAGACCCAGTTCCTGTTCCCAACTCGAGGCAATTTTCTTGGTTGAGTAATTGCCCGATGCCGTAATTAAAGTATATATTTGTGATATTAGAGCCTTACTGTGAGGCTTCAACTGGAATAAGTCTTCCCACCAAGGCTTGAGAGGCTGATTTGGAAACTCTGGCAAGATAGAAGATGCACAGTGTCTTATTTGAAAGTAGCGGAACAAATGATACGAGGGCAAATCATACAAAGAACAAAGGTCACTAAAGCTGAGAAAAATGTTATCTTTGAAGAAGTCATAAAAACATTTGATACCTTTTCTTGCCCATATACGGAAGGAGGAGTCCACCAGGGACGGGGGGAAGAGGTGGTTTTTGCAGGTTGGGGTCAGAGCAGAAGCAGAGACAGAATTGACGTGACGCCGGAATTGATACCATATTTTTAGAGAGCCAATTAGAACAGGGGTTGTCTGTGAATCGTAACAGGGAAACGGGAAGGGATGAAAATAATAGTGCTGGGAGTGAGGAAGAGAAACATGATTGAGCCTCAAGGCAACACCAAGACGCCTGAGGATCAGGCAGCCAATAGGTATACTTCTGAATGTTGGCTGCCCAATAATAAAACATCAAGTTGGGCAGAGCAAGACCCCCACTGAGCTTACCCTGTTGTAGTGAGGACATACTAATCCTGGGGGTCTTATTTGCCCATATAAATGATGAAATCATTTGATTCACAGATTTGAAAAAGGACTTAGGTAGAAACAATGGGATACACTGAAAAAGATAGAGGAATTTAGGTAGGATATTCATTTTTATAATATTAATCCTGCCAAGAAGTGATACAGGAAGATTTGCCCACCTTTGAAAAGCCAACCTTACATAGGTCAGCAAAGGGTTAAGATTTGCTGTTCGCAAAGCTTTAAATGAACTGGTAATATGCACTCCTAGATATCTAAAACCTGAAGAAGCTAAATGGAAATTAAAATCTGTCTGTCTAAGCTCTTTTACAACTGGGTTTATAGGAAAACATTCACTTTTTTGTATATTAATCTTATACCCAGAGAAAGAGCCAAAACTCAGAAGTATTTTCATTATAGAGGAAATACTTGAATTGTTGGATTTGTAACATATAGTAATAAGTCATCTGCATACAGAGCAACCCTATATTCCGTACCACCACGAATAACCCCTTGAAACAGAGGCGATGTTCTGAGAGTCACAGAGAGAGGCTCTATTGCTAAAGTGAAAAGTAAAGGTGAGAGTGGGCAACCTTGACGTGTACCACGTGATAGAGTAAAATACTCAGAATTCACATCATTAGTACAAACAGATGCCAGTGGCGTAGTATATAAAAGATGAATCCAAGATATAAAACTGTCACCAAAACCAAATTTCCTCAAGACTGCAAAAAGATACCCCCATTCCACTCGATCGAATGCTTTTTCAGCATCCAGTGAGATCACCACCTCAGGGACAGTGCTATGATTTTTGGAGTATATTATATTAAGAAGGGACCGTATATTAAATAAGGAATGTCTTCCTTTAATAAAGCCTGTCTGTTCGTCTGATATAATAGAAGGGAGAACTCTTTCCAAACGGGTTGCTAGCAGTTTGGATAAGATTTTAAAGTCTACATTAAGAAGGCTTATTGGTCGATAGGAGCCACAACAGGTAGGATCCTTTCCTTCTTTATGCAGTAATGAGACCGAAGCCTGTCTTAGTGTCTGAGGGAGAGAATTATTTAAGAATGATTTCTTAGGGGTTCCCATATGGGGGGGCACTAAAATATTGGGGTGGCACGCCAAAAACAGAATTTCGCGTTTTATTATGCAGTTGTCAGATATAGGTTTCTTAAAAAATATGGAAAAGAGAGAGACAAAGGAATTATAAGCCTAGTTAATTTCCTGCTATTAAAGTAGATATCACTGAAAATGGGTAGATATGAAAACCAAATAAGATTTTGAAGCAGTAATAAGTAACAAGTTCATGTTTTAACTCATTGTAGGGTGTCTTCTTCTCTTGTGTTAATGTTTATTAGAGTTATTACCAACCACTGGGGGTTGGTAATAACTGTTATTGACATGTGGTGGTTTTCAGATAGAATGCAGGTTTTTAGGCACTTATGCATTGGCTTAATTTTTTCAACCCAGAAGCTACATCCATGTTTAATGTTGCCTTACAAAAATGGCTGTTGGAAAAATTTTTTAAAAGTAGCTTAAAAATCAGGCAGGACACGAGATTGAACTTGTGTGCATAAAGCCGTGCACACCAAAACATGTCTGTCTTCCTAGTGTCAGTTATATGTGGACATACAACATGATGTAAAACTATTGCAAGGCAGATTAAATTTATTATGACTCTTATAATAAAATATATAAAGAGGCTACATTTGGCTCCTCCCTGCCACAGGAGGTCACCTCAGTGGGTTGCATGTTTGATTTAGCAGAGTTTTACACTGAATACCCTTACTGATGCAACCCCCAAAGAGGATTTGTAATTGTACTATTTTAATTGCATAAAAGAGAAAATTAGAGTAAAAAATAAATCGCTTTCACTCTTTACTTTGACTATTGAAAGGCCATAACATCGGCATTCACTGGCATTCCTGCAACACTACACCACTTTCCCCCCCACACTCCCACCACAACCACCCACCCGTTCTGCAGGTGTGCTTCTGTTCTCACAGCTGGATCTGTGTCCTTTAGATGACCATATTAAGAATATCCCATCTCACTGACATCAAACAGAAACAAAAGCAAAATAAAGGTCCTGTGCAATTTAGAATGGAAACAAAAGCCATCTTCTTTCTGTTCTATTCAAATATGATGTAAAATGTGTAAGATAGTTTATTAGAATGTCAACTGACCGCAGATGAAAGTAAACGCCTGCTGCTGGAAAAAGGTCTTTTCAGTAGATGTTGTCGTCTCAGTCGCTGCTGAGCTGACTCACAACATCCACAGTGGCATTTTCAGCTTTCAGCATTTACTGGTATTCAGTTAGTTCAGCAGTAGAATAACCTTAGTTTCCTTTTATCTCTTTGATTGGCAAGCTGAGAAAAGAACAAGCGCTGCAGCAAGGGCTTCTGAGCCTTCATCTGTCAAACTAGCAGCAGAACTTGTGTAATCTCCAAACGAACACATGTCCATTTCTCTGCATCAGTCTGTAGAAATTAGACGCCAGTCATGATAATAGAAATCTAGACTGTGTCCTATGCCCTGCAAGGTTTTCTCCCTAGAGATATCGGTATTTCTCTCAAACTGCAGCACAGTTTGAAGGGAGGTTTTGCATATATTAAGATTTCTGTATTCTCCAAAAATCTGCTCAGCTCTGTGGCCGTCATTTAGCACTCATGTCTCTCCCAGTATCCAACATTCTGCATTTGTTTGGTCGTTGGCAGTTGTTTTATGCTTGTGTTTGTCAGGTTTTTGAGTCGAACATTTAGCCGGGCAAATGAATGAAGTGTATATGTTTAACGTGAACCCTTTCTCTCACACTCTCTAGGTTTTCAAACTGAAGGCAGTCCAGCTAGCTGAGAAGCTGCTTCCTGCCTTCAACACCCCCACTGGTATCCCCTGGGCCATGGTCAACCTTAAGAGGTTAGTGACACTACCACTAAAAACCATCCCATCATCTGTTAGGTTCTCTTAAATGCTGAAATGAGTATGAAATAAATTCCACACGGTCAGAAATGCCAGTTTTCTTTTGAGACTACACAAGATTTAACAGATTTCACCAGAATACTAATGAAGAGTTTACAGATATAAGTTTGCTTTACTTAACTACAGTTGTGGTTGGAAGTTTACATCCACTCATCACGAGCACGAATGTCATGGTCACGTGTTTTATTGATTACTTTGAAGTGTTCTTTTTCTAGGGCAGCATACATCTCTAATGAATTTAAAAAACAAGAATAAAGCACATACATTTGAGTTCGTTTTGGATTATCTCTAATTGATACATGTAACCTCACTAATATCTGGTTAAAAACCACTCTGGAAGTTGAATCTTGACCAGATAGCCATCAACAAGTTTGTGGCATAATTCTGTCTGGATATTTGACACTCTTCTTGGCAGAATGGGTGGAGTTCAATGGTTGGTGTCTTGGCACTGACCCGTCATTTAAGCGTAGTCCAAACATTTTCAATATGGTTGAGTTTGGGGCTTTAGAAACACCACTCCAGAAGCTTGATGGAGTAATTTGTAAACAACTACAGACACTGAGCATCAGTTCAAACAACTAAGTACGTGTTACTTAGATGTGTCACCACTTTGTCTGAAAGAAGAGCCAGACTTTCACCCTCAGATCAGAGGAAATTAGTTAAGATGTTCAAGGAACAACCTAGAAGCTATGAAGACTCAAGCCTGTCATGACCTTGAACACCAACGTCAAAGTTCAGAGGGAAGCCAGTTTGTCACCTTCAGCTGAGAGGGTGTTCTGATAGGACAATAATCCCAAACAAGCATTAGCACGCACTGGTTCTGGAATGGATAAAGCAGGCTAATAATAAACTTCTCGCCTTCCCTATTGAGCACCCGATTGAACACTTAAAATCCAGGGAAACCATTTAATTTAATCTTATCAGAATCAGAATCAGAATACTTTATTGATCCCTGGGGGAAATTATTTTTTGTTACAGTGCTCCATTTTAAACCAACATTAAGACAAGACAGACAATACGCTAACTAAGAATAGTACAATAATTATGTTTTATTGATATATTTTTCTCTTTGTAAGGTGACCTTGGGTTTTAGAAAGGTGCCCTCAAATAAAATGTATTATTATAATTATTATTATTATTAATTTAAACCTTGATAAATTGATAAATAACTCTCAATTACATTACATTTTTGATTCCTGAAAGTAGCCACCCTTTGCTTTGACAGCGCTGCAAACCCTTGGCCTTCTCTCAGTGAGCTTCATGATGTAGCCACCTGAAATGGTTTATACATAATGGTTATACACTAGACTTTTTAGTCTCCCTGTCTCTCGGTTTAGGTCAGCTTTGCTGTGATTTACAGTTCCTTGCAGACAGAAGGTTTGACCAGCAGGTAGACAGTGCACACAGCCAGAGCTGTGTGTCTATGTTAACTGTATTAGCAATATCCCCTGTGAGCGATATCATACAGATGTAAGAGTAGAAAAAATACCATCTGACACTGAGTATTTAGTGCAGTGTTTTATCAGAATCAGAAAGGGTTTTATTGCCAAATGTTGAGCAGGTTTACAACATTAGGAAATTGCTACGGTCCTTCAGTGCAAACATACTGTCATAAATTACGCTAAAATAGACATGAAAATAAAAATAAGAATAAGAATTAAAAGTGCTAAGTAGATAGATATATACATGAGTGCAGGTGGTGATCAGTGCCGAACATGGAATGCTGCAGTGAACACAGCGTAGGGTCATGTGTTAGTGGTGGGAACAGTCATACGGTTATTGTTCATGTGTCCAACAGCAGAGGGGAAGGAACCGTTCTTATGGCGAGAGGTTCTGGTGCGAATGGACCGGAGCCTCCTGCCTGAGGGGAGCAGGTCAAACAGACTGTGTCCAGGGTGAGAAGGGTCAGCTGAGATCCGAGCTGCACGCCCCAGTGTCCTGGAGGTGTACAGGTCCTGCAGAGATGGGAGTCTGCAGCCAATCACCTTCTCAGCAGAGCGCACAACACGCTGCAGTCTCTGTGTGTCCCTGATAGTGGCTCCAGCGTACCACACGGTGATGGAGGAGGTGAGGATGGACTCGATGATTGCAGTGTAGAATTGCATCATCATCCGTGTTGGCAGGTTGAATTTCTTCAGCTGCCTCAGGAAGTACATCCTCTGCTGGGCTTTCTTAATGACGGAGGTGATGGTGGGCTCCCACTTCAGGTCCTGGGTGATGGTGGTACCCAGGAAGTGGAATGAGTCCACAGAGGTGATGGGGGTGTCAGTCAGGATGATGGGGGGAGTGGGGCTGTGTGCTTCCTGAAGTCCACAATAATCTCCACTGTCTTCTGGGCATTCAGCACCAGGTTGTTGTGGCTGCACCAGGACACCAGACGTTCAAGGCAGAGCTGAAGTCCACAAACAGGATCCTGGCGTAGGTTCCTGGGGAGTCCAGATGCTGCAGGATGAAGTGTAGAGCCATGTTGATGGCGTCATCTACAGACCTGTTGGTTCTGTATGCAAACTGCAGGGGGTCCAGGAGGGGGGCCGTGAGGGTCTTGAGATAGGAGAGAACCAGGCGCTCAAATGACTTCATGACCACAGATGTCAGAGCCACAGGTCTGTAGTCATTTAGTCCAGTGATCCTAGGTTTCTTGGGGACAGGGATTATGGCATTGCTGCATTTGGGAAGTGTCGATGTTCTTGTGAGCTTGAAATGATCATGGAATCAGGAGAGCAATGCAGAGAATGAGAACAGATTATCACTAAGTGAAGAAAAGATGAAAAGCATAATGGATCTTGTTTAATGAGAACAAATTGAATGGAGTAGAAGAAAATGGAATAAAGGGAATGAAGCAGGCAGCTTCATGAATATGAAGAGTTGTGGTGGGAGGAGGTGGTGTGAAATCCTCCTTTGTGTGGGGTGAGGAGGGGGGTGTCGTAGGTGAAGTGTTTGAAGGTGGTGATGACTCTATGGAGGGGGGAGAGGTGGGGGAAGGAGTGTCCAAAGTGTCTCTATTGTTGGGGCCGTTGGAGGTGTGAAGGCTGCCTGATGGCTCGTCAAAACGGCAGTAAAAGTCGTTGAGGGTGTTGGCCAAGAGCAAGTCATCAGTGGAGTGGGGGGTTTTAGGCTTGTAGTTGGTGATATTCCTAAAACCTTTCCACACAGAGGCCGAGTCATTCTCTGAGATCTGCTGCTGCATCTTCTCAGAGTGCTGATGTTTAGCAACGTCCACTTCTTTAGTGAACCTGTACTTGGCCTCTCTGTAGCAGTCCCTGTCTCCGCTTCTGAACGCCTTTCTCTTTTCCAGCCACAGCTTTTTGAGTTTAGGAGTAAACCAGGGTTTGTCATTGTTATAACTCACCCTGGTGTGTGATGGCACAATGCTGTCCTCACAGAAGTGGATATAGGAGGTGACAGTGTCCGTAAACTCGTCCAAGCTGTTAGAAGCAGCCTTCATTGTGTCCCAGTCTGTAGACTCCAAACACGTGCGAAGCTCCTCCACAGCCTCGTTGCTCCACAGTTTTTTGGTCCTCACGACAGGTTTGGAGAGCTTCAGCCTCTGTCTGTACGCGGGGATCAGGTGGATCATGACGTGGTCAGAAAGTCCGAGTGAAGCGCGGGGCACCGCGCGATAGGCCCCGCTGATCGTGCTGTAACAGTGGTCCAATGTCCTCTCCTCTCTGGTCGGGCATTTAATATACTGCTTGTATTTGGGAAGCTCATGGCTCAGATTGGCTTTGTTAAAGTCCCCAAGAGCAATGATGAGAGAGTCCGGGAATGTCCGCTCCATGTGCAGTATCTGCTCCGCGAGTGCGCACTGAGCTGCCTGCACATCCGGATCTGGCGGGATGTAAACAGCGGCCAGGATGAATGAAGCAAACTCCCGCGGAGAATAAAACGGTTTGCAGTGAATGAAAAGGTATTCCAGAGAGGAAGAGCAGTGCTGAGCAATCACTGTTACATCTGTGCACCAGCCACTATTAATGTAGAAGCAGACACCTCCACCTTTGGTCTTACCACAGAGAGAGAGGCCTGCCGGTCCGCGCGCAGCAGATGAAAGCCCTCCAGCTTGAGCGCGCAGTCCGGGATGTCCTCACTGAGCCACGACTCCGTAAAACATAAGACACAGGAGGAGGCAAAGTCTCTGTTCATGCTTCTCATCAGGGCCAGTTCGTCTATCTTATTCCTGAGTGAGCGTACGTTGGAAAGGAAGATCCCAGGAAGAGCAGTTCGCAGTCCGCGTCTCCTCAGACGCACGAGTGCGCCGGCTCGCTTACCTCTCTTTCGGCGTCTCACTTTCCTGATCACAGTCTGCAGTAAATCTGCCGCAGATGCGACAAATATTGGAAGTAAATCCACAGGTGTTGTAGTCCTGTAGTTAAGAAGCTCTTCTCTGGTGTAAGAATATCCAGAGGAGTGCCCAGACACAGAAGTTATGCACAAAAACAAAACAGAAGTAACGCACTGAAGCACCAGGGCATCCATACGCGGCGCCATCTTGCTTACCAACATACACATTTTTAAGGTGCTGTTGAATCCACTGAAAGAGTTAATAAAAGGTAGAAACACATTCACAGTTTTGCTGCTTGGACCTCACAAGTAAAATCATTGCTTTTAATGTATTTAAAAGTTGGCTTTGACTTTTCTTTTTAGGTCTTCCAAACTCAGAAAGGGTGTGTGTGTGTGTGTGTGTGTGTGTGTGTGTGTGTGTGTGCGTGCATCTCAATAAAGCCAAGCCCAAGTGTTGAGGGAATTTTTTGGAAGTTGTGCAAATTAGTTTTATAAAAAGCTGCAAAAAAATCCAGAACCAGTGTTAAATTCAACTTTTAGAAACATGTAGCCATCCTGTTTGTAATGCAGGTTCTAACAGTGCTCTGCTTGCCTGATGTATAATCTTACTCTAACATTCATCTCTTTCTGTTCTTGTTAGTGTTTTCTATTCTCGTTTTCTTTCCTCCTCCCTTTCATTTCACCCATGCACAGAATGAGAAACTTTGTGCAGTTTTATGCCTCATGTGTACGCTCTCTCCTGTCCTAGCCTGCCCTCTCTATTATTAGTTTACATTTTCTTATTCAGCATGAAACAATGAAATCAAATTACATCATTGCTGGTCGCTACATATTCAGTTATTATGTGTGTGTGTATGTGTACGTGTACACAGATCACCATCCATAGCTACACAGTCACACGCACCACAAATACCCTTGGGAACAACTGTACACAGAGGAATTTAAACCAGAAAAAACAATAAGTGACAAACCTGTTTATATAAGGTGCTTTACACACAAACACACAAGTCACAGCCTATTAATGTTGCATCCTGTCATGTAAAGCTGAAGATGATGTTTTACTGGCTGCAACTCTTACTTCAGAGCATATGAACAGCCTGAAGCTCTGCTGTGTTTCTCTAGACCAAAAGATATTTAAATTGATTATATACCATATTAGCACATTTATATGGTTGTTATGAAGATGAAAAAATTAAAACATGCCATTAAAAAAGTTTATTTCTTTTGCATTCCTGTTAAATTTTTATTAGGTTCCTATTAAACTTGACACAGGTCCTTAAAAAAGTCTGAAATACACCTGCATTTAAAAGACTTAAAATAGTATCAAACTTTCTTAAAGTTAGTTTGCATGGTTTCTAATTTTAAGTAAAAGTGCAACATGACTGATTAACACTTTAGTTTAACAGTGACAAAAGTAATGTAACCTTGTAGCTTTTAAAAAGGTTGCAACATAATAAAATTGAAAATGAAAATGTTTTTTCTGGCATGTTGTATCTTTAAACCCTTCTTTACTTCAGTGTAACCGCATCAGTACCGGTAATTTCCATGAACCATGTGCTCTTCCTGTCTTATGGAGTGCAGCTAGCGAGAGCTCCAAGGATGAGCGGAGTCATTTGCTAACGTTTATTGCAGCTGCTGGTATTATGCATGCCTTCACAGTGTGGTTGTGCTTGACTGTGTTTTTGCCTCAAGTAGTAAAATAAGTTGTTTTCACCTTTAGAAGAAACTGTTTTCTTACGTATTATGTTGGAGATAGTTTAAGTAGCTTCCTTTTTAAATACTAAATCCTTAACAGAGGCTGAAATGTGGCTCTTGCTCTCACATGTTCCTGGGAGTTTCGTCTTGTGTGCACAGCGTGGAATTAAAATGTGTGGCATTTATCTGTGATATCACAACATGATACTTTTATATCATGTTTAATTTAATCTGGTGTTGCCATTGATGATATGATGTGGTGCAGTCCTGGTCATGACAAATGTGTTTGTCTTTTTTTCGCATTGTTAAAGGCAACAGTAGGGAAATGGTTAGCATATGTCTTGGTTATACAAATTCCTTGATAGATCCAAGATAAGAAACATTAGAGGAAACCATGATGATGATAAGAATGAAGGCCTGGCTAGCCTTGTTGGGCTCTGATAATGTGAATAAGGCAGGTATCTGAAAATCCTTGCCCTAAAAACTGACATGTAAATCCTTATTCAAACTGTCCATCCATCATTGGTTTAAGTTGAAACCTAACCCTTTGCCACCATGACCAAGTGTCATTTCTTTGTTCTTGTTTGTTCTTGTTTTCTTCAGTGGGGTCGGCCGTAACTGGGGTTGGGCGTCAGCAGGCAGTAGCATCCTGGCTGAGTTTGGGACCCTCCACATGGAGTTTGTTCACCTCACCTACCTGACAGGAAACCCAGCCTACTATCAGAAGGTAATAGTATGAATGTACACTATATGTCCTAATTTTCATGCTGGCGTGCTGATTTGTTATTTAACTGCGGATAACGGTCTAGAAAATGCCAACAGTTTTTTGAGAAAAAAAATATAGCCTTTTATCTTAAATAAGAGAAACCACATTCAAAATAGAAGTGCTGAAATATTTAGATTAAAAAGGAGAACATTTCCTGTTTGGATTAAAACCGATCCGACTGGTGTTCCTCTCAGGTGATGCACATCCGAAAGCTACTAGCCAAAATGGACCGACCCAACGGGCTCTACCCAAACTACCTGAACCCCCGGACGGGCCGCTGGGGCCAGCGTAAGTACATGTATTTGTGTTGACATTATCGCATAGCTCCAGGGCTCTCATTAAAGCATTGTAGTTGTTAGCATTAATTTATGACTTTTTTGATGTTTTACTTTTTCATGATTAGACATTAGCTTAAATCCTGCATTTGCTGAACTGTTCATACATTTCAGTGTTCCATTTGTTGGGGTGAAATGGCTTTTCCAGTGTTGTAATGAAGCATTTCTTTTAAGCATTAAATATGATTTAATGCTCGAGTTCCTGCATTGCTGCATTTGGGAAGTGTCGATGTTCTTGTGAGCTTGAAATGATCATGGAATCAGGAGAGCAATGCAGAGAATGAGAACAGATTATCACTAAGTGAAGAAAAGATGAAAAGCATAATGGATCTTGTTTAATGAGAACAAATTGAATGGAGTAGAAGAAAATGGAATAAGGGGAATGTAGTATTCCCAGTATATCGATTACACTCGGCAGTCAGCCAGCGGAAATGAAGAACTCTTGAAGTAAAGTTAGGCATGCAGTGGCAAACTATTCTTTCTCTGAAAGCAGTCATTTCTTTAATTATATCTCTGCTGAAAAAATGATCTGCAGAGACAGCAAGCATTAGTCAGGGGTACATCAAGTTTTGAATTATACATTGGAAAACACAAATAATAATAGAAAGAATGATTGCTGTTGTATTGAGGCAAGGTAAATGCTAACTCAAATGTGGGTTTGGACACAAAGTGCGTCACTGGACCGTTTTCTGTTGCTTTTTTCCTTTATATAAGCAAGCAGTAAGGAGAAGTGTTTTTTAGCTGGACAGAAGGCCAACAGAGTGTTGTAGTAAATGAAACTTTTGTATATAATATAATCAGTAACTCTGCAGATTGTAAATGTAATGCTGGTTAAAACACACACACACACACACACGCACACTCCTTTTCATATCTTAGTGAGGACATCTCATTGACATAACGCTTTCCCTAGCCGCTTACCCTAGCCATCAAAAATGAATGCCTAATCCTAATCCTCAGCCTAAACCCAACTTTAACCCTGACACTAAAACAACATTTGGTCCCCACAAGTATAGTAGTGTGCAAATTTTCTGCCCTCACAAAGATGTCTAAACATATACACACCCACACACACACAGAGCCCTGAATGTATGCTCGTTGACCCCTAACAGTACTTAAGAGTATTTCAGTTTATTGTCCAATCTTTCATAGGGGCTACTAAATATTTCTCTTTGTTTATTTATCTGTTCATTCATTTTTTAAGCATGTCTTTCACATCAGAGACTTAGATGCTAGTTGACTGATATGTGGTTATATATGGGTCTGGTGTTTGTTATCTAGGAATTCCAACAGAATATTAAAGCATTGTGGTTTTTAAAATATACCCTTTCAGTGTGCACACTTTTTTTATGGAGCACCATAGTTTTTGCCTGAAGATCAGATATGACAATCTGCTTGGGGTTTGCTCTTTAGTTCAGTGAGAGGAAATGAAAAGATGAAATCTGTTTCAAATTGAATATATAGTGTTTGAGGTTTTTTTGTCCTAGGTATAGTTGCCATGGTAAGAGAGTGCCATATTCAGCCTGTTCAGTTTTACAGCACCCAAAGTAAGATGGAGAAAAAAGAGAAACAGATGAGGTGATGGTGCCACTCTTAAGTCTCCATTTTATTAGTTTTACTTGACAAAACAAATGAAGAGCACTCAGGGACAGATAGATAAATGGAGAGGCTCATTAATGGATGGATAGGTGGCTTGGCAGTCAGACTGATGCACTTGTAAGTGCACAGACTATGAGCCAAAAGCAGGGAGAAATAAATGGTTTGAAGATGGAGGGTGGGCAGATTGATTGATGGATGAATGAATGCATTAACAGATGGATAGTCAACTGGCAAGCTGGAGGACTAGGCAGGTGATGATGGATGTTTTATGTTTGCTTATGTGCATGCATGAGTCAGGAAATGAGCCTTTCTTTACCTTCCTGTGAAATAAAATGTTTAAAATAACAACTTTTTCTGCGCATGTGTATTTCTGTGCCTTCAGTGTAGATCAGTCTGCATATATGAGCAGAGTTTGTTTCCTGCTCACACTTGCATGCTGCTCCTTGAGTGTCTGCATCGTGATTTTTATGGCCAGGCCACATTAATTTGCTGCTATTTGACCTTGTTGCCTTAGCAGTGTTATTGATTATAGGGAGTTATGTGAGAGCAGTGTAATTAATATGAAACTTCAGGTAGATCAAAGTAGTTTTGAGCAGCAACATCCTTAAATGGTGATTTTTTTTTTTTTGTTGCAAAGTAATAATAATAATAATAATAATAATAATAGTAATAATGATGATGATGAAACATTTTGTTTATAGACACTTTTAAGACCGTCAAGGTCACCTTACAGTAGTACAAACAGCAGCAACAATACAATATAATAGAATATAGGAAAATAAAATTTAAAAAGAAGTGAGTGATTTCACTGTATTTTCACTTCAGTCATCATTTTCCATGAAGCTATAAAATGTTGCTGTCCAGTCATCTATAGCAGGAATTTGAAACCTTTTGGGACTGAGGAGCACTTGCAGGAAAGAAAACTTTCCAATGACCTCCTCATAATCCTAACAGGGATTTAGCTGGCTGCGGCTTAGTGTCACTTCACAATGTAACTGAAATATTTTCATGTCTCACCTGATATCTAGCTGGCTAATAAGCCACGCTATGTAACAGCAGGCTCAGCGAACCGTGAGGGGAAGTGAGCAAAGTCGTTATAACATGATATAATGTGTTACCGTCATACCAGGGTTTCTATTGGCCCAGACAATGTGTAGGAGGGACTGATAGACAAACTAAGCATATTTTATTGTTCTTAGCATTTTTCTAATTGTATCAATGCTAATCCAATTTCCCCTCATGGGACAATTAAGTATTGAATTAATTAAATGCACTTTAAAATGCACAGTTCAGTTTTATGATTTATAGCATATTATTGGCGAGGCTTAGCTATGGCTCAGAGATTGATAAACACTAACTGTAGATAAATAAGTGGTTATCAACAGTGGAATATTTGTGGGTACCTGTAAGGAAATGTAGAGCCACCAGTCTCAGCTCAATCATCCAATAAAAGCCTCTCTCACACACAAACTCTTAAACATGATCGATCTTTAATGATCACTGTTACAATAAAATTACTGTCACTTTCAAACTTTGGAAGCAAACACTTATTGTTTATTAAATGTGTATTTATTGATAGGTACAACAAAGGCAAAATTTGCCTCTAGTTAATTAAGTTAAACTGATTATTAAACAACTCCTTGGTGGCAGAGCCCCTGGTGTTGATGAGGTCCGCCCCGAGTTCCTGAAGGCTCTGGACGTTGTAGGGCTGTCCTGGTTGACACGCCTCTGCAATGTTGCGTGGAGATCAGGGGCAGTACCCGTGGACTGGCAGACCGGGGTGGTGGTCCCCATCTTTAAGAAGGGGGATCGGAGGGTGTGTTCCAACTACAGGGGGATCACACTCCTCAGCCTCCCTGGGAAAGTCTATGCCAGGGTGCTGGAAAGGAGAGTTCGTCCGCTAGTCGAACCTCGGATACAGGAGGAACAATGCGGTTTTCGTCCTGGTCGAGGAACACTGGACCAGCTCTTTATCCTCTCGAGGATACTTGAGGGTGCATGGGAGTTTGCCCAACCAGTCTACATGTGTTTTGTGGACTTGGAGAAGGCATTCGACCGTGTCCCTCGGGGTGTCCTGTGGGAGGTGTTGCGGGAGTATGGGGTGTCTGGCCCATTGCTACGGGCCATTCGATCCCTATACAACCGTTGCAGGAGCTTGGTTCGCATTGCCGGCAATAAGTCGGACTCGTTCCCGGTGGGTGATGGGCTCCGCCAGGGCTGCCCTTTGTCTCCGGTTCTGTTCATAATTTTTATGGACAGGATTTCTAGGCACAGCCAAGTGGCGGAGGGCTTTCGCTTTGGTGGCCTCAGAATCTCATATCTGATTTTTGCGGATGATGTGGTTCTGTTGGCTTCATCGGGTGAGGGCCTCCAGCTCGCACTGGAACGGTTCGCAGCCGAGTGTGAAGCAGCGGGAATGAGGATCAGCACCTCCAAATCTGAGGCCATGGTTCTCAGCCGGAAAAGGGTGGAGTGCCCACTCCGGGTCGGGGATGAGTTCCTGCCCCAAGTGGAGGAGTTCAAGTATCTCGGGGTCTTGTTCTCGAGTGATGGGAGAAGGGAGCCGGAGATCGACAGACGGATTGGGGCTGCAGCTGCAGTAATGCGGACGCTGCACCGGTCCGTCGTGGTGAAGAGGGAGCTGAGTGTAAAAGCGAAGCTCTCAATTTACCGGTCCATCTACGTCCCTACCCTCACCTATGGCCACGAGCTGTGGGTAGTGACCGAAAGAACGAGATCGCGGATACAAGCGGCAGAAATGAGCTTCCTCCGAAGGGTGGCTGGCCTCTCCCTTAGAGATAGGGTGAGAAGTTCGGCCATCCGGGAGGGGCTCAGAGTAGAGCAGCTGCTGCTCCACATCGAAAGGAGCCAGCTGAGGTGGTTCGGGCATCTGATAAGGATGCCCCTTGGGCGCCTCCTGGGTGAGGTGTTCCAGGCATGTCCCGGGGCAGACCCAGGACACGCTGGAGAGATTATATCTCTCGGCTTGCCTGGGAACGCCTTGGTATTCCCCCGGATAAGCTGGAGGAGGTGGCTGGGGAGAGGGAGGTCTGGGCCTCTTTGCTTAGGCTGCTGCCCCCGCGACCCGGCCTCGGATAAAGCGGATGAGGATGGATGGATGGATGGATGATTATTATCCAGTCTTCTGTTTTGGAGTGAGTGTGTAACTCTTTTCTTTACAGCAGTGGGTTTTTTTTTTTTAAACCTATTGAATTATGTTTAAGGTTAAATTAAAGTAAATTGCCATAAAGTTAAATATGGTTGTTCTTTGTGTAATTTAGAAGACCTGTAAGATAAACAGAACACGGTGACAGAAAATGTCAAATCGAGACGAGATACATTTGTTTAAATTCATTACGAGGATGAGCTTTTCAGAACAGAGAGGCAGTGAGGCTGTCTCTCTCTCTCTTTAGTACCGTATCAGCAAACAAACCTAACAGAGACCATGAGTTAAAATCTGTGCAGCTGCAGGGTTTTCTTACCGTATTATCTTCTGTGACAAGTAGACAACCACTATTTGGAGGCTCTGTTATCTTCCTAAAAAGCTTAATTGGTTTGTACTTATTTCAGGGTGAAACTAACTGTAACAGACAGGATGAAAAACACCTTTCTTTTCTGTGATGGGGGTTTATTTGCAATAACTCTGTGTTTGAATTATGAATACTGCCAATGTTGGCATTGGATGAGACCGTTTGAAGATTGGAAGCGTGTGTTGACAGCATGTGCAGCGTTGCCCCGTGTATGTTAATGTGTAGGTGTGTAGACAGTAGTTAAGCCAGACTAATGAGGAATGAGTCTGAGCTCCCCTTTCTTAATGAGATCCAGCTGTGACTGACAGTGTTATTACCACACACTGTTCTGTCTTAGCGTAACACAGTGCTACCTATCTACACACAGCACCCACTCCCTCTTTGGAACCTCGCAGTGACTCTTCTTTGCTCCTGTGTATACAGTCCTTGTCTTTCATCTCTAGATGTTCATGTATCAGAGTTAAATATAGCCCAGACAGAATAGTGTTTTACATAGGTTCAGTATCTACAGGCTGTACACACTGCTACAGGTAAAAGTTTATTATTCAGTCCTTACTCTTTTCTCCCAAAGGATGGAGTGTAGGCAAGAAACAACCTGAAGATTAAGAGAACTGCCTTTACACCTATAAAGATTTTTTTTTTACCAACAGTATCGGTGTCTTTCTGCAGCTTGATAAAAGTTTTAAAACTCTTTTATTACTTATTTTGGCTGGCATTTTGCCAGACTACTCTTTATTCGGAGCTCTTTATAAATTGTTTTTTAAAAAGTTATTATTTATGCAGTGTACAGCAGCTTGGATAAAGCAGCTATGTTGACTGCTTCTGCACTTGTTGCCAGTTTTTTTGCAACTTTTCTGGCTCGTGTACAAGACAATAACGTTCCCGTTCTCATTGATGTCATCTTGAATTGACATCGAGTCACTGAAAGAAGCCCAATTATGTTTTGTAATTTTTTTTCCTTTCTCCTCCTTTCAATAGGACTAAATGTTGAGTGAAAACATTTTATTCTTTGCCCAAATGGTTATTCATTGAATTTTTTAGAAAAATCGCCACCTCGATTTTGACTAATATATTCTTTATTTGATCGAAATAGTCTAGTCTATGAACAGGTTACCTCTTGTAAGAGTAGTTATATTGTATCAGCTTAATGTCTCTGTTACGTGAAAATGTTTACACACAATATAATGCTGGAAAACCTGTTTGGGATCATCCAGTTGTGTGGCTCCAGCACCATTGTTTCTGATGCTGTCACTACTGCTTAAAGAACTTGGAGCTGAGTGTATATCATGTAAACTGTGGTGCCGAGCCCAACAGTGTTCTAATGGAACTTTGCCGACTAGTTTGTGAACTGCATTTCTTTGAAGTCCATAACGTGGCCACAATTTATCCATCATTTTCGGTATAACTCGACCATATTTTATATACAGTTTATGTACAATTACAGAGAATTCCAGGGTGTACTGTGGTGTAATTTAAATCTGGCTCACAATTATAGACACAACCTGACATAACAAATCGATATACTTTATTTCACCTTCTTTTTTTTTTTGAAAATATTTTTATTGAAAAAAGAAAACAGTACTTGCAGTTACCGAAATACAATCAACCTTTCTTAATTTTCCTAAGTAAATTAACATATATATATATATATATATATATATATATATATATGAAAAAAACAACAAAAAAACAAAACACAACGCCCCCCCCCCCCCCCCCCCCCCCCCCCCAGTCCCACACAGATCAACACAACCATCAAACATATTAGAGGAATATAACAGTAACAAAAGTAGATTTAAACAGGCAATACCTCTAGACTAGCAAAATAAGAGATAAAGGGTTGCCACTTGTGAAAAAATTTGGCTGTGCAACCTCTCAACGTATATTTAATTTTTTCAAGTTTTAAAAAAAACATGACATCTTTAAGCCACCGGGAAATAGTAGGATACTTAGCAGACTTCCAATGCAACAATATTAGACGTCTCGCTAATAGGGATGTGAAGGCTATAATATCCCTTTGTGTGGAATCAAGTGTAAGTGAGCGAGCAGGAATCCCAAACACAGCAATCAGAGGACAAGGATGAAGAGTTACCCCAAGAACAGTTGACATAATAGCAAAATACCTTGTCCAGAAACCTTGTAGCTCAGGGCACAGAAAAAACATGTGGCTAAGGTGACAAGGAGAACCATGGCATTTATCACATTTATTTTCCACTTCTGGATACAATTCAGAAAGTCTAGACTTAGAGAAATGCACCCTGTGTATGACCTTAAATTGAATAAGTCCAAGACGAGCACAGGAGGTGGAAGATCGTATCCTCGTTATAGCCCGTTCCCAAGACTCCTCATGTATTCGAAATCCCAGTTCTTCTTCCCATGTACGCTTAAGCTTAACATTAGAGTGGTTACTAAAAGACAGAATAGCATCATAGAGTTTCGAAATGGTTCCTCTGTGATGAGGAACAAATGATAACGTAGTTTCCCACTGCTGTTCTGGAGGTAAAGAGGGGAAATTTGGGAAACACTTAGCAACAAAATTTCGAATTTGAAAATAGCGAAACAAATGGGTAACAGGGAGATTGTAACGAGAAGACAAGTTGGGAAAACTATCGAAAACACCATCCACATATAAATGTTTGAACTGTTTTATACCCTTGTCACACCACACTGAAAATGTCGAGTCCAAAAGTGAAGGGGGAAACAAATGGTTTTCGCTTAGAGGACCCGAGGAAGACGGCATTACAAAATTAAAGTGACGTCTAAACTGAAACCAGATTTTGAGTGTGTTAAGAACCACCTGATTATCAGTGTACAGAGAGGGTCTCACGGGTAAAGAGGAATAGAGCAAAGCCGGTAAAGAAGAGCCCTTACATGATGATAGCTCCAATTTACACCACGAGGAACCAGAAGATTTTAGCCAGTAGCAAAGTTTATGGATGTGAGCGGCCCAGTAATAGACTAAAAAATTAGGTAATGCAAGTCCTCCACTAAATCTGCATCGCTGCAGCAAAGTTTTAGAGACCCTAGGTGGCTTCCCTCCCCAAATGAAAGAACCAATAATCTTGTCCAGTGAAACAAAAAAATGTTTCGGCAAAAATAAGGGAATTGACTGAAATAAAAATAAAAATTTTGGTAAGATGTTCATTTTAACAACGTTAATCTTACCGATTAAAGAAAGGGGGAGATTACCCCATCTTTGAATATCAGATGTGACCCTAGATATAAGAGGAGACAAATTTGCTGATTTAAGGCCAGCTAGAGAGCGAGTCACGTTAATCCCTAAGTACTTAAACCCAGACGGACTGAGACGAAAGGGTAGATCGGACTGTTGAAGTTGACGTGCTGCCGTATTAACAGGAAAACACTCACTTTTCCCCAAATTCAATTTATAACCTGAAAACGAACTGAAGTTCTCCAGAATACTTAAAACAGCAGGGATGGAGCATGCGGGGTCAGTCATATATAATAACAAGTCATCCGCATACAATGATACTTTATGTGTAATTCCATTACGGATGATTCCCCTGAATACAGAAGAAGATCGCAATGTAATAGACAGAGGCTCGATGGCAATGGCAAAGAGTAAGGGAGACAAAGGGCAACCTTGACGACAACCACGACCCAGCGCAAAATAATCAGAGTAAACATCATTAGTATGAACACTGGCTTTAGGGGACGAATAAAGAAGCCGAATCCAGGAAATAAATTTATCACCAAAACCAAATTTCTCTAAAACTGCAAACAAGTACTCCCACTCCACCCTATCGAAAGCCTTTTCAGCATCTAAAGAAATCACAAGTTCAGGAAGTTCAGATAGACGCTTTGAGTAAATAACATTAAAGAGTGTACGGGTATTAAAAAACAATTGCCGTCCCTTTATAAAGCCATTCTGCTCTTCAGATATAATTCGAGGAAGCACATCCTCAAGGCGAGATGAAATTACTTTAGCCAATACCTTTGCATCGGCATTAAGCAGAGATAATGGCCTGTAGGAACCACAGGAGGTTGGGTCCTTGTCATTTTTGAGAAGGAGCGCTATGGTTGCTTGTGTGAAAGTAGGTGGTAATGAACCGGTTTCCAAGGATTCGTTAAACACAGACAAAAGCAATGGTGCCAATTTACCAATAAATGTTTTATAGAATTCAATTGGAAACCCATCCGGGCCCGGGGCTTTATTAGACTGCATAGCTGTAATAGCTTTTAATACTTCTTCAACAGATAATGGGGAGTCCAATTGCCCCGCATCATTAGCACCAATAACAGGGTTTGAAAGATTATGAAGAAATGCATTCATTTTAGCTTTATCCGTGGGAAATTCGGACCTGTACAACAAAGAGTAAAATGTTTTAAAGGTAGAATTAATTTCCAAGGGATCTGTAGTAATATTGTCATCAGAGTGTTTAATAATGGGGATCACACGCGAGGAGGCCTGACGTCGTAACTGATGTGCCAACAAGCGACTAGCCTTGTCACCATATTCGTAATATGAGCCACGACTGCGTAGTAATAAGTGCTCAGCCTCTTTGGTTGACATAAGATCAAATTCTGCTTGCAAATCAAGGCGCTGCTTCAGTAATTCTGGAGAAGGGTTCAGTGTATAACTTTGATCAAGGTTACTAATTGCAGCTATAAGTTCTTTAAGCCTGGCAGTAATCTTTTTATTAGCACGGACAGAGTAAGAAATAACTTGACCTCTCAGGTAGCATTTAAGAGTCTCCCATAGCAGAGAATATGAGACAGAATCATCCTGATTGAAGGACAAGAACTCCTCAATAGAGCCTGAAATAAATTCACAAAATTCTTTATCCGCCAGAAGGAGAGAGTTAAATCTCCAAAGTGGAGGGCTACGTTTATGGGTAGAAAGATGAACATCCAATAGCAGAGGAGAATGATCAGATATTACAATACCAGAATAGTCGGAAGAATTAACACATGAATTAAGAGTTCTGTCGATGAAAAAATAATCAATCCTGGAATAAGACTGGTGGACCTGAGAGAAGAATGAAAATTTTTTGATTGAAGGGTTGCGAAATCTCCATGGATCAACAAGATCATTCTGTTTCATAAAATCTGAGAATGTTTTAGACATAGATGATTGAGTCAAATTACGAGGACTAGATCGATCCAAAATTGGATCAAAAACACAATTCAGATCACCACCAAGGATAAGCAAATGTGTATTCAGAAAGGGGATGTTACTCAGCAATCTATTCAGCATCATCAAAATTCGGGGCATATACATTTACCAACAAAACCTTTTTCTGCATTAGGGTACCAGCAACAATGATGTATCTACCGTTCCTATCAGCGACAACATTGGTCAAAGTGAATTGAACTTTCTTATTAATGAGAATGGCCACTCCTCTAGCCTTCGAATTAAAATTTGAGTGAAAGACCTGACCTACCCAAGGGCAATATAACCTATAATGATCCTTAATGCGAAGATGAGTCTCCTGTAAAAATGCTATGTCAGAATTTAGACGTTTCAAGTGAGTAAAAACCTTAGATCTCTTAACAGGGTTACCCATACCTCTGATATTCCAACTAATGAATCTAAGAGGCATACCTGACCCAGCAATGCTGGGGTCTATATTTCCATTAACCATTTACAAAAAGGAAGAGGAAAAAGACCAAACCAAAATGCCAGTGGCCATGAAGAGCCGAAATGGGACAGCCCCCCCCCAACCCAACCCTGAACACAAATACACCCCCAAGTCTCCACAGAACAGAACAAAGGAGACAGCAGTGTACCCCCAAAGTAACAAAAATGATTCACCGAAGTGACTGGACTAATTGTTGTCTAAATAAAAATAAAAGCGAGAGAGGGAAAAATAACCTCTCACCAACTTCTCTACAGCATAACAGTGTGCGCGTAACAGTAAACATGTTTTTTTTAAAAAGGGAAAAAATAAAAAGGAAACCAACCAACCAAAAAAGATCTCACAGTACAAAATATGACTTCCTCAGAAGGAGAACTTTCCAACAAATCACCGAAAGTGCATAAAATTTAAAAAAACAAAAAACAAAAACAACATACATAAATAGATAAACAAGTAAAACAAAAACAACCAAACAAAAAAATAAATAAATAAAAATTTAACAGAAACGAAAAACAACTCAGTCCTATGCAAATCAATGCAGCAAGCTTGGAGAAGATTGTGCCGGACTGGTCCGAAGTTCAAGAGTATATTATATGATCCAGTTTCAATAAATAACAATGAAAATAAAAGGAACCAGCACACCAACAGTACAATAACCAGCACAATGGCCTAAGAAAACAATGCACGGGTGGCGTTAAACCTAAGGAGACCGTGAACCCTTAGCAGCATTACAGTATCAAACTGAGGAGCTAACGAGGCTCACCCAGAAATCAAAGTTTTGACATAATCACTGGCCTCCTCTGCCGAAACAAAGTCCTTCTCGACACCCTTATATGTGATGCGGAGTCGCGCTGGATGAAGCAGGCCATACCGAACACCGTCAATGCCACGGAGTTGCTGCCTGACCGTGTTGAATGCAGCACGAGCCCGTGCCACCCTGGCGGTGTGGTCGGGGAAGACTGAGATGGTCCGATCTCCAACTTTAATCTGTCGGCGTTCTCTAGCACGTCGTAAAATGTCGACACAGTCAGTGTGGTAATGAAACCTGCATACAATGGCTCGTGGACGGTCGCCAGGCTTAGGTGCGGGTTGGAGGGTCCTGTGCGAACGATCCAAAAGCGGCTCCTTCCCCAGATCAAATGCTTCTTTTAGCAAGGAAGCTACGGCGGCAGTGGTGCACGTGTCAGGGCCCTCCGGTACTCCCACTATCCTAACATTGTTGCGCCGCGATCTGGACTCCAAATCTTCACACTTACTTTCCAGCTTGGCTACATGAGCTGTGAGACCCTTGATAGTGTTTTTCATCTCAGCTATATCATCAGAGCAGACAGTAAGTGCGTGCTCCATCTCCTTCACCGTACCTTTTAGCTCAGACATGGTAGCGTCATTTGCAGCTTTATCGATCGCCAGCTGCGTCTTCACCGCCTGCAGGTCGAACTTAATGGTAGACAAAGCATCACCCAGAGTATCCTGAAGTTCCTTTTTAAAGATGTCGGCGATATCTTTCCTCAGCGAAGCCAGCAACTCGACCTTGAGAGCCTCAATATCAGGATTAGCTTGACATGTGGGGGGCTTTGCAGGAGACGACGGCTCACTCGAGGGTGTGGTCGCGGTTTGCAAACTAGGCCTCAGTTGTGTCTGAATAGTACTGCGGGTTTTAACATTTTTTGCTGCCATTTTACGCCGGCCCGAGTAAAACTTCTCAACAAGACAATCCACAAACCAAAACAGGACTGAAAATACGGCCAAAACGCGCGAATAAATAACAATTTAATCGAAATCGGCGGGAGCTCCCAGACTCGCGTCCTACTCCATCAAAGCTCAACCGGAAGTCCCTTATTTCACCTTCTTAAAAATACAGAGGAGTCTCTCACGATGCTGAATGGGGGGTGTACCTCTGTGCTGCTTTGCAGGAGTAGCACGTGGAGTGGGTCAAAAACTCGCTCCGGTGGGTAGTTTGTGGTAAATCTGTAACACAGATGTCCTAAGGTGAGCTAAGGAGGACAGAACCCTCTGGGGAGGAGAAGGGTAAACACTTGCTTGGTCTTGATTTTCAGACTGTGAGAGGTTTCTTCCTGTTAAAAGGGAGTTTTTCCTTCCCACTCTCGCCAAGTGCTTGCTCAAAGAGGGGGCTATTTGATTGCTGGGGTTTTCTGTATTATTGTAGGGTCTGCCTGACAATATAAACCACCTTGAGGGGACTGTTATGATTTGGCGCTCCATAATTTAAAAAAAATTAATTGAATTAAATTGAAATGGTAAAGAAGACATTAAAGGATGCTAAATTAAAGAGTGCACTAACAGCCTGCACGATAAGTGAGCACTCTGTGTTCAATAAAGTCATGAAAAGTACAACAGTTTCCAGACAACAGTGTGTAATTGTGAAATAAATAATGATCAGTCACTCTGTATGAGAAATTAGTACAGAAATCCTGGTGATCCTAAAGAGTTCCCACTTTTCATTTTGCTGTATATGCAAAGACAGTTGTTCGTTTTTAAAAACTGCAATAACAATATGTCAATCTCTGCTGGTTCGGGTCCTTCACATAAAATCATTATACTGTCTCTTTTGATAAGATGCAAAGATGTTGTGTTTTCCAGGCAGGTGTCCAGGTGTCCTTGACCTCTGCTTTGAAACAGAACGTGTGTGAAGCTTTGTGAAGGCGTCTTTTTACACATGCGTCTTTGTCTGTGTGTTTGAAGCTGCCACCTCAGCAGACCCTGCCTTTGATTGGCAGGTGCTCTCTGCATGACCCAGATGCTTTGATTGACAGAAAATAATGGAGACAGGAGCTTAGGGAGTATATGTGGGTGGATGCTAAGTTAAAACTGTGAGAGGTGACAGTAAAACAGAGTATGAGTAAAGAGTTGTAATAAAACTACCAAAACAGAAAAAGACTGTTAGAGCTTGGCATGTTTTCATTTGTACATGGCTTTTCCAAGAAAATTAATTTCATAATAAATGTTATTTTTGTTTTTTTTCCCTTGAAAGTAGATAAGTAGATGGTAATTTATTTGATACCATACCTCAGGGTCAAGGTCAAGTTTTCTGAAAATATAAAGTTATGGATTAACTTGCTTAATCTCTCCCCAGAGCTGCTTGATTCAGCTGATTGTTGTGTTTGTAGCATGTCAAATATGTGTTACCAACAAGGAAATGGAAATGCATCTGGTGAAGAAACTATGCAACATCACCAAAAACCTGCAATCTGCAAATATTTAATAACGGATGATATATCAGTCGGGTTCTAATTACAGCAGATGAAAAGGTTTGGCTCATCATTCACCAAACTTCCGAACAGCTCAGCTCTTTATTTAGAGTCTTAAAAACAAAAAAAGTGTAAGAAAAACAATAGTTGCTCCTAGGACAGTGAGACCGATGTTTTCATGAAGATATCACATGTCAATTATCTCAAACGCACACACAGTGAGTTAAATGGATTGACCTTGGCACACACTGTATGTTTCTGGGTGGTAGTGCCCAGTTTTGTTTGGGTTTTTTTTTTCCAGACAGCCTAACCCTCCAAATATCAAAGTAATTCAAATAGTCACAAAATTAAAAAAGTGGAAAACGTGATAATTAGACAATAATTATTTAGTGATTAATAATTAACAGTGAAATAGCAGTTAATTGAGAAGTCCTATATTTGCAGAATCTGGCAATTTCCATCATTTGTCCACATAGTTTGTTAAAGCTATCAGTAGTTTAGGATTAATCAATAACCACATTTTTTAAAAATGGGGTCTTTGCATTAAAAAAGAAAAGAGAGGACTTGTTTCAACCATCTCAAATGCCTCTTTTCTAAGCAAAATACCACAAATACATCGATCGTTTACTTTATCTGAGGTTCATTTTCCTAAAGGTCAGACATGCTGTTTGTTATGCCCCCAAACAAGAACGCTAGAACATAAAGTGGACTTGCTTGTAATGTGAGTCCACTTTGTTTCCCCTGGCTCCAGTCTCCATTTTGCACCCTGTCATGTACGTTAGAGTGCCCAGACTCTTTGGGGGATCAGAGTAGTTGTCATCTAACCCTCCAAATGATCCTCCACGCTCTGACTACCTCACTGTGCTCATTTTTAAGTAGTTTCATAGACACAGGCTCTCAGCTGTTTGCTGTCATTTTTGTGTAAATACTGACTCAAGCACACACGTGTGAAATCCAGACAAAAACTCATGCGTCAGCCCACACTGGCCTCGGCAATGTCTTCAAGGTTGTTTGTGAGATTTGCGCACTCTTTGGGACTAAAGATGAATAATTCATTGCTTAGATTGCTTTTTCATCTTCCTTGTTCCCCGTCTTTTGTGCATCCCTCCATTTACCTGCAGGCATGTTAATCACATAAAGAAAAGATCTCCTTGATGATGAGACAAAAAGCATCTGCTCAAATATCAGCTATGATTACACAGAGCTGAAGGATGAAGAATATTCTAGTTTTTCCCCGAGTGAAGGCAGAGCTGAATAAACATTTCATCTGTGCAAAAGTGGTTGAGGCACCAATTCATTTGCAGTATTATCACTCACAAAACCAAATGTAAAAAAGGTCAGTATATATGGGATCATTTACAGTCATTCAAGCCCTGTGGGGTTTTTTTAAGTAATATTTTGTGGGTCAGTAAAATTGCCTTTGAAACTGACCAAAGTGCCATCAGAGTGGGCCCTGAGTGCTCTCAGGGGTTTATTTTCTTATTGCGATCCCAGACTGCCAGATTCTGGCATCCTATTTTCATTTTGTGGTGTCCTGCAAATTAGGGCAGACATGAAAGCTGTGTAAACTTTGACAAGGACGATTGGGGACACTGAAATGTGAGCGCACACATCAGGGAGAGGGTAAACAAAATGGGACGAGAGAGGATGCACACTGCTGATATATTGTGGATGTAGAGAAGAAAAATGCCCAAGGTTTTGATTAAAAAAAATGCTTTTGATGCCATATGCTACACTCTGCCAAGGACTTTGAGGCAAAGTCAAAAAATAAATAATTCACTTTGGCTTTCTCATTTGTTTGGCTCTTGCTGCTTTTCCTCTTTCGCTCACGCGGTGACACTTGGAGCTTTCTTTGTGTCTCTCTCTCTGCAGATCACACGTCTGTTGGAGGACTCGGGGACAGTTTTTATGAGTACCTGCTGAAGGCTTGGCTCATGTCAGACAAGACTGACACAGAGGCTCGCAAGACCTACGATGACGCCATCGAGGTACAGCGTAGTGACTTATGCTGCAAAGTTAAAATACAGATTGTTTTCTTTTATGAAGAATCGTATACTGCATGCAGATGAGTCAGAGCTGTAACTGGAAATGTCAGCAGTTATTCTTTTTTAATAACCACAGAGTCCCCGCTGACCAGCTTCAGTATCCACCTTTGCAAAGGGAAGACATTGCTTTGTTTTCAAGTAAACTAGGAGTGGATTTAGTAGAAAGCAGATGTTAATGAAGCTGTCTACTCATCATTAAGAGTGTCAGAGACTGAGCAGAGCAGATGCTGCGGCACAAAGGGTGAAGGATGTGGCTGGATTTCAAATGTGACCGTCACTGCTGCTTTAGTTTTCTTCTGTTTGACCCTCCACACCCTCAAGCAGTTGCCCTCAGTGTCAATGCCCCATTCAAACGGTGTAACCTTTTTCTGTCCACATACCAGTATTAATATTGTAATTCCTGTTTCCCACCTTATCTTGTTAAACACACTCATACACAGGCATGTTGTTACTGAAAACAAGCTGCTATATTCTACTTTTCTGGGTCTTCATCTTCTCTGAAATGTTGACACTTCCCATTAGAGCCTTTGCTGTTTCCACAATTGCACGCTCTCTCTTCCTGTAGGCCATCGAGCGCCACCTCGTACGCAAATCCAACGGTGGCCTAACATTCATTGGCGAGTGGAAGAATGGCCACTTGGAGAGGAAGATGGGCCACCTGGCCTGCTTCGCCGGAGGCATGTTTGCACTGGGCGCCGATGGCTCACCTGACGACAAGGCCGGACACTATTTGCAGCTAGGAGCTGAGATCGCGCACACCTGCCACGAATCCTATGACAGGACAGGTGAGGAAGCAGTGTGCTGCATACACAAACACAATATACACAAGCATACATGCTAGAGAAAAGTGATCACTGTCACTGTCTTTTTTTTTAATGACTTTCTAATATCCTAAACATTTAATGTTGGTGTGGATCAGATGCTGACAGGTAGTGTTAAATAGTCTTAACTATATACGTTAGGAAAATGTTGAATGGGTGTCGTTATCCTCTACAGTAGATGTCAGAGGACACAGTCAGTTTCCCTCTTAGCACAGTCTGGTAGTGCTAGCATCACTGTCACTTGTCTCAAAGCTCCAGTTCTCCTGTAAACTCAGGCTAGCAGCATTAGCATTCAGGTCACCCACTGGAGGCAGGACTATAGCTCGGAAAATCACCCACTCCTGCTAGCAGATTGACAATTTCCATTTGACTTGATCCAATCGTTATTTATGGTTTAAGCAACTAATTTACAAATTGTTTAAAATATTTTACATACGTTCTGTATTTTAAGATCCAGTTACTCAAATGTTTTATATACACTGATACATTTTACACATAAAAAAAAATCTTATCACCAGGCCCTGAGATTGCCCATGCAGTAAATCCATCTATAAAATCCTCCCAGTGACTCAACCAACAATTAATTCTGCTTGTCCTAATTGGAAACTATGCAGTTAGTAAAGTACCTGTTTTTCAACTCTTTTTTTATTATTAATGCTTTATTTATTGCCATTTCCTGCGAGCATAATAAATATACTATTTACTTGACAGAGAGGAGAGGAGGGATTACCATGGCAACAAATGAAGATGGAGAAAGAGACAAATAAAGAATAGAAAGGGAGAGAGTCAGAATTTGATAGCTGTGGTCAGGCTGTCTAAAGTTGGCCTGTTTCTTAATAAGCAGCCATTAATGGGAGCTATTAAATGTGTGTGTCAACACATACGTATGCATGTCAGTGTGTTTAATCCGTTCAGGGACAGTCCTGTCACTGTTTTGTCAGCCTCTGTAATTTTCCACTCAGGCTGTTAATGCCTATCACACTTCATTGGCAGAAAGCAGTGGTTGTAAAAAGAAGAAAAGCCTGTAAAATCAGTGGGTTGGGATGCTTTTTATTGCTTACACACAGGCACTATTTCATATTAAGACAAGCACGGAGCAAAAGATAATCTTTATCTCCTCTCTGTTTTTTTCATCCATTAATTATTTGATCACTCTTTTCCTTCCTCTCTCTGTTCTATCACATCCTTGATTCATTCCACTATTTTCTGGCTTTTTCTTCTTGTCCCTTTTGCCTCTTTTTCTTCTTCCAATGTTACCTTTACTCCCTTCTCTTCTACCTCCTGGCCTTTCCTTTACATTTCACCTTTCTTTCTCTGTCTTAAGTGCTGAAGCTCGGCCCAGAGGCCTTCAAGTTCGACAGCGGCCTGGAGGCGGTGGCTGTTCGGCAGAATGAGAAGTACTACATCCTGCGGCCGGAGGTCATCGAGACCTACTGGTACATGTGGAGGTTCACCCATGACCCCAAGTACCGACAGTGGGGCTGGGAAGCAGTACAGGTAAAGAGATTAGACTTTGTATAAATCTTAGTCTTGATTATCATTTTGATTAGAGTTTAATACCTGCGGGCAGTTTTTAAAGACTTACTGGAGAGGATGTGGAACAAAATGTTTTTGCATTTTTAAATTGAGGCTTATCCTTGAAACAGGAATACAGTGAAAACGTGGAGTCCACATAGACACACAAACGTGCAAACAATTAGAAACGCTGTCCCTCAGGATTCATGCACGTGTTATTAATTTGAGAAGAGTCCTTTGTAGTGCATAGCGTGGTTCCTAATAAAAGACAACGGAAGACAAAATGAAACTCATTTTTTCTGTATCTGTTTGACTATACCAAAGATTTATGCAGCTTTCTCTTCCCGTTCTCATCTCAGGGGGACTAAATATTTTTGTTTTGTCAGCGTTTATTTTGCTCATGTCTCTGATAAGCACAAGGTGTCCTTTGGCACTGGTGCCTCGCAGCACTGTTCACAGCTCTGTTGGATGCAGACAATTAACAGCCAACTTTTGAAAATTGCTTTCAAAGTTGGACAAGTGGTTGAGTAACAGGTTTCCCAGCCAGAGGACAGCTTGTCTCGTTAACTGTCTTATTTGGAGCTGGAGCTGCTTTTCTTTTTCTTCTTTCTTCTTGTTTTTCATTTGCTCATTCATTACTGTCACCTTGTTTTTCTAGTTTAGTTCTCACTAATTTGGTGTCCTGGTCAGTAAGATTAGACTCTATTCTAGGCTTACTGATGACTCAAGCACTTTATCTGTCTCACATCTCTGGCCAATTTAGAATCACCACTTAACTGATCATGGACTGTGGAAAGTTAAGCGGTGCTAACGACTGCACCACTGTGCCGTTTATCTTTACAGGAGCATTTTGGGTCATTTATATAACATCAGTCTAATCAAAACGTATTTCCATGTCACTTTATTGACCTGCCATTGTCAGCCCTGTTTGTTGTGGAGACGGTGGTTACTGAACAGGCCAATCACAATAGTTGCTGCGTCGGCGCAATATGTAGTTACAGTTCAAGGGAGGTGACGTTGTAGGGCATGCCTATTCAACTACGAAGTTACTTGGGCCAGATTTTCAAACCGAGGAATTTATCTGGGCCAGATATTTTTTTTGAAGCCAGTAAGCAGCAGATCATGATCAATTTCAAACCCACACAACCGTACTGAAAAACAAGTATTTTTTTTATTCCTTTTCCCCTATAGATCTGGTGGTGACCTCTCACAAATGCACACCAAAAGGTCCATTTAAAAAAAAGGGAGCTATAACTAAACTATTTTTTGCACATTTGAAATAATAATAACAAAAAACATTTTGATAATTCCCTTTCAAATTAAAATAAATATTTCGCTGACCACTCACTTTTCCTGCCATGGATGGAGCCCCATCGGTCACAAGTATACAGACACGCTTCATATCCAGACCATTTTCCTCAAAAAGAGCTGAAATCTTCTCAAACATTATTTCGCCAGCTGTGTGTCCCTCTAACGGTAGTAAACCGAGCAATTTCCCATCCAAAAAACGGACATATACGCACAACTGTGCATTATCAGTTCTGTCTGTGATCTCCTGCTATAGACATTACATCAGTTTTCTTCAGGTCATCTAACAGCATTTCAAACTCGTCTGACGCCAGAACTTCAATTCTACGAATATTTGAACTGTCCTACAGGAGTACGTTTTTAATAGCAGATGTCACACTCACTTTTCACCGCATCCACCACGGCCAGCATGCAGTATTTCACCGTTTCAGAATCTGTGAAAGGCCTTTTCTTCTTCGCCAAGAAGCAAACACGAAGGGAAGATGCTGCAGCTCTCTCTTGGGCTGTACAGGACCCTCACCATGGTAGTACAACTCCGGTTGTAAGATTATTAAACTCGGTAAAATGAATAAGTATTTGTCAGTCCTGGCAGGGTTAAACCGACAGTTTTCATTGTCAATTTTGCGCTTTTGGACTGAGAAAGACATGCTGTTGTCGCATCATATATTACGATGATTGTTTAATATGTTCACATCACGGTGCATTGTGGGTTAAATATTGCTAGGCTACTAGGAGTGTTGCATTCACAGTCTACACTACGCTGTAGGAATTTTTAATTTTTTAAAAATTAATTAATGAATTCATTTTTTGGGTTTTCTGTGTTTCTGCCAGGACCACAGGCAGGGCCACTCGCAGGTTGCTTCTGGGCCGCATTTGGCCCGCGGGCCGCCATTTGAATAGGCTTGTTGTAGGGTCTCAGATGGCTTGTGGTTGTGACATAGTTATGGTGTAGATTTCCCGCTGAAGCAAAAATCCCCAGTCAGGATGAGTGTTGTTACACACAGTGCCATACTTAATGCTTTGCTAGCAACCGTAAATTCTGGTGAAACAAACTTGGTAAAAATTACTGGAAGTTACCAGAGAAGAGTCTTGTTTCTCCTTTTACTGGTGGGCTCGCCAATAATGACGTCATGTGAAAGCTAATTGATGAAAATGAAAATGGACAAGAAAAGGAGTTGGTGGGAAGATGCAAGTTTACCAGCAACCGGTGTGAGAAGAACCGTGAGTGTCAGTGGTTGAGGCAGGTGACTGCAAATACTCATGAAGCAAACGGTACTGATTATCAAAGATGTTTCAAAGTTAGTTTTTAGTTAGGTTTGTTGAATTATTTTACGTTATTACGTTATTAACCAGATCTTTAATCTCAACTAAATGCTCCATTTTTCTCCAACTGTCTAGCTGTTCATTATGAACTAACAGTGCTCCCATTGCAGGGTTTTTTTTCTCCAGTTTTCTTTCTTTACTTAAATATTCTTTGCTTTGCGTCCATTAGAAAGTAAATAGCACATTGAAACAGTAAACAGAGCTTGTTTTTTGCAGTAGAAACCATATTTAACATCGACTTTTGAGTCAGAAGGTCAGACTGTGCTTTAGTATTAGTAGTAATTTGCCTCTCATCTAAAAGCAGGTAACCGACAGAATAAATGCGTCTTTTCAAACCATTTTCACCATGCCTGTGCTTTTAACAGAGCATCATCAGCAACCTATGGTAGACTGTTCTTTTAAGCTTTAAATATGTGAAATGAAAGCAGTGCAGGTCTCACCAAACTTCAAAGAGCACAATGAAGGGATTTAAATTGACATCTTGCAATTTTTGTACTGGTGGGATGTTTTGATATGTTATTAGATCTTCTTCCTTTGGTGCTTCAATATGGAAATGTGAGAGAAATGAAAGTGTCTCTATACATTTCACCCCTCTGTTCCACTTCTTCTGACAGAGGATTAAAGAGTTCACCCGCTATACGGGACTCGGTGCGTCTTCTATGTATAAATCTCTATTGGCCTGCTTGTCATCTTCAGCTACTGCTTTTTTCCCTCTTTACTTTTCTCTTTTGTCCTGCCAATCTTCTTGTCACCTTTTCTTTGTTTTTCTGACTGGGAGGAATTGTGTTCGAGCTCATGTTTCAGACAAATCTATTAGCAGGTGTGTTTATGAAGTGTGATTGTATTCAGTGTGTCTGACACTAAAGAGCTGGTGCTGAAAGGCTCATCTTTGCCTCTCTTTTAATAATGCATATACACCCTGCAATGCTAATAAATATGACAGCTTATTTACGTCGTACTGCCCTTGATCAAGAAGTTTTATTGATTCAAATATCCTGAAGTTTCAGTTAAGTTTTTGGTAACAGGTAAATAAACAGTTTAAACAGTGTTTTTGGTTAATTAGATTGTTTTGATTCGGTCTTGTGGTTGTGTCATATTTTAGATGAAAGGGGGGAAACTACAAACAAGCATGTAACAGCTTTCAGATATTGTGTAGCTTAAACCGAATTTCCCAGAGGAACCCACCCGAGGGATTAATAAAGTTTTATCTTATCTTAAAAAGTAGTTGAGCTGAAGTGTTCCTTGCCAATGGCAGGCTGGCGAACAGTTGGGGTTAGATCTGGAAATTGTGAATGCCAAAACATCATCATCCTCATCAAACCGCGACCCCCTCAAACTCTCTGGAGAAGACCATTGTTGTCCTGGAAGAGACCACTCCCACAAGATGGAAATGTGTCATCTTAAGATAAAAGTGATCACTCTGAACAAACTTGTGTTGATTTGCTGTGACCCTTCCCACTAATGGGTTAAGTGAGTGTCAGACATTAAGTGGGGAGAAACAGAACAACTGGGGGAACAACATTATTGCTCCTAATATGGTTTGTCTGAGAAGTGCACAGACCTGACAAAAACCAGTTATTTCCAAGGACAAACTATCCTAACTCAAGATGAGCTGTGCAAAATGTGCAGTGCAGTGGAGCCTTTATGTAAGAAAGGCCACACAGCCACTCCAAAAACACGTGGCCCAGTGTAGTAAAGCCAGGAAAGACTCAGCTGCACATCTACACTTAAAAGAGAAAGGACATGAAAACCGATGACACAGGGGTAAAGGAGACATCTTTGTCCAGTGTAAACAACCATCAGTGAACAGTGTTGTGGTACCTATGACACCAGTTAGCAGCCACTATTGCCCAGTCTTGTGACTCCTTCCAAAGCAATTGAACCTCCCTTTACACTTTGACCCATGTGACCTTACTGACTGACACGATGACAGCATATGTCACTGACTCTCAGCACTACCCTCCAAGGTGACAACCCCACTTGGGATTAAAGACCTGGGATTGCCCATCAGCTGCCAGAACAGAAGAAGAGGTAAAACATCTTTTTGAATCTGAAAAAGAAGAAGAATCAAGTACTTAAGATCACCGTGACCTGGATGATTGAGAACCTGCACGGATAAGTGGACATGCAGCAAAAGAGAGCTGCCATCCCCTTTCTTTGTGTAGTGGTCAAGGATTTTCTCTGTATGTGGAACAAAATACTTTTACTTTGACAGATTTAAGCCTAATCATGAATGGTGATGTTTAGCAAGTGTTTTTAAACTATGTGTTGACTTTCTGCATGAAGTTTTTATGCTCTAAATTGCTCATTTTTATACGGTGTTGTGTTTTATACGTTGTTTTGGTTGTCATATCCTTTGCCCTTAGAGGCATCAGAAGTGTAATGAACTCTAAATATTATACACAGGCATTAACTTAGGCAACCAGCGCACATAGTGAGAGAGTCCTCAGTTTCTTTTCTGTTTGCATACTGAAACTCTTCCACTCTGTGTCAGCCCCATTCACTCAACCATACTTATCTGTTATTTCATGCTGCATGTTAATTGAGTATGTTAAATATGCACCTTCATAATAAACCTGAATCAATGCTTGTTAACAAAATACTGGAGTTTTCAGAACTACTTTCCACTCTCACTTTTCCTGTGTAAAAGCACCGCATGCTTAACACCTGTCTGGATTTTTTATGTAGGGTGGTTTAAGAGCCATCTTTTATATCTAGTTTCTTTTTCATTTCGTGCTGACTTTTTGAGTTTCCGTTTCTTAGGCTACGTCCACACTAGCCCGGTCTGAAAACGCTCCGCGTCCACATTATCGTTTCAGTCGTTTTCACAGAGTTGTACGTCCACATTGAAACGGCCGAAAACGCTTACATTCCAGTACTGCGCATGCGTGAAACGCAAGCAGATTCGGCCTGCCTCATTCCTGTCTGCCCTTTATTTACTTTCCGGCCCTTTGAAACGTTGCGGCAAAATGTGGAGGAAAAGCAGTTTTTTTAAATGGACTAACAATGAGGTGGAGTCGTTGCTGCGAGTAACACAAAAGTACAAAGTTGCAAAAGCGAGTGAGAGTTAAAGAATTTGAAGAAAAGCTACCTGGAGCATGTACAGACTGATATTAATCTTTAATAGGGCTGTCAAAATTGAAAGCAAACAAAACAACTGCTGTATAACGCCCTCCGCTATCTTAGTTTAATTGGTCACTTGACTGCATCACATGACTAAATTGTGTCATCGTTTTCAAAAAGTCTCCGTTTTCGCTGTCCACACTGCGACGCGAAAGCACCGTTTTCAAATGTATGCGCTTTCGAGAGCCTTTTCAAAATGCTGCGTTCTCCTTGAGTGTCTCAGTGTGGACGGGAGGCCAAAACGGAGAAAGAACGATGCGTTTTCAAACGAAAACACACTAGTGTGGACGTAGCCTTAATATTTACACGTTGCCTGTATTTAACCATGTGTGTATCTTATTGCTTTTCTCACCTGTTTCTTTCTGACGTAACACCCCAGGCTTTCTCCTTCCTCACTCACCTTACTCTGTTCTTGTATTGCTCTCTTAATCCCAGCAACCACTCTTCACAAACACCTTTTCTGCTTGTTGCCTTAAAGTTCAGCTCCTCCTTTCCTCTTGCTCTGTCTCTCGCTCACATGCACACACACAGGCACACACACAGACACACACCCGTACCCCAGCTGCATCCATCTGGTACACCAAACCTGCCTCTGTTTGTCACGCTTCCTCTATTCACAGCAGCTATTAACATTGGCTGGCTTTTACATGTGTATGCGTGTGTGTGTTTGTGCATGCGTGTGCATGCAGAGGTGAAGCCCAGCTGCTGTTATGTGCAGTGTGTCCTCACTTGGCTGTGGCAGGAACACTGCTCCGCCTTGCACTCCATTCCCTACAGGTAGACTTTTTATCGGATAATTTATATAGCACAGATGGTGCTGAGGTACGTGGGTGGGTGTGTGTGTGTGTGTGTGTGTGTGTGTGTGTGTGTGTGTGTGTGTGTGTGGGTGCGCGCGCATGTGTCTTTTATGTTTGTGGGTGCAGATACCCCTACCATTGTGTAAACTATGAAAGAAAATTTCCAGACTGTTGAGTTTTAGCTCAAGTGTTTATGTGACTTGTGTTAAAATGTCTCTTTTAAGTGCCTGGACCTAATCTATGATACACTCTGGTTGTTATTATTGTGTTCGTGTGCCACACTGGCTGTTGCAGGGCACTGCAGTGCAGATCAGGAAGGGCAAAGTTTGCCGGACGCAGCAGCCCGTGAAAATCTGGAATTATGGTCCAAACTGACAGTGAAACGGTCACTCGAGGACAGGATAGAGAAACGTGTGTGTGTAGGTGAGAGTGAGAGAGGGGGGCAAACTGAAAGACAAGGACAGATATCACACTTTGAATTCCATGCACTGTCTGTGTCAATAAGACATGAGCAGAAGCACCAATTTTCAGTGTCACAAATCAGTAGAGCGCGCAGGTAAGAATGGACTGTGTGTCACCAGCTGGGTGATTGCTGCATTTCTAATGAGCTATTTCTGGTTTGTGTGTGCAGGCAGGGAAAGCACCTGCTCGCAAATGAGCCAAAACTGTTTGTAGTAGGGAATCATCCAGTTAAGCTGCCTGGAAAAGCATTGTGATACGTGGAATATGTGTTAGTCGCTGTTGTTTCGCGTCAATAGATGTGAATATTGAGAAGCAGGATTACAAAAGTGTGCTCTGTTTTCTAATCTGGATCGCTTTGTTCGATAGAAGGAATGAAAAGGAATTGACTTGCTGAGCGTGCTTGCTGAATCCACAAAAACAGGACTCATTAATAGCCCTGCGCTCAAGAGATTGATTTATAAATGCATAACTTGTGTAAGTTGAGCGTGATTAGAATGGAAATCAGAATCTGGCGACAGTTTAAACTCAAAGCGTTGACTGACTCAGCTGTCTGTGTGAGTCGCAGTGCACAATGCTCAGGTGTCAGATCATTTAATAGACCCGGTTCTCCTGCTGCTGTCGGCCCGGCTGCTCTCCGTGTTTGTTGTTTTGCGCTTGTTGAAACACTGACACATCACATCGTTCACAGTTGAAGAATCAGCGATAAACCCTCGAAAGTGAGCAAACGGGGGATTTACATCCCAACCACCTACGATTGTGCTGTCATTTTGTCCTGAAAGAACCGTGTGTCTCGAAAGGAATCGTGCACAAGCAAAAAAGAGAACAAAGACGTTTTTACCCCCCAAAAAAGAAAAAATATCTCCAGTTGAAACAGTAAATCTGCCTTCAGTAGAAATGTGCAGATGAAGGTGAAAAGAGCCTGATTAGAAGATTGTAAATACCCCTGTGGGATGGCCACGGGCTTTACTTCACCTTAAGAAAGCGTTTACTTTGTCATTGCACTCCAGCTCCCCACGGGTGAAGGATAACAGGAGCCAAATGAGTGTGTACCTTCATTATGAAACTGCTTTGTAAAAACAAAACACAAAAGTTGAATGAAGTATAAAGAACAGAAAGGCAGCAGTTGTGGTAATCTGTTTTTTCCTCACATTTTGTGCAGCCGCTGCTTCCTGTATGTCACCGCAGGACACTCTCTAATCTGTCACACGCAAAGAAATTAATTACACCATGCTTTTTATAAGCATATTAAAATTGTACTCCCCTCCCCCCACCTTTCCTCCACTCTAATGCTTTCTCCTCATTTTGCTTTTCTGTCATGTAAACCTTCCCTCTACCATTTTCTCATTTCTGTCCACTTTTTTTCCTCTTTGTTCTGCCTTCATTTGTTTTCTGTCTCCTCAACTTCCTTGTTTCTGCTCTACACTTCATCCTACAACTTGCCTTCCATCTCTTTCTCATTCCTCTTCTGTTCCCCCTTCTACCTCTCATCCTCCCCCTGTCTCCCCGTCTTCTCCAGGCCATTGATAAGTACTGCAGGGTGAGTGGAGGTTTCTCGGGGGTGAAGGACGTCTACTCATCCAATCCAACCTATGACGACGTGCAGCAGAGCTTCTTCCTGGCTGAGACACTCAAGTAAGTTTGTCTTAATGGATCGATCAATTGGCAGAAGCTGTGAATAGTCAATATGCTTTTTAATTAATGATTCTTATGATTAATTCAGTGTGGGTGTGTGGGTGCTGACTGAGGGGGTTTACCAGAGAAAAGCGTTTGCAGTTATTTCAAACTATCTGTTAAACAGAAGTGGAAGAAGACAAAAGCAGTCAGTTTCTAACCCGATGTTTGTTTATTTATTTATTAAAGTTTGCCCTAACAGAGCACTCATACATATTTGTAGATTAAGTATGTGGTCATTGTAGAAACATGTGGTGAGTGTTCATTCTCAGTTGCATCAACAGTCGCAATCACATTGAGTGAAGCTGCTGCAAAGTTTGCAGCATTTGTACAAACTCTTGTATTTGTGTTGCCTCAGAAATAGTTTGGTGCAGTGACTTGTCAATAACAATTTGCTGGCCAATGAGCATACCGTTAATAATGCTTCTTACTGATACTTTTAGTGCATCTGAAAAGTATTTGCATCACTTGTTCCACATTTGTCATGTAACGTCCTTATTCCAAAATGGATTCAATTCATTTTTCACCTCAAACTTCTACACAATATCCCATAATGACAGTGAAAAAGTTTGCTTGAAATTCTTGCAAACCTTTGCCCAATGTTTTATTGAACCACCTTTGGCACCAATTACAGCCTGAAGTCTTTTTGAGTATGATACACAAAGACATGCTGTAATAAGCTTAACACACCTATTTTTTGGCCAGTTTTGGGGTTTTTTTGGGTTTTTTGGCCCATTTTTTTGGGGGGGGGGCTATTTTCTCCCAGTCTTCTTTGCAGAACCGGTCAAGCTCCATCAGATTGGATGGGGAGCATCAATGCACAGCCATTTTTAGTTCCCCAAGAAGTTCAAGTCTGGGTTCTGGCTGGGCCACTCTGGGATATTCACAGAGTGCTCCTGATGCCACTCCTTTGTTATCTTGTCTGTGGGCTTAGGTCATTGTCCTGTTGGAAGGTGAACCTTTGCCCCAGTCAGAGCGCTCTAGAGCAGGTTATCATCAAGGATTTGTTTGCACTCATCTTTCCCTCGACTTCAACTAATCTCTCAGTTCCTGCTGCTGAAAAACATCCCAGCATGATGCTGTCACCACCATGCGTCACTGTAGGGATGGTATTGGCCAGGTGATGGGCAGTTATGAGCGTTTGATCTTTGTTTCCTCAGACCAGACGATTTTGCTTCTCGTGGTCTGAATCTTTCAGGTGACTTTTGGCAAACTCCAGGGGGGCTGTCATGTGGCTTTTACTGAGGAGTGGCTTCTGTCTGGCCACTCTACCATGCAGCACTGATTGGTGTAGTCCTCAGAAATGACTGTCCTTCTGGAAGGTTCTCCTCGCTTCACAGAAAAATGCTGGAGCTTTGTTAGAGAAACCATCAGGTTATTGGTCAGCTCCCTGACTAAGGCCCATCTACCCTGATGGCTCAGATTAGTCAGGCGGCCAATTATTTAATTGTTTTTTATTTTAAATACATTTAAAAGATATTCAAGCAAACTTTTTTTCATCTTCTCAATAATGGGGATTTGTGTAGAATTTTGAGGTGAAAAATGAATTTTGGCGTGAGGCTGTAACATGAGAAAATGTGCAACAAGTGAGGCGCTGTGAATGCTTTCCAAATGCACTGCAGAGTGACCACTGAGGGCATGAACTCAACAGCAAAGTGTTTACAGAGGTCCAGGCAAACGGACACGTTCCCATAGACAGACGTCTTTTTGCAGCTACAGGTATTTATGCAGGTTAAAGGCACTAATTAGCTGGCTTCACTTTTCAGACTCAGAGGCTTCATCCAACGTTTGTTTACTGTCTATAGTGTGGACAAGAGAGACTCGCTGTTTTTGTTTGTTTGTTTTGCTCGTACACAAAGAACCAGTCATTTCACCAGGTTATTGTTGTGATTTCTTTTCTCTGGGGACAGTGAACAGGTGTCAGGATATTTTTACAGCCATACAAATAAATAAAGTCAGCTAACGTGAAGGGAAGCTGCCATGGCTCTGTGGCACATCATGGTCACTGATGGATGAAGGGAGAAGAGGCTCTCACTGAAGGCTCGTACGCAGTGGGAGAACTGAATACTGATGTAGCTCTCTGGTTCCCTCTGCTGGCTGCTCTTTGAATGCCATCTCCTCCTGACAATGTTCAGTATTTATAACCTGATGTAATTCAGTTGTGACTGTCACTCAGACAGCCTGACAGGCCAAAGAAAATCATAAAACAAAGCAAGCTCAGTTTTACTGCCGGTCCTGTCAGCTCTCGTGTTTACACGAAGCTATTTATCAGCTCTTCATTTGCAAGTATAACGGGTTTAAAATTAACACCCACAAAGCATCAGATGCCAATAAAATCCGTCTTTGGTATTGAAGTCGTTAAAGGTCGCACGCCACACTGTCTGCTAACTCTCTGAGAGGATGACATTTGAATGGCTCAGTGTTATGCAGACTTTGGTGTCTGTCTCTTCTCAATCTTTGTCTCTGCTGGCTTCAAGCCAGTCGCGTCAAAGCAATACAGCAGCTAAGTGTCAGCTAAGGCTGCTGATTGGCTGCCAGTCACGCTGATCGTCACACATATCCAGCGTCTGAGTTTATGTCAAGAATTTAGGAGCTAAGAAGTGAACAAGCAAGTTGAAATCTTTAAAAAAAATTAGATGAGAATTTAATTAATCTTAGATGTTAATGAAATTGAGAGCTTCTCAGTCACGGTGTAAACTGTGTTTAGGACGAGTTCCCGGCCTCCTGCAGTAAACTCTTATACTGCATATAGAGTTGTTCTGTGTATTTATTCAGGTTTCTCTCGCAACATGTGGAGCAGTTTGTGCTGTTCGGGTGTGATAATCATAATAATTGTTTTGGTTTTGTGGCTGTTTTTTGTCATGACAACAGATGTGAATCAACAGCTGTAAAAACACTAAATTAAACAGAGGTTTAGGATTTAAATTGTTGGTTTAAGCTGACACTTCCCACTTTGATATGACGAAGCTGTTGACATTATATTCACCCAACTCATGCAATTCTTTCTTCTTCCTCACCCCGTTACCCACCACCCCTCACACGTCCTTCCCCTTACCCGCATCCTCTCTCTCAGGTATCTGTACCTGCTGTTCTCCAGCGATGACCTGTTGCCCTTGGAGAACTGGGTTTTCAACACGGAGGCTCACCCACTGCCAGTCCTCCACCTGGGAAACATCACCCTGCCCGGCAGCGAGCCCGCTCAGCGGTAAACGGGCTGGCACTTTTTTTGTGCACCACGGCACCAGGGGCCTGTTTGCCTGCCTACCCAGAAAAACCCACCCACGAACACCAGACAAACTTACAATTCAGACTCTCAACTGATTTCTAACTGAGACCATCAACCCGGGGGGTGGGGAGAGACCACTACAGAGCGAGAGGACCTGTTACTTTACTCGCTCTACTTCTATGTTTTACTCTTTGACTCTGTCGATCTGTCTTCTCTGCTCGAATCTTAAGGATGGTGGGTGTGCTGCTCAGCCTCGTGTTTGGCTTGAATCGACTCTTTTTACTGAAGGACAGAGCTCCAAACCAGAGGCGTGATTAGCTTTTTTTTGTTATCACTTTTAGTCTTTATTTGAAGAAACTCCAATGCAGACTCAAGCTGACACGCTGACAGCTGACTATGAAGGATTACAAAAACACTTTGACACTTAAACTGATGAAAGTGTCATGTTTTGTTTTGTTTTGTTTTGTTTCCAAGCAGACAGACTTCAGGACTTTACAGGGTCTGTTAACACAACCGTTTTTTTCTTTCTTTTCCTTTTGGACAAATCAATATTGGGGACACAGGGTTGAATCACAGCCCTCAGCTTCTCCCACCCAAATCCACTTCCTGTTTAACCTCCATCGGATGAACTTCAACCCGGAACTGCTAGCAGATGGGCACATCATCAAAGCGAGGGCAGTTTGTGGCAGTGGTCACCGCCTCCTCTGATCCTCGGTTTTCAGAAAAACTGGCCATCATAAGTGGAAGAGTAATTAGACGGGGACTACAGGAGACCTCCCCTTTTCTCACCAGTCCACATGAGTCCTGATCCTCTTCCATGTAGAGACACAGCCGCAGCTTTCCCCTCCTTAAAAAAACGTTCTGCTGCTATAGGATTCAATGCTGCTTTTTCTTCTTTTTAAATCTCTGTCCTTCACATTTTCCCCCATCATCTCACAGCTTCTGTAAACCTTTGTCTCATCTTATTTTCCAGCTTTTCATCAATCAGGCACATTATGTTCAGGCCCTTACGTTTTGTGATGGGGTAACCATGCTTTATGTATAGGAATGTTTGTTTTGTGGTTAATATGAAACCTGGTGAAAATCATTTATTTGCATTTTTAATGGGAAGACTATGAAGAAGAGGTTGGTAGAGGAGTGGCACTGAGAAGGGTGAATAAATTTAGAATACCTTATGGTCTCCTGCTGGCATCCTATATCTACACCCACCCCACCTCATAAGTCGGATGCATCATTTGCCACCTAAATCTTTGCTTCAGTTTCATACTTAAAGCACATGTTTTGGTCGGACTCTTAAAAACATACATTTTTAAGGAATCAAACATGTTCCACTTGAGTTATTACACTACATGCACAATAAGCTATTCAGTTAATATTAGATCATAATACTTTCTGTATGCAGCTGCAGTTGTGTTACTTTATCAGAGTCAAACTTGTAAGTGCTGCCTGAGGTCAGGGACAAGCCTGAAGTTCCAGTATAGGGATGCGTTTGATTCCATCTTTTGCCCAGATTTTCGAGCCATTTTTCTCTGAGGTTTGAAAGTCACAGCAGGGCTCGTTCCGTACTCTGACTCGCGTCAAGATCTTGACCTTGTTTATGGAAGTTTGTGCAGCTCCGTTAGCAGCGCAGCAGTGCCTCCAGTTATCACTCTTAACACAGCTCCTCGTGGTACATCTAATGCAGCGTGATGGATTTACTGCTCGGGTTGCTCAGATAATGTAATGCAGTCTGCAAAATAAAAAATAAATAAATAAAATGATATGTTGGGGGGAAAAAAGAATGATACAGTTCTCCCATGTGAATCTGACTAAAGGCTTTAAACGTTTGATGTGATCTGCTACTTTTAAGGGCCGTTCTCTGACTCATTAAAAAGTCCCAAAGGGCAGCAGACATGTGAGTAAGCTTGTCTCATATCATAGCAATGTTAGTGCAAGCGATTATCCGACACACAAGAACCAGATACCGCTCCTGCTTTGGTTCATATGCGGAGCGTCTTAAAGACAACAGCAGTATTAAACATCACAGATTTGTTTAGATGCTTTAAAGAAAACTCATTTTACATGGTGGGCCACATGCAGCCCACTGTGATCTTAAGTGGGCTGGACTCAGTCAGTGTAAAGACGTTTACCTGCACATTTAATCCCAGAGATATCTTAATATAAGAAAGGAAGTTCACTCACGAAAGTTTGTCATTGATCTACATGGTAAAAAGTGCAGCTGTAGTAAATGAAGGAAACCTAAGAAATGAATGACACAAAATTCTTTTACTGTAGACTCAAGTGAAAGAAAACATTCTGTCATTTCATTGTTTATCTATTACTTAATTACTTTGGTGTTGTATGAATGGCCATGAAGGAATGTCAGCGTGAAAATATAGTTAAAAGTCCAAAATGTGTGTCTGCCATTTTCCAAAGCAGTCCAGCAGGCCAGATTGGAGTCTTTGTTGGTGTGATTCTGGTCCCTGGGCCTTATGTCTGACTCCCCTGCTCTAAGTCTTTACATAAACATCAGACATAACATACCAGCAAGACAAGCCAAGCACCATACAGAAACAGGAAACACTGGCTAACACGTCATTTTGTGTTAGCCAGGAGCTCTTCATGTTTTGCATTTATGCTTTCGTCTTGTGTTTTGTAGTAGGTCAGTAGGTTTTGTAATTGCACACACATTATGGAGACTTAGAGAAATCACCCTGAACTGCTGGGACACAAAGATAACAGCACAAAAAGAGCCACATTTATTAAATGCTGTGACAGCTTTGCGTATTCCTTCCTGTCCTCTCGCCAAAATGTAAGAAACAAACATTTCCTTTTATGAAAGTAGGATTTGCAGACTAGATCTGCTGGTCGTCTGTCAGTAAAGCCATACTGTGTGATGCGGGGCTGCTAACCAACAGCTCCTGCTGCTTTTACAGCACAAACACAGACCGATGTCGGCTGAAGGAGTCGATTAGCATCACTAACTCCAACACTGGGAGTGGAAGCAGACAACGGGGGTTACATTAATGTGATGTCAGACAGTCATAGCCGATCTTCTTCGTAACGCTGCTCATGTTTGATCGATCTAGAAAATTGTATTTGTTTGTTTGTTTTTGGACAAAATGTAACGCAGAAGTAGAAATGTTGGTAACTTTTATTCTGGTTTATTTTATTTATGCAGCAAAATTTCAGCTGTGGTGTTTTTTTTTTCCCCCTTTAAAATTTCAGAGAGGCTCTCAGAGCATTCCTGTGTTGATCAGGTCGTAGGACTGTTTCATTCCTCCTGCGTTTTATTTCCTCCGTGTTATTTTCCTTCATTCAACAATCGTGTCCATTAAGAGTCCGTAGTTACAGCGCAGTCGCTGACATCACACTGACATCATCACCGCCTACATGTCACGAGGAGGAAGCCCGAGTTGAAACCTGCACGGCCATCGAGTCGCTGGGAGCGGCGCTGATTTTGAAAACTGAGTGTTCTGTATTTGTATTTTTACTGAACTAAAAAACGAAAAAACGAAATGAAATGAAACTATCTGTAAATATGTTTAAAACTGAGACACAGATTCAATAAAGATGTTATGAAAAGTGATCAGAAACCAGGAGCACATTTATTCTTTTGCTTTAACTCGATCATGTTGTCATGATGCTTTAAGCACCAGTTGCTTTTAGAAAGTAAAATACCACAGCCGTGTATTTTTCACTTTGGTTAAACATACAGGATATTTCATTAATGACTGTCTCTTTGTTGACCTCAGAATTTTGTTGGTCACCCCAGAAATGTAGCTGCTGGGGTGGAAGTTTAAAGGCCAGTTCAGTTTCTCCTGACAGTCACTTTGATCTTCTGAGTTTTCCAAAAAGTTGAATTTGATCATTGTTTAAGAATAAATACCTACAAAGACAACACCATTGTCAGTGGTTGGAGCTGTGCTTGATTATAGATGCACAGATGAGTGTGTAATTCTGCCATGTAGGTGGAAACATTAAATATTTTCTTCAAAGTTTAGTGTCTATAACCAAGAACCCGTCACTGGGGCCAGCTGCTCGACTCCAACGATGGCTCTTATAAAGCTAATAAGATGCTGAAGCATCAGTGTCATTAACATGAACTAATCTACAGTAAATGTGTGAGTGAAGAGTTGGCTTCCTTCACATGGTTCACTGTGGCAGCGTCCAAGCTGTCCCCTCATACACAGTGAGGGAAATAATTTTTTGATCCTCTGCTGAATTTGTAGGTTTGCTCACTGTTTAATGGAGACAGAACATCAGCCAGAAGTAATGCAGAAAAAAATTAGATGAACATGTGAAATGACCATCGGTTGTCCTCAGCCTGGAGCTCACGCCTCATGGTAAGGGATTGATAGATGGTACTCTGTGGGAGCCAGAATCCTGCCTGGGTTGGGATCAAATACTTATTTCACTCTGTGACATGCAAATCAAATTATATGTGATGTGTTCTTTCTAGATTTTTGTCTAACATTCACGTTCAGAGAAACTTGGGGATATTTGGAAGCTGACTGGAGCATCCACCGATCGAACCACCAACCTTCTGATTAGCAGATGATTTGCGTTACCCCCTGAACAGCAGCCACCTGTGGCAGAGGTCAATGTTTTTAACCTGTTTTCAAGTAATACATTTCACTTTGAATATAGAGATATAGAAGTGTTTACATCATAGTCATTGGTCTGAGAGAAAGATGTTGCAAAAGCACGCAGGTTACATTGTTCACTTATTGTTCACGAAGTAATAATGAGCCTTCATCATCCCCATATATCACAGCCATGTGTTCTCTGACTTTTCTTCTAGTGACGATGTGAAGCTCATATTTCTGGTTTGACTGAAATATCTCAACAACTTCTGCACTGATGCTTTAAAACTACACTTAAAATTATTATTATTATTTTTTTATACACATGTAGTGCTTAGCACATTTATTAGATCTCCCCTAACCCTCAACTCGTCACAGGCCAAGGGTGTCCAACTCCAGGCCTCGAGAGCCGGTGTCCTGCAGGTCTTAGATGTGTCCTTGATCCAACACAGCTGTTCTAAATGGCAAACTGACCTCCTCAACATGTCTTGACGTTCTCCAGAGGCCTGGTAATGAACTAATCATCTGATTCAGGTGTGTTGACCCAGGGTGAGCTCTAAAACCTGCAGGACACCGGCCCTTGAGGCCTGGCGTTGGACACTCCTGAGGTTAATGAGCTCAGTCACTGGTTTCAGTTCATATTAAATACAAAACTGTATGGTGAATGATGAAGAGTCAGCGAGGATTATCCAGGATATGCTTACTAAGGACTTGTCACTCGTCAGTAGTAGGCGGTGTGTTTGGGTTAACACTCATATCTGGCCTTTTCTCTTCAAATCCAGAACAAAAACGCTCAGCTCAGGACTTTAAAACCTTTGATTTTATTAACCAAACATCACAGTCACTGTCTCCATCTTTTATACTGTCTATATTTCAGACGTAGTATTAACTAATGGGACACATCAAGGCCCAGTATAAAGCTTTGGAAGGGTCATTTCTGTTCCTCTCACGTTGGTGATCCCTGAACTATTCCTTTGGCACCATCATCAGATCAAAATGTGAATGTAATCAATAGAAAGTCACCAGAAACCTGCAGACCGATGAGACTGTAGTCTCAGCTGCACTTGTTTAGCACGACCTCACGGTGACAAGTAGAAACCTGTCCTGTCAGCATAGTGGCATCAACTTTTAGCTCAGATCACCACCTTGCCAATACAGCAACTGAAAGCACGCTCATCTTCTTTTTTTTTTATAATAAGCTCACAATAAAAAATGTTCAAAAACTGAAAATCAAATCAGTTGTGAAATGAGAAAATGAAATGGTTCACATGAAAAGTCAGATTCAATCATCTCAAGAAGAAAAGCAGAAAGTGAAAGCTTTAACTGGAAGTGGAGAGCAACGCTGTGTTATTTCCTCTTTTCCTTTTCCAATTAGCTTTTAGGAATCATATGAAGCAGGTGGTAGTAGTGCATGGCTGACTGGTTGCTATCTGAGTCTGAGCACAAAGAGAAATCAGACCTTTGTAACAGGGAAGTCGGGGCTAATGTTGTATTTCTAAATGACCAGCGACAATAGCAACAACACTCACTCCATCTTGCAAAACTGTGAATCTGCTTTTGTAAGTCAAAAAAGGAAGTTGGTTCATACAGCACACAGTTCTTATGAACAGAGGATTACAATAAAAGCCCGTACCACAATGCTGAGACAGAAGATCCCTGCACTGCAGAACAAACATCAAAGTGGACTTCTTAGCTTTCAACATCCCAGAGCTTGTGTGCATGCTGAACGTGCACAGCAACTCAGACGTGCTTTTGTTTTTGGTTACTGTGGCCAGCGTCGAGTATGTGTCATCACACTTACACATTAGATAAACCACTCCGTGTTGATTGACTGTTACTCTGAATTTCCTTGGTACATTGATTCTGTTGCATATTGGCACAAGCCTGCATTCATCCACATGTTTGTCCTGGAAAGTCAAATTGATTTCATATTCACAAGAAACCAGCGGTTGGGAGTCTAAATGGCTGAATGGGAATTTCTTCCCTTGTTAAAACAAAGCAAATACCATAGAGAAGTCAAGTGTAATTTCTTTATTCCAACGTGTATAGCTTGGAGAAGAGTTTTGTTTGGGTTTTGAAACTCTCTGTTTTGCATGTGCAGAAAACGAAATCTTTCTATTGAGTTACTGATGGCGTGACACAACCAGCTGGCAAAAGTTGAAACTGTTTGGAGCTTTTGACAGAAAATTGAACACATCCAATTAGACATAAATGAACGTTCAAAGCAAAAGAGGGTGAGTGGACAATATTACAGGTTGTGCTTTCCTTAACACTGAATCTGCAGAATTGATCCAGATCTTATGGCTGCCACTCAGATTCCCCGGTTGGGAGCCTTCCCGAGGAGGTAAAACTGACTATTTGACTGCAACCTTGGGTGGAAATAATACTTTGTGAGTGTTTCTGAGGTCAAGATAACACGGAGTACAATGCTTCACATTACTTTTGGCTGTTGTTACATGTGGAACAATGACAGCACATACAAACTGTGCAGTCAGATGTGAAAGAGGAGCTCAAACGGTGCACAGGGAAGAAATATTTTTTAGAAGTTAGTGGTTTTTGTCATATTTCAGGCCGCCTTATAGAACAAAATAACTGGGCGTCCATCATCAATTGAGGGAGGCCTCTTCTTGTGCAGCTTCCTGGGCCTAAAACACAAAACCCATTCTAATGTTTGTCAACCGGCATCTTTATTGATACATATCAGATGTCAGAGATACAGAGGACGCCATCAAATGTCACCTTAGATATGTCTGTGGATATACATTAGCAGATAGTTTCTGACCAGACAAAATATTCTTACTGTGCCAAGAAATTGCACAACTAAGTGTCTTTTCTGCCATTAAATCTTGCAACACTTCAGATTGTTCCTTCTGTTAGGCAAAAATCTAAGTCATATCCAAAACCTTGTTATGACACATTTTTTATTGATCTTAAGTTAAGTTAATACTTAACTGCCTGAGCTGGTTACTAGCTTGAGCTTGACAGCTGACAGGATCATTACTGAGATCTGAACTTGTCAAAACTTGACTCAACAACATTTCCAAACATCTGTTGAATATATGTGGGTGTTTGGAAACAGTACGATCATCCCCGTTTGTTTGTTTTTCATTAAAATGTATTTTATGGTTGACTTGTTCGACACTCGACGTGTGGGTGTTCAGTGATTCCTAGGTAAGGATCAATGGGACGGTCAGATATCTGAGTTGGGGAAGAAGACAGGTCTTCTCTGTTGTGTTTTGTTGGTTGTAAGCATAAACATGAAATGGGGTAGTGGGGGTTCATACAGTAAGTCATGTATATTTGTCAGCTGTGTGTCCTGTGGCCTGCATTCACAGACAAACCAATTAAATTAGTTTTGATTAAAGGAAAGTCAGTAAATTCAGGGGGTAGACTGAGGCTATGTCCAAACTAGCCGGATAAATTTGAAAGCGGCATTTTTGTCTGAAAACGCTCCGCGTCCACGCTATCATTTTCAGTCGTTCACATCGAACAACCTGCCTCATTTCTGTGTGCCGTTTATTTACTTTCCGACTCTTTGAAACGTCGCGACAAAATGTCGAGGAAAAGCCATTTTTTTAAATGGACTAATGAGCTGCTGTATAATGCCCTCCGCTATCTTAGTTTAATTGGACACATGACTGCATCACATGACTAAAATGTGTCATCATTTTCAAAAAGGCTGTCCACACTGTGACGTGAAAACGGTGTTTTCAAATGTATCCGCTTTGGAGAGTGTTTTCAAAACGCTGCATTTTCCTCTCAGTGTGGTAAGAAGGCCAGAACGAAGAGAAAAAGATGCGTTTTCAAATGAAAATGTCTCAGTGTGGCAACTTCCATGCAAACCACTAGCAACCAAAGCATTAACGTGTAGGTTTTTAGAGAAGCACCCTCTTTGTGACTGACAGTGACTGCTAGCAGCTTCTAACAACCACTTGGGGAATACAGATTTTTCCCTAACGACTGTTAGCAGTGTGTCACCAACCAGTCTGCACTCCTGTGGGACTGAAGCATGATGAGATGAAGGAGAGTTCATAAAGACTCAGGGAAAGAGCACTCCTGTCCTCACATAATTGCTACAATTTCCTCATTGGACTACAAAAAAGTGCATCTTAAATTCTTTACCCAATGAGTTCTTGCCATGCTGTTTCATATAACTTGTATAAGTTTTAACCATCAAGGAGAAAAATGACTTTAGTGCCATCTTGATGCATTCTCGATCATCCAGGAAAGTAAATCTCCAAAAGTTGATTCTGTTCATCTGGACGTAGCGTTTTGTGGGAGATCACTTGGACGAGTGATGAAACGTTTCTCCCACAAAACGCTACGTCCAGATGAACAGAATCAACTTTTGGAGACTTTAGCACCAGTGTTGCATTTTATTAAAGCAAAGGGCTCACAGTCTCAACAATGAAATGAATCCTTAACAAATGTTGCTCATCCTGCTGTCCACTCCTGTTTTTTCCCACTGAAGACATAATCCACTTTCAGCATCTCTGACATCTAAGAATTAAAGATTATCCTAAAAGCTGGAACACCCAAAATGAGGAAATAACCAAGCTAACCAAGTTACACACCCTTCACTTAACTTTGATCATTGATGAATCATATAGAGCTCAACCCACATTTCCAAATGTACTGCATTTCATGGCAGAATAGTTTAAAACATGTAAATGACCTGGTTCTTGTGTTGCACTTTTTTAGTCTATCCAAGTGCTTTATACAACATGCCTCATGCACCAGTTTCTATTTAACATCCACAGTCCAATAGCATGCAGACTGAAGCAGCCAGGCATCAAAACATCAATGTTCCAGTTAACCTGAGCTACAGTCGCCTCTGATATTCACAGGCTGTCTCCGAGCCAACTGCTAACCAGGCCTGACCCTGCTTAGCTTCTGAGAGCACACAAGATTGGATCTACCAACTTACAATGTAGAATTTAACCACATTTAAATAGTTCTTTGTATGCCCTGGTATGGCTGTATACTCTGTAGACATATAAGCATGTTTAGATGTTATCAAGTTATGGCATAAGATACAGCAGAAGCAATGACTCACATTAGAGCTGTTGATTGTTTTCGTAAGCAATCAGATTATAGGTGACTTCAAGTTTTTTTGAAGCACCTTTCTGTAGCAGAGAATCCACTGAGCTCTTATCAGGGCTGCAACTCAAAAACCTCAGTTAGGAGCCTCCCTGAGGAGGTAAAACTGACTATTTGACTGCAACCTTGGGTGGAAATGATGCATTGTGGGTGTTTTCAGAGCTCAAGGATACACAGAGAGCACAATGCATCACATTACTCATGCCTGTTGTTACACTTGCAACAGCACATGTAAACCATGGAGTCAGATGTGAAAGAGGAGCTCAAACTGCAATATTTTCACCTGTTGCATGTCTGCAGGTGTGTGGTAACAACCGGATGATCCACGCTTTGTTGTTCTTCGACTGTAAGGCTGTATGTGTGGGTGTTCAGTGATTAACAGATAACGATTGATGGGACTGACAGCTTCTTTTTAAGTGACGTTCAGATATTTTTAACTTAGAAAATCCCAAAGGTTGTCCACAAGCTGTGTGGATGGAAATCAGTAATCTCAGCACATTTACACATCTTTGATGAAGAATCCTTAAACATCGTTTTGATCATTAATTAGGCTATTTTACCTCAGGTTTCTGAATAAAAAAATGTAAAAAGACTTTGAATCTCTCATCTGCACAGCATATAATATCAAAGGATTCTGAAACTGGAGACATCTCTGCACAAAAGGACACGCTGAAAATCATTTGGACTGTGGGTGTGGGGAACTCCAGTTCTCAAGGGCCGGTGTCCTGCAGGTGTCCTTGATCCAACACATCTGATCTAAATGGCTAAATTACCTCCTCTACATGTCTTGAAGTTCTCCAGAGGCCTAGTAATGAACCAGTTTTGATTCAGGTGTGCTGACCCAGGGTGAGATCTAAAACCTGTTCCCCCGTGTTAGACCCTGAAATCAGGCATGATTTTGTTGTGGAAAATGGTGCATGGGCACTTCCAGAAACCACAGTTTGCAGTGCCATCCAAAAATGCAGGTCTATCATAGAAAGAGGTCTTATGTGACTTCATCTTAAGGGACCACAGCTCATTTAAAATGGACTGAAGAACAGTGGAAAACTGTTCTGTGGTCAGATAAATCAAAATGTAAAAAGTATTTTTTTTTAAAACATGGACGCCACATCCTCTGAACTAAAGAAGAGAGGAAGCACTCAGTTCAAAAGCCTCCAACTCTGATGATATGGGGGTTCATCAGTATTGGCAGTATGTCTGGAAAGGAGCATCAGTGCTGTCAGATACATAGAGCTTTCAGACATGCTCCCATCCAGATTTTTTGCATATTTCAACAAGGACGTGCATAACTGCATCTATAACAGTAGCACGACTTTGTAGTAGAAAAGTCTGGGTGCTGAACTCACCTGCAGTCCACAGTTTTCACCCAATAAAATCATGTATTTGGCACGTCATGAAATGAGGACTATGACAAGGAGACACAGGACTGTTGAGCAGTTCTTGGAACAGTGCTCTTCTCCCTGAGGTCCAGCAGCGGGTCTCCTCAGATCCCAGACTTTTATGGCCTGAGTGAAGCTGATGCTGCATAGTAGCAAACATGGCCCTGATCTGTTGCTGCCATTAAAATCTTTCTTAAAATAGTAATTTTTAATGCTGTAGTTCACAAAACTCCATTTTTTCATATAAATTTAAGATAAGAATCAGATCACTGTAGCAGCACATTTAATTAAATTCACCAGCAGGAAACAGGCACTGTACGTATGACAAACAATGCAAACAGAGTGCAGGGAGTACTGTGTTAACTGGATGTGACACATGCAATAAAACAACACGGGCAAGTCAAGATAGTGATGTAAACAAGCATGTAGTTAAGTGTTGCTGGTGGCATTTTGCTGTAATGGAAAATGAACAAACATGACTCACCGCTGCTATTTGCACAGTTTAACTTTCCCGTAGCTCCTCAGCTGGCAGCGCCACAACATTCAATGCTTTGCAAAAGAATTGTTTTGTTTTCTCACATTTATCTTTACGATACAGCTGTAAATTGTCCGAGCAATAACAGAAGAAAGGTTTTTTTAAACATTGTTTATGTGGACTGACTTGCTTTTGGAATCAGCACTCTTGAGAAACAACAGTTGTCAGTTCCCTTTTAGCCTTGAGCTCGATGCCTAATTCAATTATGATTCTAATGCTCATCTTTACTGACGTGTGCGAAAGTGTCAGAACCTGTCATCAGGGGTACAGAGGAGGCCATCTAATGTCTTTGTGGAGGAAGAAGTTGATGCTTAAATGTAAAAAAGCTTTCTTTAGCCCTTTTATCGTCTAGCTAGCATTTACTACTTTTTGTGTAGCTAGCTCATGTTGGATTTTGACTTTGCTTTGGATGATAGTTCTGTTGTGGCTCTTCTTCAGTGTGCCTCTCTTGACTGACAGTCTGTTGTAGATTTTTGGTGTTCAGTATCAGTGGCTGCCTCCCTTAAAGGTGAGCTGTTGTTTGTGTTAACGCTTTTTGTTTTTCCAGAAATGGCTCTAGCTTCTTGTTTCGCTTTATGAAAACATTGCAGTCTTAGATTTCACTCTGAAGTCTCTTCCTTGTAGACGTTGTTTGTGCAGGAACTACACCGGAGCACGCCACCATGTCAGCGCAGCGCTCGTTTGCTTTTCTGCCCGTGTGAGCATGAATCAACTTGGGGGAAAAAAAAAACAACCCAAAAAGACTTTAAACTGGCAGCAAGTGAGACAATGTGTCATTCATATGTGGGAGGAGTGGTTGGTGAAAATGGGCCTCTGCCACTTTCATCCCATTAAAAACCAATAATCCATCAGTCTTTGTCATTTACAGCACTGATGATCCAAACAAATATGCTTTTTCTTTTTTTTAGACTCCTTGATGAAAACAATGATGAGTGTAAAAAGTGCTAAAACAAAGATATGATTTATATCTGTCAGTGCGCCCCAGGGCAGCTGTGGCTACAACTGTAGCTGCCTCCACCAGTGTGTGAATGTGTGTGTGAATGGGTGGATGACTGGGTGTGTAAAGCGCCCTAGAAGGGACTAGCAAAAGCACTATACAAATACAGGCCATTTACCATTTATACAAACATGCATGAGAACAGTTATCAGAGCATCTTTATTTTTTTATGTCACATGTTCAGACTGTTTTCTACTGAATGAGATGAGTAAAGTATAAAAGTCATTTTGTGATGCCTCACAAAGTGACCCATTCTAATTAGGATTATTTTAAATAATTTATAACAATTTCAAGGTGGAAACCAGTTGATGAAGTGATTAGGGTGTTGATTTTATGGGGTTATTGCAGTGTGGCAGATTTCAGTTCTGCCCTACCTCATTCACTGTAGCATTGAAGCAGTGAAACACACCCAGATACTAATAATACCTACGCCCTGCTCCAGACAGGGCAGGCTGGAGTTCATTCAGTCAACTGTGAGCGAGCTGACGCCGAGTGTGTGCATGAGCAATGAAAGACACCATCAGTGGAGCTCTGACACAAGTATTAACCACAGAAATGAGTAAACAGAGAGCAGATCCTTTGTTTGAATCCACACATGAATGAGGATTAAAATGTGGACAGTGACGTTTATCTTGAAAAACAGGAGGGGAAGAAAAGAGTCACGTAAATTAGTGACATGGTCACTCCTTAAAAGAAAAAACTGGATTTTTATCTTTAAGGACAAAAATATGAATCAGAATCAGGCATGTTTTACTCAGTGAGAGCCAGGAAGACTGATTTACAGGCTTGGGTCCAAACTTTAAATGCTTAGACGTCCGTCACACCGTTCTCAACAATGTTGCTCAACAGCCTTCAATATGTCAACACAATGCCACCAGAATGCAATCAACCTGCAGCCTGATTTCAGAAACACTCTGCAACTCACATTTAGTCCATTTAAATTGCCAGCGATTAGTTTTAGTGCGTCTAAAGCTACATACAGATTAGTACAACCATAAAAAGGGATGTAATAAATGTTTTAGTGCAGGTGAGGGGACGATCACTACAGACTGAACTTACATTATCCAGGGATCATTGTCTCTGTCAAAAGTTAAACGTGGCTTCAGTGTTAGTAAAAACATGAGCTTACACAGCAACTGCATGAATAAGGAAGTAAAACAGAGTTTTAGCTTCAGGTGCAGCAGGAGATGAGGCGTCACAGAGAAACTCATCCGGTAGAAGGAAATCTGCCACTGAGATTGTTGGCTTCACAGAAGTAATCAGTTACATTTCTGGAACAGAAAACCGAAAGTTTCCCTCATCAGTGTGTCAGTGATCTCAGGTATTACTAAACCAGGCCCGGGTTCCCCAGGCTTCAGTCTCCCTTGGCATTAAATCAGACAAGATAAAGTTCAGGTATAACTCGAACAGTCTTAAAAATGAGGACATTATCAAACTATAACACAAATTGTCATCAGTGTGTTAAGTGGCAAAGAAGAAGCTGTGCAGCCTGGGCATGAAGTGATAAATAGTGATCAAATTCTCTAAAAATAACCAACAATATCATTTGTTTTGGAAAGATTCAAAAGTGTGAGCAGTGTCATCAGCCAGCAAAGCATAACAGTGTTGTTGACCAGCTCAGACATCATGCAGTTTCTAAATGCCTCTGCTCGTTCTGGCAGTACGTCATCACAGAGACGTCTTCATGTCGCCAATTATCCCCACAGCCATCATCACACCACACAGTTCTACAGACACTACATAATACTTACTTGTCCAACTGTCCTTTACTTGTGCAAAAAAGAAAATAAAACAAAATCAAATATAGTAGTTTTTCTCGTTTACAAAGTAGAGGAGCAAAAATGCTGAAACCTATACAGACATCCTTTCACATCACTTTAAATGAAGATTTTCCTTCAGCTGTGTCTTCTTAGTAACACTTACTCTTCAAGCCTTTGCAAATCTTTGGATTCTTTTTTTATTTACATTTCATACATCTTATTGTTGAAACTGGGATCATGATTCATAAATTATGCCTTTATTTGGTGTCATGGAACGTGCAAAATGTTGTGTTCTTCTTATAAAACAGTCAGATTTATTGTGGTTAAATGACTTGTTTGGAATCGTAAGACAGGTCAAGGATTGTTTTCAGTAATTTCCTGCTGATGATGATTCTCTGGCCCTTCGGCCGTTAAGGAAACACTCAGCAACCACATGTTCCTCTGATCAACTGCCTGATGTCTACTAAGCAGGAGGAGGCTATAAAAAGATTTCAGAGTGCAGCAATCGCAGCTTGCAGTTTCTACTGACTGAGATGTCATTAAGGAATGGCAGCTAAAGGGAGAAGGCCAAGAAACTGCAGGTCTGCAAGGCAGGGAAGCAAAGCAAACACCCTTTATGACTGCACTGGAGCTACTTCAAGAGCATGGAGGGGTTTCACTGAACTAATATGGTCTATGTGAAAAAGTAATAACGAGTAAAATCGTTCATCACACAGAGAGTGGTGTCCAAGCTGCAGTCATTTTGAGAACAAAGGCAAAGAAAAGAAGCCAGAAAACATTAAATATAATAAAAAATATATTAGTAAAATCCAGGAACAAACTTTAGTGTACTGTCAGTCAAGAGAGGAGAACTGAAAAGAGTCAAAACAAAGATATAAATAAAACCCTCGAAATCAATACAATGACTTAATTTAGTTTCTAACGAAAACAAGACAATAACGAAATAGAAGTTCATGGATGACGAAAACAATGATAAAAAGTGACTGAGACTTTCATCGAGGATAAAAAAGAGATGAAAATGTTCTAGAAGACGAGATCCAATCAGAGTGAATGACGTGCCCAGTTTTGCTGTCAAATGTCTTCAAGTAAAGACTAAAATAAGCAATACCCTGTTGTTGTAGGGTCTACCTTACAATATAAAGTGATTTGAGGCGGCTGATGTTGTGATTTGGTGCTAGATAAATAAAATCGAATTGAACTTAAAAATTTAAATAAATAAATAAATAAAATATTAATAATTAAAAAAAATGCTAAATGCTAGCTTCACAAACAATGCTTGTCCATCTATTCCTTCTTTTATATACAGACTTTGTGTAGTAATACTTTAGGTTGTGTGTGTGTGTGTGTGTGTGTGTGTGTGTGTGTGTGTTGATGCTGTTCAGAGTGTAGTTTCTTGTTATGTTGACGGAAAGCTATCTGCAGCACTCTGACATGAAGCTTATGTTATATTAGTACAACACGTACTGTAGTGTCACAATGTGACATTTCACACTTACAGCATCGGCCACAGACATCCATGTAGTCATGCCTTCATAGGAAATTCACTGCCATGAGTTATATTTCCTGTAAATTTTTCTTTTCTTTTCTTTTCTTTTCTTTTCTTTTCTTTTCTTTTCTTTTCTTTTCTTTTCACATAAACAAGACTAATTTGGGTCAATACTTTTCTAATCTGCGGGTTTATGTACAGACATATCTGCAATTTATGTTGGACCTGCAGCAGCTTACAGTGAATGTCTTTAGTATGCTCCGGCAGTGAGATAATGCGGATGACAGAAGGGGAGACGTTGATCATAATCCTGGATGAACTGAATGTAAGAAGAAAACAGAAAAGGAAGTCAGTGTCTGTGTGATGCTGAGTCAGGAGCACCTGTAAGAAGTCTGAATCAAATTGGCAACAAAAATAGGTCATGATCTCATTACTGGCAGGAAGATATTCTTCCAAAACAAGGACCTTTTGTTTTTTCATTCATTAAAAATGTCATATGTTATTCATATGATGGAGTTCAGTGTTTGGCTTCGTTTGGTTTGAAGTTTTTTGTTGCCTCTTATTACCTATTACCTTACCTTGGACTGTAATCCTCTTTTGTCTTTTTGTGTTTTAAGCAGAATTCTGTCCACTGATGTAATAATTTGGGTCTTGTACTACAGCCATGTAAAAAATAAAGTTTTCCAAGGATTCAGTCCTGAGATCTGGACTTTGACTGGGACATCGCTGCACTTGGATTCTTTTCTGTTTGAGTCATTCAGTTGTAGATTTACTGTTGTGCTTGGAATCATTGTTCTGTTGCATGAACCGATTTCAGTCAAGTTTGAGCTATCAGACAGGTGGCCTCACATTGGAATATTTTGGTATACAAATGAGTTAATGGTAAACTCAGTGACTTTAAGGTGATCAGATCCTATGTCCTCAGTCCTCCACCACCTTATGGCTCTGTGGGATGACGTTTTTGGATGTTTTTCTAGGCTGTATTGCCACATTCTTCTAGAGAGAGCAGACTTCCTCCTGGTAACCCTTCCAAATAAGCCATTTTAGTTCAGTCTTATTCTGTTTGCACCGTCATGAGCTTTTAACATGCTAACTGAGGCTAATCAGACCTGAAGGCTGGAAGATTCTGGGAAGATAGCGGCATTGTGTTAACACACTCCTGAATGCTGCACACCAGCCAACAGCCCAAACTTCTGCTTTTACAGATTTGCTCACACTGCTCGCAATTAATTCATTAAGTGCAGTTAATTAGCAACACCTAGCTGCTACTTACCCTATTCCTGTAGATGAGTAATGGTGCTCTTAGTTTACTTAGTTCTCTGTTTGGTTACTTAGTTTACTTAGTCATGTGAAAACTTTCTGTTTATGTAGTTTGACGATACTCAGCTGTCCATTTAGTGTATTTGCTTTAGCACTTGGTTATTTTTAGTCTCATATTTTCCAGGTACACGGTGAATAAACCTGCTTTTTCCCGTAAAGAGTGTTGGACAGCCTCCATAAATTTTAAACGGCATATAACAGATGGACACAGCCACTGTGATATCACCCACTGCTTTTGGGCTCTGCGTTTTGCACTCATCACATCTAAAGTAGAAACTTCTTGGATGGTCACTACACAAAGAGTCATATTAATGCCATAAAATGCTCAAAAAGGACTAAACAACAGAAGCATCGCTGAGATCTACCAGACAGCTAGCGGCTGATGCTGCCTGTATCAATAAAAAAACCCAATTCAATGTGATGAATTCATGAAATATTTACAAAGTCTTTCCACAGTTGTATCACTCTTAAAATATGTTTTATTATTCTCTCTTGCATGCAATAAATATCTGGAAGCGACTTTTTGGGGTAAAATAAATCAATTTCATGGCGATTAGGAAGAAAGGGACACTGTTTCTTTTCATCTGCGGAAAGATATCTGAGTGCAGCAGACATTCATGGAGAACATGTTGGCTTTAAGATGAACACTGATCCTGTAATAATGGGCACATAGGGGGGGCAGAGGAAGCCCAGTGCGTTTATGGCCAGACTGAGTCATTCAGAAAAGGTTAGCGCATGTTTACGTCAGCGGACATCGTGGAACCTTTAATGGCACTCTCGTGTGACAGCTTGTTTGCTTGCACGGGTGCGCACAAAGGTACATGCAAATGAACTGTGTTGTGCCTTTGTGTGTTTAATGTGTTAATGGCCAATGCTGCTTAACCACCCATGGACTGGACACACTGAGTCACCTCTCAGATGGCACAGCACCTAACACTCGTGGGTAGGAGGATGCACATATAAGTGACTTAGGTAGTCTAGTCAGAGAAAGTGCAGACCTCTGTCCCTTCAGAGATGTTCTATTCAAGTTGCCTATGTATGCAGCTCCATTCATGCTGCATATTTTCATATTTAGGAGGCAGATGGCTTGGCATAAACAGCTGAAATAACAGGAGTGATGCTCAGATGTTTTGTTCTGTCAGCACAGGCCTTTGCATTTACAACAGAAACACACCAGCAAACACAAACTGCTTGGTGAGGAACGTCCAGAGGAGGGCTGTTTTTACAGTGCTCGAGTTATTTAGAAAAGCAAGCGAGATCTGAGAATCCAGAAATAATCACAAATAAATACCAAATGACTTTGACATTGGTTGAAATCCTGTTGTTTAAATTATTTAAACTGCAGCTCAAACTCTGTAATCATATATTATGAACCTTGGCTGCTCTGTAATAATACAGTGGAGGAAATCATTATTTGATCCTAAGCTCATGTTTTGTGGCAGTTTTGTTTTAATTGAGAGTTTTGATGTAAAGAGACAGAATATCAACCAAATATCCCCCCAAAAAAACACATTGCACAAAAGTGAGGAATTGACTTGTATTTCATGGAGTGAAGTACGTGTTTGATTCCCAAGCCAAACATGGCTTAGTACTTGGTGGGAAAATCCTTGTTGGCAATCACAGCAGAAGGATATTTTTTGTAATTGGTCACCAGCCTTGCGGACATTTTAATCCACTCCTCTTTACAGAAACTCCCTAAATCCTTTAGATTTCTTGGCTGAAGCTTGGCAGCTTGAAGCTTCGGCTCCCTCCACAGATTTTCTGTAGGACTGAAGTCTGGAGACTGACTAAACCACTCCATGACCTTCTCCATGTGCTTCTTCTTTAGGCACTCCTTTGTTGCCTTGATGATATGTTTTGGGTCATTGTCATACTGGAAGACCCATCTATGACCTTGTCCAAGGTGTTATTGTATGACTTAAGACTCTGTCCATAGGCCACTCAAACAATCCAAAGCATAATGTTTCCACCTCCGTGCTTGACAGGCGTAGTGTCCTTTGGGTCATGTTAAGCATTTCATTTTTTTTGGAAAGGTCAAGTTGGCAGATGCAAGAGAGCTGTTGATGCAAGTTGATGCAAAAGAGCTCGACTGTGGTTGCATCTGACCGCAGCACTTTCTCTCAAAGCTTCTCTGAGTCATTTAGATTTTGGCAAACAGGCCTGTACATGTGCCTTCTTGAGCAGGGGGACCTTGTGGGCACTCCAAGATTTCAGTCAGTTAGAGTGTAATGTAATACCAATGGTGTTCTTGGTGACTGTGCTCCCAGTTGTGGCCTGATCCACCAAATACCTCATGATCATCCTCACCCGGCGAGGCAAGATCTTGCATGGAGCTCCATTTAGTTGATATTTTGTCTCTACTATTCCCACCTGTTTTATACTGGGTGAAGCTCAGGATTCAACCACAAGGAACTGGGAGCTAACAAAACAAAGTCTGCTATTAAGTTCTAGAAGTAAAGAACCATATCTTAGTTCCCCCTTACCAGGTAAAGGAGTTAGAAATGTATTACTTTACATTCATTATTCAAGTACATGTTATTAAATTAACTCACAATATATAGTTATTTTTACAGTACTCCTCTGAGAAGGACAACTGTAATTAATCGCTGTTGATCTGGTTGAGAAATTACCTGGGTCCCAAACACACAGCTCATTCGGCCCTCTTAAGACCACTGAATGTGCCATGTGGCCCATTTGTAGCTTAGAGATTAAAGTAACTCAATCTTCTAGATCTTACCTCGCACAATAATAGCAGTACTACCTGTGCCTTCCTAAAACAAATGTAAACGATATGTTGGTGGACGTGTAAACCGGAGGTGCAGAGAACATGAAACACGATGTACTCGGAACATTAACGCGTTTGTTTAATTTAAGCAGATGTTTCTGCCTGGTCTTTAAAACCCTAGTGTGTTCAATTTCAGCTGCACTAATCAATATTGTACATTAACAATGGATCAAGTGACTGTTTGTCATGAAAGCTCTTTAAATGTCCCTTTTTTCAGCATCGTTGGACAATAACATTCAACATTTTACAAAACCTGTTACGAAACAACTTATTGCTTTCATGTTTGTTTTTCTAAGTCCATAGAGTCTCACTTGTATGTTTATAGCCTGTCGAATTGCTTAAATCCTTTATAGAAGCATAAAGTTTATCACTGCAGTGAAACCAGTTTGTGTGCACTTTGAATCTTCAAGCTGTTAAAGCGAACAACACTGATCAGATCACATGACCACTGGATTCTAGGCAAGGTGAGAGATGACGCGTAGGAGTTCTTACAGGAAATCCAGCCTTGTTGATGTCTTTCACTGCGACCTGGTAATAACACAGAGCGGGGTCTATTTCCTGCATAGCTGTGTCTTTGTGTTACAGAGTATTGGAGGAGTGTTTCTTCAGAGACAGATAATGAGTAGCTCAACACGCTGTCATTTCTGCGTTGGTACTTTCCTGTCAGCAGCGGCTAACCACCTAGCTCATCTTCAGTCTTAGTGCCTAGTTATCTTTGTGTCGTCTGTATCCAGACTCCCACTGTCTGTCATTATAGATCCTCAAATTAAACAAAAACATTTCTGTAAACCTCCGGGTGGTTTTCATCTTCAAGTAGGTTGCCTGATGAGGATTTGTGTTGTCTGCTTCCACCCTAGTACGGCTAAGGTTAATGGACTTTTAAAGGACTCGGCAACATCTCTTCTAGGTCAGGATAATAACGAGCCTCATCGTGAACTACTTTGTTGTAAGAAATAGCCTCAGTGAAACCTGTCGGCACCATCTTCTGTAGACTATAATTGTGATTTTTATCTTTTGAATGAAAGGACTCTCTGCTCTTAAGATGTTCATTTCCACGCTTTAAGCATTATTGTTTTGTGGAAGAGCAGTGTGTTTCAGATTCAGGCATTTTTAAACCCCAGTCTACCTGCCTGACCCCATACAACCACCCTGGTTAAAGCCTGCCAGTCAGCCCTATACTGTGTAGTATAGTTGGCTGCTGAAAGTTTGCACAAGCCTTCAATAAAAACCAATTTTTGTATTAAATAAAAAGTAATTTTGTAGATGACAGTGACTGTGACTTTCCATTTACCAGATTCTTGTGCATCCTTCAAATCTAACCGGAGACCGTTCATTTACAGTATATGTAAATGTATATGTGGCAGTTTAATCCTGTCCAATTTCTCTGAAAGTGAGTGTGTTGATGTGACCTTTACCTTATCTTGTGACAGAACTGGAAAAAATTCCTACAGCCAGCTCATGCAGGCTTGAAGAAAGCTGAGACCAGTCAGGTTCAAGCTTTCATAGCAATATTTTAATCATCACAATTCTGGAGGTGTATTTCTTCAGGTGTGACACCAGCAGAGGCTACTTTTTATTTCGGTAAACTTTTCTGTGCTCTCCAGAATATAAATCATTATTTATAAAAATGCTTATCTATAAAAGCAAGTTTCTACAATCTAAGAAGCACAGACTGTACACAAAAGATGGGCATAACAAGTATGGGGCAGTAAGGACTCTTCACACTTGTGTGAATGTAAGAGAAAATCAATCACATCAGCTAAGCACTGTGCTAGTAATTGCTATATACATACCATCTATTTATAGTTATAAGAAACTGCAGTTTAAATTAAGATTACCTGATGTTCAGAGTCTTCAGTTCTTGAGTGACACAACATTTGGTTTTCTTTCCTCATTGCTGAGAAAGCACATTAAGTAGCTGCAAGACAGGTATTATATTAGTGTACTGACCAGACAAGTAGGCAAACAGGTATACAAAGACATGCAAATAGTGCATTACAGACATTCTAGCAGCGGTCGTTTGTGTGCGAAAGAACAACTCTGTCAGGTGCGTTTCTGTCCCTTTTGTAACTCTGTAGACCCTTCACATGGATATGAAGGGTATAATAAAAATAATAAAAAATATAAAATATAATAAAAACTTGTATAATAGACCAAAGGATAGGAAAAATAATAGGGGCCCTTTATAGTCACATGGTGTGTGTTTTCTTTTTAGTACAGTCCTCTGAGAGAGCGCCAGAAAGTCAGTTTTTAATGAAGTGCACAAGTTCACTTACATCCATTAACATTCTTCCCTCAATAGATGAACAAACGTTTTGTTACAATACCACGAGGGATCACCTGAAAAAAACACTGGCAGTAGCTGGGCGATGAGCATCTGTGTATGCATCCAAGCTATCGGCTCACTCATGTCAGCTAAGCTTTAAAGGTCAAAGTTCTGAACACACCCAGACTACTCACCAGCCGCCTGAGGCCTTGTGGTGTCATCTGCCATCAGGCTTAGACAATTCTGCATGAAGTCAGGACCAAAACCACAGGCAGACACACTGTAGCAGATCTTTGACTGACACATAGATAACTGACATATACTATATATGCAAATCATTTGATAAGGAGTCCATTATTGTTGTATTTGTTTTTACTATTTTCAAAGATGAGAAAGAAACTGAAAACATAGCCTTATAACTATTTCTAAAGTATCCCAAATCAGTGTAAAGGTGCTTCAGTTACCAATAAGGCATATGATAAAATGTTATCTTACTGATTAACTGAAAAATTTCCGGGATCAGATTAATTTGAGTCTAAAACCCACAAATGGTAGCACTTTATAAGTGACTTCCCCCGGTGTACTTCCCCCTGAAATTAAATGGAATTTCAGTGAATTTTATTTGAAATTATAACTTAATTATATTTATTTAAACATCCTTCGAGGTAGGTACACTAGAGTAAGGGTAATACATCAGGTTTTACAGGAAAAAATAAATAGTTATACTGGAAGTAAGTTTAAATGCTTAGTAATAAATCGTGATTTGTTAGGCAAGAAAATAATCCACTCCAAAATTGGACCTGTGCCCCAAAAAGTACAAGGTATGGAAATATTGTTTGTTTTTCTGGAAAATTATCAGGAAATTAGCCATTAATTAAAATTACCTATGTAGTATTTAACATTGCATAGAGTCTAATTTTTGTCTCCTTTCCAGCACTATACACAGAAATCAGGCACTATTTGCGATTACTTTTCCACTACTACTTACAATCTAATTATTTCTTCTTTCCTGTGACATACAACTTCTTGTGACCTACTTAATATGACTTTTACAGTACTTGAAATTGCTTATGTAATAAATTGTATCTTCCAGTTAAATACCCAAAGTTGTTAAATATTTAGAATTACTCACTTTCACACACAGGTTTTTTTTTCATGTAAAAACCCAAATTGTTACCTCCCTATTCTACTACAACTACCTGTAAGTATGTGTAGGTAAATACATTGTAACTTTAAATAAAATAGAGAGAAATTCCATTTAATTACAGAGAAATACATCCTTAGTTGCAAGTGGTATTATAAAGTGTTACCAACAAAATATTTAGTTATTTATTCTTTCATTTATTATTGTATTGAACATATTCTTATTACACTTTTATTCAAGTAGTGTGACTGTTTGTTTGTCTCTATACACCAGGTTCAGCAGTGCTTCCAATTTTTTTGTATGCTTGTGCTTACATAACAATAAGGGTTGTCTTATCTTATCCTATCTTATCTTATATAGTTAAATTCAAAGCCAAGTGATTCTGAGACATCATCTTGTGTTCTGGAAAATTCATAGGGTTGTTTTTCAAACATTTTCATTTTTACAAACGCTGATAACCAACATTATAGCTGCAGCCTGTCAGTTTTACTGCCCAATTGCCCCAAAACAAGTTCCTCTTTCATCTGATCTTTGTGATTACTTCATCACATAAAAGGGGAAAGTAAACCTCCTCATCCTTATCAGCTTACAATCTTCCCTTTGTTCGCTTAAATGAAATATCATTTAAAACTGTATTAAAGTGAAATCTGAAAATGACATCAAAGTTTCTGTCATCACAAGTTAGAATTTTTAAAAAAAAAATCTTAAATGAGAAGCTAAGGCAGACAGGAGGAGGGAATCCCCCTGCTGATCGGCTAGTTTCCTATCAGTGTTCCTGATGCTGACTCACTGACGCTGGTGTGCAGCCTGGCTCCCTTAGGGGCTCCACGCTACCCACAATCCACAACCACGCAGCTGACACAGCTTAAACGTCACACTGCTGATCGGTGGTTTCATCTCACCTCCCGGTCTTATCGTCGTGGACAACACAGAGGAAAGGAAATGGTTCTTACTCGTGAAACCGAATCTTAAGTCACCTATTCCCTGACTCATTCACTGATGTGTTTATGTGTAAGGGTGAGCAATGTGGAAGGGGATTCGTTTTTGACACGAGGAAAATAAATCTCACATCAGTTTTTTATATATAATGATGTTGAATGGGGATGTAATTAGTTTTGTATACTGTACTTTTCACTTTGTTCAGTTTGCAATTTTCTCCCTTTTTTGTTATGGATTTTGCTGCAATTCCTTAATAAATTGCTTTATTTTTTGTCTTTAAGTCTGTTCATTTTTATATGTTCTCATTCAGTCCTCTCACAGTGTCAGGGGATTCTGCAGTTTATTTCTAAAGAATCATTAACAATAATTCATGTTTGAGAGTGAGCGAAAAGCTTTCTTGTGGATACTTAGCATGAAATTCTTGTGAGGATTCTTCCACAGAAATCCATGAGGTAGGTTCAGCAGCTGGGGAAAATATCTACCAGACACTACATAGTCCGAGGAAATGTGTCGTGCCACGGCGGTGTATGTGTTTCAGTGGATAGTACTTTGTCTATATAAAACAGGCTTGTCTTAAGGGGGGTTAGTGGTTCGAATGCTGTCTTTTAAATGGTGGCTGTGTGTGTCTCCCAAGCAGTGGGTTATGTGGAGGCGTGTGTGTGACAGCCAACTTCATATCTCATATTTTGGACTTTGAATGCTTACAGAACAGCTCTTTGGAAGTGTGTGTAACTGTGTGGGAGGGTATTCATTTTTGAAATCCCACATCAGTTTAGAACAGTTTTATGATGTTGAATGGGGATGTCTGTACTGTACTTTTGTATACTGTACTTTTCACTTTGTTCGGTTTGCAATAATTTCACTTTTTTTTGTTATTGATTTTGCTGCAAATCCTTAATAAATTCAGACTCAATCAAAATCAGAGTACTTTAATAGTCCCTAAGGAAATTATGTAATTGTTTCATTTTGTTCTTTAAGTCTGTTCATTTTTATGTGTTCTCATTCAGGATACAGTTGTCTTTTCAGTCCTCTCACAGTGTCAGGGGATTCTGCAGTTTATTTCTAAAGAATCATTAACAATAATTCATTGTTAAGGGAAAACCTTTCTTGGGGATACTTAGCATGCAGATGTGGTGATTATCAATGTGGGTGTGATCTAAAGAGGATTTTTAAGTTTGTGTTCTAGTGAAATTCTAGTGAGGTTTCTTACATTGAAATCTATGAGGTAGGTTCAGCAGATGGGGAAAGTATCGGCCATCATTGCTTCCTGTATAACTTCCTGTATTGCTGTTAACAGTTAGTAGAAGGCCAAGTATTTTGCCCACTTATCTATTAAACAACACACTTTTCTTCAAGACATACAGAAGATTAACTGTACTCACTGCAAATGACCACTGGTTACTGTTTGACAGATTTAGACAGACATTTGTCCTGGTGTAAGATGATCACACTAAGCCCATGGAATTTGTGAATTGATTGGTCACTAGTAATTGCAAAAAAATAAAAAAAGAAGAAGAAAATCAAATACCCTCTAATTCAGAACAAGATTAAGAGTTTTCATTTAAGCATTTTTAAAGAGATTTAAGAGACTGCTTTTGTTTGACCTCTGATTTGCATTCTATTACTCAGATACAGGGGTATTTCCAGGATTATTAATTTATGAATTTATTGATTTAAGTGCAGAAGAAGAATAAGGCCGTGGGGTGTCCACAGGAACTCGGAATATCTAATGAGGAATAAATGGATTGTGAAAAACACAGGGCACAATTTTCTGGTTTCAGTGGAGCCCTATGTCATCATAGAGGTGGTGTTACATGACTGTTTAGTGAAATTGATGAAATGAGTATTTAGGTCTTTTATTTAAGTAATAGAACAAGTGTTTTAAGCTCAAACAATACTTACAGCTGAAGGACATTTTAATTAGTTACACACTGATAGGTAGTTTTATAATATTAACAATAAAAAAATAATAAGTCACTGGAGGCTTAAAGAGTATTGACTACAAAGTGCAATGATTGCACATAAAATACAGTGGAGTGGAAGTAGAAAGTTGTAAAAGTAAAGTATAAGTACATTTACTCTGTACTTCAGCGACTACTTATCCATATTCTAGCTCATTCAATGGCTTTGAGAATAGCTGCATTCTTAGTACTTTAATCAAATGTCAGTGGTAATAATTACTATTTTTTTAAACAAACAGTTACGTACTAGCAATGCAATATTATGCACAGGATAAATATTTTGGGTCAGAATTACTGTGAACACACACACAAACACATAAATGCTAATAATTAACAGTAGCTATCGCTGAAACATAGATGGTACTTTTAGCTTCCCTGTTTTAAATAAATATGTATCCGGAGTATATATGAATCTTTTTTGTTTTGAAGTAACACGAATTAGTAGATTTTATTATAACAGTCAAAATATCAGCAAATATCAGCAAAGTTAAATTAAATTATGAAATCTTTGCTTACCAACAGTTAAATTCTACTCTTAAACTAGACGCTCCTGGTTACTTGGCAACGCATAAACCTCATTGGCCAATCAGATACTTAGCAAAGGGCATTGATACAGTCTGACGCGACCATTATTATGTGATCTGCAGATGATGAAAACTGAGGTTTGGAGTTAATATTTAAAGTTAGCATTTTATTTTAACTATCCTCGCTGTATTTCTCACATTGTACTTTCTAAGTGTAAACGGCACATTACATAGTCCGAGGAACTGTGTCGTGCCACGGCGGTGCATGTGTTTCGGAAAGGTCGTACTTCGGCTATATAAAACAGGCGTGTCTTCAGTGGGTTTGTGGTTCTAACGCTGTCTTTTAAACGGTGGCTGTGTCTCTCTGTCGGGCAGTGGATTATGTGGAGGCGTGTGCGTGACAGCAAACTTCACATCTCACGTTTCGGGCTTTGAATGCTTACAGAACAGCCTTTTGGAAATGTATGTATCTTTTAAAACCCTCCTCAGTTTCTTACGCAAATCTGTGTTTTATTTTCGTAGTTGGGGAAAGTGGTGCGTTCGCTAAGTTTGAATTGCTAAATTTAAAGTTTGCCGTGCTGTAGCCACGATTCAAAAACGTGTCGCCGGTTGTGCTATTTTAACGTGAGACGTAGATACCTAAAGTGTGTTGCTTGAGGATATTCTAACTTTGCATAACCGCTGAATTCACAAAGGGTTTTATGGCCATATGGCTAAGCTAACCATAATACTATCTTGCTAGTGTAGTGATAAAGCATTCTTATCGTCAGTTTCAGAGCAGAGTTTGGTACGCGTTTTAAATGCTGTTAGCACTGAGCCTTATTTGCTGTACATAGAGTAAAACTTGATTTTGACCTCCGCACGGCTAAATTGACAAGTCAGCTGGAACAAATAACTGCTGTTTAAAATTTTGCCCAACGTGTGTCGCGGCGACTTTTGTCGCTCCATGTAGTGGGGAATAACTATTAGTAGTACCGGTTGTTTATTCGGGAGACCCCCGGCTTTACTGGACTTGAAGCTAGCTCGGTGTTTGTCTCTCAGCGGTTCTGGAATAAAAGGCAGGCTTGCGCAGTGAGCTGTTCTAGAAACCTCACGGGCTCTGTCCTTTTACTGTGTGTAGCGTGCAGGTTGTCTCGTGCTCGCGTTCTCCTGTGCTCGTGCTGAACGCTCCTGTTGCTGCTCCTGTTTCACGGCAAGAAAATGGTTCTTGATTACATTTAACTGCGCCCCCCACCTCCTTTAGACACTCATTACTACAGCTAGACCAAATTTGGTAAAATTAAGAGAAAATGATTTTGTTTCCTTTAAAGAATATTGGCTAATATTTTCACATGGTAGACTTTATTTGGTATGTGTCACACTTGAGGGCTGTCACTAACATTTTGTTTTTTCTGTCCTGCCTCCTTAGTCAATCTAAACTTTTTGAGAAGATGGATAACAAGGAGGAATCAAACAGTTGTCCCTTCAGCGTCTTGACTTGGGAGCAGGTGAGCCGGCTCAATGAAGTTCTGACTGAGGTCGTGCCCGTTCATGGACGGGGGAACTTTCCTACTTTGGAGGTGCAGCTGAATGATATTGTGGCTCGGGTGCGCTCCCGCCTTGAGCTCAGCGGCATTAAGGTGAAGGACGTACGGCTTAATGGCTCCACAGCCAGCCACGTGCTGGTGCAAGATATTGGCTGGAGCTACAAGGACCTGGACGTCATCTTCAGGGTGGACTTGCCACGCGAGGCTGAGTTCAAGCTCATCAAGGATGTTGTGCTCAGTACCCTGCTGGACTTTCTGCCTGAGGGTGTGAACAAAGAGAAAATTACACCGATGACCCTCAAAGAGGCCTACGTGCAGAAGCTAGTCAAAGTGAACACAGAGCAGGACCGCTGGAGCCTCATCTCCCTCTCCAACAATAATGGCCGTAACGTGGAGCTGAAGTTTGTGGACTCAATACGTCGGCAGTTTGAGTTCAGTGTGGACTCTTTTCAGATTGTGCTGGACTCCATGCTCTCCTTCTATGAGGTGGAGCAGGCACCCATGTCAGAGGCCTTTCACCCCACTGTTGGCGGGGAAAGCATGTATGGAGACTTCAACACTGCGCTGAGCCACCTGCGAAACAAGCTCATTGCCACCAAGCGGCCTGAGGAGATCCGAGGCGGTGGCCTGCTGAAGTACTGCAACCTGCTGGTGAGGGACTTCCAGCCTGCCAGCGAGGAGGAATTCAAGGGCCTGGAGCGATATATGTGCTCACGCTTCTTCATTGACTTTCCTGACATAGGAGAGCAGCAGCGTAAGGTGGAATCCTACCTCCAGAGCCACTTTGTTGGCGAGGAGAAGAGCAAATACGACTACCTCATGATTCTCCGGCGAGTGGTTAACGAGAGCACGGTGTGCCTCATGGGTCACGAGCGGCGGCAGACCCTTCACCTCATCTCGCTGATGGCCTTCCGAGTCCTGGCGGAGCAGAACGCGATCCCCGACGCGTCCTGCGTCACCTGCTATTACCAGCCAGCGCCTTATGTCCGGGACCACAACTTCAGCAACTACTATGTGGCCAACCAGAACATTCCAACATGGCTGCCGTGTAACTGACGAGACAAACGACTTGGGATGAGCAAGATGGCGTCGCTGCTGCTTTTGAGAAGAGAAGGAATGAAATTAAGAAAAAAAAAAAAAACATAAAAAAATGTTTGGCAATAAATAATTTGTTCCTCTCAAGGCACAATTATATTTAATTGGACGAGCGTTTTGCTTTTGTTTTCTCATTCCTTTACCGACAGAAGTGTCTAGGTCATTGAATAGAAAGTGATATTTTTAAGTGTTTTGATTTTGTTTTTTCTTTTTCTCTCATGTTTGGTTGTTTCACTGTTTATCAATCCCATTCTTAATGGAGTTGCATTTTGTGCCTTAACCTCCAGGTTTACCCCATCAGTAATTTAAGTATGGGCTGTGATTTGGAGAAAGGAAAGAGGAGCTAATGCCGTAGCCTTACATTTGGTTTTCATCTTGATTTAAAAAGAAAAAGGTTGGAAAAAAAGTTGATAAAAAATGCATAAAATATTGAAAAATAGTATTATTGTATTATTGGGGAAAAAGTAACAATGGGTGACTGCCAAAAAAAAGGGGGGGGGGGGGGGAGAGAAAGCTCATCACCGGTGTTAAAGTTTACTGTGGAGGGAGAAAAGGTGGTACACTAATATCCTGTCAGAAATCAGCGGGAAGCGAGGAGTCGATTTGTTTTAATTCATTTTGACATGTAAATATTTCTGAGACATCTGTGCCAGCGGTGCCTGTGATTTGTAAATGATGCAAAAGAGAAAAAAAAAAATAGAAGTATTTTTTTATTTTTCCACTGTGAATTTCAACATAAGATTGGCTCCCCTCCCTCCCCCTTGTTTCCTCAGCCTTGTACCTTTCAGTCGAGACTGGCTTCGAGTGGAACTCTCAGACAGCGTAGGCCTCAAATACATGACCTCACTACTTTCCCTGTCTTTTAAGTCCGAAAGCCTTGCCATTGACCTCAGCATGCCACGACCCCTGGGTTATTGTGGGAGGCAAATGGACAGGACTGAGCCTGGTGGGGGGGGTTTAGAGAATGTGCTTGGCTGGGAGTCCCGGATTGACAGGCTAGTTGTCTCTTCCCTTAAAAGGAGCAGCACATGGAGGGGCCCGAAGGGTTGTCCCTCACAGCTACTGCATGCTCGACAGCAGCCCTGAAATGGGAGCCACCTCTGACGCAGCTCGGTGCCTCTCCAATTACTCTTAGTCTATAATTATCATCCTTCTCTTTTTTTGTCCTGGGGTTAGCTACCTTTGAAGCAGGGAGCTGGAGCCTGGTTGTGTGATCTGCAGCAGCCCTACCACCTTACATATGTGGCAGCTGAATCACTTCCTGTCCTCATCTGTTGCCTGATGGGACACGGAGCGTTTTGAACCCCTTTTGTGGTCATGGGGAGGGCAGACAACATGCCTGCTAGTGGGATACCATTCCCCCTTTCAGACCTGGAATTTCATCAGTGTGGAAGCTACGACCAAAACGGCAGCAGAGATGAAGTCGCCGCTCCAAACCTATGAATTTCTATTTGTAGCCAAGCCTAATATTAGCTGTTAATTTCTGAACACCTGAACACACTGATGACCTAAGCTGGAAGTATTTCTGGCCACCACTGCTCCTGTTGGTTTTCCTGACATCACAGCAGCCAAGTTTGAGAGGATTTCCTCATGAATTTGTTCCCCCAAATGCACTGAGTTTCTCAGAAGTTCGGCTCCCTGTATTGCTGCTGCTGATCTCACTGTGGCTTGTGTTGGTACGAGATAACCAGACTTATCTGGTTGGCTCATAATGTCGGGGTTGATAGAACAATTGAGGGAGATCAGTTTGGTCTGGCTGCAGGTCATATTTGAGGGGCAGGTTGTGCCGTGTCAGCTTAGCTGCAGCGTGTTTTTGTTTTTTTTAAACTTCTTTTAAGAACATGCTCTTGGACCAAAAGTCTGCTTTACAACCAGCAACTGAAGCACTCAAGTGCCTGTCACTTTGTGGAGAGTTGATCTTTTTAAAAGGTTTTTTAATGGTGGTCATAAAGGGGGAAAGGTTAGCAAAAGTTTTCTTTCAGCCTGTGAAGCTTTGATATAAAACTGTCTGTATTAGATAAAAGTTTATAAGGTGAATGCGCATATTTTTGGTTGAGGAGCAAAGTAATTTTGTTTTGACTTTAAAATTTGAGGGATTTTTTTTCCTATTAAGATTATTTTTCTTTAACATTAGTTTGTCCCAAACCTTATTTTGTCTTTAAAATCTGCAGTCATTCCCATGACAGCCATCTGAGCCTCTTCATCTTAGTTTTTTTTTTTTTTTTTTTTTTTTTTTGTTATAAGTTTGGGCCGTCATGTCGCTGTAGTCATGTTGACCTCTGTCTTGCCCAAATGCATTCTGTAATCTGACATTTTGAGATTTTTTTTTTTTCTAACAGGTGCTGTATATTTACACCTTTCAACTGAATAATCTTTCCAGCATTTGCCTAGGACTGTATTCTCTAAAACAGCTGGGCTAATTCAGTTTGTCTGACTGTTCTGTTCCCCATTCGAAGCACGAAATACTTAAAGTGCACTGACGAGCTGTACGGTGGCACAGTAGCTGGAGGTCACAGAGTAAAGACCCCCTCCCACACTGGTGGAACACTTTAAAGAGGCCTTGGTCAGTTGCTGTGTGAGCCGTGCTGGTCCTCAGGGACTGCATGTTTTTGAAGACAGTTTTGTCCCCTTCATATTTTGTTTTTCTTTTAAATTTATGAGAGCAAATTGGTTTAATCTGCCCTTGATCCTGAGATGCCCCCTCCCACCTCTCTTCATTTTTCGTCTTTCCTTTGTTGTAATCCTGACTCTCCCTCTGCTCACCCTTACTACAGGCTCTTCCTAGATAAGGTGGAGGTAGGCTGCAGACTTCAGCTCGTTACACCCCGACAGCAGCCCTGCTTTTTATCTTTACACCCATTCGCTCCAAAATGTTATCGTTACTCAGAGGCTCTCCTAGGTTTGTGCCAAAAGCTGTATTTTTAGTGGTGTTCTCCTAACCCTGAGACGTCGTCTCTGAAAGCTCGGGGACAGAACATTGACTCTCAGGCTAAAATCCTTTTTTTCCTAGTGGATTATGGTCTTTGAAGTAATGATGAGGCTTGGAGCAACATGCAGAGCCAGCTGCTGCTCACAGTTGGAGTTTGAAGCCTGCTGTGGTGAAAACCAGCCTCTTCTTAGGCTTTTTGTTGATGTCGCTCACCAACAGCTGTTAAGAGCGAGGTCAAAGAGACTGCGAGCAAATTTGCATTTTCCTAGAAAGTTGATAGCAGTCTGGAATACTAGTCCAGTGCCTTTTTTTTTTTTTTTTTTTTTCTCCCCCCAATCCTCCTTTGCCCCACCCTGCTTTCACATGTTTACGGTTATTGTGGCTTTCTCTGATGACTATGCCCGAGCTTTTGCGGGGCTTGTGTCTAACCCTTTCCTTTACTGGGCTGACGTATGTCTGAACTCTGTGAATGGAAAGGGAATATTGTAGTTTGCATTTATTTTCTGGCCACTTTTTTCTGCTGTAAACTTGCCAGCACACCACCTTGAGTTGGCTCACATGTTTGGGCTGCTGTTAATTGGTACAGCGTTTTTCTTTCCCCCCCCCCCCTTATGACACCTGTAGCTGTATCCTTTGCTAGAGGGGAGATGCAGATGAGATATTTAGTGGTTATGCTTGTATAAAGTGCAAGTCTTATGCCATAGGAATGTGATAGAAGCTGTCCTACAGTTTCTGTATGACGATGATTTATTTTGTTTGCAGCAGAAACAGATGTGTTTACGTTAACATGTGGTGGAGCGTGTTTGTTTGCGCCTGTGTGAAGGGATGCCTGTGGTAACACAAGTTGAATGGGGGGGGGAAAAAAAGTGGGGAAAATATGAACTTTGTCGCACTATATATATATTTTTGGAAATAGTTAATGCAGAAGAGCTTTTTTGTCAGCTTCGTGATTGTGACTTTGATGGTTACAACCATTAAACTATTTCATTTTTCAGCACTTTTACCTCACTAGAGTTTTTTTTTTTTTTTCTCTCCTTTGAATGGAAATGTACATGTACATCAGGAAAATGTGTTTGAAGAAGAAATAATGAATAAAGAGTATTCAATGCAATATGTGCCTCATTTGTTTGTTGCTTGAAAGCTTGCATGTAAAACTGACAATGTTTTAGCATGACAGTCAAGTGATTTAGACTTAAGAAAATGGGAGTTTAGCAGAATTTTACTTAATGTGACTAAAAAATTTTGGAAGCAAGACTAGAAGTGTGGAGAAATACGAGCTTTGACTAAAGAACCGAGGCGGTCCTTTATTGTGAACCTGCTGTTGTGCTCTGTAAACTTTAAATTTCCTTTCTTTATACGATAGCAATAAAGCATCACATCATGGGAGGATTATGGTCGCAGCAGCTAGAACAAATGCAGGCGTGAAGCAAAGTTCATGATGTTACGTTAAGAGTTCACAGCAGGAATACACTAGAAAATATGACGGGGTTTCAAAAGTTGACCTGAAACTGACATTTAAACTGAAGTTTTAAGTACAAGCACAGTAAATGATCCTGAGTTTTTGTGTCATGTTACAGTAGAGATCATTACATAACCTAAATTAAAAAAAAAAAAAAAAAAAAAAAATGCAGAAAGTTAAAAATTACAATTTCAAGCGACTCTGACATGGATAAAAGGATAAGCAGTACATAGGCTGTTCTCTTCAAATGACTTAAGCTCATGTATACCTGTGGTGTGTTGCCAGCTTGTTCTGGTTGATTTTGTTCCTCTTAAGCCACCTGCTTTGTGGAGCCATAACTTTATCCTTCTGTCAATTATTTATTTTGATTAAATCAGAGATGGGTTATTTCAGTATTCCAGTGTTAGCAACTTGAAGCCTTTTTTCCCTTACTCTTTTTTTTTTTTTTCCCTTTTCACCACCATTTAGCAGAGACTGGTGGTGAAAGCACTTCTGATCATTTTGAGGCTCAACACCTGCTGCAGATCCACACTTTAGGTCTTTGTGATATTTGGGCCAGTTCTCCTCAGCAGATTATTAGATTAGACTTTGGGCTTGTGGTGACGGCAATGCCAGCTCAGTCCAGATTCTCTCAGAAGACGACATCCTGTAAAACAAGAAGGAACCATGTGCTGCGCAGTGGTGAACGGGCCACTGTCGAACATCTGATGACATTGTGTTTAACCAATCCTCTGGTAACATCCATCTTCTCTTAAAATTCCTAGAAGGTTCTTCCCTTGAACCTTTACCTGAACCGCTGCCATCAATAACTACCATCTAGTGAAATGATTGCTGCCAACTTTACTTCGCTTTGTCAGGTAATTACAGAGATTAGAACCAGGTGCTAGATTAGCACCATCATATATATATATATATATATATATATATATATATATATATATATATATATATATATATAAAAATAAATAAATAATGTGGTTTTTTTTTAAATAAAAGTGTGTCCTCACATGGGGACGTTGGATTTATTTTACAGGATGACACAAAGTTACAATTGTTTAACAAAGTTTAAAACATGTTATTGAGCAGAATGAAGCATAATCAGCAGAAATGTCTTAGTGTAGTGTCCCACCGTGAGGACGCAGGGTCTCAGGAGGATGTAAAGGAGATTTAGGAAAACATAAGGTAGATCCTTTGTGAGTATTTGTTTGGGCACAGCAGTCCAACGTGCATTTGCAAAGTGGGATCTGCTGTACTTTCAAACAGCGAGTGCTCGGGTCTGATTGCGTGCTGCTGGTAGGTGTTATTTATCATTAACTTTATTTAAAGTAAACATGAATCAGCATTTAACATATAATAATACTTGGTGTGGGGTTTTCTGATGTGTGCGTGGGGGGTACTTGGCAAACTGGTTATTCCAGTCAACTTTCCAGAGTTCCTCTGTGGGTTTAGGCTGTCTCAGCTGTTCTCTGATATTGAGATCAGGGCTCTGTGGGGACCGTGCCATCTGTCACAAGACTTTTTGTTCCCCTGCACAGTGAAGGTGCCTCTCTGACATTATGTTTAGTCATGCTGCACAGATAATTATGAGAGACATCTGACACCTCCTTGATGAAAAAAATAATTAAAAAACAAAATACTCAAGCAGCGAAACAGTGTCCTAATTGCTGCCTCTTACTTAAAAAGGGATGAATGCACTTAAAGAAAGTGGTACTGATGTATTTCTGATCTTGTACCGTTTGGATTTTTATAGACTCCTTCATTTCAGCCCTGCGGGCGTCCTACTCACTTTAACCAGAGATGTTTTTCCGTCTCCATCACTGAGGGAAGCGGTTTAGTGGGAAGATCCGTCAGCTCAGCATTCAGACCTTTAAATCCCTCCGTCGCTGATCTGAGTGCAGTGGAAAGCACTCCTCCCCCTGCCAGGGGTTTTATTGGGTAATAACAGCCTGGACATTGCTTTTGTGACAGTGTGCTTTAGTGGAGGACTGAGCAGAATCGGTGCTTGAAGGGAACATGAAAAGGAAGCAGGTTTACCATGTGTGTTTTGTCTGTTTCTCCTCTTTAGTCCTCTCCGCTATGCTCACACATCCTCTGGTGTAGCTTCACTATCTGCTGTTATTTTCCGCTCAGGCCAGACGCCCCCATCTGCCTGCCACCCCCAGCCCACACTCACCAACTGCCATTCATAAAAGCAGTGACTTATCTGCAGGCAGTGACTCACTGTGTGGACTTAGGTGACGCAGTTATCTGCCCTAACTAACCTCTTTTTCCATTCCCCCTCTGTCCTTTCGCTGATGCTGCTTTATAGGCCCTGTTAACCTTTAATTTTGATAATTCAGCTCGAACTTCTTTTCCTCCTCCACTGTGGTTTGTGGTTTCACGTGAATGAAGATCACGCTGGTAAACCCACACAGTCTTTCAGAGCGTCCTGTTGTAAAGTCCAGTGTACTCATTTGAATTTAATCCTAAAGTACAGTTCACTAAGCCTGCATCAAGGCCTTGTTAACAGCTTGCAGCTGTGGCAGACAGCTGAAATCACACTTTTTTTCCCCAACTACAAGTTATTAATATCGCTTTGCAAAGCAGCACCTGCCCTGCACTCTGGCATGGATGAGATTTTTTATGTGCTCTGCACAAACCAAAGTTTGTTTTTTATGAAACTGGTTTTCAGAGTCGGTGCGGCGATGTTTTCTCTTGTATGGTCAGACCCCTGACAGCAACAGTCCTTTTCCTGGCTGCTCTGGTGAACTCTGGCATGATCTATATGTTTGCTCCTGAAATGGAAAGCAGCTAATACTGAACTCATGCAAACTCATGCTGGTTCTGTTTGTTCTAGCCATGTCTTCACTTGACTTTTGCTCTGTTGCATGGATTTCCCCTCGCAGGAGCATCTCTCCATCAGATTCCATTCATTCGAGAGAGTTTGGTCTGTGTGAAGTTGCTGCCTCTGCCAAGGAAGTTATGCGTTTGGAAGGGTTTGCGTGCATGCGTGTCATTCTGTCTGTAAACACGACAGCACGAAAAGTTTCGAATGAATTCTGATAAAACTTTGTAGGGGTTTGTAGGTCAGGTTAACAATCCATTCAAATCTGGCTTATATCCACCAAGGTCTTCAAGATCAACTTAATGATTTGTTGATCAATAATTGGCAAAACACATTATAACTTAGACACTGTGACTCCTACAAGTGTGGTGTGCAATGTCAGCAACTAGAAAGTACCATATGAGTTTAAAAAACATGTCACATTTGACCTCTGACCTCTTCTTTAAGGTCAGTAAATTAATCTAAAGGTCAAAGTCATGATAATGCCACATAGAGTTCTGTTTCTTACATTGTTTATATTGACATCATATAGGTATATGAGGAATGATATATGGGGATTTTAAATATCTCATTACTTTGACCTCTTCTTCAAGGTCAGATGTGACTTTTTTCTTTAAAACTTTGATTAAAATTCTGCTGCTATTGTCTGTATTTCATTTAGGAAATGATTCTGGTATATGGGCATTTAAAATATCACATTATTGTCTGCATTCACTTTTACATTTCACATCTGCTTTTCTTTTAAGTTGACCCAATTATGTTTTATATCTTTAAAGTAAGAGAAAGAGAATTAGCTGCCAAGTTAGTTCAAATACATTCTGCAGTATAATATTATATAATCAAATAAAATTATTCATGTCCAGGTATTTACTGATCAGCATCTATTATCCATTACCTAGTCCTACACAACGTTTCTGTAATCAAAGCAGAACTGTATGCTGCCCTTATCTGATTTTTACTGCACTACAAACTTCTTAAAGTACCTTTAAAAAAGCAAAGAAGATGAATATTCAAAACACAGTACTGTTCCTTTAAAAGTAAATACTGCTCAGAGAGTGAGCTGCCTCTGTAGAGGTGTGTGCTCTCTGAGCGCTTCTTGTTTTTCAATGTAAAGGGTGCTGTTGATGGTACTGACTTACTCACTGCTATTCTCTCTACTGCCCTTTCAGAAGAGAAATGCACTGTTCTGGTTACTCTGGATCTTATGGAAATAAAGAAACACAAGTACTCTATCTTAAGAGTAAAGTAATTCAGTGACTTGACTATTTGTTTGACTGTTGTACTCTTATATATCGAAGTCATGATCCACCACAAACATGCTGAATGTTTCAGCCATGACTTGTTGAACGCCCTGCCTGCTGAAAATGCCCGGTATGTGGCAATAACCCGCCGCTTTCCCACATGTTTGAATATTATCATAATGTACTTGTTTTTATATAGCATCTTTCAAATCGTACTTACCACTTAAGGTGCTTTAGACTACATTAAAGGTCCCTTCTAAAAACACTGCCGTAATTGAAGTGGAGTTGTTTATTTATGAGCTAGTTTTAGTTTGTGTGCCAAACACATGCACTCCAACGTGGTCGACGTGCACGCCATGTGTGAGTGAACACATGGTTGACATAATAAGCAGTCCAGCTGGCAGGGCTGCGTGGTGCAGAGTGCAAGCTAATGAATTTAGATCCAAACAATACAAACATTGTTTTGTGTTTTTATTCCTGTTTTATTATTTCTTTAGAAAGTCACCAATTAGTTTGGTGGTTATCTACAATAAAACTACAGAGCCATGGCTGTTTCCATGACGTTTAAAGAATACTTGACTAATACACTGTGGAAGATACAGATGGTATCACGTGAATAGTGGCACTATGAGTTAAAGCATTGAATAACTTTGTTTCTTCGGTCATATTTTTGGGGTGCCTGGTGCCACCTGATGCCCCCCTTGTGAACACACCTCTGCATAAAACGAATGTTTAGGGTTTCTGAGATATATTAATAGTAATGATTCTATATTCATTCTGATTATCATTGTTGTTATTATTATAATACAATCGATACAAAACTATTGCTCTAATTCGCATAAACAAACAGTAATGCAGATCAACTCTGGAAAAACACGACCCTTTTCTTTTTAACTTTTTAATTTTCTTTCTTCTTTTTGCGGAGCTGTCACCTTTTTCCTACTCGCAGCAGAGTGTCTGTTGCAGAAGCGGAAATGCACGGTGAGTTACAACTTCTCTCCACGAGGGAGTTCCAGGCCTACAAAAAAAACCCACACAACCTCAGCCTTTGCCTCCACCCCTCCCCCGTACGTGCAGCTACATCTCCACGTGCCCCCGCTACACACACTGACACAAAAAACCCCTCTGACTGTGCAATGCACAATTTCTGGAAAAATACTGATACAAGTAAGCAGGGAGAGGGAGAAAGAGACACAATGGAGAGTTACCACAGAGCAGGGCAGAGAGGATGAGATCATGGTGGGTCACCCAGCTGCTACTGTTCTTCTTTCCAGTTTTTATTGTTTTACTACAGTCTGTTTTAGTCCAAGTTCTTACCACACCTATTGCATGTTTCATGTCAGCTTACCAAAGCATTAAAAAACCAGACTGGAGTATCCTTGTTATTTTAAGTAGCTAAACTCAAAGGCTGAAAAATGAATTGCCAACAATTGAAGTTTCTTGAATGTCCACTTGAGGCTAGCTCCAAAAGTAAGCCAGTCTCCACAGACTCCATAGATGTTAAATTTCCAAATCCTAACAATAATCGCCCCAAGGCAATATCAGGGAGGAAACCACAACAATCAGACAACACGACTCTCTTTGAGCAAACACTTGGCCAACAGTGGGAGGGAAAAATTCCCTTTTAACAGGAAGAGACCTCCAGCAGAACCAGGCTTAGGGAGGGACAGCCATCTGCTGTGACTGGTTGGGGGTGACAAGAAGAGAGCAAAGGAAGACAGGACACAACAAGACCCACAATAGATATGAACATGGTTACAGGCTGGTAGAAAAACATTCGGTATCTGTAGTTTATCTCCGTCTTCATAGCAAGTGAACAGGAGGATGAATCGTCCTTCATTAAAAAAACGTAACTCAACATAGTGTTTACGTTATATTAAGGCTTAAAGTTTGCATATTTATGGGTGGGGCCAAGTGTGCTAGGCTTCAGTATTTTTTGCACAGTTGAAAATCATTAATAAACATTTGGTTGAATGCACAACTTTTCTCAGATTTTTATGAAGCATCTTCTTAGGGAACAAGGTGCAGACTGCTAGGAGGGGCCATGAATTTCACCAGCATAGCATGGGGATACAATAACTATATGCAGTTTGTAATATAGACATTTAGCAATCTTTAATTTATGGATAAAGTTCATCCTATACAGAACCCATATTGATAAGGCAGGAAGTAGTTTTAGTATTCCTATCTGCAAGTTTTCTTCTTTCCAAAACCAAATAGTTCATCCAAGTAAATAAATTCTGTAGGGTATTGTGTGTCCTGCTGTACCACCTTTCTAATTCAGTTTTCCCAAGTTTGCATCCAGGCATTATGGTGCACATGTGTTTCTCTCTTCTCTTATTTTCTGTCTTCTATTATGACAGCATTGGAGAAGCCTGCAGGGCAAGATAATAAACTTACATTTCCTAAAATGTGCTTTGTTTCTCTTTCTGTCAACTGACATTTTTTATTTCCTCGGCCTTTAGGAATGCAAGAATCCAGGGACGGGAGGGAATAGGTGCGAAGCCTGCTGCAGATACTTGGCCTTAGTTTGCCCTTATTGATTTGGTGTTAGGACAGAGGCCTGCAACTTCAGGGCCAAGTGCAGCAGTGGGTGATCAAGAGGAGGAGAACAAGGAAGAGAAAAGGTAAAAGAGGGACAGAGAGAATAAACTTTTGGAGCTAATCAGAGAAGACATGAGGCTACAGAGAAAGGCAGAGAGAGCACAAGAGAGCAGGAAGAGAATGGAGACAATATGTCATAGTCTTGCTTCATGCTAATAAGCTAACTAGCGTTAGCTGGTCACTTAGCACTGCAGCTACTTGTGTAATGGTCACTAAATTCAATGTAGTTTTATTTATATGGCATCAAATAAAAATCTCAAGACACTTTATATTGTAAGATACAGACACTACAATATTACAGAGAAAACCACAACAACCAGACGATCCCTATGAGCAAACACTTGGAGACTGTGGGAAGGAAAAACTCCCTTTTGATTGGATGAAACCTCTGGCAGAACCAGGCTCAGGGCAGCCATCTGTTATGACCAGCTGTGGGTGAGGAAAGGGAGACAGGGCAAAAACCCCCCACCACACTATATTGAGCTAATTTGACAACTTCTGTTTCAAGAAACCAAGGTGCTGAAACCGAGAACAGGACCTTACAAAATTATGGTTAGCTTCTCGGCGTGTTCTCTTTTTTTGGAAGCGTTCTACTAATTAATGTTTTTTTTCTGTCTTTTAACCCTCAGCCTTGAAAAATAGAAACATGTTTCTTGCTCAGTGCTGCTTTGCATGTTATTCATCCCTGTTTGAGATCTTTGCCTTCAGTTCACTCCCGATCTTTCCATGAGTGTGCCTCCGTACTGTGTAGCCACATAAACTTCCTGAATTTGTAACTTAAACGCTGTCCGAACTTTCATTCATGATTCACAAAGCAGTCCTCCAGAACAGAAAGAGGTAAGAAAGTGACTGACATCACAGAGATGTGATAGAAGAAGAGAGTCTCACATGGTTAATATTATCACAGAAACTCTGTGTTTGGCAGAGTGCGGTAGGTGATGTACTGTGGCATCTTATTCCAAATTCCAGACGTGGTAGATTTGGATGATTATGATGGCAGATGACCTTCATGATTGTTACAAATTACTAGAGGTTCTCAGGTTAATACAAGTCCTGAGCAAATAGGGCTTTTAACTCTGCTTAACTGCTTAAGTAAAGTACATTTTATTAGGTGGCTTTTCAATTTGTGTTTAGTAATCTTGCAATTATTGTTATTTTAGTTTTCTTGGTTTCGTTTATTTATTGTGGAACAAAGCGGCATTCTTACTGTTTCTGTGAAGTCTTTAACTAAAACTGTTTTGTGTTAACTGGTTACTAGAGAAACTTAGCTCTTCGATGGATCAAGTGCATGTACAGACGAAGCTTATCTATTATATTTTTTTAACGGAGATTTATTAAAAGAATAAGATCAACTTTTTTTTATCTCCCAAAGGTCAAAAGTGACATTTAGCTACTCTATGGCAAACAGCATTATTTACAGAAGAGGGTTTTTTTTGTTCTTTCACAACGCCCACCACTGTTTGACTGTGGGCAGAATAAAGTTAGCATGATTAGTCATTACCAGAATCAACAATGTTGCAGGAATCATCAGACTGTGAGACAATTGTAAGATGACAGAAAGGGCGGGGAGTAGTTCAGCAGGGTGCTTTGTTTAGAGTCACTTGAACCGTCTAAATGTTTTACAGCTGCTTCCCGCACATGTGGCACGTTTGTGGCACATCAGAACTCGTTTGGTGGTAATTAATCCTAAAAATGTTTTCGCATCCCCTCTGTGCCTTCCTGTTTTCAGTGCTTGGTCCTTGGGGTCAGCGTGGATTAATTAATGCCTGGCTGACACGCTGTAGATCTCTCATCAGAAACCTCATCAGCATCCATGCAAAAGAGGTGCAAGTAATGAGCTGTGGAAGTGATAGCATCTGTTTTCTGGGATGATGGTTTTGCTGATTACTGTGTGTGTTTTGCTTGTTCGTGATGGATTTGAGTGCAGGAGAGACTTAATGTTGTCAAACCTGACTCCTCATGTCTGCTTCTGCTGGCGTAGGATGAGCTGCTGTAATGTCAGGCGTGCTTTTGGCTTAGCAGGAACGGGCTCGTGCACTCAGATCGGTAAGCACAGCTGTTTCTGCCCACAACATCCATGGTATCCATTTGTGCTTTTGGCAGCTTTGATCTATTCAACGACTAATGACTTCATGATATTTAAATATACATGAAACAACACAAAGCGTCTGGAAGGCTTAGCTTTTCTGGGGCTATGAACAGCTTTTTAACAAAATATATCCCTTTACTGGATGTTTTTCACTTCATATTTTTAATTGGATTGGGTCATAGGATCATATTTCTTCTCAATGAACCATTCAAAAAATCCAATGTTCAGGGTAACTGCATTTGTTCTGCATATTCGCTTGTGTATTTATATATTTGTTGTGTTGTAAGCAATCAAGTCCTTACAGAATCTTTCAAACCCTATAAAGTTTTTTATTGAGTGGATTTATCGAGAGTGTGGTGTTGACCTTGTACAACCACATTTATTTCTACCATTTTCTAGAGGCGACTCTTTTAATCACTTTTTATCAAGATCTTTTTCTTTCAGGTAGACACAGGCCTGGTTATGCAGTCCTATAGAATGTGTGAAGCAAATGAGTAGTAGTAGTGGCAGCTGTGTGTGATATTGTGACTACTTATGACCACATTTATAGTGGTGTTTACATATTGCTCAATATGGGGAGGTGGAGCAGCTTCTCTGCTGATCAGAAAGTTAGTGGTTCAAACCACTTTGGCGTTTGGACTGGCCGCTCTAGTCCAAGATATGTAGGAAAAGGAACCATATGCACCAGAGATCACACCATCTGTTGGTTTGGGAAGTACCACATTAAGGTCTAAATGACCTCACTAACACTGATCTAGAGACCAGACAGTGACCATTTGGCAGCCGCTGGTTGAAAGGGAAAAATGTAAATTCCATAACTGGTTGCAAGTGGTTGCTGACAGTTACTGTGAAATTCACTGATGCAGGTCTAAAGACAAATCACTGACCCCCTGGCAACCAGTGGTTGCTAGGTAAATGTATATATTCCAACAGTTGGCAACTGGTTGTTGGGGATCGCTTGTTGTTGGAAGCAACAAAGAGGTTTAAAGTGCTGCAACGAAAACAACTTTGCAATTGTTTTGGTAGCTACTAGGTTGCCATGGTCACCAGCTGTTTGTGTGGAATATGCTGATTTCTCCCCAAACACTCGTCAGCTGCTCACCAACCAGTAGGGAAACTCGGATAAGTGGGATGCAAACCAGAAATGAAGACCATGTGCTTCCAAAGTAAAAGCTTTGCCTTCGGCATGTGTTGGCTGAACTGGTGAGACTGAACTTTTAGTTTGAAGGAGAGCCGTTTCCTGTGTGTCTCACTTTTTTAGGTTGTACTGCAGCTCAGAGAGGCTGGTGTGCTCAGGTGTCCAATGGGGGAAATGCAGTTTTTGGCACTTTGTTTTTGTTTTTTGCAGTTTTTAGTTCATTCTTGAGCCCCTGAGGCTGCAGCTCAGTGCGCTCTATGATGATGATGATGATGATCAGATGGTTGTTTGGGAGGGATTCAGCTCTCAGTGTTGAAATGTAGATGTTTATTCTTGTTTTAGTTTATTTTATTATCAGGTGGAAGTATTTATGGTGTGAACCTGAACTCTTGACATCCTGTTTTAGCACAGAAAATATCATCATGCTTCAGTTTACCCAGCTGTTGCTGAAAAAGTGACGTTATTGCTAAGGTGCCAGACCATTTTAATCCTTTTTTTAATCTGAAAAACAAAAACTATCTTTGGCTCCACTCCAGTTTTTGGTTTCCCCAGATCACAAACCCCTACAAGATGCGGAAATTGCCCAAGCTCACCTTATAACAATTATCTCATGGTTTTTTGTTTCACTCCCAGTAGAGCAGACACATTAAGTACAGAGTGCACTTGCTCACGCTGATTCTCTCTCAGCCAGATACTCACTGTAATTTTTTTTTATTTAACCTCAACATTTATGGCAATTTAATGATGATCCAGGGTATAATCTGCTAAGATGAATGCAATGACTCTTAATGGAGCAAAGCCTGCAGGCTAGCTCAAGCAGTTAACTCAAATTGCACATTTGCATTCATACATGACATGCCCTCCAGCTCTGGCTCTCCTCTGTCGGTGCTGTCATCACTCTGATCAACCTTAAACTCTTACTCTTACTGCAGGCTGTAAGAAGAAGTTATTCACCATCGGTGCTGCTCGTTTGGCTGGAATGGTGCTGAAAAGAAGCCCATCATGAACATTTAAATCTAATAATACTAGTAATATTATTAGATTTAATTTATGGCAGAATTTTTCACATTTTGTTTGGAACAAACATGCTGATTTAACCTTGTTGCAATTAAATGAAATGATATATGATAAATCTATGATAAATCTGGTGTTACAAGGTTAAGGAAGAAAAGTTTCTGTGGCACATCAAAATACAGCATCACAGAGTTGCATAAACACTGTAACAAAACAGCCCCTCTAAGCACTGCACATCCCAGTGTAACCAAGCATCCATGGCTGTCGTGTTTAATGTTGAAAAGGCTCTATAACATCCTACAGTTTCCTATAGTCTTTGAACAGTGGTGTCCTGCACTCAAAGCTGCAAACCTTGCTCTCTCTCTCTCTCTCTATCTATATATGTATGTATGTATGTATGTATGTATGTATGTATATAAATATATATACATACATACATACATACATACATACATATATATATTGCAAGGTTTGCAGTTTTTGATCTGTGTTGTAAGATCCAGTTCACCTGTGTAATCTCTTGCAGTGGTGTCCAACTAGAAATATTCTTCTTTGATTTCTTCTTTGCAAACTTCAAGGATTTAAAATCCTCCCCCGGCTAATAATTATTTGTCAGCCTGCAGGTCTATTAACGCTGTTAAACTTCCTCTCCATGTATGGTGGCTGTCTGGACTCTGGACCTGTGAAATAAACACATGAACATAAAAAAAACAAGTGTGTGAAGTTTGGCAGCTTGTGTAAACTGTCCATGATTCTTCAGGAATCATGCAAGCTGCACAAACACCATGAACCACTGCCCCATCACGCAGAGCCCCTGAGGAGCGCCATATATAGGAGGACGTCAAGGTCCTGAGAAACAGGTGATAGAGGGGGGGAGCAACCTGTGGCTGAAACAGAAAGAGACAGAGGCTACAGAGCGTTCTCATGTACCTTTCCACGCATTGATGGTTTCTTTCCCAGAAATACAATCAACCCCTTCAGCACACACACCCCACCAGCATGCTATGTAAAATATAGCCCCGCAGATCTCGCATCATGAGGCAGCTCACATATCATATGTGAGCACTGCTTAACCCCCAACTTCCTCCACACCGCCCCCAAATGAATTCAAAAAGATGAGTTTGCAGTGCCAGTTAATCCGTGTTGGAAGATAAATCCAACTAATAAAATCACCAGATGCGCACTTGAATTCTACATATTTTCAGCGTAGCGAGGAGAGTGCAGCATGAGGCCGGCTGTAAATCCTGAAGAACGTCAGGCTGAATGTGCGTCCACGTGTGTGAGGTGATTTGGATCCTTCCTAGGAACCCTAATGCACGCTGACACACTGTTCTTATTAAAGCTTTGTGTTTTCAAGGCGTCTGTTCTTCTTCCAGCTTTAGTCTGTTTAACAGTATATTTCTAACTTTGAGCACAGACTTAAGACAGAAGAGCAGATGTGAACCAAGCCGATGACTGCCTTTAATGAGTGGTCAGAGCTCGTGTTTGAAACAAACGTCTAAAATTTCGTGTCAGTCAACTCCGAGAAGTGGATTTGAAAACCTACTAAATAAGCAGGGGTTAGTAGTGAAGTAGACCGCTGTACCTTCATGGGATGATAACTATTTACTTACCATACAATGTCAACTTTATTTATAAAACACCTAAAAAAAAACTGCCACAGCAGATATAAAGTGCGGTACATTTTTTTTTTTTTTATTAATCCTTTATTTATCCAGGTAAAAAAAATCTCATTGAGATTAAAAATCTCATTTCCAAGAGAGACCTGGCATCATGGCAACAATATGATTGTTCAATCAGTGCCTGATGTTGAAGCAAAGGCCAAGGAGTATAAATGTAATTATACTTTTCATTGTAATTATTCTAAGTAAAATAATATCTGAGTTCTGATTTATGCTAATGAGTATTAAATTGTTCAAAAAGAGAGAAAGAAAGATTCAAAAGTAAAGCGGCGCCTTGTAACAGTAAAATCTTGACATTATTAGATGGTTAATGCACTGATGCACCAACTGAGTGTAACTGTTGTAGCTGGTCATGATTCGTTTTAACTACTGAGTAAACTTTCAAACAGCTGCTGATAACAGAGAAGTTCAGAAGAGACTTTGTAACAGCTAATGTCAAACACAGTGAGGAGAGAACATTTATAAAAATGTGAAATGTAAAACTATGAAGTAACTGTTTGCAATTGTTGTCTGCTGTGAAAGAAAAAAAAATCTTTTTGTAATATAAGTATATATCATAAAAAATAAAAGCTAATACCTTTGTGCAAGTAACTCCAAGCTGCACTTAAGCACAGTACTTGAGTGACTGTATCCTTTCTACACTGGTGATGATAAGCGTCTGGGCAACTGAGCAAAACATTTTCCCAAACTCTTATTTGGTTAAAGATCCAGATGCTTTGTGTCCTCTTGATTTCACAGCTGCATCTGCCGAGCGCAGGTTCAGTACCAGGCACACAGGAAACCTCGCGCGCCAGCTGCTGTTCACAGTTTCTGTCCGTCACTGATTAGTTGCTTGTTGCTAAACTTAAAACTGAACTGCAATGACAGGCATGTTTCTCTGTTTGGGAGTTTCTTTTCATCTTTCCTCTGCTTGTTTGTGGTTGTCGACAGTTACATGTGAAAAACCACTGAAGTAAAACGACTGTCTTAACAAAGCTCAGATGTTTGTTTTTTCTTTCTTTCTTTCTTCTTCTGTTTTTTAAAAAGAAAAGCTAGGGTTGAAATAGAGCCACTGTGTTTTTTGTGGACTGTAAACACACTTTATTCCACCCTCCACAGCACAACATGGTTTATAATTCCTGTCATATGTTAGCAGGAGGAAGCTGAAACCGTTTTTCTCCCTGTGACCTATGTCTCAGTTAAGTCACAGTGACCATTCATGCAAGCATAGGATATGAAGCAATGAAACTTAAGCCAGGGGTGTCAAACATAAGGCCCGGGGACCAGAATCGGCCCGACAAAGACTCCAATCTGGCTCATTGGACAACTTGGAGGGCAAAAACTTTGGACTTAAAAGTAAGAGTTTAAAGCAGCCTGGGATATCATGACTTAAGTGAGCAAAAACCACATGGACCAAAACTTAAGTACAGTTAAAGCATTTGGGAGGAGGGCTGTGAGAAATGTGTGACCAAAGTAGAAGCAAAAACAGAGCAGTCAAGCTCCCGAAACACAAAGTTTCCCACATTCCCCAGGTTAGCCGCTGTTTTCCATCAAACTGCCTGACAAAAACACACCATTACCTTAAACTCCCCACCTCTGGAGACTGTAAATAATAGATTTCGCAATAACTTTTCAACCTAAATTACCCAAAATAAGTACAGCTTTTTGTTTTCAAGGGCTGAAATGAGCAAACTGAGCTCAGTATGTGCAAATATATGGATTATTAGAATGCAATTTTTCTCAGTTTCAAGCCTGAAAGTGAGATGCACAAAGAGCACAGTCTGTAACTGTGTGACATGCCATTTGGCACTTTTTCTGTACTGTAAGAACAGGCTGCATTCATTTAGCAGAGAAATTATCACACCATAAACTGCGATCTTTTTGAACTGCTCGGTCGTTCAGCACGCAGCAGGACTCACTGTCCAACAGCTGGTGCTGTTAATATCTGCTAGATCAGTCACTTATGGGAAGAAGCAGCGCATCACCATTGTCCCTGCTACCAGTCTCAACTGTTTAAGCCCTATAAAACAACAGTTGGGAACAGAGCTTGCTCCAATCAATGTTTTTGCAAACATAAAAATGTAATGTTTTCCATTTCAAACACGAGATACTCTTTCCTGATGTTACTGCAATAAAGACATATGACACAAATAATGAAATGTGGCACCAATGGCAAATTTTCATCATGCTTTGAGTTGTTTTGTGATGGCACTGGAGTTCTGAAAACCTTCTCTTGCTAAAGCCACACTGTTTTAATCCTAGATTTGAGTTCCTGCTTTTTGGTCTTCTGAGGAAGGACGGATTGAAATGAAAACAGGACTTTAGAAGGGCACTTCTATGGCGCTGTCGTCTGCCAAGGTCAATGCTCAAACAACTTGAGCAAGTGATGAGGATCGGCACCAAAATGTCTTTCCCCAGCCGCCCCTGTTTCTCCTGCTCAGCGTCCGCTCGTCAGGGGAACAGCGTCTGTGCGCCTGTGCTCCTATAATTGCAGTTGTCATCTTTCAGATATGCAGATTATAATTTTAGAGGAATGTGTCCTTTAAATCATGTTTATGTTTTTTTTTGTTGGCCATGACTTAAACAACTATTGAGGCTATTTAGAGCATGTCTGTCTGTGGTCTTTTTTAAGATTCTCATGTTACAATCAACAAATGCTGGGTGTCCTGATCTGACATCCACACACAAATGTAGCGATTCATTGCCTTTTATATGAGAACATCTGTAACCCGAGAAACTTTAAAGTCGCTGCTGGAGGCTCACCTCTTTTTATTGGCATTCATTTCGAGTGGTGTTTTAAATGTGTCTTTAAATTTTGAGAGTGCGTTAAAGCTAAAGAACCATCTGTTTCAGGAATGGAACAAGGAACGGACCCACCAAAGACTAGACCCGATCATAGCGTTGAATATAGACACATTTTTAGCCCAAGCTGTTTAATTCTATGCGACAGATTTTATAAATCACACAAATAACTGCAAACATGTAACACGCAAACCGAAGGTCTATAGACTGTATTGAAGTTAACATAACTTTATTTGATCTCACATTAGGTCCCAGAAATTTACCTGTTACATGAGCACAGGGGTCAAAATGAAAACGTGAATCTGTGTATAATTGTACTATATACACTCAAATACATATAAGACACATTACTTTATGTTTTAAAGTTCACTGGGAATGGTAATATCCAGCACAAAAAAGCAGGATGCAAGATGCTAGCAGGCAGGGCATACATGGAGTGTCATAACCAAATGGCTGGCTTGGTATGGCCCCGAAGTCCCAAGGTCAAAGTGGGCTACAACGCCAAGAGTGGTTGAGAACAACCAAGCTGAGATCCTGTTGGATCTTCCAGATACAGACGGATAAACTGGTGATGGCTAACAGTGTTGGGGAGTAACGGAATACATGTACCGCCGTTACGTATTTAAAATACAAAAAAAGAGTAACTGTATTCCATTACAGTTACTGTTTAAAAGGGTGGTATTTAGAATACAGTTACTTTGTTGAAATAAACGGATTACACGGCGGTCTTTTCCTGTTTCACATGTTAGGCTATGCCCTCTCTATTTTTGGTAATTCCACGCCGGTGGAAACCAAAACAAAACACGCACTAAGAGGCTCTAATGTCTGTCTCAATCTCGCGTCTCATAATGACGTGAAGAAATATTTTTAAAAATGATTTAATATGAAGTGTGGAGATACAGAAATTCTTTTATTGCTGCCATATAATCTGCATCATTATAACTGCATTAATAACATTCTTTACAGCATTATTCCATCTAACAATATTTCTCACAGTATTGATATTGCATTAAAGTTGTCTATTGAAGATGTTCATTTGAGGATCCTTCCATTATGTTAACTTTTATTACAGGTACAGCCAGAAGTATTTCATACACATTGCATATTTGTGCTTATTTCAAGTTGATGTTCGGTTCATTAAGGGTCTTAAGCTTCGCTGGCGTGACTGTCCAGGTGATACATGCTGAGGGAAACTAGAACATAGAAGGATAACCGCAATGCATGCTTACAATACATATAACACATATTTATTTTATTTATTTTTATTTATTTATTTATTTATTCATTTTCAGGCACAACAAATACCTATATTGAACATAAAATACACAAAACAAAAAACAAAACTTGCCTGAAAAAGGAGTGGGACGAAGAAAACTTATTAAATCCCACCCCTATACTCACTCATCAACAAAAAAAACCAATAAACTTCCCGCAGCTACGCCCATCATTGCATACAGACCCATCAACAGCCCCGGGCAGATACAAGCATCTAAGCGGCAGCTCGCAACCAACAATTAGAGCCTTCATAACTGAATACAGAATATATAAATTATAAATTGCATTACCACAGGTAACAGGCAGTAATAACTACAAGTAACAGACACACATACATATACATACATATATATCTACACACACAAGTACATATATGTACATACATACGCACACTTTATTTTTTATTTTTTATTTTGGAATCCATACCAGCAATGGTAAGAGGACAGACATTACAGAGCACACTAAAACCCATCATTGAGTATACTGTGACCAGACCAACTGTTTGTAGAGAAATTTAAATCTATGAATATTTTTGCATTGTTTCAATTGTAAACTCAGACTGTTCCAGATTTTCACACCACATACACACACACAAAAGCCTTTACGGGTTGTTCGAGTTCTGGGTAATTTGAATTCTCCAAAGCCTCTCACATTATAAACCTTTTCTCGAATTTCAAATCTAGTTTGTAAATTTGCCGGTAAAAGTTTAGTAAAAGCTTTATACAAAATTATGGATGTATTGTAATTAACCAGATCCTGGAATTTAAGTAACTTTGCCTGAAGAAAGAATTTGTGAGTATGATCTAGATAACCAGCCTTGTGAATAATACGCAGTGCTCGTTTCTGTACTGTGACTAATGGATTAGTTGTATTTTTATATGTATTTCCCCACACTTCCACACAATATGTAAGATATGGAAGAACCAGGGTACAGTACAGAGTACGAAGTGCATCTTTATCAAGGAATTGTTTCACTTTGTTCAAAACTGCGAGGCTTCTGGAAATTTTGGTTTTTATGTGTCTGACGTGGGGTTTCCATGAAATTTTGTTATCAATTATAACTCCCAAAAATTTGTTTTCACTCACATTATCAATTGGTACACCTTCAATGATAATTGGTAATTCTATATTATATTTTAAATTACCAAAAAACATTGCTTTAGTTTTATTTATATTTAATGATAATTTATTTATGTCCATCCATTTTTTTATTAATTTTAGCTCCCTGTTTACGGTCATTACAAGATCAGTATAATCATCGCTACTGAAAAATATGTTGGTGTCATCTGCGAACAGTATGAGTTTAAGTACTTGAGAAACATCAAAAATATCATTTATGTATACATTGAAAAGTTTTGGTCCCAACACTGACCCTTGGGGAACACCACATGTAATACCAAGTTTCTCTGAATGGTAATGCCCTATGCTAACATATTGTTCCCGACCTGTTAGGTAACTTTTTAACCAGTTACCAGCTTTCCCTCGAATACCATATCTTTCCAATTTATCCAGTAAAATTGAGTGATTGATTGTGTCGAAGGCCTTTTTGAGGTCAACAAAAATACCAACTGCATATTTATTTTTATCCAGTGTATCAGTAATTTCTTCTACTGCCTCGATTATCGCCATTGAAGTGGTTCTTTGCGTTCTGAAACCATACTGACCAACATTTATTATTTGATGTTTTTCAAGGAATTTTTCTAATCTTGAATTAAAAAGTTTTTCTAGAATTTTTGAGAATTGAGGCAGTAGAGAAATAGGCCTATAATTGGTAAAACTGTGTTTGTCATTACTTTTATATAGTGGTATTACTTTCGCAATTTTCATTTTTTTTGGAAAACAACCGGACTGAAATGATAAATTACAGATATATGTTAAGGGACTAGCAATATTCAGAATAACCTGTTTAACTACAGACATATTTATGTCATGATAATCCATTGAAGACTTACTTTTACATTTTAATGTGATATTTATTACTTCTTGCTCATTTGTAGCTGAGAGGAACAGTGAAAAGGGATTTGATTTTATATTGCTGATATTTTCATTTTTATGACACGGGATGTCTGCTGCTAGTTCAGGGCCAACATTTATGAAGAATTTATTGAACCCATCGACAATATTACTCATGTTGTGATTTTCACCATTTGCATCAGTAAAATATTCAGGATATGATGTTCCAGAAGATCCTTGTTTAATTAAGTTGTTTAACACATCCCAAGTTCCTTTTATATTGTTTTTATTTTCATATAATCTTCTTCTATAATAAAGTTGTTTGCTCGTTCTTATAATATCAGTCAATTTATTTCTATATGCTTTATATCTTTGTTCCACTTCTTTTGTTTTTACTTTGATAAACTGTTTATACAGATTGTTTTTCTTTTTGCAAGCATTGATAATTCCTTTTGTGAGCCAAGGACTTTTTATCTTTTTTTTCTTTGTCATGTGTTCGTTTACAGGACAATGTTTATTGTACCACATAGTAAAAATATCTAGAAAATTATCATAAGCCTTGTCCACATCTGACTCTTCATACACCGAACTCCAATCTTGTTGTGCTAAATCGAAATTGAAGGCATGAATTGCTTCTTCATTTATTGTTCGCTTTGCTATCATGATCTTGGTATCTATTTTTTTTAAATCACAGTCACACAAAGTAAAAACTGGTAAGTGGTCAGTTATATCACAGACAAGCAGGCCACTATTAATTTGGAAATCCATGACATTAGTAAAAATGTTGTCAATAATAGTGGCGCTATGTGAAGTTATTCTGCTTGGCTTTGTTATTGTTGGATATAGTGATAAGCTGTACATTGTGTCAGTAAAGTCATCAATGGCTTTTAACCTTGTTGGATTTAGCAAATCAATATTAAAGTCACCACAGATAAATAGTAATTTTTGGTTCACCGAAGCAAACGTTTTTTCTATCCATTCATTAAAAGTGTCAATACTTGAACTGGGTGTCCGATATATACAACTTATTATAACATTTCTCTTTTTTTCATTCATAATCTCAATAGTCAAACATTCCAAAATTCCATCAATAGACATAGTTGTTACAACATTATATTTTATAGAGTTATGAACATATATAGCAACCCCGCCGCCCGCCTTATTTAATCTATTCATGTATTTTAAATCATATCCATTCAAACAAAAATCTATTCCTTTATCGACATTGAACCAAGTTTCAGTGATGGCTATAATACTAAAGGGGCGAGAAAATTGTTGCAAATAGTCCTTAATGAAATCAAAATTAGAGTACATACTTCTGCTGTTAAAGTGAATTAATGAGAGCTTCCCGTCTAGGTTAATTTCTTTTTCATATTGTTCCTGAGTGAAATAATTACAATTTTTAACAAAAGAAGAGAGAAAGTTACTTTCAGAATCTATTTCTGGATCTATTATATTATGCTCCTTATATTCACAATCTAGATCAATTACTTTCTGTTGAAGAACTAATTTCAACGTGTCCATGTCATTTCCTGGTGTAATTGATACATTGGTGTCAGTTATACTTGTCCAGATCCTCCATGTTCCTCACTATCAGTACTTTTGCCTCTTCTGGTGTCCCGTTTAGCTTAATGAAAATCTTACAGTTTGTTACCCATGTATGTTGTATTTTACCGTTCTTCTTCAGTTGCCTTGCCTTCCTTGCGATGTCTGCGTTTTTTCGTGTCAGATGCTCATTAATGAAAACGTCCGTGCCTTTCAGTTTGCGTCCTTGTTTCAGCAGTGCGACCTTGTTCTTCCGATTGACAAATCTCATAATGATGGCCGGCAGTCTGTCACTCCTCCTGGGCAGTGAGTGACATGCTTCTATGTGCTCCAGGTCCATCTCTATCCCCTTGCTTTGGAGGAAGGACGCCACCTGTTGCTCCACCGAGCGGGTCTCCTCGTCGCTGGGCTCCCCGACGTTCCCGGCCACCGCGCGCGCGTACGAGCGCGGCTTGATTTTAATACCGCTGATGACCACGTCGTTCGTACGGGTGTACTGCTCCAGCTCATCCACCCGCCGCTCGAGATCCATGATCCGTCTGTCCTTCTCGGCATTTTGGAGGCGTAGCTGTTTTACCTCCTCCAGAAGCCCCAGAAGCAGCTCCTGCTGTGCCCTGACTGCGGCCACGTCTCCGCACAGCGCTCCGAGGGAGGTTTTAATGTCCTCAACCTCCTCTGGTGTTGGGCCTTTCTTGGGTGGCATACTGAAGCGAGAGCACGAGGCGGCCACCACGAGGGACCCGGAAGCGGAATTTCTGATGATGGCGCCTGGCTAGGCCTGCTGGCTGATGGTGGAGCCTGGCTGTGGCCTGCTGGCTGATGGTGGAGCCTGGCTGGGTCTGCTGGATGTGGCCTGCTGGCTGATGGTGGAGCCTGGCTGTGGCCTAGTATAATCTAGGAATGTGTCAGGCCTGAGGCCTTAACTCATTTGGTGTCTTACTATGTTTTACTCTACTTGGCAACAGATGACCAATAATTAGCCCCAGAGACTCTGAGGGCTTGAAGTTTATTACCTTGTATGGAAGGTGTTATAGAAAAGAGAAGTTCTATGTCTGCTTATAGCCATTAAAAATGTACAAGATGTACCATTAACTGTGACTAATGTCTGGAACGTATTTTAATCTGTAATTGACGCCATGGGGGGGCGTGTACCCCACTGCTTTATAAGTGTCCACAACATGTATTTTGGTCAGAGGACATATGCTGATGTTTTCTCCTGTGTGTTAATAAACTCATCGTTTGATTGCACTTTTCTGGGGCCTCCGTGGTTTGTCTCACTGCTCTACATTGATCGATTTCGCAACAGAAGGCAATAGCATATTGTTAGAGGCATAGCCCTAAAGAATGTAGCCTCATGGGCAGTGTAGTCCGTTCTGCAGGGAGAATGGACTGCCATACCCGTTATGTGTCTGTGAGCGCGAGGAGGGAGAAAAAGGAGAGTGGAAAAGTACGAGCTGTCATCGAGTAGAAACGGGAGCTGGAAGCATGTAAATATAATAATAACCACTGCAGCCAAGAAGAGTGCCTGACGAGCCCAGTTGTAAGTAAGATATTAAGACTCGACTGTACACCGTGTTCGTGTTTTCCTCCGAAACAATAAGTTCCGTTGGAGCAGCCTTTCAACGCCTCTCTCTGTCTCTCGCTAGCAAACTTGACCCAGACAACAAAGTAAAGCTATTTTTCAGCTACGAGCCCAACACGAATCCGACGTATTAGCCAGAGGTCCCTTTACTACGGTTCGGAGCCGCGGACATGTTTTATATACGCGCAGAATAGTTTTCTATACGAGATCACTGCAAAAAGTGCAGCCTTGCCTAATGTCCACCTACTGTTACTCATTTTATATTAAGATTTAAAAATGTAGTTGCTATTGATATGGTGAGTAACCTTCAGTAATAGTAATGAATCACACAGCAATAGTACATTCACGTAGTTGTAAACAGCTTGATAATATATTAAGTAATCCAAAGTATTCAGAATACGTTACTGTCATTGAGTAACGTAACGGAATATGTTACAGAATACATTTTGGGGCATGTAATCTGTAATCTGTAGTGGAATACATTTCAAAAATAACCTTCCCAACACTGATAGCTAACCAACCGGACGTAGTTGTGTTGGACAAGCAGAGCAAGATGGCCGTAGTGATCAGTGTGGCGATACCAAGTGACGGCAACATCAGGAAGAAGCGACACAAGTAGCTTGAGAAATACCAATGACTGAGAGAGGCGTTCGAAAACACGTGGAAGCTGAAAGTAACAATGATCCCCCTGGTAGCTGAAGCACTCAAAGTGGGCGAGTGGCTCCAGCAGATACAAGGACAACAGACAAGAGCTCTGTTCAGAAGAGCGCAGTCCTAGGAACAGCAAAGGACCCCAAAAAGACTGGACCTAAGCTTGGTGCGCCTGGGCACACATGGACATTTAAATTTTTTAAGCAGGTATTTAACCTGTGCACAGTCAAGAGTTTGACTGCTCTTGGGATGAAGGACCTGCCATTGCACTTCTCCTGCTGAAGGAGCTCAGGGTCTCCACAGTCTAATGCACGTCGCCAGGCTAACACAGAGAGGCAGACAGCAATTCACACTCACATTCTCACCTATGGGCAAATAAGAATTACCAATTAACCTAACCCTGCAACTGTGTATTTCTGGGAGGAAGCTGGAGTACCCAGGGATAACCCACGTAAACACGGGAAGAACATGCAAACTCCACACAGACTGTACTTCTGGTGAAAAGTACAGAGTATTTCACACAAACATACTAAATCGTAAAGTGAAAAAAGTATGATTGTTATGTAGTAAAACGTACTATACTTCCCATTTAAATGTTGTAAAGCTGAGGTATGAAGAAGCATCAAATGGAAATGACCAAAATCAGTTTGGATAAAAATGCAAAGGAGAGACAGAATAAAATAAAAAATAAAAAATAAATAAATAAATGTAAAAAAGAAAATACATTCAGAAATTAAAAAAAATGTGCATCTTGTTGTATTTGTAATTCTTGTATTTGAAATTGGTTTTAAATGTGTTTTATTTTTTAAATTTTGACATTCTTTGTCTTCCATAATGCGTGGGCTGCAATACGACAACATTAAGAAGACCCGTGACTTTGGGCCACAGACAGACTGTTTACAGTCTGAACCTCTGTTTGTGAAGGTTGTGCCTGTTAGATGGAACAAGCTGTGTTTCCTCCCTGAGAAACATGCAAGCGCTAAACAAATGCATCATTTAAATGTTCCAAATATAACTGCGAGGAGTTACTTTCTTAACACCAGGGTGCATTAACTGGGATAATGTGTTTACATAACTCAGTGTCCCAGCTAGTATCAATACACCCCAGATGTTGGACCGAGTTTCATATAACCAACACAAGAGCTTATCTGCACCACTGATACTGTTACTGTATGTGTGCTGCATCCTGATAGAGCATGCCTGGGTATCCTGACACAACAAATGCTACATAAAAGCAAAGCAAACACAATAAATAGGCTAATAATGACACTTTAAAGTGGTAGGCATAATGCTTAGAAATGACACTAACTTAGTGGAATATACAAAGTTAGACAAGGCAAAATGAAGCAGGGGTTAGTAAACATCCTTTTCCCTGATCTGAAGCTCAAACCAGCCCTTCTCACAGTACCTCAGCCTGACTTGTCCCCCCTAGTGGCCTAATCCCTTCACTGCACTCTGTCCTCCTCTTGCCCCCTCGTCCCAGAGAATTGAGAAAGGCAGACCCAAGGACCCGCGTACAGTTTTAATCAAGTGAGCACATGCTCATTTTGAAACATCGCCACAAGTCTGGGTCGTGGGTCTATGGACTGAAGCGCTGACAAATGCAGCTGAAAAACAGCCATCTGGTTTACTTTATTTTGCCATGATTGATATATGAGATGATATGAGTTGTGCAGTATATTGTGCCTTTGGAGGCTGAACTGAGATGTAAAGGCACGTTGGACGTGCTGTTTCTGCTATGTCACTGTTTTCCTGCCATGGAAGTGCAGCCAGCTTATCAGCTCCTCTGTTTTAGTCTAGACTGAAACGTCTCAACGAGTTGTGGATGAATTATCGCAAAAGCTGGCAAACACATTTATGGTCTGTCTGTGGTTTTGTGGTTTAGGATGAAGTACTGTATCTCACCAGCTTTTTGATGCATCCACATTAAAAATTCTATGCAGATATTCATGTGCTCGAAAGAATCCTTCTGTTTCTGGTTTTCCCCGGACTTTTCTACTCCTCGATGTGCACGATGGGGACGTGTTTGTTTCTGTTGAAAACTCTTCAAAGGTCAATTATCTTTTGCAGCATCAATAACAGGTCTTTCATCCAGTTCTTATTTTGGGGATCAAACATATAAAAATCAAACAAGATCCTTATCTGCCACGTTGTGTTTAGCACTAATTAACAAAGGCTTGCGTGAAAAAAAAAGTGTTATCATGTTGTTATTGAAACAACATGATGCTAATTTTCTGGACTTTAATACTCATTAGAATCAAAAAAGGGATGATATACAGGTTCAGTGCATGCTCTAGTTAGCAGGACGCCACACACACCGAGCCGACAGGCTAGCAGATGACTCCGGCAAGACCAGAGGTGGAGGTTTGTGCATTTATATTAACAATGCTTGGTGCATGAACTCCACTACTACTGAGAGTCACTGCTCACCTAATGCGGAGTTTTTAATGGTCAAATGCAGACCTTATTATCTCCCCAGAGAATTCACTTCGATCATACTCACTGCCGTGTATATACCCCCCGACGCTAATGCTAGGTTGGCCATGAAAGAACTTTCTGCAGCCATTAACAAACACCAGAATAAACACCCCGAGGCTGCTTTTATTGTTGCTGGCGACTTCAACCACACCAGCTTAAAGACAGTCCTCCCCAGATTCCACCAACATGTCTCCTGCCACACCAGAGGAGACAAGACTTTAGACCATGTGTATTCCAACCTGGCTGGAGCCTACAAAGCCACACCCCTCCCCCACATTGGACAATCGGACCATCTCTCCCTGTTCCTCACACCTCGGTATTCACCACTCATCCAACGTGTGAAACCTGCTGTGAGGACAATTAAAGTGTGGCCAGAGGGGACAGACGCAGTGCTCCAGGACAGATTTAAAAACACAGACTGGAATATGTTCACCCACACAGACCTGGACCAGTACGCCTCATCTGTACTGGATTACATCTCCAAAACCACAGACAGTGTCACCACCCAGAAACGGATTACCATGTACCCCAACCAGAAGCCTTGGATGAACCGGGATGTTCGTCTCCTCCTGAAGGCCCGCAACACCGCCTTTAGGTCAGGAGATGCACACGCCTACAGTACAGCCAGGGCTAATCTAAAGAAGGGCATCAAAAAAGCCAAACACCATTACAAAAAGAAGGTAGAAGAACACTTCTCCAACTCCAACCCCCGACGCATGTGGCAAGGACTCCAGACCATTACAGACTACAGGACCACCAAACCCTCCCCCGCATCCTCTGATGTCTCCTTCCTCAACGAGCTCAACAACTTTTATGCTCGTTTTGAGCGAGGGAACCCCACAACCACAACCAAAGCAGACATGACGCCAGACCACCAACCTATGACTCTCTCCCCCACCGATGTAGGAGCGGTGCTGAGCAGGATCAATGTCCACAAGGCTGCAGGCCCTGATGGCATCCCCGGGCGTGTTCTCAGAGCGTGTTCTGGGGAGCTTGCAGGAGTGCTCACAGACATATTCAATCTGTCCTTGGCCCACGCTGTGGTACCGGCCTGCTTCAAATCCACCTCCATCGTCCCGATACCCAAAAACTCCAACCCATCTTGCCTCAATGACTACCGCCCAGTAGCACTCACCCCCATCATCACTAAGTGCTTAGAGCGACTGGTCCTAGCACACTTCAAATCCTGTCTCCCCCCCACCCTGGACCCCCACCAATTCGCATACCGCCGGAACAGGAGCACAGAGGATGCAGTCTCCATCGCAATGCACTCTGTCCTCTCACACCTGGACAACAACAACACCTACGCCAGAATGCTGTTTATAGACTTCAGTTCAGCATTCAATACAATCCACCCCTCACAACTCATCAGGAAACTGACAGACCTGGGTATCAGTTCCCTCATCTGCAAATGGTTACTGGACTTCCTGACCAACCGCCCCCAACATGTCCGGCTGGATAACCGCTGCTCATCTACAATCACAATGAACACCGGTGTACCACAAGGCTGTGTGATGAGCCCTTTCCTCTACTCCCTCTTCACCCACGACTGCAGACCTGCTGATGGTTCCAACACCATCATTAAGTTTGCAGATGACACCACAGTGATTGGCCTCATCAGTGACAACGATGAGGCCGCCTACAGGGAGGAGGTGGATCGTCTGGCTGAGTGGTGCGACAGAAACAACCTGCTGCTTAACACCGAGAAGACCAAGGAGCTCATCGTGGACTACAGGAGGAATGCTGACCCACATCCACCCATCCACATTAAGGGGACGGCTGTGGAGCGTGTGAGCAGCTTCAAGTTCCTGGGAGTCCACATCTCCGAGGATCTCACCTGGACGACCAACTGCTCCAAGCTGGTCAAGAAGGCTCACCAGCGCCTCTTCTTCTTGAGGACTCTGAGGAAGAACCACCTGTCCTCAGACATCCTGGTGAACTTCTATCGCTGCACCATTGAGAGCATCCTGACCAACTGTATAACAGTCTGGTACGGGAACTGCTCTGCCTCGGACCGGAAGGCGTTGCAGAGGGTTGTGAAAACTGCCCAGCGCATCGCCGGAGCACCACTTCCTGCCATAAAAGACATCTACAGGAAGCGGTGTCTGAAAAGGGCTGGGAAAATCATCAAAGACCCCAGTCACCCATCACATGGACTCTTCACCCTCCTGCCCTCTGGGAGGCGCTACAGGAGCCTCCGGACTAAGACCACCAGGTACCGGAACAGCTTCTTCCCCACAGCTGTCAGACTCCTGAACTCTGCCTCCTGACATCTGACCCACGTTAACACATGGACTGAACATACACACACACACAATGGACAACTGTACCCTCAAACACAATAATAACATGGACTGAACCACCACTCACAACCACTAGCACTTTATATAGCCTCTGTAGAAACTATCTACACCCTCACTTATCTTAACTGCACTACTGTATAGCTCTGTGTAAATAATCATTCTGTACATTCGATAATCTTTAATCCTACAACTGTTTACAACTTGCATAGTTCCCATTTCTGTATAGCTGTATATCCCAGATTCTGTAAAGTTATTTATTTCATATTCTGTATAGTTTTTCATATTTATATCCTGTTCATATCCTGTACATAGCTTGTGCTCACTACAGCCTGTACATACTTATAGTTATAGAATATTCACAACATACTTCATACCGTGTACATTATAACATACCATAATAGACCCATTTCTGTAATATACTCACATATCTATATTATTGCTAATATATATTGTAATATATCTATATCACTAAAGCACTTCTGGATGGATGCAAACTGCATTTCGTTGCCCTGTACCTGTGCATGTGCAATGACAATAAAGTTGAATTCTATTCTATTCTATTCTATTCTATCAGCTCAGTGGATCACAAAGAAACTCATTAGCCAGCCGGTGATAACACGGTGGCTACATCCATCTTTATATACAGTCTGTGAGACCTTAAGGACATTAAGGAAAAAGCAAAATTAGATGTGCAGCTATCATCCTCGTTTACTGTCCAATGAAAAAGATGGATCCACGTACCACAACTGAGTTTGATCTCCTGTCCTGATTAGACATACACGCATCATCCCCCAATCGGTCGGGGCAGATGGCCGCCCCTCCCTAGGCTGGACAAAATTTTACTTTACTGGGTTTTTTTATTTTACTTTTTTTTTACCATGCTATGGATGTTTTCAAAGATTTTCGAAGCCCTTGAATGGGATGAGTGAAAATTTTGAAATGTGTAATTTCAGCTGAACGACATGTGTGGTAACTAATCCAGGAACCCTTTTTCACATTTGACTCATTCAGCATCTGTTCTGTTTAGCGCTGCCTCACAGAGCCACTAACATGGCTGCAGACCCGACGGCTTGTTGTTTTGTTTTCGTGCACTCCGGTATCATGTCAGCGTTCCGTGCATCAGATTTTCCTTTGGTTTTCATGCCTCTGTGAACATGTTGTGCTTTTTCTGTTTTTTCTTCTAACTTTGCATTCTTCTTCCCTTTTATTATACTGAGGACCAGACATGTTCCAGCAAGCAGACTCAACTTGGGGTCAGAAATGTTTGCAGTGTGGTTGTAAGTAGTTAAAAGGGACAAACCACACTGGCCTGGGGATAGAAAATAAAATCCACAATCTAAGAAAATGCTCCTTGATCAAATCTTATCATAAAGCAGGGAAATCTATCAGCATGACCGGAGGTAATAACACTGGAAACGAGTTAAAATATTCAGTTTTCTCTATTTAGCATTCCACTGCCTTCACACTCTCTGGTAGTCTGGCTGTGATTCTGATCAAACACATATTTGATAAACACGTTGCACAGCTTCCACATGCACTTAAAGCCTCCATTTGTTCTGTGAAATGCTAACAATTACTAGTATGGACAAGACGGGAAATCGGTCCTGTGTTTTATTGATTGAGGATTCACACAGCACTGCTTCAAAGGAAATGCTGAGGCTTACAGTCTAAACCTCATTTAATTCTGCAGGTTTAGCTCGTCTGTCAATAGTTTGTCTTTTTTGGGTACCTGCATGTATCTTCCAAACCTGAAGACAAGTCCTTCTGATTCACAGCTTTTTATTTTCTGTCATATTCCCCTGGTGTGAGAAGTAACAGTGGATTTTAATAATGGGTTTCACTTGTTGTCATGTAAAACAGATTCACACCAATCTGTGCTACAGTTGGCCTCAAAGCTGAGATGAGTCATCAGGTTGTGTGGTGGCATCTGCATTAAGCGTGCTTGGTGAGATTTTAATAAAATGGGTAGAAAAGTTCAGCATAGCCCCAATCAGAAATAATGGCTGTCACAACTTAACTTGTCATCTTGCTTTGTTAACACAGGCGTTCTGCTTTAAGTGCACTCATACAATGGACTGAGTGCAGAGACATTATCATAAAAACATAAGATCCATCCTCTTCTGCTTGTCAGGGTCGCAGGGTGCTGGAACCTATTTCAGCTACCATGGGGCGAGAGGTAGGGCACACCCTGGACAGGTCGCCAGCCTAACACAGGGCTGACAAAGGAAGACAGACAACCACTCGCACCTATGGGCAATTACATTCTCCAATTAACCCAACCCCACTAACTGCATGTGTTTGGACTGTGGGAGGAAGCCACCGTGCAGTGAAAAACAAATTCCATCACAAATTTTTGTTACAGTTTTTTTGAAATTGTGATTTCATCTATTAAATCTAAAAACTTATCCAAACTACCTGGACCTGTGTGAAAAAGTAATTGTCCCCTAAACTTAGCAAGAACTGCAAATGTGAGTGAAGGTTCTCAGCCATTCAGGTCATCGTAGTCTATGGAGCTTGGAAAGAAAAGCATCTGGACTTCTTTGAGTTACCTCGAGGACGTTTCACCTCCTAACCCTAAGAGAAATTGGTGGAGTCCCAGATTTTAAGCCCTATAGGAGTGCCCCCAAGAGGGTCATGGACCCCTTGTTGATCCTCTACCTAATCACATGAGCCAAGGTGTGAAAACGGGTGTGGGTCACAATCAGCCAGGGTTTTGGGTGAGCTCATTGTGAAGCCTAGCCCCACCCTATCACGAGGTCGAGAGGTGAAACATCAGGTCCAGCTAGGCTTGTATAACTTTTCCCCCTAATAAACGAAATCATTTAAAACATTTTGTATGTACGCTGCTTATACTTGTGCAATATTAAAATTTGTTTGATGACTTGAAATGTGACAAATATGCAAAAGCGATGTTTTTTCATTCTTTGCAATTTCAAACAGACTTGGCAGCAAAATCATGACCAAGCATAAAAATGTGTTCAATTATATATTTTCTGAATTGCCTACTGAATGCAAAAGTCCCCCCACACACACAGCTTGGCTGTGACTTTATAAAAGAGCTTAATTTGTGGGGTTAGCAAGGCTCAACAGGTTGTGAGAATAAAATATTTTCTGTAGAGCAAGTTGTTGTTATTCTATTGTTAGAATTAATAAAAATATGGCAGTTAAAGTCACCTTTAAACCCAAACTGTGTATATACGTTGGAGCAGAAATTACACATAGTTATCTAGCCTGTGAGCAAGAGTACCACCTTCATGACAATCAACACTCTGACTTTAGGCTAAACATATATCACATATTGGACACCCCTCAGGAAGTCTCTTTGTCTTCCCTGGAATGAAACTCAAGTTAAAACCACAGAGGTGCTGGTACACATATGATTACTTGCTGCTGTTAAAGTCTATGTGACAAACTGCTTTCTCATCTCAGTAAAAACTTAGATGAGAAAGCAGTAAGCAAATATTTTCAAATGAAAACGACTATTTTTTTTATAATGAGTAATAACAGCGCTCAAACCTGTTGAGCTTCACTTTTTTCACACACTTTATAAACACTAGACTTTGACAGTGACAGGATGACATGAAACTCAACTAGTGAAATCAAAAGCAGCCTAATGTCTCACAGCAGTTGAGGTGAAATAGCACCTTTAAATAGTGCTTTATTCACTCTGTGTGTCAATGACAGGCTAAATTGCCAGGTAAACTGTGATATCTCTTTGAATTGCAGTTAAAGTAACACGTTTTAGTCGTTGGTGTGCTGTGAGAAGCAACTGATGCTTTCCTGTGTTTTCCTGCTCTTCTCTTTGTCTGTGTTTTGGCCGGCTAATCCCCAGCTTGTCACGGAGAGAGGCCTACAAAAGATAGATTTGGTCCTGTGCTCTCCGCAGCTCTTCATTTACAGAATAGACAGCAACATCCTTCCACCCCCCCCCCCTCCCCCAGCACTTTAATCCAGAACGAATAGAGAGACTTTAAAAAAAACTGAAAAAGAGATGAAAGAGGGTCAACGTGGTCAGCAGGATGTTGGCAGGTGAGGGGATGGGAGGTGCTGAGGGCAACGTGCAGGTTGGATGTGCGGTGGGGGTTGTGTATGTGTGTGTGTGTGTGTGTGTGGGGGGGGGGTAATCAGGAAAGGGGCCACTTCTTCTTCACTTCCTGGAAAATGATGCTGTTTTCTGCAAAGGGAAGATGAGACGGTGGAAAAAGCCACACTGACTGCAACACCTGCTGTTTAGCCATCTTATTCAGCCACTTATGCGTCTCCATCTTTCCTGTTTTCTTAAAGAGAAACACACCAGAGGGCTTTGACATCTCCTGCGGGTCAGTCACTCGCAGCAGTATGTACACATGAGCTACGAAATAATACTAAAATATATTTGACTATACAAACACATGGCTGACATGTTGGTCCAGTTTCCTTCTCCATTCCTCAAAAAAACAGAACTGTGTGCAAGACAGTATCCTGGTTATTACACGACACGGAAAAAAGGAAGGGGGAAAATATCCTCATGATAAGCATCGCCTCGTCCCGTCTGCCTTATGCTGACAGCTCTCTATAAAACGACTTTTGTTTGATGTAATGTTTATTTGTTTATTTGTTTATTTATAAGGAACCCCATTAGCTTCCACAACAGTGCTTGCTCCTCCTGGGGCCCAAACCATCAAATACAATCAAATAGAATATTACACAATAAAGTGGATGCAAAATATCCGCATAATTTGGCTCTTCCATCCACAGTAAGGTTTTACAATATTTTGTGAAAATATAAGCATATAAATATCAATAACACTAAGACAAAATACACAAATTTCCATTACAAATGACATTGCCCTCTTACAATATTTACAATAAATTAAAAGCTGCCTAAATAGGCTTTTAAGTGATTTTTAAAATTATGAATAGAAGCCAGTTCTGTAATTGCACAAGGCAACTTATTCCGCTGAAAAGATGCTCTAAATATAACAGAGTTTTTCAAAAAGTTGCTTTTAACTCGAGGAGTTACTAAATTACGGTTTGCTGAAAACAGTGTAGCATGATTATGTTTTTCATCTGGATGCTGCGACTGAGCAGAAAAAAATATGGTGTGTTTAACAGTATTGCTTTCTTTAAAAATACAAGTAAGCCATAGTATAATCCAGCTTGTACAGAAAGCCAAGAAAGTTTATTGTGCATTTTATCGATATTTGTATAATATGAACACCTTAACACTAATCTGGCCGCTTTGTTCTGGACTAACTGAAGTCTGTCCAGATCTGTCTTATTAGCTGCTGACCAAATGATTGAGCAGTACTCTAGACGAGATAATACTAGTGCATTAATGACACCTTTCATAATTGAAGAAGTAATATAATAGGAGCCTTTCCTAGCCATAGCTATGTCCTGTCCCATTTCCTTAATAACATAGTCGATATGCTGAGACCATGAAAGGTGGTGGTTTATGCTAACACCAAGTAATTTAATCTGGCAGACCTGTTCTAATCCAGCTATCAAATCAAATGCAGCACTAAAGTCCAAGAATACCACCCCGACCAAATTCCCATCATCTAGATGTTTATACCAGTTATCGGTCATATGAATGGCTCTCATTCATATGACCGATAACTGGTAGCTGGTGGAGTGACCCGGTTTGTAAGCATGTTGAAACTGAGTGAGTAGATGATTTTCTGTTAAGCAATGTTGAATTTGTTCATAGACAATCCTCTCCATAATTTTACTCAGAACAGGGAGTAGACTAATAGGTCTGCTATTGACACCATTAAAAATGTCATTCTTGTTTTTAGGAATAGGAATTATTTTCGATTCTTTCCACTGCAATGGAAATAAGCTGGATGCCAGAGATCTATTAAATATGTGACATATAGGAAGGGACACAAACTTGGCTGCAACTTTGAGCAGTTTACTGTCTATGTTATCAGAGCCGGAGCATGTATCATCAGGAAGTGATATTAATAAACGCTCCACCATCTCAACATTTACTGTCTCAAACTTAAACTGGCATTGCTTATTATTCATGATAACATCCTGTATAAGGTGGCGTGACAGGGTGGTGATAGGGTATATCCTTAGCTTAATATCCTTTCTTCTTGCATCTATTCAATTTAGTTACTTGATTTCTTAACTCACGATATGTTGCCCACTCTTGTGGACTGACAGACTTATGTGCTTTTACTTTTGCTATATCCTTTTCTGAGATTGCAGCCTTAAGTTCATTATCTAGCCAAGGTGCGTAGTTCTTTTTAACAGTACATCTTCTTTGATGATGTGACTTCTCTAACTACAAATGCCAGTTAGGCTCCACAGCACTGTGCAGTGAGTACAGGACCCACAAGCCCATGTGGGGCCCTCAGGCCACCATCATGAAATCTGTTTCTGATTGTTTGGTCAGAGACATTCACACCAGTGGCCTGCTGGAGGTCAATTTGTAACTCTGGCAGTGCTTACACTGTTCCTCCTCAGACATAGGAGTAGATACCGGTTCTGCTGATTGCTTAAGGACCTTCTGTGGTCCTCGTCAGCTCTCCTAGAGCAACTGCTGTCTCCTGGAATCTCCTCAATGCTTTTGAGACCGAGCTGAGAGACACAGCAAACCTTTTAATGTGTCGCCCTGGAGGATCTAAGCCATGGACTGGGATTTAATCATGAATCCCTTTATTTTAAGATAATTATTTTACACTATACGATCTTTACACTGTGTTAAAATATAAATGAGCCAAATTACAGTGCCATCTGTGTGGCTGTTACTCCCTTTGTGTCCTGACATTTCTTATGCAGATAGACTCACAAGCCTCTAAAACGCCCCGTTGATCCCAGCAGTCTTTTGTTCTTCTGCTACACCAGAACTTAAGCACAGTATTCCTCTCTGTCATCAAGGCTGTAGTGCTGTCCCAAAAACACAGTCACAGAGTGGGCCTTGTGGACATGTTCCTCCATTATCACAAACATGCCCACAAGAGTTTATTTTCCGGCTGCCACTAGAGTACTAAATCTGTATTAGCGCACATATCTGGAAACAGCCTCTGAAAATGAGACTTCTTTCTTGTTTGTGCAAACAGCCGTTTCAGCTGATTACCTAAAACTCAAAATTCAAGAGTTGTTTACTGGACAATTTGAAATAAATAAACACAAGACAGACATCTCATTTATCTTTTTATTACAAAGAGTACAAGAATATAAGAGCCAAAATCAAATCAAATCTCTGCAACCAGGAAAAGTTGTTGGTTTACTGGTGATAGTTTTTTTTTTTCTGCTGCTGGAGACTGATTGTAAGCGTTTACAGCAACTAGCTTGCCAGCAAGAGGTTGAAGGTGTTGCACATCCATGCAAACGCCCACAGATTGGCTAAGGTTAGCAAACAATTGCCATCTAATTTATACACAGAGACAGACGCCTAACAGTCTGTGCTGATGAGTACAAATCACCTGCGGTGCGTCTCTCTGTAATAGGGGACACGACTCAACTGGTTCTATTTGTGGTTCTATTCCTATATGAAAGCAGGGTTGCTGAGCGCTTACGTCATTTTGTGAAAGAATTTCTATTTTTAAGCAACGCAGCTCTGGCTGGACTCTGAATGTAAGTATAATGGATGGGAATTTCCGTTTGTGGAGATGTCAACAGACTTGCAATTTTCTCCGATTTCTCACAGTTCAATTCAACTTAATTTAAATAGCGTCAAATTAAAACAGCTGCATCAAAGTGCTTTATATTGTAAGGTTAAGACCCGACAATAATACAGAGAAACCTGAGAAAACCCCAACAATCACACGACCCCGTTTAAACAACAGTGGAAGGAAAAACTGTGGCAGAGCCACAAAAAGAATGAATTATCTTACTTTTATTTAGTGTCACGTTCTGCTTTATGTTAAACACAAGCACGAAGAATTTTCAATTTTGTAAAATGTATAAAAATAAATGTATCACAGTGTTGTAACATTAATACTTACTGTATGGACTTTTTCAGTCTGAAAGGTAAGAAGTTAAAAAGCCGTCCTTCGTTCAGCCGTACCTCACTGTTTAGTCAAGCCAAACCACATGTGTTGGAATGTGGGTTTAAACTGCTTGAACTCAAAGCAACATGGAGTTCTCCGAAATGCTAAGAGTTGCATAAATACCCTTCATGTAAACCGTGTGAGGAATTTTCATTTCACAGAACTAAGTTGCTGCAGAGCACACATCACAAGCTTAGCACCAAATCTCTCCTCATCCATTAGCTGCGAGGTAAATGGAATATTATGATGCACCTGAATAATAATAATGATGATTGTAAGAATTCAGAGTTGTGTTAGAAATTAAACTTTACACTTTTTTTCCAAATTGGAGCAAAACCTTGAGGCGCTATTAAGAAAACTGAGACTAAGCAGAAAAGTCACTTTGAAAACATAAACGTTTCTACAGCACCAAAATCAATCTTTATTCTTCATCAGGTATTAAATACTTTCCACAATACAACCAGCTCTTTTCTAAAAGGATAGTCTAAGCCCGTTATTATCAAGAAAAAAAACTTCTTGTGATCAAAGTGTTTAAAAAAAAAAAAAAAGAACAGGAAATTTAAACATGAATGACATCATTTCCTGTAAAGCTCAGAGGATGTCAAACAGCAGGCCCTCCACATATCACTTTAAAATGATAAAAAACTCCCCCAAACAGGACACATCTACACACAGATATTTTGGCTCATTGATGCACATTCTGATATAATCACAGTTCTAACAGCAAGTCTGTGCTGACCGATTCAGCTGAAGGTAAAACAGTGACAGCACATTTCATTTTGTCAAAGGAGGGAACACTAACCTCATTTCACTGGATGGAACTCAAAGCACTGAGGAAAACAACAAAAGACATTAAATAGCTCAATCTGACTGCGCATGCTTTCCTCACGAGGGCATTTATTATTGATTTTAGAAGGAGCCCTACAAACACAGTAAACAGAAGCTCCTGGAGTAAGTGACACGAGATATATACCCCCCACCAGTGTGCACATCACATTATCTGAAACCTCAAAAGTTAGAAGCTGAACTCTGTGTGCTAGTGTTAAATAACATCCCCGCTTTCATTTCAAGGTTAAAGAGTTTCCATGCAGCCAACACAGTTCAAATGCAATCATGCAGAGTTCCTGATGTTTGGCCTGGATGAACGCAGAACTACACACAGGTGAACCCCCCGATTTATGGTGATAGTGTCAGTGTTGGGCTACCACACATGCGGGGGTCCTGCTACATCATGACTGATCGAAGGTTCAGACAATCAGAAATGCTTTCAGAGTTTACTTCACTCCATTTGACCTGGACACCCACACATGTGGCAGTCCAAGATAAATCAAACTACAGACGACAACGTAAAGTGAAGCGAGCTGTGCAAACAAAGGAGTTAGTGACTGAGTAACAGAGCGATTTGACACAAAAGCACAAAAAATAGTTAATCACTTTCCTTCACGGCGCTTGTGAGAGTGAGGACTCCTCATGACTTGACTTGTGTAATTTAGGTTCACTTGTACATCATGTTTCCACTGTTGTGGGTTACAGAGGCACTGCCTTATTAGAACTGTATCACTGTTTAGTGGCCAATTTCTTTTAATGATTCCAGTTACTGCTTCAAGAAACAGTTACAAATGTTCCATCTCCAGAAACAGGAAAATTAACGTGTTTTATAGTATTTAAGTTAGAACTGTCAAAGATTGGAAGCAGTTAATGTTAGGCATATGTTGTTAAATGTGTGAGGTTAAATATGCGTTTCAGTGACACGGTGTTAACAAGTTTGGTAGAGGCACACATGCCCTGCTTCCTTTCAGGCCCACCATAAAGCTACTGGAAAACAAACAGGGCTTTTTACATTGTTAATGCTAAGCAGAAGTACTTCAGCACTGCCTCTAGTAACAGATCTACATATCTGGGAAATGGTGACGATAAGAGGCATCTCCCTGTAATATTTGTGAATTTAACTTAATGTATGATGCTACAGCTGAAGTGACTCTGACACCTTAAGCTGAGCCTTTCTGCTTCCTCTTTCAGTCTCTGTGCCAAGCTAAGCTAACTTCACATGTTCACACAATATGAAGATGACCTTGTGATGTAAATTGAATGTTAGCCAGCTGACGTGTGCTTTTAATCAAAGAAAATCTCCCCGGCATTAATGTTTGTCTGGAATTTTCCGGTTTGGACTGCTGGCGCTCACGGTCTCATATTACGCTGAAACAGGTGGAGAAAAACTTCCGGCTGAGCAAAACCCAATGTTTGTCTTTACTGCAGACTTTCTGCTGCTCCGTGTGGTGTAGAAATCCAAACAGGCACTCCCCGTATCACTCCAGCATTTGAAAAGCCATCTTCTGAGACATGGGCGAGGATGTCTGATACGACCACATCACAGGGAAGCCTTTGAGTTAAGTGCCAGCTATGATGTGATACTTCATATTTTGGGCAGTATGACAAAACTGCTGAGTAAGTCTCTCAGTATAAGGCATAATCCAGGAGCCATGCCAGATCCAAAAATAGTCTGTGGTGAGTAACAATGATTGCTCACCAGACCGCGCCGTGCTATATGTGCACTGCGACTCTTAATTTGGTCTTTTTTGGCAGGAACAGAACAAAAGAAGAGTTTCCTCAACTGAGGTTCAAAGCCTTAAAGAGGAGGTTGGAGGTCAGACCACACAGAAAACTTCATGTCCAGAAAAGACATCCACCACTTCGCCACTTGGGACAGAAAGATTCGATTGGACTCGTGTCACAGACCGGAAGCCTCTGAATGATGGTAGGGTCCGTTCACCTGTTATAGATGAGAATAAAACAAACATCTGGGTTAGCACAGATCGCTTGAGCCAAAGCTGGTAACACTAAAGTGATTATTGCCAACACAAAGAGAATTTGACTTATACTACGGTGGCCCTGAGACGTCAAATGCACTGCAACAAAGAAATAAACAAAGCCTTACAAAACACAACAGAAGTGTTTTGGGGAGACAATAATGTGATGGAGCAGCTGCAGAAAGGACATGCTAACAGGAAGTAAATTATTCATGAATCACAACCCACCCTCGCTTTCATTCAGGTCTATTGTGCTGTTTTCTTGATATAGCAAAGTGTCAGGAAGCTGTATTCCTCGTACCAGGAGGGGCAGGCTGTCCTGTTAGCTGCTGTACGTGTTTTAATAATGCAGAAAAAAATTTGTGGGCAGTAATCTGACTACACCTGTCAGAGCCTTTCACAACTTCAAAGTGTTCTACTGTCAGAAGAGACGGCAGCAGTGTTGGGTGTGGCATGACTGCTTTGTTCTGCTGGTAGAATAATTACACTGATAAGCTAAAGATTATGTCAACACGCTAACATTAAGAAAGATTCAAGTTTTAGTTAAGCAAAAGATCTTCTTACTGAATATACAAGCACAAAAACATGAGTGTGAATCAAGGTGTGAGTGTGCAGCCGAGTTAAGTAAAGGATACTGGTTTTTCAGAATGTGTCTGCTTTGAAATTTTATATTCGGGCTCCATGTATGACAGTGAAATAGCTGATTGGCTACTGTTTTTAAGTTTTCTATTTTTTTACATTTATGTGTTATTATTAAATGCTGAGCTTGTAAACTTTTCACAAAAACTTTAATTAGAAACATCACATAAAAAGGACAGCACGGTTATTGAACGTTAATGATGATTTAAAAAAATAATACATTTATTCAGAGTCTAGAATGTCAGACCAAGATGTTGTGTCTACGTGGGGTGTTGTAACAGGGAGAAACATCTGTTTCATCAATTGACCAGAATATTACGCCATGTAGACGTGTTGGTTCATCCCTCGGCTACATGTCGACAGCATATTGAGAAAGAAAATTAAAAGTGGTTTTGAGGCACATTTTGATCCACTTAAAAAAAAAACAAAAAAAACATGCAGCTTTAGATTTAGGTAGCTCAAGTCCAAGCTCAGAGTAGAGGTCAGCAGATATTCATGTGCAAAAGAAGGTTTTCACAGGACCATGTAGTTCTGTGAAAAACCTTTACTGCTTCCATATGAATTTAGAGGGTAAGCAGCAGCCAGATGGTGCTAATCAGACGCTTGTGATGAGTTGATTTGCAGTAACTGTGAGCACTTTATAAATGAAGACATTCTGGCAGTTTGCTGTTCCGGTGCGTTCAGTTGTGCATCTCAGGAATGAACATCGCAGCATTCGGTCTAAAGTCAAACTGTGCAATGCTCAGAGAAATAACAAAGAGAGCTGCATCTCAGACTCTATAATGTAAAAGTTGGTGATGACGGTACAGTTAGAAAAAGACTAAAAACTACTATAGCTTGTTTGGGGAGATGCTGGGCGACAGCCTCTTCTCTGTAAAAAGACCACGGCAGCACAGCTTAGATTTGCAAAGCTGCATGTAAACAGAGCAAAACACCTGTAGAACAGATGAGACTCAAGTGGAGATGTTTGGCCATAATGGACAGCGAAACATTTGACGAAAACCAAAACCTCTCATACCAACTGTCAAGGATGGTTGTAGACAGGTATCGATTTGGATGATGATTCGGCCCTCAGGACCTGAGCACCTTACAGTCACTGAGTGGATGATGGACTCCTCTGTATATAGAAATATGATAGAGGCCATCTGTCTGACAGCTACAGCGTGGCTGAAAATGGATCATACAACAGGACAATGATCCCAAGTAGAGATGGCACGATACCACTTTTTTATGTCCGATACCGATATCATAAATTTGGATATCTGCCGATACCGATATGAATCCGATATAGTGTTTTTTAATCAACAAAACTGTTTTTTTTTTAAATATCTTGCTGAATTTTGTATAAGTTCATACTCAAGTTTAAAACAACAACTACACTAAAGCTATTCTGTTATACCTGTATGCAAAAAAAAATGTTTCATAGTTCAGCAATACTGATCAATCTAATAAACTTAAACCTACACCATCCTCCCTATTCTGGTATTTTAAAGAGTACTTAGCGTAAATATTAAGCAACCTAACTAATAGGGTTCCAACTCCCAGCAACAACAAAAATAAATAAATAAAAAATAGGGAACCACCCCTCACGCTCCACCTCATGATGCTTAATCGACGTAATCAACCTTAATTTGATGCAGTGTGAAAAAAATGCACAGAAATCAATTATTTTTCAAGAAATATTAAATAGATTCAACATCTTTCTTCAGCAAAATTGCAGACTGCACAGATGGTACCTTCCCAAAGGAAAAAGTACTATAGCTTACTAGGGTATTGTCAAGGTCTGCGGAGGCAGACCGTGCGGAAAGGTGTGTGGTGGACCCAGGTGCGAACACAAACGAGGATGCAGGAGTGGATTCCAACCAAAACGAGCCTTTTATTATGGCTGAAAAACTTATGGAAAAGAACAACAAAGTAACTGAGGGAAAACCTGAACATAGACTGGGAAACTATGACTCTAATGAGATTTAGACTGCAAAATACAAACTATGGCTGGGATACTATGACAAGGGGTAGGGGAGATAACACAGACGACGCGAGACAGACTGTATGAAACACAGAGACTAAATACACATGAGGGATGATTAGGGGAAGTGGCCACACATGGGAACACAGCTGACACACATGAACTTAACGACAGGACAGAAGGAGTGAAACTGAATACACTGACCGTGAATACAGACTTTCAAAGTAAAACAGGAAACATGGAGATTAGACAAGACACATGAACCGGGGAGACGTAGTACAGGGGAGATGACATAACCACATGAAGGGCAAGGGAGACTTAATACACGGGTAGTATGTACAAATGGCTGGACTGCCTTAGTGACCCTAAACAAAGAACAAACATCAAAATAGGCTAAAACACAAAACACTGGGTCGCACGACCCAGGACCATGACAATACCCCCCCCTCAAGGGCTGGCTCCCGACAGCCCAAAACCGAGAAACCAAACAAAAACAGAAAAACCCCACCCAGGGCGGGAGGCGGGGGACCAGGACGGAGGGACCAGAACAGGAAACAAAACGAACAACAGAACACACAGGAGCACAAGACCAAAGTCAAAACAAAGTTCAGGGGGCCGACCCAGAGCCCACAGGCACAAGAGTACACGGGTCACATGGTCGGGGGGCCGACCAGGCGGGCGGCACAGGTGACAGAGCCGGTCCGGAGGCCGGCCGCGCAGAAGGCAGTGGCGGCGACGAAGGCGACGGAGCAGTTCAGGAGGCCGGCCGCGCGGAAGGCAGCGGCGGCGACGAAGGCGACGACGGAGCAGTTCAGGGGGCCGACCGCGCGGAAGGCAGCGGCGGCGACGAAGGAGACGGAGCAGTTCAGGGGGCCGGCCGCGCGGAAGGCAGCGGCGGCTCCCAAGTGTCAGGCGTACCGGCCGAGGCTTGGAGGGCACAGGACCAGGCGACGCTGAAGCGGAGGCTGGCCCAGGCGACGCTGAAGCAGAGGCTGGCCCAGGCGACGCTGAAGCACCGGCTGGACCAGGCGTAGCAGAAGCACCGGCTGGACCAGGCGTAGCAGAAGCACCGGCTGGACCAGGCGTAGCAGAAGCACAGGCGGAGGCTGGACCAGGCGTAGCAGAAGCACAGGCGGAGGCTGGACCAGGCGAGGACGAAGACTCGGATGAAGCTGGACCAGACGAAGCACAGGCTGAAGCAGGACCAGGCGACGACGAGGTGGCCGCAGGTGGCGGCTGGACAGGTTCCTCGGGCCCTCCAGCTGACGAGGCATGAGGCTGAACGGGCCCCTCGGACCCTCCAGCGGAGACAGGAGGCTGAACGGGCCCCTCGGCCCTCCAGCGGAGACAGGAGGCTGAACGGGCCCCTCGGCCCTCCAGCGGAGACAGGAGGCTGAACGGGCCCCTCGGACCCCCCAGCGGAGACGGGAGGCTGAACGGGCCCCTCGGACCCCCCAGCGGAGACGGGTGGCTGAACGGGCCCCTCGGACCCTCCAGCGGAGACAGGAGGCTGAACGGGCCCCTCGGCCCTCCAGCGGAGACAGGAGGCTGGATGGGCTCCTCGGGCCCTCCAGCGGAGACAGGAGGCTGAACGGGCCCCTCGGACCCTCCAGCGGAGACGGGAGGCTGAACGGGCCCCTCGGACCCCCCAGCGGAGACGGGTGGCTGAACGGGCCCCTCGGACCCTCCAGCGGAGACGGGTGGCTGGACGGGCCCCTCGGACCCTCCAGCTAACGTGACGTGAAGCGATGGTGTCGCCGCAGGGTGCCGGATAGGCACACCTGGGAGTCCAACAGCAGATGCAGGACAAACGGTTATGTAGGCCCCTGGCTGGACTAGGAGCTGAGGAAACACAGGCTGCTGAGGCACAAACCCAGAGAGAGAGAAAACAGGTAGAAAACAGTCTATAGGGCTTAACATCTTGGCATGAAAAACCGTGAAGTGAACAGTGGTAGGGACCACCAGTTCAGAGCCAGCAATCATTAGGTTCCCAGAGTCTGCATCAGTCCAAGGTGGCTCGCAGGTTACTGGCCCAGTCTCAGTAATCCTAGGAGAGGCCAACATAAGCTGGTTGGACTTAACCGATGGTAGTGTGCGGCTCAGAGGAGCTGGTTCAACCATACGGAAAACAAGAATTGCCACTCGATCCACAAAAACAAGGCTTAGATCATCAGGAGCTAACTCCTGAAAAAACAGTAAACACACAGGTATGGACCTAACCAATGTCACCGTGGTAGCATGACTGTGGTGTGTTGGATGGATGTGTTTGTTGGAACCTGCACCCGCAGTGATCTGTGGCGTCAGAGTGATGACTATATTGAGTGGAGAGACAGATACAGGCAAAACGGTACGTAAACCATTAACTGAAGCAGGTGACACTTCAGGCTGAGAGTGAGTGGTTACAACATTGTTCGAGGCTAAAATCTTATCCAGTGATGAGTTCACAGAGACAGGAGAAAACGGTGTCACATTAACCCTGATCTCAGCCTCCATCTCCTGAGTGGAGGTACTGGTGCTGGAGCAAAACAGTTCAGAATCACCCTGTGTATGACCTTCAGGAAGACAGAATTCATATTGTGACGTTACACAGTCCAGGTTACCATGATCAGCATTTATGTTTTCATCTTGACAGGTTAGAGTGAGTTCATGATCGGCGTTCACCGTTTTCAGTTCATTAAACACAAGAGTAGCAGGGAAAACAGGATCACTAGTCATGTTACACTTTAATCCATGATTTGCCAACTCTGCAATATCCTTGCTTACTGTGGCTTCAGAGGGCCCCGGAGTTGAGAAAACACAGTTCTTGAGGTCAGGCTCAGAAACAGATAGCTCAGACTTGGATGGAACCTCAGACATGGTAAAAGACACAAAAGGAAACACCTTCACCCCACTACTCACACTATTACCCTGAGAATCAGTGGAAGTCTCTTTCAGTCTATGTGTAGATTTTGTGGTCCCTGCAGGATTGAGTGAAGCAGTCATGATCGGCTGAGAAGGACTGTCCCTAGCCTGTGGCTTGGTGAATAGCTCATTGCCAGCCATATCACCGGCTAAGTCTGTAGTTACTTCACATGCCGCCCGCTCAGAGGAAACTTGGCTTGACAGAACAGGTTCACTCACCTCCGAGCATCGGGTGATGCGGTGACGATGCGAACGCCGTTTTTTCTTGGCCGTGGGCCCCGTTAACATGGAAAGTGGAGCCTCCTGCGGTGACGCAGAGGCTGAGGAGGCGAGTGTTGGCGGAGCGTCAGGCGGGAGCTCCTGGCAACTCCGGGGGCCCCCAAAGGCCAGGCGTGTCCCGCGGAAAATCTCACCGTAGTGAGGAGCGAGCCCTGGCTTCCCCCGTTGCTCCTCCTCCAGTTGCGCGCATGCGGCGCTCTGCCGCTCCTCGAGGTCGAAATCCATTACCTCCACAGCCTCCTCGTGTCGTTCAGTGGAGGGCGAGACATGCCGTAGCGATGAGCGACGGCGACGTGAACGCCGCTTCCGTCTTGAAGTGGACGTGGATGGAACTTGGTTTTCTGTGGTGACTGGCTCCTCGTCCTCCGACCACATCCGCGCCAGAAAGGAAGCGGGAGAAGAGTAGTCCGATCGAGGCAGCGAGGACGGGCGGCCGGTCCGAGGCGGGGCGGCTGGCGGAAGCTCCTCCTCGGAGATAAGCCAGGGCTTCCAGCGTAGCTCATCCTCCCGATACGCTCGCAACACCTGCTGCCGCTCCTCCTCACCGAAGTCAACAGCCTCGGGCATCTCCGTGCAGGCAGGCGGTGGCGAAGATGCGGAAGCTGATGAAGTGTGAGCCAATGGCGTGTCCGTGGTGAGCCTCACCGTTCCGACTCTGACCGCCACTGGCTCATGAGGCGGCGGGGCAACGGCGCGATGGCACGGCTCTGGTGAAGGTGCACGCCCACCGGGCCGCTGCTGCTGCGGACGGAGTCGGAGAGCGGAGACGAGAAGGTCGCTGACGAGGGGGTGCAGCGTCTCCCATAACCAGGGGAACACAGACACGCACACCCCTACCTGGCGGGCGAACTCCTCCCGTTCCTCCTCACTGGAACAGTGCAGCCACTTGTCGCATAGCGACTCCACTGTCCGGACAATCTCCAGTCTTTGTGTCGCTGGGTCCGGCATGGTCGCGTCGTACTGTCAAGGTCTGCGGAGGCAGACCGTGCGGAAAGGTGTGTGGTGGACCCAGGTGCGAACACAAACGAGGATGCAGGAGTGGATTCCAACCAAAACGAGCCTTTTATTATGGCTGAAAAACTCATGGAAAAGAACAACAAAGTAACTGAGGGAAAACCTGAACATAGACTGGGAAACTATGACTCTAATGAGATTTAGACTGCAAAATACAAACTATGGCTGGGATACTATGACAAGGGGTAGGGGAGATAACACAGACGACGCGAGACAGACTGTATGAAACACAGAGACTAAATACACATGAGGGATGATTAGGGGAAGTGGCCACACATGGGAACACAGCTGACACACATGAACTTAACGACAGGACAGAAGGAGTGAAACTGAATACACTGACCGTGAATACAGACTTTCAAAGTAAAACAGGAAACATGGAGATTAGACAAGACACATGAACCGGGGAGACGTAGTACAGGGGAGATGACATAACCACACGAAGGGCAAGGGAGACTTAATACACGGGTAGTATGTACAAATGGCTGGACTGCCTTAGTGACCCTAAACAAAGAATAAACATCAAAATAGGCTAAAACACAAAACACTGGGTCGCACGACCCAGGACCATGACAGGTATATATATTACCGTAGACTTAATAGTTACTATATACAGTAATGGACTTCTATTCCTTTTACATCAAATTAAAACTTTGGGTGTAAGATTCGGATAATTATTTATTAAAAGCTAGACATTTTAAATGAGAATAAAGAAAAGTATGTCTTTGTGCCCCTTTTCCCTGTTCATGCCCTATCGGCCCCCCTGGCTAAACTTTGCTAGATCCGCCCCTGCACAGTTACAGCCGTCAGCTACGTAGAAAAAGATCCTTGAGTAGAAAGTAATATTAAATAAATTCTAACAACAGCTTATCAAGCTTAAACGTGCTGCTGTTGTTCAGCCGCTGGTTTCCTCTTTCTGGTGCAAAGTGGGCCAAAAGCAAACAAGAGAGACGGACTCGCGACAGAAAAGCCGATCAGCTGATCGTTAAGCAGTTTCATGATTGAAGTAGCAGCCGGAGAGCGAGAGGCAGTCGCTCCATATATCGCTTGTTAAGCTTAACGCAGGAATGCTTTACAAACATTCAGAGATGGACTTACACGCTTGCTTTACTTCTCTCGGGGATAACTTTGTCGGAGATGAAATGTCGGGTTGCTAGCGAAGCTCCACATGCTATCCAGACCACCGACAGGTCCCGCATGCCACAGCCGCTCTATCACGTGATGCATACTGCTCCGAGTGCTAACGTTCTGAGGTGAGTTACGGCGTGTTGCAAGTTTTGTGAGGTGCTTTCGTGATATTTAATGGATCGGATTACATTTTTTATTTTTCTCCGATATCCGATCCAGTAATTTAGGTCAGTATCGGACCGATACCGATACGTAATATCGGATCGGTCCATCTCTAATCCCAAGCATATAAAACGAGCACATATCCACATTTGAGCCATTTTTACCAAAGTAGCTGTCTAAGAACTAACAGCACCTCATGACAACAAGAGCCAGAAAACAAATAAGGGCATAAAAAGGCCAAAAATTAATGAAGTTAGATTATGTTTACTCAGAAGGATTTTAGCTGTAGACCAGTGGGGGAAAGACCCCCACCCCACAAATTTCCACACAGATTGTCAAAAAAAGTAATAAAAAATTTTTGAGAGAGAAAAAAAAAAAAAAAACTCCTTTTGGATGTGAAAATACGCCATTTAAACTTGTAATCAAACAAGTTCTGTGCAAGAAGAATATTTACATAATTACATTTACACAACAGCTCATCTATTGTAGGCAGTGTGCCTTGAAAAGGCTTATTAGAGCATTAAAAAGAAATAATAGATTCCACTTTAGTCAAACTCTGACAAGCAAAGCTAAAATAAATGTGGCCAAATGTGAGAAATGTGAAAACAGCCAACAGTACTAAAGACAAGTCGATCCGAGGCCATTTTGAGAGCCAAATGCCAGCAGGTGTTGTGAAATGAAATAAGTCTACCAACAAAGAATGAGGCAAGTTTCACTTTTTTGTTTTCTAATAAAGGAAAATGGACGGCTGGTGAGTGGTTACATGAGCGATACCATCTCAATTTCCCTTTTGAGAAAATCTACAATTATCTAAGCTCAGTGGTAACTGTAGCCAACTTTCTTTCACACGTCATATCATCCTTACCATTCTGGTGTAGGCTCTGGAACACGGCGCACTTTAACCCCCATTAGAAGCTTCAAACCTGCAATACGGGGTTTATTTGACTGCTACGAAAAAAAACTGTGGCATCATCTTATGAGTTTAAGGACACAACCTCTGTAGTTAGTAACAGCGCAAATAGAGTCTTAGTGAAAGCCCTGGTTCCTACTTTTAGGTATAAACGAATGCCAATTCTGTTCTGAGTCTGCTGTGAGAGTTAACGACTGATCAAACTGGCCGAGGATTCCAAAGAGATTCGGTTTAAGAATTTACCTCCTGGTTAGGTTCAATTTCAGCAAACAAACAGAGCAATTACTTCCTGGACTCCATCAGCACTGTAATTAAGCTCAGCAGGACAAGTGTTTCTGGGTAGGTGTCAATATAAACAATGTTCCCCAGGTTGTTGGCTGTGCTGAAAGTGGAAAATACATTGTTGTTCCAAAAAATTGATTCTGTGTCTTGATGCATCAGGACACTGTTGGAGTTACATTCCCTGCAAAATGCTGAATCTGAAACGATGATACTTTATTGTACAGGTAACCTCATGTACAAGTGCATTTTCTCATCTACCAGTAATTATTACAGCTCCGTGACCTCGTGTCTTTATTCATAACTACCCCGAGTAACAAAATATGAAAACAAGCTTGTTACTGCTGCAATCCAACATCAATAAGTGGATATCCACAGTGGTTTACAAACATATCAGCTATTCAAAAAAAACAAAGAAAAAGTGAATTATTCCAAAGAAACGGAGGATGCAAGAACGTTTTTTTAAGTTCGAACTGCATCAAACTAACAAACTAGACGTTGTTTTTGATTCTAACTATGCTTCCTCAGGGTTTGACATTTCCTCAGTACTCAAAATAGGGGCAACGCTGACGTTCTACTCTGACAGTCTGTTTTAGCTGATGCCACTAAAGAACATCCAAATGTTTACGTCGTTTCATGGCAACTCAGTGAATGCCAAAAGGAAACACGCTTAAACATGTGCCATCAATCTGTCATGTTTCCCCATATTTTAGCTCCGAGTATAAACAGACACCCACAGTTAATAATAAAAATATTATTAATAACACTTTTTATTTATTACAAGGTAAACAAATAAAAAAACTATAAAAGCTAATCAAGGTAAACATCGACAAGACCAAGTCAAAATGAAGGGTATGCAGTTCTGAATAGATGGGTTTTAAAACGCGATTTGAAAGTAGAGAGAGAGATTGTAGTCCCGAAGCAGGATCTGAAATTGACACGTAGGTGAACTGGAAGCCAGTGGAGTTAATAACAGGTGATATACGTTCATTAGATCCAATTCTGGATACAATACAAGCAGCTGGATTTTGAGCTAACTGCAGTTTATGAAGAGATTTATGAGGTAGACCACAGAGAACTGCAGTAATCTAAACGAGATGTGACAAGAGCACTGTATGGCAGTGCTGTTTGGAGTAAGTGAAGGACGAAGGCGGGTAACGTTACCAAGATGAAAACAAGAAGAGCGACTGATATTATTTACTGATATTACACTCTTAACCTGAGGGGAAGGTGTGATGGCAGAGTTATCAGTGGATAATCAAAAACTCCTCACCTGCTTTTCTTCAAACATGCCAGTAAAAAAAATACATCAGCTAACTTTTCTTAAAACGATAAAAATCTTGATTAATCAAAGTTATTGATAATTATTTTGTCCATTTAGTAATCACAAAGCATCCTGGGCATTTTAATTGAGGTTATAGTCAACGGTTTAACAGGTGAAATTAAACCTGGAGATGAAAATAAAAGACAAAGAACAACAGAAATCATTTCCACCATCTCTGGTTTACATCAGGAAGAGGAGAATAGAAAAGGGAAAGTCTAGAGATTTGTCTTGTCTGTTGATCCCTCAAATACAACTGATGAAAAAAAGAACGTGAATAGAAACACACAAAGGTTTGTGTGATTTCAGGTTTATTCGAGACATCAACAGGAACATAGCCTACCTAAATATTTCTACTAAAACACCATCAGCCAGAGAGCTGACGTGAGGCTAAACAGGGTTACGGTCCGTCCTTCGGCATCTGAAAATGCAAAACCGATGCTTACAGGGAGGTGGAGACACACAAACTCTAATTTATCAAAGGAAGTCAGTTACTGGCTCCAAACATCAGCGCTCCAAATGTAGTGACATATTTTCCAAGTTAAGATATATTAACTGGGATAATCTGCTGCAACTTCCAGATGTTTCTGACACATCAAATTATTTTGGCAGGTCGCTTGTAACTTTAAACCACATGCTTCAGCACCTGACCTATATTTTAGTCATCTAGAGAAAGTGGGACCAACTTTCTGGTGTCTACATTAGAATTTCTAGCCACTACTTCAAATGAACCCTAACTCTTACAGAGGAAGGCGGAGGGGTTACCACAGCTGCACCCAACTGACATACTTTGCCTGTCACAGTAAAGTCAGAAAGCCAAAAAAAAAGAAAAACTGGCCCAAATTAGATGTTTTACAAAGTACTTTAGTAATGGTCAGACTATAACCACATATGGCTAAACTATAAAATGTTAAAAAGTTTTTAAAGTGGCAAAAGCTGAACCACTTTCCAGTATTAAAACACTCTGTTCTAATATCACATTAGGTAGGCAGGTAGTAAAAATAAGAATAATTAGGGAAAATAATAACTGAATGTCACTTCTGAACCTCTGCAAATCGTTGAGCTCCTACCGCTGAGTGAATCAGCCTACAACATTATCTGATGTGCTTTCATTTCCTGTCTATTTAATGGTTGACCTTCCGTGCAGTTAGCCACAACAAGGTAGCAGGATGAAAAAACAAAAAACCTTCAGCATTACTCAGTGGCTGATTTACACCATTCATTTCTACTAGGTTAATGTAGCTCTATCCATCTGCAATAACATACTGTGTGGCAAAGGCAGAACACCTGCTGCTTTATACTTCAGATGCATTGCTGCTGGTGAAGGAGAGCTAATTAGATGAGCAATAATTGGATGGACGTCAGCTTGATTATGTTAAAATAAATAGTTCCAACCTGTGTGGGGTTTTTGGAACAAACGTTTGGGCTAGTTTTGAGAGCTTTATCAAATCCTTTATGTATTTTAGCAGTTACCTTTCCAAAATGATTCAAATCACTTTGAAAGATATCCGTGGATCATGTGCAAACAACATAGGACTGAGTTATGGATCTCTCTGTTATTGTGTTCTTACTCGTGCATCGTACTCCAAGACAAATGGAGGGATATCGAGCTGCTCAGGCTTGATGCAGGTGAAGAGCTGTTGCAGATTGTCGAGGTAGCGGACCTTTTCCTTCATGCCAGATACACTGAAAGTGGTGAAGAACCATGTTGAAACCTTGATTGAGACAAGTGAAGAAAGAGAATGGATGTGTGTAAAGAACCGTTCATCAGTTTTTAAAAACATTCAAGCTTGATTTTACATTGCCAGGACACCAGTCATGCAATAATCAAAGAATAACTGAACACAACAAAAACAGAAAACTGAGCAAGACTGAACTTTAATGAATAAAGAAAAAGCACCCACACAAACACAAGGAGAACACAGAAAGGTGCAGGCAGGGAGAACTGGCAAAAATGACATTATCTTTGAAAGCTTGAAGGGTAAAAACAAAACCTATGATTTTGTTAAACATTTTTCAAGTATTGGATCTTTGTGCAAAACCCAGTTCAAGGGTGTTCCAGTCTCCTGGAGGTGGCTCTGGCCTCCAGAGACCTGTTTGGTGGCTATGAGGAGGACATTAGATCATCAAGAAGACCTAATAAGATCACTTAACAGAGCAGTTACCTAGCACATGAAAAATACATTCAGGTCGGAAATAAACTGTTTAGAATAAAGAAGTGTTTAAAAATTCAAACCTATAAGACTGAGATGTTATTTTTTTCTATGCAAATACATATGTAACATGCATCCTGTTAATCTATCTAATAAACTGATCTGTAGGAGTCTGTAATGGAGCCACATTTTTACTATGTCAGTGACCTACATAGGTTTTACTTATCTCCGGGTCTTCAGACAGTACAAAATATGCACGTGACTCTGAGTTCAACCTCACCGTTTGCAATACACAACTGTCAGACAGACAGCACTGCTGAGCTCGGCCAGCTGTTTTAACAGCACACATTTCAACCTGGCTTACTGAAACACTTACTGAACTCAGGAATCATTATTACAAATAAGCTTTCCCTGCAATGAAAAGTCAAGATGTTTGTCATGAAGCAGGTCTACGGATTAGAGAGTAGAAAACCAGCTGTCGATTCCCATTCCTAATAACGACCTGGAGTAAAGACGGACCTTACAAACTACCTGCACGGCTGCCACCAGTCTGATTCCAGACACACATATCAGACTGTCTCTGATTTACGGCGCCAAACTCAACAAGAAACCCTCATGTAATAACATTATCACCAGATAAAAGCTGGGCGCTTCATTGAATACACGTATGACAGTAGTCCCTTTGTTCACACATGTAACACCATATAAACCCCAGCTCGAGATAAAACCATGTCATGAGCACGACAAAACTCGTAAGCCTTAAATAAGTTCGGTGTAACGCAGAAAGTTATTTTTAGTAAGCTGGTCGAGCTGTTTTTGTTTGTAATTGGCTGCTTTTCTTGCTGTTAATTTGTGGCAAATTGGATACTTTTACTTCAGTTTTTAAAAACATTCAAGCTTGATTTTACATTGCCAGGACACCAGTCATGCAATAATCAAAGAATAACTGAACACAACAAAAACAGAAAACTGAGCAAGACTGAACTTTAATGAATAAAGAAAAAGTTATCAAGAAACCAGATAAACCAGAAGTTACCTAAAGAGGAAAATATTTTCTGGATCAGTGTGGTAGGAATGTAAGGACTTAGATTAATAAGAAAAGCAAAACGCTCCTGGTTGTCTGCCTTTTACAGATGTGTGGTTCTGAGGCAGTGACCTCGAGCTTGCACTTTAGTGGTTTGCAGCTGGGATGAAAACTAGCACAAATCTCCAAATCTGAGGCCATGTTTTTTTTGACGGCAAAACGGTGGAGTCCCAACTTTGTGTCAGGATGAGTTGCTGATCCAAGTGGAGGAGTTTAAGCATCTCATGGTGTTGTTTGTGAATGAGGGGTGAGGGGAGCAGGAGACTGACAGGCAGACTGGTGCGTATGTGTCGGTGTGCTGTAGTGAGGAAAGAGCTGAGCATGAAAGCAACGCTATCAATCTACAGGTCAGTCTAGATTCTTACTATCACCTGTGGTCACGAGCTCCGGCTAGTGAACAAAAGAATGAGGCAAGCAGTGGAAATAAGTTTCCACTGAAGGGTGTAAGGCACAGCATTTTAATCTTAAATGTATAAATATGGCTTTTTAATGTCTTGTGCTCACTCTTTTTCTTACAAAAAAAGGATAAAAACTTGATCAAAATCATCTGAAATACAATAAACAACACAGACAAGGTTTGTTTTCATACATTTATACATTATCAACTGAAATATAAATGTTTTACACAGGCCTGTATATTAAATAAGCTTTGCAGAAACTGTAAATAAAACCATCCCTTACCTTCGAGCGGAATGTTGGATGTACAAAGTAGAAAGCCATCAAATTTTTTTTATACCTGCAAGAAATAAAGCAGAACATTAGTGGAATAATACTTCTCAGCAACCCTATGACTCATTATTCTGGAAATCAAACATAAAATTAAAAAAACCTGTATTATGAAATGAAAATGATTGATGTTCTGAAAGAGGAGACAATGTTTCTGTGGCCGTTTCCAAAGCCACACATTTACTGTCCCACAAAAACACCACTTTACAATCAGCTCCATCCTGTACATTAGCATGGACACATTTACCACATGGAAGTGCCAAATGTTTTTCCAGTGCTTGGTTATTTATTTGATTGAACAGACAGGTAATTAGACAATTACCGGTAATCGACAGTGTCAGCTACAGCAGCTGTCATACTACAATGCTGCTTTACGCTGCTTTGATCAGACAACTTTAGCCATAAAACTGTGCCAAACTGTCTACAGAAGGAAGCTAATTTTAGACACTTGTCTCCATCTACTCGTATCTGAAGCTCAGTCAAAGCAGCCAAAACCACAGATGGCTCACCAGTCTGTCAGTCTCACGCAACCAACTCTCCCTGATGGAAGAGGGGCCCGAGAGGCATCTACATTTGGGAGGAACTCAATTTCAATCACCATTATTTAACTACAGACCATGCTCCAATGAAGCAACAGAGCCACATCACTGGCAAAAACATGACATGTAAACTTGAGGTTACCAAACCGGTATAAGCCTGTTATGTCTGCCATTCCTAAGTTGCTGGAGTCAACTCCCGCATCTCTGTTTTCAAGACAGAAGCAAACAAACAGACTGTGAGACTAACAAACAAATCAGGGGTATATCCCAGAGTAAGAGAGCGCCAACTAAAACTGTGGGTCAGTTACTAGTTACATGTGTTTAGAGCCAAATTCCTCGTATTTCTGATATTCACTAATTCAGATGATATTTTAAATTAATGTGCTGCATCTGGAAGTTCTTCTTGATATTGTAGGAATCAACCATCACACACAGATGTTGAGTCTTCAGGGTGAGGTTCAGATTCAGGTTCAGATTTATCCAGAGAGAACACGTTTGTCCACACAGTCCATGCACTTTAACTTTACACTCAACATTTCCACTTTACTCTTAAAATAAAACACATAAATTAAATAATAATAGTAAGCTCTTTCCCTTTAACCCCGGCCCCTTTGGATGCTGCCAAAAAGTTCTTGCATTCTGGAAAACTCTGGAAATAGTGCCGACCTGAACTTCCATCCATACTAAATTTGCTTGTGTTAAGAAAAACCAAAACATTTGTCCATCAGAGGAACACACAGGAACTTTTAGTTATCCAAATAATTCAAACGTACAAAACCGTGACTTGTGGCCTTCTGCACTGGTCCAGAGCTGGACCCGAGGATATTTAAAAATAATCACTCTCGAGTCCATCGGTCTCCTGCTAAATGCAGACAACATATATGCTTCCAAAACTGTGGATATGTTCAATCTGGCGAGAGTCTGTTGGTTAGGTAATTTGAAGCTAACATGCATCTGCAGTCAATCAATAGCCAAATAGCCAGACCAGGGTTCAATATCACGATGCCAAACCAAAAAACCCCAAAACAAAGCAACTGCTTGAGAAATGTTCCAGAGAAAGAAAAATACTCCTAAATGAAAACAGCTAGAACAGAAACTGTAACTGTTTAGAAGTAAAGTGATCCCTGAACGTGATGTGCGTGTGTTCCTCGCCCTGCAGAAGAATGAGGACACAAAGTTCCCTGAAAAAAGGCTTTGATTGTCTCTGTGACTGACAGGCAGCACAGTTCTTGTGCTTTAAACACAGAGCTCTGCCAGACCCACGCCCCTGCTAAATGACAAACTTGTTAGCAGTCATCATTTTCTACTGCAGCCAAAGTACAATATCCAAGTCAGAAAGTGTACAAGCAAACAGATAACCTCAGCGTTTTTTGTTTCACATTAAATGAGCCTTTAGTAGAGGGCAGACTGTTGTCTGGGTTTCGTTAGGTCCAGCTAAAAGTTTGCAGAGGTGGTGGAGCCTAAACATCCTTAACATTTTAAGGCTGCACTGATGAATCAGCAGAACACAAACGTTCGCCCTCGTCACTTATGACTGAATGGGGGTTTCCTGTTCCGATGAAAGGGGAAGCTGAATGAAGGCGTCTTCATTCGCATTTAAAGACTCTGTGAAAGCAAGGTTTGCTTTTTTTTAAATTCCCTTTTCCTGCCTCACTGAAATATATCGCGTAACCTGCATCTGACACCCTTAGGGTAAATTTATCACACAACATAAAGGATAAACATCAGGAATGTGCTACAGTTTCAGTTTTCTTTATGAAGGTTAAGAAAGGTGTTGTGAAACCGACAGAATAGACAGTAAGAAAGCAATGAAACCTGAGAAAGACAAGCGTGGAAAGGTACGTCTTGACTGCATGGAGTTTCCCACTGACACAGGAAGCAAGTTTGGTTTCTAGTAACCAAAACTAAAAAGAGATGACAACTATAAACGCTTCTCCTACCCACCGAGTACCTGAGTTTCTCTAGGTTTTTCCTTTGGTGGCTTCCAGTTAACAAAATTTCAACCCCTTCTTTTTTTCCAGTTACGTTTAGATATTGTGTGGGTTTCATGTGTGTGTTGATGTTTATGGACACTAGAAATTTGTTTAATCTAGTTTCAAGTGCTAGTTTTAAATCAGTAGTAGTAGGATGATTAAGACGTACACTTAAACCTAACTCTAATAATATCTACTGTATGACCACTCATGTCTGTCTTTATTAATTTTGGACACATAACATTCACAAACAGGGGAGTCTGCGTGGATAGAGGAGTCACTTCAGAACAGTGAAGCTGTAGGTCTACTCTGATCTCTGAATAGAAGTCTAGATCTTTCTGGTTTCCATTTGGAAGATGTGGCTACGATTAAGCACGACGAAAATATTCATAAATGGTGAACTTTTCAGGAGATCTCAAAGAGATCAAACAGCATCTGCCTCCATGTGTATCGAGTTCCAATGTGATGGTACACAATGGACACGTCATTGCTCAACAGAATGACCGATTCAGGTCCAAATCCATTCTGCAACCTCAGTTATCACAAAGTCATGTCTGACAACAACTTTTCAGAGCGCTGTCTTTGAAAGGTTTATCCGGTCTCAGTTTAGAACTCGTTTGAACTCTTTGAGGCCAAGTCAGAGCCAAGTTGCTTGGCCTCAAGTCACCGCGAGACTTCGCGCCAACGCCAACAATGAAACAAATGTGTTTCACAGCTTGTTTGGCTTTTCCAATCATCTAAACACTGTAACCTTGGTGGTATCGTACTGTGGCACGACCAATGTTTCTCAACTTTAATGCAGCTGCAGAGGCTAAGAGCAAGAGCCAACGAACACCAAATAGGTCAAATGAAAGTCAACTCTAAATGTTTGTATGACCTAATATACAAAATGTTAAACACCTTGATTTAGTTCGAAAAGTGGACCCTTTGTCATGTTGATACAAAATGACCGTTAGATTGATTTAAAATCCAGTAAGCACTATGCTGCATGGAAGAAAATATGAAAGCGGCTACTATAATGACTCAATCATAGTATCGTCATGGCCTTTGAGAGAGAAAAGGAGTGAATGAGAGGGGAATTCCCAAAGACCGTCTTTTTTACACAACCTCTCTCTGTCTGATTCTTTTTTAAGTTTTGGTTAGTTAAGACTGGAGAAGTAGTTGGCCAACAATGTCAGCCAAATCTAATTCTACTTTAAACATATATTGTAAACCCAGATGACAACAGTTCTGGATGGAAAGCTGAAGCAGACTGTTCTTACTCAGTGACTCAATGCCAGAGGAATAAGACAAAAACTGGAACTAAGTTAATGCCTTATCTATTCAATGTTCTCTTCCACTTCATATCTGATTTAATGTTGGTTTTCCAATATACTTGACATGTTTTAATTTAAAAGATGGAAGGCAAATACTTAAAAAAATTGCAGTCATGCCTTCAGCTCAAGGTTTAGATTAGCCACAGGCTCAGTGTAATCAGGTGAGTAAAATGTCAGACTGACTTGACGTCAACGATGTCGTAGAGTTTCTTCAGGAAGTCGGTGTCCAGATGGTTATGCTCTCCGGTCAGCGTGTGAAAGTAAACCATAACATACTCCTTCACTGTGATGTGGTCCATTACATGGATGAAGTACAACAGCGCCTACAGCACACGGGCAGAGGAAACAAAGACACAGGATTACTGTGAGTATTTATTTACTTACAGTTCTGTTAAAAACCAGATCACCCACATCTGATACATTTTCTTTTATAGTTGCAGCTTTTCCTATTTAAAAACAGATATATTGCATTTTGCAACAGGTACTGAGGAGTAAAATCAAACGTGCAGTGAACAAGGTTAAAAGCAGATCAATGTGACCTGTGCTTGCTCACACGTATTGCATTATTACGAGTACACAAAAAAATAAATCTGCACCATCTGTTACGGTGAGGTCCGACATGACTAAGATCACTAAAAGTGCTTCACTTTGACATACTGGCACACGTTACCTTTTCAAGGTCAATGAGGGTCACGGGGATGTTTCGTCCAACCACGACCATCACCGTCCTGCCACATATATCCACGCCTGGACAAATACACAGTAAAGTGTAAAGACACTCAGACCCTGCAATTTTGTATTAATTTAAATATAGTATCACAGTATTGAAACAGAGCTGCAGATGTAGTAAGTGAGAAGTGTGGAGATACAGTCTGTGTTTGGCCCTCTGCCTACAGAGGTCATCTGGCCAACACTGAGTAATAGTTTTCCAGCAGTTCAGCCTCTGTGTCTGTGACTATGATCTGGACTTTTCGCTTGTAATCTGCAGTGATTTGGAAAGCTGACTTTTGGATAAAACACTCCAACTGTAATGTGCATTAGTGGCTGTATGACAGCCTTTGTTTCTTACTTGAATGCATACAGACCTTCTACTTGTGTAGCATCACTACAAAATGTAAAATGTTTCTTTTGCATATTTCCCTAAGACAGTCAACAACATAAAGAACATTTTTTTTGGAAAGACTTTTCTTGTGATACAAGTAAAATACATTAAATATATAGTTTTAAATTAAATATTCTTTAATTTAAAACTATATATTTAATGTTAAAGCTTAAATGTACCCACCTCAAAACACGGCCTGAAAGTTCAAATAGGTTCAACCTTTGCCTCACTTGACATCGGCTGAGCTAATTGGTGCTCAACCTCGTCCTGGACTGTGTGCAACAACACTGCCTCCTACTGGTGATGACAGTCAATTGTGCCTTAGAGAGGATGAATTGCCTTCGCTCTTCATGCAGAGGCGAAACAGAAACTCTCAGGCGAGCACCCTTACAATACACATGTCTGAAAACTGTCTTTTGGTTCCTGGTTTTGTTTCAGATCTACATTCAGACGTTGAAAGACTCCTTCAAAGATCTAATATGCACGTCCCATGCTCAAACACCTACCAGTCTGGTACAACGCTTTCAGCGCGGCGATGTCTGACAGGTCCTCTGCTCTCGCTCGACACAGCCAGCGACCGTAGCTGCAGGATTAAAACAGAAAGAGTATCTTAAATATATGGAACAATTAGCGGTTACACACATGCTATAACTACTGCCTCTGTAAATTACTGCCAAAACATCTACTAAAAACCTATAAAAAAAACCCCCAAAAAAACTAAAAAGAACTTTAAGTGTGATCATGAAAGCAGCCAAAACGTAGCCGTTCAGAAATGTTTCAGTAAAATTTTAAGTGACAAACACTTACAGTGCAAACTGAAACAGCATTAGATAGAAATACTTCATAAATAGAGTAATTCAAATTGTACTTATTTACAGTTTAGTAACTGAAGAAAATACTGCACTTGATTTTGCACGTGAAAACTTTAATACAGGCAACGTCAATGTTAATACAAGTGGAAAACACTTGAAGTATTATGTTATTACATTTATTTAAAGAAAAACATTTGAAAGCATCATCGAGTTATCTCACAGTTTGCTTGGACTCTTACTTTCTCTGGTGTTGCTTCTGCATGGCTGCCTCAGACATCTGTCCCTGTAAAATCAGTTTCCGCTGTTTGTCTACGTCGCCCTCCATCCGGGCGAAGGCGTGAGTCCCAACCTGACCCAGATCCAACTCCAGGCTGTCCTCTTCACATTCATCTAGACAAGCCAACAGATAAGACATCGTAATGAAATGCTGAACTTGTATCCGATACTACTTACAAAAAATAATTAATCCAGTTAACTCTGGCTTTTTTAAACGATCGTTTCCCCTCAAAACACTATCTGTGTACAAGTTTTAGCAAATTATAAATGCAGCAACATTCTCATGGGTTTGCTTGTTTGTCCGTATTTATTTTATTACACAGATTCCAATTCATCTGCAAGGATGCCGTTACACGTGTGTGAAAGCGCTGCTATGAAGTCATAAACTCAGCTGACAGATTCCAGGCTCGGGTTCAAGTCTGTTTCATTCCTTGTTTCTCCAAGACCACATGCACTGCTGCATGCATGTCTGTGCATTTTATCAACATCCAAACGGACATGTGCATCTGTCAGTGTGTATACATCAGCCTGTTGTTATTGGGTTTCACTCGCAGGCAGCCTGCTTGCTTTGGATCAACACCCCAAAGCCACATGTCGATGCTTTGAAGCATCAGGCCAGCAGGCACCACACTTGAGGTCAATGGAGGCAAGAGGCTCAAAATGGAAACCACAAACACTCACTAACACATGGGCTGGTGTTACTTTCACAGGCCTCTTCACCAAAACCTAACATTTAGGGTGCAAGCAAAGGCTTAGCTGAGGTAAACTAAAGAGGTCATACAAAATCCAGTTTATGTGGAGGGTTTAAAAACTCAAAATTTCTGTTTGTCCTTTGTGTTTTTATCATTTTGCTATTTCTAAAGAACTGTTGGGCCTCGATTACTTTCAATAAAGACTACTTGGTCTGCATTTAGCTAGAGGACAAATACAAATGTTGGGAGACTAGAAAAGCTTTGATGTGCTTCAAAACAGTTTCCCTATTTAGAATTCTGAAAGTTTCTCGAATCTTCCTTTGTTTGATAGTCGTGTGCTGATCACATCAAACTCTTTCTTTTAGGAGAACACTTTTGTTCAAGGGCTTTGAGACAATCATTGTGACGAGGCATTATGTTGGTTAAAATCTGTCTGCGATACTTCTCATGTCCTGTCAGTGCTTTACTACAAATAAAACAATCATGTCCTGACACTTCAGGAGCCTGAAGGCAGATGCAGTCTGACTGACTCACAAAAACAACCTGAGCTCTAAGTTAATCATTATCCAGTGTCATCTTCACACTGTATTTAATGATTGAGCTCAGATGTTTTATGGTTCCGTTGGTGAGTGAGTGACAAACAACATGAATGGCTGACAGCCTAAAAAGCCAAACGGCTGACTGCTCGGTCAGACTATTTCAACTTGACAATTAAGTCCTTCAAGTGAAAAGAAAAGCTTTTATTCTACAAATTCAAACTACAGGGAAGAAATGTTTTGTTTCTTTTCGACTGAAATGAAAGTGAAGCATGTTGTGTGTCCCTTTCCGATTTCAGGAAATTGTTCATCACATTATTGAGAAAAAAAAAGAAAAAAAGAAGAAGGCTGCACCTTCAATGCTTCCTGGTTTCTCTGTGATGCGGATCCGTCTTTCTGGAACCACTGGTTCACCCTCAGAATTGCCGATGTCAGCTGGGATGAGAGGTAGGCAAGCCTTTTCTTCTCCCTCAGAGCGTGGGTAGTACAGAGGGAGTAACTTCTTGAACACAGACTGAAAGAGCACAAATATGAATATATATCTATTAGTGATTAATATGCACATGGCTAACTTAATACAGCTGGTTTTAAATAAGAGGAACATGCAGGTTCAGTGTTTCCTGTTGGTCTAAACTAAAGACAAGAAGTCACACAAACCTCCTCTGTGTCTGAAACCGCAAACACCACCGTTTCTATGCTGTTTCCATGATTCTCCAAGAACCGCCGCACTGTCCCTACAAACACATTTGTTTTGGTTTGTTACAAGATAACACAGACAAATAACAGCAAATCTGTAGTTTACAGAGAACTGCAATTTTTCTAAGACTAAGAAGAGGATGAAACCAACTGAGATGCGTCCTTTTCTGTGGTGTGGACCTGTAGTCGTGTATTTAAGTGAACAAACCTGAACAAACATTTTGCAAACAAGCAGAATATTTGCCACATATGGTTCTCTTTGGGTGTTCACTGAACTAATACACTCAACTATGCCCCGTGTATATCCAGTCTTACATTCAGTTTAGGTTTTGTGGTTATTTTACAGCCAGTAGTAGCTTTAACTCCAGAGGTGAGTAAGACTTCTGTTTGAGTGGATCTGAGTGATTTCAGGGTGGCAATCTAACCTCTTAGATTAAATTCCACTGTTTTGAATTTGGGCCGATTACAAGCTTGGGGAGTTCAATTTTCCAAAGGGGTCACATGAGAAATTGGGATTTTGGTGGAGGGCTGCACCAATAAACTTACAAAGAGAGATAAAAAAATAAGAAAATATGACTAAAGTGTCACTCCAATAAAAACCTGTGTGTGTCTGTGTGTCTTACTCAAAGCAATGTGTGTTGCATCCTCCGGAGGATAACCTCTTTTGATTGTGGTCACCACACAGAAGCCAACTGATGCCATTGACTGCTCTCTGTGGTGAAAAATGAAGAAATACAGTCTCACATACTGCACATCACATCTACAGTACACACTGACTATACAATGTCAAATGTGACATACATCATTCCCAATATGTCTACATGTTGTCAATACAAACAATGGTTCAATATAGCACCTTCAGATCCCTCTATTGACCTTGAAGAAAGGTCAGAGGTCAAATGTGACATGATATTTTAAACCTTCATATGGCACTTTCTATATGCTGACAATACACACCAACTTGTAACAATCGTAGTTTTGAAGTTCTCAGGCTTTTCATCAGTTTTTGACTAATAAGTCATTGAGTTGACCTTGAAGATCTTGGTGGAGACAAATTTAAGACAAATTTGAAGGGATTATTATGGACCCCACTCTACACACCTACAAAGTTTTCAGAGTTCATCCAGAACTTACTGAGCTGTTGTGTTTATAAACAGAATGACACTACCAAAAACATAACATCCTTGATGGAGGTAAAAATGTAATTCCATGTAAAGAAAATGCTGGCAGCCGTCAGTGCTTCCCCTCAGTTTTCTAGTAGACAAACCTATTATATCAATTCGAAAGTCCTAGGTGACCTACGCGAGTTATCGCATTTGCAAGATTTTCAGAAAACTTGTCCTCTGACCTTGAGTTTGAGATTCAAATTTCCCCAAGATTCTTAGTACATACATGTATGGTATTCATTTAAAACTCCTGCCATGTTCTGGATTTATCGCATTCACAAACTCAGGTGTCCATGCTGCCTGCCCACCTGAGGGAGGCGTGACAACAATCTCTGACCAGCCTTTTTACAGCTGAGGGGTAAAAACAAAACACTAAATACCTCCAGTACTACGTCTGTGAAGGTTCTCAGTCATCCAGGTCATTGTAGTCAAAGGAGCTTGCAAAGAAAAGCGTCTGGACTTCTTTAAGTTACTTGAAGATGTTTCACCTCTCTTCCGAGAAGCTTCTTCAGTTCTAAGGTCAAATGGTGGAGAGTCCCAGATATAAACCTAGTGGGAGTTTCCCCCCACAGAGGGACAAAAGGACCCCCTGATGATCCTCTAATCGCCTGAGCCAAGGTGTGAAACTGGGTGTGGGTCCCAATCAGCCAGTTTCACACTTTGCAAGCTCCTTTGACCTCCAGTACTACTATTTAAATTTTGCCAGTCTGACTTTTTCCTTTCTTTTTTATGTCTTAGTGGGTTCAGCCTTCTCCCTTAAATCATCATCACTGCTCTCTCCACTTCATCATATACTGCAAACATCTATATCACCAAGTAGATCAGGACAGAAACGGCACAATCTGGTCTGTGAAATATTGATTAGGAAATTGTGGATTTTAATCTGAAACACTGTTTTTTGGGGGGGTTGATTTTAATTTATCCAATGAGTTCATATTTTACAGATGGATTTAATGTTTTTCCATCAACTTTTAAAACAGATCCAACTTTTCTAAAATCAGTGTTTCTGTAATCTGAAAAGCTGGAAAGCTCAGTCACTTTCATTCAGTGACTGTTTGCTGGTGCTTTCTGACAGAGAATGAAACAGATGAAATTTGTGAAAGTCCGATTACTGCCAAGTTTAGCACGTGGGCTGAATTATAAGTTGCTGATTCTTACGCAGCCAGCTGCATGATGTTTCTGTAGCAGCTGTATAGTGAACTCTCTGCTGCCGTCCTGTATTTGGCTTTGTACTTTGGCCCCACGGTGTGGATGATGAACCGCGCTGCTAGGTTGAAGCCCTTGGTCAGCTTTGCCTCCCCGGTGCGACATCCTGGACACAAACACACAAAAAGATTATTATATTTATTATTACATGTTAAAAATAAACTCTCATGACTGTTGATCCAGCAAATACACATGTGAATCAGAGAGCTGACAACTGAGTTCATGAAAGGGAAAACTGTTTTCTTTTGACAATTAAATTTGCTGATTAAATTTTCTGGTATGCTAACCACACAGAGGTTTTTATTTTGAGCACCAGCTTCTTCAAATACTGCATCTTAAAGCATCAATATATATATAATAATGTAGATATTTTTAGGGTGACGTTTTTTGATGAAAAGACACTTCCAGTGTGTCGGGGTAAAAACCAGTAACTAGACCTTTTTTTGTACTTGGGACGTCTGAAAAGCCAATCTCAAAAACACTGTCACACATCCACAGTGATGCAGATGATTGAATAACAAACCCAGACATCTTTGCAGGGTTCAAGAACATCTGTATTTGTTCCTTGAAATTGGAGCTCAAAGTTCAAAGCATATTACTGGAAGCAATTCTGCAGAAAGTAGTTCCAGTGAAAACTGGGCTCCTGCCAGAAAAGAAGCCAGAACATACTTATTTGTGTGTTATCAGTACTTTCAGCAGCTGTAGAGACTTGATAAAAGTTACTCTGTATTAAAGTGCCAGCGGTAGTGCCAGCGTGATATCAGGTGACTGGTTATATTTAACACTCCCAGTGATATCTCTGAGAAGACCAAAGTGAAATCAAGCTCATTTCAGCAGTTTAACCTTCCATGTCTACCTTTGAGTTTAAGCAGCTCGTCTCGGAGCTCGGGTCCTGCCAGCTGATGGATGCTGTCAGACGTGGGGTTCTTGTCGTTTAGCGACTCGTTGCTGGTGTTCACGACGGCGGTGCAATTCAGCAGAGCAATGTCACCAACACTGTGGGGAAAGAAAAACAATCTATTAAAACTATACAGAGTAAATACGAATGATATGGCGTATAAAAAAACCGTTGTGATGTCATTTTGCCAAAGATGTTGTAAAGTTTTTTTTTGCCATAAAACAATGTTTTGTATGAGTTTGTTATTCTGTATTTTCTAGGTGTGGAAATGTTTTGGACAAGGACGCAATTTTTGAATAGTTTGATGCTGTATGCAGCTACAGCAGATTTACAATGAAACAATAAAGATGCAATCTAAATGCAAACTTTGAGCTTCAATTCATGCGGCTGAAGAAAACTTTTATAACGTAACGCATTTTCAGTCAAAGTGTTTAATGTGCCCACATTCACTGAAGGGTTTCTTTTATGAATATCGGATAAAAGCACCGTACAGTATGTATGTCCTACACATACACATTAACTGGAGCAGGTATACTGGACTATAGCATGCATTATATTTTTAATCTCATCTCTCTCTAACAATATTTTGTATGGACAATCATGTTTGAGTCATCATACGTTTCCAACATCACCCCTTTTGGGAACACCGTTGTAGCTACATGGTTAAACAGAAGGCTAGTCTATCGTTGTTTTTGGTCTGAATTAGTATAAGTGAAACAAAGATATCCTGGGTATGTTGAAAGTGTTTCACGCTACAGGCTCCAGAGGTGCCAACATCAAAGGATCAGAAAGAGGAAATCTGCTATTTGGTAATGTCTGTGGGTTTGAAACTTTTTACAAAGAACAAAAAGAAAAAACTAATTCACTGGGTTTTTTAAAAAGTATTATTTGGGTAACTCATCCATTTGAGTACTGTGAGAATGATGTTTTTGCACAGTCACTTGGAAATAGAAGCTAAAAATCTGCACTTTATTGTTGCATTTTAAAAACTATTGTGTTGACACAGAGAGTTAAAATTATGAAAACTGTGCCACTGTCCGAACATTTCAACACCCAATTGAACTTCTACTGATGTTCATTATCCAAGTTGCTTTTTGTGACTTTTATTGACAGTCATCACCAGGCCCCAGTCACAGCACAGTGGTAACCAAAGACTTTTTCTTTACCTCTAACAGTAACAGTGACCGACGGATCAAACATACTGCAAACATTTAGACCTTGAAGACATTTGGCGAAACTTTAATGCTTATTTTAATACCTGAAGTCAACTCTTTGTTCAGAAGCCCTTCAGGTTGTGTTAGGAAAAAACAATGAGGAAATGCATGTGTTGACAGTGTTTGATCACAAGACATATTCAGCAACCAGGACCACGGAGGAAGAGTTGTGTATTTTTTTTGTTCAGCTCATTCCTCCTAGCTCAATTACAGATGAGTCACCAAATCAAGTCAAGCAGGATGCCTGCAAACAACAGTGAAACAGATCTCGTGCAAATCCCCTGTTCCTGTTTTGTCAAATGCTAGCTTCTGTATTAAGTCGTAGAGCAGATATATCCCAAACTAATGAAACGTCCTCTCCCCATTTATGAACAAAGTCATTTAACAACATATAGTACCAGGTGTGCGCTATCAGAGTATCCACGAAAAGCACAAGTTCATTTTAAAACAATAAAAATAGCAACACATTGACAGAGTTATATCATGACTATCACATAAATCAACAAACATTACTTACAGGAAGAGTAACATTGCTACAAGATTCTGTGAAGAACTTCAGTGTGATGATGCTTTGAGGTCCAATGACATTGACTCTGACATTTAAAACAACCGTAAATAAAATAGAATAATTTTTTCTTAATTACTCTATAAATGACTTTCTGTCAAAAGAAATGAGCCAACAGCTCTTTATCTATTTAATGAGACACTATTAAGACTTTCAATACCTTCAGATACCTTGCTTGGACTTTACTTTTTAACCACCATGGGTTTAAAAGTAAGTTTGAAAAAGTAGTGAAAGAATGAAAATCTAAGCTGTAGTCATATGGAACCTCTGATATTAGCTCAAAAATAGACCCCTTTGTAATTCTAGCTGCTGGAAGGTTTAAAAGCACCACTGCTCGAGGGTCAATTGCGCTCAAATCCTGGTCATGCTATTGTGGCAGGAATGTGCGTGCTCTTGATGACTGCTCAGGGGAAGGCTGGCACCACAACAAGGCTCCTAAAGAAAAACTGCTGCCAAGTCGGGCTCCACATAGTCATGCGTTTCTCTACAAAGAAGATTTACGAGGTTATGGACTCTGAACAGGTTTGTATGAGCACATGGACACACAAGCAGCATTTACTACTACTACTATATGATACTGCTAATATCAATACATTAATATTACTGCCCTTTTTTAGGATGTATCTAGGATCACACACTTTGCTTAAATGACAGATGATTGATAGCGATTACCAGAATACACAGATATGCATCCAAAAGTGTGTTTAGATTAAGCAGCCAAGTGCTCAAAGTCAACCACTGTGAGTTGGGTTCTCTTTGGTTAAGGTGGGCGGGAATACACACTCTGACAGGTAAAAAGTGAAACTTTTGTGGGCATTGATCTGATTTACTGATAGTTTCGGTATGATTGGTCACTTTCACAAAAGCAATGACACACACAGCAGCTGTATCTTACTGCAAAGAGCAGATGTTAAAAAAAGAAGAAATTTAGTATGACATAGTTACAAAAAATACATCATATAGACCACCAAAACCAGTTAAAGCTACAAGTTAAATATACTTTCAAACTTTAGTTATTTCATTGTGACATTTTTGCTTGAATGACTATATGATTCTGTGTCTAAATGTGTAGGAAGAAACCGTGGCTGACGTTGTGACCTCTTATGAAAAAGACAGATTTCTACAGAGCAGCAACAATGTGAAGAAACAGCGTGACTCACAAGAGGATGATCTTGCGGTTGATATCTGGTCTGTAGGGGAAGGGTGAGGGGAAACTCTGGCTGAGCATGCTGTGGCTCCGGACCAGCCGTTTCTCCTCGCCATCATTGTCCAGCTGCTGCTGCCATGTGGGAAGAGTCTGGATATCCACAAACTGGGAGCGAGCACCCAGAGGATCCATCCCCATCTGGCACTACAAGCCTCGAGAGGATCACCAACTAGCTGGGCTGCAAGTACAAGATAAAGTCATTTGCCTATTTCCAGTGTCTCCCTGTGGCTTTGACAGACAAAAAAATAAAATAAAAATCTAGATGATTGTGGAAATGAACAGTGCTCGTTTGCTGTGCTTTTGAGAAGATCTGCATTTTGGTTTATTTTCACAGGTAATCAGTCTATCCTAGCTGTGATCGGGCCACAGGTCACCAGTATGTTGCAAGGCTAACACAGAAAACCTGACAACCCATTTATGTTCACATTTATGGCCACGTTAGGATCACTGATTGGCCTTAACCCCATAAATGACTCGGGGAGGAAGCTGGAGCACCCACACAAACACAAGGAGAACACAGAAAGGTGCAGGCAGGGAGAACTGGCAAAAATGACATTATCTTTGAAAGCTTGAAGGGTAAAAACAAAACCTATGATTTTGTTAAACATTTTTCAAGTATTGGATCTTTGTGCAAAACCCAGTTCAAGGGTGTTCCAGTCTCCTGGAGGTGGCTCTGGCCTCCAGAGACCTGTTTGGTGGCTATGAGGAGGACATTAGATCATCAAGAAGACCTAATAAGATCACTTAACAGAGCAGTTACCTAGCACATGAAAAATACATTCAGGTCTGAAATAAACTGTTTAGAATAAAGAAGTGTTTAAAAATTCAAACCTATAAGACTGAGATGTTATTTTTTTCTATGCAAATACATATGTAACATGCATCCTGTTAATCTATCTAATAAACTGATCTGTAGGAGTCTGTAATGGAGCCACATTTTTACTATGTCAGTGACCTACATAGGTTTTACTTATCTCCGGGTCTTCAGACAGTACAAAATATGCACGTGACTCTGAGTTCAACCTCACCGTTTGCAATACACAACTGTCAGACAGACAGCACTGCTGAGCTCGGCCAGCTGTTTTAACAGCACACATTTCAACCTGGCTTACTGAAACACTTACTGAACTCAGGAATCATTATTACAAATAAGCTTTCCCTGCAATGAAAAGTCAAGATGTTTGTCATGAAGCAGGTCTACGGATTAGAGAGTAGAAAACCAGCTGTCGATTCCCATTCCTAATAACGACCTGGAGTAAAGACGGACCTTACAAACTACCTGCACGGCTGCCACCAGTCTGATTCCAGACACACATATCAGACTGTCTCTGATTTACGGCGGCAAACTCAACAAGAAACCCTCATGTAATAACATTATCACCAGATAAAAGCTGGGCGCTTCATTGAATACACGTGTGACAGTAGTCCCTTTGTTCACACATGTAACACCATATAAACCCCAGCTCGAGATAAAACCATGTCATGAGCACGACAAAACTCGTAAGCCTTAAATAAGTTCGGTGTAACGCAGAAAGTTATTTTTAGTAAGCTGGTCGAGCTGTTTTTGTTTGTAATTGGCTGCTTTTCTTGCTGTTAATTTGTGGCAAATTGGATACTTTTACTTACTTTTTGTAAATTAAATAAGCAGTTTGAAGACATGGCATTTGGCATGTTACTACTCCATTAGCTCTGTAACAGCTGCATTTCATTAAAATAATCAAACACATGTGTGATAAGCATCCGTCACAAGAAATTAATCGTCTGTCTCTTACTAGGTAAACTTCTTTCTCTTCCGAAGCATTTCTATGTCAGGCCAGAAAAGCAATAGTCTCTTTATAAATCGATAAATAGTGCACTTTGGTCAGAGTGTTTCAGAAACCAAACAGACAGTTACCCACCTAGCAATGTATTTCCTTTACAGGGGTGATGTCACGCCAAAATTATAAAAGGAACAATTAATAAATCTTGACACGACACCATATAAAATCAAGACGTGATGTTCATCCTCAGGGTCCTCATACTAACAAGCACAAATACTGCAAATGCAGTCAAAAAGTAAGTTTCAAAGTGCCAATTACAAGGATTTGCACATTTAGCAACCATGCTAAGAGCTGATTGTTGCGGCGTAAAGTCTGGAGTATTAAAAGAAATCAACATCCCGTTAGGCATTTCAAAATAAACTTCTAGAAATGTTTTCATTTAACTACATTTCAAAAACTACATTTCATATAAGCATGACAACTACATTTTCCCATTTTCTTTGACCTAATTCATTAATTTCTGAACATAAACGTGTCTGCTTGCATGTTTTTGATCTCACTTATTACATTTATTTCTCAAGTTTCATTAATAAAGTGCTGTGGATGATTAAAAAACGTTTCTGCTAGGTGCTTGGATTAAACAAATCGAGTGACCTCCTGCATTTAAAAAAACCACCCAAAACATATACATATACCTTTCCTTTAATAGTGTACAAATGCACCTTGTTAAAGAATTTCTTCTGTTTTAGTCCCTCCTTTAGAAAAAGCCAGTTAGGACTCCATTAATTATGTGTTTCCTTAATTTTATCATTATCAAGTAGTTAGTGAAAGTCTGTTCTCCCTCTCTCTATAGTGGCGGTCCCATGTATGTGTTACATGTTGGAATTACAAACGAAATACAATGCCATGTGACTATGATTATTCTGACCTTTCAACTATTTTTTAGAGTATGTTTAATGTACTTTTACTCTGTTCTTTATAGTTTTCTGTCATGTCTATACTCTCCTATTAAAATAGCACACGCTTTTGTTTTGTATAGGTTAGACAAACACTTTTCCGGTGCTATTCACGAGATCATTTTATTTTTCCGGTGCTAGTCAGCTGACTTAAAAAACACTTCCGGTATGGTTGCTTAGGGATCACTGTGGAGTCACTTTATTGATGTAAACCGCAAAAATCATTGGCTCTAAGCCAGACGTCTCTGTCCAAAAATTAAACAAACAAAAACGAGTATCTGTAAAGACCTAATATATTATTTTATTTTGGACTGTACATTCAAAAATGTATAAAATGTCTTTTTTTGGTATTGCAGTCAAAAGCAATAGAAAGAGCGCAATCGAGAAAACAGAGAAACAGAAAGGTTTCTTTGACTCGCAGTTCACTGCTAAAATCCTATCTAAATATTTTAAAAATATATATATTTCCAATAGACTGTATCTGTGTGCATAGTTTTATAGGCAAACTAGCACTGCATGGTATTGTTTTAGTAACGATTTGTGATAGATTGGTTGGGTCTGAAACAGCAGCCGAAGTCAGGCACTTCAAGGTAGTTGCTAGTTGTCACACTTCAAAGGTAAGAGGACCAACATAGACGCTTTACATTGACGAAACAAACGCAAATGTTGTATATAACGTTTAGAGATATACATTTATGTTATGGTTACTTTTATTAAGTACAATTATCCAAGAATTGTTTTACCACGTGGGTCTAGTAACTGAGTATCATGCTTAGGCACACTCGATTTGGGTCAAATTTGTCTCCGGGCGGGCGGAGGTTGACGTTGTCGTGTTGAGTCAAATGCCAGAAGCGTAAACCGGCAACTCTGCCTGCAGTTTTGTGTACTAAAACGAACGTACCCGTATCTGCGAGGACTGATGTGCTATACCTTGCTACACGTTTACTAAGTAGTACGTATTTTTGGTGTATTATTTTAAAGCAGGATTTGCAAATTATGAGGAAAGGACATAAAACGAAGGAATAGACCAACAACACTGAATCGACACTGCAGAAATAAAGGCCGTAGTTCGACACATTATAAACAATACGAAAATACTTTACACCTCATTAATACGGAATAGCATACTAAGATCAGACATGTATTAAGTATGTAGTGTCTTATGCTGGTATAAAACAGAAAACCTTATTTTTGAAAACTGTGATATATTTAATACGCATACGTGGTAGAGTATATATTCTAGATAGCAGGGACAAATTACAGCACAAATTAAACCATGCTATATAGATAAAGATTCGTCATTTTATTGCTGTAAATATCTATTAATATGTGGACTCTTTGGTACATTTGATATACAATGTATTTCGTCTTTGTTGTCATGATGGAAAGCATGCATTGTCAACGATGTTTCCATTTTTGTGGCAACATTTGCCAACAGTTGCACAAACAGAAAGCCAGGTCCTTAAAAAAGAGAGGGGTGCCCTGATTGTGCAAATGTGGTTTAGTACCAAAGTTTAAAATGGTTCATGTTTACAGCAGTGTTTATGTGTTTATGCCTCCTGTTGTATCTGGAAACTGGTTTTTCATATAAAAACTATTCACGATCTTCCCCACACTATATTGGAACATTTAGCACAGGAGGCATCAAAGCCACTTTAGGATGACATGATAACTAATAACATGTGGGTGTAATGTTCAACTTTTCAAACAGTGTTATAAAGATAATAAAACAGTTTTCTGTATCATCTTCATGAAAATGTAGACTTCAATATCTAGCAGAACATGCTGAACTCTGAACTTGTCTTAAATTTATTCAGACATTATGTAGAATCAGGTGGAGCCAATCAAGCACTGAGTCTCTGTTTTTCTTCCGTAAAAGGTGTGCACAGTAAATTTTTCTCCTGTGCTCTGGTGTGAAACAGGATTCAGCATCACCTTAGCTGCTGGTCATGGGTTTGACCAAGCAGTACCTGCGCTATGTTGCCAGCGCCGTTTTTGGGGTCATTGGCAGCCAAAAAGCCAACATCACGTATGTGACCCTTCGAGGAGGGGAGAAGGGGCGCTATGTGGCTGTGGCTGCATGTGAACATGTTTTCATCTGGGATGTTCGAAAAGGAGAGAAGGTGAGGTTCAAGTGTGATTATAGCAATGCGACAACTCATATCCAGGTACACTTCCCTTCAGATTTTATCTGTTCTTATCTTTATTCTTGTCATCTCTGTGTGTGTAGGTCCTGATCCTGCAGGGTCAGAAACATGAGGTGACCTTTCTCTGCCCTTCACCTGATGGAGTTCATATTGCCGTGGGTTACGAAGATGGTGCAGTAAGAATCTTCAGCCTGCTGAACGGTGAGAGCAACGTCTCCTTCAACGGCCACAAGTCTGCAGTCAGCGTCATACACTATGATGCACTCGGGGCGAGACTTGTTACTGGCTCAAAGGTGAGTGTGGCAGGTTGTTCCTTGGTTTTGTTAAGTGTTGACGTGTTTCTAAACTCAACATCAAAGTGACAACAGTTACACGAAAATAAAGGTGTTAATATAAATGGAAGATAAATTGGAGGTTTGTTTGTTGAGTGGTTTACTTTGCCTTTAAAAATGCTTTTTTATTTTACAAGACGGACTGTGAGTTGCAAGGAATCACCTCAGTTAACTGTTTACTCCTCTCTTAGGACACAGATGTGATCGTGTGGGACATCATCAATGAGTGTGGGCTGTACAGGCTGAGAGGCCATAAAGATGTCATCACGCAGGCCCTGTTCCTGAGAGACAAGAACCTCCTCGTCACATGGTAGGACACCGTGATGTTTACATTGTGTCTCGTCTACTGGATTGTATATTTGAAATGGAGGTTTGAAAAGCTAATTGTGTGCTCTGCCCACCGTATAGCTCCAAAGACAGTTTTGTCAAGTGGTGGGACTTGGACACACAGCACTGCTTTAAGACTATGGTGGGCCATCGCAGTGAGGTGAGATGCTTCTTTCTCTGCATTTAGTCCAAGTCCGTTTGTGGAATTTCTTCCCTTCTACATATTCCACACATGTATGACTAGGGCTGGGCCAGATATTGTTCACAATAAAACCCCAACAATCAGACAACCTCCTCTGAACTTGCCAAGAATGGAAAGAAAAAAACTCCCTTTTAATAGGAAGAAGGTTGCAGCAGAATCATATTCTAGCCTTCTGCCACGATTAAGATTTTGTAAAAGGGAGCTACTTCAGCAACCTCTAACAAAGTGTGATGCTTTACAAAATGTGCAAGAAAACGCTTCCTGGTGACGATGGAAACAACAAACTTGAGGCAAAAACACACCATCAAGTACAACCAGGCTATGAAGGAGGAGATGCTAACAGCTGATGATGTGCAACCCAACATTAAACAAATGACTCACCTGAGCAACACTGGAGCACTTGCTACTTACACTCCATATAACAAGAAGCACAAACAGTGGATGGAAATTACTGATGCAATCTCCTGGTGCTAAAGGAGGAATTTAAGTAACTGGTTAAAAAGGTCGACCACATAGTACCAGAGAAAACACTAGCTGGCCTGCTTTTGTGCTTACATTTGACTTATGCTGCGTCACTGCATGTAATGCTGTGTCACTGCTATTGGGCTATAATGTGGCTGCTGCTGGCAGTAGATTCACATTTTGAATTGGGTAGTCTATCTCTAATGACAGTAACTCATCACAAGAACAGCATGTTTAATACCTTTTCTTTTGTTTGCACTAATAAACACTGCTGGCTGCAAGCTGCACTCATTGATACAGCATTTATTGAGTATTTTTTGTTCTTTAGTGTCAGAAATATCATTATTGCACATTTCCTTGACATCTTGTGATAGCATTTTGAGGTAATATCACCCACACTGAAGCTGCAGCGCACAGTGTGGTTCCAAACCTGCTCTGGCATTAACCTCAGGACAAAAACTGTGAACTGGGAGCTTGATGGCAGGATTTTCCATGGCCAAGCAGTTCCTGTAGGTGTACTGTGCAGTACTTTGGTCCATATAGTGGAGCTCTTGTGACTAGCTGCTTTCACTGGAAGGAAATGGGGATTATAAGAGACTTTCCACTGGAATTTTAATGTTTTTCCTAGATTATTAAGATGACTCGATGTTTTTGTTTTAAATGTGTGTGTGTATGTTAGGTTTGGGGTATGGTGTTGCTGAGCCAGGAGAGTAGGCTGTTGACGGGCTCTGCAGACAGTGAGCTTCGAGCCTGGGACATCAACTACCTGGAGGAGGTGAGAAAGGACTCAGCTGAGCACTTTTTTCTCTTCCTCCCCCAACTGCCCTTTACTGAAAAAAGACAATCAGAGAGAAAGCAAACAGTTTTTCTTGAGATCCTGGAGTCTCTCCCCTAATGTGCGATGCTTTACTTTCTATGAAGATGTCATGTTTTGCTTTTAGTAGTCTTTCATTTCCCTTTTGTATTATTTTGCCTGTAATTTTACACAACACGGGCACTTTTTTTTTCAATTACATTAAATTTGTTATTGAAGTTAATCAGATCCTTATTAACTGTAGGTTTTGGCTCTAAAAACGATATTAATGGAGTTGTTGTAAGGTTGTAAAACTCTGTCTGGTCGCGTCCTGCGCAGGCAAAAGCTGAGGGTGAGCCTACGGTGAAGAAGGGAAAAACTCTGTTGGTTGATGATGATGAAGAAGACAATAAAGAAGACGTGGATGAAAGCCTTGAAGAGGTAAAGTAGCATTCATTGCAGTGAGGGTAAAATGATTCAAATGCTCTGCATGTATCAACTTTGTAGTGGAACGTCATTCTTTATTAAGCAGTGTAGGTCTCAGAAGGATAAAGTCAGTGCACTGCCACATTTTTGTGCTGTTGATTCTTTTTTTTCTAATGTTTCACAGTTGTTAATAGTTCCAATTATTCAACACCATCTTCAACTAGAGTATTTTTGTAAATTAAACCAAATTCTCTCTTTAACATTTATTCTTTCTTTTTCTTTTTGGGCAGCGCATCCTATCTTGTGAAAAGGCCGGCTCCATCCTGAGAGAAGCTAGAGATCGCGTCGTCTCACTGACAGCAGACCGCCACGCCAGAGTCATCGCCTGCCACGTTAGTACTGAAGCATCTTACAGCTCCTTGTGACTCTGCATGATGTCTGGAATACACAGTATTTATATGTGGGTTGAATGTAATGCTTGCTCGGTGCAGTTTGAGCCCACTGAGACCTGCTGTAGTCATGCTGTAGTATGTGTTTCTTCTTTCACTGGTAGCTTTTAGGCACTCATCAGTAGTAAGGTCGTCTTGTGGCTTTTAGTCAGTGTCGCTAATGTAATGTGAAAGAGATCATTCTGACATCACTAATGTATGTCAGTTCACAACCTGCTGTAATTGTCTGTATATTCATTTGTTTTCTGATCACATGACCTGATGGTTAAATGCGATTAAGAATAGTTTCAATGGTTTTGTTTTGTTGGTCAGACTGATTGCTGAGTTATTTCCTCCTATACAGTCACACTGCCCGTCAGCATTTGCCTGACAATCAGCTGTAATTTAAACATTGCACATACTAGTTTAAATGCCTTTGTGTTTGTAAACTAATTTTCTAGCTAAAAGCGATTGATGACACACATTATGCCGTCTATGTCTTTCAGGGCAACGACTCAGTCCTGGAGCTCTTCACTGTGCTGTCAGAGGAAGAAGTGCAGAAAAAAATGACAAAGAAGCTGAAGAAAGCCAAAAAGAAGGCCACCAAGTAAGCGCACATGTATTCTGTTCTTTGGAATATTTGCACATTGACTGTTACTGTTACCACCGCACAACCAGCGCTAGTTTTATTAGCCAGACATTCAGATACTGAGGTGGACAAATTTACCAAAGACAATTAAACGCGTGTATTTCTGCTCTCTTCTGAGAAAGCTTCATATGAATGTCGCTAATATAACTCCAGTACTGACACCACCTATCTTGACTACTTCTAACACACTGATGTCAGTGGAGGTGGAAGGACAAGTGCTAGTGCTGCTGCCTAAATGATTAGTTTCAGCTTTTTTGTTATTGTTGATCTCCCTTTGAACTGATGATTATTATCCCTGCTCTCTGCAGAGCTCAGGAAGCTTCAGGTGAGGAGACAGAGGAGCCCGTGGTGAAGAGGATGCTGAAGGACGAGATCATCAGACTAACAAACATCAAGGCATCTTCCAAGATCAGGTCAGTGCAGCGAATTATGCTCTCTCTAAGATTTTGAAACTTAGGTCCAGATAGCATCCGAATAAATGTTAAAATGAATTTTCTTGTTTCAAATCTAACTTTTCAAACATTTTGAATTCACTTTGCTGCCGCTGTTTGTCTCTTTATCTGTGTTGATCCAGTGACCCTATTTCTAAACATTAAGCCACAGTTACCTGTAGGAGATCAGGAATTTCCTCTGATCATGGTTGTTGTGTGCATTGCCACCACCTGCTGGACATTGAAGTAAAAGCGGAGCATGCAGGAATGAAGTATTATAAACTGCTCTAATCGGCCTTACATTGCAGTACAATTCCAGACAACTAACAGTCTTTAGTTCCTTGAATAATTTCATAGGATGAAATAAGGCTAATTCATGTAGAAAAATAACAAAATGAAGATTCATGTCATTTAAAAGCACAAGTTCTTACCACCTGACAATAGTGGTGCTGCACAAGATTTACAAATAGAAATAAATATAAAATATAAATTTTGCAAAGTGGAAAAAAAAACATTTAGACTTCTTATTCAAGTAAGTACAGATCAGGACACAATTATTAACCCCCCTATGAAAACAGCAAGTTTTTAAGTTAAACAGGGCAAAGAGTATTTAACATAGCTTTTTCAAACATCAACATAATTTTGTCCTTATATGTAAATAGCTCAAATTGTGTACAAGTTGTTGATCTAAATCAGGGCTGCCCAATCCCAGTCCTCGAGAGCTACTATCCTGCAGCTTTTAGATGCATCCCTACTCCAACACAGCTGAATCAAATGAATGGCTTGTTATCAGGCCTTTGCCAAACACGATGGCATGCTGAAGAGGTAATCAAACCATTTGATTCAGCTGTGTTGGAGTAGGGATGCATCTAAAAGCTGCAGGACGGTAGCTCTCGAGGACCGGGATTGGGCACCCCTGATCTAAATATATCTGAAGTACCTGAATTATGTAGGATGGCACTTTCCAGAATTAGAAAGGTTGTGTCTGGCTCCTCTCTTATTTACACAAGGGGGCGCCACAATAAATGGAACCACATATTTGACCTGATGCATCCCTCCCAGGTACTTGTGTCACAAGTCAGGGATCTTCGCTAGCCACGCTCTTCGGAATCAGGGGTCTGTTCACATGTACACACCATCCATGTCCTCTGTCCCCTCTCAGGTGGGTGGACTGCCTGTCATGTGCAGGTGGTGAGCTGAAGGTGGCTCTGCTGCTCCAGAATAACACAGTTGAGACCTACAGCCTGAAGACCTCACACAAGACCCCCGTAGCCGATAAAACGGCTCGCCTCACACTCGGGGGACACCGCACAGATGTGCGCACACTGGCCTTCAGCTCAGACAACCTGGCTGTCCTCTCCGCCTCCGGAGACACCGTCAAAGTTTGGAACAGGTAACACCAGTTTAGATGCAGCACGTCCTGAAAGGGTCTTATAATTAGATTCATTTTGCTGCATTCAGTGAAAAAGCTCTTGCTTCATTGGTCATTGTCTTCTAACTGTCCTGCCCACTGTGACAGATCCACTCTGCAGGTGATTCGCACCATGGCCTGCGAATACGCCCTCTGCTCCCTCTTTGTGCCTGGAGACCGACAGATAATCCTGGGAACGAAGGTATGTGGACACACTGAGTCATTCAGACACTCTGTCCAAGGCTTACAGTCAGTTTCAACCACTGTTCTCTATAAGTTATTGATGTGTCGGTGATTTAGTGGATTTGAGCGTGTAGAGTGTATTTCTTTCTGAATCCTGTAATCTAATGGCAACCATTTGGAAGAGAGAATATTGCTCCTTACAAAGTTGTAGACTTTCTTGTAGTCAAGATTGTGTTTTGTTCTTATTAGAGTGGGAAGCTGCAGATCTTTGAGCTGGGTTCAGGAAGCCTTCTGGAAACTGTAGATGCCCATGATGGAGCTGTGTGGTCAATTTGCCTGGCCCCAGATCAGGTAAACCTCACTGTACTCAGCTTGTGTGTCTGAGTGTTTTTCACACCCAACTTATCCTTTCCATAAACTGATTTTTTTTTTAAAAAATCGAAGTCTGAAGACTGATTTGATTTGTTTTTTATTTGTGTGTGTTTCCTTTAGAGGGGGATTATCTCAGGAAGTGCAGATAAGACTGTGAAGTTCTGGGAGTTTGAGCTGGTAAAGGACAAGGAGACGAGCCAGAAGTGAGTTTATTTTGTTCAATGTTCAGGATCGATGTGGTAGATTTTCAATGATCTCATAGGACCCTTAACACCTGGAATAAAGTGGTCAGGTTCAGCATAAGCTTGAAACTACTGAGGAGCTACATGTGTATATATAGGATCAATTAACATAATAAATAAAATGCTTATTTTTAATATTTTTTAAGCGTTTGCAGACAGTGACTGCCTGATGGCCAAAACTCACCAAACAAATCCTCTCTAAATACTTTGTCAGCGCTATTAACACAACTGCCTGTGGTTGTGGTTCCAGTCATCTTTGTAGAAATAGACCAAGTCTGAGCAGACCTGATCGGGACATTCCCATACATTACATGGCCTCTGTTTCAATCAACTCTCCATATTGTCAATCTGGTTGATCTTAATATTTAAATAGACTTTGCAGTGAATCTGCTGTGTGTGCGTTTTTTTTTTTGTTGTTGGTTTTTTCCATGAAGTCTTCTCTTTAACATAATCTCACAGCAGTTTGTAGCCACAGCCTTCATGCTACTGCTTAATGTTACTGGACACAAGTTTTACATTTTTTTCTTGTCTCTGAACACGACTTCTCGTCATGTCCACTCTTATCAGTTCTGATTTGTGTTCATGTACATTAAATTAATATTTTCAGCCTTTAAAAGGGGGGGAAAGGTCCACATTTCGATGCTGAAGAGGAGATGGATGAGTGAATGTGTAGTTTTGCAGACTCAGGAGGTCCCTGAGACTGTGTCAGAAAAGGCGTCCTGTCTAAATCAGTCCCAATTAGAGTACGCAGATCCATCTGCTGCGTTGAGCCCTTGGAAAGTAAGGGAAGAGCCCAAAGTATTGTGTGTCATTATTGTGTGTCAACATAGCTGACACACAGTTAATGCAATAGTTTTCTTCAACTCAAGACTCCTGCTATAACCTGGAGATGCTGGAGATGCTCTTTTGGACGGTGTGCATGTAAAACAATAAGAATGTGTCCAGTAATATCTGGCCCTAACTGCCTAATTTACTATTCCTGTTATTTGCAGTAGGTGCAATATGAAACATTGCTATATATGGTGAAAGCAGTGATGTTGAAAACTGTGTTATTGCATCACGACTTACCTGCAGAGTTGTTGTGTGTGTGTGTTTGTGACTCAGACGGCTGACAGTGAAGCACAAACGCACTCTGCAGTTGGAGGAAGACGTTCTCTGTGTGAAGTTTTCTCCTGACCACAGACTGCTGGCTGTCTCTTTGTTAGACTGCACAGTCAAGATCTTCTACACAGACACACTTAAGGTAGGCTCGACATACAAGATTCGACTTAAATTTATATTTACCGCACACTGGCTTCATGTCACTGTTTACATCATATCTACACATTCTTCCTTTTGCTGCTCCAGTTCTTCTTGTCTCTGTATGGACATAAGCTGCCTGTACTTTGTCTGGACATCTCACACGTGAGTACTGTTGAGATATTAAAATTATTAGCTGCAAGACTCACTTCAGCCCAGAGTCTTCCTGACTCTGACCTTGTGTGTCTCTTAACCAGGATAGCACAATTATTGCCACTGGCTCCGCCGACAGAAACGTGAAGATCTGGGGTTTGGATTTTGGCGACTGTCACCGCTCCATGTTTGCTCATGACGACAGGTACTGGCCAGCACAGACCCAAACCAAACAGTCAGAGGTTCAACTGGAAATAAAAGAGATTTTTACTCAGTGATGAAGTCATCTACGGGGCAGTTTAGCTTCCAACCGTGACTTCATCTCTGTGGTTAGAGACTCTGATCTGTGTCCTGTTAACTTCACACCAGCTGCTCTTTCATCTGCACGCTCCTCTGGTTTCTCATGGACCATCTCAGTTTCTGTGCTTGATGATTTCTTTTCGTTTGTTAATTAATTTTTGATTAAATGTGATTTTTCTTTCACTTTTTTTCTAATTTCCTTTGAAATGTGTTGTTGTGTAATATTCTTTCCTGTCTCCTTGTTTGAAATTGATCTAAGTCTGCTTTGTCTCATAATTTCTTTCCTCTGTTTTCTCTTTGCAGTGTCATGTTCCTTCAGTTTGTTCCCAAGACTCATTTGTTCTTCACAGCAGGGAAGGACAAGAAGATCAAACAGTGGGACGCAGACAAGTTTGAGAACATCCAGACACTTGAGGTAACAGCTTTCCCCACGCCCACCGCTCGAAAAATGAAAAGAACATTTTTTTATTCAGAGTGAAGTCAGTTAAACTTCTACGATATTAATCTGGTCGGTTAATTTAATTGTTAATTAGTTTCAGCTCCTTTGGTGTTAATGAAATTGACAGAAGATGCACTAGAGGGGTAACAATGAGACAATCCCCAAAACAGGAATGGTTTGGCAGGTGGAGGCCGCTCACATCTTTCCCTTTTCATCTTTTCTGACTGTTTCTTTTCACTAGTTTTGCATTTGGCTGGTTGTCAGTGTCACTGCCGGTAGCATGAGGTGATACCTGGACCCTATCAGATCCTCCAGGATGCCACATCAATACGTTTGTGATGCGCAAATGAAGCAGTGTTTAACCATGTCATCAGCTGTTTTAAAAATAGGTTAATTCATTCAAAGCTTTGTTTCAGTGACATCTGGTGGTGAAATAGGAGACAGCAAAACAATGTCTCAGTCGTGCAGCTGAGTAACGAGGGTTTGTATGAATGATAGAAATACAATTTGGGGAAGATGGATTGATTGGGAAGATGATTCTGTAAACTGATGTAGGAGTTGGAAGTAGGTGTGCCTGTGTAACTAGGGTAACTAATCCAAACTACACCTCATTCATGAGCTACGCAGAGAATGGCATTGGATTTATTCCTCACAGAAACACACAGATCAATTCTGGGTGATCAATTTTCTACTTAGATTAAGTTCACACTTCTTATTTATTTATTTTTTACTTTTCAAATACCAGACTGTCATAGAACACATAGGTACACAGAAATGATAATCTTTTCTTTTTTCTGTTTTATAGCATACAAAAACATAGATGGCATGAATACATGAATACCCCCCACTCCCTCCCAATAATGTTACAGAAAAATGAATTAACCCATCCAAAAAATAAATAAATAAATTAAAATAAATAAATAAATTTATATAGACTTCAGCTGGAAATCTAATTTGTAACCTACGATGTAACCGGAAACGGGTTATAACCCTACGCCATAACCAGACAACGAGTGTTATGCCGTAGGGTTCAAAGGGGTTTTATCTTAAATCAGGAATTAATTCATAATCTAATTTTTATAGCACTCCACCCAGTAGCTGTTGATACTTGGTCTTTCCTATTTGATTTTGTTTTTGTAGCTGCCCCACATTTCTTACTGCTCAGCTTCATCATTTTACATTTTGAACGTTGCCACTACGCTACGTTGTAACACTGAACGTCCTCTTTGAATCACAGGGCCACCATCGGGAGGTTTGGTGTCTGGCCATCAGCCCAAACGGAGACCACCTCGTGTCGTCATCTCACGACAAGTCCCTGCGTCTCTGGGAGAGGACGAGGGAGCCCATCATCCTGGAGGAAGAAAGGGAGATGGTGAGGTGGAGGACAGGGCCCACAAAGATGATGTTACAGTGGTTGACATAAACACCTAAACACCGCCTCCTTTTTGTGTCGATAGGAGCGAGAGGCAGAGTTTGAGGAGAGCTTGGCTAAAGGAGATGCACCTGTGGTGAGTGCTTAGTTTTCAGCTTCTACACTTAGTTGCTGTTATGTTGGATGAGTGATGCATTTATACGTTCTGCTTCTCAGGTACCGGGAGAAACGCAAGGAGAGGCAGCACCTGCTGGCAAGAAGACTGTGGAGACAGTCAAAGCTGTGAGTTCTCTTCAGTAATTAGCTGAGTTATTATCTGCACTCAAAAAGTATTTATGGCCAAAATGAAAACTTTAAGTAATCTGATTACATGTAAATTTTCTGTGTAATTGTATTCCATAAGTAGGATTGTAAAGTGTTCAATTTAACGGACTTTGGTCAAATGAAATTTACTTGATTGGTACACATTCAGTTTTTATCAAGCATATTTTCTTTAATAATTAATTAATTGAATAAATCCTTGATGATTTTCTATATTTCAGTTGCCTTTTACTAAGAATTATTCTTCATATTTATGAGGGTCAAAAATCAGAAGCCTTCTTTGTTGATCTTTTCCCTGTTTGTGCGATTTTTTTTTTTCGATTTTTTTTGCAGGCTGAGCGAATCATGGAGGCTCTGGAGCTTTATAAAGGGGAAACAAGGAAGATGGAAGAGCACAGATATGCCTGTGAGAGCGCAGGCAAAGAGGTTGAGTCATGATTTCAGTTATTCTACTTTTGCTGTGGGGTAGTGCAGTAAAAAGGCATTTTTTTGTTTTATCAATGCTCAGCTGATTCTGAGCAGAAATCATTTTTCCAGCAGCTGCAAATGCAGTGATGTGAGGAAGAGGTCAAACACCATTACCTTAGTTTTTAAGTTCCTCCCTTCAAGGTCATCTTCCTGTGCACTTCTGGACCACCCTGAGTGGTGATGCTGTTTTTGGAAGGCTCCACTGGAAGTCCTGCTCTGTCCACTTACAATAGGGCATTTGAAAAATCACCATGGAAACTACCCTACTTGCTAAATTTAGCTCTGTGCGCTTACCAGAGTGTAGTTTAAATTGATGAGTCACATAGTTGTGACCGGGCACCTGTGGCAGATCCACAATGACTTTCAGGGAGTCATGTAAATACTGGCAGAAGCACAGACTTGGGTCCAGATGTGCAGGAGAAGATCAAAGGGCACATCAGAGAAGTTTAAATCAGGTTTTTTGTTTTTTAAAAAGCATCACAGGTCACATTAAACAGTTCATCCTCTTTTGCAGCTTCCTCCACCGCAACCCAACCCTATCCTCGTGGCCTTTGGAAATGTTTCGGTAAGAGAAACAGAGTTATGAACAATAAATGTCTTCATACTGAGATCACAAATAAACCTTGTTTTCAGCTCAAGCTATAAACTCAATCTGTCTCTGCCCCTCTTTAAGCCCTCCCGCTACGTTTTAGATGTGATAAAGAAGGTCAGATCGAGGTAAGATTCAAGCGAATGATGTGAAGCTGATTACCATCTGCCTACACTGTCCTGTGCATTTAAATACACTCAGATTTTTTTCTTTTTTACGTTTTTTTGTGATCATCAGTGAGCTGGAGGTTTCTCTGCTGGTGCTGCCTTTTCCTTATGTCCCCGAGCTCCTGAAACTCTTCAACAGTTACATCCAGCAGGGCCTGGAGGTGGAGCTGGTCTGCCGCTGCCTGTTTTTCCTTCTCAAGTGAGACGTGCTTTATTATGGTTGTCTGTTTTATAGTCAGATTTAATCTTTGGGCAGTTGAGTGGTGACTCAGGAGTCTGGGATCTGCATGAAAATTTTAAACAACAAAAGATTTAAAACATAAATTTAAAAAACGAATTAACATAAGAATGGTGGGTTTTTTAGGTGTTATGAAGCTCATTTCAATGATCAAACGTTTTAACGAAACTAAAATGTTGAGAAAATGCAGATTATTCAAAGGCGCTATAAGAACAGGAAGCCGAGGCTACAAATTTGAATGGGCTCAACAAAAATGAATAATTAAAGATTGGAAAACATCGCCCGATGAGATGAGGATCAGGTTCTTCTGTGACACATGGATGAAACGGACATGAAAACGTGGATCCATATGTCCTTCTTTCAACAGTTCAGGTTGCAGGTAGTGGATGGAGGATATTTTCATGGCACACTTAAAAGCACAGCCTACCTGAGTATTGTTGCTCACCGTTAACATCACTTTATAACTGCAAGTGATGATCTTCTGATGGCTGCTTCCAGCAGGATAGCACACCATGAATAACACTCGCAAGGTGCACCTAATAAAAGTGTTTTGTTTATTTCTAGGATCCATTTTGGTCAGATCTCCAGTAACCAGATGCTGCTGTCTGTCATCGATGAACTACGGACCAATACACTCTCAAAAGTGCGGGAAATCAGAGTAAGTGACATCTGAGTGGAAGGGAGCGGGACCGAGCAAAGCTTTTTGGCGTTTAACCGATTGTTGCTTCTATTCTCTCTCCACTTTCCTTCTTTCAGGATGTGATGGGTTTTAACAGTGCAGCCCTGCAGTTCCTCCAGCGGGAGATCGAGAGCAAAGAGGACGTCATGTTCTTTGCCGACGCTACAGGTCGCCTGGAGGAGAAGAAGAAAAAGAGGAGGAAGAGGGAGAGGGCCGTCTTGACCATTGCTTGAATTATAATGAACATTTTGGATTGTTTTCGTATAAACGTCCACTCTCCACCCCATTCTGCTTTATTCCAGGAGTGGACTAGATGCCTCACACTGTTGCTTTTTATATGTTATTAAATCCTGAACTAATGTAACAAAGTGTTATTCAGTGGCAAGCTTCTTTTCCCAAATAAACTACGAGGTTTTCTCACAGTACTTGGAAGTTTTATGGGCGGGGGGGCTTTCAAAACAAATAAATCCTTGGTGGCAAAGAGAAACGTAGCGTGGATTCTCAGCATTTCCTTGTGTTTCCTCAGGTTTCTATAAAATTCATTCAAATATAGTTAAACTTTAAATAGATTCAGGTTTAAAGTAGCACTAGTACTCCATTCATGCTCGCCACAAACACAAAAGGACATGTATGATTTAAGCTGGTTTCTGATCTACAAGCCCAAGGGGAGCAATTCAGGCCCGGAGCCAAAACAAGGCCAAAGATTGTCTGGACGTGGCAGTCGTTTTGAAAGATGTCAGAGACTACCTGAGCTCCAGACCACCTGGGTGTTACCACCCTGCCCCACAGAGCAAGTCCCCTGATTCCAGTTGGCCTCAGTGCAGCCAGCCACTACTGAAATTAGGGAGATGTGGCTTGACTTTATAGCCCCAGTAACCTATCCTTGATTTATTACCCCAAGGCCTGGTAGATGGGGTAAGTATAATTCATAGCATGGGAGAAAAATCTTGGTTTCCAGTTCTGTGAGCTGCACAAATGTGAACAGCGTAGGTTTGTTGAATGCTTTCTAATCTTCTGGCCTTTAGAAAAGTTTCACACCCACATCAGACACTTCATTTTCCACAAGTGTGTTTATTTCCTGACGGTAGGGTGCTTTTTGGAATAATGAAATGAACCCTTTAAAACACCTCACACTCACTGTTCATGTACTAATGTCACAGAGGACAAAAAAAGCAAATTAACTCTGTATTTAGAGGCATGTAAAAAAAAAAAGTGTGTGTGTTTTTATGGGTCTGGATTTGGTCTCAAAGCTGTAAATATCTCACCTACCAAAATTAAAAATTCTTCAGGAAAATCCCAGGCTGCACTCTCACACACACTCAAACGACACCGGCAGCGCATTAGCACCCAACTGTGGTTTAGATTAATCATCGCAGACTGATTAAAATGGGAAAAATTCAAAGGCCTTAAATCTACAAGCATCTTTCGCCTCAAACTGAGCCAAAGTGTGTGACATTTCACTGAACCTACAGTGAGGTAACAGCATAAAATAGAGTTTTAATGGTCTGTGCAGAATATGAAACCCCAAAGCACCATTTTTCAGGGTATTTTCCTTTTTTTCTTCCTCAGTAACAGAATGTTCTGCTGACTTTCTCCCTCTTTCTTCACTCATCCTCACTGTTCCTGCAAGCAAGCCTGGCTTTATTGTTTATTAGAGCCTTTATTACAGCACCTTGCATCCCCGTGTACCTGCAAGCCGATTATTCCAAAGCTCATGTTCAGTGTTTGCAGGAGGATCCAAAAAATTAATCCAAAGATTTATTTGGGTCCTGCCCTCACGATAATCTGTAAGTTTATTGTCATTAGCGTGGAACAAGAAGGTACATCAATCTTTTTTGCCACTATGATGTCACTTTTGTATTCTTTTTGCCTTACGACCTTGAATATTCCTTAAAAAGGCAGCAGTGACTCCTTTTTTAATGGATGAAAGCCCAGGGAACAGAATGACATGTTTCATTCACTAGATGGCAGTCTTGGCTTTGCTTAAACCGGCTTTAGCGCGCCCGTTTTGGTGTCTGATCTAATGCATTAGTCCATGTTAGGATATCTCACAACTCCTGTTGCAGCTCAGGCCATAATAGTAGATAGCGGAATAAAACTAAAGCAGTGGCCCCAGATCTGAGATATTCAGGCTAAGCAGCTTCATTGGTGCTCGTACACATTTGCGACACCCATCTGTTAGTGAAAGAAGCACAAAAAACTCTGGATTAGTGTTGGATGATGCTGAGCTTTAGTTGTCGCAGGTGATCCACTTCTCTACTTAGTTCTTCTGTAATCTAAAGTGATGTCTAAACAACGTTTCTTCTCTGTAACTTATTATTTTTCCTTTCTTCCAGGCAGTGAGTATTAGCTCTCTAACACTATGTGTTCTTTAACAGTCTGTATTTACATTAGAAATTGATGGACAGGAGATTGTGTTACTTTATGCGGTCTACATTGCTATAGTCTGTTATTGTATACTCTGCATGAAATTATGTACAGCAGGATACGATCTACTCACAAATGCTGACTTGATCTGCTGCTGTCTATAGCCAGTGAATGTGATATGAGCTATAAATGTGTATGACCCATAGTTGAGATAGGTGCTGTCGGCAGTGACAGGCCTCCTGTTACAGCAGCGCTGCTCCTCTGTTGAACAGTTCACACAGCAACTCTTGAGCAGTGTGACTGAAGAAGAGCATAACAAGCTTGAGATGTTGGCACTTGAATATCTTTGTGTCCATTCTTTGTTAATGTATTTAATTTGATCAGTTAATGCTTTTAAAGTGAAACATATCCAGCAAAGGAAATGACATTTTTGTCTGGTGTAATTACATGCTGTGCTACAGTAAAGTGTAAATGAGTGTGACTCTGTAAAATTTAAATGAACAAAAAAGCAGAACAAATAATTTACAAAGGATTTTCTCCCTGAATTTAATTAAAATAAATTGTTAAAATATAGATAAAAATAAAGTGTGCCTACATTTTAAAAAAAATGTATGATTTTTGCAAATCTTAAGCCACAAATGCACTGAAAACAAAACCCTGGTGCAACGTCACTGACAGCTAAACAGGTAAATTAGTAACACAACATCCAGAACACACAGTCACAATCTAACATTCTTATTAGAAAACCTGACAATGATACACTGGTGAATGTGGTGTGGATGGCATGACGTATGAAGGACACTCAGATGACATCTTTTTCAGGGAAGACCTTTTTCAGCAAGATGTTGCTAAAATATATTTTGCATGTATTACAAAGTCTTCTATAGATATTAAAGGAGAAGTGTATTTTTCATTCTAAGTACTCACAAGGTACCAAGTACATAATGATCCACTGCTGAAAGTAATCCAAACTACAAGCTAGAATTCAAAGACTGCAGTAGCTGGCTCAATAGGAAATTCCTGAGATTTCAATTTATTTATTTTTTTACATTTGTAATCTGTTTGCAAATATTTTTTAGAGTAATTTTTGTTATTTTTTGGCATAAACGATTTCCACAGATATAGCAGATATCCACCTCCAGGTTCTGCTCGAGGTTTCTTCCTGTTAAAAGGAAGTTTTTCCTCCCCACTGTCTCCAAGTCCTTGCTCATAGAGGATTGTCTAATTGTAGGATTTTGAGCACTTTGAGGGGACTGTTGTTGTGATATGGTGCTATATAAATAAAACTGAATAGTTGTTTCACTGGCCTTTTTATCCTTTAGATGATTATTATTGAGCATGTTTATAGCAGATTTTTGAGTCTCTAACTAATGTACTTCTGGAGATATGAGACCTGACAAGAGTAGATAACATTAAAAAAAATAACATAGGTTGGAAAAAGTTTATTGTTTTATTAAAAATATTTACAGTCTGAAGCCTCTTTAAAGGTTAATCACATTGCATTGCCCTCTGCTGTGTTAGGTGTGTGTGTGAAGCACTCCAGGCATTTTGTGGAACCACTGAGGTATAGAGCAGTTACTGACCTGCAGACCATGTAACGTTTACACAAACTTTGCAACTCCAAATGTGATTTCATTTTGTTTTGTTTCTAATTAAACAAGCCAGCCAGCTCATTATTATAATATCTGATGTCTAAAACGATTCACCCGCAGCCTGTTTTGGTTCATCCGTCTGCAATGACCTCAGCACAGTCATCGTGGCGTCCAGTCAGACAGCAGCACAACTTCAACCATACAGACAGGCCATCCATCAGCCTGCCAGGCCACCAGTCATCCCAGCGACTGGCCTCGTGTTAAATCTGTGTCCAGCACTCATGAATGAGCCCATACCTGCACTGAGATATGAGGTGACGGCTCATTCTGCTGGGACGCAGTTGTAATGTGGCTGCTTCAGCAGCAGCAGCAGGAGGGGAGGACTGGGCGGCGGCCGCTGAGCGTCCAGGCAGGTTGCTGAGTGATGAGGTGATGGTGCACGCAGAGGCGGCCAACGGGGCCGACTGGCCACTAACTGCATAGCTGTGCACATACAGCCATGAATGTTTCCTTTCTTTGCATCCTCTCGGCTCTCCCCCTCATCCCTCAGCTGTCCTCAGACTCTCTACACTTCTTTCCTTGATGCTTGCATGTCTGGGTGTCTCTTCTCTTGCAGCAGATCTTTTAATATGTGCAGCACAACTGTAATATGTAGCAAAAAATGCATTAAGTAATTGATATATTGTTAATAATTATTATTAATAACAAGAAAGTTAAAAATAGAAAAAATGCAACTGTAGGATTTAAAAAACTACTTCTAATCAAACCCACGAAGTGGGATCAATAATAAATCCATCAAGTTATCAAAAAAATGGCTTTATCCATTCCTGTTTCAGCGTGCTCTCGTTACTGCCTCCAGGTTTTAATGGTGCTGCACATGTTGATGGGGTCGGCAGCTCACCTTCCTTCATTTCAGCGGAAGGGGGAAACATGTTTTAATAACCAGAGTCTGCAGAGATCAGGGGAAAGGAAACCGTTTTTTCCCTCCCGCCCTGCATCGAGGTCAGCCCCCCGAATGCCCTTACCAAACCACACACAAACGCACAACCTTCTGTAGAACACACGTAACAAGCTCGTAATACTGGAGCGCACACACAGGCACAGAGCCGAAACTCAACAAACGGATCTATGTCTTTTAGAAAAGGCCAGAGTTTTCACTAAAGGCACGAGGCCGCCATCGGCCCACAAAACTCATTGGACTTAATTTTAAAAGCCTCCTCCACACACACACACACACACACACACACACACACACACACACACACACACACACACACACACACACACACACACACATGTGCATAGCCGCTCTTTAAGAACTCTCCCCAGAAATCCACATAGCTGATGTAATTAGTGATTTTAGAGCTCTGCACTTCATATTACAAGTCATAAACAGACATTCAATACTGGGCTTTGAGAGTGCTGTTTATTCTGGAGTTTTATAGTCCACACAGGACCCCTCTGTGTTTATTCTCAGAGAACAATAATGCTACTATGCTCTTAGGCTGGAATGCTATTCATTTGTCCAATTAAACACAGAAAATAAATAATAAGAAAAATAAAAGGTCCAGCCAACTCGTTCTACCCCGATTCCGCTCCAAAAGTAGTTTAACAATACTTTCACTCTGCTGGGGGATTTACGGGGTGGTGCTGGCTGATCGATGGAATGACACGGAGCAGAGTGTTTGCAGAAGGCTTAATCTGCGTTATTATCTTAGTATACGGTGGCATGAATGTGGATAAAGCAAAGCACAACACAGATTGTCTGCTGAATCGGAAAGGCCTAGAGGAATTTTGTTGTTCAATTTCACACGAAAAGCCTAAATCCAGTGAAAATCTAACATGTCCTATTCCTATAAACAGCAGGTAAGCTAAGCTAAGCAGCTCGGGCTAACCGTGAATGTTGCTGGAAATAAGTTCAGAGAGTTTTTAAATCAAATATGGCACCATTTACCGAAAATGAGAGTTTAGGTACAAATTGAGGGCAGCAGAGTGATTTTGTGTAACATGAAGTTAGTATGTGGTCACTGTTAGAGAGATGATTTATGAAGAGGACGCTGACCCACAATCCTCCCGACAGACATGCAATTTCCTGTGTGAGAAAACACTAACTTAATCCATAAGGTAAAAAGAAAAAAAAGCCACGGACAGAAACTATTTGTACATGAAAAACAGTCAAACCGCTAGCAGGGAATGCTAGACGAGACAGTGTGGGACTGTCGCTGGGCACTTAAGAGCTTCAGCTCATATTTTCCTATGAAAACTCTGACTATATTCTTTTACTGTATTTCCTGAGAAAAATCCATAAACACCAACAGCACAATTAGCCCACAAACTTCACTCAATTTATGTAATTCCACAAATCTGGTGGCACACATCATAAATACTCTTCCAGAGCTCTTCCAGAAAGTCATTTTACAAAATACTTTATGAGTTTTGAAGCAGTACGGTTTAAATCGCATGAGCCAAGATGCGAGCGGCTGCTCTGAGCCATTAGCATCTCAGAAAACCACAATGGTGTTTTGAGTGCAAACAAACACGGGCAACATTTTCTTTCTTATTCTTCCCGAGGGAAAACTGGCAATAAATCTTTTTTTAGCTTCCTGTATAACACAAGCAAGAGTCATCTGCCGTTTGAACAACTCACTGAAGTGCATCCATTTCAAACAACCAGTTTGAGCGTGTGCATACACACAACCGCAGGCTAAAAATACAAAATGAAAAACGATTTAATGGCGGGGAGGATAAACGGCCTGTCGGCGCTGTTGCCGTTGTGTGCAAGCATTCTTTCAGCGCTTGGTACACCTGTTTTAAAAATCCCACCTGTCCACAAAAATCACTCTTTGTTTCACTGAGCGGACCACATGTTGTATTCTTTGGTAATTCAGCAGAAACCCAAACACACAGCCAATTATAAAGTCCGTTCACATGACTGACCCAAACATCCACTGAGGTATTAAGACAGACGCGATCAGTGGTCCATACTTGCTGCCGTGTCTTAAGCTCTGTTTGGTCTAGCATTGGATCAAGGTGTCAAAACTTTGGCAGACTCGGGGGAAACGAGGAATAATCGGCCAAAATGAGAAGAAATCTGAAGAATGCCTGTGAAGTGTGGTCGGTGGTAAAGCCCTTACATCTGGATAAGGTATGACACTCAAAGGGCAAAGGGCAAATGGCTGCTTGGAGCCTGTAGTGAGGATATGATAATTAGCCCAGAGCAGGAAGCAAGCTTGTTAAAAATCAACAATGGAGTCATAAAATATGAAGAGAAAGCATCATATCCTCCTCTTTGAACAGCTGCAGATGAGGTGAATGTGCACAAGTGTAAAGTTTCAGTGACAATGAAAAAAGTGAAGATGCTCCTTACATGGCTGATGATCTGCAGGTACTTCCTGTGAATATAAACACTGTATTTTAGTGTAAATGAGAAAAGTTTAAAAAAAAAAGCTTTTTTAATGAGGATTTCATTTCGATATGACAATGTCAAGCACCTTGAGGCAGCTGTTGTTGTGATTTGGCGCAATATAAATAAAACTGAATTGAAAACATTGAAATCAAGTGGAAAAAGTTATTCAAACCTACCTGTTTTTGTGTAAATTCATTTTCTAAGACTTTCTAAGAGTGCGTTCACGCTTTAAAAATCATCCAAAGTGTTTGAATTTAACACATTCTGCAAAGAAAGTGGAGCAAATCTCCTCCACAGTGATGTGAAAGATACATTTCCATTTACCGCAGACACTCGACTGCACAACCACATATTAGGTTTAGGGGCATTTACCTTCTTTACACAGAGTCAGGGAGGTTTGGATAACTTTTACCCCTTAGTAATGTTATCTTTGTCTAATATTAAAATTAGTTTGATGATCTGAAACATGCAAGTATGACAAATATGCAGAAAACTAAGAAGTCAGAAAGGGTTCCAATACTTTTTCACAGCACTGTAGGTATGCAAAAAAAAAGTCCAGTAGTTCAGCGGTCCCCAACCTTTTTTGTGCCTTTTATGCCCGACAATATTTTCATGGACCGGCCTTTAAGGTGTCGCGGATAAATACAACAAAATAAAACTAGTACCAGTACCGAAAACAAGAAAATTTATTCATAACACACCTGAAAAGACCCAGGGACACCGAGTAAACGATAAAAACGATAACAAAATAACGCTGAAAACCAATAAAAACCCTGAAAACTACACATTTCACACCTGAGCCTCAACTCTCGTGTCCCGGTACCAAACGACTCACGGACCGGTACCGGTCCGAGGCCCGGGGGTTGGGGACCGCTGCAGTAGTTGATCAGTTCAAATGGGTGTGGTAGCTCAGTAAAGAGAACAAAAGACAAATGAAGACAAATGCCCATAAACATGAGGCAGAAACAGCTCTGGAGGATGTGGTAGATCAAATATGTGGGGCTGGCTGGGAGGTGGAAAAGCTGAGGAATTAGAAAAACCAGAGAAAAAGGTTGGAAGAGGTGAAAGGGTCTAAACAGGAGGCTCTGTAAACAATTAAAGAATTGAGGGTAATGGAATGGACAAAGAACAAAATGAAGTTATTTGAAAATTATGTGGCAACAATGTGTGTGCTATTAAATGAATCTATAGCTAATTTGAGCTAATCATTCATTAGGAACATGGGTTTGGCAGTCGCTGGACTGTATCAGATATCTGCAGCTGAGTCCACTGGCACTTGGAATTTGTGGGTTTAAGCTTTGTGTGTTTTATTCTATTCTGCATGCCTGTTTCAGTTTTGGAGTCACAAACACATATTTAAAAAGTAATTGATTGTTGGGGGACTGTTTTTTTTCTGTTGGATGACAGAATCAAACTTTTTTAAAGCCACATTCTTATACTATCCCGCATAACCTGCAAAAGCGGCTTCCAAGCCAGATGAAAATAATGTTAAACTACATTAGAGTGATTTTAGCGACCCAAGCAGTCTCTGTTTGTTTGAAATGATTCTGGCCTCTCATCTCATTTGAGAAGTGACATAAGGTTTTCTGTGACTCCAGAGTGAACTGTTTTAAAAGCTGTGTTAATATCCCAAGCGGGGGAAAGAGTCTTGAAATCCTTAAAGAGGACAGAGTGTCTCTTAAAGGGAGGTGCTATGGATCTGTGAATAAGATGTCAGAATTGCCTTTGGGACTAAGAAACAGACACGTGACGAGGGTTATGTGGTTACTTCCATTAAAGATTTATGTGGGGAAAAAGTAGGAATGAAAAATAGCTGAGAGGGTCAAAAACCCCTCCGCTACCATCACTGCGAGCGACCTCCAAAGACCACCCAGAAAGAATAGTGAGCTGTCAGTCATTTCATTTAGGGGGTAAACCCTGCAGTATAAGGTTTCTTGGCGAGATATCGCTCCATATTTCTCTTTAATTGATTTAATGGTTGCTGATGTATTCTGCTGCCATGTCTGTGACTGCACACTTCTGGTTGTTCCTGATTTTGTTTCATCTGATTCCATTTCCTTGCCCACACAGCGGCCTTTGGACTGTGCTGCAGGCAAATGTCAATATTAAACTCAAAGACGTGCGAATCATCCATAAATGTCGTTTCATCAAAGCAGACAGGTTTCCTTAAAATAAAGGAAAACTTATGTCGATAGAGACCGTAGTGAAACACTCACTAATCCTTCCCCCAATGAACCCACACACATGCACACACACATCGGGGTCAGGCGCGGGTGCAGGTGGAGTGTGTCTCCAGAGTGTGTGTTGACTCTCGGGGGCAAGATGTCTGTCAGCGCAGAGGCTTGAACTCCGAGCTTGCCGTAATCCCTCTGTCAGTGAATGGACCTCCTGCCAGCAACATACACACCAACCACTGACCAACCAATAAACCAACCGAGTCTTCTAACATCAGTCCAAACATAACCTGCAGCCTCAGTCCAGACCACCATACAGCCTCCTGGCATCTGGCTAATCTAGGGAGATTTAAGAGAAGTCGATGGAAACACTGCTCCTTTCATGTAATGACTGACAGAATGATATGAGATTACATATCATTCTGTCACAACAAAACACCCAGGACCACTCGAGATTGAGCTGTTAGACAGGCACTGTGTAAACCTGACATGAGACATTGTCTGTCTAATAGCGGCTGGGTGATCCATCTGCATTAAAGGGCTCGGTTGAGCAAAGATAAAGCAACCTCCAGTCCAGTTTAAAGGACCCATCTGTTGAATAAAGACTTCACACATTCTGCTTTTTACTGCTGTTTGTCGAATGTGATATGCACAAAAGCTGGAAGATAAGAAAAGCACATACCGCTCCGCAAATGTTCAGTTATTAGATTTGCAAGACTGAAAACATCCAATAAGTATGACTGAGACTTACAAGCATATACTGCTTACAGTTATATGTCACCTTATTACTCAGCTTCTAATGGGTCAGTTGTTTATAACTTTAAATTCCTGCTGAAGTTCTGCAATTTAACTCTACTAAAAGCAAGAAATGAAAAATGGGGTTAAAACATGCTAAAAGTGTAAAAAAACACTAGACTGCATGACAAGCAAGCAGTATGTGCATGAACGTGAAAAAAACATACTCCAAATTGATTAAATGTGTGTATAATAATTCTATATGATCGTCTGTTCTCTTGGTTTTATACTTTCCAACAGATTTTTTTTAAGTTGCTGCAGGCATTTGCTCTCATTCAGCCACAAGAGGATTAGTGAATTTTATACTGATTTTGGCTGCAAAGCCTGGCCCGTTGCTGGCATTCCTGTTCATCCCAAAGGTGTTGGAACTGGAGTTAGAATCGGGGTTCTGTGCATGCCAGTTAAGTTCTTCCCTAATAAACCAGAGAAGCTGTTCTTTTCACGGATCTGACTTTGTGCATGAGGTTGTGTTTATATTGAAACAGAGAATACTGCTACAGAACTGGAGGCACGCTTTTGTCTAAAAGTGTTTTGTGTAGTATTAATGTGAAAAAGCATTTATAAAATCTGCTGAATGCGGCAATAGACAGAGCTGACCTAGGGGAGCCATATTGGTCAATCCCATATGTACAGAAATGGTCTATAATTCAGGTGGGGGTCGAACACAGAACATGCACAAAATAGTCCTCGGTTAATTCATTTGTATTCAAGTGCAGTCTTTTGAGAGGGGCTCATAGTAGAGCTGATACCCTTCCACACTGAAAAGAGCCAGTTGAGGTGGTTCTACCATCTGATGAGGATGCCTCCTGAGTGAGATGTCCTAGGCCTTGGGGGAGGCCCAGGACACCGTGGAGAGATTACATCTTTCAGCCCGACGACTGGGATAAGCTGGAGGAGATAGTTGGGGAATGAGAGGTCTGGGTTTCCTGGTTCAGGGGGCCCCCTGCAACCAAGGCCCGGATAAGTGGAACAAAATTGACTGATGAATGAAAATGTTAAAAATCACATTTTACTTTAGTTTTTGGAAATACTGCAAATACAATATGTACAAAAATGCCAACATTTCATGGGAAAAATTGTCCTCTGTGGATGCCAGTTGTGCCTATGAAATACTGCTAATGCAGGCTGGTTTTAGAAGCACACACTTGCAAGATGGTACCTGTTTCAAGGTGGTTAAACCACAACAGAAACATATCTGGTTGTGGTAGCTGAAGGTGGCTGCTGTCAGATGGCCACTATAGAAATTCTCTTTTGTTGTCTTCATATAGGGGTATAATTCAAGCTTGGACTGTGAGCGGTCCTGGGTTTCAATCCTGGAAGAGCCCCCAAATAAAGCTCAAAGGAACCTGACATAAAAGATGCCACAATGCTGCTGCTATTAAACAAACTTTTATAATCAAAATATTTACGTACAATTGAAAAACTGAAACAAAAAGGGAAGCGCCCCGGCTAAAACAATCAAAAGAGGAAGACGACCTCGAACCAGTCACATAATGGCCTGTCGGATTCATGCTTCTCCACTGAAATTGTTCTTGTAAACTCAGCTAACGGATAATAAACTGAAGCCAGAATTGCTGGTGACTCCTAACTCAGCCTGTACCTAATAAATAAAGTTGTAAAAGCAACAGAAACTTATGGGTGCTGATGAAGGTGAAGGAGGAGGAGGAGGAGAGAGAGACCGAGAAGCTAGCTCTGTGGGTTCATATTCATGTGGCAAGCCCTCAGCAACTAATCAGCACTAATCAGTTGGTCCAACTGATTGGACCACCGCTCTGAGGTCATGTGTAACAATACATAAAATCAAAATGGCAGAATAAATTGGCTCGTTTAGCTTTCTGTAATGAACGTTAGTTTGTTTGATCTTTACCAAAATCAAAACCACTGAACAAACTGAACTATAAGCTAAACTGGAACTTTATTTAATGAAATGCATCCACTTTATTTTGATTCATCTTCTGTCCTTCCATTTGTCTCACAGTATTCAATACTGAATTATTAGCATTAAGAGTCTGCTTCTGAGGTCAGGTTTTTTTTAAAATCACCAGCGGATGGTTTGTTATCTTGCTTCAGTTGTTGTTTGCATTTTCCAAAGGGCTGAGGATTGTTTTTCCTTTTAGAGAGTGAAAAGGTTGTTTGGACTAGGTCTGATACCTACAGTCGATTTAATTTTTAAAAACCCCTGTAACCCCCACAAAACAAGCAAACCACTCAGCTACACACACACACACACACACACACACACACACACACACACACACACACACACACACACACACACACACACGTGCTTGTCCAACATTACCTCTATGGCCTCTGACTAATCCTATAATACTAATGCTGTCAAAACATACAATCTCACACACTGCCACATGCATTCACACACAAAAATGCACATGCTAATCTGCCTAACCTAACCTAATAACACCACTGGCTTGTGCAGTATAGGGGACTGCGGGGGGGAGGGGGTCCAAGCTCACAAACTTCTGTCAAAGCCTTCATTTCAAGCCAGACGCACACACACATGAAAGCTTGCTTTAAAAAGGAGGACAGGCACCGACTGCTTCATATTAGTGTTTAATGAAGTTAAAAGACCTCTCCCCACCTCTCTCACTCCGCAATCCAATAACTCAATTGAAGTCGTCTTTCCTTTCATGGCTCAGAGATGGTGTTCCTGCGGCCTGGGACCACAGGCCATAAAAACAGATTGTGCCATCACCGTCACAGCCCTGATAGCTGCCTCTGGCCATCACTGATGCCTCACTCACATGAGATTGACTCAATGAAATTATTAAGCAGACCTCCATCTATAAGCACACATTTCTCTAGCTTTGTTTTCTATGCCCCAACTTATTGTTTTCTTTTCATACTACCTGCCCTCTCTCATCTCAGCCCTCTCCTCTCGGGCAGTCCAGGCTTCGCTTTCTGTGGTTCGGATTTTACCCTCCGGCCAAGGGTTCAGCCGCACCGATGCCAAGACAAGCACGTCGGGTGCTTTTATCTTCACGGCGTACCAAAATGTTGGTGGGAGCAGGGAGCTGATTCCAAATCTGATCTTAAAGGCTGACTGTCAAAATAGTACCACACAGACTAATGTGCAGGGGAACGTTTGGAGATTATTTTATTTTCTGTAACCCTCTTCGGCTTTTTAGACGCTAGAAAAAAATCGAGAGGTCGTTTTTCTTTGAAGATTTTCAAGATAAAATGCAATGCAAGTAATTCAAACAATTACCAGTGTAGGACTGTTTTAATGGACCTGCATTGACTCACATAAGCATTATGCTGAGTTTGTCCAACCCAGACTGCACTCTTTATGACAGCAAGGCTCTGCGACTATGTCCCTGTAAGCTGGATCTGGATAAGTGGCAGAAAATGGATGGAGAAATAAATAAGAGAAGGTGGACATGCATCTTTACCTCAGCTGCTTTGTTTAAGGTATTTCATCCAAAGTGAAATATTCATCAGCCACAGAGACCAGATTTGAGGTTGTAAAGTTGCTTTTTCCTACCTTCAAATGGGTGAAATGTCTAAATAACAGAAAAAGTCTTCTGTAAAGTCAAAGGTTTGCTCTGTATTTTCTGTTAATGTTAAACAGAAGTTAAATTCTTCATGACTTCAGAAACTCTCTGATGGTTTAATAACCCCACAGTGTATACGACCAAAAACCTTTATATAGTTTATTATAGTATTGGCTGCCTACATCACATGTAGGACCCTTATTTTACATGTTGGAGATTCAATCACAATCTCAGTCACACTACCTTTTTGAGTGAAACATTTTAGCTTGACTTCTTTCCTTACTCCCGTGTTTTTCCACCTTGTCTTCCTGCCTTGTTCAACACTTCTCCATTTTCTGCACCATTACTCCCTCCCACTCTCTCTTTCCTCCTCCACAGTGACAGATCTCTGCTTAGCACCTTCACAAGTGCTTCCGATCAGATGACAGGGAGGGATAGAAAAACAGATGAAATCTCCTCTTCTTTCAACACTTGTTTTTGTGCAGCGCTGAATAGAGGGAAAGCCATATGAGATACGCTGCAGGGAATTTTAGTATTAATAATTCATAATAATTATTACTAAACAGGCTAGTACCTATTTGGACCCCTGTTTGGAAACTGGCTTAATTCTTTATGGCATAGATTCAACAAGGAGCTGGAAACATTCCTCAGAGATTTTAAACCATGTTGACATATCTCAGCTGTCATAGGGCAAGAGGTGGGGTACACGCTGGCCGCGAAAGGTTTAGCGTCTGTAGCTGGGCTAAAAGAGAGACAGACAATCATTCTCATCAAAAACCAATTCAGAATCACCAGTTAGCTTAACATGCCTCTCTTTGGTCTGTAGAGAAGCCAGTCAGCCAAGGAGAGGACATGCAAACTCCCCACACAAAGGCCCCAGCCAGCCAATGGATTCAAACTCATAGCCATCTTATTGTACGGTGACAGTGCTGCAACTACAACTATTGCACAATGCTACCCAAGTATGACACTACATCTGATGTATAAATATTTCTATAATGTCTAAATAAACACATGCACAGATCTCTCAATGACACTGTTTATTCCCCAACTTTATGAATAATTTAATATATAGTCCAGTTCAACCTGGTGTTATCCCAGTGTCAAATACTGCTGCTCTGGCAGATGCTACTTGTTTCTGAGAGATGTGTCCTCTGAAACAAGTAGCATGGTGATTTGACTTAAAACAGAAGTATTAACAACACTTCAGGCTGGAAATAATCCTTACTCAGTGAATTAAAATGAGATGCTACCAAGTGTCTGCATGTGAATCTCACTATTGTCCTGACCTACAGCGTGCAAAACCACAAACGCCAATCGACGCCTCATTCATATCTGTGAAACAGCTGTGACAAAGCATTTGAAACACTAATCTATAATGATGAGCTGTCTAACTGGATTCAACAAAGAAAGCTGGTATTTTAGTTTGGTTCCTTTAGGTTTATTCACTATGGTCGATGTTTAATTTTCCAAGACATTAATGTGATGGGTCCACAGGACTACTGTCATGGTCCTGGGTTTTGGACCCTGGGTTTTGGGTTTGTGGACTGAATTCTTATTCATTATTTATTGTTCCAATTGGTTCTTCATTTGATTGTGTCTGTTATAACAGTATGTTATTTATTTGTTTCCGTTCTATAGGTTTTTTGGGAAGGTATAAAGTTGTGGAGCCACTTCCTGCTTTATTTTGATAGTATTTTGTCTATTGTGCTTTGTATTTAATTTTACTTCCCTTGTTTTATGATTAGTTTCAGCTGTGTTCTCCACCTGTTTCCACTTCTCTCATTACCTTTTGTATTTCTCAGTTTCCCCTTATCCATTGGGGAGTTGTCTCTCTAACTGTGGATCATCTAGTGCCAGGTTCTCTTGTAGTTGTAAGTTTATGCATTTATAATTTTTAGCATTTGCTGATCTATGGACTCCTTGTTTTCTGTAAACTACATCGCGGATTCTGCACTTTATAACCTGGGAAATCAACATTAAAGATCGCTTTAGCTTCACTTCCTACCTCCGGCATCCTGTGTTTGGGTCCGTAAATATCTCGCCAATCCACAGCAAATTATGGCAAACCTTACAGACCTCACTTGATCAGACTTTCAAAAGAATGAAAAGAATCAATCTGTGGAGGAAGGTGATAGAAGACTTAAGTACGGCTCTGGGTTTCTTATGATGGTGCTTTTCTGTCTTTATTCCCTTCCTTGCTTTATCTGTCTACATTTGATATTTTAACTATCGCACACCAGCCACTCAGAGTCAGTGTCTTTTATTATTAAACACCTGCAGCAGGGGTTTTAAATTCTCTCAAGTAACATTTTATCTGGCTAACATGCTGCTTTGAGGGTGATAAATCTTCCTTTATGCTCACAGCGACTCCCACGGTTCGATTACACCACCTTGGCAGTACATTTTATTTCATATCCCCAAATTACTGTCTTAAAAAATATCTACGAGGCTGCATAAATCCTTCAATCATCACGCCGTTGTTAAAGTCCAGTGAAAGTCCATGTTGATTCAAGCCCCCTGCATTTCATCCTTCACCTTAGCTAAAAAAGCAGCAGCAGCCAATGATGTAACTCCTGTGTTGAGACTTGCTTTACGCTCAGATAAATCAAAGCGATTTCAGATCAGACTGCTGCTGAATTCCGGTTCTATGGGGTGTTGAGAAGGATAAGGAGCTCTATCCACTGATGATAGAGGTGGTAGAGGTCTCCCAGGCAGAATGCCACTGACTGGTAGGGGGCCTCATATTAAAGCGGTCTCATTCTCTGCTTGAATTGAATATAAATTTACACTGGAGGAGATTAAGCGCCCGTATCACATGAGAGCATTGTGTGTCCAAACTGTAAAAATAAAGTGCGTGTGACGCCACCGCTGCTTTCACTTCCTCTTACTGCACACTTGTGGCACATTTTTGCTAGGTTGGGTAAGAGTATCTTGTTCAGCGCCTGCGGAGATACCGGCAATGGATAAATCTACCGACTGCACAAATAGAACAGAGGAGGAGAGAGACAGAAGGTGGGAGACAGGGATGTCCAGTCCTAACGAGAGGCCGTAACTCATGTCAGAGGGGAGAGCTGTGAGTTATGACCTTTTAAGCCACAGTGGGGTTAAATGTTTTCATTTCCAAACCAGCTGACACTCAACCTAAAGAGTGCGTGGACAGCTTGATGTGTCGGCGGCATAATTTACGACCGTGATCACTGTCTTTGTTATTTTTGCCCTCTGAACTCCTCCCTGCTGTGTGCCTGCCTCCCACCTCATCTCCAAACTGTGCATTTCTCGCTCGCTAGCCTGTAGCTCGATAGTCTCTGACTTTCTTCGACCAAATCTGGTCTCAGGCTAGAAGTGTAGGTGCAAATGAGAGGAGAAGGATGCTTGAACTGGAGTCACTCGGACTCTTGGCTGACATTTGGGATTTTATTTAACTTGAGAGAAACTGTTTGAAACATGAACCCTCATCTGCAGGAGTGGGTTTCACTTTGACGTAAGGAACCGAGGAACTTGTTTTTGATCAGACTGATAAGATGCTCATGTAATCCTTGTGAATGTCTTGCCTCTAAGTAAGAAGATTCTTACTTAGAAGCAGGACCTTTCTGTACACATACATGTTTTCCCAACGGTTGCGGGAGTTTCCAAAAAACTTCCAAATTTGCCTTTGGCTGAGGCACTGATTTACAAATAGATGTGGTAGCTGGGAAGCCCTGGCTGCCCTCTTTTCTTAGTCCCTAGGATGGTTTAAAAGGAGAGTGCAAATTTCCTTATGGGAATCATGAGCTTTTCTTTTTTTCATTCCCCCTCATCCATCTCCAGCACAACAGTGGGTCATACACCCTGGCTGAGCTTAATTTGCTTGGGTGACTCTTTTTCCATAAGCGTTCACTGTGGCTTCACACCGAGTCAGGACATCCAAATTTCCACCAGCCTCTCCTATAAAATATTGATCTCATCACCGTGTAAATAAACACGATGATGGATGGCAGAGGTCATTTTTTCTGTTGCCCAGAGTCCCTGCTTTGTGTGAATCCATCTCCCTTTGAAGGCAGCATGTGGTAGCTGTCTGACAGAATTGGGCAAAACACAACTTTGAGTCTTTGAAATATGTGAGGAAAAACATGAGGTTCAAATGAGTCGCAGCTCTGTGGCAAGTGGTGTTTCCATTAAATGGTGTGTGGGTGGTTCAGGGATGTACTAGAGGGTAACTCGCTTTATTGACCATTTGTGGAATTGAAATAGTTATAAATCTTACTCTGAACAGGGCATAAACGTTTATAAAGTATATGAAAATGAGTGAAAAAATTAGAGCAAATACAAAAGTAATTTCTTCATATTATGTCTTTGAAAGATATTTGCTGAGCAGTATGCAGTATTTTCCACTGAAGCGCATCCTGATGCTGGCTCGTGCTCTGGAATGTATACTTTATATACACCCTCCCTCATCTTGGTGAATAATATCGTGTTTCCAACATGCAAATGTTGAATCTCTTTGAACCAGGTCCTGCTGGACTGTCCTGCTCTGATACCCAACTTCACTCATTTTTTTTCAAAGCAAGTTTAAAGTAAGTAAATCCTTTAAAGTATTTTTTAAAATAATCATTTAATATGATACTTTTTCACTGCATGTTTCTTCTAATGTGGGGATCTTAAGTTTAAGAAGTATTCCCGAAGAGCTTCTTAACCTTTGCATTGAAATCATAAGGTAACACAAGAGTAGTGTTGGGTATACTGTATTGTAATTGCATTCCATTTTTCAGTAACACAGTGATGTAATGCATTACTCTACTTTACATTGCAGCTATGATTATGCCATTACTTGCCTTACAAAGGTTCAGGATAGAGAGACAACAAAAGCATCAAATTAACAGCTTTTTTTCTCCCTGCGTGCTTGTTGTACAACCAGCTGATTTCAGTTGTCTGGAAAGGAGGAAAATGGTGGGGCAGTCTGCAGCTTTGGCAGTCGAGATATGAAATGACTTTTTACTGTTACTGTTTGAAAGGACAAGACCGCTATGGTACACAGGAAACAGAAATAGTGCATCCAAGACAGAAATATCTGCTTTATGTATGAGATCTTTGCGAGCATCTGCACAGACAGCAACACAATGCTAGAAAAGAGCCCTGGTTCTCTTCCATAGTGTGTTTTGTGTCCCGCCTCACTGCCCTCACCCCCAACCAGTCACAGCAGATGGTTGCCCCTCCCTGAGCCTGAGTCTTCTGTACACTGTTAGACATTTTATTGTATTTTTACAGCAACTTACTGGCAACACTATTGCCAGTAAGTTACTGTAATTACTAATCTACAGTATCTTTACTGTTGTGATGTTTTACAGTTCAACCACTTTACTGTAAACATATATTACAGTATAACAGCTTTACTGTAAACGTGGTTTACAGTTAGAAAGACTTACCGTGATTAAGTTTTATAGTATCACTGTACTGCAAATGTGGTTTATGGTATAACACTGTAATTGTGTACAGTATAATTTGTTTAGACTGTAATTGTGTTTTACAGCATATAAAAATAATGTTAACATTCATATTCAATATAAGAACATTTACAAAAAACAATATAATTCAATAAAGTAGTCTCAGAATAGTGAATTAAACCAACATTTATTGTTGATATTTTTTTTAACAAGAAAAACATTTTTCAACTGAATAAAAACAATGTCAATAACCAAAATAAATAGAAGCGTACATGAAAACTACACAGTCCTTCACCTTTCTGTGTCTGATTTTTTTAAGGAAAACAGTTTTTCATTCCACTAAAAACAGGACAAACCCACCAGCATGAACATTAAATAAACTATTACAATTGTAAAACAAAAATCATTTACAAAATGTGATAATTATCAGTGGGTCCCAGGAAATAGAATGTGACATGGGATTTAGATTTCCGTTACCAGGATGGTCGGGTTCAGTGTAGTCTTTATCACCACCTGTCAAAGACACATCATCAATATTCATGTTTGCTCAGGTTATTCACTTGTTCACATCTGTCTGAGATCATTCATACTGTTGTATGGATGTGTGTACAGTATGTATATAATTATCAGCTATGTAAAAGATATTATCATCTCTGTATTCTTACCTAGTTGGAAGTCCTCCATTCAAACTCAGAGAGCCGCTGGAGGAAGGTGGTGATCCGAGGGCTGATGCTTGTAACCTTCCTCTTTACGACACGACCTGTCTTGCAGCTTGTACCAAGTTTTGCAGGGCATTTTGTTCCCATGTCTGGATTGATCCTCACAAAGAACCTTTTAACGGAAAAAAGGCTGCTTTAATTTCAAAATTAAAACATACATTACAGCAATCACCTATATGTTTCTGCAACTGTAGTCAAGCTATCACATATATTTCATTCTTAAATGGTGTAAGCTTTAATGGTGTAAAGTATTTACCTCTGTATCATCTCCAGTGTGATGGACGCTGACTCCTGATACTCAAGGTTGAAAACGTAGTATGACGCAAAGAAGACAGCAAGGGTGCTGGCAAAGTCATGCATCTGCTCAGGCTCATAAAATACCTTGCCCTCCAAACTGATCATCCAGCGGCTTGCAGACATGAAATTATTCCCTAAAAACAGACAAGAGTCCAATAAGACAATGTGCTCACCGTTACAAATAAGGTTTCCACAAGAATGCTGGATAGAAGGCCTCACACTGTACAAAAATAGAATCCATACGGTTTGCTGCTATTTCTCTTATTATTTATTATGTAATGAAAATTATGATCAATTACAGGAAAAAACTGCCTAATGTTTTGGCATTTTGGCCTGTGCTGAAATGTTAGGCTGTTTTTTCCTGTTGGTCATTGTGTATAATAAATAATAAGAGAAACAGCAGCAAACTGTGTGTATTCTATTTTTATACAATATAAAACAGACAAACCCCTGTTAAGTAAGTTGTTGTGGGTACAAATACCACAATAATTACATAGATTTTTTACAAAAATATTACAAGAGGATTGAAAGTATTTACTTACCAAGCGCTATTACCCTTGGTGTGATGGGTAAGGTCATCTCTCTCTCAACAGACATCTTGGTGGAAAAAGCCTTTAAACACAAACACTGAGGCTACATCACACTGTCAGCGCAGCCAGCAAGGGCAGGAGGACAGCAATGCACCACACTGGGCGAGAAAAGACAGAGAGACAATTGTTAATTTAATGTTGCATTTATTTAACCCTTGAAAAATATATTTACATAAGTAAATAAAAGAAAAAAAACACACAACCCATCTTTTCCAGAATAATTCAACTAATTGCTCTTTTGACCAACCTAACACAGACGTTACACGGTTTTCCTATGAAAAAGACCCTGGAAGACGTTGTATTAAAGGGAAAAAAACATGCTCCCCTTCCCACTTAAAAAAATAATAAATATTAAACTTAGGTTGGAGTTCCTCACGCCACCAACCTAATGTTATATTAACTTTTTAATGTTGTGTACTGCAGCTCACACAAAATTAAATAAAGCAGGCTAACCTACATGAGCAAGCTCAAAACTGGATAAGATTGTTTTAGCAGTCTCTAAATTTCCAAAAAAAAGTTGTCTTTCTTTATTCTCATTAAATGTGTATTTTTACCTGCTGCTTTAGCTGAAGCTAAATGTCCCACTGTTAGCATGGCCAGCTTCTCAATAGTCATAGAACAGAAGCGCAGGAGGACAATGCACCACACTCGGCGGGAAAAAGACAAAGACTGTCGTTGCGCCTGTGTTCTTCGCCCCTCCCCGTGGAAAATATATATCTAAATATATATTTAAATAAGAAAAGAAAAAAACACACACAACCTATTTTTTCCAGAATAATTCAGCTAATGTGCTATTTCGACCAAGCTAACACCGATTTTAAGCCCCCCCCCCACACAAAAAATATATATGCTCTTAAGAATTAATAAACGAGTATGTTAGGTAGGAGAGTCCTTTGCATTACCTTATGACGTCCCGTTTGCAGTTTCCACACAGAGGTCCAACAATAACGAGGTGCAAAATCTTTTGTCCTCTCGAGCATATCGTAATGAAGAGTTAACAAAGTTGGACTGTCTTTCCTCTCCTGTCAATCACTGGATCACAGGTCATGTCAGTCATGATATGGAGTGGTGGTTGGTAGAGGTAGGTGGGTGGGCGGGGCCAATTCAATTCAATTCAATTCAATTTTATTTATATAGCGCCAAATCACAACAAAAGTCGCCTCAAGGCGCTTCATAGATACAGAGAAAAACCCAACAATCACATGACCCCCTATGAGCAAGCACTTTGGCGACAGTGGGAAGGAAAAACTCCCTTTTAACAGGAAGAAACCTCCGGCAGAACCAGGCTCAGGGAGGGGCGGCCATCTGCTGCGACCGGTTGGGGTGAGAGAAGGAAGACAGGATAAAGACATGCTGTGGAAGAGAGACAGAGGTTAATAACAGATATGATTCAATGCAGAGAGGTCTATTAATACATAGTGAGTGAGAAAGGTGACTGGAAAGGAAAAACTCAATGCATCATGGGAATCCCCCGGCAGCCTACATCTATTGCAGCATAACAAAGGGAGGATTCAGGGTCACCTGGTCCAGCCCTAACTATATGCTTTAGAAAAAAGGAAAGTTTTAAGCCTAATCTTGAAAGTAGAGATAGTGTCTGTCTCCTGAATCCAAACTGGAAGCTGGTTCCACAGAAGAGGGGCCTGAAAACTGAAGGCTCTGCCTCCCATTCTACTTTTAAATACTCTAGGAACAACAAGTAGGCCTGCAGAGCGAGAGCGAAGTTCTCTAATAGGGTGATATGGTACTACAAGGTCATTAAGATAAGATGGGGCCTGATTATTTAAGACCTTGTATGTGAGGAGCAGGATTTTGAATTCAATTCTGGATTTAACAGGAAGCCAATGAAGGGAAGCCAAAACAGGAGAAATATGCTCTCTCTTTCTAGTCCCTGTCAGGACTCTTGCTGCAGCATTTTGGATTAGCTGAAGGCTTTTCAGTGAGTTTTTTGGACATCCTGATAATAATGAATTACAGTAGTCCAGCCTGGAAGTAATAAATGCATGAACTAGTTTTTCAGCGTCACTCTGAGACAGGATATTTCTAATTTTAGAGATGTTGCGCAAATGGAAGAAAGCAGTCTTACATGCATTCAGTGTGTGTTTCACTAAGTTGGGTTGACTAGTTCCCAGAAGAGTTCTGTACATGTTGCACGTTCAGTAAATGAGCAATTCAGTTACTGCTCGACTGAGAAGCCTCCGCCAAATTATTACAATATTCTCCACTGACTGAAGTTCGCCTTTGGCAATGCAGTGGCAAGCACACATTTGCAGCAGCTGTGCATGTGCATACAACTGCATGCAGCAGATTAGATGATCAGAATTCTTGAACCTTACACACAGGCAAGTCCCCTAAAAAGTCAAAACCATAATACTTTCACTGGTATCATACTGACAAATGGCATAGGTTGGAGGAAAATCTGGAAATGGTTGGCAGTGAAAGAGTTAAAATGTAATGCACTATTGCAACCAACCACTGAAAGAGTAAAAATACACAAACAGTATGATGAACCATTCAAATCACATAATACAGTAGCACTACTGCTAATGTGTTAACGGTAGGTATAACTACTACCGCAATTTTAAAAAATACAGTAAGTAAATGTAAATAACCTTAATATACCCATAATGCAAAGCAAATTACAGTAATTAACTGTAGAAATGTTTTCAGGTAAGTTACTGGGCATTTTGTGGTATTTTACTGTGAAAAATACAGCAAAGGTTAACAGTGTAGGTTTCTTCCTGTTAAAGGGAGTTTTTCCTTCCCACAGTTGCCAAAGTTCTTGCTGATAGGGAGTCATTTCATTGTTGGGGTTTTCTCTCTATTATTGGAGGGTTTCCCTTTACAATATAAAACACCTTGAGGCGACTGTGTTTTGATTTGAAAGCTGAATGTATCCCAACCCCAGACAGCAGGGTGGCTGTAGCTCAGGAGGTTGAGCAGGTCACCTACTAATCGGGAGGTTGGTGGTTCGAACTCCTCCAGTCTGCTTGCCAAGTATCCTTGGGCAAGGTACTAACCTCAAGTATCGGAGTATGAATGTGTGTGAATTTAGACACCACTAAGTTTAGAGAAAGCGCTTTGAGTACTCTAGAAGAGCAGAAAATCACTATAATTGAATCAGTCCGTTTACCAACCGGAGCCTGATCTTCAGCAGGTAACAAAGGCTGTGATGAGCAGCATTATAGCTCTATTTTGACCTGTTCATGTTTCTACAGTGAAATCATTGAGATGATCATCACAGTGGTTGTCATCTTTGCTTTGTGTTGTCAGTCTGTTTGTACATGTTGTTGTCATATTGTTGATAATGCATTTCAAGTCATTTTATTGAGTAACATGATAATAATGTCACAAGCAGAGGTGTGGACTCGAGTCACATGACTTGGACTCGAGTCAGACTCGAGTCATTAATTTTATGACTTTAGACTTGACTTGAAAAAATGTTCTAAGACTTGTGACTTGACTTGGACTTTTACACCAATGACTTGGGACTTGAATTGGACTTGAACCGGTTTACTTGAAAAGACTTGATATTTCACCCCAAATATAAAATTTAACATGCATATTATATAGAGATTGAAAATGTGACGTCATTCAGGGGTAAACCGCAAAGGATTCTGGGAACTCGTGGCAAGAGGTACTAGCGCACGCAGGCTTTCAATTGAAATCAGTCACACAGCGATAAAAAGAAACACAAAAATGTCAAGAAGCCGTTGTATTATTAACTGCAATAGCCGGTCACATGACAGCCACGGGAAGCCGACGGGTAAAGAGATCGGTTGTTATCGGATTACGTCGTTGAAGAGAAATTGTTCAAGCCATGTTTCCGAAGTAACAAAGAGGCGATGGATGGCCTGGATTGCAGCCATTCAAAGACCAAATATAACGTCCCAGAACACTCCAGCTCACAGGTTAGTCTGCTCCAAGCATTTACACGAAGGTCAGTGTTTTTTAGTAGTTAATACGTCATTTTCATAACATAATTGGTGATATAGGTTACAAGCAAGTCTGGCGCTGAACAGAAATTGTGGCGCTATGCTCCTTTGTTTATTGTGCATAAATAGTGAATTGTCCTGACACAATATTGCGTTTCGCTTCTGTTATTATGGTACATTGACAGAAACATGTACTTTTATTCACAGGATAAAACTGTTGTTTTGTATCACTAATTGCCCAGTACGATTACAGCATACAATATTATTGTCACTGCTACATTTCTGTGATGCTACCAGAAATTATTTCCACTACTAATTAATTACCGTTGAGCTCAAAGGTCCTATTAATAAACGGTTAAGGAATGTGTATTTATGACGACGATTTGTGAGACTGGTAAACTTATGATACGTACGATGGTCTTTCGTTCTACACGGTGCATTTCAAGGTCCTGCACCCATCCGTCGGTAAACTGTACCTGGGCTTGTTGCAGTGACCTGAAGTTACTAAACTTCATGAGTGTATGCACTCACTCCAAGAACCGTATAATTATAAATATGCATATAAATATGCTACGATGAGATAGCTGACTTCATCTAACTAGCAAATGTTGTCCAGGCTACGTTGGTGATACAGTTTTTTTTAATGTGTATGATATTTTTGTCATGCGATTTTAAAGCTGGTCCTACAACCGCATCCAAGAATAACATGCAGCTTATCTCAGAACTGTCGGTGAAAATTATTCTTGGAGCTAGGTTTAATTGAGCTGCATTTTAAAGAGGTGCAATTTCACAATTTGTGTATATTTTCTAAGTTCACTATTTTGTATGTGTTGAGAAAAACACAGATTTTAAAATTACATGGTCTAATATTTACATTTAGCATAACTGCAACATTATTTTTTCGTTGTTTTTTTTTTAAAGACTCGAAAGGACTTGAAATTCAAAGTTTCAGACTTGTGACTTGACTCGGACTTTTACACCAGTGACTTGAGACTCGACTCTGACTTGCCTGACATTACTTGAGACTTGACTTGAGACTTGAGGATAAAGACTTGAGACTTGCAAAACAATGACTTGGTCCCACCTCTGGTCACAAGTAATATAACAAATGTTTACCACATTACTTTTTTTTGAGTAACAGCCGCAACACGGCTGCAGAGTGCTTATGTTATATTTCCCTACATATTATAGTGTCTCGTCTGGTGTGGAGGTTTTTTGTAATTAACAGCTGTCTGACGATTAGTAATGGAAGATTTTAATTTAAGCTTTTCATGGACCAAGTCACATTTATGATTGGTCCAGACCAGTTAAGTGTTTGACCTTTAATCTTCAAACATAAAAAAGGTTGAATTACCCCTGTGACTCACCGATGAGTGCAAATTCATATGTGACATATTTAAGTAGCCTTGTCTTGATTTCCATACTAAAAGCTTGTCATTTTTAGTTTTGTGTCACATCTCGCAGCAGCGTTAGTTATTTCTTTCCCCTTGTCATCACTTTTTTCCATCTCGCTAACAACAATTCCTGCTTCTTCTACGTCTACATTTCAGTTCTCCTTCCTCTCCTACATGGCGTTCTCTGAATCTCGCTGCGTCTCAACATGAGAGCAGAGATGCTGAGTGGCAAGCTCATAAATTTTGCCTGGTGTGAAACAGAAGATGACCTCCCTGGAAGGCTGAGAGGTTTTTCATCACTGGAACCTTTTTAGTGCCCTCCACCGCCACTACCACATGTCACCAAATCCATGCTCCACTACGTGTTTATGTGTTTGCATTTGGGATGTCAGAGTGCAGAAGAGGAGTGCTTGAGTTAAAAGTGCCAGAAGACAAGGGGTGGGTGAAGAAGAAAACAATAAAGAGGAGTAATTCGTATTTGGATCCAAAGTAAAGAATAAAAAGACTTTACTTGACAAGATTAACATGCAGTTTAAGCTGAGGTTTTTTACGACAGGGTGCCAACGAATAAACGCAATTCAGAGATGACACCGCCTCTGCGGGCATTTGCATGGCAAGGGGACAGCGCCGTTCTCTAAATTCCACCAGGCTGATCTGGTGTCAGATAGTTCAAGCATTTTAGCCTTGCCCCCCCTCCCCCCTCCCTCAAGGGGAGGAAAGAATATCCTATTCTGCAAGAAACACGAACATGGCAGGACGATAAGGTTCTCCGGGACAGCTGTGGCCTAATCTCAAATCCATAGCAGCCGTTACCCAACGCTAGCCGTCAGAGTCAGTTATCTGATAGCTCTGTGGAAATGACAGAATATGTTTTAACATACATAAAAATCAATTTTCTTGTGCTAGTGGTATCTAATTACTTCTATGAAGCTTGACAGTTTGGTTGAACATAACAAATACATTTTGTATCAAACATCCATTATTTGTTTTTACTGATGTCTTTAATTCACTTTTATGAATTCAAATGATTCATGATTATGTTGAGAACTTCAATAATCCATTATGCTTGTGCTCTCTTAAAACGTTATCCAGGAGTCAATGGAAAATCTTAGGTCCTGTATTTCCTCATATTACAAGCTCATTTTATAAATGGTGGATGACAGCATCAAACAAGCAAACAGGGTGTTGTGCACGCTGAAGTTGGCTGAGTGTAAAAGTAAAGCTGTTGATCTACCAGCCACTATATATTCTTAGCCTCACCTATGATCGCGAGTTCTAGGTAGGGACCAAAAGAATGAGATCACAGATACAACTGGGCTTCCTCTGAAGGGTGAGGAGGAGGAGGTTGGTCATCCAGAAGTATAGCCACTGCTTTTCCACAAAGAAAGGACCCAGTAAGGGTGTATTGGGAATGCCTTAATCGACTTAGATTCCTGCCTCTGCAACCTGGACTGGCAAAAGAGGTAGAAAATGCCATTGCAATGTGCCCATCCATGGATGGATCGATGGCTGGATGGATGGCCACTCTTCAATCAAGCACCTAGAGGTATTTTTTAAAGTTAAAAGTACTGGCACTGTACAGAATGACTGTGCAAAAGCGCTGTAACAGATCACTAATGAAATAAAAAGAAAAACAAAACAAACAAACACCAAAACAGGCAGCCAGCAGCAGGAAATAAAAGTGAGGATTTAGGGTGGAGTTAAAGATACAGTTTCTAAAATCTCACCACTAGATGTCAGTAGAATGCAGATTGCAGTTAACTGATTTCTGTTTTCTTACCACTCCCAATTCTACCAATCTTAGCTACGGTTGTCTGTCCTACAGACAACCCCAGCTGACGTTTTTCTGTAGTGAATATAGGGTGTGAATCTGCTGCTTACCTTAGCTGGTTTCCACATCCGTTTTCCACTGTACAATTTGAGAAAGAAGTCCAGTACAAGTGGTTGAGTCAGTGAAGCTGACTTCTGCCCAGTAACAGCAATAGTTAGGTTAGTTAGTACTTTTCTTTTGGTAAGTTCTGCTATTGTTATTGCTGCTGTTAGCCTCCGTTAGCTGCTGTTAACTGTTTTTAGTTAACTTTCTTTGAAGTGGATGTAACATTATTGGATTCGGCAGTTAATAAACTCTCATATGATGTAAGGATTTAATCAAACTGAATATCAGAGGGAAAGTGTGATATTCAACACACTCAAGCCTAACTTGAGCTGCCATTATGCTAGCTTATAACCAGCTGCTGTTGTTTAGATGGCTTGCTGTCCAGAGACAGGAGCTTTGCATATCTAATCTGCTATCAGTATCAGAAATAAATAAACATGTTTATGCACGTTTAAACCAGTACTCATGATTATGTGTTTTTAATGGCTTCATGAGAACGCATCATTTGGTTGGATAATGTAATTACACACTGATCAATATATTTTTGAGTACACTGAGTAGGCTGACGTTACCTTTAAGATAACAACCTGGGTGGACACGCAGACTTCATTTAGGGATGGATAATTGGGCACAGGTTAATCAAGAGAATAACAAGGGTGGGAAAGGAGGAAAGATGGAATGTAAATACACAAAAAGCAGTGATCATAACATGAGACTGTGACAAACATTCATTCAGGCATGTAGTACTGAGACGGACTGCAACAAACCAGCTAAATATCGAACTTAATCCATCTGTGAAATTTAAAAGCTCTGTAAATGTCTTGTCTGAAAGCTCTTTCTGAAGTCAGAAACAAACATGCACTATAGAAATGAGACCTTTTATGGCTATCATCACAATAACATTTACCAAATGTAAAAACCATTTCAGAATGCTTATTTCAAAAATACTTTGTACTGCTTTTTCACATATGGTGCGACAGATATTTAAAGCACAACCTCCAAGAGCAACTGGAGGCACTAATTTGAGAAACAAGAGGAAGCAGAACACGATGCAAGCGAAGCTATGATCCCTCCCCAGAGGTATGAAGTGTCTCACTTCATCAGCTTGTCCCGTCCTGTGCCAAGTTAAACCTTTACCCCCTCATCTCTGTCTGTTACCGTCTCAGCACACTGTGGGCTCACAAAAAGACTGCGATCGAAATAACGCGAAAGAACAGATGGTGTTAGCACTGCGCGCATGCTAAAAATATAAGAAATACTTAAGATCCAACAAAGCAAATGTTATATTTTGCTCTTTTTTTCTCATCTTGAATGAACTTTAGGAGTGGCAGGCAGGTGTGCAATTCAGTCATTAGTCTCACAAGTCCTCAAGAGAGGCTCAGCACTCATCCAAATTCATAGAGTCACTCAAACACCCACTTAGGATTTGTGTACATGTGAGGAGAATGCTGGCAAGACACAGATGGAGGAATGCAAACAGACAAGCATGGAGAACAGACAGAAGGGTTGATAGATAGAAAGCGATGCCAGCCAGCTACCCCAGGGTGTCGGTGCGTCTGAATACACTGTATGATTTATGTGCTGCTTGAGATGTGGACAGTAGAGGGGGACAGAAAGTCAAGATCATTACCGATCCAGTGTGGGATCTCTGGAATACTCAAGACCTTCCCCCCTATTCCTGCCTTAGCTGTGTTTTCTCATCAAACTGGTTGCACGATTACTTTTATCTTGGAGGCAACAGCTGGAAAATGGAATAAAGCATCATTTGCATAACAGGCTTGCAAAAACAACAATTTGAAGCACTCGATACATTTAGTGAAATTCAATGAGTTGTTATGATGACAGGTAAAATGACCTTTGGCAGCTTGATGTGCACAAGTCTGGAGTTATCTCAGGTTTGAGGTGAGCCAGTGAAGTGTCTACCCGTGGGTTGTTCAAGGCTAACAATAGGGAGGACAGCTTCTTTCCTTATTAGGTGACCTGATGAAACATAACCTACAATTCATGGTCAGGTGCATCATGTTCATATACTGTGGTCACAGTCTTTTAGACACGGGTTTAAAAAAAAAGGTGTCACAGTGTTCTTGTTAATGTTCATGTTCGTAAACCCACAGGCCCTAATAGAGAAAGGATGAACATGCGGACAGATGCACAAGAATGCGAGTTATCTCAGTGACAGGTCTGGAAGGCACATCCAATCCTCAGCTTTAAATTTATCCCAGCATTTGAAAGACTGGACGTAGTGTCAGAGCTGTCACCGTCCTCCTGCCCTTGTCTCTGTCTCTTCTTCTTTCGCCTCCTCATCCCTTTCACTTGTCCAGTCCTTCATCACCATCTGAGCACCTTCTCCATCTCCACTTCATCTTCTCACATAGCAGTTTCTTCTCACATGTCCTGTTTGGTGGATACATTTAACCCAAGATCCTTGCGCACACCATGGCTGTGTACGCTTTTAGCATGTTTTTTTTTTTTACATTTCCAAAGAAACAGATGAGTGGGAAAATGAAGGCAATACACACGTCCTCCTCTGAATGGTTACTTTACCTTGCCGAAATCTGAAGTAGCAGAGAAATTATATCTTGCCTGGTTCTGTCAGAGCTTTCTTCCTGTCAAAAGCGAGTTTTTTCTTCCCACTGTTGCCAAAGTACTTGCTGATAGGGGGTCTGATTGTTGAGGCTTTCTCTACTTTACAATATAGCATACTTTAAGGTGACTGTTGCTATGGTTTGGTACTATATAAATAAAATTTACAGTATTGATTCCTCATTGAGGATGGGGCTTCGTTAAATAATTATTAAATAACTGAGAGGTTATTTGTCAGCTGCCTCAAAAATAAATATTTTTCCTTTCATGGTAAATGCAGTAATTAGCTTTTCCGGATTATAAACATCTGGATTATTTGATTTTGTTCACGTCTTTTATCTTGGGATTTTTTTCTGCTAACCAGTCCATTGCAGTTGTGGGTGTTCTGCATGGGATTGGCAGATGCGGACTGTTCATCTTCCTCAGGGATTTTTCCTGTGAGTGTTGGCAACAGTGGCACATCCTGTGACAGTAACTCACTGTGCATGCTGAGAGATGCAAAAGATATGCCGCTCAACCTGTCCACTCTGTGACCTGCGCCAAATAACCCTCAGAAGGCCACCTCTGACCCTTAACCTCAACAATTGCTCATATGCATGCGAAAAGGAACCCTTTCTATGCAGTGCAAAACACGAGCTAACTCAGACTCACACAGTTGAACACAATGGCAGGAGAATCGGTATATTCTAGCATGCCTGTGAGACTACAGCAGATACAAAATATCTCTCTCTCACCCTCTCTCTCTGTCACACACACACACACACACCTGCTAGTGCGGCTAACCCCTAGAAGCCAAGGATCACAGAGTCCCTTTGTCAAACAGGGAAATTAGCGCTGGCTCTCACTCGTTAGAGACCCATTGTAGCATTAGCACATTGTCATGGTCACTGAGCCTTTTCACTTTAGCGCTGTGGCACTTCAGCTCAAACGTTTCCCTTAAGGGAAAGCACTTTTAAATATTTTTAGCAAAAGTAAGGAAGCAGTTTTACTTGACTTCAGTGTAAAGGCTACAATATAGCCTTGCAGAAATTCCAGTCTAATTTTTCTCAACAAAAACCTTTGCTCTTAGGCAGTGACTAAAGACTTGGGAAAGAAGTGTCACCAATACAAAAGAGGACATCCAAACGCCACATGACACTGTAGGCATACTTGTTTGGCTTCTTTGAGAAATGCCGTGCATGTGAGAGCTGAAGTCTCTTTCTTATCTGGTCCATGCTGTAAGCAACTGGTGTGTTGTGTTCATTAGCAACATGTAAAGCTACAGTTTCTAAAGCTGTTGGTAAAAGAATCACAGTTTATCTCTAAAGAAAAGTCAATAAATAAAATCACAATTAAAAGACTCACATCCGACCATTCTGCACTATTCTACTGTAGCACAGGTTGTGAGGTCAGAAGAGCAGTTTTATGAATACAGAACAAATATAAACATATAAAGAGCGCAGTCTTACTTATAGTTTGGTCATTAGCCAAACCCTTCTCCTCAATCTGATCACCATGTACACTTAATAACCAATCTGAACAAGCTGTAACTGAGAAAAAGATCATTTTAACAACCTTAAAGGGGAAATACTGGGGTCTTAAGTGTTCATTTATGTACACTGCTATGCAAAGATTTGAACATGTGTTTGTAATGTAAAACCTGCAAAAAGGTCAATAGCCTTTGGCTGAGAATATGACTTAGCTAACATGTGCATGCATATATGTGCATGTGGGAAGGTGTTGAGTATAATGTTCAGTGTTAGTTTCAAGGTCACAGGCCTGGGTAGCTTTCACCCACCCGGTAACACACACATACACGCAGAAACACACAGAGGATGGTAATAGCAGTGTTGACAGACATGCGCGACCAGCTGAGCTGGAAGCCTCGGTTGCAGTTGAAAGCTTCGAAAAGGCCGTGCGGACACTTTTAAACATCAGCAAACTTAAAGCAGTAAAGAGAAAGACATCTGTAAACAAGAGCCGGAATAGACGGGGGATTACTAGAAATGTTGAGGACTTGCAGTCTATCTGTCTGTCTGCGTGACAAATGACCTGTTTATTAACGTCAGTACAATTATTAAATAGTAATTCCTTCTTCATTTTTCACTTGGTAAAACTCAAAACATGAATAAAACTTTGCAGCATTGCTAAGTATATTTAAAAAGCAACATATATTTAACCTGTGAAACAGACATGAATATTGAATATAATGTTAAACAGCTCAATTCATAATAGTGATAAATTAAGCTGAGGCACTTGCACTGATAATGCACTACACACTTTAAAGGTGAGGTAAAAATCAGTCTTTACCTTTAAATATGTCATTTTTAAATAATGCAGAGTATCACTGTTGAATAAATAGAACAGTAAATACAAATCTATAGCAACTAAATTTGAACATTCAAACATAAACAGTTTTGCACCTTTTATAATTGTGACGGAAAGTTTCTAACCTCTTCATTTGCATATATGTCATTTAAAAACAGTTACATTTTTGCATTTAGTGCTAATATAAAGGTGTTTAATGTGGCAACAATGAATATCAATACTCAATGCTGCTTCATATCATTTAGTTGACTCATATCAACAGTAAATAATAATGCATTTATTTGATCTTTTATTTTATATCAACATTTTTGAAACATAGCTAACATTCATACACAAACTCATGGCTTCACATTTGTCTCTCTGACCCTCAGGAGACATCGCGACTTTTTCTCAGTACAAACTGATGTGCTCGTGGAATCTTACAGCTCGCCGTCTTCTACCTTGTAAGACCAGCGTCTGGGTTTGTCACGCTCATGCGCCAAATTCTACCAAACATGCAGCACCAGTGTCTGTGAGTGTTTGTGTTAAGTGTGTCTATGTGTGAAGGTGTTTCTCAGTCTGCGAGTGCTAAGTTGTGCTTGTGTTTGTGTGACAGTGTGAGTGTGAAGCCGACAGGTTTCACCGCCTCGCTCATCCGCGGTCTCGGCTTGAGTCTCTCCTCTAGAGAATCCAGCTTGTGGTCTTCAGTTCCTGAGACTCTGTCACCTCGTGGACGATGGTAAACGCATTTAGGCCGTTCATCCCACTCGAGCGTTATTTGCCTATACAAAATTACACTGGAGCTTTTAAGACTTAACACAACCGTTGCCCATTAAATTTGTGAAATATATCAATTTGGACAGAAGTGGTTAAACTTATTTGGCTCGGTGTATTTTATCATATAAATAAGGAAATGTTGTCTAAAACTCAAATTCTGATAAAGTTTGATTTACACAGTTTGAATGTTTGTAAAAAATAAATCAGTGACTGGTCTCTTGTCTAAAAGTTTAATTGTAGCCTTGTCAATAACCAACATTTACAGACAACTATACTTCGAATCTTGTCTCATTTTAGTAATAATGGATTGCGTTTATATAGCGCTTTTCGAGACCCTCAAAGCGCTTTACAGTTCCACTATTCATTCACTCTCACATTCACACACTGGTGGAGGCAGCTACAGTTGTAGCCACAGCTGCCCTGGGGCAGACTGACAGGCTGTCGTATCGCGCCATCCGCAAGTGTTTTGCACAAGGACACAACGACCGAGACTGTCCGAGCCGGGGCTCAAACCAGCAACCTTCTGATTACAAGACAAACTGCCAACTCTTGAGCCACGATCGCCCCAAGTAGAATCACTGGATCATATCAGTCACACTGTGGATTGAAAAAGATGCAAAGCTTAAATTCTTCTATATTGGAAATGGGACTATGGACAAAAATCGTTAAATCTTTAAACTATATTTAAAGGGAAGTCTTTAATACTCTTCTGTAGTTACAGAAACAAGCAATAGCTGTATTGGCAATACTGCATAGTAAAGTTTTTTTTTTTAATTTATCATGTAATTGCGTACTATATTTTTTTACAAAAATAATCCAGTAATTTGGCTTTACCTTCAGTGCATAATGGTGAAAAACATCATCGTTGATCCCAGTAATAACGCTTCAGTAGGATACATTTCTATGCAACTTTAATCAGATTGTATTTTTTTCTATATGACTATTTTAGCGCTGTAGGCAGTGTTGGGGAGTAACGGAATACATGTACCGCCGTTACGTATTCAAAATACAAAATATGAGTAACTGTATTCCGTTACAGTTACCGTTTAAAAAGGTGGTATTCAGAATACAGTTACTTTGTTGAAATAAATGGATTACACTGCGGTACTTCCCTGTTTCATATTGTCGCGGGTCAGGACTGTTTGGTTTTGTTTGACAGCTACGTTCTGTTGTTCCAGGCGGCAGCGTTACGGTTGCCATGGTTACAGGGCGACGCTCTCTCTCTCTGCGACTGTGTGTTTCCTGGGTGAGAGAGCGCCTTTTCGTTGTTGTTGTTGTGCTAAGCTAACAGGCAGAATGCTACAAGCATAGCTCTAAAGAATGTAGCATCACGGGCAGTGTAGTCCGTGCTGCAGGGAGAATGGACTGCCATACACGTTATGGGTCTGTGAGCGCGAGGAGGGAGAAAAAGGAGAGTGGAAAGGTCCGAGCTGTCATCGAGGAAAAACGGGAGCTGGAAGCATGTAAATATAATAATAACCACTGCAGCCAAGAAGAGTGCCTGACGAGCCCAGTTGTAAGTAAGCTATTAAGACTCGACTGTACGCTGTGTTCGTGTTTTCCTCCGAAACAATAAGTTCCGTTGCAGCAGCCTTTCAACGCCTCTCTCTGTCTCTCGCAAGGAAAGTTGACCCACACAACAAAGTAAAGCTATTTTTCGGCTACCAGCCGACAGGGACCCCGCCGTATTAGTCAGAGGTCCTTTACTACAGTTCGGAGTCGCGAACCTTCAGTAATAGTAATAAATCACACAGCAATAGTACATTCACGTTGTTGTAAAAAACATGGTAATATATTAAGTAATCCAAAGTATTCAGAATACGTTACTGTCATTGAGTAACGTAACGGAATACGTTACAGAATACATTTTGGGGCATGCATTCTGTATTCTGTAATGGAATACATTTTAAAAGTAACCTTCCCAACACTGGCTGTAGGGCAGCAATTATCTAATACAAAGATAAATTTTATCCCTCTTACCACAGATTTTATTATTTTCTAGAAAGAATTAACGTTTTCTATGGATTCCCCTACTACTGTTACCAACAATAATAATCCTGAAAAAGAAAACCAGAAAAAGCAGGGTAAAAAGGGTTTGGGCCCATCCTGTGTGTCTCCTGGCAGAGAGGGCTGGTTGTGCTGATCCAAGAGCAGCTGGAGAAACACAAGGTCACATGGGATCAGGCTTTCCCTCCAAACAGCTGGTCAAACAAACCCAGCTTGGCCAGACACATACACACACATGGGGACTCAAGCATACGCAATATACATAAACACCCATGCTTAAAGTGTGCAAAATGTAAAATGTGTGAATGTAATATATATGCATATGCTCACCGGTCACCGCACAGAAACTATGTTAGTATAACACACACTGTGTGAAAGGTTTCCGGGAGGCTGTAGAAAGTGATAAATGGGCATTCGTCACTCTTGCATCTCACAAATGTTAATGCTTCAGGTGCAGAAAGAAAAGCAACCACCATGCATTAGTTCAGGATTAGGTTCAAACATTTCAAAATGACAGTATGGACGTTCCATATGAAACATGGAAATTACAAGAATCAGAGCTAGGTGGGTGAGTCACACGTCAGCAGTGACTTTTTTAGGATTTAGACATTTCGGGGTTTTCTAGTGCATTGGCACAAAAAAGCAAACTGCTGCGCTCATGGCACATTTATTATCTGTTTATAGTGGATGAACAGCTGTTGTTCTTTGAAAATGAGAGTGAAAATGAGCTTCAGAAAAGGCCAGTGCACAAACAAGAAAGAAAACACAATTCTATAGAAGCACAACATGAACAGAGAATTTAAATTAAAATCGAAAAAAATCAAAAATAGAAATACAGTAAAAAAGTTAATAAATACTTCAGAGAAAAATAAGCACCCTCTTGCTAATGGCAGGTTAGTCTTCTTCTAAATATGTAAAGAAAAAAATAAAACAAGCACTTGGTGGTAAAAGCCACATCATCAAACTAAGAATATGTCTGTGGAATATCTTCAATATTTCGTGAGTATTTCATTATTTCAGCATTAGTTCCACAACAGAAACGAGTGCACACATGTATCCTCATTTTGGTTTGTCTGTTTGACGTCGTGTTTCCAGGCGGGATCATTAACGTGCAACAACATTGTTCACAGCTTATCGGAACATTTACGTCTCACCATGAGATGTCTGCGCTCAGAGAGATCACCGGGCCCTCCCTGACAAAGACAAATTGAGCCAAAATGCCAGTGGAGAGGCAGTCAGGCCTGTTTGAATGGGTACGAGCGGCTGCCCCAAATACTCCATCTAAATATAGGGTGGGGGCACAGCACCCACCTGACAAAGGGAGGGGGTGAAGAGGTCAGTGGATGATTTTTCATGTTTTTAAGCTACTAGAACCTATAGGCCTTATTCCTCTCAACAATTCTCTCCACCCAATCTCTTTCTGGCAGCAACAACAAAGAAAACAGCTTTTGCAGATGAATGCCGTCTATGTGTGATGTGAAACTCGTCTGCTTTCACAGATTACAACAGATAAACTGATGTTTATTTATACAAATATCTTCCAGAGGCAAAATAAACAATTGACAGACCTGAAGCTGGAAATTTAGTTTCATTTATATGAAGCAAGCAGCAACAGAATGTCTCTTTTAAACTTACTACTAAGGTCAAACTCAAAGTATTCCTTCTTTACAGCAGCTTGACGGCTGGATCTGAGGAAAACTTTAGTGAGATTTACATTAAGGCAAAACGATGTGCACTCAGCTAATTGGACAACAACTTCCCCAGTTTCTCCATCCACAGAACTGGATGTAACTAGCACTGTGCCTGGGGAGAGATTAAACCGCGATTCGCTCCATCAGCAGTGAACAGTCTGTGCTGACTGATAGAGCGTTTATGCTGTAAAAAGGAGACCTCAAAGTGAGCAGCGTGTCAGCATGGAGAGTCAATTTATAGCAGTCCCCCCACCAACCCTGCAGACACACTGTGTAAGCTTATCTGTTCACTCTAGACCCCTAACACACACACACTAATGCACAAAATAGAGAATTTGACACAACAGTCACATTATAAGGGAATCACTTGACATGAATAAAAAGGTAAAGTCATATATGGTATAATGGAAGTATTTTGTATGTAATTATCTAATAAATAAGTGCAAAAATATATTTTAAATACATATAAATTGTTTTGCAGTTATTAAAGGATCCTTACATACAGCATACTTAACCAAAACATTTAAGAATATATGGTCTACATTTATTTCACAGTATAGTCACTGTAGTGGACAGCAGGACAATTTTAGTGTGGAAATAAAAGTATATTTAGAAAATAAGGAATGAGGAGATTATGGCTATAAGTGCATTTAATTTGATTAAAAAATCTTCATCATTCTTGACATTCCTTTCTTTTTTTTCATTTTCTTTTTTGCTTCTTGCTTGCAAGCAGAATAATAGCCCAAACTATAATTGTATACAACATGCTTCCATATTTAGGTTAGATTAAAAACAATAATAGGACAATATTAAAGAGAAGTTTAGTCTTTGCCTAAAGCTCATTAATAACACAGTGAGAGGAAATCAGGAAGTGACAGTTTATGGGGTTTTGTTGAAAATGGTCATGAATGGCAGCTTTCTCCACGCTGTTATTGCAGCGTATCCCCATATTTCCCAGGGGCACCGACAGCTTTCACCAAGTTTAAATGATTTACATTTTCATTGGCACTGACGTTTGTTTTCTGTCAGTCTATCAGTTTAAATGTCCAGCGACACCCCAACATGCTTCCTGGGGCAAAGGTCAAGAATTGGAGGCCCATTACAAGGCGAAGCTGTGGGCCTCATTTTCCCATAGAGCCAGGATAAAGAGCATGATGATGGGAAACTACATCAGCCAGTTCCAAACACTGAGCGAAAGTAATGGAAGTGGAAGGCAAATGTTACAGATTTGACTATGTGCTTAATACGGACAATACAGCAGACAAAAAATAAATAAAAAATGATTTCCATTTCGCTTGTTTGAACCTCAAACACTATAACTGTGGAAGTCCTAAAAGGCACTTTGATTCAAGTCAGTTCAAAACAAACTCAGAACAGATACATGAAAAGGGGTTACTAAAGATTTTTTTAAAAACAAGATGTTTATATGGTAATATAAACATTGGAGACAATCCTGACGTACAATTCTGCGAGTGAGACTCACCAATACACCTGCAACTTCAACACCCAGCGCTTGACTACACTGATGTGAAGGTTAGATTATGTGAGATGAGAAGAAGCAGAGCGTGAGCGGTACAAAAGAGATGGACTGCTGGCGTCCAGATGTGCTGCCCAGGGAGAGTTTCAACTCTGGAGCGTCCATCTGAGGAATGACGCAGACGCTGACAGGAACCTGACTCGCCCTGCAAACGCATATATGTAAGCGATTGAAAAAGTAACATGTAGTCACACTGTTAGGGTCCCTGGGTCGTTGACCCAGTGTTTTGTGTTTTTGGTTCTTTGATTTTGTTATTTCATTATATTCTAGCTTTGCTTTATGGGTTTTAGGATCATTCTTAGTTTTGGTTCTCTGGGTGGGGTTGGTTAGAGTTTTAGTGTTCTGGTTTTCTGTCTGTGTTCCATAGTTGCTGTCTTCCCTGTCTGCTGTATCCCCACATCCAGTCAGTGTTTGTGTCTGCCCTGGTCCCACGTCTCTGTTCCCTCTGTAGTGCCTGCATGTGAGTCTGTGTTATGTGTTTCCTGTTTTACTTTGAAGGTCTCTGTCTTATCTCAGTGTGTTCAGGTTACGCTTCTTTGGTCTCGTCAGTTCTGATTTGTCCCAGCTGTGTTTCCCTCCTGTTACTCATTCCCTGATTGCTCCCTCTGTGTATTTAAGCCCTGTGTTTCTCTGTGTCTGTGTCGCGATCTACCGTTTATTTTGCTGTGTGTTTTGCCAGTCCACCGGTGTTAGTTTATTTTCAGTTTTTCCCAGTTATGTTATGTTTGCGTTCAGCATTAAAGCTGTTTTGGTTTAAGTTTGTCTCCGGAGTCTGCATCTTGGGTCCTATTCCTGTTTGCACACAGCCGTCACCTAACACACACAGTCACAGCTTCTTTGCACATGGCACAAATATTGTCAATTCTTCACACTTAGCTGGCTTCATTTACTATGCAAAAGACTTTTTTTATTGGCACTGTCACCGCACAGTGACGACATTACTTCAGTCATCAGTGGAAACTGGTATTTTTCAAAAAGGAACGTGTCATTATCTGTCTGCAAGTCCATCAATCTCCAAAATGTCATCGCTGTGGGAAAATCGGCCTTTTTTAAGGGTCGGTGAAAATGCATTTGGGATTTTAAATCAGTCTAGCAATCATGTGAGGCAAGTTCGGTAAATTACAACAAGATGTGACAGGAGCGGGAAAAGCAGTGTGTTGATGCAAAAGAGAAAAAGACCACAAAAGCTATTTAATAAAAACAACAGAACAGTATGGGTTTACTGTTTGAATTTTCAATTTGAGAATTGTTTTTAAGAATAATGTAGCATGTTTACGCAAATGTTAGAAAGATCATTACTGCTTCTTCTAAATGTTAACGTTTCTACAATTTGAATGCATGACTGAATGAACACTCAGTAGAAGGTTGTTAAAAACTGCTCACACTGAAGTTAAAGAAGAAATCCTTGTATTCAAATTTAAATCGATTTATGATGTGAACACCAGAAATAAACTTCCATTTACCTTCACTGTAGTCGGCTGGAGGTGTGGAGCAGGGAAATTATTTTACTGCTATTGTTAAATAATCTGCGTACAGAGTGGTCTTCCCACGCGTGTATTCATTAAAATCAATTGTTTGACCAAGATCTTCTGGACCTGGTTGTTTGTACTCTCCTTCCTCAATTTTTGAACCTTAACAGAGGCAAAAATGCCAAAGCTTGGGCTAACGTTAGCCTAAAACTAAGAAAATCCAGCTTCATTTTATCATTGTGTGACTTTTCACTAGTTGCATTTGCCAAAGTGAAGCGCAACAAGCTGTCAGCAATACGTTTTCTGTAAGCACCGACGTGACGATAGCCATTGCCAGAACTTAATTCTGGAAAATATTGTGAATTTCACTAAATATGGAAGGGACACTGCAACCCTGCTGTGTGATCCATGCTAGACTTTCCATCCCTGTCTCTCACGCTCTCCTCTCCCTGTTTCTCCCTCTGGAAGTCAGCACTCACGTCTCATCCAGAAAAACCAGGGGGTTATATTTACTGCATGTAGACACGTGAAGGTCAGATGCGTAAAGTCCTCCTGATGGTTTTCCCAAATGTCAGCTCTCGCCTCTCGCCGTCCCTGCCGGACTTCTGCGAGGAACAAATGTTCTTTCCACCATTCGGGGCTCGTATGCACCTCTGCAGAAACAGCCACGCTGAGAGTACAGAGAAACTTTGGGAGGTGACAAAGAGCAGTCTGTGCTGACATCTCAAGAGTGATAATAAAACAAGCGAGACGACAGGCTCGGACAGGCTTGCACCAGCAAACTGTTCCTGTGTCACAGGAAAGAAAAAAGCAGGGAGGGAGACTCACTCTGAAGCTAGGAGCCAGGCTGTAAAGGGACAGCTGAGGCCCTCGAGTCGTGTACAGTGTATAATTCACGTTGAAAAGTTTTTTCCTCCTTAATTTTCAGTCTGGCAGCCTTTTCCTCCATCAGATAATTTAGAGCTTGTTCCTTGGGAGCAATGGGCATTGGGTATTAATCACCCGCCATCCACTGAAGACTTGCTGCAGAGCATAAATGTCTAACTATCAGCGACTTCTTGCTGCGTGTGTAAATAGCACCTTCATAACCACTATTTTCTCATGGAAACACAGTAAACTTGATTGCTCTTTAGAATTCATTTCCACATGGCCTTGAAATGCACTGAAAGTTCCAGAGAAACTAAAAACTTTCTGTTGTGGGACAGTTTTCACTTTAGAGCCTGATATATATATGTATATATATTTTTAAGTATTAATAGTAATATCTATTAAATATTAGATTGTGAATGGCAAGTGGTGCACATAGTGACAGACATAGCAGGGTGTTGGTGGTTGGTCTCTTTAGTGCCCCCTGCTTCCAGACTTGGAAAAGTCTTGAGATTCCAAAGTTTATACTCATTTGCTGCTAGAGGAGTGTGGGCTATGTGATCTCAAAGAGTGAGGGGTCAAAGGTGAATGATGTAAAACATGGATATGAGAGAGGCCATACCTGACTTTAACCTTGGGACTAATAGACAAACTCACCTGACCTGTAGCATTTAGAGAGATCGAGGAAGTTTTGTTCCTTATTGTGGCAAAAACATAAAGATCTCGTCTTGTGATGTATTATTTTTCCTCTTCGTGGTGCAGTCTGTTGTTTCCTTACCTCTATAAGACAAACTTTACACCAACCCTATTCTATGTAGGCACTGACGGCTTTTTGGAAGATGCAAACGGGCACCAGTGCAGGACCCATAAATCCAGCATGACATACTGAGACTACGGCATGTTGTAGTCAAGTTTTGGATTCTTTTTTTCTCTCATAATGAAACAGTGGCATCTTTTCTTCATGGGTCTGGGAAATATCCACAACTGTTAGAGTCTAATCTGACTATAATGTAGATTTGCAGCTTTAGGCTTTTTCCAGACCAATGACCGCTTATAAGAGCTACGAAAGGGATTTATTTCATAGGCAGTATGAGTATTACTTGTATTGAGATGTTTCCAATAATAATTCATAGTTGTATTAATTTTCTGTGTTTCTACATTAAAAAGGCTTTCTACAGAACAGGTTACAGAAGGTAATCTAAGAAAACATCAGCAAAAAGCAAAATGCTCCAAAAGCACACAAAACACAACAGAAGTCAAATAAAACACACTGGAAACAGAAAAAAATTGCTTTTTGTTTATTCAACTGTTTGTTTTTCTTTTTTCAATTTTTGCTTTTGCAATGTTTTTGTATCTGCTGGTGTTTTAGTGCATTTGACCTCTCAGAGCCACCACATAAACTCCAGGTAAAGCATTCCAATAGTTCGAGCTACATCTTAGTATTTAGTTGGTGAAATTCATTTACAGCATTGTGTAGGTCAGTGCTACATTACATCAGCTATTTCCTTCAGAGCCTTTGTTTCAGGAGACACAAATTGTTCTGCTATGCTCAGCAGATCATCTCCTCCTGCTTCTGAAAATCAGTGTACAGTTGTAATGCTGTACACAAAAATGGGGGTGGTGACATAAATCCCAGTTACAAACATATAAAAATCTCCATAGTATCACACAAAGGAGTATTAGGGCCACATTAAGAAAAAATATTAACAGTTGAATTGAGAATTGAATTTGAAATTTAAGATTAAAGCTGTAATTTTGTTTCAAGAAAAAAGTTAAAAAGCTACTTTTTGAGAAAAAAGTGGAAATGTGGCGATTACAGTTGCTGTTTTAAGACAAACTGCCACTGTTGCTATACCCTCTGAGTTAGTGAAAGTGTACATCAGAGTCAGTTTTAGTAACATGGAAGAAAATTATTTTACTTTTAGCCCATAAACAGTGTGGTGGTCAGTGCAAGAATGTTGAAAAGATGGTTATTGATTTGTACAAAATGAAATGTCTTGTGATGGACTGATCCAAGGTTTTCAATGGTTAAAGTCTCGTGCAATAAATCTATATGGTGTATCTCAAGGCGACTGATCAGTTTGTTTCACTAACAACAACTGGGTACAACAACTGTGGCAGTTGATCTTGAAAGAGCACCTGTAATCTCCATATTTCAGCTTTTTTCTTATAAACATTTTTTCGACTTTAATCTTGAAGTTTTGACTTTATTCTCAAGATGATCAACAATATTTTTTCTTCTTAATATGGTCCTAATACTCCATCGTAGTATCATGATACTAAAAACAAACAAACAAAGAAGCGCGTGGACACTGAAGGTTGGGATGTCTTGCTTCATATAAGGAAAGACAACCTTGAGATCGCTGCAGTTCCTGCTGGTCTTGCATAGATCCCAGGTGCCCCAGTACGTCTGTAAGGATAGAAGAATGTGTGTATGTTTTATTGGAAGAGAGCACATCCTTGTGAAGGTCGGACCACAACGAGCAGAGAGGTTCATCACATCTTTTTCCATCTCCCACACTGTCTCTGACGTCAGCCAGGGATTTTATCACACATGAATGAAGATGATGGAAAGGTGACTCTCTATGGTTTAGCTACGGACTGAAAGTACCTCAGGCATCTGTTACAAACAGGCATAGAAGATCATTCATTGTATGTACACAAGCACACACACACAGAGCTTATAGCTTTAACATCTGAAGTCCAGCTTTGGGTTTTATAGTCTTGGCTTGGCTTTCAGGATTCCTGAAATAGATATCGCAGAGCACAGAAGTGGGTGAGACTACAATGTCAAAGGCAATCTTTCTACTTTTCTGTTTTGCTTCCATTATTGAATCCGATTTCATTACTGGCTGCTACAAAAGTCACTTAGGCCATAAGCTGCTGAGAAATAACTGTAAATATTTCCTTTGTAACCCACAGAGCCTTGATGTAACTGACCACGGTCCTGCTGGGTTGTGATTCTCCGGTTATCTTTCCTCTGATTTGTGAGTGCTGTGACCTGTAAATCTATTATTGGGGTGTATTTACTGGAGAATGTAAAACCTGCACATCAACAACAAGCTGACAGGCTCAGCTTGTTGCACAATACAGGTGTTTTGCTTTCATCTGTTTCACAGCGTGATACTAAGTGGTGTCACTCAACAACACTCCGTCCATTTAACAATGTCATAGTTTTGGCCATGGCATCACACTTTAGATATTTAATATAGCTGTTGTGGTGACTCAGTGTCAATTCTCACACTGTGGCAGTGATAACCACACAGCACCCTGCTTGCTCAGTCAACTCTCCTCCCGGCTCTTCTGATAGTGTCACCACACAGACTGAAGCAGCTGCCACATGTCTGATGTTTCTTTTAAAACATGACTAAAGTGAGGGAGCTTGCCTGTAACTGTTGAAATATTGCATAGTTATTTCTCATGGACCTGGCTAAAATATGCTGCATGGCTTGTAGCTTGTACTTTATCATAGATATCTTATGAGACATGGTTGAAGCCAGGGGCACAACCCACTGATAAGTGACAATATTTGGACCAGAGGGTGGAGTGCAACAGGAGTGTAGACCTTGGATGCCAAATGAACTTTAATAGCACACCACGATACTTGTCAGAGAACTGAAACAGAAGAAGTCCAAAATGCACACATACTCTAAACACTGCGTAAATATCTAGTTCAGAGACTGAATTTAGCTGAAGTGATGCCTAGCTTACAGCTGGTGGACTATTTGAACGCTCACTTGCCCCTCAAAGCCTTAATAAAACAACACGTTAACCAAGTGAATTTAGTGATAGAGACCCCAAAAACCTATTTTTGTAGGAGATTTATAAACATGTTTGTGTCATATGGTCATATGCCTCCGCTTTATTATATATACTAGATATTGTGCCTACAGAAATATGCCCAAGGGATCCTTATCAGCTATGAAACATGCTGCCCCTGTTGGGACACTAGTCATACTTGTAAGACTTTTTCATTTACATTTTGTGTTTAATCTATGTGGAGCCTACAACTAGCCTATACAAGTGGCTAGGTCAGTGCAGCAGGCATACTTAGTTCTATTTCCAGAAACGTGCACATCAGAATATGTTTTATACTGTAGGTTTGCGCTTCCGTTATGATGCGCAGACAGCATATATATTTAATAGAGGTGGGAATCACCATATATCCCACGATACGATATTATCACAATACTTAATGCACGATACGATATTATTGCAATTTTTTAAAATATTTTGCGATATTCAGATTCTGTACATAAAGGTAAACTTTATCAATATTCATTTTATCTAATGTCAAAGTCTCGCACTCAGTCTTTCTCTCGTTTCAGTCAGTTTTATTGTTGACAAACTGAACGGTTTGTATTACAGTCTAGTCCAACTTAACTGAATGCAACCATCTGGTACAATTATAGCTATTCTGAACTATGCAATTTATGAAAACTATGCAGCCCATTCAGCAACTGAAGAATTTGACAGTAAATGAAAACAAAATATAATTTTACATTAAATAAAAAAGTTTTAAACTTAATTAACATAAAACATGTCTTAAATTAAAATAAGTAAACTGTCATGTTTATTGCTGCCAAAAAAAAGCTAAACACATTTGGACAGTGAAGGAATGTCAGGATTCTTGCTCAGAAAAAGGATCAACAGGCTCTGAAGTCAGAGCACAAAAACATTTTTGTAACAAAATATCGATTTCTGCTGTCCCTGTATCGATACATTATTAGAAAACAAAATATCACAATACTACACAGAATCGATTTTTTCCCCACCCCTAATATTTAACACAGACGTATAAATCCCCTGTCACAGTGTGTAAAATACCACTACATATCACAAGATAGCAGATTGCAGTCAACAAAATACATTGGCCACAGAAATAAAACACAGTTACATGGAACAGTGACATCCATTTCAGCCACTGTATTCAAAACTCCCACCCTTACTATAAGGTAAATAATATTAACTCCTAATCAAATCTAATTTTTTGACAGCTACTAAGATCTAATTACTATTTGTCAATAACAGCATTAGGTCCCACAAACCAACACAAATCTCTGTCTGAATGAGGACTTAGATAAGATCTTTCTTTTAGTCTGGCTATCATCACTCTGTGTTCTTGGTTAACTTTACGTTAGCAGGCAAAGCTAAAGTTGTATTAGCACTATAATCTGGATGTTTTTGTACTGGATGCAGTTTCTACTTTTTATTTATATGTTATGTTCTTATCCTTTTGTGTCATAAAAATAAAGGTAATTGTCCATATTGCCACCCATTAAAAACTGTACCGCTCCACCATTTTCCTCTTCGTACACATTAACTGAAATTAAGCTACCTGTAGGCTAGTTGCACTAGAAGAAAAACATTTTTTCTGTCTTTCTGTCCACTTGGAATGCAGATAACTGAAGACACTTTTTAATGCAAGTAACAACATAATTGTAACTGTAATGTAATTACTGAATTTAGTACATTACGTTACTGAAAAAATGTAATGTGTTTACAATAACTCATTACAGTGTGTTGCTATTATAATATATATATTATATTATTAACACTGGTTAACAACATTGGTTAATAATAGGTATTATAAAGTGTTAACCAGTGCAGTCAACTTGAATTTTTGGAGACAAGTTGCCTCAAGTGACCAGTTTTGCTGGCATTTGCTTTTTCATCACTGTAGTTTTCTCCTTATCTTTTACATACAGTATGTAGTTTATATGTATTTTCCATTTGAACTCCATTCTCCAGCACTTAGATTGACCTAGCAGCTGACTTGAGGCTCAAGGCCATAATACGTGTGTTTGGAATTTGTGAAGTTTCTACATCGGCTTCTTTTAGCCTGTACAAATAACTTCCTTCTCTGCATAGAAATATGCAGAGAACCCTAATTCCAGATGACACTTCAGGGTCGGTGCATCTGCTACATCCAAAAAAAAAAAAAAGAAATCATATCTGGTTGTGGTATGTGTCTTAAACAAAGTGCAAAGGCTTAGCAAATCTGTTCCTCTGTATCCACTGGCTCAGCAGGCATGATAAAAGCGTTACAAAAGACTGACAATAGTGTTTGTCTATCATCTGCAAGCACAGAGACTCACAGCACAGCTGCAGCCACTGCATTATATGGAACAGTCTTAACAGGGGCTGACTCATACAAAATACTCCAACCAACCCCCTACTCCCAAATTTTCTCTTGCAAACACTCTCTCTTTGTCTCACACACACACACACACACACACACACACACACACACACACACACACACACACACACACTGTCTCTCTCTCTCATGTCCAAACCTCATTCGGCCAGCTGCAGCGTTTAGCACTGAGCAAACACTTATTTCACCTGGACAGAGATGTGAAAAGTATTGATCGCATTAACGTCTAGGTGTAAAGACAAACATGCCTGAAACGAATGCACACATACACACAAGTCTGAGCAAACATCAAACAGCTCACACAGAAAAACGCAGAGAACTATATTTTCACCCCACACAAGCACTGTTTTCATTTATGCAAGTGAACGCACATGCAAACTCACATACACCATGCAACATTGATTACTCTCGCTGCATTAAAGCCAGACATTAAGCCTTAAGCTCCACAGCATCCAGAAGCGACACCTTAGCCCGGGATTTAATTTTGTGTGGCGGCGGGCGTTAGAAAAACACATGATGTAGCCAGTTGTTTTGGAGGGCAAATGGAGCCGCCATCATAAAGAGCGGTTTTATTAGCTGTTGCTTGATTTGTTCCTGCAGCCTGGAGAGTGAACTTCTAAATCAATGCGTCCAGCTGTTCTCCAAGCTAGCTGGGGCTCTCTGAGCCGCGCAGCAGGTGTATGGCCCACTCAGCCCAGTCACACACACCCGCTCACATAACAAATAATAACAGCCTCCACACACGGCCCATCCATCACTGTTATGGCCCAGCCCTGGAGACTGACGCTCACGCACACATGCACGCACTCAGGGACTGCGAGTGTGTGTGTGTGCGCAAGTCTGGAACACAAAGCACACACACTTCCTCGTCCACAGTTGTGGAAACACACAGTGACACGAATTCCTGCACATATTATTTGCACGCACGTGTTGGTGTTTCAATACTTGTGAGAACCCTTGTTAAATCTTCTTGTTCCTAACTCATACCTTAACCACCAGAATTACATGCTCGACACTCAACACTCAATGCTTTACACTTACCCCGGCCTTAAACTGATGTAACCTTAACCTGTAATCTCTATAAATAGATATCTGCATATAAATGTGCCAAATCTGTAGGTAAGGGCTGAGAATTTTTGGTACAGAGAGATTTCTGGTTTCCATTCGTAGTGGGATTAGACCTATTGCCCAGTCGAGTTTGAGTAGGCTTTGGGTGCGTTCCAATAAATAGTTCACATGGGGAGCAAAAAAGGGAAGGATATGATATAAAACGTAATATTGAAACTAATGACAACAATTTTAAAGCTTTTAAGAGTTTTTTAATCATTAAACCACAGCTAGTGAATCAAACAGGAAGTCTTGAATCAGATGCCCCTTATTTGCAAGGATAAGCACACCAGTAACACACATATACTGTATGCATACATATCAACACAAGTGCATCGGAGTGGGTATAGAATGGGCACCCTGCACACACATATTCACCCCCATTATAGTTACATACAAAACCCATTTTATAACCAATCAAGGAGCTGAAGTTGATTCATAAATCTGTTTATCCCCTGCTGCTGTTGCTGCTGCCCATGCATGTTACCCAGTATGTTTCAAGGAATCACCCAGTATCAACACCACTATATATCTCATTAGTGGTGTGTATAGAGATTAGCCCTTCATTCATTTTCACTGTGTTAGTTGGTGGTAAAAATCTCAGAGACCTGATCTGCACGGTTAAATACAACAGAGCTAAGTAAGAAAACCTAAATTGCCAGCAGCTCACAAATGCAACAGCTGGACAGCGGTGAGGCTGAAAATCAATCAGCCGTCCAAACAGCGAGGTTCCACATCTGGTGTAACTCAAAACTAGAGGGGGAGGTGAGGTGATTCAGCAGGTGATGGCAGCAAACTTCACCAAAGAATGAAAGTGAGATGAGAAGAAAGGCTGCAAGGAAGGAGCAAAGGAAAATAAAATAAAAATGAAGATGAGTGAAAGGAAAGAAAAAGGGCATGGCTGAAAAGGAAGGGATATGAGCGGAGGAAGGACAGAAGAGAAGAGGAAAGAAAAGATGAGAAATAAAAGCAGGGATAAAGTGACAGTGAGGAGGATGAGGAGCAGAAAAAAATGGGAGAGGGAAGAGGAAATATAACTGAAGCCCATAAACAGCTTGGTCTTCATGAAACCTGTGAACATGCTCAACCTGCTTCCCACCAAGCCAGAAGCTCCCCAGTGTAACTGGCAGTCAACACTATGTCAAATTCAATGACACTTTATAACTGTACGGGAATGCATGCATGCATGCATGCATGTATGTATGGGTATGCATATTTTTATGCGTCTGTGTGTGAGACCAAGTATCAGAAAAGCAACTGCTCAGGCTAAAAGGACATATCTGCTTCAGTTCTTAACAGCTGCCCCCTGCAGTTGCCCTTTTCCACACATGAAAGAGCAACAGTCACACTGTGTGTACACGCGTTTGTGTGTGTACAGTGTGTAAGACATGAAAGAGTGAGGCAGCAGCAGGCATCAAGGAAATATTCAGTGTCTTGTAAATCAGCGCTATACGATGTGTGCCTTGAACAAAACACTTTGCGTGTGTGGGAAAGTGTAATTTATACATGTAGGTTTGTTACCTGCTGTTACTGATTAGATGTATAACACTGGCTCAAACATGATCTCTCTATCAATCTATTGATCTATCGTAATCTCTGAGTTTCTGCCTCTAGTTTATTTTTGCTTTACGACGTTAGAAAAGTTCAGGAAACCTTACATGTTTCTCTTGCTTGAAAAACCACAGATGGGAGTCTGTATATAAATACTGGCAAAGTGCTCTGCATGTCCTTCATTTACCCGAACCATATCTCGCCAAGCATGTAGTTCTTCAATGGCACTGTAGTCATTCAGAAAATGCAAACTGCTCAACAAGTATATTTAATTTTCCTAGAAGACAGCATTGGTACCATACAAAGAAGACTTTTGCATGACATAAGTGACAAATCCCATTAGTGATTTGTCATCCCAGTAGAGATTTGTCACTAAACCTATTCAAACAGACCTTAAAGGACACACAAATGGTAAACAGTAAATATTAATCACACAGATCATACAATTGTCCCTCAGAGTTTTTAGATTTGCTCTTCTGTGATGTCCCCGTTTTCATGCACTAACACTACTAGCACTGCAGAGCAATCATTTCTTTTTGAAAAGACTTCGGAGTAAAAAGAGTTCTGGTTTCACGGGTCAAGTCTCAAATTAGCACTAAGGTGTGTATTGTCACTGTTATCTTTTTTTTCCTCCTTCAAGTTATACAAAGCTCAGTTGTAGTGCTTAGGAGGTTGTGGTCTCCATTGCTGGACAGCATCTCCAACACTGACACACCCAAGTTTAGGGGGAAAAAAAACAACCTTGATTTTTAGCACAAAAGGTTTTTTGCTCACATTTGTGTTCGTGCCACCTTTTCCTCCACTGGGGATTTCTTAATGAGCCCATCATGACCATGTCTCCTTTAGCCTTTTATGTAATTCTTATAATTTTCCGGTGTCGTGCTCTTTAACATACAGTTTGTTGTCCCTCTGAGCACTGACAGCATTTCATATGTGACATTTAATTTCCTTAACATAACAATTGGGTGTTGGGTCAGCTTCTACGGCGGCTCGCTTTACAGGGTGATATATCATCTGGTGTGAACCAGGTCAGTGCCTACAATTGCTGAGCAGCCGTCAGCCAACAGAGGAGGAAAATGGCCAAGGAAAGTATAAAACAGATGAGCTTTCAATTAGTACACAGCTTTACATTTGAAGAGCCACAGCCTGTGTGTGTGCGTGAGTGAATAAAGTAAAGCTTCCTGTGAGGAAGTTAGTGCTGCTCACCAAACCTCTCCTAGAAATTCCCCTTTTTAGTAAATGTAAACTTTCATTAGGTAGCTCATGTATCCTGAAATATCAAACTGTTTATTTTTTACTTTCTCCAAGTTTCCACGTCTTGTATTTTTCTTTTTTCTAATGTGGGAAAAAATATAAAGCTTTTGTTAGACCGAAGCCACAGAGATACAAACTTGGAAGTTGTGTTGACTTTCTTTAAGGACTAACCTGCGTGAGTTTCAGATACGAAGTCAAATCAAACTAAAAACTCTCACATTGTCAGTTAAGACCTGACCCTTGATCACAGCTTGCCTTTTTCATTTTCCAGATTATAGTTTTTTATTTAAAAGTTAAAATATCTTTTCAATCCATTCAAAATATAAAATTAAAAATAAAAAGCTAACAGAAAAATCACAAAAATTCTTTCATATTTAGCAGGAGTAATAAATAATGAGCAAAAGAACATATGAAAACAAATGCAAACTACAGTTAAAGAACTTGCACACTCTTGCTGATCTCACTTCACTTCCTCTGTTTCAAAAACTATCGTCACCTTGCTTCTGCTAGCCGCTAGACAAAATAATCCGTAAGGTCCAATCAAAACACAGGGTCGTTTGGTCACGACCTGCGTAGTAAAAGAGAGACAGGGGTTGTATTTTTCCTCCAAAGAGAATTCCCACCTCGTTTCTCCGTCTTTCTCCATGTTTCCGCCTCTGCGACTCTTCAATGCCACAGACCCTCTGGCTGATTTGGCGGCTCAGGCTATTAATCACATGGTTTTAACGGTGCTGCTAAGGCAGAGGTGAGCGAGCAGCAGAGCAGGTGACCCCCCCTAACCGCGCTCCCGACCCCCATCAACCCCCAAACACCATGTCTGTGCCCCGATAAATTCACAGCAGGACTTTGACTGAGTCTGTTTTTCATCCTTCCTCTCACTTCCTGCCTGATGTCATCACTATATACTTAATAATGGACAACAAGGAGATCTAATGAGACTGACAGAAGGTGTGTGTGTTTGTGTGAGTGAGTGTGCAAAACAGAAATAACTAATAATGTAGAGCACTCACATTTATATAGTGCTTTTCTATTTGACATTCATGGCTGATTTAGAATCACCTGGAAATTCACACACATACAGAGAGAAAATGCGAACTCCACACAGGAAAACCCGGGTGGGGTTTGAGCTAGGAGCTTTCATGGCGAACCTTCTTGCACCGCATACATGGTTAAATTTCTTTATTAAATCATTTTTTAAACGTTTTTGGAATATATGTTTAAAAAAAAAAGAATAAATAAACTTCTCAAATTGGACATTTTTATTATTTTCTTTGTTTTATTTTCAGTGTAATATGAAGTTTAAATGATTGTCTGAATAGGCTACTGCATTTTATTTTTATTGGTTTAACTTGTGTCTGCCAGGAGGAAAGAAGAATGTAAGGATTTGGGCAGAAATACAGTGCAATGTAAACTACCTTGGTTTTATATACAGTGGTCTCTCGCTATAATGCGGTTCACCTTCCTTGCTGTTTCGCGGATTTTTTTGTGCAATTTTGCATGCTTCTTTTTTTTTTCTCTACAGCGCATTGTGTTCTGTGTCCTGATCGGCTGTAGAGCATTGTCAATCAATCTCGTGCCGTACAGTACAGAATGCGTTCAGATTCAAATTTACATAAATCTGCGATCGCTAGCTTGATGAAGACTAGTGTCTTAGTGTGACTTTGAAGTGCTGTACTGTAGGTTTGTAAGTTTTCTCCCCAACAAACACAACGTCGATGAAACATTTTGCACCGTCAAAGGCACCTGCGGCAGCACCCAAAATGCAGAGGAAGATGCTAACCATCGCACAAAACGTTGGACTTCTGGACATGCTAAAGGAAGGTAGAAGTTACCATATTGTTCAGACCATCAGGCACACCAGATTATAAGGTGCACTAAGCAAAACAAAACAGTCAGATAAGTCAAACTTTACTCAACTCATTCTTCTTGCTTCCTCTACCTCCATACCATTGATTCATTAATGCTGAATTCTCTGACAGCTTCTCTGTTCCCATGTTCTGGACCTGAAAACAAGGTTTGATCTTTGGTTTCATTTTATAATACTGGACTTATTTTTCTACGAAGGTTTGATCGTTGAGAGTGTTTGAACAAGAGAGAAAAGTGTATAAATGTTCATGCCTGTATAGTGTGTAGTGAGGGGTTTTACAGCTGGCTACTTCGCAGATTTCGCTTATCGCGGGTTATTTTTAGTAACTCTCGCGATAAACGAGGGACCACTGTATTTGCATATTCTGGTATAGTATGCTGTGTATATGTAAATTTAATTTATCTGACTACTTTTTAGATTGCAGTTGTTCTACTGTTCTTCTTGCCTTTTTACCGACTATTAATATAACAACATAACAGGCTGATTCCCTTCCCACATATGATGGTCATTGATATTGCCTTCTAATTTACATTTAAAATGGCTTCTAAAGTGAGTTTTTCTGTCAATACGTTGTCAAGAAACCCACACAGGATTTCAACCAGGTCATTACTATTGTTTGTGGCACTCAAATGAGGTAGGAGAACTGTCACAGCATTGTAATTGCTGGTCAGTGACTCAGCTCATGTTTACCTACTGAAATGGGGTTTTGTAAAAGAGGACATGGAATTTTATATTTAAAAACATAATCAACAAAAGAACAAGCCCATTGCCTCTGCATTAAAGAAGGTAAGGTGCTTCAGTTACTGCCCTTAGGATACAGTCCAGATTGGAGTTCTTCTGCTACATACAATGCAGTTGTTACAAAGAAAATGAATGCTTGACCTTGTTTTGGGCCAATCCCAAAGCACATACTTGTGTATAAAGAGCTTTGAAAACATAACTTTGACTTCATGCAAACTATGAAGGCTTTCCAGCTCATGTACAAGTCGAGATTTTTAGCATGTTGAAGACAAGGCTGCAAAAGAATGATGAAGATTATTTTACCTTTTCTTTCTCTGATAGTTACAAGTAGTCAGAGTGTGGAAAAGAGGCACGATGGCCACGGATCAATGACATCGCAGTGCAATGCGGCACTTCAGCCATTGAGCTTGCAATTGAAATCTGCCCGGTTATCTACGCTGGCTACAATGAGACCCTCCTGATCCTTAAACACATGTTGGACCCACTTTGTCGAGCCACCCTAGATCAATCTGTGACTCCACCAGTTGCTCGTTTTCACTTTCCACTAAATATGACCCACGGCTGTGGAAGCATATTCAGGACCACCAGCGCTCCTGGGACAGGTATATTCTCTGACTTTTCCAGCATTGAGACAATGAACATCAGTGGTGTGGTCCAGTCTTTTGAGCCCACAACAGGAAAAATTTCCTACAAAACTGAGTTGATGTACTACTATTCCTGTTCCTACCCCTTAGAATATATGATCAACTACACCCAGCTTAATGTGTCAGCCACCTCTATCATAGTCAAGGACAACAATGGCAGTTTCATCAGCACCTTGAGCATGAAGCTGTTTAGTGATGCCAACTACACCCAACCACTGGTAATCCCACAGTGGGGAATTGAACTGAGGACCGATGTGTATGTTGAGATCAAGGCCACCAACCTCACACGCCAGTATAATGTCCTGCTGGACCGATGCTATGCCACCATTTCCCCTCTGCCATCCAACTCTAGCATCTTCAACTTGTTTGTCTCCTGCTCTAAGGATCAGTTCACAAACATGATTGAGAATGGAGACAGCCAAAGAGCTCGCTTTAAGTTCCCAGCCTTCCGCTTCATCGAACACGAGAAGGAGCCTGTGTCCACCTACTACATCCACTGTGTCATTCGTCTATGTGAAAGGAGCACCTGCAGCACATTCAAGCACTGTGCACAAAGAATGAAGAGGAGCACCCTTGATACTTCTGAAGTGGGCATAACCAAGGCTTACACCATCATCTCTCCAAAGATCATTACCAAAGCTGAAAATGTTGAGTCCAAAGAGCAGCCAATTGTTGTAGAAAAATATAATTCTGATGTCGGGCTCGGTGTGGGTGTTGGTGTCCTTGCCTTTGCTTTCTTAATTGCTCTCATTATTGCAGCTGTGTTTTATAAAAGGTTCAGGAAACATTAAAAAATAGTAGGGAAAACAGCAATCAAATGTCAAATTCAAATATTTGTAAGATTTGTGAATGTGTGTGAAGTCTTTTAAAGCAGTCAGAGTATCCTAAAAAAAAGCTTTTTGTCTTTCGCAAAGCAACTTGTCAACTTTCTGTCTAAGACTAACCATTACAGCATTGATGATACTGATTTTTGAAAATGACTCTAAAATCCAGCATTGACTTTGTAATCTCTATACTCTATTTATTTATATTTACATTGATGTGTCAAAGCATAGGTCAAAGGCTCATGCTTTTTAGGACTTATTGTTCCTCGTGCATATCTGTAGATAAAGTTATCAGTGTGCCTGTAGGACAGGGTTACGAGTCCAAGATGCATAAATACAAAAAAGGTAACATGACAATATATCCTGTAAAATCCATGAACTTGTATATTAGCTTGAAAGAAATGTAGTTTGCACAATATCTAAAGGATGGAAGAGATAATATATGTAAAACATAATTAAAAAAATAAAAGCAAGAATACCAAATTAACTATATTGTTAATAAAGCTAATTGAGATAAAGATATCCTGATGTAAGAGAGGCTTGAGAACAAATTACACTAAACCCAAAATTACAACAAAGAAATGTATTCATCAAACTAGAATCTTAGTATGTCAAACTCTAAGGTTTCTCTCCATATCTTTTCCTTTGTGAAAGTACTCACTGGTTTTTCAAACTGACGTCATGCCCCATAAGGCCAGTGTATATGTCAGAGGAGGAAGCTGCCTACCTATGTGCAGTATATCTCTGACCCCACTGGGCTACAACTGCCCCATTGCTGTGTGATGTCGTCTGGAGACAGGCTGATAAATGGAAAGAAGAGCCAGAGCTCCCTCGTGAGAGATTCTTGACATGTGACATCTTTAGTAACAACTCCCTGTTTCTCTTTTAGTGCTTTTGTGATGCTAGACGGATTGTTTCCTGCTTCAAATAAAAACAAAGAAAGATATGCCAAAAGTCATCACCATCAAATGATCATTTAAGAATTAAATGCAAAATGCTTTAGATTAGATGGAGGACCTGTAGTTAGGAGTAATTACATAACTTGAAGAAGGTTAAAATTGTAAATTCATTTCAAAGTACCTCAGTTATCTAATTATGATAAAACTTATTAAAGTTGGCTATAGGTAGTTTTGGTCACTTACTAAAATCCTGGTTAATCGCAAATGAAACAACCACATCACATCCTGGAAATATAAGACAGGCAAACAGAGAACATTAAATCTTCTTTGACTGGAAACACTGTTACTGTTTCAGCTGCTGTTGTGATACACTGACTGAGATGGCCATGAAGTATGAAAGTTCACAATACAAATGAAATACATAAATCACAACTACAAAACAAAGCCAGAAGTGAAAATAAGAATGAGAATAGGTAAATCTAAAATTTAATATCCATTTGGCAGGTTTTGGATCCATCCAGTTCTCAAGTAAGTTAAGTTTACTTCAAAAAATTTCACTTCAGCATTTGGGTCCATAGCGACGCCATACCAGTTGTAAATGATGGGCTAGTCAGCACTATCTGTCAGTGAAATATAGACTGGATAAAAGTGAGGTGGAAAATTCAGAGTTTCAACAGAAACATTTGGCATTGTTGTACAGCCTTTACTGTAAACCTACCCACATATGCGGGTCACTTTCACACACAGCACATGGAGCAAGTTATTCACGGGCTTCATACTAAACCCCGAACCTGATCAGATCATTATTTTTGCTGTAGCAACGGGCAAATCTGGAATTGAACCACTTCCCAGAGTCATGCAGGATTTGATCTATGGCAGTTTAGCACCAACAAGGTTTGGCAGGGAAATGATAAGAGCCAAAGACCAAGAGGAAGGAGGCCCATTTTTTGATTGGTCTCCTGTGTATAGGTATTATATATTTTGAGATATATTCTCTAAGGCTTTATTCAAGGGAGTTTAGTTTACTGGGAAGTCAATTTATCTGCTCGACTGTCCCTGACTCCAGCTGGCATGTGCATGTATGTACATAGCAGATTGAATTTCATTTATGCACAGAATGGAACTTAAGTTCAATCTCAGAGACAGAGATCCTCTGGAGGCAGAAAAGCTCACTGGCTGAGTTAAATTTCAAAGATATTTTTCTTGTTGGCTTGCAATATACTACAAAAGAAGAGAAAGGGACAAAAACAAAGTTGTTTGCTCATTCTGAAGATACAAAAATAGATACAAAATGAGGTGAACAGGTCTGCTAACTAAGAGTGATCTTTTTAGGGTTAAGAAAAACAAGTCCTTAGATTTAGATTAGGTAAATAGTGTAAAAGTATTAAAACATTGTCCCAAAACTTGCAATGAGTTGGGTAGAAGGACAAATATGAATTGTGCTAACATGTTAGCTTGCCAGAGGAGTCCCTAACAGCCATGAAGTACTCTATTAATTCTCAGATGATATATACTTAATAAGCTCCTCCAGAATACTATATTTTTATCTTCTCTCTCAGTGGTTACCACCTTGGCTGCATAACACAAATGGAGAGACCACAGAACAATTTTCATCTAGTAGATGAGCACTTATTGTCAGCAGCACCAGTGATGGTAGAAATCTAGCTAGCTAGCTAACAACAGATTGATTTTTAGGTACATAAAGTGACACTTTAGATGCTTTATCGCATTAGTTCATGCATCATTGTGCTGTTCAGTATTTGCAAATTGTCATTTCAGGCAAGTGCACAACCTGTTCTTTTCTGTGAGATACCACTCTGTTAAAATTCAAATGCTACATATGGATTTATGTAAGCTATGTCTTTACTATGTGAAAGGATATCGAATAAAAAAAGAAATATTGAAATTGACTACCTACTGTTAGTGTTGCTCATGTCATTAGCAATAGCTCATTGTGCTGTTAAGCATGAATGACACCATATCTGAAGAAGAACTACAGTTCCTCTTAGCTAGCTGGCTAGCCAAAAGGCTATTTAGAGGCTTTTGTCCAGATGCAGGGCTGAAAGGTCTAAAAAGGGGGCTAAGGTCTGAAAATGTAACAGACTCAACATTAATCATACTGTATTTTTTATTGAAATCAATATGATACTTTCTGGTTCACACTCAGTAGCTAAATATTTATGTATAAATGGTAGGTAGTTTGAATCGCAGAATCTGAGAAGAAATAAACAACATACATAAAACAAAACAGCTGCAATATAAGCCTGAAAAGGAAAAAGAAACTATCTGACTTCTTTGATATTTCATTACAGATACTTAATATTAGTGTTCCATATCCTTGTGACGGCCTATTACGACCCGGCTGTGCTGATATGGTTACACCCAGTGGCCTTCAGAAGCGGTAGTGAGATGACGGCTGAGCTACAATATGCTAAACATATTATGTGAGTTTATGACTGAACAGCAGGAGGCAGGCAGGCGGGAATCAGGAAACAGGAGGAGGAAGGCCTGCTGTCCATAAACATTGCCGTGTATGCATGTGTGGGAAAGTTTGTGAATGTATAAGAATGTTCCTGAGAGAAAAAGAGAAAAAAATAAACATTTTGAACCCCATAATTTTAATCATTTATTCTTTGGTAGGTTTATGCATTAAGGCCTGATTCTCACAGTAATAATAATAAGAGAAACAAGATCAAATAAATTTAGTTTTTATATCATATACGAAGAAAATTTTGTAATCCATGTTGACTGAGGTCTGTCTCCTTATCTTTTTGTTACCCTTCCTCACTGTGTGCAGATAGTGAAGATGGAAGGGGAAAATAAAAGCATGCAGTTTCAGATCCATAAATCTGGACTTCCCTGCAGAGAGAGATGAAACTGCCTCCTAAGGAGCTGGCATGGGCAGACAGTGGGAGCCTCATATCTCATATCAGCAGCACATGGACATCCTGCAGTTTGAGTTAGAGATGGACAACCTTACTGCTCTCTCAGTCACTGTCTATGTTTATGTTTAACTTCCAGTCTCCAAATTTACTCCCTTTTTCTCTGGCCTTTAGTCCAATAAAATGCCATACGAATGACAAATGATTTTATAAACATATTTTGTTTGTAAAACTGGTTTATCTTGCTCTGGGTCATATCAAACCCGGTCCAATGGGCACTGTAGCTCCTTAAATTCAGGACTGAGCTTGGGAAAACTCCTTTTCAGTTTTTATGCTCAGATCATCTGGAACTCTTATTCAATCTAAATTCATGACTACAAGCCATATTTTACAATATTAAACTATTTATGGGAATTACAATACAAACAAACATTGAAAATGGTCAGGGGAGATAGGATTAGAAATGAGTACATCAGAGGGAAAGCTTACGTTGAGTAGTTTGGAGGTAAAACTATACAAGCGTGGCTGAGATGGTTTGGACATGTGCAGAGGAGAGATAATGGATATATTGGGCAAAGTATGTTGAATATGAAGCTGCTCGTCAAAGTCAATTAAAAACTTAACATCACTGAAAATGAAGGCTAGTCTCCTGTGATTTTTTTTAAAAAGTTGATTACATTGAATTAAAATTTGTTAATGTCTGTTAAAAATATCAAAGTCTATTTTTGCAAGGTCTGATTGCTAAACACTAGACAGCTTCACCAGGCTAAAGGTCCTTGGTCATATGTGATTCAATGGAAATAATAATGTTATGAATATTGTAAATGCTGAGACCCTAAATGAGGCTGAATTATGACATTGTGTGGGCCAAACATCAGGACATTAGCAATGTAAACACATTGGCTGTTGCAGCACAATACCATTAACAGTTTTGTTACCACTTGTGATATCTGAAGAGTCCAGTATCCCATCAGAACAGCTTGTCATATGGTCAAATAATCAAACAGCAACCTCCTGGCTAGTGCTGAAAGCTACAGTTGCTGGAATGACTGTCCACTTAGACTATGCTTAAGGGGAGGGCCCTTAGACACCCATGTTAAAATGTCCAATTTGATACAAATAAAAGCATCTCTATATCCTGGTCATTCAGGCCTGTTTACACTGTAGTCAGTTTAACCTCCTCCAACTGTCTAACATTACCGTTTCTCATTTATCCATTCAGTCTCTGTAGTATATTCACTGAGCACTTTATTAAGATCACCTTTTATCTTCTGAACTGCCTTAATTTTTAGTGGCATAGATTCAACAAAGAGCTGGAAACATTCTTCAGAGATTTTGGTCTATAGCAGTGGTAGGCAACCTTTCTGATGGCGAGGGCCATTTAAAATTTCCTCAGAAGTCAGTGTGCCGTATGATTGCATTAGCAATAAATTTAATAACGCTCTATGAACAGTTACACAATATATAGAACCACTTTATAGAATTATATTTGTTTGCAGATGTTGGCAGCTATCAGCGAATAGTTATCAGCTATTTTGAAACAAAAAAGACACTTTTTATCCATAACAAGAACTCCATAACAGCAAATGAACTGTACAACGGAAAATACAAATGCTATTTATGGTCTCCTCACAACAATGATAAGAAAAATAAACTAAGCCAATATGGCATGTTTGTTAATACAGAGACACATATGTTAATGTGATCTCTGGCTACCTGAGGACACAACCTGAGATATGTAGAGCCAAGTACTGTCAATAAGGCCTGTGCAATGTTCTGAAGACAGTTAAACTTGTCAGGTAGTGATGTCCAGCAGGTGAAAATGAAAGCTCCATGCATTAACTCAGCCAGTTAATGCGAGACAAATCTAGCTGCTCATTAAAGCTTTCTGGTTTGATCAGAAAATAAAACATTGGTCCATACACCTGAAAGTCCCAAAAATGCATTGTGTCTCGAGTCTACGGATGTATCCGTGTATTTCCGTGGTGCTGATGCTGCGCTGAGCGGAAACCTCCTGAAGCTTTTGAAGTGTCGGAATGTGGAAAGCTAACAACGTCCCTCTTACCAGTAGGCCAAGTTATTTTTAGCCAATTACAAGTTGAATCTGGTAGCTGGGGTTGTTAGCTAAGATACCGTCATTAAGAAGAGGAACAACTAATGTGTCTATGCGAGCTGATTTGCGATGTGTACCTCTGGTGCGGCCATTTATTTTTTGATGCACATTCTCAGATTAATTCACTGCGTGTCGTGCCCAGGGCTGGACTGGGACAAAAAAAAAACAGCCCGGGCATTTTGACTAAAGACCGGCCCACCAGGTATTAAAGCCATAAAGCCTTTGAATGAAAACAAACGCTGTTGTGACAGTGATGTACAATCTTGTTGGTATATGTATGATTTCTATACATTTTATGTCAGATAAAAACTTTGGTTGTAAGCTTCAGATAATTATTTGATAACAGCCAGACATTTTAAATGAGAATAAGAAAGTATTTCTTTGTGCCCCTCTTTCCCTGCCCCACCTGGCCCCCCTGGCAGAACTTTGCTAGACCCACCCCTACACAGTTACCAGCCGTCAGCTACATAGAAAAGTATCCTGATGTTATTTGTCTCTCAGAAACAGTTCATAACTTCCCTTCAACTCATTCATGTCACCTAAAAGGTAAACCTGTTTCTCCATCATCTGTTCAGCTCTGATGATTCAGTAAGGACATCTCCTGGTTTCATCTTCATGTTTCCCTCTCACCAGCAGTGTTGGGAAGGTTACTTTTAAAATGTATTCCATTACAGATTACAGAATACATGCCCCAAAATGTACTCTGTAACGTATTCCGTTACGTTACTCAATGAGAGTAACGTATTCTGAATACTTTGGATTACTTAATATATTATCATGCTTTTTACAACTACATGAATGTACTATTGCTGTGATTTATTACTATTACTGAAGGTCCGCGGCTCCGAACCGTAGTAAAGGGACCTCTGGCTAATATGTCGGGTTCTATGTCAGGCTCATAGCTGAAAACTAGCTTTACTTTGTTGTCTGGGTCAAGTTTGCTAGCGAGAGACAGAGAGAGGCGTTGAAAGGCTGCTGCAACGGAACTTATTGTTTCGGAGGAAAACACGAACACAGCGTACAGTCGAGTCTTAACAGCTTACTTACAACTGGGCTCGTCAGGTACTCTTCTTGGCTGAAGTGGTTATTATTATATTTACATGCTTCCAGCTCCCGTTTCTACTCGATGACAGCTCGTACTTTTCCACTCTCATTTTTCTCCCTCCTTGCGTTCACAGACACATAACGGGTATGGCAGTCCATTCTCCCTGCAGCACGGACTACACTGCCCATGATGCTACATTCTTTAGGGCTATGCCTGTAGCATTCTGCCTATTAGCTTAGCACAACAACAACAACAACAAAAAAAGGCGCTCTCTCTCACCCGGGAAACACGCAGTCGCAGAGAGTGCGTGTCACCATGGCAACCGTAACGCTGCCGCCTGGAACAACAGAACTTGGCTGTCAAACAAAACCCAAACAGTCCTGACAGTACCGCCGTGTAATCCATTTATTTCAACAAAGTGACTGTATTCTAAATACCACCTTTTTAAACGGCAACTGTAACGGAATACAGTTACTCATATTTTGTATTTTAAATACGTAACTGCGGCACATGTATTCCATTACTCCCCAACACTGCTCACCAGATATACAAACTGACATCATGGCCAGCAGCTTTACAGCTGTGACTCCAGCAAACATCAGCTGATACTAGAAATTAATATTAAATAAATTCTAACAACAGCTGATCAAGCTTAAACATGCTGCTGTTATTTAGCGTGACATCTAGCGCAAAGTGGGCAATAAACAAACAAGAGAGAAAAGCCGATCAGCTGATCATTGATCAGTTTCATGATTAAAGTAGCAACAGGAGAGGGAGGGGAGAGAATGAGAGAAGAAGAGGCAGCCGTGCAGCAAGACAGAATAACTCCAGCTTTGTGTCTTTTCCCATTCTAGCTGAAGTACGGGACAAACTGCTCCCTTCTCAGCTCAACACGAAACACGTAATAATTTCTCTGAATGCGGGAGGATTCCGTCTTTTTACAGGACGATTGGCAACTCTACTAACTAACCTTATGAATAAAATAAAGTTCACTATCAGTAACATCAAAGCACCCACCCAGCTGTATAGAAACTCTGTCATGCTAGCTAGTACGCAGTACGAGTTATTGTAACTGACTGTAAAAAGTTAGCACAACGAAAATAAACTGCACCTAAACTTGGTTTATATCTGACCCAGATAGACTGCAGGTCATAACTTCTTACCTGAAGTTCAGTTCACCTGACAGTCGGAGCGGCGCTGCCTCGGGTCTCTGCTCCTCCTGCCTCCCCTGCTGGCCTCCACCACTCGCTAATGTTACTGAATCTGTGGAAGCTCCGCCACAGCCACCACCAAACAACTGAGTTATTTTTACACACCGGCCAGCATCTGGCCAATCCACCACCTTTCGTTGTTTATATACTGTTACAAAAAAATAAAATAAAAATAATCGGCCCACCGAGCATGCCCGATGGCCAGTCCAGCTATGGTCGTGCCATCAGTTAACCCTTCAGGTGCCAACTGTGGCACGCGTGCCTGGTCTATAGTGATATGACAACAGATTTGTGAGCTGTAAATCCATGATGCATATTTCTTGTTCCCAAACACCTATAACAGCAGCTTGCACAAACTGCAGCCTCAGTTTTCTGTTCTTAGCTAACAGGTGTGGCACCAGGTGTGGTCTCCTGCTGCTGCAGCCCATCTGCTTCAAGGTTGTGCATTCAGAGATGCTCTTCTGCATACCTTGGTTGTGGTTATTTGAGTTACTGTTGCCTTCCTATTAGCTCAAAGCAGTTTGGCCATTCTCCTCTGACCTCTGGGATCAACAAGGCATTTTCACTAATACAACTGGTGCTCACTGGATATTTTCTCTTTTTCGGATCATAAACATGGCTGTGTGGGAAAATCCCAGTAGACCTGGAAACACTCAGACCAGCCCATCTGGCACCAACAACCATGAAGCTTTCAAAGTCACGTAAATCACCTTTCTTCTCTATTCTAACACTTGATTTTAACATCTGCACGTTCTCTTGTCCATGTTTGCATGATTAAATGCACTGCCATGTGCGAGTTGCTGCCATGTGATTGGATAATAGATATTTGTGTTAACGGGCAGTTAAACAGGTGTACCTAACAAAGTAGCTGCTGAGGCTAAACCTCCTGTATAGCACTCCCCAGCTGACAAATTTTGTTTGCATAACCTTGTTTCCTATGTTCTTCTAGTTTTTCCTCGTGTTCCTGTCATGTTTATTATTGATCGCCTCCAGTATAAGCATGTTTTTCTGTTTTATGGACTTTTACTGATATACCAGTGTATATGACTCCTGCCTGGAAATAAGTCTCAGTTGTCCTCTTCTACTGATTGCTACAACAAAAATGTTAACCTCAACGTTTGAGAAAGTTTAGAAAAAATAAGGATTACCACTTTCATGGAGTTGAGGTTTAAACTAATCTATTGATATAACTAATGAAACTCTATGCTTTCTGTTTCTATTGAGACTTTGTGCTGGTTCTTTTAACATGACATTCACAGTCCTCAGTTTCAAAAGAAAAGGATTTGAGAGTGTAGTGGTCATGTGGTGCAGAAAAGGACCCAAATGTAGAGTCTTTGAGGCAGAAGTTACTAACCAAAAAAAGAAACAAAATAAACAAAACCAACCTTTATATTTGTGGGTCATGAAGTTCATTAAAATTAAAATCAGCTGCAGAATATAAAGGTCTGAAGCAAATGCATATAAGGCATAGGAGAGTAAAATAGGCCTGGAGCATAGACCATCTGACATAGGATAAAGAAAGACAGTGACTATACATAGCAAAGTGCAGACACCTAGGGAGACTAGATACAGGTGGACAGAATCAGGTAATAAGACATCGGGAAGTAAAACTAAAGCGTGGCACAAGAAACAAATTAATATCGACATAAAACAAAGTAACAAGACACAGAGGTAAAGACTTGGCAGCAAGACATAAGAAGACACTGGGGAACTAGACCAAAATGATGAAACTAGTATGAGTAACTATATTAGCAGAGACCAGAACAAACATCAAGTAATAATAGCTAGAGACATGACACAGCAACAATGAGCCTGATACAAAATGAAAGTACAGAATACAATGGAATGAAAAACCCTGGGAATAAGAAGAAACAGGAAATAACAAGAATAAACACTAGAACTGGTAAACAGAGGCCAAGACAAAGAACAACACAAACCTATTCAATTCAATTTTATTTAAATAGCGCCAAATCACAACAACAGTCGCATCAGGGTGCTTTATATTGTAAGGAAGGCCCTGCAATAATACATACAGAGAAAAACCCAGCAATCAGATCACCCCCTATGAGCAAGCACTTTAGTGACTGTGGGAAGGAAAAACTCCCTTTTAACAGGAAGAAACCTCCAGTAGAACCAGGCTCAGGGACGATCGGGGCCATCTGCCACGATTGGTTGGGGTAAGAGAAGGAAGACAGGATAAAAGACATGCTGTGGAAGAGAGCCAGAGATTAATAACAAGCAATTTCAATGCAGAGAGGTCTATTAACACATAGTGAGTGAGAAATGTGACTGAAAAAGAAATACTCAATGCATCATGCATCAAACCTAAAAACCAGACTGACGGTTACAGAAGTAAAGAAAAACTGGACTATAAGCATTCTAAACAATGAGATTCTAAAACCATAAACAGAATATTTAATAATAATCCAGAATTCAAAATAAAAAAACAACTCAAGCTTACAGTTCAAAACCCCAGAACCATGACAATATTCTGGATCATAGCTTCATTAAAAATGTACTTACGTGGACTTGGATGAAGCCCGCTAAACCAGTTGAAGTGGAATTTCACACACATGTCGTTTGAGTGCAGCATGTAATAAGTACCACACACAAGAAAATATAGCATTTATAAGGGCATCAAACCCCTGATTGAGCCAAGCTTTCCGTTGGTCTCACTGCTTGTTGAGATGCCAAGTCTTCAAGTGTCCCAGTTAGACTCCACAAACGTGACCCTACAAACTGAAGGGAGATTTATGGTTTGGTTAACAGCATCATGATCTGGGATCATGTGTTTTGGATTTCAGTCTAAAAAAGGTTTTCATTATTTTGATCATTAAAACAAAGCGGGAAACATTTCAGCATTAAATTCTCCTAACCTCAACCAAACACAGTTGTGTTTTCTTTTTAAAGCAATCCAGCCTGGAGTCTGAGTTTGAAATTTCACCCACTTGTGTTCTCCAGTGGGGTGTGTGGCTTTTAGTATATAAGAAACTAACTGAAAAGGACATCTAGTTCCTTCTATTAAGAAAATTAGATGATCTGCTACTGATCCCTCATAAATAACTGAAATGTAAGTGCCACTAGACAAGTGCTTGAACTTGGCTGTGGTAAAGTAGTTTCCACAGGTGTCATCAGATGTAAAACATATGATGAAGAAACAGCTGTCTTATGTGATTTTAAAGGCATAATAAATCAGAGATTACAGGTATAAAAGATAACTTATCTATAATTGGGCATTAAAATGGGTAACAAATAACAATAATAATATTAGAAGAAGAAGAAGAAGAAGAGAACAAGATTCGGAGCAATTCTGGACTGCATCATTGCATAGGTTATCAGCAGAGTCTCTAAATTTCTTTCACTGTGTAACCCACTTCAAGGTCCAACCTATGTTTACAGTACAAAGTGTATAACTACACAAGTAATCCAAACCACATGTCCAAATCAGTGGGTATTCCCCACTTTAAATCCAGACACAATGGGTCTGGGCCATATCTTAGAACAATTCTAAATCAGTAGATTTTTATTAAATATACTACCCACCCACATGGCTCTCGACACAACAGTTTTGCTGAGTTATTTATACAGTACATTTTACTTCAATTGTTTTCTCATCTTCTCTACATTCCTTTGATTATTTTACAAAACCAATAACCACACAGTCATGGCTGCGATGGATGTGTCAGGATTGCTTTTGTCAGGACTTTCATCACATGTTAGTAATGCTCTAAGACCAACTGTGAGTAAAAAGTCATAGTTGTTTCACATGATTTCACAGAAGTCTGTTGGATTAAAGCAATAGCACACAGTAAATATCCAAGAAAATTCTGACTGCACTTTCAGCGTAAACTATACTTAACTTGCAATTCAATAAGACTGGACTTTACAAAAGGTGAGCCTTTATTGCGGCAGCTACACAAACGTGCACTAAATGAGGGAAACAGCAAGAGGAGAGACTAACATTAAATCTAAACTGAAAAACTAAAATCAATTAAACCTAGATGGACTTGAATACCTGAAGCATGCAAACACAGGAGAGTTTAGCAGGTGATTGAACAATGAACAGAGGGAGACAGAGGACTTAAATACACAGAAGGGTAATGAGGGAAGTGAAAACACGGCAAACACAGCTGACACAAATGAACAGGTCGCCACAGAGGAAGCAAAACTAGACAAACCATAATATAAAATGTCATCAAAACACCAGAAACTCAAAATGCTGGGTCAGAATGACCCAGAACCATGACAACTTCTAATTTAATCAGCGCTGTACCCATTGTCATTGACGCTTGCTCTCTTCTGTGACAGGCTTTTGTTCCTTCTCTCATAACCTTAAGCGCTCTACGTATGCATGTGGGTGGTTCGGGAGATCCTGGAGCAGAGCCTGACAAATAAAAATACTGCTTGGAATTAGTTTGTATAAACTTTATATAAAAATACACTTTAGCAATGATAAAATATCTGTAATCAGTTTACTTTTAAGACAGGCTTGTTTGTTTTTTTTAATCATTTGCATCAGACCTGAGGATCTAGCCACAGCTTTACAAGCAAGAGGCTGTCAAATGGGTGGATTTGTGTGGATGGATGTCTAGGCAAAAAAAAAAAAAAAAGAGGCAGCAACTGTATGATGCTATCATGTCAACATGGACCAAAATCTCTGAGTAATGGCAGATGTACCTAATAAAGTGTGCAACCAAAGACTTGAGAGGCTGAGAGTAGCAGTCCTTATCTAATTTTATTTTAAAAAGCCCCAAGCATTAAATAGTTCCTCACTGCTTCTCACAGTAGACATTTCATCCCTCTGTTAAGGTGAATAAACCCTGTTCTAGTGTAAATAAAAATCGATATAATAAACTGCTGTGGATCATCTGGATAAAAGGGATCTGAAAATCTGTAACAAAATTGGAAGCCAAACAAAATCAAAAAGTCCAAAAACAAAAATTATACAATAATTTTTACTTCCAAAATTTCCAATTTAACTTCCTGGACCCCATTTAGACCAAATGCCTGTACTTCTATAGACACACACCTTGAACCTCACGTTTCTATATGTTCAAGTGTGAGCAGAGAGCGACGTGGTGAGTGAGGACTCCATGTTTATTCCTCCATGGGGAGACAGCTGTCATTGCTGAATTCCTGTGAATGAAGTATGGAGTCCAATTCCTGTGAGCTGGATAATTCACCTACGTTATATGTCTGATTTATCCAACGTGGACACGACACTTCCACAACAGTGCTGAGAATTCACACGAGGCCCAGCCGCGCAGACTCCCACGGAGCCACTAATGCCGGCAGTTTAAGAGGGGCAATCACCAGCAGATATGACGAGCAGCCCGCAAAGGTGTTGAGTTATTTAGATGCCCAATCCAAGCTGTAACAATACCAGAGGAGGTGAAGGAAGAATGTGCCACTGGGGAGCTTTCAGTAACAAATTAAGTAGGATAAATATGAATGTGTTCCTGAATTATAATCAGTGTGTAAATCCCATAAAACAAATGGACAAGCTCAAGATAAACGTCCTTTAGGTTTAGGTATTAGTAGCTGTAGTAGCTAGTTCTATATCAACGTGCCATTTTTACATTTGTCAAAAATTTGTTGTGACTTGCTCAGCAGTTCAGATCAGTAACTTTTCTGTAATTAACTAATGGAAATGTACTGTATGTAAACATTTTCTTGAATGCATAGTATTCAAGAAATACAAACATACATAATTACAATAAGGTACTTCTAACAGGCTTAATAGTGATTATGGTAAGTTACTAATATTGATATTAGTGCTCTTGTAAAATGTCTAAATTACATGAGGTAAGCTGGTAAAACTAGACATGCACATGTATTTATTTATTTATTTTTAACTTAGAATAATGTGATAAGTCATTTTAATTCATGCATGTGACAGAAAACTGGCTAAGCATTTTTTTTAAAGGCACATTCTGTGGTGCTGGAGAGGTGTCTTAGGCTACGTCCACACGTACACGGGTATTTTTGAAAACTGAGATTTTCCGTTTTTGTTTTAAAAAATAATCCCGTCCACACGTAAAGGCAGAAATGAAGGAAAACGCTGCTAGGAACATGCCAAAGTAAAAGGTGGCAATATATTCCTAACCGTGCAGAAATGTTGGCCAATCAGAAGTCTAGAAGCCTCGGTGGGAAAAAGTAAACAAAGCTGGGGCATAGTCAAAGGAGCTTGCAAAGAAAAGCGTCTGGACTTCTTTAAGTTACTTGAAGATGTTTCACCTCTCATCTGAGAAGCTTCTTCAGTTCTACGGTCAAATGATGGAGAGTCCCAGATATAAACCTAGTGGGAGTAACCCCCCACAGAGGGACCAAAGGACCCCCTGATGATCCTCTAATCGCCTGAGCCAAGGTGTGAAACTGGGTGTGGGTCCCAATCAGCCAGAGTTTCGGGTGTGTTCATTGTGAAACCTGGCCCCACCTTATCATGCGAATTCCTGAGATCAGATGGCCCAGGATGTGAGTGGGCGTTAAGGCGTCTGGGAAGAGATCTCAAAACTGGATTATAGATGGCAGAGAGTTGGTGTCGTAAACCCTCGCCTCTGTTCAAAGATGGTCGCTCACAGTGGACATAGATGGCTTCTTTCACTCCTCTTTCAAACCATCTGTCCTCTCTGTCCAAAATGTGAACATTGGCATCCTCGAAAGAGTGTCCTTTATACTTAAGATCTCACAACATGGCTGTGCCATGGGCTCCCCCGTGTCACCTATTGTAGCCAACCTTTACATGGAGGAAGTGGAAAGGAAGGCTCTTGGCTCTTTCAAAGGAAGAGTACCCAGCCACTGGTACAGATATGTGGACGACACCTGGGTCAAAATCAAGACACAAGAAGTGGAATCCTTCACTGCGCACATTAACGCTGTGGATAAAAACATCAAGTTCACCAGTGAAGACACAAAGGACAACTGTTTGCCTTTCCTGGACTGCGCTGTGCACATTGAAGAGAACGGCAACCTCAACATCGAAGTTTACCGGAAGCCCACACACACGGACCAGTACCTCCTGTTTGACCCCCATCACCCTCTGGAACACAAACTTGGAGTAATTAGGACCCTACACCACCGGGCAGAACATGTTCCCTCTAAGCCTGAAGGGGAAAAAAAGGAACACACACATGTAAAGGAAGCACTCAAAACGTGCGGCTATCCTAAATGGGTGTTCTTAAAGTCAGCAAAGAGGCACAGAAAAGAAGACCAGACACCAGCGAGGGAGGATAAGAAAGACAGACGCAACAACATTGTCATCCCCTATGTAGCCGGTGTATCAGAGAAACTCAGGAGAGTTTTCTCCAAGCATGACATCCCGGTGTATTTCAGACCCAGCAACACGCTCAGACAAAAACTGGTTCACCCGAAAGACAAAACGCCAAAACACAGACTTAACAATGTGGTGTATGCTGTACAGTGCAGCGAGGAATGCTCAGACCTCTACATTGGAGAGACCAAACAGCCACTTCACAAGCGCATGGCACAACACAGAAGAGCCACCTCCACAGGACAAGACTCAGCTGTCCATCTGCATCTTAAGGATAAAGGACACTCTTTCGAGGATGCCAATGTTCACATTTTGGACAGAGAGGACAGATGGTTTGAAAGAGGAGTGAAAGAAGCATCTATGTCCACTGTGAGCGACCATCTTTGAACAGAGGCGGGGGTTTACGACACCAACTCTCTGCCATCTATAATCCAGTTTTGAGATCCCTTCCCAGACGCCTTAACGCCCACTCACATCCTGGGCCATCTGATCTCAGGAATTCGCATGATAAGGTGGGGCCAGGTTTCACAATGAACTCACCCGAAACTCTGGCTGATTGGGACCCACACCCAGTTTCACACCTTGGCTCAGGCGATTAGAGGATCATCAGGGGGTCCTTTGGTCCCTCTGTGGGGGGTTACTCCCACTAGGTTTATATCTGGGACTCTCCACCATTTGACCTTAGAACTGAAGAAGCTTCTCGGATGAGAGGTGAAACATCTTCAAGTAACTTAAAGAAGTCCAGAAGCTTTTCTTTGCAAGCTCCTTTGACTACGATGACCTGGATGACTGAGAAGCTTCACAGACACAAGCTGGGGCATAGAAGCCGAACCGAGTCGTATGTGTGGAGGGACAGTAACTGTTTGTGTATATGTAAACATTTAAACACTGCAGAGACTACAATTAACAGTAACAGTATTGTAGAAATTCATTTCACCGAAACAATAACGTGGCGCACAGTGTGAAGTCAAAAAAGGCGCACACCTTTGACGCTGCATTTTCTGCGTTTTTCTCGTCCACACGTAAATGCAAAAACTGAGTTTTCAAAAATATCCACCCTGGCCGGAGTTTTTAAAGATCTCCGTTTTCAGTGACCAAAAACGCCGTTTACGTGTGGACGTAAATCTGCGTTTTCAAAAATACCCGGGTACGTGTGGACGTAGCCTTAATGTCATGAGACTTGCTAGAGTTTCCTCCCTGCTTCGGTTTGTGTCACATCCAGAAAGATGTTTTCTCTCATCAAACATGAAATCCAACTTAGCCTGTCGCTTCTGGGCTTCCTGGGGTTCTTTGGCTCTGCTGAGCAGAGACAGAATTCCTGTGCAGCCCCCCGAAGGCCGGCCCCGAGGCTTCAGTCCTGTTCTCTTACTGACAGTTTTTCTAAGCAATTGTAAACTGTCTCAGGTTTTCACCTACTGTGGCCATGAAACCCAAACTGGCTGTAAAAGCCAAAAACAAACCAAAAAAGAACACGAGAAAAAAATGACTTTGTCCTTAGTCTCTTCCTGCTTGGAGAGCGAGTTATTTGCTGCTTTAGAGCGACGCACTGTTTGCTTTAAAACACACTCAACTCTCTCCAGTATTCATGAGTGGGAGGCCATTGTACCGGAAATGAAGACAGCGCACTGGACTCCACTGCCATGAAAATGAAATGAGCATTTTTCCAGTGCTTTTGCCATATTATACCTGTGGCACAGCTATCAGTGTTGCTGTATTTTACAAGGATAGAGGAAGATAGAGCTGTACTCCATGAAAGGTATTTAAAAGGTCTACACCCTTAGTTCCCATACTCACACATACACACTATCACCCTACATCTTGGCATGTCGGACCTGCAGTGGAGCGTGTAATCGTAACACCATGTCCAAGGCTGGAGAGAACTCACAGGACAAATTGTCCATGTCATCGCCCGCTTCTGGCTGTGAAATACTGGATCTGACATCATCAAGGGCACAGAGGGGTGAGAGGTTGTAGTAGGGTGGGTGCTTATATAGAATACAGAAAGATGGGGGAGTGATGAAGCTGTGGGGAATGTATCTGTAGAAGTCATTACGTCAGGTTTTCTGTGTAGACACTTAACATTATATCTTGGTTTCTTTTTAGCCTCACCGTTGCTTTCTTCCACTTTCTTTTTCTGTCTTCTTAATAATCTGCTTCACATCCTCCTACTTTACCTCTCTCATTCGTTACTTCCTGTTTTTTTCTATATCTGGATTGTCTTCTCAGGATATGTACACTCAGACTCTTCTAATATGAAGCCATGCTACTGTAATAGCTCCAGTATGCAGTTGAGCATTGTCTTGCTCAAATATGCAAGAGCTTCGCAGAAAAAGCTGTCATCTAGGTGGGACTATATGCTGCTCTGAAACCTGTATATACCTTTGAGTACTTTTACCAAAATTCAACCCTCCATTACAGTTCCTTGCATCTTGGTTGTATTGTCCAGAGGGTATGTATCCCAATGCACATCAACATTTCAGTGTAATAGCAACAGTCTTCTTTATTCCCATCAAAGTGACAACAACCCAACAAAAATCTAGTCATTGCAATTTGGAGCTTTTTGTAGTTATGTTTTAAAGTTTGGACCATGCATGTGATTGCAAAAATAATATTAATAAAAGTTTGATTGCACTTAACAACATTCATTTTCCTGAAGTTTACTTTTGTACACTTCCGGGAAGTGAAGATGACTCACAGAGAGCCTTCAGAACAAGAAACATTGCTGTTATTTTCTCATATTTCATAAAATGTGGCAAAATCGGACGTTGATATTAAACAATCTGATGTCAGTGAACTGCTCACGTCTCAGGAGTCTTACTGTATTTGGGAGGAACTGATTTAGAACCTTTTAACTAATAGTGGATGGTAACATATTAAAAAAAAGATTAAAATGCACTAAATAAAGGAGTAAATAAAAACTGAAGCATCACAAGTAAAAAACTGAGTTCATTATGGCACTGACATTTCTTATTAATTGGTTAATATCAGGTGTTGTTCAACTTAGATCAACATGCCTTTTCTGGGGCCTCTGTCATGATTGTTGTAGATGGGCAGCTGCGACCTCAGGAGACCCACTGGCTCGCACTGGTTCTTTTTAAGTGCTTGACAGGTGAAATATGACAACCTAATCTCTCTGTCCCCCTCAGGGACACGGACAAAGAGAAAAACATTAGTCCTGACCTTGGCGTTTCAGATTCAAATATATTCTAGAGGAGACAACCAGTTGACACCCTGTGATCTCCATAGTTTACAATACACGTGTAGATATGTAGATAAACACACATACAGAGGTATTTTCTCAGAAGAGAACAATGACTCCGTTAGGTTAGGGAAAGCAAGTCCACACACATCCATAAAAACACAGCCACACACAGGTAACTGTACACCTGTTAATACTTATTCATGCCTGTTTAAGAAGAGGCATTTCCACAAACTATAAAAGGTCCCACACTGTTTTCATTAATCCCACAAAATATAAAACCATGCATAATACAAGCTAAGGCCAGTCTTCACTTAGACGCCAAATATGTGAAATCAACAGTGTTATAAACAACCACTCTTTTTGGTGAATAAAAACTCACAGTCCTTCTATTTGTAAGGTGTTTTTTATGTAACAAAGTAATCTTCCAGGTTTGTATCCAGCCAATGTGAGAGCTCACACACAGTGAATCCCACTGCAAGGCTCTAAAGATGGGCTCTGTTACATTTTGGCTGTTTTACATGGAAATGGCTGTACCATATGTATTTCCCAACATTTTAATAAAGCAAAAAGTTTTTCTGTGACTGCTGCTCTTGACTTGTTTTAAGACCAGGAGATAATGTTTTATGAAAGCATCTCAAGTTAAGTGTAAACTGTCAATTCTATCTTCAGGATATTTTGGGATGTTTGTTAAATCTAGCCGGGTAAATTTATTGAAGTAAAAGTACTTTAATTTTATAGTAAAATCACCTGCCCAAATGTAAAATGACTTGTGTAAAAACAGTCTGGGATAAAGGTAAATAAAAGCGTGTCATTTAAAGGTACAGTGTGTAAAATTTAACCACTAGATGTCAGTAGATTCCAGATTGCAGTCAACTGAATTCAGCTTTTTTTACCACTCCCAATTCAAGTGCATAATCCTATCCATGGTGACTTCTGCAGGAAAAACAACTCAAGCTGCTATTCATCTTTAGTGAGTGTAAGCTGTCAGTCTGCTGCTTACCTCAGCCGTCAATATGTGTTGACATCACTTCTGCACTCACCTCTGCTGTGGCCTAGAATGTCTCAGGGGGATTGTTACTTGCCCCGTGCAATGCAGCGTCACTGATAACGGTGGGGCAGGGAGACCTAGTAACTGGGTCTGGTGCTTGGCCTGGTCCTGTAGTTTGTCAAGTTGTGCTCCCTGCGTCACCTCCTGCCTTTTTTGTATTGCCACAATCTCAGCCAGCATCTGGCCCAGCAGCTGGACTGGCTGTGCGGGCTGCGGATCCAATATTGTCAACGGGGTTTTGGCACCACTTGTTACCCCAGTAAGGACCCAAGACACTCAGTGTGCTTGTGATGGTTTTTATTCACAGTTACGTGCAAGATTTTTTTTTTTCTCATCCCGTCAGCTTTCCAGCTGTCTCCACCTGTTCCTCCCTCCTCCACGTCCCAGAGTCACTGAAAAAGGGAGAGTGTAATTGTTGAATTGCTTCCAGCTGCTCTGCCAGCCTCCCTGGCACTGCCCCTTTGAGCCCGCTGCACCACCACCTCCTCTGCAGCAGAGTCACAGACAATACCTCCGCCACATGCTGTTAGCCCAAGTTCACAGAATGACTGCAGCTGTGAGATGAGTCAGAATGGTGGAGTGCCCGCTGAATTCTCCAGTGAAAGAAAGGGGTGACTGATTGCAGATTCCATTCAAGATTTTCTTAACAGTTACCATACGTTAAGACTATTTCACACTTCCTGTTGCTGTTTGCAAAAGTTAAATAAAAACCCAGCTTTCTACTTATGGCCATTGAATCTGAACTTTCTGGCAGCTGGACTTCACCTATTTTATGCACTTAGAGTTGGAATACTTTTAAAAATAAGGATGTTAATTAGCTTCATGCATCTGTCCCCTCCCTTTCAAAAGCATGGGCATATGTGCATGCATCATATGTGATCAAATCAATGCAGAACCTTTGGCTTCATGTGATATTTAAACCCCAATGTCTTTAGCTCTTTCCTTGCCTACTCATTCCCTCTTACTGCTCGCTGGTACATTGGCATTAATAGCAGACACTCTACACCAGTTAAACATGTTATTAATTGAAGGCTGAATTGAGATTTCATGTGTTAAACAGCTTAGGATGAGATTGGGTTACACAACGTCTGCTCTATCTGTCATGTCTGACAGGGACCTTTTGAAAAAGTCTTTGAGATTTCAGGTTGGGTTAGTTACAGAGAACAGGTGGCGGACACCTGCTTCATATAGCCTTCTTCTTTTTTATACAGTAAAACTCTTTCATCAAAAGACTTGCAGCGCCTTTTGTAACAGGAAAAATCTGGGTGGTGAAGAGGACAAAGGAAGTTCTGCTTAATGGACGTTTATACCCCGTATCCTCTTTGAAAGTACAATCTGTCAAGTTGAATATTGTAAACATGTCCATGTCTAGGTTATATCAAACAAGAGCTAAGTTAGAAAGGAAATAAAATGAAGGTTGGACAAAAATCAAGAAATGAGGAAGATGGCAGGGAAAGAAAGAAAATGTGGGCGACAGAAAAAAGGAAGATGAGCAAAGCCTTACACTACTCGTTTTCTAATACATGATATCTGAGTGAAGAGATTGAAAGAAACAACGGGAAAAGGCTAGGACCACACAAAACCTGTGTACAACACGTGCTTTCTCTGAATCTCAGGGGAACCCTAAGACTTACATGGATGTAATTCAGACCATCTGCAGGGAGATCATGCTGAAATGGGGCCCCTGCATTTTAGCAGAGCACGGTAAACCAGAACTGGAGGGACGTCTTTCTAATATAGCACCAGAGATTATTTCATCAGCAGAAAGAAGAAACTGGAACATCCAGAGAGAATCTCAATGGAGATACCAGTATTTAAAAACAGCATAATACTAGTTTACTGTTAAAACTTTGTTTGTATTGTATTCTTATCTTCTTTCTTCTTTATTTAGGAGTCCCCACAATGCATCATCTGCCTCCATTGCAGATGATGCACCCTATCCCATGCATCCTCTCTTGTCTTCGTGCCTCTACATGTCACCTTTACATCCATGTGCCTTCTCTGTGGTTTTCCTCTGTTCGACCTGCCTGGCAGCTTCGACACATTTTGACCATCATACCCAGTATCTCTCCTCTGCATAATTTAACTTTAAGCCCCATTAGTAGTTTATTATTGTTAAATATAACTGTATTTGCATTTCTTGTCCTTCTTACTGTACACAAGAACAACTAAAGACAAAATAGTGAAAAACTCATAACAAGAATTCAAAATCAATGTGGTATTGATTTCAGTATTCTCTCTATATGAACCAATTTTCTTGTCAGTGTCTTGTTTCCTATGAAAACAAATGTTGAGGACTCTGACAGGGTGTGGTTTGTGGCTCAGCTGCAGGGGAGGGGTGGACCTGTGGGTTCAGGCTGTGGTGTCAGGGTAGGCTGATTAGAACAGCTGATCTCCACCATCTAATCAGGCCTCTTCTATTCTGTGTGGGATGCCAGGACCTGAGAGGTGTGTAAGCTGCCCAAACTACAGCGTGAAAAGGCAGCTGGAAATAAACTTACACATGCACTTCAAGCCTGTGTGTGTCGGGTCCTTTTTATCACAATTAGGGTTTTTTTTTAAATGAAATTATTACTTTTCTTTGTCAGTACCTGTAAGTACAGTGAATAAGTCAGTGAGATAGTCTGTACAGAGGACACCAGTGTATAAGAACCTGACGGAGTGTTTGCAGGAATAGAGTACTGTGCAAAAGTCTTAAGCCACCCCTTATTTCTTTATATTTTACAAGAACAATGGGAAATAGCTGTAGTTGTTTATTGAAACTTGCAAACATATATGGAAATACCATATATAACCAATTCTGTACAGTTCTAACAAGCTTGTTGAACTGAAGGACAAAGCTCTTCTGGATGGTGCCAAGATGATCACACACTACTTCATTCAAGTTGATTGGATTGAGGAGGCCAATCCTCAAGACTGATAGTGATTCATTGTGTTTTTCTATTGAGCTATGCGTTTTTTCATTGGCAGTTTGGGATGACTGTCATGCTGGAAAATGAAATAAAAGTCAATCAGACACTTTACAGATAGTATTACACGGTGATTCCCAACACCACCAGCTGAACTGCAGCCCCAAACCATGACAGAGCCTCGACTGAGACACAGATTTAAACCAATCCAATTCCAACTCATCACGCCGTCAAACCTGTTGCCACTGATTTTCAGTCCAGTTCTTTTGCAATGTGCCGTACATGGGCCTTTTTCTCCACGTTCCCCTTCCTTAAGAATGGCTTCTTGACAGCCACTCTTCCTCTGAGATCGTTTCTAATGGATCAGCTGACAGCCAGATGCATATCTTAGGTCCTGTGTCAGGTATTTGCTGTTGTGTCTGCTGTGGATAGATTTTTTGGTTTCTTTTTTGTCCCCCACTTCTCCAATTTCCTCAAATTTTTAGATTTCAAATTCATTTAATCAAAATGTCAGCAAGTCACCCTGCTAAAGCTTTGCAATGTAAAGGCTCTATGATTTTATGACTTGTGAAGTCCTAAAAGTTTTGAGAAAACATATCTCAGTACCTACTCACACACATACGTGCACACACACACAGACAGAGAGAGGAAAGAGACACACGTACTCATGTTCACTTGATCTCAGAGTCTATCAGTGAACCTCATATAGAATATCCCTCACCAAAGCCCAGAGTCACATTCAATTTCCTAATGATCGGCCAGTGGATATTCTTGGAAAAGGACTTGTAGCGAATATGTGCATGCTTAGTGAAATGCTAGGAGATACTTTAACCTCGCTTTTGGAGGGGGTCTTTTATGAGTGTGTGTGTGTGTCTGTGAGACCTCTGTTGTCATCTTCTTCTGTTTTTCAAGATTAGTGTCAATCACTCAATAAATTTAGCATAAAACTTTTTCTTTATAGATTATATGATTTAAACTCTTAGTGCAGCAAGATGAATTTCAGTGAGTGTAGCATGTAGTTCATGTCAAATACTTGCTTTGTTGTTACTCTCTCATTTCACTGCTGGAGCCTATCCCAGCTGCCATAGGGTGAGAAACAAGAGGCATAGTTTATTTTAACTTTAACTTGTGAATCCTTTCCATCTTTAAGCTGTCCACAACATTGGTAAACATTTGATCAAAACTCCACCTCAGACCTGACTGGACTTAGACATCAACAATGAATGAAGACAAAAGGATTGAATCAGATCCAAGCAGTTTTAGCACCTGAACCCTGGTGAGTACAATAAACGTCACAGGGATATTTATAGCACAGTATATGGAGAATGTGCAATTCCCCTCTCCGCAATAACACACTTGCATCTGCTAACAGCATCAGAGCAAAAACCCTTGCTCCATCTGAGAGGGATGAGGGGGGCTTTGGGAAGTGAAAATAGAAAAGTGCATCGTGTCAGCTTGTCTGTGGGCCACTGTGCACTTTCTATTAACTTACTCTTTAAGCCCCTCGTAACACAAACCCCAGCCAACTGCAAGCCATGCAGGCCCAGAAGGACCTCAAGACTAATATCGCTCTCTCTCCCTATATCTAACACTCACCTTTACAACTGCTGAGAGAGCACACCACACAGCAAGCTGTAACTCCATCACACTATATAGGAGCTTTCCTGACTGAGATCAACAGCAAAACAGCTGCTATAAGCAGCATGTGAATCCTTTAGTTTAAAAAAAAAGAATGAAGCACATATACAGACCACATAAAACTCTGAAGATCTTGTGAAGTTAATCTTTGTTAAGTTAATCTCCAAATGAAGCATCATTACACTGAAATGAAGGCATGCATTTTAAAGGAATAAAATATGACACTTTACATCATTTCTTGTTTGGCAGTGCACAGAGACAATAGATGATACCTCAGGGTGTTGTGACAAAGTGGATGAGCAGTTGCAATGGTCTCCATTTGTCCCATATGTGTTGACCTTTTTTTATACACATTCTTCTGTTTCTATTTATTTGCTATTTGTCAAGTAACATCGCTGCACTCACTACCCCGGGTTTGTTTGTGTAAGCGTTCTGTTGCCGGCAAATCAAACATTCTGCAAAATAAGGCAAATACTCAGTTACATGTTTCTTTATATTTTCTTATGTTACTCCTTAGGTCATTTGTTCATACTTACTTTGTTCTGTGTTTTCAGTCTTCACGAGGGTCAGGTGTGGGGAAACGCCCGCCTAGCGTTTCCTCATTTTAAAGTCCTGCTGATGTCACACATGACATCAGCAGGTTGAACCAAGTGGAGGGGTTTCTTTGTCAATATAAATGCTTCCTTTGGTTTGTGTCAAGGTTTAAAGGGATTTGTTGAATCTTTTTCTTTTTGTTAATACAGCCATTTAGTTGTGTAAATGTGCCAGTTAGAAGTGTGAGGTTTTGTGTCTTTTAGATCATCTGTGTAGAGTTTTAGTTCCCTCAGTTCAAGTGAGTGGTACTGGCTGGGCTAATTGAAGGGAAATTGATGGCCCTACTTAAAGCCAGTCTTTGCCAGATTCAGAGGAGAGGTGAGCTGTGTTACCAGATCCATTGGTTGTTGAGGTTTGTTAAGTGAGCTGATTTTGTGGGGGGAGTTTTGTTAAGTTATACGTTAAATTAAGTTCACCGTAAATAAATTGCTCACCTCTGGAAACCTGAAATGTCTGCGTAGTCTGCTTCCCAACCACCTTCCTTGACGTTCGAGTCTGACTACCTCACAGGTGTACTCACGCTAGGTATGCTTGCCTAATCCCATGCCTGCGCATGATTATCACCACTCCCTGACTGGTCTGCAGTCACCCTGCAGTTAATGATACATTTCACAAGTATTGTCGAGTTGTCCTGGCAACTCCCCTCTCTGTCTTTCATGCACACAAGCTTTTCCAAAATGCTTTAGGAGGGTCAACGAGGCATTTTCAGCATAAAACATTGCTCAGTTGGAGCAATTAGGCATGTGACACACGTTCCTCTCACAGGCCTTATAGATCTGTTAATTACTTAATATAGTTATTTCCATGGAGGCAGCTGTCACACTACATGCATATTGTCGTATCGACATTGTTAAGCAGCACAGAGCACATATCCATGCCCAGGCACGGTACACAGTGATCATACGACTCAAACAAACTGGACTTTGAGGGTCAAACGTGCTTTGGCATTGTATAGATGGCTTAGTGTGAGTACACACTTAGATTAGCACACCTTAAATGGATAAAACACTGGCTCAGAACAAAGCCACGAAGATAAAGTCTTTACAGCAGATAACAGGGATGCTGTGTTCTTGCTAATAAATGCAACACAGTCAGGTTGTCACCTATTTGACAATAAGCGGCGCAAAACTAACCATATAGTAAATATATCAGTGTCACAAATGATGACAAATGCCAAAAATATTTCTATTGTTTATAGTTTTCAGCCACTATTGTTACTATACATTATTATACTTTTAATATCTGATACAGGCCCCAAAATGTAATTTCATTTCATATGTTCATTTAAAGTGAAAACACTTCTACATGTGATTTTAGGACTTTTAGGAACAGACAACCAGCGCAGTGTTTTAGTTTGAGTACTTATCAGCAACCACATCGTTAGCAAATCAGCACAGTGAATGTTTTGGCGTTTCTCAGGCTGTCTGGTATGATCAGATTGACTCTATCTCTGCCCACCAGTGCTCGGTCAGAGATATCACAGAATGTCCAAAAACAAAAGAAAAATTAACCTACTGTAATATTCTTAAATTGACTTGCAAACATGGTTCATTGCTATTATAATATCCCTGTTTGTGCAATATCAAGTTTTTCTTTTTGCTAGGTTGTTTGGAGTCAGTGTGTGAAGTGGCTCAGTGTTACTATAACAGATCAGAGCTTTATTAAAGAAATGAATCCTCTCCTTTCCTTTCTTCCAGCCTACCAACCTTCTCTGAGAACATTTTTTTTACTTTCAGTGTGTTACATGGTGAAATTGGACTGCTGAAAGAGTGTGCAGGCTGCTGCGACGGCTCGTTCGGGTATCTGAGAAAGTGTGGATGCAGTGTGAAAGTGTTGCGAATGCGACGGATCTCAGTGTGCTGACAGCATCACCAGAGATCCACCTGTGGCTTCACTCAGTCTCCTTTTGCCAGGAGGACATCAGACTGACTGACAGACTGCTGTTCAGACTTGTATCTGGATACTGTGTGTCCAGATTGTGTACACAGGAAGATGACTTACATTTCACACCTGTCATGCAAAGGCTACAGAAAAAAAACCCTTCTGAAGTGACAACTTGTAATCAGGTTTCATTTCCTAACTCGTATTTGATTTTTTAGAATTTATGGGTATGGTCTATTAAGTAAAGGAGTGTATTATATTATTACATTATAATATGGTAAAAACATACAAAAACACTTTCTATAGGGAAACTGATTGCTTTATCTCATACTGTGCATTATCTGGTCCCGTACAGAGGATAGGTAAGTATGTTATTCTGTTTTAGGAGGGCTTTTTTAGCATTAACACACCATTCCCACAAACACTGGGATTGCCACTGTGGTACCTCAGTGATCGATGTTTTTGGACCACAACTTTATAATTTGTATTTCAGCCCCTGGGCAGTGTCACAAGTATGCACGGCATCCCCTTGGCTTTTTACCAGAATGTAAAAGTTGGCTTTAGTGATTTTTCTCATATAACTACCACTCATGATTGTAGTTGAGGTTTCCAGATGCCAATCCAGTTCACCCCAAACACAATGATTTAGTCAGGCCATTCAAGTTCTTCCGCACTATAGTGGGAAAATGAATTGTTTTACTACCAAGCTAGGAGATGGGAGGACTGTCATATCCAAGCAGAACAGGAACACACAAGCTTTGCCATAAAATGAGTAAGTACACTGAACAAGTACACTGCATGTTGTTGGAGCATTTTTTTCAGTTGCTTATGCTGAATACATGCAAACATCCAGACAACATATTTTAAGCACGTAATGCATTCAGTAACACAGAACTTTAATGTTTAGTTTTCACTCAGCTCAGACTGGTCTTTGAAATGTTGAGCAGTATAAACATCTGCAGATAAAGAGAATATTGTAAATGCTGCTGTTGTATAGTGTGACTAAAGCCAGCTAGTAATGTACTTACATTAGGCTTTTCGTCACACACTAGAGTGCAAATTGATTTTACAGGTAAGAATTGGTATCGTGTGCAATTCCGCTGCAATAACATGCACTTGTGTTTCACACACACACTCGCAAATGTCCGAGGCTTCAAAAAAGCAAGTGTGTGTTTCTGCTGATATAAATCATTTCTGCACAGCTGCAGTCTGCCGCTCTATCTATCCTCAGATAAGCCTTCTCAAATCTCCCTCCAACCATCATGTGGCCTCACAGCACTCACAGCCTGGCTGCCTCTCAAAGTTCTCAAGTTTGTATGTGTTTGTGTGACAGCATATGTTTGCCCTTGTGTTTAAGAGAATGTGCAAGTGCACGGGATGCTTAGCAGCAAATGCGGGTATGTGAGAGAACGTGTTAGAGTGAGTGAGTGTGTGATTATTGGTGTAACTAGTACCTACTAATCCCTGCAAGCTGAAAAAAAGAAATCCTCTGCTCTTTCTGTCTTGGCAATGGCAGCCAATGGGAAGAGGCCTTTCTTACCAGTTCACCAATTTTCCACTTTAGTTTTTTTTCAAATGAAAACACATTTACGTACTGCAAGATAATCCTGCGTATCCCTGCAATTTGTGATATATTGGCAAATGGCAACAGTTTAAGAAAGGTTGGAGCAAGACATGCAGAGAGACAGGTTGTGCACACAGTTTATTAGCTGCGCTGGTGACAAAACAAAATACCAGAGAAACCTGAGCAAGTAAAGCAGACTATCAGACTGTACACAGTGTGGAAATGTGAGAAATGAGTATCTTAAAGGGGGGCTGGTGAGAGAAGTGCGGGTGCACAGAGGCCACAAAGGCAGATGGAGTTTGCATTTAGGCTGCTGTGGATGGACCCGTCACATTTCATTCTTCACTGCTGCTGAGTGCACACACACATGCACACACATACACACACATGCATACAAATGCTCAACAAACACATGAATCCATAAATCCATGCATTCAGATAAAACTTCGATAAAACTACAGGAAACACATGAATATGTTGAGGACAAACTGTTGATATTCAAGACTGTTTAAATAAGAGAGATGCGTAATAATAGCAAGTATAAGTATCGATATCCAAATAAGTGAAATAAGATGCATTTCTTGAATGCTCGCTATTGAGGATTTACAGAAATGTGACCACTACCCATATGGCGTTACCAGTCATGATCAGTGCTCGGTTATCTGCGGGTGGATAGAAAAAGAAAAAAACATCAGAAGAGCTTTTTTCTTGCTACAATCAGCTCATTTCAGTTCGTGTGTGGGAGGAGGAAAATGGTGGAGCAGCCTGGAGATATGGAAATTAATTTGATTTTTATTGTGCAAAGAGTGGACATCATCATGGAAAAGTGCAAAATGAATTAAGGACAGAAACAACTGATTTTTTGCAAGCATCTACACCGACAGCATGCTAACACCATGCTAGCCAAAAACCCCAAGTGTTGTGAGAGCTGACTGAGTGGTGACCCTGGCCCATAAACCTGTATTTCAACAGGTAACAAAGGCATTGATTAGCAGTCAGGCTTGCAGCCTCAGTCTCTCTGGGCTGGTTTTCCATGTTTCCTCTGCGTTCATATGTAAAAACTAAAAGAAAGATCCTGTGTGTCCTCATTAGGATAGGGATTTGTGTTGGTGTGAGGGACTTTAGCCTCAGCTTTATCTTGTTCTACTAGTAATTATGTTATAATGCATTTCAGGTTTATTTACGGCATAACAAGAAAGTAATGTAAAGAGTAGCATAACAAATTTATTTCTTCAACGAGTAATTACATAATATACAGCATTAATTTTAGGAAAAGTGACCAGTAATATGACTAATGAATTCCGTACTGTTATCAGAGTTGGACTTTTCTGTTGGGAAAGGGGGCCATATGTCAGATTTAAATCAAATCTCACCTAGCATTTTTTCCTCTGTTTATTCAGAGCAGCACTGCTATGTGAATTAGTCTGTACACAAATGTGCACACACTAAAACACATACAGCCAACTGACATGTGCTTCTACTTGAAGCAGCCTGGGTGAGACCAAGTGGTTTTTGGATGAAGGCCTTCTTGCATGCACAATATAGTTCAATGAGTCCCCAACTCCCCTGAGAGTCCCTAATGACCTTCACTACTCATATACAGTTCACAGTACCACATTTACAAGTGAAACACACAATGCACACACATTAGCAATGCCTTTGGACTAACACGCATAACCTAACTGGTGTGGGATTTTGCAAGGCGGAAAGTGAAAACATGTTAGGTGAAGGGAAACAGATTTCACCTTCTTTTGATAAAATATACTGAAGTAGTTCTCAGTAATCTAATCAACAGCAAGGGGTACAGTATAGGCTCTAATAACAGCAGTGAAGTTTTTTAAAAAAGGCTATAGCAAAGTAATATGAAGTGCCAGACAAACTGTACGCAATCTTTTTGATGACCCTACAGTTTATCTGCCTCTGACAAACAGTATAGAAGCCAGCAGACCAGGACCACCCGACACAGGAACAGTTTCTTACGCCTCACCATCTCCCTCCCAAACAGTTGAACTGTCACACTGGTTCACACTGCTAGACTGCAACTGCACTTTATATACACTCTGTGGTTTTCATTTCATTTCTGTAATCCTGTATTTTCTGTATATAAGATTAAAATTGGTTAGTCTAGCTCAAAAGGCTCCTTTTGATCAGGAGTAGCAGCTCCACCCCCCACCTCTGAGGGTGAACCCAGCCAGTTCGATTTTAAAGGGATATTTTTTTTTAAGGTTATCAGCAGAAGACACATTGTTGCGATTTTTAAAATTAAAATTCAACCTACAAAAACACTATGTTTTCCACAATGCTGCTTTAATTGGACTTACAATTTAAAAAATCTGTCCTCATTTTGTACATTTGTATGTGCATTTGACATTTGTAGTTTCGCAAACCAAACTGGAATAACCCTGGCATCACACATAATAAAAGCACTTGTGCAGTAGTTTCATCTTCTCCTCTATGGCGGTTCTGTAATTCTTAGTACAAGATGTTGTTGCAGCAAATAAAATGAATATACCTCATTTTATTTATCTCTACCAGGATTTGACTTAAAGTTAACTAATGATACTTATCAGCTTCCCATATTATAAATCCATGACTACTTTCTACTGAGGTACTTCATCAGTATCATTCAATATAGCCTTTAAAGATGTGTTTCAGTATAGCACAAGCCAAATTCCATTCAAGTCCTTTGTTATGAGGTGGAGTAAGTGTTGTAAAAAACAACATGACGAGATATCACAGGATTTCACTGAGGAAATAGAACTTGGGGTGTTTGAGTGAACTAACCCTTTGAACATCTTTAACACATTAGAGATGCATTATTGCTCTCACACATTGCAGCTCTAGACAAATCCACTAGACTGCATCTCTTTGGAATTAACACATACTAAACAAACAACTTAATACCGATGCTAGGAACAAACTGCACATTGAGCTTGTTTACTGGTGTGCTTTAAATTTCTGCTGTGACTTGGCCAGGTCTGCATCAGTTTGTGGCTTTGCACAGCCTGCACGAGAGAGGGGAAGGCACACTGGACTTGCAAGTGCTATTCCTTATCTACATTATTTCCTTTACCTGCATTAGGCTCAGCTTGACAGAATTACTCAGTACGGGTGATTTTCATCATGGTTTAAGGTCTAACATTACACAACACAAAACACATGTAAGAAGAGGGGAATGTCACTGATCAGCACAAAGTCACAAGGCTTATCGCCCCTCATATTTAACTGCTGTGAGGCTATTTTCTTCCTTCCCACAGGTGTTAGGAGTTAATGCTGCCGGTCATGTGATGGTTGCTTGGCTTTGGTCCCTCAGGATGCCGCAGAAGCTTCAGGGCTATGAGCAACCAGCCCCGCGGCCTTCATCTGGGTTAGGAATAACAGTGTTAACAACTTCTCACACAGCACAGCCATACAGCAGCATTAGCTGCACACAACAAGGGAGATGGAGAAGGAAAACAAACCTGAAGCGTACTGTGTTGTGACACATGAAAGGGCAAGTTTACCCATATTGTAAAGTTTCCCAGGACTCCACTTAGAGGGACCTCGACCTGCATTTTTGAAATATTTTATTTTATAAATGCAGAACAGCCCGGTGACAACTGCAGCAACTGTGTGTCTGAAGAATATTATATCACCCTCACACTAAATATTACAATCCATCAACAACATTTAGCATTGGAATGATCCCTCAAACGAAGCATTGTTTGCTTTGTTTTTAAATTTAAGTTAGGGGTTTTTGTAGTTTGTTTATTGCCTTCTTTGTGTTTTTCTGTGTTTTTATTGTTTAATTTAGATCTAAAGGCCTTTGCACACCAGGTGTGTAAAATTTATGCAATGTTTTGTTCTTTTTTTCCCCTATTTTTTGTATGTTTACAAACATATATGACTTATCAGACCATTGCATTTGACAGGAAGTGCACTCACAGCTCCAAACATGCACCAGTATTAAGTACAAAATAATGTGGAAATAGCAAAATAATACTGTTTTACCCCAGACACTGTTCCAGGACAATGAGCTCTCAGAGATTATTAATCTGTCTTTCTGTGGACTCAACTGTGCCAACAAGACTTTAACTGCCCCACTGACATCATGAAATATGTACAAAAGTGGTCACAAATTCACAAAATTCTCCCTGCTGCCGCCTTCTCTTGAGTGTTTAATGAACTCAGAATCTCTGTTTCCTCCTTTTCTTGTTCAGGAACATCAGGACCCGCTCATCGTCACTTGATGTCGATTTCATGTTTTTTTACTGTGCGTTTTTTTAGGACAAATTATTCATAAAAAACACACTGAAGAAATTAAGTTAACATCAAGCGGTGTACATATATGTTGCACAACAAATTCTGAAAAATTGGGAATTTATTTTGTTTTTTTGGATTCTGCTGGGTGCGTACTGACCTAGAGACCAGTCAGGCCTAGAGGCCAGTAAGCAACCGCCTGGCAACCACTAACCACAAAGTTAAAAAAAATTGTAGTCCTTGACCATTTGGTGAGCGGTTCATGGAGGTTGTCGCTAAGTGAAACACACAAATACTGTGCTGCACCAAGAAGCTTCTTGCAGTTGCTTTGGTTGCTATCAGATGCTAACTTGTTTTGCAAAACCTTGCTGACTACTAGCCAACAGTGGTAAAACTCAAAGTCAACATAAACTGAGAAAAAGTTGTGTTTCACCGTTGCACCCAACATCTTTCAAAAGGTGCAATTTTGACTAGGGATGGGTATCGTTTAGGTTTTATCCGATACCAGTAAACCGGTACTTTTGAAACGGTGCCGGTGCTTAAACGGTGCTCAAACCGGTGCTTAAAGAATCAAGAACACAAACTTTGTCCAAAAATCTTTCATGTTTAGCTGTTTTTTTTGTAAAAAAGATAACAATGTTAGCCTTTTCTGCAGCTATAGGGGATTTATGGCATCGCTCTTGGCTGGAAGCAGTGCTTAAACAATGGAACAATGGAACAAACTTTGTCCAAAAACCTGTTTAGCTGTTTTCCACTTTTTCTTTGGTCATTTTAGCCTTTTTGGCCAGCGTGCAGGGAGTATCTGCCATCAAACAAGAAGACAGCCGCATGTAACTACGACGGTGTTTGCTAGGTCACCTTACATGCGTTAATGTAATAATGTGGTTAGCCTACTCAACGTAAATTACACACGCACAACATTAAGCTACTCACGCAGAGAAGAACGGCTGCTGCTGCATCATCATCCATAATCATTTGTGCTACACTGGTGGGGCTACGGGGCAGGACTCTACTCTTCGTGTTTTTGGGGATGTTGCTAACTCCGGGTCTGATAACAGGCACCACACCCGCAGTAGATGTGCTCGGTGTGAGGTCTCGCAGCAAGCTATTAAATACGGCGCATTTCTCGGCTTTTAACAAAATGCTATACGTCGCCAGGTGTTTCATCAGATTCGAGGTGTTACCTCCTTTGCACAGTATCACCTTAAAGCACTTGTTGCAGGCTGCTGAGTTTGCATATTTTGCTGTGAAGTACAGCCAGACTTTGACCGCTTCGCTTTGGGCATTTTTAATCTGTAGCTCTGCTCTAAAAGAACGGACGTACCTGGGCCTGTCTTCTACGCTTGCAAAGGTAAAATGATTGGCTGGAATCCAAAGTGTATGACATCTCAGGGAAAAAAGCACCGAAAAAAAAAAAAGCACTGAAATAAAGCACCGAAATGTGCGCTGCTTTTCGGTCTGGTTACTACCGTTTATGTCAGAACCGTTGCCATCATGGCACCAGATACCGGTACCCATCCCTAATTTTGACCTTTCTCTCATTGCAGTTTATATCACAGTCTTGCACAGTCTTATATCATAGTTAGCGTGCGTTTCCAAACAAGTTGTTTAAGATGGGCCAGTTTCACTTTTTATCACTTTTGCAAAGATTTGTACAGTAACAGGAACGTCGCACTATACAGATGTGAACGCAGCATTATGTTTGCCTGTCTCTAAAGTCACTGACTAATTGGGACAAACACTTGTGGTCTCAGTGTTGATCAACAATAATTGTGATAATCTGTTAGCCATAATCCTCTGGCTGTATGTCCACACATCAATGTTTTTTTTTTCAGAATATAACAGTACAAACTGAAAAAATGCTCAAGTAGACATTAACTTCCCTCATCTTGAAACCTCTTGTCTTCAGCTCCTGGTTGCTTGCTTTTGTTCCTTCCTCTGGACCCCCTCTATCCACTCCAGTTTGTTTCTTTGCCCGTGGCCAACTTTCCAACAATTTTCATTTCCCCCTTGATAGACCAGGCTAAAAATACATCTCTTTTGGCTGTGGTAAAAGAAATTTGATGTTTAAATTCAGACTCTCTATTTTAGGTTATGCAGCAGTTGTCTTCACTCTGTGCATACATGCAGACATTTACAAATCTTTTCATCAAATCCTTTCATCTAATTGCAGACTCCCCTCTCCGGTGGTGGATATAATGGTGTTTCCAGGCTAAACTGAAAAGCATACTTTCACCACCCAGAAATGTAAATACAAAGAAATAGACAAAAGGCAGAAAAATTTGAGAGCCTGACAGCAACCAGATAATAATGATGCAATGAAAGAAGCTGAGGACATCTCCAGGGACTTACTTCTGAGCTGCAAAGGAGCTCTTGGTCTGAGCAAGAATCTTGAAGAATCAAAGACACAAAAATTCTGCCTTTTAAATGAACATTTGTTGGCAATCAGTGAATATGTATTTCATATCAATGATGCAGTGATGAGCTGTAAAATATATGTATTAAATTATGAATACATAATCATCAAAGCACAAAGCGCAACGTTTTATGAACTGCATTTGTTTTGTTGTTTATTTTGTTTTCAGCGGTGATTAAATAGCACTGTAGGCATATTGAGATGAAAACATGAACTTGCAATTGTTAACATGACGGATATTTGTACTGTCTCTGGAGATGCATGCACAGTGGCAGCCACCAGGGGGGAGCTGTGAGTTTTCAGTCTGAATTCCTTGCAGGAGCTGCTGATGTGCTTGAGTCAGGAATGTTTAAAATTTGAGCTAGACTCAGAAAACACAAATGCTGTCTTGTTTTGGAAGAAGAGGCCACACAAAGCCCAGTGTTTTCCAGGCATGAATACTTTAAGAAGAGCTTCCATTTCTCCTGGTAATAGCAACCACAGCTAATTAACCACATGCAATTAATATGACCCAGTCGAGGCTAGAGTCTTGCCCTGAAAGGGTCCCTGGAGAAAAAATAGGGATGAGGGAAAAGGACCAATGAAAATGAGCAGGATTTAGAGTCGGGGGCCAGGGCAGAGGTTTGGATGTGAGCACCTGTCACACACAGCCTGTAAGTGATAACTGCTATCAATGAAGGTCAGCTCGAAACACATCAGGGCCTCTCAGACTCTTTGGATCTCCGGTGCAAAGCCAGTGAGATTGTTGGACACCTGTCAATCAGGATGGTGAGGGAAACAATCTGGACAAGGCTGCTGTGTCTCTGCTGTTAGACAGTTAAGCTGATCCAAGGCGGTCTCACAGCATTCTCACGGAAAACCCTGTAACAAGATAACGAGCTTACAATATCACACCAATATCACGCATCATTTTGGACACTAGCACATTATGAAGGGCGTAATATGTAACAGACTCCCAAGCGGTAAAGGGGCTTTTGATTATCTGTAAAGATTCTGAGCTTTAACAAAGCACAGCAACACCCAGAATTTTCTGATTTTATTTGAATCCTAGAAACATTGTAGGCAAATCGAATCAGATCTGAGTGTGCAAATGTGTATATTTCCATCATATGATCAGTAGTGGCTGTTATGTGAACCATCCTGCATGTTGTCCTAAATTGAGAGTTCTACACAATGGCTTGCTGCTGGGTTCATTGCACCATTTTGAGGGAGCCACAAAGGACAGAGCAAAGTAGACAAAGCCTGAAGGTCCATAGCTCTTTTCCTCATTCTTCATTTTGGAAGCTCTGCAGAGCTACTGCGTGGAATTCCTAACAAAGCTTAATGATCCAAGCTGAGCTACAGGCCTGTTTAAAAACACCTGGCACACCTACTTAGTCAGAAATCTGCTCCCTAGAAACATTTTGCCTCCTGTGGTGCAGATGCAAATTCAAACATATGTTGAATAATTAGCTAAAATCAGACACTTGATATGAACTTTTTTTCTCCAGCAACACGAGTCAGCAGATTAGAGGTCGTGACTATATCCAACACTGATCTCACTGGCACTGGATTTTGCCAATGCTGTCCAGTGTTTATGTGTGAAAGCAGAATTAATGTGGGATCTTTGGGACCCCTGGGAATTTAGAGACCCTGAGCAGTTGTCTTCTTTGGTAGTTAAACCAAACGTGCAGTGTTTGTTAGTGAGTAATTCTTTCCGTTCTGGAATTAAATTAATCTTGTATCTGTACCAGTTACTCTGCCTTTATATAAGACTTTATAAACTCTTCATGTGTGACAGAACAATCTGAGACTTGTGGTCTTCTTCTTTCAATTCTTCTTTAAAAAAAGTATAATTTTATCTAGACTTATGATAAAGGCTCTATCCTATTCTCTTTTGGTTTGTGCACACAGGTGTCAGTATGTGTGTGACGAGATAGCGGTTGATTCACTCTGGGGAGGCCTCAGTTCTTTTCTAGCTGCTGGCTAAGCTTCCTTAAGGAAATGGCATTAGTTCAGGGAAAAGATGCAACGTTCCTTAAAACCCGTGGTTATCCTATCTGGGGATGACCTCTGACATGTCTGAGAGGACCATGGAGGCAGTGGGGCTGGATTGAGAAGGGGGATAAGAGAGTAAGAACGACACCACGATGATTGAATTTTGTTTTTTTTGGTTCAAGGAGGGGGTCTGAGGATTTAGCAAGAAATCAAACCCCCTCCTCTTCTTCCCTCTGTCATCCCCAGGACCTTGCAGCTGTCCCTTTTCCCTCTAATTTTTCTGTCAGAATTTAGCCTATAATTAGCAGAAAGACCCCAGTGACTCTCCACACATATGCGAGTGTGTGCCCAGGCAGCCCAGAACTAATGGTCTAAATCCACCCACCATACACACACACACCCTCCTCCCCATCAAGCCTCCAGATTGCAAGAGTGACAGGTTCACATGTAGAGACTTAAAGCTGAACTTCGGACTCACTGACTGTGCAGCCTTAAAGGGCAACCCCACTGAGGTCTCCTCGACAGTGCCAAGGGGCATCTTTAAGCTCCCACACAGTCCTTCCCACTGCTCGGCATTCCTGTCGTGGCATGAAGCCCCCACCTGCTGCCCGCATCGCATTTAAAGACCGGTTTTATAGAACCGGCTAAGATTCGGGGCCTGTGAAGTTACAAAGGGAAAGCAGAGCCCACCAAGTGTTCACTCCCTATGCTTTCACTGGGAAAAGGGTGGCAGGAAACTATAAGACCTTTTCCATTACATCCCATCTGAGCCCATCCGTGTCAAGCTGCAGTTGTGTAATCAAAGAGCAAGGTCGTGCTGTTATAGGTCGGCGGTCAGTCAATGATGAATTGAGATATGTGTCCTGCTGCTGTGACTGGGATGTGTAGTTCAGTCACTGGGCTTTCCAAGAAATCAATAAGAAGAATCATTCTAATTTTGTAACCTGTAACCTGTTACAATTGCGCCTCGTAAGCCAGGAAACATATCGATACTGCATATCACGTGTCAAATAATCAACGTATTTAAGTACATTTATCTCATTATATCAGTTATAACATCTAAGAAATTAAGTTCCTTTTAAAAAATTACTTCGTAGCGTTTCCTGTTACTCCTGACCCCATGTTAATCTCAGCCAAGGTTTTCCTAATAATTACCGGCCAGGCTGTATGGCAGAGACTATAAATAGTTCATCCTGTTATTAAAACTTTAAAACATTAAAACAGATGCATAGCATAATATCTGTTTTAATATAACACCTGTAACTGGTAACTATAGTTATAAAATAAATGTGCTTAAATAAAATGCAAAATGCTTTCCAGTATATTCCAGTACTGCAAAATCATCATCTTTAACTATGTTGCACTGTAGTTTAATTAATGTCAGTTCATAGTGTTTAATACGTTTAACGTGTGAGCACATAAAAAATCTTTTTCTTTTTTGTTATTGTTATTGAGAAAAAAAACTAATTTTTGGGGGGAAAATGTCTTTCATGAAAATACTACTCCTACTCAAAAGTCCTCCCTCACCAATAAACTCATACCATGGGAGAACAGTATATTTTTAATGGAAGTGGAAGAAGGTCGGTGCAATATCACACCAGCCTGAAATCCAAGCATAACTATTTCCAGTGTAATACCAAAGCATAAGTCAGCGTGCAAAATGAGACAAATGCCAGCCCATATTTCGGACGCAGCAATATTTCCGAGGAAACACGACACTCATCCTAGTGTAAACCGTGTCGTTAAAGGTATTACAAAGTCATTCTTTTCCCCCTTTTTCTCACACTTCATTTGGGCATTACTCTCGTTTACAGAGGCTTTCTGTGGTTATGGAGGATTTGTGTGGTTTATCAAGTTTTCCTGGCTTTTCTCCCTTGAAGCCATGACACTAAATCACACATTTGTCTAAACAGATGTGGGTTTTACCCACCGTGACGTACGAATTGTACTGAGCACCTTTTCACGTTTTGTTACACGCAAACGTGTGATTGATTCAGCACTGGGACGATATTTCCCGGCATCCACGGGAAGTGCACATCCATAATCTGTCTTTTTTTTTAAAAAAAGCTGTAATTTGTTCAAAACCCAGAAATGTGTTTGGCCTTTGGGGCTAAAAAAAATAAAACTCTTTTCCTTTTGCTTTGGTTTACTCAGAACTGTCTCACAGCCACAGTGTAATGAATGTAGAGGCAGCTAAATTTAGCTGAAGAATATTATAAGAGAATATACGATTTATAATTACAATACTGGAAATGAAGTAGAACTCAAAGAAAGTTTGAAAAAAAGTGTGTGTGTGTGTGTGTGTGTGTGTGTGTGTGCGCGCGCAGTGGGGCAAAACAACAAAAACATAAAAGGTGCTGCAGCTTGATTGACAAGTTCATGTGGGAAATCTTTACCATAGCAACGTAACTTTGGTTGCTAGGAATAACACAAGCAGATGGATGGACGGTCTGATTTTCCGCACTGACCCACAGTAAGCGAGCATCTGCTAGTGTGTTTATTTGTGTGTGTGCTTGCATCTGAGCTTATGTGCCTGCGAGTGCCTGCCCATATGACCATATGTAAGTGTAAGGACCTTGGTTCTCCGTGCCCAGAGTTTTGGCACAGGGAAAAAGTATTAGATTCAGAGGACAAATAATTAACTGACATCAGCTGGTGAGGTCCAGCGAAAGGTTGCTGCTACAAATATAGAAGCTTTTTTTTTTCCCAATAAATCGTTGCTGGTGCATGCAGAGGCCTTTGGATTGACAGAAAACATTGTCCGGCATTCACTACAGCTCTGATTAATGTGACAGAGAGGTCTTTCAAGTGTGCACCGAAATAGAACATCAAACGGTTTGGACAACAGCAAACGCTGGCCTCCCTCATATAACAGGAGAATTTGCCTAGTGCCCTGTCACACTGGAGGACACAAGGAGTCCTACAACTTTTGATTACACCCAAGAAATGTTCTTACCAGTAGTGTCCCTTTTTTGAGTAATAGATACTAATAGTTTGAATGATGCCTGGCAGCCTGTCTGATTATGACTATGATTGTGATGGTGTCATTTTATTTATCATGCAGCTAAATTTAGTTATAGTGGTTTTGTGGATGGATATTTAGTTTTAACTTCAATGTGCAGAAGCCCAAGGTACTGTCCAGTCTTTCACCTCAACTTTGGTTGGTATTGGTTTAAAAACACCTTTTGCACGTCACAACAATAGTAAGATATGCAAGTTAATAGAGTCTTGTGATATTTCTTTAACAATTCACTTTATAAATGTGATAAAAGCAAATGTGTCCAATGTTTGTTTGTTTTTTACATCAGGATTTTTAGAAGTTATAATGTAATGGCCAAGGTGTTAGAAGAGACGTGGTTGTGGTCACAATAGAATGAATATTCTTCGCTCGCATGAAGCTCGTTGCTTCGAATGTCTGGTACTACAGGTAAATAAAGTTGGGTGCCTACACGTCTGAAGATTAGCAGTAGTAAAAGTTAGTGTGTGCTTATAGTAAGACTGCTGCTAGAGTGAGCTGCGACAGCAGTTTTGCCCACTGTAATACACGTGTGAAGACTGTCAGTAAACACCTCAACGTATCAGGGTGTTGAGAGATAGTAGCGAGGTGGTCTGGACACTCAGTTACCAGTCAGTAACATGGTGATATGTGGGCAGCTTCTCAGGCACCCAATGTCAGCATCACTGGGACCAGAACTGCCACAAGCAGGGGAAGGACAAGCAACCCGGTTTTCAAATTGGGTACACTGGCACTGAACTCGCTGGCGTATCTGTGGGTTCAAACATTCTGGTGTCATAAAATTAGCACCTTTCTAAAAAGACGGAGGGTGATGTTTGGAGAGGAGCCTGCCAGCATGATGGTCGGGGATATTTTGACAGCTGCCTAGAGCCATGGTTAATAATGAAGCTGATATTTTTTGCTTTTATTGACCTGTCAGTTCTTATCAGAGACTTTCACCGTGAACAACCATGTTGGCACGTTGAGACCCTGGAAAGATGAGCGGGCCTGCAAGGTGACAGCGTGTGATCGTTGGCGCAGAGAGCCCCATTTTGATTCTGGATTTGAAAACACAAGCTGCTGTCACAAGTAGAGTTTTAGTTACCTCAAATGAGAGTCAGATCATTGAGAATAAATTCAGAGTAAATATACACAGCTGTGGGAATCATTACCAAATTATTTACAGCAATCTTTTAATAATTGTGTCAGTTCATCTTAGATTTTTTTTCATGGAAATGTTGAAAAAAAAGGACGCACTTTAAAATCAACAAAATTTCTACTCACAAGTTCAAGTGCAAACACACAAACATGCCCTCTATATACTACTGTATGCACACACACATACACAGAGACCGGTTCACAAACGGGTTATGCTCTGCAAACAAGGTACAAATCCTGACAACTTTGCACACAAAGTTGAGCCCAATATTAGCCTCCAAGGTAAACCATCATCCCGGGTCCAGCTCTTGGGCTTCACAAAGACCCACTGTAGTTATCACCTAAAGTGTGAATTGACTGCTCTCTCTGCTTTTTTATAAACAATGTGGGCAGCCAAGAAAAACATCATAATTCCATTTATTTACTTTGAAAAAAGATGTAATCTCTGGCCCTGGATATCTTTTAGTGTATCTTTGGCCAAAACAGGGTGTACATTTTTACACACCCCTGACTCCCGCAGTCCAGTGCTCTCAATCCTCAACGCTTTTATTTAATTTTCACATTCCTACTCTATGGCTCGCTTGGATTGAAAAGTTGGGGGGTGGGGGGCAACGCTGGTAGCCTAAAGGTTAAAGAAGCTGGCTTGTGATCACATTTTGGGAGGATAACAGCAGGATGGGGAAAATGAATGAACATGTAGAAAAAAAAATTCTGCAGCCGTTCTGTGCACGTCTTAAGCAGTAATGTGTGTATTTGTGAGGAGGGCAGGAGCAGTTCTCAACGCCAAAAAGTGAGCAATGCATTAAACATGTACAAAACAGAATCTGTGGCAAAACTGGATGAAGTTAAATAAAGGAGAGAGGAAAAATAAGAGGCTAGTTGGTTTAATTCAGTTTCACATCATCTGGATAGCTCCACGCCGCCTCAGTGCTGTAATGTTTATCTAGTCCAACTTAAAGAGTAGGGGACAAAGGACAGTTGTTATTCTTTTGTGGTGTCATCAGGATACAATTAAGCTGTGTATCGCGAAGCATGGCTACATATCAGAAACAACCACACACACGCACACTCCTGCTGAGATACGCTGTACAATATGCAGGAGCTCATACCGGTAGTCTGAGTCCCAGTAAAGCATCATGGTGAGAGATTAATGTGTGTAGTGAGGAATCTTCATGTGATGTGACGATATCTGGAACATGCGACGGCTGCCCACTCGCATGCCCGGGGCGCGCTCACTAGCCTCCTTTTAGCTTTCCACTGGCCTTTAATGTGTAAAGCCTACCCTGCTGTAATTTGCGCTCCTCTAAAACTGAGAAGTGACTCAATGACTGGCAAGGTTACACTGACCCTGTGAATGCTGTGCTGTCCCAGCAGCACAGCATTAAAATGCAACTGATGGAGAATGGAGTAATATAAACTTTATTGCAACCGCAAGTGTTCCCATCCAGCAATGTGGAAGCTCGGTACACTTAATCTTTCATCAGCGTATATTGAGATATAATACACATATATAAATATAATATATTTGATGTATTGTTGACAACAGAAAAAAAGAAAACGGTGCCTTAGATTACTGACCTCACATGGGCTGCCCCATTCTGAAAACAGCATTTAAAAAATAAATACATATAAATACATAAAAAAACAACTTCAAGATGTATTACTATGCTGGCTTTCTATTTATATTCTGTGTGTATTGTATATATGCTCTGTACCTTGTGGACTATCTATATCTCCATCTGGCTGAACAGGTGCAACCTTATATGCAGTCAAAGCGTTCTGGAAATGTATCCCCATAAATCAATTTAGATATAATTACAGACAACACTATTCATCAGTCAGCATGGGCTCATATCATGTCGTCTGAAATGATTATCATAGCAAGCTATTTTCACTGATGGAGTGATCAAATCGTGGTCTTCTCTTTCATCTAATGTACCTTCAGACATTTGTACCTTGGAATGAGAAGCCATGCAATTGCATATAGAATGTATTATTATGTAGGCTCCTGTGTGTTAATGCATATAATGCATTGTGTATAGCCGAGCACTGACATTTGGATGACACTTATACAAGATGGATTAGAAATGAAATGTTCTAATGCCCAAATAAATGCTTTAATTTGGTGCAAGATTTTTTTAAGATAAAACTAATCAGTTGGCTCAGTTTATGAACAGTTGGCTTATCTTTTTGCTTGATGTTCGAATCGTATTTATTCTCGATGCATCAATCGGTCTGATTTACTGATTTGCTTAATTTGGAATTTATCCTAAACAGTAACATTGTAGCACACCTAAGCTACATTGGGTAAAATGCCCATCATTTAATTTTAAGAATTTGTTGCCAGGTACAAACATGGGGAATAGTAATTGAATGCACTTGGTTAGGTGTGAGCACCTGCATAAAAGCAGATGTTTTGGGAATTTGATGGTCTTGTGTTTGTGAACATAGTGCCACTATCTTCCTGGATTGAAGTTCACCCCAAAGTCAGACCATGCAATGCTCAAAAACACAAGTTAGCATGATAAATGTTAATGTTTGTGAGGGTGCACGAGTATGGCTTGTTTGGGGGAGAATTCCTTTTCTCTGTAAAAAAAAAATGCAAGTGTGGCAATTGAGCTTAGATTTGATAGACCCCACAGGACTTCTGGAACAATGTCTTTGCACAGATGAGACCAACTTAGTGACGTTTAGCCACAATGCACAGCACGAATCACAAAGCACAGATACCTCTTGTCAAGCACAGTGGTGGAGGTGTGATGACTTGTGCACAAGACTTGAGCACCTTACAATCGTTGAGTTGACCATGAACTTCTTTTTATGTGAAAGTATTCTAGAGTCAAATGTGAAGCCATCTGTCCATTAGTTAAAGCTTAGTGAGTATTGGGTCACGCAACAGGACAATGATCCCATGCATACCCAGAAAATCTAGAAATAGAATGGGTGAAAATGAAAAGAGTCAAGTCCAGACCTCAACCTGATTGAAATGCTGTGGTGAGACCTTAAAAGAGCTGTGGACAAATGAATGCTGACAAATCTCAGTGAACTGAAGCAATGCTAAAGACCAGCTTTTGTGATGGCATACAGTAAAATTAAATGTGACGTTACAAAGTGTTTGTAATGCCAAGACTGTCAACTGTTCAACAGTTAGATCAAAATAAAATGACAATTATATTAAAAGTAGAACATTTTCAGCAGAGAAACAGAAAGAACAGTACTATGCAGCCAATCTCATTGGTGCACTGTCCAAATGAGAAAAGATGGATCACACTCTTCTTAGTTGACAATCATAAAACTATTGGTCCACGTCCACTCTGGTGACGGACTCAACTTGTGTGGCAATCAGGCAAAGTGCTGATTAATTAGAAGCCAGCTAATTGGTGGTCATCTGAAATAAATGTAACGACCTGCTGACACACAGTATGAGCAGTGTAAATGATCTGGTCCATGGCACCATGACAGGAGGGTGAAGACGGAGGTGCAGTGGAGAGAGAAAGAGGGAGAGAGAGGCACAGTGTATAATATTACATTTTATGCACGGACGACTGGTTTTCCAGGACAAGCAGCACACGATCTACTATAGAAGGATGAGATCTGTCCTCAGATCTGATGGGGCAACTGCCATAGTTTGGCTTAAGGTTAAACAGAACACACTATGTTCATGTCTACTACACATTCTAATACAAGTTTTTTGATAATCAGTTTCAATGGTGAGCCAACTGGCAGAGTGAATGTGTCACAATTGTCAGTACCAGAAATATGATGATCTTAATCATTTACTCGAATACGCCACATGTTTATGTTTATACAGTGGCTGTCAGTAAGTCTCTGAAAAACACAACATAATCCTTTGGGTTTGGGCCAATATATCATGTGCTTATGACACATGTAGACTGTAGTTTGTGTCTCAATTAAGACATAAACTGTGGCCAGTATTCCCAGCAGGCTAGAATTAAAGCCAGCTGGTAATGTTAGCTTATTTTCTGATTATCCTTACTACCCTTACCATTACCATTATCCTAAGTTCTTTCTTTTTCTAACTTGTAACTGGCCATTAAATATGGTAGGTGAAGAGCCAGATGTTTCCCTTTGGAGTGTGTGGCGGAGACAGACATGGACAACAGTGGATAATGGACTTAAAATAAGACCCATATCAGTTGCATTTTAAGACAATGACAAACAGCCTTTGTTGTTTGGTGCATTTGTTTTATGGTACTTACTATGTTTGTGTTAAAAGTCTGACTGGGAGCTAAATTTACCAGACAGGACCATAGAAATGTGAAGGACCTCACTTTAAAAACGTGAAACCTGTGCCAGTTGATATGAATACATTCTGACCCTATAAAACTTGGCTTGGCCCACTGATGGTAAAGTAATTCTGTGGTCCACTCTCTTACTCTCTTTTTCTCTCTGTCTTTCCCTGGTACTGACACTCTATATCTGCAGCTCAGCCATTGCTGAGGTGATTAAAGTAGATCTGAGCCAACAGAGTGAAATGCAGTCTGCAGGAATGTTCCACTTGACCATCCAGAGCATACCAAGTGAGAACGAGAGGTAATGTTTGGGAGGGGGCTTAAGTTTCACTAGACCTTCTAATGTCAAAGCAGTCAACAAAACATTTAAGCTAATAAAAAATTAGATGGGTAGTGACGTTGGCCAAGATAGCCAACTGATGTAAAAAATGTTGTTTTAATATTAATGGAACAGGCCTGAAAGCATGAACATGCTTAATGCTGCTTTATTTGTTTTTATGATGTAAAGTGTTGCCTAGATTAAAATTCTTTAGTGAGAGCTGAGAAGTTAATGCAACAAATTACAACTTGCTTGTAGTTAACAGTAACTAAAATTGCAACTCTCACTTAATATGCAGTATCATTTGTTACATTGTTACATGAACATACAGGCACTTTCTGTCATTGTTGTGAACAGATTTCAGCACCTGCTCTTACGCACAGATGATTGACACACACACACACACACACACACACACACACACACACACACACACACACACACCTTCATGTAGAGGTCACTGTTACATTCTTTAGACAAAGACAGATTGCCTGTTGCACAGGTGCTCTTCGAACTTACCCCCTCCCTGCTTTCAGCCACACACATACACATATACGCGCTCACATGCACACACCAATCCAAGACCCTTATTCTATGAGTTCGGTTCTCTATTCTCTCGTTTCCTGCTGTTAAAGGACAGTCATTCATAAACTGTAATTCAGAACGAATACATAAATCAAAGATCACACAGTGGGCTGAGAGCTGTGAAGGGATCTGCAGACTTTTGCCCCTTGGGTCACCGGTGCTATCCAAACCCAGTAAAGCTCAACCACCAGGGGAAAGAGGAGAAGGGTATGGAATAGGAGGGGCAGGAAGGTGTCACGGCACTGTTGGTGGACCAAAACAGAGCCACCACAGTGGATAAAACAATAGCGATTGTATTACTTCATACATGAGGAAATATTGGTTGATTCTTTGTCGATGCTGAAATAAATCCTACCTTATGTCCTTAGCATTCTCCTTTATTTGGAGGTAACAATATAAATGTGATGTTTGATGCTGTGGCTTATCACCTGGAAAAAATGTGGTAGTTTCTGTGTAATAACAAGGAAATCTGCAAATCTGCAATAAACAGGTATCAGGGCTGGAAAATGGAAAACTCCACCTTTTATAGTAATACTTCCTGCAACTGAAAACTTAGGACCAGAAAATCAAGTCTGTATTTGCTGAATGCAAATGTCATAATCGTGAAGCAAATTACTAGGAAGCAAGTCATTTATGGATAGTATAGTACTGTATATGCAGCTATACAGGCTGAATAATGGTCTAACATATCAACTCATGTCCGCTCCTATTATTTGTCTTTTGGTTTCCACCAAGTAAAAAGTAAAAAGTATTAAAGACGCTTAAAAATCACCAATCTAGGTCTAGACACAAGTAAATACCTGCTAAAATAAATAGGCAGTTGTCGGCATCAGTGTAAAAGTTGTGTTAGTATGGTTTGAACATTAACTTTGGAAAGGGGAGCAGAAAGAGAATTTACATGTAGATAAAGTTTCACATTTAACTACAGCTCTGCAGAGCTTTGTGAACACATGGAGGTGGAGATTAAACTCTCCATCAGCAGTTCAGACCAAAGGAAAGAAATTCTAGCTGTGACCATGCAGAGACTGAGATTGTTTAACGCTTGATGCCCGGGCACATGGCTTGGTGGAAGAGATTTGTTTTTCCCAAAACCTGTGTTGCAACAAGATGCCCTGTCCTCCTCACCTTCCATCTGATCTGCTCTTCTCCCACTGATCCATCATCAGATGACAGTAGTGCCCATAGCTGAATTTCTGCTCCACAAATAGCCCAGCCAGACAAGCCTCACTTTTTTGAGCCTCTGCAATCTCCTGCTATCTACAGTTAGTCATGCGTTATGTGTGTTGGTCTGTGAACACACTGAATCTGCAAGCATGACAAACCCTGTGGCTGTCCTCGCCGAACCCCCACGCCAAGATATTTTAGGCCCATAACCCCCTGCTCTCTCTTTCTGTCCTCCTCTCTCCTTCTACTATTCCTCCAGTCTTGCATCTCTCCCTATTCTATCGTCCCATCATGCTATTAATTATTTGCCTGGTGAAAGAATACAAGACAATACACCTTTAAGGACATAAGGGATCATTTCCACATGGTGCCAGCAACTTTGCAACTTTTAGGAAATATTCTTTCCCAGCAAGATGTTTCATCAATGAGCATCATGAATCTGCCAACTGACAAAAGTTAGCACTCTGCAGTCTGTCAGTAACTCACCCCTGTATGATGAGGAGACATCCACACCAACAATTAGAGGTTAATAAATCTGTTCCCTATTTTAACACCTTGATTCTCCTCTCCAAGGGGTCCCTCGAAAGCATGGCTTTTATGGTTGGGGATGTCCCTGTCTGCGAATTAACTGCTTAATGAGATGCTGGAATGTTAAGGTGACTTATACAAAATCTATTAATATAATATAATAATCCGAAATGTACATAGGTGTGTGTGTTTTTGTGTGTGCGTGTTGGGGGGGTTATATGTGCATTCCCCCGTCTAAGCACCTGGCCTGAATGAGAGCTTATAAATTCCAATGATAAGGAGAGGGGAAGTGTCACATAGCAGGGTGTCATTTTTTTAAGATGTGAGGAAATGCCACCCAGCTTGATTTCCTTTTCAAATACAGCAATTCTGAAAATAGTTCTAAATTTCCTATGTTCTATAATCTTGACAATCTAGCTAAAAAGTGAAAACAGTGGAATATTTAGCAACTATCAGTCTCATTAAGACATCTAATCATTCATTATAACCCTTGTCTCAAAGGTTGCTGATAGCCAGCAGACACAGTGTATTAGTCATAGTGTTTGTGTGTACCTGATGAATATATCTTCCAAATTCACAGTAGCGTTATTCTAACTGAAGGAAAGAAAACCCATGTAGAAAACTGTTTAGCCCACTGAGCAATGGGTTAAGATCATTGAATGTATATAAAAGTTTACCGCAGTGCAAGCAAGGCAAGCAATGTTTGTCCACTGAAAAAAACAAAACAGAGATCAATGAATCCTGTAAAGCCTGAACCATGAAATCATTTCCAAATTTTTCAAAAAATTGAAGTGAATAGAAAATAAGTTAATAATAATAATAATAATAATAAATTTTATTTATGAGCGCCCAAGGACACTTTACAATAGGATAAAACAATTCATACATGCAAATTAAACAAAGTATTAATTTGCATGAGTTATGATTTGTATAATTTTTACTACATTTGGCATTTTTGTGCAATTATTGGACAAAAACAGCCTGATTGTGTGATTTTATGCATCAGGTTTTTCAGAAACAAAATCATACTATCACACTAATGATGCAGAGATCTCAAAAACCCATGTATCAAATATGATACAAGTTTAACCAGCTGTTTTACTAACACCACTCTTATTTTTCATTAATATTTTAATCCATCCATCCATTCTTTTCCGGTTGTCCTTATCGGGGTCGTGGGAGGCTGGAGCCTATCCCAACTGCCATAGGGCGAAAGGTAGGGTGCAACCTGGCCAGGTTGCCAATCTGACGCAGGGCTAACACGGAGAGGCAGACTTTTTTAATCCCATGTAGGTGTTAACAGATAAGAATATCACACAGTGCCTAAGCCACTTTATTCAATTCTATGCTTGCTTATTGTAAAAGTCACAGAAAAAAAACCCAGCACCGAGTGACAGTCACTGCTCTCCCACTTGTTGCCAGTGCTAATGTGCCTTTTTTGTATTCTGGCCACCAACTGAAGGAAAGTCAAATTATACCATTTTGTAAATGGTAAATGGTAAATGGCCTGTATTTATATAGCGCTTTACTAGTCCCTAAGGACCCCAAAGCGCTTTACATATCCAGTGAATATCATTCCTCATTAGAATAAAAAGCAGTAAACTCGAGCATGCAGGAGCAGACCTACCTTATGTTTGATAACTTGCTACCATATGAGAACATACTGTCCTTCAGATTCTGAAGCTGAGCACCCCTGGCTTGTAGCATGCATGTAAAATGCTTAGCTTGAGGTTTCACAACCTGTTTAACGAGTAGCTATATCTATCTTTTATTTACAGTCTGTGATTCAGGTGGCAGTGGATCTGGCTTTATAAGCTTTGCTTTAACGATCCACAAAATAAAACAAATGTGAAAAGGCTACAGTTCTCTTTTACACTAAAGTGAAACGAGAGACTATCTGTGAGTTCAGCACAAACATACCCTCGAACAACAAACACATGAAAATATTAGAATTATATAAACTCTGGATTACTCACAAATGTTGTTGAGTTAACACAATGAAAAGCATGGTAAACTGCATAGCCTCTACCAGCCTGGACTTTGTATTTTTAAATTAAAACTTTCAGTTGTTTCCCAATATGTGCTTCCTAAAATAGCGCATCCCCTCAGTCCCCTCAGTGACCTGTCTGAAAGCCTCCTGGCACACAACCCTGTGATGACTCTCCTATTAAAAGGGATGCTCCACACATAATCTCCTCATTAATTGCTGGTCAGACAAGATTATTAAATTTAATTCTATGGTCAGTCGAGATACTGCTTAATTTATAATTGCTAAATCAGGCAATTTATCAACTGAGGTTTTCTTATGTTTACATATCAGTATTAATTCAACAGCTAGGGGTAGTGAGTGGATCAGAGAGATTACAAGAACTTTTTTTGAATCATAGCAAGTTACAATGACAGGCTCCTCTGGTAAAAAGCAATTTTACCTGATCTTAGTTAACCTACTTCAAGTTTCCATCAGATGATCGGTGCACTTAAAGTACCAGTAAGTCAAGAAAATATCCCTCACACCATGATACAGCACAATTCAAGACTCATTAGAGCAAGCAACAATTCTCCAAACTTCTAATAAACTATTTTAGTGAGCCTGTGGAAACTGTAGCTTCAGTTTCCTGTTCTTAGATGACAGGAGTGGCAACCGGTGTGGTCTCTGCCGGTATAACCCATGTGTTTCAAAGTCGCATGACTTGTGTGTTCAGCGTTGTTACGAGTGGTCATTTGAGTTATTGTTACCTTCCTCTTGGCTCAAAGCAGTCTGACTGTTCACCTCTAACCTCTGACATCAAAAAGGCATTATCGCCCAGAGGCTTGCTGCTCACAGGATACTTTCCCTTCTCTCATCCCATTCCCTTTAAACCCTGGAAATAGTTGTGTGGAAAACTCCCAATAGACCAAGGGTTTCTGAAATACAGCAGACCGTCTGGCACCAACAACCATGCCACATTCAAATTTATTTAAATCACCATTCCTCCCCATTCTGATGGTCGCTGTGAACTTCAGTAGGTCATACTGACTATGTCTACATGCAATGTAAATGGCTGATCAGACATTTGTGTTAACAGAGGCTGTGAGTGTAAATGAAGTGCTTTGCTATTTAAAGGGATGAAAAAAGATACTGAGGTTGTCTGCTTGAGCAGTGGTATAACCCTATGCTGTTTTTGTGATGATAGTTTTTAGCAGTGGGAGAGTTCTAAGTGCCATAAACCTGCAACAAAAGTGATTACAATATAGTTGTTTAATACGCAGATTTCATCACATAATCACGAGGAAGTTGCAACAGCTACTCATGGCAGCCTATGCACAACCTCTAACTTGAGGTGTGCATCTAGTTGTAAGTGGAACCTTTTCACTGACTGAGCAAAAGCAGGAAACTTTACCAATCAGACAAAATTGCACAAAAATATGCGTAATTACAATGTAATAAATCAAACAGTGCTTATTATTTGTACCACACTTTCCCAGTAAAGAAGTGCACAGCAGGAGGACTTGGTGTGAATGTTGTAGCTAGGTGCATGATGGTCTGGGGAAAACGATCCTTTGTGGTGAAAGTAATAGATAAACAAACAATTTTGCCGAATGTCATCATCTTCCCGCTGGGTGTTTGTCGGCGGAGGTCAAGAGGGTAGAGGAGAAAACAGGGGTGGAAACATCATAAATCAGAAGGATTTTAGAATCTGATGACAAACCTAATTCCTGTCTGAAAAGGGCCGAGCTGCTCCCCCCTTCGACTGTCATCGAAGCTGGCCTATAAACATCACAGCTGTCACCCAAACGCGCCTGGACTGCGAAGGACATGCCATCGTTCCTCTCACATGCTCGTTCCGTGGGCCAATTCTGGACTGCGGGGGCCGTCGAATTCCACTTTGCATTTTGTCACATTCGGCCACAGTGGGGGCTTGAGCAGAACTTCACCAACGCTGCCACCACCACCCACTATTCCCTGTCACGTCTGACCATCTGTTGAAGGGCATTGGCTCCCCCAAAATCAATTTATTTATCTATCACTCCGAAAACAGTTTGTAAAGCGTTAAAAACCGTAATAGTGTAAGGGTGAGGGCTAAAGGCGGGGAGAGGAGAGAGAGAGGGTGGTGAGTGGGTGAGAAAGGGGAACGGGGTGGGCACGCGGTGCTAAATGTTGTCACTGCGAAAGGTGAGTAGGCGAGCTTTAGAGGCCATTTTCCACTCAACAGACGCTTTGCCTGCCTCCCGTTGCCCGTTCTCCCCACCACGCACACGCCACAGGCAGCGGTAACTAGATAGCTCCCAGTGAGCCCACTCTGTAACCTATACAACCAAAGCTGGTAACTCACTCACTAAAGGTTTTTTTAAAAAGACATAAAATTGCACTCAGACATCCAGGAATCTGGGGAGCACATCTCACTGTTCCAAAACAGCTTCATTACCTTTAACCTAAAGCAAGATGAAACCCATGATGTACAGGCAATGGTTTGACTGTCAAACAATTCTATTCGTTCTGGACACAAACAGAAAGGCATGCAATTCATTTTTCATTATTCAAGCAACACTCCATTTAACATAAAGCAGATTAGAGAACAAATTCTCATTTTTGTCCTCATGCATGACCGATCTGATGTCCCAGCGACAGTGTCATTTGTCTGTGACTTTTAAAACTGTAACGTCTCATTAATTAAAAATAAAATGATGGAAATTACTTTCAGGTCATCAATTCTGATGATTCTACAGAGCAGGAAAATTGTATCACTGATCTTTAGATAAAAACAAATAATCCGTTCGCACTGTGTCAAAAACCCAAAATGTGCTGATTTTCAAAGCATTTTTTATGAGTCATTGCTGTAACAGCGTATTTTCCCGACACAAGTGGTCGAAATTCCTGACTAACTGCTGTCCTGGATTTTTCCCTCTCACATGGCTTAGATGTAAATGGCCACAACACATCATAAATAAGAAGACTGTCGCAGGCCCTACTTCCTGTGTAATTAAATCAACGTGTTGTACTATATGTGATGCTAGAGAATGCCTTCATGTGTGTTCACCATATGTGAGATGATACCCACACATTCTGTCTTTATCTGTCTACTTGCTTTCTCACAAACACTCACACACACGTGAATGTGTTGTATGACTGCACATTGAACTGTTTCTGTATCTCTTAATGAAGACCTCTGAAGGTTTGCATCCAGCTGCTGGGTTTATTGAACCCCCAGGAGCAATTTTGGGAAGACCCTCTGTAGCTGTTTGTTTTTGGTTTTAGTTTTAAAAGAGGCTAAGGCATTCGTCAAGACTGACAAAGATGAACACTAGCTGACTAGGCATTTATTGCGTCTTACAAGAAGTGCTGTTTTTTTGTTGTTGGGGTTTTTTTTTCCACATGTATTAAGTGTTTCTGGAAATTACAGCTAGTGGTTTAAATCATGGTTAGAGATTCCAGCTCACTATGTATCATCCCTTTTCTTGTCATTGATTCACTGATGTGATACTCTGCACTGTTGTAAATTCTAAAATTTTGGTGCTACAATTAGAGCAGGGCGATATGGCCAAAAATATTTATCACGATATATATTTGAAAATTTGCGATAACGATATAACTGATGATATAATTGATGCGAGTCAAAATACAACTCCACAACATTACTAGTGCAAAAAGACAACCTTCCATTTATTTTCACTTAAACAAGAAGCTGGTTTTTATGTACATTAAAGCTTTATAAAAATGTAACAGTGCAAATGCTAATTCCTTGCTGAAAGTTTAACCAAAAGGCATTTCCAGTAGAAATGGGCTGACATATCCTGAGCATAACCATGTATAATATCCACTGAAGTTAAAAAGAGGTGCTTTGCAACATTAAACTGCAGTGTGCAGTACGTATTTTTCGGACCATAAGGTGCACACAAATGATACAATGCTAGGCAACATGATAACATTGTGTTATCTGATATGGAAAATAACCTTCAGTGGCCTAAGATGAAACTGTGTGAATATTTTGGTTCCTCAAATTCTGATCATATAGAAGGAATTTGTGGACACACAAACAAGCAAACAGACAGACAGTTTGTGTATTATAATAAAATGCAATCGATTAAAGGCGACATGAAATGCTTTACATATAAAGGCTAATTTACACCACTGTGCCCTGCTCTCACAAACTGAAACAGATGTAACACTATCTGTGAAGCTGGGTTTAAGAAACAAGTGTTCAAAGTTAAAGTTTTAAAAACAGGTTCAGCACCATCTTCTGTCAGTACGGAACGTGACATTCTGTGATTGATTGTTGTGGCTAGGGATGGGTACCGGTAGCACCGGTTCTGACATAAACGGTAGTAACCAGACCGAAAAGCAGCGCACATTTCGGTGCTTTATTTCGGTGCTTTTTTTTTCCTGAGATGTCATACACTTTGGATTCCAGCCAATCATTTTACCTTTGCGAGCGTAGTCGGCGGGCCCAGGCATGTACGTTCTTTTAGAGCAGAGCTACAGATTAAAAATGCCCAAAGCGAAGCGGTCAAAAGTCTGGCTGTACTTCACAGCAAAAGATGCAAACTCAGCAACCTGCAACAAGTGCTATTATGCTGATACTGATGATGATGGCAGCAGCAGCCGCTCTTCTCTGCGCGAGTAGCTTAATGTTGTGCGTGTGTAATTTACGTTGAGTAGGCTAACCACGTTATTACATTAATGCATGTAAGGTGAACTAGCAAACACCGTCGTAGTTACATGCGGCTGTCTTCTTGTTTGATGGCAGATACTCCCTTCACGCTGGCCAAAAAGGCTAAAATGACCAAAGAAAAAGTGGAAAACAGCTAAACAGGTTTTTGGACAAAGTTTGTTTTTTCCATTGTTTAAGCACTGCTTCCAGCCAAGAGCGATGCCATAAATCCCCTATAGCTGCAGAAAAGGCTAACATTGTTATCCTTTTACAAAAAAACAGCTGAACATGAGAGGTTTTTGGACCAATTTTGTGTTCTCCATTCTTTAAGCACAGGTTCGAGCACCGGTTCGAGCACCGTTTAAGCACCGGCACCGTTTCAAAAGTACCGGTTTGGTACTGGTATCGGATAAAACCTAAACGACACCCATCCCTAGTTGTGGCTAATAGCTAACATAAACATTCGCTAACTAGTGACAGAATCTATAACTCAGAGGAAATAACAACACTAAAAGTTTAAGGGGATCACATTTGTGCTGTCGCTGCCTGCAACAATGAGTTTATGTTAAGAAACTGATGGTATACTGTCCATTTTCACTTGTCGTGTCCAAATTCATGAGCTGCATCCTCCTGAGGACCCGGCCTTCGCGGTCTACGTGGGCCGGGTCCTCAGGAAGTCGGGTAAGCCGGAAGTAAACGGCTGTGGAATTGGACGGTCTAGCCTTCTCGATCTACTCCCGCCCTTAAATCAGAGTATTTCCGGCCGTCAGCGCCACGGCACGAAAATCGAAAATGGACCCCGAAATCTTTCTCCGTTTTTTGTGTTCATTTTTAATTATCAACGATCTAAAAAAACTGTCTCGCGGTCGTCATCGCCGGCATGTTTTGTACTCCAGGCTCATCAGAGAAAATCATATCCAGGTAAAACTATTAATCTAGACGCATTTAGGAATTACTTAGCTAGTTTTATGGATAATTTCAGTGACTGAATGACGGCGGTCATTCAAAATATATGAACAAAATCCCTTAGAAAATGTTCTTCTATAAGTTTACATTTATTTTCAGTTATTCATATGATCTGTTACTTATTTTTGTACATAAAATTGCAGTAAAATTGTCAGAAAGCCAAAAACAGGGTTATTTTTGAGTTCACAAAAAAGCTTAGCTACACAGATGAAATGTATAAAATGTTATTTCTCAGTGTTAGTATATTTTACTCAAGCTTAGTAATCAGAATAATGCTTTGATGTCATAAAATAAATGAAGTCATACCTTTCTATTAAAACTGATTATGCTGTTCTCCACCTTTTCCTTAACCAGACAAGGCCGTTGTACTGCAGGATTAACCAAAGTGTACCAGTCCTGGACCGTTTTTTTAGCCAGGAGGATCCAAGGCCTGATTTTCGGCTAAGCAGGGAGTCTCTGGCAGTGTTGTTAAATCTCCTGAACCAGGATCGGCGGCATGGATGGGGTGCCACAATTGAGATACTGGTGTTACTTTTCTGGTTGGCAAGTGGAGCATCCTACAGGGTGGTCTCAAGAGTGTTTGGGATGCCGCGTTCTACTGTCCACTACATCGTCCACCGAGTCACGAAAGAGGTGTTGGCCATTCGCTACCAGGTCATCCACCTCCCAACAACCCCAGAGGACCTGGAGGTAGTGTCCCGTGGGTTTGCAGGGCTGGCACGCCACAGAGCCTTTATGAAAGCGGTGGGTGCAATTGACGGCTGCCACATACGCATCAAGTGTCCAAGTGGCCCTGATGGTCAGTGCTATAGGAACAGAAAACTGTTTCCATCAATCATCTTGCAGGCGGTTTGTGACCATCGGGGCCGCTTCATCGACACATACGTGGGCTGGCCTGGGTCGGTGCATGATTCCAGGGTGCTCCGCCACAGCCCACTGTACAGACAGTCAGTCTACCCTCCTCCAGGGCATTTCATCCTCGCAGATGGAGGGTACCCATGCCTCCAGCGTCCACTCCCCCTCATCACACCCTACAAGAGGCCAGTCCAAGGTGTGGGAGCCCAGCGCTTTAACAGCCATCATTCCAGGGCACGCTCCATAATAGAGCGTGCTTTTGGGATGATGAAGAACAGGTTCAGGGCCATCTTCCTGCAAGCGCTGGAGGTGCACCACACCTTTGTACCTCATGTAAGTGACCACCCAATGTCAAATTAATTGTGTGTGCGTATACATATATATATGTATGTATGTGTGTGTGTGTGTGTGTATGAAAGAATAATGTGTATATGTATATCACTACAGGTAGTAACAGCATGTGCCATCCTCCACAACATTTGCCTCAGTGCTGGTGACATTGTGGCTCCTGGGGATGAACCTGAGGAAGATGGAGCAGAGGATGAGGGGGAGGCTGGATTGGAGGCAGTCAGTGGTGCTCTGTGGCGGGACCAGCTGTCTGCCGAGGTGTCTGCCCTGGAGGAGGTACCACCAGACCATGACTACTGTTAACAGGCAAGTAAACATTTATCTAAGCATCTTTTTTAATACCATTTTTTCAAACTGTTGTCTGCTACAGAGTCACAAGTATTATACTAGTAGTGAATCCACTTTCTCTGGTTTGCATATTTCTGAAAAACCTCTTAGTGGTGTGGCAGCCGTCGATTGAGTCAGCCCTGCAAACCCGTGGATGGACGATGCAGTGGACAGAGGGAGGAAGCATCCTAAAACTCTTTGCAGACCACCCTGTGCGATTCTCCACTTTCTGACCAGAAAAGACAAACCACGGGTCACAGTCGCAGCACCCCATCCATGTCTGATCTTCTTTCGGCAAATCCAGCAACACTGCCAGAGATTTTCTGTTTGTGTGATCTTTAAAGTATATTTGAAAAAAAAAAAAACGGTCCAGGAACAGGTCACTTTGGTTAATCCTGTGTGAAAATTTGTAAATATTTGTATATATTTTTCCTTCTCTGACTAAAATTCATTTTTTAGAAATATTCTTGTTTTATTATTATTTACCTTTGAAGAGTTTTAAATTGACATTTAAAGTTTATGTTCATACATGTTAAAAACAACTAAATAAAATGAGTTCAGCGAAATCTGTTTTCATCAATTTATTCATAGTGGAAAACTTAAAATAACACGTAGAAAAAGGTAAGAAATGTATTAAAAAAAAAGAATATCTGAAGGCACAACCAATTTGGGAACTAATTTTCATTAATCAAAAACTTTTAGTATGACATAACAAATAGAACAAAGTAAGAACATATCTGAATATATTTTTAACTTATTTAGGAACTAATCTTTCTAGAATGGAAAAAAGTCTGTCCATCCTGTCCCTGCTCTCCTGTTCTCTCCTCAGCCTCCCTTTGGTACTGCATGTCCTCTTTGATGAGCTCAAGGAGCTCATCCTGTCTTTCCCTTTTCCTCTTCCTTCCCGTTGCTGCTGGCTGACCTCCTTCCTCATCTGTCTCCTCTTCCATCTCACTTTGGTCACCCACTGCTGTACTTGGCCCTGGAGTGTCCTCAGGGAGAGAGGAAATAAGGACAGGGGGCCTAATGGAAGGCCTCTGTCCCATCACCTCATCCATGAGGCCAAACCAGGGCCAAGTAGCAGCAGTGGGCTTCCCACTGACTCCCTCACCTGACCCTGGACACTTGCAATCCTAATGGCAGAGGAAATCAGAAATGACAGACAAATGTAAACAATACAACTTTTAGTAAATGTGCATTTATTAAATTTCATTCTTAATGCAGGCTAGAGAAACTGATCAGGAGGGCTAGCTCTGTGGTCGGCATGAAGCTGGACACTCTGGTGACAGTGGCAGAGAGAAGGACACTAAAGAAACTGCTGGACATTATGAACAATGCTGGGCATCCTCTGCACACGGCCATTAAAAACCAGACGAGTCTGTTCAGTGACAGGTTGCTTCTCCCCAAGACAAGAACTAACAGACTTAAAAACTCCTTTGTCCCACACGCCATCAGACTGTTTAACTCCTCTCTGGAGGGGAGAGGGAGGGGAAACAGGAGGACAAAGGAGGGGGGAACAACTAAGCTGTAGTGCCTCTTCACCTCACTGTACAATACCTTGTGCAATACTTTTTGTAAATAGTCAATGGTGCAATAGACCTCAATACCTGAAATGTGCAATTCACTTGTACTTCTGTCGGTGCTGTGCTTTTTGGAAATAGAATTTCCCAGAGGAACCCACCCGAGGGATTAATAAAGTTCTATCTTATCTCTCTCTTAAATTATCTTCTTGACAGCACACATACTTTGTATCTTTTCTTTAAGTTGTCCCACTTCTTTTTGGCCTGCAAGGTGGTGACTTTCCCTTGTAGGCCCATCTTCTCAAGAATAGTCCTGATCGCACACAAAAAAATAAGAGAAGAGAGAAAACCATGACAACTATGATAATCCCTAAATCCAAAAGTTTTCACAGCAGAACACAAGAGGAATATCGTCTGGACATCACAGGTTCTGTACAGAATGAGGGTTATTGAAACCGTACTCAGATGAATATGATGTGTAAATTGATTTATTCGTGTACCTCCATCCCACAGTCGCTGAATTTTTTACCCCGGTGAAGAGGTGATCATTTTCTCCTCTAGTTTTAATAAAGTCTGCCGTTTGCTCTTTGGTCCCTATAAACATATCACAAAAACGATTGGGAAAAATGTAAGCGCCAATGGAAAACCGTGGAACCCACCATACAAGCTAGTTTACGTCCACTTTTTATGAAGATTGTTTAAATAAATATTACAAGTCTATGCAAATTCACAACCCTAACAACATAACCGCTATAAAAATTTAACTTTTGTACCACCAGATTTTCACATACTTACATTTAAAAGTGTATTCGTCTCCCGGTTTATCCTTTTGTGCCGCCATCGTTACGTGAATGAAGTTCTGTGCAATGAATTCTGGGCTGGCAAGCTGTCGAGCTGGTGGGTGACAGACGTCACCGAAAACGTCGAAGCACTTTTGCAAATATGCGATATCTTGACAAACAAAGCAGATATTTGAAGTTTACACACCCACATTCTCGCCTGAAAATATGTTAAAAGTTTATTTTGTGACCCAGAAAGATTAATAAGAGTAATTTTAAAACTTAGTAGCGGCCGCCATTAGCCGGAAACTGGAGCTTGGCTGGGCTGCGCTATGAATTCTGGGATATGGTGGGCCACGAAGGACACACCCGACCAATCCTTCAAATTCGGGGAAAAGGAGGACTCGTTTGTCGGCTGCATTCGGAGCAGTATATGAATTTGGACAGCCTTCGGCGCGTCGCTGTGACGTAATCGGTCTACAAATGCGGCCTCAGGAGGATGCAGCTCATGAATTTGGACACGACTGTAAACTCTCTGGATTAGTGATGGGTCGTTCGCGAACGAAATGGCTCTTAGAGCCGGCTCTTTGACGTGAACGACGCGAGCCGGCTCCTTATCGCGAGCCGTCAAGTGGGTTTTTTTTTTTTTCTTTCTCTCAGCCTCTCTCTCGCACTTTTTTTCCGCTTCACTCTGCACGCGAGCCTTGTGCTTTACGCTGGGCAGAGGGGGGAGGGGCGGTAGTTACACTCAGTAGCACAGGAACTAGTGATGTGCGATACCACTGATATCCTTTCCGATCCGATACCAAGTAATATTCAGGGTGGTATCGACGATACTGATCCGATACCGATACTTTGTACAAAACGGATTTTATTTATTGTATCTCAAATTATAGCGTCATAATGATTACAGGACATCAGAATACCTTCTTCTTATCACTTATTAATGCAGAGTTCATCATATAGAAATAAAAAAACTAAAGTTGTGTGCTATTTGAACACCTTGCCTGCCTGGAGGACTAAAGGACTCCGTGAGAGACTCTCACCCTAGCAGCACCTGTCCCTCTCCTCCTCTTCAGTTCGCCTCAACATACGCTCGTCATATTTTGTGATATGATTTACTCTGAGGTGTTTGACAAGGTTAGTGATGTTGCCACAACCATACATGCCAACCCTCCCGATTTTTCCGGGAGAATCCCACCTTTCTCCAGATTTTCCACCCGGACAACAAAGTTGAAAAACCATATCGCAGAATTCATAGCGCGGCCCAGCCAATTCCAGTTTCCAACAATGACGGCAGCGACTTAGTTTTAATATCACTCTTATTTCTCTTTCTGGGTCGCAAAAAAACTTTTAACATATTTTCAGGTGAGAATGTAGCTGTGTAAACTTCAAATATCTGAGCCGACCGACACATCGTCTTCAAACCCCCGCGGTCTTTCACCACTCGGGTTAAACATGATGTACAAGTCACTTTGATAACTTAAAAATGTTCTTGTTTGGCTTTTTCAGTGTTTTATTTGTTCGTGAGTAAATCGGTTTGGCTGAGATTAAAGTTATTAGATTAGATTAAATTAAACTTTATTATTCCCTCGGGAGGGTTCCTCCGGGGTTTTCACACAGCTGAATAAACGTCAAACAGAAAACTGATTAAACAGAAGAGTTTACGTCAGTGTCCGGTTATATTTTAGACAGCAAGGAGCAGACGGCAGAGTTTCACTCCACCGAGGGAGCTCGTGACGTACTACCCGGCTTTCTTTAGACTGCGAAGGCCGGTCCTCAGGTGGAAGCAGCCTCTGAATTTGGACACCCCCGCTGTTTCCGGGCCGGCCAATAATAACGGTGACATTTAACGTATTTTATCCGATAAATAAACCCTGTAAAATATATTTATCCGCCCAAACAGCCCTTTTGAATGTCTCCCTAATTCTGAGGTCTCAAGGTTGGCAAGTATGGCCACAACACCTCACTTTTTTTGCCACATTTATTGCAAACCACGGCTCAGCTGTTTGTGGAGGTAAAATACATCCGCACAATTACACTCAGCCATTGTTGTGAGTGCGCACGCCAAGGGGCTGCGAGACATTTATACAGCCGTATTTCGCACATGACTATGAAAGGCGGAAGAGGAAGTAGTTCCTTTGAATGTAGGCAATCCGAATGTTATAGTTTCTTTCCACTGTGTTCCTGTTAATGATAAACTACAAATTTACTCTAAATTACTAAAATATCGATATTTTAATGTGAGAATCGATTCTAGAACATAAATGATTGGTATCGGAGGAATCGATATTTCAGGATCGATCCGCACATCACTAACAGGAACAGAGCCAGAGAGAGAGAAAGAGAAAGAGAGGCAGGGACAACAACATTAGAAAGGTATAGTAATCATCCACAACTATTTTCGGTTGCAGATGATAAAGGATTGAGAAAGTTTATTCATGCAGGTCCATATGACAGAGAATATGCATGTTCTTTTAGTTTTCATATTATAATTTATATTTAATTGTGTTGTGGTTTGCAGTGTTTTGTGTTCTTTTCACTTTAAATTTGTGAAAGGAAAAAGCTGAAAATTTAAATAGTTAAAACTTGAAATGTGAATAGTTGATTTTTGTATTATATGATTTATTTATTACATTTTATGTGGAGTGAATAAATAAAAGTATATTTACGGTGGCCCCTAGAGACAAAGCACATACAAACTTCAAATCACGTACGAACTCTGAAGCATGTACAAACTCCAAAACACGTAAAAACACGTACAAACTCCAAAACACGTAAAAACTCCAAAACACGTAAAAACACGTACAAACTCCGAAGCACGTAAAAACTCAGAAGCATATAAAAACTCCGAAGCACATAAAAACTCAAAACACGTACAAAAGACAACAGAAGTGCTCCAGGATGCTGGGCGCAGTGTTGAGCCTTTGTTATCTTGTGGCTACACAAGCCAGCAAGTACCAACGACCGGATTTGGTGTGTGGTAATAACAGGTAAATGAACTTTTTTTTAAATTATTTGAATATATATATGAGTGCCTGTGTATAAATACACAAACAATACACACATGCTTTCAATTGTGTAATTTAAGTGATCTAGTAGCTCTGCTTTGGAAGTTCAGTTCATGCTAGAAATGTGTTTTGGAGTTTGTACGTGTTTTGTCTCTAGGGGCCACCGCATATATTTATATATAAACATATATAAATAAAACCACTTGTTTTTACGTTAGTAATTCCTTTTGTGCATAATTTTATATTATTGTTAATAATAAATTAATTAAAGCAACAAAACAACCTGAAGAGCCGGTTCGGAGCTGAAAGAGCCGGCTCTTTTTAGTGAGCCGAACCGAAAGAGCCGGATCCCTAAAAAGAGCCGGAAATCCCATCACTACTCTGGATTTGCTTGGGAAGAGAAAGATTATTGTTTTATTGCATGAAGCTGACAGACAGTGGAAGTGGACAGTATGTCCTCAGTTTCTTAACATAAAACCCATTGTTACAGCCACGAGATGGACAAATGTGATTCCCTTAAATTGATTTTTAGCTTTAGTGTTGTTATTTTCCTCTGAGTTATCGATTTTGTCCTGAGTTTGCTAACACAAACTAATGTAAGTCTATTAGCTTTAACCAACCACATGATGTCAACTTCTGTACTGACAGACAGTGTTGGGAAGGTTACTTTTAAAATGTATTCCACTACAGACTACAGAATACATGCCCCAAAATGTATTACGTTACTCAATGAGAGTAACGTATTCTGAATACTTTGGATTACTTAATATATTATCATGCTTTTTACAACTACATGAATGTACTATTGCTGTGTGATTTATTACTGTTACTGAAGGTCCGCGGCTCCGAACCGTAGTAAAGGACCTCTGACTAATACGTCGGGTTTCGTGTCGGAATCATAGCTGAAAAATAGCTTTACTTTGTTGTCTGGGTCAACTTTGCTAGCGAGAGACAGAGAGAGGCGCTGAAAGGCTGCTGCAACGGAACTTATTGTTTCGGTGGAAAACACGAACACAGTGTACAGTCGAGTCTTAATAGCTTACTTACAACTGGGCTCGTCAGGCACTCTTCTTGGCTGCAGTGGTTATTATTATATTTACATGCTTCCAGCTCCCGTTTCTGCTCGATGACAGCTCGTACTTTTCCTTTTTCTCCCTCCCTCGCTCACAGACACATATCGGGTATGGCAGTCCATTCTCCCTGCAGCACGGACTACACTGCCTATGATGCTACATTCTTTAGGGCTATGCCTGTAGCATTCTGCCTGTTAGCTTAGCACAACAACAACAACAACAACAACAAAAAGGCGCTCTCTCACCCAGGAAACACGCAGTCGCAGAGAGTGCGCGTCACCATGGCAACCGTAACGCTGCCGCCTGGAACAACAGAACTTGGCTGTCAAACAAAACCCAAACAGTCCTGACAGTACCGCCGTGTAATCCATTTATTTCAACAAAGTAACTGTATTCTAAATACCACCTTTTTAAACGGCAACTGTAACGGAATACAGTTACTCATATTTTGTATTTTAAATACGTAACGGCGGCACATGTATTCCGTTACTCCCCAACACTGCTGACAGAATATCCTGTTTTTAAAACTTACAGTGTTACATCTGTGTCGTTTTTTGAGAGCAGGGCTCAGTTATGTAAATTAGCCTTCATACGTGTAGCGTTTCCCCAGATAAAAATATATATTTTAATAGGATATAAATTAATAACACCCACAGGCGTTAAATGAACTGGATTCAGTATTCTGTTACACACTCTTGTGCCCCTGACATGCTCATACTCATTTGTATACATGTCTATTAATGTACTGCCATGTTGAAAGTTTAGTTTTCATGCTGTATTTGTAGCTTTGCTGTGTTTTTGTTAAATGTAAAAATATTTAAAATATGTTAAATATGACACTGATTTTATTTTCATTTTTACTAATTCATTTCATCTTTTATGTGCTTATACTGTAGCTCATGAAAGTTGTAAGTTGTCATGTTTCACTGCTTATGAGATATGCTGACAGACAAATGTTTAGCTTTACTAAGCTGTGCTATAGACTGAACAGCAAGGAAAAGATTTATTGCTGAAAAAAAGTAAAACTGTCTTTGTTAAAGTAGGAACTTATCCTTCAGCACCTTCTGCCTCTTTTAGCCAAAACAGTCATTATATCAATCACTGCTGCTCCAACTAATGGTGATAACACTCACATGGGAGGAAAGAATTAACTCCAGAGCTGTTAGAAACAAACAGAGAGAGGACCAGAGCTCCCTCCTCTCTGGTTCCCTCCACCACATGCTGCATTGTCATTTTCAGGAAGGCGATCACAGTAATAGACTTGTAATTGGCTTTAAGTGGATTAAGTGCCAGGCAGCACAAAGCAGTTCTGGCTAGTAGTGCGCAGTCCAAACACAACCTGTTGCCCAGGCCATGACTGAGCATGAGGTCTCAATCTGAACAGCAACTGCTTGCTCTGCGTGTCCCCAACACTGCTCAGTATAAAACACATTGCTCCAATCTATCCTTCTGAAAGAACGGGACACATCCGACTTTGCTGAATAATGTTAACAACGAACCCGACCACGAAACTCATTTAACCCAACCCACCGCTCAGACCTCACTTAACAACCACTTTTTACCTACTAAGAACTACACAAAGAAGATGCAGCAAAGAAATACATACATAAGAACCTAAATCACTTTGATAAGAGACAAGTTTTAGATGAGATATTTGCAGTTGTTCAAATTTGTTTGAGGAAGCCCAGGCAGTGGCCCCTGCTCCGCCCTCTCTGTCAGAGGGAAACAATAGAAGAACATGGCCTGATAAATAACATTTTCTTTTTGATGTAGGTGGCTGGGTGGATGTGTGCTGGGAAGGAAAGCCTGTGAAGACAGCATGATGCTCTAAGAAATGTTTTCCTAGAAAACACTGGGAGTCACAGTGCCTTTACTTGAGACTTCATAATCATTTTGAAACTAGTTTAGTCACACTATTGTGAAAGAAATTAATGAACTAAATAAAGTAATAAACTTGCATAACTTCTTCATACAGTCCATGCAGCATATTTGCAATAAAGATCTTGGGTTGTTACTTTCAATTATGACTTCTGCTTGCTGTTGGTTTATGTAGCAGGTGTGAGAGATTCGGCTGACAGGGGTATTCACAAACTATACTCGCTGTAAGATATCTAAACAGTTTCACGCATGAATTGACTGCATGGAGACCAGAGGCTGTAAATTACATTCACAGAGAAACCTTGAAGGAAGGGTATCCACCTGTCTGAGCTTCCATGAGAAGTTAATTGACATCAACCAATAACCATCCAAAGAAGGAATGGGTTTATCCACTTGCATGCTGTGCTGGGACAATTTTTAGATAAGTTAAATAATTAGTGGGTGCAATACTCAGTAATGGCTTGAACTTCAAAGAGTTTCCTAGATCAGTCTGCCTTTTTCATGCAAACTACTGGTGACTATGGCAATCTCAAAGGATTTTGCTGCAGCATCGTACAACTCTCTGTGACCAATTTCACTGTAGCAGCTGCCGGCCACCTTCAGAAACCCATTACAGTCTCTTGGGGAATACAAATGCTTTTCCTCATAGTGGTTGCTAGATGGTTGTTTCTAGGCCTGTGTTACTTAGGAAACACACTGACTTTGTTAGTCAGTTTAACTTTAGTTTGACAAAACTGAGACAGCAAGTTCTAATAGATTTTTAAGATTTTTTGTTTAATTCAAATCGCACAAAAAGAGTGGATAAAAAGTAAAATAATCACCTTTAATGCAACAAAAACTTTTACAGTGTCAAGATTGCAAAAATAAAGATGCTGGTCAGTGGAGTAGTATTGGTTATTTGTCTGCTGTGCTTTATTTCTCTCTAAGCTCTTTCAGAAACAACAACTACAATAATGTGATTCAGCAAAGACTTAAAACCAAAAGGAGTAGCGCATAAAGGATGTTGAAGACATCGGCAGTGGTTTTGAGACAAATGTCCATGAATATCTAGAGTCCAGAGCACACACATGAGAACATCATCATTATGAAGGAACCAAAGAGGTCCGCCTGTATACACTCACTAATGTTCTTGCTTCTGTGTGTCCATGGGCACATGCATGTTTGACTATTGTAACCAAATTGTGAAGCCACCCACACAAAACCCACAGCTTGCCTTTGTCGTCAAGTCTGGCACAGTCCAAACAGTTGTTCAGTGTCTTTGACACAGGTTTAGAGAAAACATGTGCAGCCACTCCAAATTCCACCAAAGTACAGAGCGCTCTGGCTTCATGTTTTGCTCTCTCAGCGCACGTCGCAATGCGACCCCGGCCAAGTTGCTCGGCAGCACAATGAGCACGGGTGTGATTCCGCTTTCAACAGGCCTGTTACCAGGGATTACCCCAGCGTTGTTTAACAGTGTTATCCAGACCACAACAGAATGTTGTTTTATCAGAGTACTAAGTCAGACACTTTGCTCACTGACGGCTTCAGAAATGTCACCGTGAAATTTCTGAGAATCTGTCCCTGGCCTCTGCCCAGCCAGTGCAGGTGAGATCCATGAGAGAGCACAGCTGCCATTCTCAAACTTGCATTCAGACACGCACAGGCAGGCATGTATGGCCCCCATAGATAGATTGATGGTGGCGAGGGGAACCAAGGGCTGCTTGGCAGTCCTGAAATCAGGCCAGCTTTAACACGGCGGACACGCTCTCGAGCCCACAGTCATAGTAACATTTTATGTGACAAGCATTATAAAGGTGATTTATAGAACACATATGTGTTGGGTTTAATATTTTCCAGAATATTTAGCTCCGTGTATTAGGTCTGCATTTTCAAATCTGTCTGCTTGTTCGCATCATCCCTACACTGACCATTAAACAAACATCCTGTGAAAGTAACGAGCATAGCAAATGGGAAACTCTGAATAACCTCTCAAAGGGAAGCATGCTGTTTCAAGCAAACACTTATTAGGACTCTTTTATGAGACGGCCTTTTTTGTATGGCACCGACCTCTGGCTTCTTCTCTTTTGTACGCTTTCGTTTATAGCATAACTGGGCCAATAGTGCACTCAAGTCCATTGCTTTTCTGTAAAATGTCCACAGATCTCGTCGAGTGCAGTTGGTGGTGGGGTCAGTTTAAGTTAACAATCAAACTGTGGCTCACTTCATTAACTATTAAGTGTTTGTCGTCCTCTGAATACAGTGCAACTTTTATGCCTTTGTAAGGTGTGAACCTGTATTAACTAATAGAAAAGCTTATGTAGCTTTAATACATGTCATTGCATCTGGTGCCAAACATACTGCTCCGCCTGAAATTTAGGTATAGACTGTATATGCAGTAAAACAATAAATGTTCCCACTCGACTCATTAAATGAGTTTCAGTTTCTGCTCCCGCTCTTTAATTTCCTGAAGATTCAGTCTCCAGACTCCAAAATAAAATTCAGAGGAGAGAAAAGAATAATTTCAGATGAGGGATTCATCTCATTCATTATTTGAATTAGTTTTGATATCCCTGTTTTCAGTGGCTGTGATTGCTTCTGCTGTTTTTTGGGGATATTAAAGACAAAATAAAGGATTAAATCCATTGTTGAAGGTTATAAGACTAACTACAACTTACATGGAGACAATAAAACAGAAATTTTCAAGATAATCTCAATGCATTTACATTCTGATGCTGGAATGGAGGATTTGAAATGCCTTTCAACATTGTTTACATCACTGAATTTTTTATTTATTTATTTATTTTAAGTTGGAAGGCTTATAATAAAATGTAGGATGCTGAAAAATCCAGGACTCTCCTATTTTATTGCTATGTCAGCAATAACTTATAACTTCAGCTCCCACACTTGTCATAGTGTGCACATGTGCACAAACATATTTTAAACCACTTTAAGGCAATATTCTTTTTATTCTAAATTTCATTCTAATTTATTACAAATGTTTCATCCATACATCCATCTTAGTGCATTACTTTAAACAAATGTTTCTTTAAAGTGTACTTTAAAATAAATCAAGCCAGTGCTGTTTTTTCATTTCTGAATTAAAAGTTCTTCTCATAGTTCGAGCTGTAGCATTTAAAAGGTCAATGTTTTTAAAAATCCAATTTCAGGTATAACCACGAGAAAGACTCGATTTTTAATGTATTACCAGCATTCTTAACAATTTTTCCTTTTCTTCTTCTTTTTTTTTTTTGCCTTTCAGCTCCACCGAGCCTACTGTTACATCTTCACACTCAACTCACACCAACTCTCCGGTTCTCACAGTCTAAAAATCAACCCTCCACGGGGTTTCAATATCCGGGTCACCTGCCCGGTCAGTCACCTGATCCTCTGAATCTTTGAGGACCTGACTGCAAGCCACCACAAAGCACCGGACCTCTCTCATTAAGACACGGGGGCTTTCCACTGGGGCGTCTTTGTTCTCAGCAGGCATGGCACCATGGGACTGCCTCGGACGGGTCTGTCTCCATCTGGGCCTGGGGTCTTTATCAGAACCACCTGCCCGAGAGGGTCAACCATATCTCAAACATCTTTTTTTTTCTCTCCAGAGGAAGAAGGAAAATCATTTCAACTGTTTTCCTGTTGACCCGCATGCCATGGCTGAGGCCCTTTTCTGAGTGTGTGAGAATATTTATTTGTGTTTTAGTTAATCTCTGTGCGTAAAACTGAGCATAAGAACAATGAACATCAAATCCAAGGCTTGAAAATCTCAATTTATTGTCTTCTACCAAATACTGTAGCTGTGTTACAAAGATGTTCTGCTGATAGGCATGTTTAAACTTCCTTTGCCCAGGAAATAATGCATATTTATGACAGTAACAAAATGTTGCAGCTATAAAGAACATTACACAAACTTTGACTGTTGTTGACTGAATATTTTACCTAATATCATCAAAGTTTCTAACTGTGCAGAATTCTTTTAAACATAAGTTGTGGTAAATTGTCTCAATCAGTATAATATCTGATATGATAGCCACCGTCTGTTATGCAGTTTTGAGACTGAGGGATACATAAAGTTTCCAACTCAGTGGCTCATTATTCCAATATTCTGCTGATCTATCCATTTTACATTTACTTTTTTTTATCTCACTTTCTTTCATCCTGAAAAGTACTGTTATTGGCAGTCATCTCACTTGCATTCCTGGTTTCCAGTGTAGTTCCTACAATGAGAATATCAGACTTCTTGCTATTCTTTCATGCGAATTTATGCCATTTTAGAGAATGTTGTGGTTGTATTTATTTGACAGCATTAACAGCGTAACAGTGTTGAAGGATTTGGCCCAAGAGAAATTTGATTCTGCTTTGGATATAATTCTAAACGCCAAGTTTAGAACTACAGTTTAGGACAAAGCAGGCTTTAAGGTAAAATAGTGCTGCTAAAGAATGTTACTTTTGCTTATTTGCGGGGTTATTACATTTTACCCTGCTGCCAGTTATCAGGTTATCTTCTTTTCATTGTAGATCATTTCCTATTTTAAATCATCAGTTCTGTGAGACACAAACAAAAAAAAATCACTGAAACAGCTCAAGGATCACCATTATTATCATTAGAAATTACAAAGAAAAACAAAAACAAAGTAAGAAATTGTGAAAAAACATATTAGATATTGATTTTAAGTATTTGTTTGTTTGTCTTTTACTTTTAAATTTGTATTTATTCATTCATTTTTGCAGTGTTGGCTTTGGACATTAATTTTACATGTATAAGGTCCTATGAAAACCTAAGTACACCTTTACTACTTACACAGGAATCACGAGGATAAGTCCCAGCCAGCTGCTGATAATCAAATGATGCACTTGATAAAGTGATCATCGGCAATTGTGAAGACATTTATAAAAGCAGAGTTTTTGGCAGTTTCCTGATCTGAAACTTTCAGGTGCGTCTTAACACGATGCCAAAGAGGAAAGACAGCAGCAAGGTTCTTAAAGAACGTTTTCTGGGAAGGGTTATAAGACAAGACAATTTTACACTTCCCAGAAGTGGACATCCCAGAAAACTCAACCCAAGGTCAGACCGATCAATGCTCAGAGATACTGCAAAAACCCCAAGAGCTACATCTCAGTGTAAATGTGTTAAAGTTCATGACAGTACAATTAGAAAAAGACTCAACACGTACGGCCTGTTTTAAAGGAGAAATCCTTTTCTCTCTAAAAAGAACATAACAACACAGCTTAGATTGGCAAAGTTGCATTAGAACAAACAAGACTTCAGGAACAATGTCCTTCGGATAGGTGCAACCAGTAATCATAAGTGTGACATTTGGCAAAATCCAAACACATCACATAGTTTTCACTATGAAAATGGCTCCTTAAACCCTCTCTTTTCCTAATTTGTAAGTAAAATGTATTTTTATTGCACTTTTCACAGATGTAAAGTGCAGTTGGCTGTTATTTAATCTTTGTAAGCTACAGAGACATCCAGCAGTGCTGAAATAAATGTGAAGACTTTATATTTACTTCCTCTTCTACATGTTCCCTTTGTTTCATTCTATAGACAGACATACAAACAAGCACAGGGTTGTTTCAGAGATCTGTACTCCTGTGGCTGTACAGACTTTAGCCTCATTGCCAGAACCTGTTATGTTTCTTTTTTTAACGCTTGACATCTGCATCATGACTTTATCAATCCTAAAATAGCTTCAAGATGTTCCTTGAAGGAGAAAAGAATGCTGGTGTAAGACGGCCCAAGGTATGTGAGAGCCCTTTGCAGAAGAACAATGATTTAGTGTTCCAATACACATGTCAGGCCCACCGTAACACCTCAGAAAAGTGGGTCTGCGTCTCCTGTCAGCAATAATTTACTGTGAAGATGAGTCAGGCCAAGGAATCTCAAGCATAAGAGAGGAATAAACACAAGAGGGCAATAGTTTACCAGGATTTACTGATTGAAGTGTCCGATATAAACTCACACTCTGTCATGTCAAAACCAGGCTCAGGGTTCTCTGAAATTAAAGCAGTGTTTTTCCTCACTTTGGCACATGGTCACAGCTCCCCCCTCAACTGGACTCGCGTCCAGTAGAAATCCCCAGAGAGCAATTTCTGAGTCTTTTAAAATTTCTGAAATGTGTCGGGAGGGAAAGATCAATGGCTGAGATGTGGGGATTATGGAATATCTTTCAGTCAGCGTGCTGTCAGTCAAAGCAGGCTCAAAGCAGCATCCCTGTCAGAGGACCTCGTTAAAAAAGCTCCAGTTCCGTATCTCCAAGTCTTACAGTTTCATGTTTTACGGCGAGTCGGCCACGCTCCGCCATTAATCAATCAGTGAGTTCCTTTTGCATATTTTGTTTCTAATGAAAGACGCCACGATGAAAGGCAGCGAGTGGCTGTTACTCAAGCCTCTTGCCATTCTTTTCCACTTAAGGACCTGATGGATAGTTTACGGTATAAAAACAGACCTGCTGTGCATTATGTCATGCCGCCTCTCTGTAGAGCCATGTGCACTGCTCCTCTTTACCAATACATCTCCTATTTAACAGGCCCTGAGGTAGATTTGCGGTGAAGACGGGTGGGGGGGTGGGTAACAGGGTGATTTTGAATGTTGCTGGAACAGGAGATGGGGCGCATATCAGACAAATAATGTGAATAATTATTGGAAATAATGTCCAGATAGATGGAGCGATGCCAAATTATGAAATCATACGCTTCTCTCCGGTACATCACCCTGCTCATTATTTGAAGTCATGCTTGGAAAAACAGGTGTTTCCAATAGTGGGTCGCCGTCTCCACGGTCCTTTACCCCCTTCATTTTCCGATGATGGTTCAGATATGATATTTCATGGCTGGAGCTGTACTCGTGATAGGAAGTGATTGGGGAGAGCCGTTCAGAAGACATCCGTGTAATAGATGCTGATTGGCCCCGGCTAAATCGCTGGAATCTGCGTCTGTATAACAAGAGAAGAACCACAAGGCTGCAGTAGGAACGATCCTAAAAGCTGAATATTTTCCTTCGCTTGGAGGTTCAAATGATTACAAGGGGATTTTTCTGTCTCTTTAAACAGGTGCCATATTTTTGTGCAACAAGCACAACAGGAGTAGTGCAGCTGAGTGCAGTTGGCACAAGAGCTTTATTCTTCATTCTCATAATAAACAGAACCAGCAGGGAGAAAAATCGTCTTTTTCTTGGGGTCTTTTTCTCCCAGTTTTGGTTTATGATCGATGCATTGCGTCAGCGTTTGAAGCCCGTGCCTGTGATGTGGAGCGGAGCAGATGTGTGTGTTTTATAAGCAGAGAACACTCTCTTGCGTAATTAATAATCACGCCATTTGTTGCTATTGTGGCCAAGAGGCTGCGACTGGCAAATCAGCTCTCGTAGATAGAATGTCAAGCTCCATTCAAAATGGCATGCTTCTTAGATGATATTTATCAGTCATTTCCAAGAGTTAATCAGTATATAGCTGTGAAATACAGAACATGTGGTGAGTAAAAGCATCATTATTCTGTTGATTACCTACTTTAAACAGTCTAATTTGTTTTGCTTATGCGCAACTCCTGTTTCCTCTGAGTTTGAGGCGTATGACCAAGCGGGAACCACCAAATTAAGCCAACACGCTGTGAAAGAGCTAAAAGTTACAGTTGTTCAAATGGCCACTTGAGGCTGTAAAACAGGCCGATCCAGATAGATTTCCATTTTATAGAATAACTATGTTTACTGCTTGGCACAAAACAGGCGCTTGGTCTGTAGCCAGCTTCCCTGCTTCATAACAACAGCAAGGTGGGTGTGCGGGTCAGTTGGGGTGGAAAGGGGGAAGTTGTATTAAGGCTTAAAATTATGCATCTTTTTGTCCATATAACTACAACCATCTGCTAATTCAGGTCACTAAACTGGACCTCTCATTTGCATTTGTGCTGTAGGTGACTTTTAAAGCCTTTTTTATGTAATCTAACAAATAGTATGGCCTGCTATGCAGTGCTTTGTACTCAAGAGTCACAGTCTTAGACATTTGTTCTATCTAAGAAGTGAGATAGATTGTTGTACTTTATAAGGATGTTACTTACTGCACTAACTACAGCAAATTTAATGAGAAAAAAATGTGAAAGATCAAAAACACCTCATGAAAAAGGACACTTGTCTGTAGGACCACCGTGGAACCACATTCAACCGTTTAAAAGGTATCAGTGTCGGTCAAATCCAGTCCAGTCTCTGGAAGCACTTCACAATCAAGCATGTTAGCGTAATATGATCATTTAACACTCTGCTTCTCCTTTAAATATTCTCACATCCTGCACTGAAAACACAAGTTGTCAACAGCCAAAATGCTCAAATTAAGACTTTAACGCGCAAACGAATAAGTGAATTAATGTAATGCAACGCGCTTGCATTTAGTGATCACTTAAAGTTTAAGTTACATTTTAACTGTACAGTGCTTTATTATATATATTTACAGGACTGTATCTACCTCAAAGCTGTGGTCTCTTTAAAACATGCACGTCTTTGCACTTTTGAGAAAAGCTGGAGTATCCACAGGAATCTCACAGAGAAGAGAAAGAGCATGCAAACTCCACACAGAAAGGGTTCAGCTGGGATTCAAACTAGGAACCTTGTCAAGTCCTTATATACAGTCTATATGTTACTAACAAAGACGCATTTTTTTCATCTGAATTAGAAAATGTCGTATGTTCTTAATCTTCCAGAATAATTGCCTGTACTGTTCACAGAGAGGGAAGAAATCCAACCCATGTAAATGAATTAAAACGTTTATTGAGGGTTTCTTTTTTTGTTTGTTTGTTTGTTTTTTAGGTGCTTGGCACTTGTATTTACATTTTTTTAAAATGTTTCACAAAAAAAGAATTACGTTGCTATTTCCCCTTTTTCACACATTTTAATAACAGATTGTCCTGTAAAATTGCTATACTGTTCAGCACTTAAATACACATCTGTAATACACGTCACAACATACTTTACTCTGTGCTGCTATTGCTTACTTTTTGTCACACAACAACTTTTTAAGCTTATGTTATTGATTGCATTCGCCATCTTATACATATATTTATATATATATTTAAAACAGAATCCACTCAAAAAATAACCAATCCAGTCTTAGAGGAGAAAAGGTTGAGTTGCGTGGTGAAGTCCTGATTTCTAATGTGCATATATGCTGGCATTTTCAGGATGAAGCAAAAGTTCCTCAGTGAACTCTTGCATCAATTACCAGATTTGTGTGTTTTCACCATCTGCCACAGCATGCACCAGTTTCTCTCCTGCATGTACGTGGAGCATGGAGAGTCATTCGGTGATCCGGTCCAGTTGTCTATTTCATTCCAGCCAAAAACTGTGGATTTTGTCAGCAACCACTGACACTTTGGCATTCCCAAGCTAATATGGCACAAGTGCCGAGTGAAGTAAAAGCCCTCTGTATCACATAGAAGGTTCTTTGGTTACAGAATGGCAGGAAGAGCAGATGACATTTGAGTCCCCAAAGAATCAAGTCATTTTGAAGAACCTGTTGCTTCTATTGCACAATGACACTCACAACTGATAATCCCCTCTGTACCAGAGTAAGTACACTGCCACTTCTTATAACACTGATCTGAATGAGGTTGTTGTTTCATTGCTGTCAAGTTGCCGTCCTTCATTAATACAAAGATAATTAAATAATATTTTTGTCTTCCACTGTAAGTATCTTTAAAAACAAAATGTTGAGAGGACATCCTTTTTCTGAAAGCTTCCTTTGTACCTCAGTATATCTATCCTTCATGTGAAAACACTGGTTCAAACTTAACACCAAACCAGGTTCGTAGATTTACTTTTCATATTGAAGACATTAAAAACGTGGCGCCCTGCAAGGTTGGGTCTGAGTTCCTACACCATGTGCATGGACATCTGAGACGAGGAGCCATACTGACGTCCGTCACAAGAGCTGCTGCTTTGCTGGCCACCGGTGGTGTTGCCGATCATGTGCATGGTGTCCATGCTTCCGTTGGACAAGTACTGGCGCTCGGCGAATGCCCCTGCAGGAGTGGAGGAGCAGAGCAAACCGCCCTGGGGTTTCTCGGGGCTGGCGGCCAGGCGAGGAGAAGTGGGGAAGTTATATCCGTACAAATTGTAAGGGTTGTGGAGGGAGAAAGCGTTGTAGGAGCCCTGCTGCACGTGGTGGTGGCTTCCACCAAACATGTGGGCAGAGGAAGGGGCGGATCCGGATGAAGAGGACGAGGCTGAGCTGGAGCTTCCCCCGGTTTGCATCACGTACTGAAGCTGAGAGGCTGGGAATGAGCCGAGCTGACTGCTATAGCCATCCATTTTGCCCCCGCCGCCGCCGCCACTGCCGCTGCCAGTCAGGGAAGCGTGAGTGCTACCCTGCATGCCGGCAGCAATCAAAGAGGAAGTCCTCTGTGGCAAAAAGGATTCAGAGGGCTGACCAGACGCCACAGCACTCCCTGCAGCCTGGAGGCGTCCATATGAACTTTCAGCCAGGCCGCCATATCCCTGTAGGGCCGCCATGTTGCTGCGAGCACAGGCAGGGTACTCCGACAGGCCCAGGTTGCAAAGCTGACTTTCCCTACAGCCCACATTGAAGGTGTTAGGGGCCAAGTGAAAGGTTGGAGGGGAGCAGGAGGGAGAAAGGAGGTGTGCTGCACTAGAGGGAGATGGAGTTCCTGTGCTGGAGGTGGTAGGAGAAGTGCCTGTGCTGCCCCCTGCAAAACAGAAATACAGAGAGAATGAGTGAACTATACAAAAGCCAATGTGGGAGTACCAGAAACTGTAATGCCTCAAAAGGCTTCTCCAAATGGCCTTAAACCTGCATTAAAAAGCGATAAAGCAGGGTATCCCTTAGGGCATGACCACACTGTGACTGACATGTCTCGGTTTCTGTTGCATTCAACTTTTGCTTATGTTTCTTTGCAGGTTTTAGATCTCACCTTGGGTCAACACACCTGAATCACATGATTAGTTCGTTACCAGGCCTCTGGAGAACTTCAGGACATGTTGAGAAGGTAATTTAGCCATTTAAATCAGCTGTGTTGGTTCGAGGACACATCTAAAACCTGCAGAGACACCGGCCCTCGTGGACTGAGATTGCCCACCCCTGCACTAGACTGAAGAACTAGAGGCTTCAAACTGAAGTTCCCATGAGATTGTGTGTTGTTTGACAAATGGGCTTTGTCAAACCCCTGTTCTCAGACCAACTGCAGCCGTACTCTGTATACACGATCACGAACTGTTTTGTAAAACACGCCGCATTAAATATTCTGTTCTGAGGAGATTCGTGTCACCCCACATATAATACATGCATATAAGTTTGGTGGCACAAGTAAGATCCTCAGGCCAAGCCTTTCAGAGAGATGTGAAAGCTGTGAGGTATTAATCACATACTTTTGTGTTAATAAGAACTTGGCTCACGTTCATGCTGCTGTCCTAAAATTCAGTTTGAAACCGGAATGAGGAGGACGCATAACTAAATAATCCAGGACTCGCTTGGCTCGGGCTCTTCTTTGCACCATATGCCTTCGATAATATCGCCGCAGCGCTCTGCTCAGCTCAAGGAGATGAAGGGGGGAGCTTATGAGGAGGGAGAGAAAAGAAAAGGGGGGCAAGGTAGATATATTTCGGAAAGAGAGAACGATAGTTAAGTGATGTCATGTTTTCCTCTGGATAGACGGGCTCGGGGGGCTTCAGTGCCGAGGGAGAATGCTTGATTGCTTTGAAGGGGAAAAGGGTGTCTGGTGCCATAAGAGCAAAGCTATACAGTTCCTTACAGTTACCACAGAGTGCACATGCACACAACACAGAGTCTTTATGAGATGATACAGGGTTCACTGACAGAGCAAGGACTCTAATTAAATCTTAATCACTGCGGAGAAGTTTAAAGATAACAAACACGTGTCAGCCCGCTCTGACAAAACATGGAGCATCACGTCATGCTGACCTCCGAGGGTAACATGGATCAGGTCAGCATTGCTTTAGAGTTGCTTGAAAGCGGCGAGGCCCTTGATATGAGCCATGACTCGTTCCTGGTTGTCGACTCTGGAGCTGAGACAAAGGGAGGTGGCCCAAGTGACGCTGACTCTTGTCGTGGAGCCGTCCAAAAGCCACAGGGTTTGTTTAACGATTTTATTTGCAACGGCTACGCGTGATGTGAAAAGTTCAGCAGACGCAGGCAGACCTGCCAGAGGAGCAGTGTATGGCCAAGCTCAGATGAAGGACAACCACAGCTGATATATGGAGGGAAAATATGCACATGGAGAGTTCACACTGGGACACCAATGCGCCAAGGTCATGGTAAGTACCACTGCACACAACTCTAGGTAACTGTGCAGTAATGTATTACACTACACTGTAATGAGCCCTAAAAAAAAGATGATGTGACGTTTCAGTTATGAAAATCCAATTTTAAACCAAATACATTTAAAATCACAAAAAAAAAAAAACGAAAGTAAAAATGTTCCAGTCAGTGATCGTTTCATGTTTGGTTTCAGTTTACAGGTTTTATCTGAAAACACAAACTAATTCATAATTACAATACTCGTGCAAGTCGCCCGTGACAATGATGGTATCATGATACAGCGATCCTTGATGTACTGACAGTCATTCATAAACTTATTATGGTGTGTGTGTGTGTGTGTGTGTGTGTGTGTGTGTGTGTGTGTGTGTGTGTGTGTGTGTGTGTGTGTGTGTGTGTGTGTGTTTCTTAACCATAAATGTGACTTTAACATCATTTTGCATTTCATTACCCCTGCCAAGTAGGTTATGTGTTTGTTAGCGTTTGCACGCGTGTCATTCTGTCTGTAAACACAATAGTTCAAAAAGTTATGCCAAAATTTGTAGGGGTGTAAAGTGGGGTCATTTTAAGAATCCATTAAAATCTGGTTGATACCCATCAAAGTCTTCAAAGTTTACTTACTGATTTATTGGTCAAAAACTGAGAAAAGGCTTTATAATACGGAAACTTATAATTGTGTGGCGTGTTTTTCAACACATAGAAAAGAAGATCTAAAGGTTTAAAATACCGACTGAATATAGCATATTGTAAAAGGAAGCAATATCATACAGTTTCACAGTCAGTAGTTTATTAGTAGGTTGGGTTTTTTTTGCCTTACATTATTCTACTGTAATACTTTTTTTAATATCACAAAGTTAAGGTAAATTTGTTCCTTTAAGACAGATGAGAAGGACTGCACAAATATATTTATTTACATACCTTGCTGTTTCTGCATATTTGTAAAGTCTTCAAATGTGAGTGTCCTCACTGGAGGTCTCCAGAAAGCATATGTTTCCATGATCGCCTCAAGGCCAGTCCTGACAGAGACATGCAAAACCAATTTTAGGACACACACACAAACACAAAAAAAGAAATGGAAACAAGAGGCAAGTTTTTTTTTTTTTAGTGAAGTTTACAATAAAAGCTGCTGCTAGGACAGAGAAAATAATATTATCAGTCATAGATTAATCACTGATTTTAAGCATGTATCTCTTTTTTTTTAGTCTAAAGCTTGAAGCCTCGATCAGGCTCACCGTTGTATTTAAAGTTCTAGAAGCCTGATTTTAGATAATTATGAGCTTTGATTGTTACTATAGACATTTAAATGTTTGAAATGAACACTGAAACGCTTAATGAGAACAATAACCAAAGTTTGGGGAAAGTATTCATATTTCTTTCTTCACTCTTGCACCAAAATCAGCCTTTTTAATACTTAACTTTATTTTAAAACTGTACTTTTAATAGAGTTAAATAAGGAATTTACTCGTTTCTGTTAATAGAATTAATAAACTGTGACTTGACGAGTACATAGAGGGAGAATCTAAATATACTGAAAACATCAATGGAAGAAAAATGGGCAGTGATATTCTACATGTCAGTGAGACAGCTAGAAACATCGGGAGCTGGGGTGGGTTTGAGATATATAATGTAGATGGAGAGAGAGGTGGGATAAACCAGAGTCCAGCTAGGAGGAAACTGGGGCCATTAAAAAGGAGCAGAATTTTAGTGTGCATATAAATCTGAGGTGACATTTCATCCTGAATCTGTACATGGTTCTCCTTCCTGCTTGATTTACTTCCCCACATGGCACTCGGCTCTGGCCCAGGCAAAGCAGCGTCCGCTCTGCTCCCTGTGTTATTTTAGGGCCACCAGCTCCCTGGCTGTGGCAGCTCGTTAGTGCGCCATGCTAATCAGCCCAGCCCTCATCATCACTGCACTCATTCATACAGTTGCACTGCTGCCGCGGGACCAAAACCCAACAAATGAGCTGTATCCCTCCACCGGGCCATAAAGCCTGGTCACCAGACAACTGACGACACCCCCATAACCGTAAGGCTGAGAGAGGACCGCATTAAGATTCAACAAGAAACTCAGAAAAAGGAAAACAAGATGGTGCTTAATTTGAGAATTAGCAGTGCAAGTTTGGCCTTTCTATTAATTTGGAATTTCCCCTGAATATGGAATCGGTTGGTAATGCTTCACAGCAAATGAGCTGCACGTTCATTTTACAGCTTAAAAACCCAAAGAAAGTACCTTAGGTATTTTTTATAACTGTTTATGTCACCCATATCCGATACTAATAGAAGCTGAGTAACGTTTAAAAGACGCGCGTGGCAATAATAACAAAATATGTCACACCTGCTTTTATGTGCGCAGCTGCCTGTTTCCACTGCTTTCAGTTGCAGCTGCAGCACTTTTACATTTTGCTCAACCTGGCTGCAGAGAAGGCAAATCAAGAGAGGGTTAGTATTTTATTAGGGGGTGAGCAAGGTTTGGTTTCACTGGAAATTACCTTGATTTTCCTTCCTATCTAGTGTTTACCACAAGGTGACAAGAAAGATGTGGACTAAACGACTGTCGTTACTCATTACAGATAATTGTGACTTGTTCAAGCTAAGCACAGGAAATGTTAATTGCTTTTATCTCGTCTGTCTCACCTGTTGACCTTTCTAACCCTAATCTGACACATTAGGTTCCCCACGGGATCCTGTCCCTCCACAATTCTTTAAAGAAATTTTTCCTAGTATACAACAGTATGTCCTTGACATTATTAACAGCAGTCTGTCTTCTGGTGTGGTTCCTGCAAATTTCAAACATGCAGTAGTACAGCCACTGCTTAAGAAACCTGGCCTTGATCACACAGTTTTAGTGAACTATAGGCCTATTTCCAAGCTGCCTTTAGTCTCCAAGGTTTTAGAGAAAATTGTTTTTAGTCAACTGAAAGATTTTCTAGATGAAAATGGAATCTTTGAGGTTTTTCAGTCAGGTTTTAAAACCCTTCACAGAACAGAATCTGCATTACTAAGGGTTTTTAATGACATCCTTCTGGCATGTGATTCTGGTAACCATGTTGTTCTTGTCTTGCTTGACCTAACTGCTGCCTTTGACACAGTAGACCACAATATGTTAATTTCTCGATTACATGATGTAGTGGGTATTGGTGGCACTGCACTCAATTGGTTTAGGTCTTATTTGTCAGATAGAACTTTCTCTGTCAGCCTTCTCGGTTACGAATCGTCTTCTGCTCCTCTGTCATGTGGTGTCCCACAGGGCTCAATTTTAGGGCCACTGCTCTTTTCTCTGTATCTACTGCCTCTGGGTTCTATCCTTAGAAGGCATGGGATCTCATTTCACTGTTATGCCGATGACTGCCAAATTTATTTGACACTAAAACGCAAGGATGCCATCTCCATAAAACCTCTCTTGACATGTCTAGATGACATTAAAGCTTGGTTGGCTCGAAACTTTTTAAATTTTAATAAAAAGAAAACAGAAGTGTTGGTGTTTGGACCCAGTGGTCCCTGTGAGTCCTCCTCTGTTGTTTTAGGATCCCTGGAAGTCTATTTTAAATCTGTTGTTACTGACCTTGGTTTTAAGTTGGACAGTGATTTTAAATTGGACAACCAAATCAGAGCAGTGGTGAAGTCCAGTTTTTATCATTTAAGGCGACTGGCAAGACTAAAATCTTTTCTTTCGAGGCAGCACCTTGAAACAGTGATCCATGCTTTTATTTCTTCCCGCCTGGACTACTGTAACTCACTTTATGTGGGGGTCAGTCAGTCATTGCTCTCACGTCTGCAGCTGGTTCAAAATGCGGCTGCACGACTCCTAACAGGAACTCGAAAAAGAGAGCATATAACCCCCGTGCTGGCCTCTCTGCACTGGCTGCCTGTGTCTTTTAGAGTTAATTTTAAAATTCTTATGTTTGTTTTTAAATGTCTACACAGTCTTGCCCCGCCTTACCTCTCTGAGCTTCTTCATCCCCACATACCCTGTCGGTCTCTCAGGTCAGCTGACCAGCTGCTCCTGGAGGTACCGAGATCCAGGAGGAAGCTCAGAGGGGACAGGGCCTTCTCTATTGTGGCTCCAAAATTATGGAATAATTTGCCCATGCATGTTAGAGAGGCCCCTTCACTGTCCACTTTTAAATCACGTCTTAAAACCCACTTTTATTCCTTGGCTTTTAACCTCAGTGAGACTTAGTTTCTTTTTTAATGCAGTAGTTATTTAATTAATGATTTCACTCTTCTTTTATTTGTTTTTTATTTATATCTCATGTAATTTTATTTTACAGTTCCAATGTACAGCACTTTGTGTCAGCTGTGGTTGTTTTAAAGTGCTTTATAAATAAAGTTGATGATGATGATGATGATGATGATTAGCCACCAAGGATGCATGTGCACATAATAAAATTACGAACGACTCCGCCTGATCTGTCCGTGCAGCTGGAATTTCTTGGCTTTGCCAACACACATCGGCATTTGCTTCAGACAACATCCACTGACTGCTCACAGGAGCCACTAACCTAACAAGCTGCACCTGATGCTGATGCCAGCATCCAATCACTGCCACATCGGAAACTGCATCCAAATCGATGATAATGTTAGTCAGAGGTGGTCGTGTTGCAGGATTTTTCCTTGATAGACAAACTTTTGACCAAGAGAAAAATCATGATTATCATGCTAATGAAATTTTTTTTAACCAGTTTTTGCTAATTGTGGTTTCGTTTATCATCATTTGATCATCAAAATGTTGAGAAATCTTGTGAAAATAATTCAGGGGATGCAGAAGCATCTGCCCTTGGCCCTATCTCTTGTATTAGCAATGTTGCAGTTAATAATAATAATAATAATAATAATAATCATCATCATCATCATGATGATATATGATCATTTATTGCATTTATGCCCTAATACTGGGTTGACCTTCATAATTCAAGATTTGCCAAAGTGTAATTATAATCAGACGTTTATGTTTGATTGAACTGAATATTTGCAGTTTTTTTCTTGATTAAAAATCAGACCTGACTGTGAGCTGGAAACACGCCGTATCTACAGTTACATTTCATATTGAGCTAATAACTTCATCCTGTGTGACCAAACTCCCAAATCACCATAATTATTCTGAAACAGCAGCATGAAGGTCAAAGGTCAGAGCTGCAGCTCGCTAACAATATTCATGAATGACGCAATAAAAAAAAAGAAATCAGCTCCGACACAAAGCATGAAATTCAGAATGACTGAGAGAGGGCTTTTAAGGTAACAGAAGCAGTCTGAAATCTCAGTGTGTCCTGGCCAAATCTGAACCAAAACAAATCCCAGACGGGCGTGAAGGGAAGGAATCCTGAGCAGTACGTGAGGATCAATTCATTTTCTCTCTCCAAAGACAAATCTCTTGTGCTCTGTTATCTTTTCATCTGTAGCTTTTCTGCAATGAAATTCTAATGCCAGTTCATAAATCAAACGGTCTATTGTCTGAAAAACGAAAAAAGATGTCTCAAATATCTGTGCGCCAATAATGCGGACCAGATGAGGGGGCTGCTTTCATGTGTGGAGACCCCTTCTCTTTCCTCCTCTCCTCCACTATGTTATAGATATAGGATGATTCAGTGACTGGGTGCAACAAGGCGAATCAAGAGAAAAGAGGGGAGGAGATGAGAGGAGGGGGATAGAGGCAGAAGGAGAGGTAAACAGTGATGTAGAACATCAGGATAAAATCCAACATAATCAATAATGTTATTAGTTAGCTTGAAAAGTAAGTAGAAGTAAGTATTCCACAGTGCAGAGTCAGGCTGCTGTCTCTGGCTAACATCACACAGTAACAAGACAGTAATGACAACATGTCCCAGTGCAACCTTTTACCGTGCGACAATAAGAGTCAAACCATTTTTGTATTGTGTTTCATTTGCCTTTTGTTTGGATTTGTGTCAGGAAGAGGAGAGCAAACATATCTCACGGAATTCTGGTTGTAATTCATAGCGACTAAATGGCCGGCTTCACTGCTTTATAGGTCGTGTGGGAATGTGGGCATGATTAAAAAAGAAAGAAAACACGAGTACAGACAGTGTTAATATTCCCGTAAGCACGGATATGGTGATTTTCAGGTCAAAGCATGTCTAGACGTCTAGGTTAAACTGGCCTAAATTTAGTTACATGTAGCCGTTGTTCCAATCACATTTTATGGCTTTATTTCAGTCTGAAGCAGGTCTTAAGTGAGTGATGAAATTTTAGGGGTTTTATGGAGCTAAATGTCTAAAATAAAAACAATCAGCCCACTTTGAAGCTAAAGGTGACCGTGAGAGAGATGAAAACTTGGTACCTTTGACAAAATGTGGAAAAACTAATAATCAGCTCACAGCAGATGTCAGAGACAAGCAAATATTTACAGTTAAGATTAAAGATGTATGGATACTTGTTCATTAGCTAGTCACAGTGCAGCAAACCATATTCTAGGAACAGCAACATGCACCCACTAGTGATTGAGCCAGAAGTAACAATATTTGGACGAGGTGATGGAGAGGCAGGTTTACCGCTAAGCTCAGTTAATAAGCCGCACAGGTACCATATATCAGTTCCAAGCAACAGACTAGTAAAATACTCAAATTTACTCAAAGATTAAGTACAAACTTCTTGGACAGTCTATACATCCCAGCAAGTAATATTATTTGTTGGAAAGGCACCAACAACACAAACATAGGTGGGCCTTTACTTGAATCAGTATTGATATAACCGGGCATTAGCTACAACCCTTTGTCACAACACCTTTCAAAGCAGAAACAACTCCTAGCTTTAAGTCTTAATAAAATCAAAAAGTGGAAATAAATAAATACATAATAAATACATACATCAGTATCTGTTCAGTGTTTTGACAGCGTTTGACATTGATTTCCAGTTTCAACCTGTTTATGCACGTACAGGTTATTAGTTTAAGACCTGAAAATCAGAGGAATGAAACAATGAAAGCAAAAGAGAACAAACGTTGTTTTCTCTCGCTTGTGCATCAGTGTGTCTGTCTGTACTGCAGATCTGGGCAGCAGCTGCATGTGTGCTATCTTCAGAGGATTATTTCCACAATAAAGGTCACACAGTGCAACAATTAGCATGGGGTTCTTTGTTTACCCCCCATAGAGTCTAACAACACAGAGGTTAGATTGATTGGAGAATCTGAATCACGTGGTTGTTATTTATCTCTTTGCATGTGTCAGCTAAGACTCAGTATAACTGCTTTGGCTGATAACAGAGACAAAGCACTGAAGACACCTAAGGAGGGTGTATTGCCTGGATGATGTTGTAACAATGTACCTGTTTCTTCCAGAGTCTCTGAAACCTTTGGCAAATGGGTTGCGGTCAATCTTTAGTCTGGTAATCTGCAGAAAAGGACAACATAGAAAGAGACATTTTATTTATAAACTTTCAAAAATGCTTGAGTAGAAAATGCCATCGCTATAAAATGTGAGGATTTTTAAGAAAGCAGATTATATAAAGGGATTTTTTAAAGCTTTTCAGAGATGAGTAATTTCAGAGCACTTCTGAAATTACGTCTGATTTCTTTTTTTGTTTTAAAGTAATATCCTGTAATCAGTTTTTACTATGGTGATAAAGTCAGAGCTGAATACCTGCTGGTTCTGATAAGCAGTGACTGTGGTAAAGACTGTCTCAGGGAAGCTGAAGGTCTTAACTCCTTCCCCACTGGGCACTGGTTTGTTTGGAGACAGTTCACTGCTGAAGTCCTTCCTGATGACATGAACACGAGGCTGATACTTGTGCATGGAGTGGAGGATGATCTGTAAATATGAGAAAAGAAGAGAGTGAAGTGCAGTCAGTCATTTTGTGTGAATGTACGCAGGGGTGCGTAATCTGTGAAGGATGATCTCGGTAGTTACAAATCTGTGTGTGAATGCATTATAGGTGCCTTGAAATGTACAAAACACTCAAAATACAACATAAAACCTCCGTCCTAAAAAAACGCTTTCTTGTAAACATCAATTAGCTGCACTGATTCCCGACCAGGGCTACGTGACATTAAGCGGAAACAAAGTTCTCACTGCAGTGACGCTGGCTTGAGGATTATTTCACATTATTTCACTGCAGAGCGGAGGCGTCAGACAGTGTCGGCCCCAACCTCGCCTCAGGCTTTCAGTCTGCTCCTGATTAATCTGAGAGTGAGAAAACCTCCCCAGAGCCAAACACCCACAACCCCCCCACCACCTCAGCACTCTGTTACAACAGAGGGGGTCATTTCAAACTAGAGCCGCAGGGGGAAAACACCTCTGAATATCAAAAACATTACATTCAGTGTTCCAGACCTCAAATCACACACACTACACGCACACGAATCATGACTGGGCATCTGCGTGGAGACGCATGTGCTGATCTGCAATCCTCATTTTAAAGACATGTCTCCATCTGTGTTGCTCGGTATTCATTTTTGTGGTGTTTTGGCATGCTCTGCCCAGTGATGACCTGCCAATCAAACTGCGTGGGCGGGTGCTGTGGTGTATCTTTACCCGGGTGGTCAGAGGAACGGTCTCCAGGCAGCACGTCCAGGCATAAGTTTTGCACCATGGAAAAAATACTTTCACATTTTGTGGGTTGTTTTCAGACTACGTTTGTTTCAATTGATAAAACAGAGCTGTGAAAAAAAAATTTATCTTGGAGATTTTAATGTTTAAATATAGTGATATCAAATCAATTTGACAGAATGTGAAATTCTAAAGTTTCAATTCGTATTGTCTGCCACTCCAGCCATAAGCGCTCGAGCAAAATCCAGTCGTATTTTCAGGTTATTTACAGACTTTAAATAAAATGTAAATTATCAAAAAGAAAAAAAAAGTTAAAATAATGAAACAACTATCTTGTGGTTCAAAGTCACACTTTGACTCGCTGAACTCAGAACAAATGACTCAAGGAGCAGCCAGAGGACATCAGCTGACAGTTGTTCACGCTCAAATACAATTGTTTAATAAGTGGTGTTTTCATTTCCGTGGTAGGTAATGACGTTCTTTGGACCCCCTTTGAAAATAATCTGGACATTCACACCAGGGACACCAACACATGCACATAACAGATGTCGCGTGCATGTCCACCAAGTTAGATCCCGTTCAATGTCTAAGGCACATTTGGCTTTAATTGATTTTTTTAAAAACATAGTTAAAACACTTTAATGACCATAAACAATTAGTAATCAAAGCAAGCCTGTGATTTCAGCTGTGAAAACGGTCGAGGATTCACTGACTATATATGAGTCAGCTGTGTCTCTGGAAGGTCTTTTACTCAGTATAAAAGAAAAAGGGGCAAAGGCCTCAAAGCAGACTGTAGAAACATCTTCTGTGGCATTTTGAACGGTTTCACACAGCAGCATTGATACGTTACCATGCAATGGATCATTAACAAAGAACAAAACAGAAGTAACAAAAAATGTTTTGGCTAGTCGAGTCTGCTTTAGCATTTTATTAGGTTTTCCCATAGAACAGTGAGAGAGGGACAGCATGAGGCAGATTTGAAGCTATAAGAATGCAGACTGAGGGTAATGAGTCCATGCAGGCACTGAGGTAAGAGAAGCTTTTAGCTTGCGGCACGGTTTCCCCCGTGTGCAAATGACACAAAACTGCTGGACGGAGAGTTTTCACCGCATTTGAAAAATAAAAGCAAAAAAAGCAAAGTGCAATCTTGATATAAAACAGTTACACTGTTGCTTTGACTAACATTCAACAGTCTTGCAAAAATACTTGCAAATTAATTGCATGTTGATAATAACTGCAGTTTAAAAATACAAATAAAATGTGAATGCATTAGTAATGCACGTACAATAACATAGTTTAAAAAGTGCACTTGTTTGTAATCTCTTACCAACTCAAACAACACACACTTTAAAAAAATGTAATTAGTTTGCCAAATAAAAAAAGGTAAAACAAAAAGTTACAGTAATTTGGTTGATATCATTACTGCTAATATTTTTATGTTCAGATTTTCTATAGAATAGCATTATTATGTAAAATGATTTATATTATAAGAATATTATATTGTGAATTTATTTTTAACTTTATTTTTCAACATAATCATCATCAAGATAGCACGAAACTGTATGAATGTATAAAATAAACTTTTATAAGCTTAGATTATTTAAAGTATATATAGTGGAGCACAGTTACTGGTGGAGTATAAGTTCCTGCTGGATTTGATGTCACTTTAGATTATTTTAAATTCCACAAGAAATTCTTGTCCATTTTATTTCATGTCATTTATTTTACGGTTATGTTAACATAAAGAAATTCATTGTAAAATAATAATTTACAAAAAATAAACAACATAATATGAAAAACAATAAAGTTAATGACATGATTAAGTTAATGTGTTTTTATATTATTGCTGTGTTATTTTGAATTGAGCAACCTGGGCATTTCTTTCATACTCGACCAAAACAGAATGATGGGATGAATTTTATCCTTAATGAATGATGGAGCGCTGCAGGTTAAAAGAGTATCTAAAGTCATGCAGTCAACAATAAATCATGTTGTTTAAGCTGATAATGTTTTGTATATGTGCTCCATATTTAACCCCTGTCTCTAAATATCTCGAGGTGGACTTCCAGCGCTGTCTGCGCTTTACTTTTAATTCAGATTTTTGATTGTTTAGCTTTACACAGGTGAGATCACCTCATATCTGCTGACAAGTGCTGTGAATGGATCAAGTTTTTATTGTAAAATGGCAACGCTGCTCTGATAATGCGCTCGGAGAGACGTGCAAAAATATTGATTTTGCTCACAGACTGCTTCTGTTGTGACACCTGATGATTCATGACACGTATGGTTTCTGTTTGTGATGAGGCAGACATTTCACGACACCACAAGTCAGGAGGATGAGTGAGACGTGGTGAGGTTTCCCACACAGGAAGCTCCGAAATTAATTTTCTTTGGCCTCTAAAGACCCTCCAGGGAAACAAAGACCCTAAAGCCGAGCAGCAGGAAAGGAAAGACAACCTCCCGTCACTCTGAAGAAGCCCTGCAAGCGAATCGTCGTGCGCTGACGCCCAGATGTTGTTACTTTTGTCACCACTGAGCTGATGTGATCATCTGCAGAGCAGCAACCTGCCGTGCCCACGCAGTGCGCTGCACAAATGTGGAACCCGCCATTTTGTCACAGAGCAGGAGACATCTCTGTCATGGCGGTGTCACTACAAGGCTTCTATAAAAACTGTATGATCTTTTTTCTCAGTAACAAAGTTGATTTGTAGCAACAGAAACTCTGATCTCTCAGACAGACACTGTGTCATCCTTCCTCTCTTAGCACCAGCTCTCCTTTAGTTTCTAAAAGCACATGGAGTTCATGCAGACTCGAGATGACAGACTTTTATGGCGGCTGTGGCTAGCATGTTAGCAAACAGGTTGATATTTATACATCAAACAGGTTGCTGAATTTAGAATAAACTTAACTTTTGATTGACTTGTTTCCTCCATCAGTGTTGATAAGAAAAAAGTAACATTCGAACTCTACTCCAACAAACCACTCAGTGTTTATGCAACGTCTGCTGCTGGCGACTGCTGACGTCATAGGTAGCAGTGCTGCTACACAAACAACCTTAGGTAGTTTTCATATTATCTGTATTATATTTGGCCATTTTTTTTTAAGCTAGGGCTAAGCATAAGAGGACAATTAAACTAACAGCTTTCACTATAATTCCGTTCACATGAAACTCATTTCTACCATAAGAGGAGGAATCAAGTGGAAATACAGGACTGATTTTAGCTTGCTGGCCACTTGCTGATTATATATAAGGAGGGCAATAAATCAGACAAATTATGGTCAAAGTTTTTGCTTTTTTGCTTTAAATATTTCACCTATGAAGCCCGGATAACATATTTTAAGCAGCCAAGAAGCAATAAGAGGCTCACTATAGCTAACTACCTCTGTTACTGACTGGATACAAGCAGGGCAGTAAATCAGAGAGACTGTGGTCAGACTTAAAATTTAGCACAGTGATGTGGCTGCTGGAGCGTACTACAAATCAAATTCAATCATTTAAATGACCTTAACAAAATCCCCCAAGGAAAGGAAAATGATATATTCAAACAAGGAAACTTTTAATATCTTTCCACTTTAATCCTCTAAATGAACTCAGAGCAGCCCATCCTTCGAAAAAGGGGGCGGCCTGAGCGTGAATGCACTATATCTGGTTCGATTGTGAACAAGTCTCACGGCTCTGTGAGTCCCGAAAGCACAAATTCTACAAAGAAACGTGTCAACTTTCATTTCAAGAAAACACTTCAAAACATTTCCATCCACAAGCTGCCACACAGCTCCAGGAGTGCACCGAGTGCATGTGTATAAATCACAGCTTGAACATTTAAACCAAATGCAGCTCAGATAGGTCACTCTGTTTTTGTATGTCATTGTGGTCCAAAGTTTTATCCACACTGCTGCTTCAGCTTTTATTTAAAATATTTCTAGATTTTGTTCTAAGATATAACGACGAACATAAACGACGATTCCAAAACTTTTATTTGCAAATTTTAAAAACGTAGTGTTGACAAATAATCTGCTTCGTATTCAGATTATTTAGCTGCGTAGCACCATTTACTCACATTTGATTGGCCTTTGGGTCCAGTGGCCTTAAAGTTGCACATGGGCCCTTCAGCAGCAGTTTAAGGAAGTGAGCTTAAAATTAAACCATTAACATTTTACACTGCATGATTTAAAGTTCTCATTTCATGGCATTGTTGTAAATATGCTTGTACTACTTTACATTATTTGGGAAACATCGAAATTATTGCACATGGACTAGCAAGAGAGGAGGTGAGCATGACTGATCTAGTGTTTTGTAAGTAAGTTCTACTCTTCATGTGTTTTCACTGTTAAGTCAATACAAAAAAATCATCTTATTAAAAGAACTTGTAGAACTTGTATTTTTTAAAGTTACAAATCAGTCAGCCATGAAGAAATGTGCAGTTGATCAGCTTTGTTATAAATTCCAGACACAGGAAGAATTTGCTTATTTCACACTACAATTGTGGAGGGGGTAGATTTGACCAGACATCAAAGTGGAAGTGATGAAACATCCAGACTCAAAAGTGCCATAACAGATGTTTTGTTGTTGTTAACTTAGTAGCAGAGAAAAGTCTTGTGCTTACATGCCCCTGGTCATCCAGCTCGTTGTTGGTGAGTTTGAGCTTGTCAAAGCTGACCACCTGCCTCATCCACGTGTCCCCTGAGGCCAAAGAATCTGGGTGGATGTAGACCCGCGGAGGAACCGGAGAGTCTGCGTTTCCCGCCACCATCCACTTGGAGCTGTGGTACACATACCTAGAAAACACAGTGGGAAACCTGGTTTAAGCAACGCTGGCGCACACAAACGGATACACGAGGATGAGTCTGAGCTTATGCTAGAAATACAAAGGTTTCATTTGACATTGCATGTTCTAGAAGACCTGTGCATGTTTAAATTGAGTAACTCTAAATGTTATTGTAAACTTGTTTTTTTCTATGTCTCTTCACTGAGACTTCTTCTGCTTTGATTTCTTAATCATGTTCCCCAGAAAGTTAGTCCATGACTAGTATTCCCTCCCCACTTCACTGTTTTGAAAACTCATTTGAGGTTATTTGAGGGTTAGAGGGGTTATTATAAAGCCTGTTTGGATTTCAAATAAGCTGGAGTGATTTTCTTTTTTCGCTTCGCTGGAAAACAAACTCCAAACACTCGGCCACGTTGCCACAACACCGGCTGTTAAAAAACTCATCTGCTGTTTCTTCATTGCGCTTGAAATTTCTAACAAGCGCAACATAAAATATTCCATATGCAGTCGCACGCTCTGCTGCATAGTTTCAATTAAGCAAAGCCGTAATATTTGACGATGTTGTGTGTGAGTTTGGGCACAATGGGGCGACCCACCCATTAAACAGCAGGGAGAGAGGGAGAAGAAAGCGAGAGAGAAAGAAAAAAATGTGACAAAAGTAACTGACTTTTACCCTCATTTTAAAAAGAAATGACAAGCCACAAGTTAACTCTGTGTGCGCTGATTAAAAAAACAGGAAAGGACAAAGAAAGGAATGAGTGCGATGGAAAACAAGGGAATAATGCAAGAAACAATGAGGGGGAATTAAAATGCGTGGAGACGAGACGGGCGGCCTTCGGGAGAGACGGACACAATGAGGGAGATGAAATCAGCAGACGGAAAGGTGAAGGAGAGATAGGAGTGAAGCGCCGAGAGAGGCTGAGAGTGAGTGCGGGAGAGAGAGTGGGAAGCACAGCTGTTTGCTTTTAGTTCTGGCCCTGCGCTCACTTGAAAGTGTTTTATCTGCAGCGTCTCTGCCAAAGTCATCACTCACCCCTGAAACATGGACAAAACTCTCATTTGGTCCTTTTGTTATTGCCTTGAAGGGCTGCACCACCCCGTTTTACCACACATTTATGTCCAAGACAAAAAATAAAAAGAATATACCAACTCGGCCTCTTTGTGAGCATTTGAAAAAGCATATAGGGGGTGTTTTTGGGAATGCTGGCAAACACACCCTCTGGCCACCATATTGGAGCTAAAGTCAGTATGCTATATTACATTTGTAAGTAAATGTTTGTCAGACAGGAGGAGTGGTTCGTGCTCTGTTTGGGAGCTTTGTGTTTTTCACTTTGCGCTGCATTGTTGTTTTTTAACTTTTGCTTTTAGGAGCCTTGCATGTTTAAAAAGAATGAAGCTTAGCCAGTAAGATTAAGTCCAAAGAAAGTTAGGATTGAGAGTCCCGTTTTTGCATTGCTACAAGCTGGAGCATTTAGCCATGACCCCTTACATATGCCTATGACACTCCAACAGCTCGCACACATCACAGCATTGAAAAGCCTGGGAAGGCCCGTGTGCTGGGTACACTGATGTGTGCGTTTTTAGCAAACAAACTCTTAAAAATCCTCACAAGAACGTTTTCAATGCTGGACTAGTAAAAAGTCATTCAGCTTACTTAATATGTTTTCTTAAGTGGCTTGGACTTGAGGAGTGAAGACGCATACGCACACACAGACACCGACTGAACTGCAGGCTGCATCTGCAAATGGTCTTTGTTAACAGCCTCGTGTCTAATGCACTCCACAACCACACAAGCCAAAGTTTTCATTGGTATTTCTTCCTCTCTCTCCCCTGTTTGTTACACCATAAACAGCGTAATCATCACAGGAATCCAGTTTTCAGCAAACCATGACGAAGCTGAATGTTTCTGCACAGTTTGCAGAAACCACATGATGAGATGCCATATTAAGCCAATTTGATTCTGGGGGGTTTTTTTACACTCATTATTCCAATCCATTTCATCATTCATTAATCTATGATGGATTCGTTCTTTGTGGATTTCCCACGCACCAAAACAGGAGTTTACATGAGATTTCTCCCCACTCCTGATCACTGTTATGACATGTTTTTACCTGGTGTTTTGACCTGAACAGGTGTAATAATAATATAATATGTATCTTCCTTTTTTTCTCTTATTTTTGCTCCATTTTTGGTCTCCACCAAAATTGAATAAAATATCGGTTGGTAATAATTCTCTGGTTGTTTGTTATCATGAATGATAACATATATACTCCCACACTGAAACTTTATAACAAATACATCTTCTTCCCGATTGTAAATATCAGTTAAAATATAACATGTATAAAAGGTATTTATTAAAATGTCTTTGCTTGCTATTAAATGCAGAGATTTGGTACAGTTAACAGAAATCCCTATTTGACTACCGTGTTATCTAATATCACCTCCACACATGGCCCTGACTTTTGACCTTAACACAAACACACATGCATATGCAGACCCACAAAGGATGCCAGGCGTTTCTGTAATTTCCTGTTTGGACTGCTGTTTAGGGTTATGCTCAGCGTAGTAGAGAACGTGTTAAGAAAGGAGGAAACTTTAGCCCCAAACAGGACTGGAAATCTGATTAGTCCCTCGCTTTCATCTTCCATAAATCTGCCATCTGGCACCGGCACGATCAATAAAGACCGGACTTTATGTGACACTCTTACTGGGCAGATGGGGGTGAGGGGAGGGGAACTCCGTCCCTCAGCCAGCACCAAACCATACAGCTGACAAAACTGAACTGCAACGCCTGGCCCAATTCTCAATTTTCTCTGTCTCTCACACACACAGACACACAAACACAGTCATATAGACTGGGACACTGAAACACACAAATAGAAAAACACACAAGAAAAAAGAAGGGAAAAATGGTTGTCAGTCTGTATGTGTCTGTATGCATACACATGTGTGTGTGTTTGTCCAGCTCATCATACGTATACTCTTACAGAGGCTGGCATGCACATAAAAACACATATTTACACACTTGCCAAGCCCGGACAGTATATTGAGTTACTGTACTGACAGAGTAAATATTGCTATTGAGTTACCATTCAGGGTTGACTTCTGAGTTTGTAAGAGAAGACCAGCAGCTCTCCGTACGCATACACGTGTGCTCTTGATTTTCTATGCTTGGGAGGCCCAAACTGCCCTGCGAAGTTATTTTGTAAGTTCTCACAGGACCCGTGAAGCAGGGTTACTGTTTATAAGAAAAATACTGGGATTATTCAAAGCTGAAAGTGGGCTTAGGGTTCAGATGAGGTACCGGTTAAGGCTGATGTCAAAGTGGTCCTCATAAGTATGTCAGACTGAAGGCCCAATGAGGCGTGTTTCCCCTTTGAGTACGCATTCCTTAATGTTAGGCTTCACTCATTTTTATATGTGTGTTTCTATTTATATACAAAGATCTAAGGTCCTCACAAACTGCCATAAAGAAAAAGAATGTCTGGAATTGATGTGATTACATGAATCTGGCTTTGAACGATCAGATGAGTTTTGAGGAATGAACGGCGGCTGTGCATGCAAATCTGACAAGGCTCTTTGGGTGTGTGTGTGTGTGTGTGTGTGTGTGTGTGTGTGTGTGCTGTTGCTCTTTTAATTGTTTCTGAGTATCATATGGGTTCTTTTATTTCTATACTTATGAAGATCAAACAACAGTCAAGAAGGTTGATTTACTTTTACAACTTGACTTTTCAATGGAGACTATGTTTAAGATATAGTTGGTGAACCCTGGTTGGAGGAATTACTGTCTATCTTTGGCTGTTTCTGTGCCTTTTCTACGTGTGTGTTTTCCTGCTTCAACACAAAAGAACCAAACACAATCCTAACAGAATATTTGCTAATAGAAGCAAATAAACATTTGTTTAAAGAAAGTTAAGGACAGTCAATTTTCCAGTCAACGTACATTTACAGCATTTTTAAAATTAAGATGGGATTAGTTTATAGGGTTGGGAAACTATGATTGACCCCATGACTAAAGTAACGTAATTATTTTTGCATACATCTGTCTTTTATCCCTGTAGATGTCTGTGAATATGTTGGTGGCTGTTTGATCCATTTTCCCATTTCTGTGCAGGAACCTGCGCATGTTAAAGCAAAACTGCAACGTGCACTGCCACACACTCGAAGCAATGAGGTATGCTTGAGGAGCCAGACAGACCCCACGCTCAATGGCCTTAACTCAGAACGAACCAAATGACTGTCCACATAAAAGAAGTGTAATATATGGAGATTTAATGAGCGTGGTACCAATGAGACGTTCCTAAGCAGGGGCAGTGAGCCCAAGTAAAGCAAGTCGATTCCAATAAAGACCTTATTTCCAGACCCCAAACTCCCTGGGACTCTGAGACACACCAGTGACAGCTCCCAGCTCAGTTTGCAAAGCCCTGTGGTAAATTCCCCAGCCAGGAAGAAAATCCTATTTAATTTTACAAGATCTTCTGGCCTCTAAAAATCCTCCATGTCTTGGTTCGCTGGTGGGAGAGCAAGGAGAGGCGGCAGGGCAGAACGTCTGCTATACGCTCTGGTGGAAAACTTTACATTATTAAACAATGAAATGAAATGAAGGGTGCAGGGAGGTCAAATAAAATGCACTGATTGCAGAAGTCACTTTATTTTAATTTGCTAATTTGTCTTTTATGCAGACTTTTATTTCTTCCTGATGAATGAATTTTAATTGAGTTTGAGTGGTCGTGGGGGGAGTGGAGATTCTCTGCAGGGAATGACATGGTTTTGTTTTGCAGAAAGAGAGGGGATCTATTTGTGGTGCACTCAGCTTTTGAACAAATAGTCACTCTCACACGAAAACAAACTAGCTCGCTGCAATCATCTTTCGTGCAACAAAACTATCTGCTTTAAAAATATGCCCTGTAAAACACTGCCGATACACTCAGATCTACCACACACACGCAATTATGTTGCCACTAAGTCAGTCAATTTGATCATTATTAATACATATATGTTTTTAAAGTGCTTGAGCGCTATATCAATTTATCTATCCAGACAAAAGAAAAAAAATAAAGAGCTGTTTATGTTTTCTCATCATTGAAAAACATTGTTTAAACATCTGAAATTAAATCCACGCTGCAAGTTAAAAACACACTTCCAATTTAAGCTGAAGATGTCAACCATAACTTTTGGATTATAAGAACTAACATGAATATTTTCTTAAACTATAGCTAAAGAAGGAAAAGTATTATTATTATCAAACATAAGACAGGTTCCATTTTTTCTTCTGAATTTTGAATATTGATTATGATGATGCAACAAGTGCAATAAAAAAAAACTGCAGCAACAGAGCAGGAGAGAAATGGAAAATGTGTTTAATGCTTAAAAGCACTTCATCGTATAGCTCACGGCTAAATAGTTGCATTATAAACATCACTAAGTATGAAAAGAGCATCGCAGAGAGGTTAAAATGTAAGAAAAAAGCTTCGCCACTCTGTGACAGACTGTTTGGATCAATTGTTCAGCAACTGAAGTTCAGTTTTAAACAACTTCACGGAATCTAAAGAAGTGTCTGTGGTGAAGTTAAATCTGCACATATGACAACAGCACAGGAAACAAGGGTGCAGGTTCTAAACTGCCCTGTCTGCAATCAGGACCTATAACCTATCATTTAATCCATGTTTTTCCCCATTTCCCCAAAAAATGTATAAAACTTCAGATCTTAAAGATTTGATAGGTGCTGTGGTGCTAGTTTCACTTAAATAAAGATTTGCATTCTGTTTTTATTCACATTACATGACAGCACACCAACCTTTTTAGAACAGGGTTGCATTTGTTTCGATCTTAAGTTTTCAGTTTTCCGTAACAATGGTTAGACCGAGTGAAACAAATGTGCTGGGAGAAGACGCAACATCTACAAAGTAAGTCATTGTTGGATTTTGTGTTATCTTTAGGATTAGACATGTCGCAGTAATAAAACATCGATTTTTGCCATTTTTACCCTTTCAGGTTATTACACCTCACCTTTGCTAAATGAGATTTTTCTGTCTGCTTTGCTGTGATTGCTTTTAGTGCTTAGGGGAACCCACTGCCAAATCACTTGAAACACAAATAGCAGCATCTGTGAAAAAAACTTTGTGATTGAGATAAGTATGTAGGTCATGGGTTATTTGCCTTATTATTGCTTCAGGACAAAGTTCCAGCCTGTATTAGCAATAATAAGAATAAAACCAGACGTGGTCTGTGTAGAATATGTGCAGGTGAACCCCAGCCTAGAAAACTTGGACGGTCAGCTACGGCAGCAGCAGGTAGATGTGCAGCGTTGCATTTTTCCCATTTTGACCTCATTTTTTCCACCCGTTTCCCTGATTAGACTCGAATACTGAGTGTTATCCTATTTGCAGGCAGACTCTGGCTCTGCTGCTTGGCCAGTGGGATGATGAATACATTTCAATCTCCTCTCTCTGGCTCTGACTTCAGGGGCCAATACTGTCTGCCTGGATATCAGTCTTATTGCATATCCAGAGAGATTCATCACATGCGAGCCTTCTTCCTACACATGCTCTCCTTAATCAAATGATGGGAGCAACTACTTTTTCCTGCTCGGCCAAGAAGACGACAAGAACACCTCAAGTAGCCGTTTTGAAAAATGTGAAGCAGGAAAAAAGCTGCAATATCTTTGTTTAATCCAAATCCTGTTATGTACGACACCAACATGAGAAATGGTAGGAAGATGAGAACAATCCAACTAGGTCAAAATGTTTACGCTCCATCCAGCGTTTTGAGAATCATCCAGGAAAGTAGAGTTTTGCGTCCAGCTACAGCAGCAGCAGGGTGCAGGCTCGCTCGTGCGTTCCCACACAGAGATGTGACTGTGCATGTTTAGCCGTGCAGGGTTATTGGGCAAAGAGACTGCTACTTTCAGAATGAAGCGAACAAAAGGTACCCTTCTGTTAGATAACATCTGCATAGTCGACCATGTTTAATGGCTTTGATAAAATACAATTACTTAGTATTTTCGCCACAGTTTAATTCTTGACGTGGGTGAAAAGCATCTGAAAGAACATTTAGACCATCACGGGACATTAAACTTTCCCACCAAAACCCAAAAGAACGAAATCATTTTTGATTTAATGGCATTTGGGTAGGGAGAAGTCCATTTCTGCATTTGAAAGGGAGTAGAACAGGAAGGGAACATAAATAAACTTTCGTTAGCGAAGGACCTCTGTTTTAGATGCTACTCACTAGACTAGGCTACATCAACCTTCACGCCCATTAATGTTTGTGCAAACAGGAGGTACCTGTATCTCTTGTTGTCCACAGGCACTATGTCCATGGCAATGTAGTACTGCTGATGAGGGTCCAGACCTGCTATCTTTACACGCATGGCTGGAAACATCCTCCTAGAGGGAAAAAAGCAACATATGGTAATAGATGTGAGAGCGATTTATTTCAAAATAACAACATACTACATATATACGCACACACACGCATACACACACCTATAAATATATAAAATTTATATAAAATGTAATGGTTTTGTGATTTTCATTAGCTCATTCTTCAGATGAAGTGACTGTGCTACTAAGAAAAGGGGGTCTCTTTTTTACTCCTACTGTGGAGTATAAAACATATTTATGGCTTTAAATATTTACAAAAAAAGTTTAAAAAAAAGAAAAGACAGGAAGAAAAATTGGGAACAAAAACAAGAACACAACAAAGAAATGCTGCTGTATGCACATCTGTCACCCTAAACACTCCTGATGTTTGTCATGATGCAGCACTGCCGACTGTGCAGACACTCGTATTAGGAGCATGAAAAAAATACACTAATGATCATAACCACCACATTAAATGGTGAATTACACTAACAACAACAATAACAATTATATTAATAATGATAACAATACAAGAACATTGATTTAAAAATATTTAATTAAACTTTTTTCAGCTTTTGCTCTGTTAGCCTTCCCTCTCTGTAATGAGGAAACATTAGTGTGTATTCATTCATTTGAACAGTCCGGCTATTGTTGACGCAGGGATGTGAGACAGCACGCAGGCACATTTTAGGCTGTTTATGCTCATTAAAACAGGCGATAAGTAGACTAATTATTCAAGACATTGGAATCTCACTTCGTTTGATTTTCCAAAGATCCCAGATTTCTGTGTACAGTTTCAATTAGCCCTGATTATTCCTTTAATAGCCATAAATCCAGTCTGGACAACTTCTGCCTTGTACAGCTGACAGTCTTCTGAGCTTTACATATTATCTCCAGATTTATTTAATATTTTAAATCACATGTATTTTTTTTACGTTTCTTGAACATATTTTTTAATTATCCCCTTTGCATCTATAAGAAAAATGCTATTATGCTATATATATATATATATATATATATATATATATATATATATATATATATATATATATATATATACATAGTTGATTTTTCTGTGTGTATCATTTCCATTATTGAAGTGGAGAAGAATCCTCATTGTATTATCCATTCTGCCAAGCCAGTGACCCCTGACCTTTGGCTTTTAACAATACTGTGCAGGTGTATTACCTTATTTTAAAACAGTTGAAACTGCCTTTTATCCTGTATCGATGATTTATTTGGATTTTATGCCTAAATATTATCAACCAGCTCTTCATATTTGGAAACTATAGCCTGCAAAGCCTGAGACTGGAAGTGATGCAAACCGCATGAAAAATGTCCAATTTAAAGGGAAAAACTGCACCCATATTAAATAAAAGTTTGTATATGGAGAGGGAGACATTTCAGCTTAATTCCTCATTTTGCACTTCAAACGCCGCGTTGTTCGGCTGTGCGTTTAACGGTCGTAAATCGGGGCCTGCCTAATGAGAAAAGAGGGCTGTTTTCTTGCTTCCCTTCTCTTCTGGATTTATGAGCTTATTATGAGCAGGCCGTGAAATACGTTCGGCGACGGTCGCGTCCGCCTTCACTCTGCTTCGGCGCAAACTGATTGCTGCTCTATTTATGAGCCGATTACCAATTTAAACCCAATTCATAAAAACGGCCAAGTGTAGTGTGTGACGGCGGGAGGAGGGCGACATGAGACCGTATTTCAATCTGAAGAGAGGAAGAGCTGAGAAACAGCTTTGGGTATATTTGAACTCAGGTTTCCAAAGTGTTGCAACAGGAAAAGAAAAAAGCTCAATAGGATGGACCAAAGCAGATCTCATAATAATTCTTCTAAATGTAAAACAAATACAACTCACCTGTTAAACTGAAATAATAATGATAATAATGTAGTGTGCGATATTTTTAGAATTTATTTTTTTAGCTGTGTTGCAGAAAGGAAAAAGCAGTTCTCCCACAGGCCTACATACATTTCTACTATAGTTAGGGAATGGAAGTGTTTTTAATTATCAATACTGCTAGTAGTAGTAGTATTGATAATAATAATATTTTTAATAATAATAATTTTAATAATAATTTTAATAATAATAATAATACAAACATGAATGAGATTTTTACATGAACATTTCGCAGTGTTTCCTAAACATTTTGATTCAATAGACCTAAAACATTTTAAAGAGGCAAATTGTTCTACGGAAGTGTAAAGAGTATCAGAGTGTAATTAGATGGAATAACAGATACAGTGTTAAAGGGGGCTATTTGCCTTCAAGTGGAAACATTATCAGAGGTGTTGTTAGTCATGCCGACTGTTGTGGAGCGAGCGGGGAAATGTCGGAAACGCACGGCGCTGCGGGCGCAGGGATAAAGGTACTTCCTTCAGGATCCGCAGGTCAACTTCTGTTCTCGCTCCGTGTTTGGACTGTTGGCCCGAGAGAGCACAAAAAAGCCGGAACATGTTACAGAGATTAATTAGAAGCAGGTCTCCTTCTTTTCCGACATCAGGAATAACCTGCCGCGTCACGAGGGCCTGAACGCAGCACTGCGGCCTGCATGTGCAACACATTAACACCCTCCAGACAGAGCGCAGAGGTGTGTGTGTGTGTGTGTGTGTGTGCGTGTGTGTGTGTGTGTGTGTGTGTGTGTGTGTGTGTGTGTGTGTGTGTGTGTGTGTGTGTGAGAGAGAGAGAGAGAGAGAGAGAGAGCGAGAGAGTGAGAGAGAGAGAGGCCTGCGGGAGAGACTTGTTTTCATACGCTTACCTCTAATTAAATAAAATAAAGAAAAAAAAAGATGGGTGGATGTGTGTGATAAGTTTGGATGGAGCAGGGGGTGTATATGAACCTTACCTGCCGGCTTTGGTGATGATCATCTCCGTGCCGATGTCGTGGAAGCGCTTCCACAGGTCCGCGCACTGCAGCTCCACCTGAATCTCATCCATGGAGGCCGGGGGAGACGGGTCGCAGGGGCCCGGGGCCAGATCGGCAGATGAGCCGAAAGAACACGACGTCCTCTCAGCTAGACCTTCTCCGTCCGAGCCGGGACTCGCCTCTGAGTCTGAGGGGGGAATGAGGAAGATGAGAAGGCAGCTCTGAAACAGTGGAATTAAGCGCTTTAAGCTTTATGCAGGAAACTTGGCACGGCCAGAAAGTACAGCGCGGTTCTCTCGGCTGACTCCAAATCACCTGCCGGCTACAGCCGGAGAGAAGCGTTTGGCTTACTGGCTCAGGCTCGTCATGGAGTTCTGGGTCGGTGTCAAAAGCAGAATAAATGCTGCGTAAAGGCCTTTGAAAAGCGACTTAGAAAATATTAAATTTTAAGTCGGGCCACACAATGAAGAATTCTACTGGGAAACATTTAGCAAATGAAATTTCCCCTCAAGTGTTCCTCCTGGACCAAGTTTTACAGACTGACCGTTCAAAGTCATCAGCGCAGTCACAGCGTTAGACCAGATAAAACGTTGCTCCGATCTTGAAGCAAATCCAGACCTACAGGAGAGCTTTTCCATCTTTCTGAGCTTCTAATTCCCCCAAAAAACAACCAGAGTGACCTCACTTTATTTCACGTCGCCCTATTTCAGTGTGCTTTAAACTAGCAGGCTACTATACAGCGGACAAAATAAAAAGCACACCGAAGAAATTCGAGTGGCTTTCTGTGAGAAGTTCAATTTACTCCGTTGAAATACGTCGCCCAAGCTGTAGCTGTGTTATTTAGATCAGAAACACTTGTTACTTAAGTTTGCATTCTACACTAAAAAAGCTACTTTCTTGTAATAATAATAGAATTAATTTTAAAAAACGCTGTAAAACCCCCAAATCCCTTCCACCGAAAGAGGAATGTAGACTTACACAACCAGCAGTTGCTCTGCCCCCTTTTCTCTGCTTGAATCTGTAATGTGATTTAACACATGTGATGTCTTTTAGATTTAAAATTTCAACCTTTAGGGCTTAAATATAAAAAAAAAGATCATCTTTTTTTTCCAGCTGGGTTGCCAAAAACTTCACTGCTCAAATCTTTGAACCTGCACTTTATCCAGATAGAAACCTTCACAAGATCACCACATGCTTTCTCTCGTTTCATTTTTCTCAGAAATAGTTTATAGCCGAATATCCTACACACTTTCCAACACCACCACCACTACCACCACCACCACCACCCAGAAAGTAAAAAATAAAAAGAATCTAATAATGTATTATTTATTGAGGGCCCTGACACAAGGAGGTTGACTTGGCAGACTAAGGGCACACAAATATGGTTATGTAAATGCAGAGCTGCTGAGAGACTGGACAGAGTCCCAGGCGAAAAAAACACCGAGGCGCAGGCCGAGCCAACCCTGCTGGAAACAAGAGAGTGAAGGGGAGAGATAGGAAGAGCAGGGGGCGAGGGGTGCAGTGACCACAGAGAGACGGAGAAAGTCTTTCTATCATCTTCTTGGGAGATCCTTCCAGTGTCACTGCAGCCAGTGAGGACTGTCACACATGATTCCCTTTAACTGTTCACACTCATGCACACAGTCATTCAGCTGCCCCCTCACACTTTATAAACACATGCTCCTGGTGCCAAAGGAAGAGGACAGGATGGAGGGCTTAAGTGAAATGAAGAAAAAATCACGTCTGTATTGCTCTAATTAATTTTTAAAGGGGCCTGTAAGGTTAGATCAAGCAAACTCAGGGCTTTCAATGAAAATTAAACACCTTATTTTATTAAGATAAACAGACTTCTATTGTTAACCTGCTTTAGACATTTGCTTTTATTCTTTTTTTTTATTGGTATATAATTTTCATATAATGTTTTGGCCTAGGGTTGAGTGTTTTCAGCCTTGCACCACCATCAGTCTCAATAATGTCCGCAGTGAAGTTTGATTAACTCTGTTTCAAGCTGTGTGGCACAACTGTAAGTCTGTCACCAAATTAAAATAAGAAGCTCAAATAAGGGTATAAATCTACAAGAATATCATTTGTCAGGTTTCAGTGTTGAATTGGGGTCTTCTAATAATCTAAACACATTTGCTAGTTCACTCTAACAGTAACGAGGTTCCAAACAAATAAAGAATGCGAACTTCTGTGCCATCAAAATTAAGCTCGATCGGAATATTTGCAGTAAACATGGGCTGAAAAGCTACCCTGTGCAATCCACTATTGGCATCTCAAGCTAGTTGATGGTGTGTGAAGCAGAGGCGCTCAGAGGAAACAGATGCATTCCAGACAGCATGAGCAGCTCGATTAAATGAGATAATTTTGGTATGAATGTCTTCAAGATGCAGAGGGGGCGAACCAAAGGACCAAGCTGGAGCCGGGCCGCCCTGACACTAGGCTGAAGGACCTGTCCTCTGCCACTCGGCGGCTGCACACACACACGAACGCAGAGCTCTAAACCTAAATGACAAACAGGCAAACATACCTAGCAGCAGGTAGAGCTCAATGTGTGCGTTATGTCCATGTGTAGATTTAAATGGCACGTCTGAGGTCAGGTCACAGTTTAAGAACTCAGAGCAAATGTGTCAAAATCGAGCAAAACAGGAAACACAGCATAAAACCTTTAGTCCAGAGTCGCACAGCGCCAAGATTATAAGACCTGGGTTTTTGTTTCAGAGCTTAAGTTCCCACTTTATGCTGAACAAATAAAAACTGACATTTATTGATAGACAAAAATTTGCCCACTCAGCAGAATTCTGTCATGACATCTGCTGTGGTTAGCTACACACACACACACACACACACACACACACACACACACACACACACACACACACAAACAGAATATCACATGGGGCCAGCATCTTGTGGTTCTTTAAGCTCATGCCAGGCCTTATTAAATTGAGACTAACACTGATGCTAAGCCACTAATTGGCCAGAACTGAATCGTCTGTGCTGTACATTACAGTGGTCTCTTGTGTTGCAGTTCACATTTTGTCACTACACTGTCAGCAGAACTCAAGCGGGGTTGAACTGTAAATAGATAGTTATTAATATGTTAATAAGGAAAATGCTGGAAGTAATGAGGAAGTAGATTATTGTTATTTGAATTTATTTTATCACCAATTAAAACTTCAAGATCGGATCTATATCATCAGTGTAAAATACTGGTTTAAATTATCGAGTATAGATGTCTTATTAATTTCCTTCTAATGAACAGTACTGACCTTTTTAACCTGATTTGGGCTGCAACACTTCAAAACAATTCCACAAGTAGGTAATATTACAAATCATGCAACTTTTTAAAAAATTGAAAATACATGCCAAATATATCCCTTTGAAATGATCTGCAAATATCCGTTTGATGTTGGGGTGCACTGATAAAAGATGTCATGTCTTAGGTTGCAAAACTGGAAAAACGCCATCTGAAGTGGACAGCGGCGGTTTGCCCAGCATGAAACCAGTGAGTAACACCATCCACACCGTGAGAGCACCTGTTTCCTACACTGATGCAGACTGGAAGTAAGCAAACTTCAAGCCCATCTCTCTCTATCAGCTTGCATGCTTACACAGAGAGGGAGCTTTTGGAGAAATGGCAAACAGAAGGAGCGGTGTAGTGACATTAATATATAATTTTACATTGACCTTAATAGGTTATAAATACCCGATTTTTAGCAAAATGTCAGTTTGTTGCATGGCTTCAGTTCTGCGTATTAAAAAGTAATTATTATAAATTACCGCCATACAAATCGCATAATTCTGAATTCACAGTAGATGTAGTTTAACTTGTTAATCGATGTTTTAATGGATAAATATTATGAGTGTGTGGTGGAAGTAGTTCTGTGAGGTCTAACAAAACAACGTTTTTTCAGAGCTAACTGAGCTGCTGAGCTCTTCCAGGCAGGCTGTTAAATCCGAGCCTGGTTCAGTTCTGTGCTTGTCTCGGTCCTGCCCTTGTCTTTGAGGCTAATAAACGTGTTATACGACCAGCCGGCTTCCAGCATCGCCTGGAGTTGAGTAAAAATAAAATCACTCCGTTAAGGATTCCTCTAAACCACATAATCTGACCACAGAGACTCGCTGTTCTCGGTCACCTCCGCCCGACGCGCCAAAGTGGAGGCTTTCGGACTCAAGCAGGGCCCGCGGAACCTGCCAGGAATCCGCCTGCTAATGAGCGGGACAGAGGGACCAGGAACTGGTCCACTCAGCCACAAATTCTGAAACTATACAAAAACTATGAGGAGATGAACTTAGAGACCTTTCTGCTCCCCGCTGCAGCCAAAAACAACATTTTAGTAAATGACTTGAAGGTTTTTTTTCAGTGACTATCAAGCTTTATTTTTTCTTGATGCGTTTACCCTTTCAAACACATACAGAAACGAGCTGCTTGTAATCAGCGTTTAGTTCCACCTTCCTCATTTCACCACGGACGGCCTTCAATAACAACAAACTTCCCAAGAGAGCTCCTGGGAGGCAAACCCTCGAGAAAACTATAGTTTGGTTTTGTTTATTCGCTTTTGTTATTTTTATTATTATTGCTTTTACTCTTTAAGGTTTGCGTTTGGATCCGTTTGAAGACCGGAGAGTAGCCGTGCGACCCCAAAGGTCAGACTGCTGCAGGCGGCGAGGTAGTGTTGGCCTGAGACCGTCTGAGCTAGCTCAAGGCTCAAAGCTCAGCTTCTACCTTTCTGCGCATTCATACAAACATTTAATGAGCAGTGATGCGGTTATGATAGAACTTGATTCACACAGGCCCACGCGGCGAACTAATGTGAATTCACATGTGCATAGCGTACATTATCTACACGGCTCATTTAGTCCTCTATATTAATTTTACTTTTCAAGTGACCGACTTAACAAAAATCTTTTTTCGTGAATGATTTTAAAGATAAAACTAAATTGAATTGCAGCTGAAACCCGTGAAGCGAAAAACGAACATTGTGAACTCAAAGGGAAGCCTCAAGGTATTTAAAACAAAAAACAAACAAAAAAAACAGTCAGGGTTATTTTGCAGGGTTACTTAATCTCCACGCATTACGCCTTAAGATTGCTGAGACAAAACAGATTATGTTTTATTTAAAATAATTATATTGCGCAATGAAAATATAGAAATGCTGACTTGGCGCAAAAAACTTACAATGAAGTTTGTTTTGAGCTGCAAAAAAGCTATGATTTAAAAATTTAAATAAAAAAAGAACAAACTATATAAACTTATTTTTCTTAATTGCTTCATCGCGCATGCTTGTTTTAAGGATACGTATAAAACTACTTACAATAAAATATAATTATTTTTTGCCACGCTTTCTAAACTGTGATATTTATTTCACTCCGTTGTTATTGTTATTATTATTATTTAGTTTTCCTTTGCTTGTACACAACCCGCCTTTCCACTACTTGAGTGCAGTTATGAACTCAAATATTTCATAATCATCTTGTGTGACTGTTAGTTTCATACAACACATTTAAAGCGCTTACCCGTTTTAAGCAGATGACGTGACAACATTTGATTTCTTTCTTTTTCTTTAAGCGTTCTCTGTGCGCACTCGTGAATGGAGAATGGACGGGCTGCTCTGCGAATTTGTGCGCCTTAAGCGCAAAATGCAATTCTCCACAGAAACTTATTTTTTAAACTCTCATCAGAGGACAGTGTAATTGTGACTATTTAAAGGCTGCTCCTCTTCGAGGATGAAACGTGTTAGACTGAGTGGTTAGTTTCAACCAGTGCACCTTCCTGCAGTAAACTGAGGCCTCCCTGCAGTTCAAGCAGATTATTGCTGGGCTAAAATGGCTCAAGGAACAAACAGCTGATTCAAATGTGTTTTTATGTGTTTCTGGTGCAGCTTCACATTGTAATCCGCCAGTCCAGAGTCAAAACTTGGCCAACCCACAAAAAACCTACCAAATATCAACTAAGTCCTAACATTATTATTATTATTATTGTTGTTACTGATGAAAATCAACGCATATGCTGAATATATGAGACAATATCCCTGTAGACCAAAACGCATAACTCCACAGGCTTGCATCTCAGTCTGTTTAATGTAAAGATCTGAACAATGTGGAGCGTGGACTCTGTGTGCTCTGCACGGGGTTGGGTCATTGAACACAGAGCCACGTTTTGACTCGGGACTTGTGGATTTGCGGTGCTCTGCAGTGACATTTGAGCGATGTTGTGCGTGTCTGCGCACTGACCGGGATCCATATCCAGACAGTGCGCCGGATCCTCTCCGTCCGTGGCGAGGCTCTCCATGGACAACTCCAGCTCCTTCTCCTCCCAGCCCCGGAGCTTCCTCTTCTTGTTGGAGCCGATCAGGGCTTCCACGGAAAAAGCGTGGGCTCTAGAGCTCAGAGCTGCGGCAGATCGCCTCCTTTCACTCATTTCTCACAAAATCCACCCTAAGTGGGGGGAAGCGGCGAAAAACCCACTCCGTCCGTCCAACGCAGCGAAGCAAAACAATCAAAAAAATAAAAAGAAGAAGAAGAAAAAATGCACACGTCAGTGTTTACAGCGGATCGCAAACTCACCAAGTGTCCAAAGTAATCCCAACTGTGACTAGAAACGCAGCGACAAACTTTTGGAGGACTGTGTCATCCTGGCAGCGCGGCAGGACTCGGTGTTTTTGATGCGGTGTGCTGCTTCACGCGTTTCTCCGTGCTTCCACTCCGTGTCTTTTTCTCTCTCTGTCCCCCTCACTTCTCTCTGATTGATAATCACTTCTGGAGGAGTCTTTTTTTCTCTCTCTCAAAGGCGCAGAGGGCGGCTCTCCTGCGCTCTGGCAAAGCCGCGTGTCCAATGAGAAGTAAGAACACAGAGCAAGACAAAGTGTTTTGTCCAATGGCAGCAGCAGGAAGGAGCGCGTCCGGGAAAAGGAGCCATCTCTCCGACTTCAACAGCCTAACGAACTTACTCCATAATGAATCATATGGAGACACATATGTGTTTTTACTGTGCTTTTATCGACATTAAAGGCAGGGCCTCATGTAAATACACCAATCAGATCATTATCAGTTCAAACTTTATGGGCTTAATAATATATAAAAAATAAAAAATAAAAAAAGACCTCAGCAACACACCTATTTTAGTCTTTGATACCCAGATCCTGCAACTTCACTTTAAGTCCTAATCTGACTGTTGATCATCAGCTTTGGAACTGCAGAGGCCGAGGCGAGGCCTTCGGCCTCACGGAGACCACCACAAAATATTATTCTGATATTTTACACTTTCACAAAGTGCTTGAACCTGATTCCATCATTAAAAGTCGTTGCAGGAAAAGCTCAATTACAGCTCCATTGTGTCAGCCCGACAGCTGAGGAACCGGAACAGAGCTTCAGCAGGACAGGTGGGCTGATCTCAGAGCTGTGCGCTCAGGACACAGCAAACGGAACGAGACGATTAGCAAGTGAAATTCTTGTGCTCTGCTCAGCTCGTTGAGGGGTCGTTTTTAACAGATCTGCAGGTCAGTAAAAGAAAAACAGAGTCGCAAGAAACATACGCGTCCAGGGCTTAGAGACATTTTTTACCGGCAGGTAGAAAAGCTTTTATAGAAGACTAGCCCCACCTTTGCAACCAAATATTAAAAATTAAATATTGATACAAAAATGACGCTCAGCGTTATAATATAATACAGCGGGAAGGTGATCGGTTTCTTGGGATCAAATCCCTGTTTTAAAAAAATCGGCGGCCCTTTGTTGAGACTGTTTTGAGCTGCTGAGCTGCACGTGATCAGTCTGCAGGCCTGACGCTCAGTTCGGGGACGATCAGTTCCTGCGGGGGGAAATAATTTACACATTTTTCATCAGCTGCGGGTCGAAAAGTGTCAGGGGTGGGGAAGAGCCGCGGATGATCGCTGCCTGTGTGATCAGTCAACACAAACGCGTCTGTGGGAACCGGGCAGGCCCCAAGTCAGAGTGCCGTTCTTGAAAAAGGAGCTTTCCAGAGGTTATTGCTGTGCATCTGTCATCTTGAAATAAATACTGCGCGCACACGAGGATGGCTCGCAGGACACTGAAGAAAAACGGTGAGCACATTGCAAAAAAGAAATAGAGGTGGGTAGTTTCATTATCCTGTACAGAGATCAACGCAGCAGGTATACTAATATGTGAACTTGTGGCGGCTTAAAAGGACATTACTTGCGCTACGGTCTTTATGGTAATATGCGCGCAAAACGTTTGCGGACATATTTGAACTAATTACTTGGATAAAAGAGGAATACGGACTTCTGTGTTAGAATATTATAACAAACTGTGGCAGTCTGTGTGATTCTATATCACGGGTTCTTTTTATTTATTCTTTATGTTTTGTAAAAGAAAGAAGAAAAATGTTTGTGCGTAAAATTCTTCCAAAAGTAAACAAGTAAATATTGTGTGCGCACTGGTGTGGGGTGGGGGACGTTGAATCCCCCGTGGGAGGAAACTCGTTAAACACTAAAACCAACTGTTTGCCATTTAGATCCCAATTATAGCCCTGATGGCATCTCATTCACCCAAAAAGTGAAGCAAGCGACGGAGATCTTTTTTTTATCCTTTAGAAACTTGGAACGAGCAATTCATGCGTTTGTTTTATCTCAACTGGATTACTGCAGTTCACTATGTGTGGGTGTCAGTCAGTCCAGCTTGGCCCGGCTCCAACTTGTACAGAATGCTGCAGCTCGCCTTTTGACTCGTGTGAAGAAACACCAGCATATTACTCCGGTGCTTGCTTCCCTTCATTGGCTTCCAGTGCGTTTTAGAATTAAATTCAAAATCTTACTTTTGACTTATAAAGTGCTAATTGGCAGGCACCGGACTATTTGTCTGACCTATTGCAGCTTTATACGCCCTCTAGAGCCCTTCGATCAAGCGATCACCTGCTCCTTACCTTACATAAGTCTAGGATGGAGGAGATCGGGCATTTGCGGTTGTGGCACCGAAATTGTGGAATGATCTACCTCTCCACATCAGAAAGGCCCCAACTGTTACTCTTTTTAAATTGCATCTTAAAACATATTTTTTTATTCTGGCTTTCGAAACTGTATGAGAGTTACCAATTCTTTTATCCTAATTTTCTTTTAATTTTCGTACCTGTTGTTGTTGTTAATGCCATTGTTTAATTGTTATTTTGTACAGCACTTTGGTCAACTCCCTGTTGTTATTAAATGTGCTTTATAAATCAATAAATGAAATGAGTGGGCAGTATTAATAAATCCGTTTCCTTAAAAATTCTTTTCCCTTTTAGATTCCTTTAGTAATCGGAGTTAGGGTATACCTCGTCGACCACAGTGAGGTTTTCGATTAAATCCGGCGTGGCGCGGCGAGATCGACACGTGGAGGGTGGTGGGCGGAAACGGTCAAACGTGCAGTTAATATTCAATAACTAAAAGAAGGGTTTGACCCCGCCTGACCTCGAGGGACGAAGAGAGCAATGGAGCGTGCAATCTGACAGCAACTCTCGGATTCTGTAAGCACCTTCCGCCTGAGCTGTAAAATTCCCCCCGACTCTCTCTCTCTCTCTCTCTCTCACACACACACACACACACACACACACACACACACACACACACACACACACACACACGCGGACTTTTTTTTGCAGATTTTTTTTAATTTAATTTTTCCTTTTTTTGTCCAAAGAGTGATCATCTGCCAAAAATTGACTGCGAATTTTATTGTTTTTTCTTTATGTGAAATGTATTTGCTTATGTTGGTACATAGTCAATATTATTATATTGTTATATGTAAAATAAAGAAATACAAGCACATTTATGACTCTGTGTTACTGTACCTATATTAGAAACAATCCAGTCATTTTTGGATACTTAATAAAATATCTTTATAGAACTATTATGGGATAAATGTCGCAATTTCTGCTGCACTTTTGGCCAGACCACTCTAAAGAAATCCTTTTTTAATGTCAGCGACGCTCCTTTGCCTGGATCACGGAGGATCTAGGCATTTTACCAAAAGCCGATTTCAGTTTCTGCCCTCTAACTGAAATGTCGTTTCTGGCTTAAAATTAATTTATATCATTAATGACATAGGTTTGACAAGTTTTTGTTTTTAATAATGAAAACCGGAAATCAGTTTTTGGCACGATCCGGATGCCCTGCACAACCCCAGAGGGAATTATGTCCCGGAAACCTTCCGTTTTTAAGGCGAATATATGCAAACCATTACACTCTGGATAAGCTACATGACGAAATCACCCAGTAGTTAATTTTGGTGATTGTCTTTAGCAGAGCTAAAGACTTGAAGCTGAAGATGCTCAAGTGCGCGCGTGCGTGCGCGCGTACACACAAGTCAGGCACAAACAGCAGTATACAAGTCGGTCAGCTACAAGTCATGATATACATATATATAAAATAACATATTTTGGCATAGCTGACCAGAACCTTTCCAAATATGGATATTTTCGTACTCGGCCCTAATGCAAAATTTATACGGATTGTGAAGTAGCCTACCCTTCTGCAACAAAGACAGGACTGTGAAATTACTGAATAATTATAAAGTCAAACTGCGCATCATAATAAACCAAAGCGTTACCTTCATCTGGGTGCAGGTCATAATGGTCCAAATGTGACTTGCTGTTCCGACGTGTATCTGTGAGGACATTTAACTCACAGACATTTTAATCCACCACTTCTACCTCTCACTAGTATGTAACGTCATTTTGTCAGGGGCGGAGGGGGAGTGTAACTAATTTAAGACAATTCCAAAAATGACACAATTAGCACTAAGTGTTTAAACCTTTATTTATTTACGAGGTCTGCCTTTTTCGACCCCCAGCACCTCTAGGTCCCACAGCCTTGGCCTTTAGTGTATTTTGATAAAGATATATAGGTCATAATTAAAACTGGACACTAGTTGAAAATTTTTAAAAAGTTAAAAAATTCGGGGGCTCATTTACAGTAATGTTCAATGTAAAAAGTCCATAATCTGAATGTATCTGGTGAAGCGGAATACTTCCCCAGTGTGATGCTAATGCCGATTATATAAATTGGGGGGAGGGGGGGGGGGGGGGGGCAGCTCGGGAGGTAAAGAAGGTCATCTACTAATCACAGGCTTGGTGGATATTTGGCATACAGTCTGCATGTCAAATATTAACCCCAAGTTGCTCTTCGATGCATCCAACGGAGTATGATTGTTAGATATAAAGCACTTATGAATGGCAAAAACATAGCCTGAGTGAACGAGGCTATGTGAATAGTGAATGGAGCTGTGTGTGTTATTATAGTTTCATACCTTCATAGATAAAATACTTTAATCAGCAGCTAAATAAAATTAATAGCATCGGGACAAATTCTCTGTTCTGTTTTTAAATTTAAAAAAGTTTTTAAATAATTTGAAGCCTTTACAGAAGAGGCGGTGTAGCCACGATCAGCAGAAAGTCAAAAAAACACAATTGTAGTCGCTAGCGCGCGCACGCACATGCGTACACGCACATTTGGACTCTCACACTTTATCCTCTCTTCCAACAATTAGCCCAAAGCTCTAATAGCTCTCTATCTGCCTCTCTCAGGTACACGCTTTTAAACTTTGTTGAACAGCGCATGCGTATATCCAAATTTTCATCAAATTAGAATCAAAACGTGTAACATTAAGCCTGCATGCTAAATTAATTGCCCTCGCGTTGGGTAAAAGCGCAAGAGAAACAGTGTCACGTGTTTTATTTGGTAATTAATCACGTGTCAGCACACAACACTGAGCAACATATTTAATTTAAGAGGGGGGGGGGGCAATAATGTCCGAGGTTTAAGGTTTACCAGCTTCCTCTTTTGCTCACTGCGTGGACATCCTGTTAGGTCAACATCAGTAAAAATATCTCGTTTTTTATATTCTTCAGGTCTGTGGCTGTTTCCACGCGACACGTGGATCCCGGTCGATTTACGGTGATTTCTTCAAGAAAGAAAGAAAGAAAGAAAGAAAGGCGCATTTACTACGACTCTGTTGAAGTTTTTACCCCCCACGCATAAAACGGGTGAGCTGCTGTGTCGCCTTCACATTGAAACGCACTACTTATTACAGCGCAACTATATCACTGCCGCCGTGTCTTCTGAAACAAAAACAGGTATTTGTCACAGTGCTGCGGTCCCATAGCAGGTCGCCGGGATTTACAGCCCGCTCCTCTGTGTAAATGCAGCCTATATATTATTTATATTCCATCAGCTCCTTATGCCAACATCGGGGGGGGGGGGGCAAGCAAAAGGGAAGTAAACCATGCAGAGATGTGGTCTGTTCCCAGGTAAACACCGGGATGGAAAAACGACAGCGCAGTCCAGCTTCATAATGTGCGTGTGTGTGTTTGTGCAGGCCCTGGGGATGCCCCTGCAGAAGAACAGAAAGCTGATTACAGAGAGTAGAAAATAAAATAAAATAGTGGGTATAATGTAGGAAGAAGGAATAATAACAGCGGGAGTGAGCAGAATTGATGAAATAACCACTCGTAGACAGAAGAGAAAACAGGAAAGAGGAGAAATAAAAGCAGAGGGAGCACGGGAAAGAAAACAGAAGAAAGAAAAGAAGAGAGAGACGTGGGGCGAAAATGTTTAAAGTCACTGCTCCTACTGAAATATTCAAGGTACATCTCACACCCCTGCTGAAGTATTACGGGACTATAACGGTTCCTCCTATTGGACAGCCTCGTTAACAGTAAACTGGATAAATGCGTTTAACGGACCGCGTGTAAAACCTGAGTGACTAACTCAGTGTTTGTTTGTGTAAGCAGACACTTTATGGGAAAGTGCAGAAAAGAAATAAATGAATGAATAAAGGGACTTCAAACAAGTGTGTGTGCGTGGGGAATGTGTAATTACGTGCACGTTACATGTGGCTGCTAATCAAAAAGGAATGTTACAATAGATTCATTCATTTTGTTCAATCACATTGCATCTTGAAACACACATGCACAAACAACTGTCAATAAGACACCCAGGGCAAAAGAACAAACAACGGCTGAGCTGCAAATGTTTAAATGATACTGACAAATATATTTACATTTCAAAAATCTTTTTCACTCAGCTTTTTTCTCCCAACTAAACACAGAACTTTTCAATGTCAGGAAGCAGGACCTCTTCCACATGTTGAACCTAGAATGGATCCTTTTATTATGTCACTGTTTATTTTTTAAGTATTTAATCCTGCAGCTTTAACCTCCTAAGACCCGAACTCTTCCACGGCATGCATTTTTAATTTCTTTGATATTTGGGCATATTGGGGCCCGATGAATGTAAAAACAAAGAATTACCAGATTTATTTTTTTTACCTTATTTTTGTTTTTATGAAAAATCAGAGCCACATATGAGGATATTCGTTTAAAATTTCGATAGAACAGTAGCAGTATAATGTCCTCGTAAGTGGATATCAGGCCCTTGTAGAGCAAAATTGAGTATTTTGGTCTAAATAACCCAAAATGTGATGTCCACATATGTGGACGCCAGGTCCTAGGAGGTTAATTGTGAAAGCACACTTGGCTCACTTTTGTAAGTGAAGACGGTTTAAATGAGAAGCATTTTTCACAACTTTTAAATCTTTATTTGGACACGCTCGTAACAAGAAGATAAAATGTTCTAAAAAAAATAATAATAAGAATGACAAAAATAAAACGATGGCTTGTGAGGAAACCCATTCAGCCTGAATCAGAAGGCCAATAAACAGGCTGCGAATGATTATGTAAAACATGAGCAAAAGCAAATAAGATGCAACAACTGCATCGAAAGACGAGCTTCCACTTTGATTTCACTGAGGACATACACGGAGCAAAATAAGAAGTCACCCTTGTAAAGTCTGACCAGCATCACTCTGCTGAGTCTTTTTCCACCAGCAGCAGTAATTTACCGAGAGGCTCACAGTATAAATGTGGGGTCATTTTCTTGTCTCTCAGCAGAAGCCCACTCTCTGTCGGACCTCTGCGAGCACAGGTGCAGCAAGTTCCCGCGCCCTGCACGTTCCCTGAGCCAGCACTCGCTCCACGTAAGCCCGGTCCGACCTCAGCCTCTCGATTTCCTCTCTGATGGGCGTCAACCTCTGGATCACAGCCTCGCTTACAAGCTTCTTGTAGGCTCCAGTGTCCAATCCTCTCGCCTGAGACACAGCCTCCTGCACGCTTATCATCGCCACGGCAGCGTGAATGTTTACCAGGTTGGAAACACCAGGACGCGTCTCCGGGTCAAAGGTAACTTCAGAGGTGAAGTCTGTGACGGCTCGTCGGATCTTGAGAGCGATGTCGTCAGGAGTGTCTGTGACGGAAATGGTTGCCATCGTTTGGGGGTCTGACTTGGACATTTTGGCTGAGGCGTCGCGGAGAGATTTGACTTTTCGTGTTGAGCCTGCGGAGAGAAACGAGAGGGATCAGGAAAACCTCTCAGTGTAATAAACACTTTTATTTCTAAATGAGACGCGTAAGAGTGGAGGAATTTGGCAAAATTCAAAATTATTAGGTCAAGAAATTTAGGTTCTGATTAAATCAGAAAGCATTTGCTTTCTATTATGTTTGAGGCAACGCTGAGCATCACCGGTCCCAGAGGAAGACAAGAAGCACCAAAGTGCAAACGTCCACCAAAGCAGCTCAATCTTTGGGCAGTATTTACTTTTAAGGGAATTTATAATCTATCTACTCGTATATAGAATCTTTTTGTCATCTTTTAAACACACTTTTAATGCATTTTCTATATGCTGACAATACACATGACATTTGTAAGAATCATAATTTCGAAGTCATGAGGATTTTTCTCATTGTTTAATCAAGAAATCATTAAGTGGACCCTGGTGGATGAGAGCCAAATTTTAATGGATCGTTAGTATGACCCCTCTCTACACCCCTACAACGTTTCACAAGAATTCATTCAAAACTTTTCAACCAATCATGTTTACAGACACAATAATATGCATGCAAACACTACCAAAAAACATAACCTCCAAGGAATACGGGTAAAGGTTTGCCTGCAAAACAACAAAATATATATATTATATATAGGGAGAAAAAACACAAATACATATTTACTAAAGCCTGACTCTGATTTTTTTTCCTTTGTTTGGAAATACCGGTGAGTACCAAAAAGAATATTTTGACTTCAAAGCGCTTTAATTCCACAGCGGTTCACCAGTAAAGATCCAAACACGTGAGAAATCTATTGCTTTAAAAATAACGCCTTTTGAGATTTGTTTGTACTAAATCTACACCGAGACAAAAGGTGGATGCAGAAGCCTGAGCAGTGTCGACACATTCTCGTCTCAGGCTGTTTAACTTTAACAGCCTCTGCTAATCAAACTGCAGGTCAGCCAAACGATGAAAAACCAAGTCAAAAAAGGTCCGGAGTGCAGATTTCAGTCCAAGCTGACAGCTAAAAGCAATGTAAGCGAGCCCCAGCCTTTTGAGAGAATCTGACTTTGTTTCTTCTTTATTTTTTTAAATGGTCAAAAAGGCGTTTCAGTCAGGCCACTTTAAATATGACTTAAACGTCTAATTATTAAAATATCTGCATTTTGGGGAGATTTCAGGTGCTAGGTGTAATTTTCCATTTATTCCTCTATGTTCAGATGGCTGAAATAGGATTGCCTGACACATTTGTGTGCGCTTGTAAAAATATCCCGGTGTGAAACAGACGCATGCGAGTGTGAAGTGATCAGCAGATGACGGGAGCCGGTATTTCCTTTCATTCTTTCTTTCACTCTTAAAATCATCCCCAGCTCCAGTTCTTTGTTTGGTCCTGTACAAGCAGGCCACATGTGGGCTGTTCATCAACGCCAAGATGTCTTTATCTAAAGCAAATTAAAACACTCTGGTTCATTTCAAAGGAAAGACCACTGACTGCCAACTCTGCTATGCCAAAGACAAGAAACGAGGGTGGGGTCCACTGGTATGAGCTATATACTGCCGACTGATTACACGCAAGAGTGCATACACACTCGGGCACACACATATACTCATACACACATCTCTAAACTCATCTTGATGACATGCACTCCAAATCTACCTCCCTAATTATTATACAAGAGGAAGACAATATTTCTTTAATCAAAGCTCTAATGCACACATGACTGACTCCATCCCGTGCTTCCACCATACCGCTAATCATGAGGAATGAAAGTAGGAGGAGGGTGGGATCTTTCAAAATGTTGGCCTCGTGTATAAAAACATTTGGTTGGTACATTTTGGGAAACGTTTCAAAAGAAAATATTAATAATAACGGCGTCATATTGTATTTCAAATCTTGTCAGTTTTAATCCCCTGAACCTCGCTCTAATTTCTGATTGGCTGCCCTGCAGTTGGTGGTTTTTAGCTTTAGCTAAACAGCACGTCCCACTCCGACTTAGTTTACAAAACATGGAAAAGGCAATATATCTTTGAATGAATTTTAAAACATCAGTGTTTCCCCAACACTGCAGAAGAATGCAGGCATGAAGCAGAAGTTTAACCGGTTACTTTAAAGATGCACCAAAAACACTGGGAAAAAAAGTTTAGCTTAGCTTTGTGCTACTTTGCTCGGCGCCGCTGGGCAGCCGGTGATGAAGATACATTATGACCCAGATATTTACACGAACTACATCAGGGCTAAAATGACTTCAGTGATATAAATCTCTTTGAAGCAAAACACAAAGGGTCCATTCAAACGTTGGGACTTTGTTTAACACGAGCGGCCAGAGACGGCACACATCCTCCGAGGCTGAAAATTCCCTGGATACAGACGGACACGTGGATTTGGATTAGTTCCTGATATTTTTTTTTTTGTTGATAAAACCGAGACACTTTCTCCCAGTTTTCTCATTTCAATGTGATATCTATTTATGCAGATAAACAAAAAACAACCAAAAAAAGAAGTAAGGTCGCAATGAGGAAACCCTGTCTGTTCATGTTAATCCTCCAGGAAGATTAACCAGCCATGACCGTCTTTTAGGGAAGGCTTTAGGCCCAGAAGCATCTTATTACTGACTTTTCTTCAGCTATTTAAGTTAAGTTTCATTTTCCAGTTTTGCTCTGTATGTGATGCAAAATACACTTCCAAAGATTCCTGGCTCTAGATCAGGAACAACAAAAAAATAATTAAATAAAAAGAGAAATTGAACCAATCAATCACAAACTTTCCCGACAGAGGAGACAATAATTCAAGACAAAAAAAGGATGGAAAGGCAGAAAGAAAGCTTTACTTCTAATGCAGGAAAAAAAAAAATCTAGTTTCCAAAAACATTCACTTCACTTATAGCACTCAGCTTGTTTCAGGCAGTTAGAAGACTTTTTATAAAAAAAATATTCAAGCAGAAAACTTCATAAAGATGGAGATTTAATAAAAATCAACTAAAATCTGCAACCCTTCGCAAATAAAAAAAACTTTTTGATAAAATGCAACAAGCACATTTGAAAATATAATGACTTGGTATATACAGCATAAGGCCATCGCACAAGTGAGGCCTCACTTACACAGCTAAAGCCTAAAGAGACTAAAACAGGCGACTTTAATGTCACATGATGACATTCTCTACATAAGAAGATAAAGCTGCTGCTACCAGAGAGCTACGTGATTTTAAGAAGCTGACCGTAGAAAGCCTAAATCATGAGTGTGTACACGCCATCATGCCACGTATTCTTACTGAGCAGGGCGCAGGGTTCATGGAACAGCTCTCCGTAGCGGTTGTTGAAGATGCGAGCAAGATCCTGAGCCAGCTCCAAATGTTGGACCTGATCTTCTCCGACAGGGACGTGAGTGGACCTGAGAGAGATGATTCCACAGCAGCACATTAGAGACGTGATCCGTGCAGCACTGTGCACAGTGACAGCACAGAGTTTAAAATACAGAGCGAGACGCAAGGACAAATTGGAGACACTTGGAGTCACTGCAGGAGACTTTTTCAGCAGTGTTTGGCAACTCTGTAACTGGAGGAGGAAGCAGTTCATTAATTTTCTCTTTAGAGATGAGACTCAGTTTCTCCACAGGAAATGAGCTTTTGGATATATGGCTGCTGAACCAGAAACAGCTGAAGAGATGCCTTCTAAATGTGAATTTGGAAACGCTACGAGACAATAACCCAACCAACTTATCTCACGTGAAAACCCACTGACGCCTCATCAGCGGGCTGCACCTCACAGATCACACACAAAACTCTTTGTCTCAGACAAATTTCCACCAGAAATGTGTGACGCGGATATTTATACGAACACGTCAGAGGCAAAGAAATTAGAGATTGCATTTTTTTCCTCTTTATAATCTCTACTTTGAGGTTTTATTTGGAGATATCTGCACGTTATGTTTCTCTTTCCACCCCCGCGCAGCAGAGGTGAGATATTAAAAAATAACACATTTTCACCAGTAGCCTTCGTTGCCAGACACGCTGTCCCCGTTACTCGTGATAAATTACAGATCGCACTGTGAACACTTTGCACTGGAATTATTTTCTGCTGGAGAAATGGCCTCTGAGAGCAGGTGGCATGTGCTGTAGATTAAAAGGAAAATGGCCTCTGTAATAAAAATAAATAAAAATGAAAAAAATATGCTGTGGAATTGATTTTCTGTGTTGTGAATAATGAGGGGGGGGGGGGGGGGGAGTATAAAACTTAGAGGCAGAGATCTCAAAAATAAAACCAAAAGTATCCAAAAATGTTGCTGTTCTTTTGTACTCCGGGTAAACCTCTCTGCTAAACAGTATTTTGCAGGCTTTGTGCAGGCAGGTGATGCCAAACTAGAGCTTGCAAAAATAAATCAAATAATAAAAATATTTAAATTAGGACACTGCTCGCAATCAGTTTAAGTTAGTAGGCTCACAGTGTTTGGTATTTGTTATGTGGATTACTGGCTCTGCTCCTTTTTCATTGCAGTTACTCTTTTAATTCACGCATTTCGTTCTTTCTTATGTTAGTGGAGGCGATTTTAGCTTCCAGGTTCTTATTGAGCACACATTATGGACTGGAATGGAAAACATGGAAACTTCACTATCTTTGAATAAATGTAAAAACACCAGTGTTGTCCCAACACTGCAGAAGAACGCAAAGATGAAGCAGAAGTTTAACTGGTTACTTTAAAGATAAAAACACTGGGGAAAAGATTAGCTTAGCTTTTGCTACTTTGCTCGGCGCTGCTGGACAACCAGTGATGAAGATACATAATGACCCAGATATTTACACAAACTACATCAGGGTTTGACGCTAAAAACACAAACCTCTCTGAGGCAAAACACAAAGGGTCCGTTTAAAGTTTGGGACTTTGTTTGGGGTTTGTAAACTGCAGTGGTTCTTAAATAGCACTTTTTAATTCTACTTTCTGCATGTCTCACACGCGCATTTATGCAACAACCTTTTACTACATACAAGTGCTTTCTAGCAAACATTCACACACATTCACACTCAGATGAACGCAACGGGAGCAACTCAGCGTTCAGTATCTTGCAGTCTGGAGTAGATTGGAGCAGCCAGGCATCAAACCACCAACGTTCCGATCTGTAGATGACCTGCTCACTCCTTATATCTGGAACAAACTCCCAGAAAGCCTCAGATCAGCTGAAACACTCAGTTTATTTAAATCCAGGTTGAAGACTCACCTATTCTCAGCTGCATTTGAATAAAGCACCAAATCCACACTTTTAAGCTTACATTTCAAAACTTAAATTTAACTACTAATTTTATCTACTGTTCTGATTTTATCTGCTTTGATTTTATATACTGTTTTGTTTGTTTGTTTGTTTGTTAATTAGTTTGTTTGTTTGTTTGCTTGTTTTAATCAATTTTAAATCATGCTTTTATTTGTTTTTGTTTCTAATGTCTCTGTAAAGCACTTTGAATCACCTTGTTGTTGAATTGTGCTATACAAATAAACTTGCCTTGCCTTGCTCTACCTGCTGATCCACAGCCATCCCGATAAATTATCAGCACAATAAGTAACAATATAAAACTTAACAGTCACAAGAAACTACAACATTAAGAGGAAACTGCTGTTAAAGTAATACCTCACTGAGAGACACTGTATATTGTCAGTTATGGCCCGATACTTAAGCAAGACCTCTGTTGCAGCTCCTTTGTTTGTTTGTTTTGTCCTCCAGCTGCTAGGATAAATGCACTTCTGAGCACAGGATGGTCGCACATGTCTGCAAAAGGCTGCAAGCCATGCTTTCAGCAGGGATGTATCCCCCTTCATGGTTTCTCAGCTTCATCTTCATCAAGTAAAATAAGGAACCCTGACAGAAAGCACTGTAACAGTCAGTCTTTACAGGAAGAAGTTGTAAATGATAGGGGGAAAATTAGTTATTTAAATTTTTTAACAGAGTTTGGAATATAAAAATCAGTTATTCACAGAAGGAAGGGCTTTTGGAAGTGTTTTTCGAAAAGCTGTGAATGCTTAGGGTACACAGCCTAAGAAATATGAGTTATCTGACTGACACACACACACACACACACACACAATATAACTTGTACGCTACTTGAATGGAAATCTCACTTGTAGAGAAGAATATCAGCAGCCTGGAGGACAGGATATGTGTAGAGACCAACGCTGCCTTCGTTCTTCACTTTGCTCTTCATCTGGAGGAAAAGACAGAGGGAAGGAAGTTGAAGCAGAAAAAGAACAACGATGAGGCAGAAACACTAAAAGCAACCAGAAATAGAGCCAGACAGGAGAAAGATGGACTCAAGCTGACTTTTTTCCTTTTCCCCATAAAGAGCCATTTTCACTTTCATGACTCATCGACTGAAACAAACGAGGTACGGATGAGTTTGCACGGCATTTTCCACCATTTTTGAAATCAACTCATCTGTTGGGTAAACGAAAGGTGTTTTCTAAAGAGCAACAGAAACAAGAACAGAGAGACGTGAGCTCTGTTGATCCTCGCTCGTCGTGTATTAAAACTGCACCCAGGTGTGAAGAAAAATTATATGAATTAAAAATGCGGCAAATGCTGCAGAGAAACAAAATAAAAACGCACAGACATGATGAAACTTAAGAGAAAACAGAGGAATTAATTTAATTTGTAAGTGTTCCACTGAAGGTAAGAACTGATATGGTGGGATTCATGTTTGAAATATTACTTCAGTTACAAAATAGCTATAACATTACAAACTCCTTTTGCAGCTTTTATAATTATAACTGTGTTTTTTGTTTTTATTTATCATTATTAATTAACTGAAAATACGCCCTTGCAAATAAACCATTTTTTGCTTTAAAAGATATTGTAGATATTGTATAAATATATACAGAAGTTATATCTCCGAGTCATCGCTTTGCCAGAAACTTCCAGTTTGTATTAGTGTATGTGGGTGCCTGTATGTCCTTTACATGCTGGCTGTGCATAGCTCCTGAGTCTCTAAAATCACACTGACCAGGTTACAACTCTGGCTCTCCGTCTGTCACTGATGTGTAAAGAGCTGCAGATGTTTGTCTGTTTGACCGATAGCAGTGCTAGCACACACACCCACACACAGAGAGCAGAGAGGCCATGCAAAATCCAACCGAGAAGCCCTTTTCCTGCATTGTGCGGGGGTGTGGTTGCGTTTAATTGTGTTCAGAAGCGTAGCATGAAACTATCAGAAAATGTTTTATTATTTTCTTCTCACCGACGCTCTTCTGTCATTGTTCACAAGCTCGCCCGACCACCGCGGCACTTGCTCCTTCTCAGCCGTTCAACATTTAAATGTTTGAATGAATTGCTTTAAATTTTGACAGATGCTCGTAGTGACTTGTAAAGCATTACTGCATTTTTAACAGGCCACATTTAAATAAATCAATTCAGTTTGCACAGTAAAAGACAAAAGAGACAAGATTATGAAAACATATACCGGTAAAAATATAATGCATCATAAATATTACTCAGTCCTTAAACAACAATGACATGAATGTCTCATAGTAACAACTTTTCTCTAAAGGTTCCAATAGGCTAACTGGTTGATTGCATTTGCATTGTATTTTATTATTTTTTAATCATTCTGAATGTTTTATGAAATTTTGTTGATTGTGGATACATGCAAGCCATCTTTAACATGTAGCTGACCCATTTGCCATATACTTATATACATATACATACTAAGCAACCACAATGGGGAGGAAGAACTCCCTTTTAACAGGAAGACCATTTAAGAAGGCCCAGGCTCAGAGAAGTACAGATGGGTAGAGAAGGATACATATACAAGTATATTTACCAGCAAGTGATGCGGTTTGGTTTCAGACATAGTTTTCTTTACTCATGTCCACATGCTGGTGCTACATGAGTGAAATCTGCACCACAGTAATTCTTTTAATTATAATTGTTATTTTAAAATGAGCACTGATACAAACAACAAAAATAAAGACTTGTGCGTGATCATTTTATACACAAGTGTCTGCTGGAGAAGATCTCACCTTCCACTGTGGTAGGTGGCGGAGCCGAGGCATACTGGTGAGACAGCCGAGGATCCAGGAGAGCTCAGCATGCTCGGACACCTGCAGTGACGAGTGGGGACACATCCAAATGTCAGCATACACCTTTCAATCTATCACCAGGCTGCAATATTAATAATATTACCACTACAGATTAATATGGCTGAATCACAAATATCTACGAACTTGTTGGCTCACCAGTCGGTACCTTATAAGCTGAAGTCATGAAGAGATTTCTTTACACGAAGTCTAACAGAAACCAACACTGTTTTTTACATGTGTACAAGAGCCAACCTCCTGCTGCTGTATACATGCAAACTCCCAAGCACGTTGAACTCACTGCACCGCTTAGTCCGGTTAATTAAAGAAGAGAGCCTAACCTCAGGGAGGCACCAAAGAGATAAACAGAAGAAGTAAATTACGCAGGCAGATTAAACAAACACAGACGGATGGATAAAAAGTCATCCACGGGACAGCTGGGGTGGAGGAAAAGGAGGGTAACTCCCTGGCGCCTCTAAGTGGAAGAGAAGAATACTGCCTTTTTACACCTCTGCCTGTCACACAGGTGCACCCACTCTCACCTGTAGGCTTATACTCATTGTATCAGTTTTTTTAATGTGTTTAATAAGTGGGATACTAACAAATAAATACTGGCAGACTAAAAGCTGACCCAGCCTAAACTTCATACACCGATGCTGGATTTCTATACCTTTATCGATCATTTATTTTAATAATCCTGGCAGCAAATTAGCTACTGGGAAAAGAACTTTGTATATATGGAAAGTAGCGCCCTCTCAGAAGCTCATAACTGAAATCTTTTAATTCAAAATCTATCAAAGCTGCCGTAGGGCCAGAGGCAGGGTACACCCTGCACAGCTCGCCAGGCTAACACATACACACAGACAACCGTTCACTCTCAGTGGAGGTGGGTTGGTTATTCAATTAGAGGATTAAGGAAATGGTTTTTACATGTGGACAAATAAACCACAATGTTAATGCAGTGTAGCTGATGCATCTGGTAGCAGTAAATTAACCCGATGTGAAAAAAAAAAAGCTTCGGTGTCTAACAGCCAGTGTTTGGGGATGCAGGAAATATCCTTGTGCTTCAGCAAATTAAAGTTTATGGACACTGACTATATTGCCATCCTCTCTGCCTCTTGCAGCTTGAAAAGCATTCTGGGGAGCATGATGTCAACAGCAGACAGCAGGGACATAAAGCAGGATTTCAGGCTAGCATGTAGGGGGCCGGTATGCATTACACACTGCAGACAGACAAGAGATGGGACAGATGTCGATGACAACAAAGAGAGGGCAAGGATATGGTTTGAACAGTGCAATAAAACGCTGATATTTAAAAGGCTTAGTAAAAACACAGCCTCCATTCATGCTGTATCGTAAGAAAGCCCCGCAACGAGAGATATGCTAATGTTACGGATCATATCAGCATTAGACTGACAGTAACAGCCATGGCAGCAGCTCCTAAGGCTGCAAAGAAGGGATTTTAGAGAACAGCTAACAGTTGTCTCAACACAGTAAATCCACTTTTCTGGTCAATACTTATAAAACTCAGTGGTATTAAAAAATGAAGTCAATGAATCAGCAGATCCGCAAATCCTCCGAGTTTAGCTCGTCACCAACTCTTTGCATTTTTTCAATTAAGCCCAGTATTTTCTTTGGGCGGCCATCGTATTTTTACATGTGGAGCGGGCGTGTTCAACACGGGGGTCGCCTTGCTGCCAAGTTATGTGGCATGAAGCTAAACAAGAATAAAAATAGGACTCTGTGTTTGTGTGTGTGTGTGAGGAGTGGGTGGCAAAGAAACACAGATGGACTGAACTATCCACACATACACACACACCCACCCACCCAACTTAACTTGTGAGTAAGAAAAGAAAAATACACATGTGGTGTCAGGGGAGAAGCAAACAGCTGTTCTGATTTCTCTCTCCATCGTCAGTGTGAGCTCAAGCCTAAATTCGGGGATGATGTGCTGAAGTGCTGCAAATGTTAAGACTTGTCGTTATCCTTCTCAGTTTCTTTCACGTGGGCTAAAGAAGGACTTAACGGTGGTTTGTGTCAGTTTGTGTTTTTACAGGCTCTGTGAATTGGTTGAGCACACATTGGAGATAAGAATCAGGAGCAAGGAAATAAACATTTTGGGGTCTGTCAGCATGTAGGAAGGTAAATATGAGAGTCGACATCACGAAAATAAACCGTTTTTCTTCTTTGAAAAACCAGCAATGAGAGAAGAAGCTGCCCAGCTTTAAAAAACAACAACAAAAAAGACAAAAAAGGGCACTTCTTTTCTTAAACAAACACTGATGTGCTCTCTACTTGATAACCACATGAAATGTGAAAAATAATCTGCAGACATGAGTGTGAAATCTAAATTATATATACATGCAAAGCGCATGTTGGGTTGCATTACTTATCACATATAAATAGTACTTTCTCCACCTGTGAGTATTCATTTATAGACAGAAGTGTATATGCATCCAACACACTATGTAGGGAACTACACAGCAAATATAACACATCATATATATTTATAAACGGCATCAATCAAACATGCCCAACTCACCTGAGACTGCTGGAAGAGTATCGCTTTCTCTGGGTTGATACCGCAGGCCAACAAGCTGGCTGCCATGTCCAGTATGTTACTCTTGAGCTGCGTTGGATCCTGGGGCTGGGTGATGGAGTGCAGATCCACAATGCTGTAGAGGACTGAGGGGTACTGGTCCTGCAGGGACACCCAGTTCTCCAGAGCACCCAGGTAATTTCCCAGGTGGGGCACTCCAGTAGGCTGAATCCCTGAGAATACACGGCCACTTCTTGGAGCCTCCTGGGAAAAAGAAGAAGGAATTTGCTCGAGTTGGCTCTATAGCACTTTGGATTTGATAATGAAATAACATCACGGAAATGTAATTACAAATGATGTCATGTATAATCACATGAGCGATCAAAGATGTTCCACTGTCTTCATCACACCTCTGAACACTAGTCTCTCTTATTTTAGTTTCGCCAAATCACAACAACAGTGGCCGCAAGGTGCAAAAAACCTCAACAATCAGACGACCACCTATGAGCAAGTACTTGGTGACAATGGGAAGGAAAAACTCCCTTATCGCAGGAAGTAATCTCCGGCAGAACCAGGCTCAGGGGGAGGCTGAGACCAGTGAGGGGTGAGGGGAAGGAATAGAGCCAGAAATATCAGAAATATCATCCCTTTTTAGCACATTAACTTCTGTTCTTAAAACAGTGCCTATAACACCAATGTCTCCAGATTAGCGCAACAATGGTTGGTTGACTTTAAAAGTCAAAGCTAAGGCCAAGACAAAAAATCCTTGAAAAGGGAGAAAGTTACCACTAGAAAGAAGCCTGTAGAGACCGAAGTGTCAGTTGGCAGGTTGGGGACCATTAGCAGTCATGCTTGTATTACTAAGATGCTAACTCCATGGCTAGCACCTCTGTTCTCTCCCAAACACATCCAGCACAAAGAATGCATCACCTCATTGGCCAACAATATCACTTACAACCATCCAACCAGCTTCAAAGCCTTTCATTACCATAACAGAAAGCTGCACAAAAAGGGGGGGATAAAAAAAAAAAACAGCATAAATACATCACATATAACAACAGCAGCCCACCATAGAGTAAGGGTTTTTTCTATAATTAAAACAAGGACCTTATTTTAGAGACAGCAGCAGGGTCTCAACACTCACCAATTGAAACAGGGAGATCAGTATTTGTGGTTGTACCACTGGACTAAAACTATATTTCTCTTCCTGCAGAGTCTGACTGGGGCCAAACACCTCATTTCTCCTGGCATCAGTCGGCTTCACTGAACCTTGGCTTTCAATTAGCCTTGCTAGGCAAGAGTCTTAACCTCTGCTTGTGCCACCACACGATACAATTAGAGGGCAAGCAGAGTGGCACCTGTTATGACACATGAAACCACGCTGGCATCCAAAACTAGGGCTTTTTGACCAAAGCTGTTACACAGTAGATTAGGGCTTCAACAGAGCAGAAAGACACATGAACACAGACTGGAACTGTTTTTGTTGGTCTGGCAGAAAGACAAAATCTTTGGCGCTTTGGTAATACACATAACAGCCCACAGTGGAGACAAGGATTCAGTTCCCGGCAGAAGTGGCTTGGATGAATGCTCAAGGTAGATAAAAAGAACCACCGCATGCCTGAGGACTAGACCTTTGAGGTCTGCAGGATGACTCCGTGGCCAGAAATACCTGCCAATTGCCTGCTTTAGAAAAAAAGGAAGGTTCATGGGCTGCATTGTTACAGGTGTGTTATTACCTGTGTACCAAAATACAATGGAATGCAAATCTGGAAGTCTAGTTTTAAATAACTACATGGATCCATGAATTTAATCTACAGGACTTTACACAAGGTGATGTGTATGGCTCAAGCACCTCAATCCACCAATAGTAGGTAACTGTAAGCTAGTAACAGTACCACTGCAATATATTAGGAATGTGTGTTTAATGAACAGTCTGTGCATTAAAGTTGCTAGATGATCTCTAATTGTTTAACTGTTAATGCCTGAAGAACCTGCATTGTTTTTGTTGTAGGATCCCCCCACTATACCAACACATAGGGGTCTTATTGGATGGAAAGTGGAGGCTGTACTTCTGTGTTCAGGATAAAAATTGTCCTACAAATATGCTCTGAATATGCTGGCAAGAAGCAAAGGAAGAGATTCAGCAGCAGACAAATCAATCTTACCACAAGATCCATTTAGAAGGTGCTATAGTTTTCAGTACTGGACCGCGGATTGGATTCTCCCCACTTATTACTACCTCCGTATGCTCCAAGTTATGTCTATCCAAAACCTCTGAAAATGAAACTTGTGCTAAACTGTCAGATTTTATGTAATAACCTTGCAGTCGTTTTCAAAGAAAATATGTTAAGCTTTATATGAGATAGCACTGATGGGTTGTAAACAGCAACACCTGGACGTTTGACTGAAGAGCCCATTTTAAAACTCCCCCCAACCCCACAAAGCCCACAGGATCTCCGCGTTATCGCCTCAAAATCTGACTGGCGATCATATGTTCCCCAGCTGCACTTTTCAAGGTTATTATAACTAATCATTAAAACCTGAAGTTTTCAGAGGATATCCTCTTCAGTCACCGCTCAGAAATCAGTTATCTTGACAGCTTGCTGAACTAAATCACATTCAATCTGACTGAGGGACAGGCTCACCACAGCATCTGAGATCAGATAACAGTTGCTCTCTCACCGGCGTAGCCCAGAGGTTCTACATCTTTAAACCCTGAGGGATCGAATAACAACTGCTGGGAGGCCAGCGTTGGTCCACAAAGTCTCCATCTACTGGCCTGAGGGAGCAGCTTTCCACCCAGCGAGAGAGAGGCAGGAAGGAACTGGGTGCTTATGTCATTACCGACAGGGTAATTGCGCTGGAGTGCCATTGATGCTGAGAGCCTCTTAAGAGGTGTCAGGATTGATTTGGGTGCGGACGGGACCCAGAGTCTGGCTCATGTGTGTTCTCACCTCGAGCTGACATGCCAAACGCATGTTCCCTCCCCTTCTGCTCCGGCCCCCAGGGGAGGCCATTAGCCATGCAGACATGGTAATGGTGTCATTTGAGCCAATCGAGTGTCAAATGAGAGTCAACGCCACAGCTAACTAGCCACTGGGCAATCGTGGGCTATCGCGCTTTAAGCCACTTTGCCAGACACCTCTGTGTTACTTTTGGTCTGAGGAAAGTGTCTTTAAACACATGCCACTATAGCTCTTGGAGGAGAAAGTAACCTACGCAAGTAAGTAAATCAACTAGAGCACGATGACAGAGGTGACAGCAAACGCTGTAAAGCAATTAATGTTTGTAATGAATACTGCGCTGCAAAGCCAACAGCAATAAAATATTATCAACAAGCACACTTTTGCCACGCACGATATTAAATTCAATAACTTGTGAAATACTTGTATAGTGCTTGACCTTACATCTTTAAATGACTCCCAGTGGTATGTTAGACAATTTCCAGTAAGATAAATCAGATATATTTCTTACTCTAAACCAGATTTAAACATGTTAATAAAGACCTGAAACCATCATAAAACAGTGCTAAAGTTTGGCCATTTACAAAATGCTAGAAATCACAAGTTATTCTATTTTACAATATCACCTCTGCCACAGAGCTTATGTGTTTCATAGCATTTACCAGCATGTATTTGTCTGTAATCACAGTGGTCAGAGGGCCGGTGGCGCCAGTGTCCGGCAGCCTCGCCTCTGTCAGTGCGCCCCAGGGCAGCTGTGGCTACAACGTAGCTTGCCATCGCCAGTGTGTGAATGTGTGTGTGAATGGGTGAATGACTGAATGTAGTGTGAAGCGCTTTGGGGTCCTTAGGGACTAGAAAAGCGCTATACAAATGCAGGCCATTTGTACAGCGCTCGAAAAGTTTTGAATGAATTACGATAAAACTTTGTAGGGGTGTAGAGCGGGATCGTGTTTACAATCTTACATCCACCAAAGGCCTTCAAGGTCAGTTTAATATTTTACTGGTCTAAACTGGAAAAAGCCTTAAAACTCAGAAACTATGATTCTTACAATATGATGTCACATTTTACCCCTCCAACAAAGTCAATAGATTGATCTGAAGCTCATTCAGTTCAGTTCTATTTATACAGCGCCAAATCACAACAACAGTCACCTCAAGGCGCTTTATAGCGTAAGGTGGACCCTACAATGATACATACCCACCTCATGAGAATATGATTCTTATGATTGTAATAATAATATACATTTTGTTATGTACATTACAGTAACAGGTCTTAATCATTTAAATACACAACAATTTGAATACATGTGCAATGTGCCTTCCCTGAATAATTTTTTAATTAAATGAAACTTGTGATCAAAACCTTTTTTTTTTTACTTATTCACATATTTATTATTAAATAATTCAAGGAACTGCACTAAACACTGAAAATAGATACACGTACTATATCTACAAAGATAAAAATTATAAAAGAAAATATTTATATTCAAAATTGTGCATGTTAAAATATATTTCAACAGGGAAAATAATAAAAGCTGAAATATTCCAAAAACTAAACTAAACTAAAAAAAAAACACTTTCAGCCACCAAAGTGAAGGAACTCTGGCCAGCTGGCCTTACAACACTGCCGTCCCTGGAGTATGGCAGATGGTGTCTGGCTCACATATTGTCAATTCAAGAAAAAACAAAAATCAAAAAGAAAAATAATTGAGACAAAAGCCTGAGTAACAGCAGACGTTAATTCTTAGTTAACAAATGAAACACTTCCTTCTTGTCCAGTTGCTGTTTTATACAAGCAAACCTCTGTTGAGCAGTGTTATCTGTCTTCTTCTGTCTCCTTCTGCCTCATTCTCATAGTTGCTGGATACCTGCTGATGACACGGAGCAGACACGGAAAACGCTGGCCATTCTCGTCTCATATTTTTACACCGACAGGAGCGCGGTGCTTTCAGACCGCACCGTCGCAAAGGTGACGAAAGCTTTCTTCATCCACGTCTGCCATATGCTAAATGCATTACGCACCATGTGTGTGTGACATTAACGCCAACAGCTAGAAGGTTACATACACTAAAAAGGCCATGCTTTCACACTTGCACTACCTTTCCGGGAATGTGTGTTCATTTGTCCGCGTGTGTGGTATTATCCGTAGGGATAGCGATCATGTGCAAACAGACATATGTCCACACGTGTAGTCTATGCCTACATCAACATCAGTGAAGCTGTGAAGGTGTCTGTCCATGTGAATTTGACAGCTCACATCAAGTGGAAAGAACACTATCAGCCAGTCTATCCAAAACAGTAACATGACTTCGATCCCATCCACAAGCTGCGTTATTAAATGGAAAACAACTGTCACAGGCGCCACTTCATTCCAATCATTTGAAGACGAGGAGAAATCAGTGATTGGTTTCCCACAGTTTAATAGAAAGTCTCATTCCAGGAAAATTTCCGTCTTCTCTCCAAAGTATCCCGCAGCACTGGAACAACTGCATATTGGGAAATGACAAATATTGGATTCATCATTTGACTGAGTGCGAGCTACAATGAAATTACACCCTTAACGAGGAATGTGTAAAATGACAGATAGCAGTGGGAGCAGATGCATAAAAGTGGATACACAGACTCTGGGCTTGAATCTACAATCATATATGATTTTCCTCTGCTAGATTAAAGGCCATACATATGGATGCTTCCAACTCACATGTAGGCTGAATTGGACAAAGCGTGATCGAAAAGTTTTCACTGTGGAAAACTGTACCCACGTCTCTCCTTCATGGCTGCCTACTTAGAGAGCACTGCAACGTTGTTTTTTGTTTTGTTTTTTACATTTCCAGCTGATACTATCACACTTTGTTTGCCTTCGAAACGTAGAATAAATGTACACCTCATCTGAAGTCTCGGAGAAAAGCACCCATTCTTTTACACATCATGTCAAGCAGGGTTTTCCTAATTCTCCTTTTTACACATCCCCGGCACTCCTTTATTTAATCTAGACATTAATCATTGCAGACGCACATAAGAGTGCAAACTTCAATTTCTAAACCAATTTCCAGTAGCGAGAAATTCACGCAGACCATTTCCTTTTGTGCTACATGTGAGAATGGCCAACTGCGCAGAATTTATGCTTTTGTTACTTTTGTTCACTAAAGCTGCTACGTAATCTGAAAAAAAAGCAAGCCAAAACAGACCACAGGTTCATCATCATCATCATTATTATTATCACTACAACTGCTGCTATCAAGCATTTGTAGCTTCCAGCTAGTGTGACCCGACAGTCTCGAACTAGCTATGTTATTAATCATAGCCATGGTTTTGGTTGAGCTAAAACTTGCATAACACCTCATTTCTCTTCTCAGATCTCCTCCAGACTGCTTTTCAGAGCTCATACATCATATCAGAGCCTCAGTGTCCTGGAGTGGTCCACTGATATCTCTCTCACCGTGGAGCCGAGGAGGAGGTACGACAGTCACCGCCTTTTAACTACACCAATTTCAGCACGTCTGAAGGGAAAAAAAAGAAAAAACACCTCTGGGAGCATCGCTGCTTTCCCTGCTGTGAATTACCATCAGCTCTTTGTGGGCAAGCAAAGTGCCCCAGATCTAACCATGTCTGTGGAGCACAGAGATGGGGCCAAGAATGGAGGATTTTCGCTGCGCTCCTGCTGAGTGTCTTGCACATTGGATCCAGTGTTCTTATTCTGTCCTGGGCACTGCAGGCACCCCATTAACGCCAACATGCTGAAATACACTTTGACACAGAGCCCCTCCCCTCCTTACCCACATATCTTTCTTCATCTCTGTCTACCACTCACTTGGGGACCTGTTAAAGCAGGCGACCGACAGAGCTGCACTTCAGTCAGGTATCAAACAGGAAATAGGGCTTACTGTACTCCCACCATCCTCACCGCTTTTTTCTTGAAAGCATGTGTGTGTTTAGCCAATGTGAGGATACACTCAAATTTGAAACAAAGTCCATATGACCACAGAGAAAATGTGCACACACCATGAAAGGTGTATTAATGAATTTAACTGAAGAAAAGTAAATGAAGTGCTGGATAAAGCAGGGGACAGAAGAACAGGAAAAAATGTTAAAGGAGGAAGCAATATGATTTTTTTTTTTTTTTTTTTTTTTTTTTTTTTTTAAAATCAGACTGTCCAGGCAAAGGCATTTTTTTCCTTTTTCCCCCCATTGAGTGGGTTGCAGGGGCAGCAGAAGAGAAGGCCCAAAAGGAGCAATTGATTAAATCTGTGGTTGACGTGTGGGACAGGTGAGATTGATGAGGTTCCTCTGAGCTTCACACTGTGCAGAGAGCGGGGCTACAGGAACAGAACACTGCAGTGTGGCAGGCCAGGGCTCAGGGCCCGCTCGCGCCGTGGGGTCCCTTGGCTGATTAATGGGACTGGAGGCCCTTCAAAAACAGCACTCCCCGCAGACAGGGCTCAACAGTGCTCCAAAAATAACCAAGCAGCAGAGGCAGCTCCGGCCTCCAGTCCTAAATGTCTGCAGCTTCTGAAGAAACCAGACTTCAGTATAGCCTGGGGGGAGATCATCAAGAGGAGCGCTGCCTACTTAAGACAGGAAACTTGGATCTGGCTCATTAGAAACTAAACATTTAATGACTTTTCTAGTTTATGGGAAGTGACAAACACTGACAGCCGATAGTGTATCAATGACAGTGTCCTATTAGGTGCTGATGTTATTATACATAACACGTGTGAAAGATGGTTAATCCAAAGAAGCAGAAACTTCACACCATTTAACATTAAGGCCCATAATAAAACATCTTCCTAACACAGATTTAAAAGACTACTTTTGAATACTTTAGAAATTTTTAACAACATTCCACATCTCAGTGTTTCCCACAAACCTCCATTTGATTTCCTGGCAGCAGGGCAGGGAAGGATACATGCACAGGTGGATGCATCTTTTGCGCACCATCACACTTCCTTAAAATAATTAATAAAAGAATTAAACAGTTTTCTTTCGCAAATGTAAGTACAGATATTTTGTGACAAATAAACAACACAGAAATGATCAGCTGCCTCTTTATTGAGATGCCCAACCCACAGTTTTGGTTAGAAATTAGCTAGGATATGTGAATAGTAGGGCTGCTCAATTAATCGAATTTTAATCACGATTACGATCTGGGCTTTCAACGATCATTAAAAATGACTGAGCCGATTATTAGCCCCTCCCTAATTTATCCGCGACACCTTAAAGGCCGGTCCGTGAAAATATTGTCGGGCATAAACCGGTCCGTGGCGCAAAAAAGGTTGGAGACGCTGATTAAGAGGACCCGAGGGAAGCTCGGAAAGCTAAGCAGAAGTTATTTGGAGAGTGACTGCCGTTGGTTGAAAAGAGAGTTTAAAAAAAAAAACTTCAGTGGTGTTGCACACTATTTTATATTATTTTTTTAAAGTCATTGTTAACCCTTTAAAGCCGGTCAGAGCAGCACGCTCCGTTTTGCGTAACTATTGTTAAATCCCTGTAGAATCTGAACCGTGTAAACTAGCGCAATAATTTGTTTTGCATATGAAACCGGAGGAGTTGTACTTACATCTGATGCCATCAGCTTGTCCTCGGTCACGGCTTCCTTCCACATATAGCTTTGCAAAAATTGCATAAAAAGCGCTTGCAGGAACAAAAACATAATATTCCAGAAACACGTTTTGCCGATCCGATCAGCTGTTCGTAACACTTCCCACAGTGAAATGATGCACATGCTGTTTTCTTTGCAAATTTGCATCATAGGATTGTTTTTTGTTTTTCCTGCAGTATATAAAAATTGCTGTATCTCCAAAATAAAACTATGAAGACACTCAAAATAAATTTCCTGTGGTGGGAAACTATTTTTTGCAACTTTATTGTATTTAAAGTTTTGAGGGATAAGCCTCTTAAATTTCTCCAAGTAGAAATATATGTAAACAAAACAAAAGCGATTTTCAATTTTTTTTGTAGTTTATTGCACTTTTTTGCAATTTATGTAATTACTATGCACTTAATGCATACATATTATTAAAATATGGGCTATAACAGTTGTATTGATGTATAGCAACTTGAAATGCTCCCACAAATGGCACTACAGCATGTAAAAATATAATATAAGCTCTGGTGGACTTGGTTCTATGGTAGGTCTTAAAGGGTTAAATAAATATCGTCAAATAATCGTGATCTCAATTTCAGTGAAAATAATCGTGATTATCATTTTTGCCATAATCGAGCAGCCCTAGTGAATAGCTCTCGTTGCCTCATTGAACTTGAACCAATGGCACATAAACCAGTCCTGCAGCTGCTGCAGGTCCTGTTTAGATTCCCCTCCAGTTCACAGCACATCTGCAGAGCAGAATAGGGCTGCCACGATTAGTCGACTAGTCACAATTACGTCGACTATCAAAATCGTCGACGACTAATTTAATAGTCGACACGTCGTTTGAAGCTTTGTAAGATCACAAAAGACGCAGGAATAATAGCAGGATTTAAGAGTGTAATAACGGACTGAAACAGAAGATGGCAGCACTGCATGTACAAGGATGCCAGCTGCCGTTAAACCCCGAAGAAGAAGAAGAAGCTGTGTCCCAGAATTCATAGCGCAGCCCAGCTCAGTTTCCAACAATGGCGGCAGCTAGTAAGTTTTAATATTACGCTTATTATTCTTTCTGGGTCACAAAATAAACGTTTAACATATTTTCAGGTGAGAATGTAGCTGTGTAAACCTCAAATATCTGCTCAGTTTATCAGGACACCACATATTTTCAAAAGTGCTCCGAAGTTTTCGGAGACGTCTGTTACCCACTAGCTCGATAGCTAGCCGGGGGCAAGGTCACTAGAGCCGTGAGAACACCGGACTCCCGGCAAATCGCGTCTTTCGCTACTCAGGTTAAACATGATATATAAGTCACTTAGATAACTTAAAAATGTTATAGTTTGGCTTTTTTAGTATTTTATTTGTTCCTGAGTAAATCGGTTTGGCTGAGATTAAAGTTATAGTTTTTAAACAGCTGAATAAACATCAAGCAGACAGCTGATTATCAGAAGTGTGAGATGCTGGAGAATATACTCCGGTGTCCTGTTATATTTTAGATAGCAAGGAGTTTATTAAACTTCACCGAAACAATCTGCAAATTTCATTAAAATTTAATAAACTATCATCTTGTCTTTATTTTTAGTTAGCACAGACCGTAAACACTTAAAGCTGTAAGCTAATGATAGTTATATAAGAGCAGATGCTGCTGGTGCAATAAGCTGTACGTTTTACGTCCAATGGATTTGATTAGTCGACTAATCGCAAAAATAATCGGTGACTAGTCGACTATCAAAATAATCGTTTGTGGCAGCCCTAGAGCAGAACAACGTCTACTTCACTGAAACTCAAAAAAATGGGAAGCGTTGGGGATAGCTGATTAGCAGTAATTGAAATTAAGATTGAAGGGATGATAATTTGTGATGAAAACTAGTCATTGGGCAACTGTTCCTTCTGTTTATACAATTCAGGATCGTGGAGGGGGCGCAATTTATTAACACCAATTAACCTTAAGTGTATGTCTTTGGACTGTGGGAAGCAGCTGGGAGAATACGCAAACTCAAAATTTACTGGCTAGCCATTAAATCTGAACCCAAGAACTTCTTTCTCTGACATGATGGTGCTAACCACTGCATTGCCAACCTTCCCATCTCTTGGATGTATGTAACATCTACAGCTATATGACCAAGGGGTAACTTGGGTTAGAAACCAAATCTCCACTGCAGATAGTAATTTCAACTAGCCAAGCCTGTGGATGAGGAAATGAGCATAATATATACAAAAATCAAAAATGTATCATTTATAATACATCTTTTCTAAAAAAAAAAATAAAAATAGACGTTAATAATCATTTTATGTGTGATGATGTTGGAAAAAAAAAAGTTTCATTCAGACTGTTCACCCCATAATTAAAGAGAAAGCACACACACACACACACACACACACACACACATATACTAAATAAACTATGATCAGAGTAAGATGAAATTGAACCTGTTGTAAAGACATAAAGCACCGTTTTTCATGCAACACTGTTCACAAATCTTTCAGACTAAACAGTGGGCGCATGAACTTCATGGACCAATCAAATACTAAAAATGCAGAGCAGCTTTGCATTTGTATTTATCAAATAATGAGGTAGCATGGCAGCATCAGACAAACACACCAATGCAGTTTTTTGGAGGGGGAAGTTCAGCTCACCTTTCACTTTAAATGCTTCTAGACAGAATAAGATCGCTAACCATTCACAGCAAACTATTTAGCATCCTAATTTTAATATAATAAAGGTTATCATTCTCACAAAAGATGAATCAATCCAAAAGCAGGATCACTGACTACAACCCAGCTCAAGTTCAGCTTTGCTAGAGCCAAACCAGTTTGCCTACAAAAACGATCCCATGAGCAGCAGCTGTGCACAGCTGGGAAACTTCGTTTATATTGCAATTTTTTCACTCTTACATAAACACATTTATACCAGAGCTACTTACTTCCATGCTTTGGCTCTGTTCAAGCCATTTGAAATAGCTTCATTAAACCATTTCCTTCCCTTTCAATGTTGACAATGGATATGTTTAATTTCATTTCACTTGCTGGAAACAAATGACTGACAGGAACTCAAAAAGAAAAACAAGTAAGCGTCACAAGACAGCAAAAACCTAGCCAGCGCACACGTCATAAATTTGACAATATGTAATTAAAGTAACACTCAGGGTGAACCTCCACCTCTGAAGAGTGCAGTCATTTCCGTCTCCAAAGGCAGTGTCTCTCGATTTGAGTGCGACTCAAAAGACACAATATCAGATACTCGTTTGGTTTTAATTAAAACTGTCAGAAGCTTGGGAAAAAGTGCTGCAGACAGCACAAGCTGAAGCATGGAAGAACTAGTAAGATTTGTCAGGTACCACTGTGGGCACGTCTGTGGAGCGACTCTGTAATTCGACTTAGCTATATGAAATTATCCAAACGAATACGCTGACATATGGGATTGCTTTAAGAGACGGGTAATGTGCGCGGCATCTGAGTGAGGGCCCCGGCTGCAGAATGATTACGACAGACCTAATTACACAGGAGGGACTGCTGAGAATTAGCGGGCTTTTCTGACAGTTGAAAATAAATAGGGCAGTTAATGAACATCCTCAAAGGAGAGACTGTGTTTCCGCGCTCTCGCAGGCCCCTCCCGTGTGGTGTGGGAACAGCTCTAATGGTTTTAACTGACACTCGAGTAAGTGAACGTGGAGTCAAGGAGAACGGAGAAAAAATTAGAAGTCACTTCCTCTTTCCTGGAGCTGGGGGCTGACATGACTGATATCAACCAATAACAGGAGCACAGGCTGGGGATGCCTGGACAGGGGAGGAACATATTTACAAGTGATGTGAGGCTGGAGGTAACTCCGCTGTAGAGCAGGGGTCCCCAATCCCAGTCCACGAGGGCCGGTGTCCCTGCAGGTTTTAGATGTGTCCTTGATCCATCACAGCTGATTTAAATGGATAAACTACCTCCTCAACATGTCTTGAAGTTCTTCAGACACCTGGTAATGAACTAATCATGTGATTCAGGTGTATTGACCCAGGGTGAGAGTTAAAACCTGCAGGGACACTGGCCCTCGCGGACTGGGATTAGGGACCCCTGCTGTAGAGTTACAGTAGAAATATTTCAGTGCTATCCAAACAAATCTGCAGTTTCTCAAGTGCAAAGATACAAAGATTTATATATAAAGATTTGCTTATTTTTAACTGAGAACTGTTTTTTTTTTGTTGAGGACAAAAAAAAAAAAAGCTATCACAGTACCTCTAAAAGCTAGTGTAAGACAATATATACTGTATTAAAAATTACTTAATGCCTCTTTTTCATTTAATTTAGACACATAAAAACTTAACAGTAAATATATCGAGTTAGACAGAGCTCCACTGATGTATCAGCTATCCGATATTAACGATATTGAATTTTTAAAACAGCCTATAACAGAAAAAATGTAATTAAAAACTAAAGACACAGGACGAAAACTATTTATTGATGTTATGACTGTTGATGTTGCATAGTTCCTCCAACAGAGGGCGCCCTGCAGTGTCCCTGTGTTTGGAGCGCCACAAACACGACAACGAGCTAATCCAAGCAGAGCCCGCTGAAGCATAAACAAGTTATTTTTAAACTGTATTTTCATATCGTTTTTACGAAGGTCTCATAAATATTTATGCATAACAAAAGTTTGGGAAATTTGTTTCTTATGTCTGAAAAGAAAAGAAATAACATCGGCCAATATCTTGGATTTTTAAATCATTAAATACCTGTGATACCTCGTCTCATGTGCTTGTAATGAGTAAGACACCTGGCTAAGGAACTCACAAGATGAAATAAAAATAAATAAAGAAAATATAGATATACTTTACTTATTTCGAAAGTTCTCATAAAAAAAAGAAGTAGTGAAAAAAAACAATGATGGCATAAAAGTGGTTTAGTGTAACAGTGTTTTAAGAGTTGTAACAGTGCAAAGTTGAAATAAGTGATTATAATGAGAAAACAGATGATTCCCTGTTAGATGTGTTACGCTGTACAGACGTAGCTTGAGCCCTTTAGAAAGCTTCTCTGCTGCATGTCCAGCAAGTGGTGGCACAGTGGTTAGCACTGTTGCTGCACAGCAAGAAGGCCCTGAGTTCAATTCAGGCCGGGGTCTTTCTGTGTGGAGTTTGCATGTCCAAAGACATGCAGTTTCTGGGGATAGGTTAATTTTTTTTATTAATCCTTTATTTATCCAGGTAAAAAAATCTCATTGAGATTAAAAATCTCATTTCCAAGAGAGACATGGTATCATGGCAACAAAAGTCACATACCACATAGGTATATAACATTTAAAATTCAGACCTTCCCAAAGTGTGGGGCCGGCCCCCTAGGGGAGGCGCAGAGCCATTGCAGGGGAGGCTCGGTATGAAAAGGGGGGAAAAAACAAAACAAAAAAACAACAACAACAACAACGCTTGGACACTGCTATCACGGGCGCCCACACAAACGCAAAGCAGGAGATGAAGCATCGCTGAATATGTTTCCAAACCAACTTCATTCTAAGCCAAAGACTAGAAAATATGGTGAAGCAAATCTTCCCTACAGAATTGGTTTTCCCCTTCGTAGGGAGCAGCGCTGGGCTCTTCAAATCATGGACAAACAGGATCCCACATTCTTGATTTTTAGTTCACAAACACTTGTTGTAATAACTAAATACTTTGGAGATATTAGCTCTTTATACAGTAAAGTTATAGTGGGATACAAATAACATCAGGCTGATCCTGCCACGATTTATTCCCCCTGTCTAAATCACGGACAAACAGGATCCCACAGCCGTTTATGGTTTTAAACCCATTTTGCACAGGGAGGCATTTTTTGAAAAATGTATTGATAGCAATGTTGAATATTATTACACAGGAAAAAACAACTACATGTAAAATAATCACACCGTGACGCCTCTGCCTTTGTAAACGGAGGGACAGTAACTGCGTGTGTGTAAGCGTGTAAAAACTGAAGATAGTCAGATTAACAGTATTTTGTTTCTGCAATTCCTCTCATGTAAACAATAACGTGGCGCACAGCGTGACGTGAAAAAAGGCACATCCCTTTGACGTTGCGTGACGAACTCTGTATTCCTCGTCCACACGGAAACGCAAAAAAGGAGTTTTAAAAATCTCAGTTTTCGGTTGTAAACACCGTTTACATGTGGACGAAACAGCTGCGTTTTCAAAAATACCCGTGTAGGTGCGGACGCAGCGTAAAAGAGTTTATTTTCTTATTACCTGTAATTTATTGCAGATTACTTGTATTTGCTTAATTGTTTACTAAATGTTTGAGGTGTGAAATAAACCGCAATGGAGCAAAATATGGGTGTGTGTGGTTGGAGGATGTGTTTGTGTGTGTGGGGGGGGGGGGGGCGTGAACATTTTTCTTGTAAAACAAAGGGGGGAAAGTTTGGGAACCACTGGGTTAATTGATTAATCCAAATTGCTCATAGGTGTGAATGCGGCAGTGAATGTGAGCGCAAATGGTTGTCTGTCCCTGTGTGTTAGCCCTGCGACAGACTGGCGACCTGTCCAGGGTGTACCCCGCCTCTCGCCCTATGTCAGCTGGGATAGGCTCCAGCGCCCGCCGCGACCCTGAAAAGGAGAAGCGGATGGATGGATGGATGGATTACAGTTTGTTAAGTGACCTCCCAAAGAGTCCAATTTGCAGCCAATCACAGGGCCAGCCTTCCCGATGAGTTTATTCAGTTCAGTCATCGCACAGCTCCAATGCTGCTCTGCCAGCAGTCCGCAGCCTAGTACTGGCTGTTGCACATACTGAAGGATCTCAACTTCTTTAGAAACTGCAGCCTGCTCTCCCCCTTTTTGTACGCAGCCTCTGTGTTGCGCATCCAATTCATCACCATGCCGTCCCAGACACAGGCTGTGTAGTTTCCTCTTCCCTCTGAAGACTGGTGTGTAGGCTCCGGGCCTCCAAAGCAATGACAACAACTAGAGTTTTGATCTCAAGACTTAAAACAAAAAAAGACGTTCATCTGCATAATTCCTGAAATAATTTTGGAATTGATGCACTAATCAGCACCACAACTGCATTCTAAGACATTTTATACCTTTCAGCTGCAATGTCTCTCACCACCAAAAAAAGCTGGGAAAAACATGCGTTTCTAACCCGTTCATCCAGCCAGGACTGCAAAAAACAAAGCAAAACAAAAACACATTTTAATTTTAGGCCTTGGCAAGTTGATGTTTCCTCGCTGATATTTGCTTTCCCAAACAGGCATCAAGGAGACCAATATTTAAAAGCAAACCACAGCCGACAAACATTTCTCTCCAAATCAAAAGCATCTGACAAACGGTCGCACTTCATCTTTGTGTCAGTCCGTTGAGGCTCACTGACTTTTTACAGTGCAGAAAAACCTCTAAAAGAGCATCTTGTTTGACGCACATCACACCTCGGAGCATTGTGAGCACGCTCGTGTTTGCACTCGGCCGTCCACATTTGGAGAAAATTAAAACAAATGAAAACCAACACTTCATTTCTGATGTTATTGCTGGTAATGAAGCACCGCTGTGATGCTTTCAGAGTCCCCCCCAGCTTTCCACCCCTTCCTCCCCTCTCGTCGCACACCTTCTCCGGCCCCTCCAGAGACTTTGGCTTAACAAAATACAGACGAGATGGCAGTGAACGCAGATTCTGTGTTACAGCTCGTACATCAACCAGCAGTGGAGTTTTGAGCAGATGGGTGAAGTTTGGAGGTGCACAGTCATGCCAGAACAACTCAATATTTAGGATTGTTGTTACTCTGAAACAAACTGGTTGTTTTTACGTGTGCCAAGGGACTCATCGTTTGCCTTAACACATCATTTGCTTCGCAAGGGCAGCTGCACAATGATAAAAAGCCCTAAGCTGACTTATATTAGGCGTGTTTCTCGAATCCACTGAAGTCAAAAAGGTACACTTAAGGAGTGCTACTGAGGATGTGATGTCACATGCCAGACTAGGAAAATAAACTCCACAAAACAAACTCAAGCCAGACGAGCAAATGAAAACTACTAAAATAGTGAACAAATACAACGTGTTACATCACGGAATAAATCTTCAAACTCATGCAGAAACCAAAAACACACTAAATGACTCTTGATAAGAAAAAAGAAAATGAACTGTGACACCACTAGTTTATATAACTGAGACAACCATGTCTTGCTTGCTTAATTCAATCTCAGTTTACTTCCTCCATTTCCCAGAATCCCTTTCCAACAGGGACTGGTTTTGTTCTAGTCCAAACTACGGCCCCAGCCTCCAATATTCCTCCAGCCAAAGGAAGAATATTGGATGATTGAATTCTTGCACAGAATAAAAATAAACATAAAGTGTAATGAGGCGTTCCAGGTTCAAAACAGATCAGAACATTTTCCCAAATTGTCAGCAGTTGTCCAGATCCACAACTTAGCTTCATCCCAGCCAGTTATAGCCACACTGCACATCATTTTAATCACTTTAGATTGATTTCCAGAATTCCTGTAATTTTTCCAGAATGGGTCTAATTATGAATTTGGAAATTCTAAAAGTAGTTGAATTATCCATCCATCCATCCATTCGCTTCCGCTTATCCTTTTCGGGGTCGCGGGGGGCGCTGGAGCCTATCCCAGCTGTCATAGGGCGAGAGGCGGGGTACACCCTGGACAGGTCGCCAGTCTGTCGCAGGGCCAACACACAGGGACAGACAACCATTCACACTCACATTCACTCGCACATTCACACCTAGTGGCAATTTGGATTATCCAATTAACCTATCCCCACAAGTTGCATGTCTTTGGACGGTGGGAGGAAGCCGGAGTACCCGGAGAGAACCCACGCAAACACGGGGAGAACATGCAAACTCCACACAGAAAGACCCCGGCCTGATGGTGGAATTGAACTCAGGACCTTCTTGCTGTGCGGCAACAGTGCTAACCACCGTGCCACCGTGCTGCCCGTAGTTGAATTAATCAAACTTAAAAAAACAAAACACAACAACAACAACAATAATAATGCTAAACTTATTACGTTTCATTACATTTCAGCAATTTAAAGAACAGTTTTTTTTTAAATGTATTTATGAGGTTTCAGTGAGAATATTCATTTCCAGGATGTGGAACCTGAGTTTAATATCATCTGTCTTTATTTTCATCCAGAGTGCAACAAAAAGTACAAGTTTTTTTTCTTCTTTTGAACAAGAAGAAATCTAACAGCTGCGACTAAAGAGTGTAATTTAATCATTGCGCCAAAAGGAGTGTCAGTACTTTTCATACTTCATACTGTGTACAGTGACACAGTAGCATGTCATTAGCGTGAAAGCTCTCCGCTGTAAGTAAAGACACAGGTTGGTAAAGTAATCCACCACAAAAACATTGCTAACAACAAACCTAACCATATACTCATATCACCCTGACCCAGCTGAACGTGGATATTTTAAAAAAGCTAACAAAGGAAAGGTGGCTAAAGCTAACCAGAGCTCAGAGCCAGCCGCAAGCCAGCAGCCTCGGTATAAGCAAAAGATCAAAGTGGCTACAGGAAGATTATTGAGATGAGTGAAAAAGAGAAATGGGTTGATGTCCTGTCATCTAGTGAAGTTCTAAACATCCTAGAAGATGATGTAATTACTGACATTAGCTTTGTTACACAAGTCTGCTGCACCTTCTTTTGTTCGGTAATACATCAGGTGGGTGTAACTCATCTACAGGTAATTTTTTGTACCTTCTGTCAGTAGCTGAACACATTGTTTTCAATTGTTTAAATAAGTAAGAAATTTTTATTCCTAAACCAGATTTAAAGCCAAAGAGCTTTACATTAATATAAAACAGAATAAACAAAAATCTGACACTACATTCACTCACAGTTTACATGAAATAACCCAAATTAATTTCAAATTTGAAAACAGCCGCACTGAGGCTGATCTCAGGTCCCTTATGAGATTATTATACAGTTTTGCTGCAACAACAGCACAGGCATCAGCTCCTTATGAAATAAGCTTTGACCACAGGATGATCAGCAGTCTCTGAGAACTCCACTCTTAGAAAGATAAATTGGCCAAGCCCTGAAAAGAACCCTGTCTAAAGAAAATTCTTAATATAGGCAAACATCAAATCATAAAGTAAACACAATAAAGAATCTGGCGTTTTATTGCCAGATTTTGATACTTCTCTTTTAGTTTTTAGAAATCAGTCACATGGTTACAGGAAAAAATAATAAAAACAATGAGTCAGAGTGATGTTTAGGTTCTAATTAGCTTATGGTAGTTTACCTAATGAGAAAGTGTTTTTAATGGGAGTAAAAGAAGAAATAACAAGCACCTGACTAACGTCACAGAAATATCTGTGATGACGGAAATATGGTGATAATGTGACCCAACATAGGTTGTGTCGCCTGTTCGATACATTATGTCAGTTAGATTTGTGAATACATCCTTGTCTGCAAAACAGCACTTCATGGTGCACATGCATGAGACGGACTGGATCGAAATAGGACATATGCGAGGCTGACTAATCTGCAAATTCTCGCCCCTGCCATAATACACCTCTATTGAGTTTTTCCACCTTCCTTGTAAAGAAGAACTACACGTCAAGGTGTTGCTGCAGCACACGGAGCATGTTTAGTGTGAGTTTATTAGAAACGGACACAACACTTAGAAGCCATCTAAACTGCTTCAAAGGGTAATGCACCTGTTAATGTGCATTGGTCGTTTATTAGCTGACCTTCTTTGAGTTCTCAACACGAAATAAACACCGAAAGCATCGCTTTCAACGAAACTCTTATCAGAACAGCGTTTATTGCGTATGAATTTTTCACCCACGAAGCTCGTGAATAACTACAAAAGCTTTCTTGCAAAGCATACCTTGTTTTCCGGACGAAGTCCTGCGCAAAGCAACCTTACAGGCGAGTTTAACTTCTGAATGAATCTGGGGAAATGTTTCAAGTTATTCCGCATGGGGAGCGCCATCTTTGATTATAGCTTCCAACTACGGCGGCTGTGAAAGGACAAAAAGGACAGCGGCAATTCAGAGTCAGAGCGTTTTGAAATGTGGTGGCAGGACGGGCGGCCTACGGAGGGAGGTGGAGCCCATATGAGAGCCTAATATTTAATCAGAAGTAAACAGAGATCAGAACTGGTTTGGCAAACACTCAACACAGCCTAAGGTTTATATGCAATCCTTTGCCCTCACTGTATTATACAAAAAGTGGCACCAGCAAGAAATTAAACTTCATTTTGCACCAAGCAACGTTTTAGGATGTGTTACTTTAATTTGTATGTTGCCAAATCACAACAGTTGCCTTAAGACACTTTCTATGGTAAGGTAAGGACCCTAAAAATTAGAAAGAAACCCCAACAATCCCACACCCCCCTGTGAGCAAGCAATTGTCAACAGTGGGAAGGAAAAATGTCATTTCACCAAAAAGCAACCTCCAACAGAACCAGGTTCAGAGAGGGCAGCAATCTGCTGCAAGCATTTGTGGTAAAAGCCATAATTGTACTACTTCAGTAATAGTAAGCTTGCAGAGGTTTTATCATCAAAATATATTTATAATACCTTATTAAGTAAAAACAGCAAAAACAAAAATAATACATAGGGGCATAGAAGAAGAAACCAGCATAACATAGAAATGCTCAAATAAAGTATACTAAATTAAAACTACACTTTACCAATTACTTGAGCAAATGTACCCAACTGAGTTTAGTCACTGGTTATACTGCATCCATAGTCTGATCCTGTGATATTGGGCATTTTAAGGAAAATAAGACTCTTGTCCAGTGATACCAGTGGGGAAAGTGCATGTGCATATTTCCATTACTGAGTACTGCTTGGCCACACAACACACAACAGTGGCCAAGTTAGTAGAATCCAAAATTTTCACTATTAAATAAATGGTAACATGTTATAATATGGCCGATATCTAAGGTTGTAATTCCCCTAATTATTATTTTTTATTACTATGTACTGTTTCATTGAACCTAAAAAGGTCGGTAAAATGAAACCATTATAACAATGAAATAACTGCAATGTAACACTAATTTTTCTGTAAGCAATTTTAGGTATAGCATTAGTCATTTTAAGTAGCAGCGTATGTAAATTTAACTAGTGCACAAGTAATTTGCGTAGTGCCCAACTTCTGGGTATTTCACAGGAGACGAGACAGAAATGATACTGTTAGTCATTTCAAGTACTGCTCAAGTCATTTTAATTATGCAAAATTTCGTGGTAATTTTGTGGAAACATAAACAATATTTCCCATCTTGCATTTTATGTATAGAGTACTTCTCGGAGTGTGGGCCATGTTATGAAGTCTTTACATTATTTTTTTTTTACATTTAAAATTACACAATTAAAAGTGCACTACCTAAAATCATTTACACACTACTTAAAGATACTTGCAGTATAATTATTTCTTTGTTGGTTAACCCCTTATTCTAGTGTAGTTACCTTTAACTATGAGCAGGTAAATAAAGTTAAATTGTAACTTCAAATAAACTTCGATTTAATTGCAGGGGAGCTCTGCCCCAAGATGTAGGCTGTTTTCTAAAGTGTTACCTAAAAAAGAATAGTGAAATATGTAAGTGCAGTTCATTATGATGTTATTTCTTGCTGCCTTTTTTATGCTTTTCATTTAAATTCCAGCAGTTTTTAATTTTAAAGCATCATCTTTCCACCATCTGTTTTAAATTTATATTGGGTTTTTTTTTCTCAAAAACACTTTCATTTCTTAACACTACTTCTCATTACTAAATGTTTGTCTGACAGCCAACAAAGCAACGAAAGAGAATTTCATGTAATAAGCTGTTGGTTTGATGGGAGTAAGTCTGCATCCAGTTACTCAACATATCAGGAATCTCTTACTTATTAAAAAAAAACCTACAGTTTTGTTTCAGTCTGCCCACTTTTTTGTCTTTCCTTCCCTTAGAAAAAAAACAAATTTTGTTGTTACTATCAACCCGTTTCATTTCAGAAATAAGACTGTATCACTGAGAGGTATAACCATATCATCAGAGTTTATGCTTTTTCACTTGAGGCCAGGTTTTTGAATGAAAAAGCTAATTCGCTCTTAGCTCCAATAAAACAGAGATCTAATGGAAATTTTAAAAAAAAACACCAAACTGTACAATATATGAGAAAAGTTCATCACTGAGTCTTCCAACTGAAAACAACACAAGACCTTCCTGCCCGTGTGCACCAGCTGCCTGTGCAGAGCTACAGTATATGCATGTCTGTGCCTGTGCAGCTTATGGAAGAGAAAGATATGCAATTACACCCTTTCCCACCACCACATATACAGTAGACTATAGAAATGTGACAGACATGTGTGCTTTCCTCATTGTCTGACATCTCTATGTTAATTGGGTGCTGTTGTGTCTGCCTGCTTCTTTAACAACTGCAGGGAGCAGCTGCAGAACTCCTCTATAGCTTCCCTCATTACAAAGTGGTGATACACATACTGTAAGTGATTATTCTGCACGCTGGCTAAGGTTACATTATGTTTGCAGGGCACACTGGCTGCTCACAGTCGCTGAGACCTCTTATATCTCAAACATCTGCTCTTGATTTTTTTCCCATCCACCTTTTGCATCTGGTTGCATTTGCAGTACAAAATACAGACTATCATTCCATATTCATTATTATTTCCCGAGGCGCTGAGGCCGAGCTCTTTGGTGCATCAGATTTACGGACATGGGTCTTTGTTTTCTCTCATACCTAGGCGATGGAAGATCTTTACAGCAAACAGTGAGATGGGTTTGCATGCCTGCTGGTGTGTGTGTGTGTGTGTGTGTGTGTGTGTGTGTGTGTGTGTGTGTGTGTGTGTGTGTGTGTGTGTGTGTATTTGTGCAGAAAACTTCAGCTCCTGTTTCATGGCCACCCAGTAGAGGTCTATCCTCTCTTCCTTCTCTCTGCCTCCTCCACTTTTTTCTCTTTAAAAGGGAGTTCCTCTGTTTTTTGGGGTTTTTTTGCTTCTTTGACTCTCATAAATAAATTATCTGGGTAAAACCACATGTAACTCTAATCAGCATGGCAGAGATAAACTGACACACATTTAATGCCTGCAGAAGTCAATAATAATAAATCCTAGCAGCATAGTCTTTGAAGGCCAGATTAGCCTAATCTGGGGCCCTTGGGGGTAAGAAAAAAAATGGATCCACATTTGCTGTGTTTTAATTTTATCGTTTAGCATGTAAGTAGAAAATTGAAATAGCATAAGTCATAAAACTGGATAAAGCAACAGTGCGTGCAGACTGGACACTAAAGCTGGACTGACAGTGCATTAAGACCCTCCTCAGGTCCACTGCTGACTCAGGTAGCCAATCTGTGGTCTGCTTTGCACTTTGGACTAAATCATCAACTAATAAACTGTTGCTTTCTGTAGCACAAAGACATTGTACGTGTAATACGACGAAAACTAAATTGCATTTAATTATATGAATTACATTTCATTCAACAGTTTAAATCAGGGATGTCAAACTAGTTTTACAGCACATGCAGCCCACCGTGATCTTAACTTGGCCAGACCAGCAAATCTCTCATTTCTGTCAGTGTGAAGCAGCTTAACTACACATTTACAGTGAGAATCAGTTTTTCTACATAATAATGTTTTTATACAGCAGTAAGTGACAAGAAAAATCTGTCAGCACGACACTTGGCATCATTACCCAGACTGTCCTGTAATTATAAAACAGAAAGTTTTTGTTAACTCATCGAAAATATCTTTCTCCTTGCTACTGCAAATAAAGAAATTGCACTTGTAGACAGATAAACAATTAAATGACCCTGTTACTTTACTTAATTACTTTGTTGTGGTATGAATGGATAAAGGGGAGGTCTTTATCAGTGGGGAAAAGCTGTAAAACACATGAAATTAGTCCAAAATTTATGCCATCTACCACATTTCGCAAAGCCCCCTAGTGGGACAGATTGGAGTCTTTGCCAGACCAAAATGGCCCCCAGGCCTTATGTTTGATACCCCTGATTTAAATTAAAACAAATGGAGTTATGGAAGTAATTTTAATTTTAAAAAATTAACATCATACAAGTGAGACAAAAATATTTATGAATGTAAAATGACAATTTAAAGCCACTCTAGGTTTTTATTCAGTTGTTTACATTTTTTTTCTAGCAAATAGTTTTTGCCTGAAACGAAATGCAATGATCGGAGTGAGCTGCACTTTCAACCTATAGATAATCTCTCATTTTCTAATTTTGTTTATATTGTCTTTTTAATTATTTGTATTCATATTTAAAAAATAAAAACTGTGTGAATAGAGGCTAGAGACACATTGTGTTCCTGCAGCTAGAGTTACTGCTTCAGCCTGGTATCAGACAACCTGAATCTGTAGCATTTGTTTGACAATAACACATTTTTTGAGGCTTGAGCATTAATCACACAACCCATAAATATTAATCACTTCATACTGTGTTTAGTGTGTATGTGGCAGAGGTGGGACCAAGTCATTGTTTTGCAAGTCTCAAGTAAGTCTCAAGTCTTTATCCTCAAGTCTCAAGTCAAGTCTCAAGTAATGTCAGGCAAGTCAGAGTCGAGTCTCAAGTCACTGGTGTAAAAGTCCGAGTCAAGTCACAAGTCTGAAACTTTGAATTTTTTTATGTCCTTTCGAGTCTTTAAAAAAAAAAAACAACGAAAAAATAATGTTGCAGTTATATGCTAAATGTAAATATTAGACCATGTAATTTTAAATCTGTGTTTTTCTCAACACATACAAAATAGTGAACTTAGAAAATATACACAAATTGTGAAATTGCACCTCTTTAAAATGCAGCTCAATTAAACCTAGCTCCAATAATAATTTTCACGACAGTTCTGAGATAAGCTGCATGTTATTCTTGGATGCGGTTGTAGGACCAGCTTTAAAATCGCATGACAAAAATATCATACACATTAAAAAAAACTGTATCACCAACGTAGCCTGGACAACATTTGCTAGTTAGATGAAGTCAGCTATCTCATTGTAGCATATTTATATGCATATTTATAATTATACGGTTCTTGGAGTGAGTGCATACACTCATGAAGTTTAGTAACTTCCGGTCACTGCAACAAGCCCAGGTACAGTTTACCGACGGATGGGTACAGGACCTTGAAATGCACCGTGTAGAACGAAAGACCATCGTACATATCATAAGTTTACCAGTCTCACAAATAGTCGTCATAAATACACATTCGTTAACCGTTTATTAATAGGACCTTTGAGCTCAACGGTAATTAATTAGTAGTGGAAATAATTTCTGGTAGCATCACAGAAATGTAGCAGTGACAATAATACTGTATGCTGTAATCGTACTGGGCAATTAGTGATACAAAAAACCTGTTTTATCCTGTGAATAAAAGTATGTTTTTGTCAATGTACCATAATAACAGAAGCGAAACGCAATATTGTGTCAGGACAATTCACTATTTATGCACAATAAATAAAGGAGCATAGCGCGACAATTTCTGTTCAGCGCCAGACTTGCTTGTAACCTATATCACCAATTATGTTATGAAAATGACGCATTAACTACAACAGCAGACTAACCTGTGAGCTGGAGTGTTCTGGGACGTTATATTTGGTCTTTGAATGGCTGCAATCCAGTCGCGTCTTTGTTACTTTGGAAACATGGCTCGAACAATTTCTCTTCAACGACATAATCCGATAACAACCGATCTCTTTACCCGTCGGCTTCCCGTGGCTGTCATGCGACCGGCTATTGCAGTTAATAATACAACGGCTTCTTGACATTTTTGTGTTTCTTTTTATCGCTGTGTGACTGATTTTAATTGAAAGCCTGCGTGCGCTAGTACCGCTTGCCACGAGTTCCCAGAATCCTTTGCGGTTCTACCCGTGAATGACGTCACATTTTCAATCTCTATATAATATGCATGTTAAATTTTATATTTGGGGTAAAATATCAAGTCTTTTCAAGTAAACCGGTTCAAGTCCAATTCAAGTCCCAAGTCATTGGTGTAAAAGTCCAAGTCAAGTCACAAGTCTTAGAACATTTTTTCAAGTCAAGTCTAAAGTCATAAAATTAATGACTCGAGTCTGACTCGAGTCCAAGTCATGTGACTCGAGTCCACACCTCTGGTATGTGGTACTTACATCAAAGCAGAGGGGGAGGGGGGGGGGGGGACGTAAATCTGCAGTCTGATCTTCAGAAGGGAAGCTGTCCAGGTGACGAGTGAAGACTTTGTGCTTTCATCACAAATCATCCCAATTCATTTTTCATTCTTGCCTGGTTCTCTGCACCTCCTACTGTTGCTGGTCTTCTGCCACCTTAACTTCACATCTTAAATCTTTTTTTTTTTTTGTTAATGTTGTGCACACATCCTCTTCACTTTTTTTTATCTCACTATCCCTTCTCCTCTTGCTCCCTATCTCCCCTCACCTTCTTGAATTCTCCATCTTTTATACTCGTCTCTCGTTAAAGAAAGGCCACGCTTGTAAGGAGACTCTTTGGGATACATACGGCATCTATTCATTACTGAACATGTAAACACTCATAAATGGTACAATGTCTATCACACACACACACACTCCCTCTCAGCAGCAGCCACCCTTAGCTGAGGAGAGATGTCGGTAGGAAAGTCCAGCTGGTGGCGACACTCCACCTGTAATAATACAGCAGGGCAAGGCGTGATTGGAGGGTGGTGGGCTGCTGAGTGAGCAGCACAAGATGTGTGTGTGTGTGTGTGTGTGTGTGTGTGTGTGTGTGTGTTCCTTGGGCTCGTGAACCTGATGCTGAAAGACAGGATCTCCCCTCTGACATTATAGGTATTTAGAGTCCACAGGATGTCCACCACCCAAGTGGGTGGAAGAATGGATGGATGGATAGACAACTAGAGAAATGGAAGACAAAATGACAAACAGAAGTTGAGCAGGCTGACACTTTAGGGACAGATGACTATTGGGCAGAAATACAAACTTAGAAAAAGAAGAAGAAAAGAGCAGGCAAAGAATCAGCTACAGCACTGGCTGAACACTGGAATGATAGAATTTGGCTGGAGGGATTATAATAATAATAATAACTAAGCACAATAATAAGAAGCACAGAGAATGTGTCAGTGATTGAAATGTCGGCCTGACCGCACACAGCCTGCAGCGTCCTTCCCTCACCGGCTCCGAGTGGGAAGCCTCGGCAAGCATAATAAACATTCAGGACAAAGTATTTTGTGTAAAGCAATGTTTGCTTCCCTAAGGAGGATCTGGATTTCATTACCATTCTGTGTGACTGTGCATATGAGAAAGAGGGAGCATTTGTCAGCTCTTTGCATTTTCTTTCTCTTTCTCTATACAGTGACCCACCCTCCCCCTGGAAAAAAATGTGGACAGTAAACTATCAGCACTTTTCCATGTGGTTGATAAGATTATTTAACACAATCTTGTCACTCAAAAAAAAGTATTTATAGTAACCCTTCATAATCACTATAAAAAAGTAGTTTTGACTGTCAGACCTGATTTAATTCAGCTTGTTCGAAGGAAAAAAAACCTGTTCTGAACATTCTTGAATAACAGCACACAGTGGAGAAAGAGTCCAGGTGTCCGAAATGCTCACGTGATGTCAGTGCAAAGGAGATGCAAGGGAAGAAGCAAAGATAAGGAACTTTTCAAAACTTAAAAACTGGCAAATCCCACAGACGAAGAAAACACACACGATAAACTAGAAAGCAGAATAAAATGTTCTGATCACTCACATGCACCGAGACTGAGACTGAGATAAAAGTCTGTCTATTTACTATCTTATTTATTATCTTAAAAGCTGTACAGAGAAACCACTAAGTCACATATGAGGGAATTGTGGATCACCATCAAAATAAATGACAAAATATATGTGTTGAATAATTTTACTGTCATCCTTGTTAATTGTACAATTAGGTGTGTGTGTGTGTGTGTGTGTGTGTGTGTCAGTAGTAGGGGTGTCGAGGTCCCACAGGGAGGCAGTCTGTTTCAGCACCTTTTCTCGCTGCCTATTGTAGTGCTGACAGGACAGGAGCAGGGGGGCAGACAGGGTGAAACACAGAACTGAATGAGATCAAAGGGCGCCTCAGTAAAGTCCGCAAGTAAGACAGAGGGGAAGGCTGGCAATGATCTGAATATTATCAGAGGTATTTTTAGAGTTTTTTGTTTGTTTGTCAAAATCTAAATACCCTAAACAAGTCTTTCACTTGAGTGAATCACACCTGAAACTAATCTTGACCATTTTCATGTGTGAGTTTTAATTTGCTCTTATACCTAAGCTGATGGTAAACGTTTGCTGACATAGAGTTAGTGTTAATTACTTATTGAATTGTAAATTTTAGAGTAGGTGTTGGAGTATACATAAACTGCAATATATTGAAAGCAACACTCTGTAAACAGACAACTCTGTAAGACAGTGATGAAAAGTAAATACATTTAAAGTTCTGTGCTGTAAAGCTCAAACCTTGTGATTGCAAAGGGGCATCCAGTCAGAAGAGGCAGGGGCTGAAAACATCTAGTTTCAGACAGCAGCTCAAGCTCAGTTTGCGATAAAATATACTTAATTGTGTATCATGCAAGGTGACTCCAGTCATATCCATGGATAAAATTGTGTTGAAAAAATTGAGCATAAGGTGTCCATTAAAAAATAAAGAAAAAAAAGTTGAAGTACCTATACTTTATTTTAGTTTCTTGCTACTTCTGATTTGAGGCAAATACTACAAGTGTACTTATTATTATTATTATTATTATTATCATCATCATCATCATCATCATCATCATCATTATTATTATTATTATTATTATTATTATTATTATTTGGACATCTTTACTCCTTATTTTGCAGGAAAAATAAAATAAAATATTTGCCACATCAGGTGTTTATTTTTTGAAATTTTCAACCATGAAAAAGCAGAATTTGGTATTTATCAATCAACTGATAAATAAATAGTTGACACTGCTGAATAAAACAAATCTCCCACGAGTGCTTTTATAAATGCTTCTCAGAATTATAGCCACATTTCCCATATGGGATTTGTTTCCTCTCATATGGAAGATCTTCCTTCCATTAAAAGTGATCATAGCCAAGTCGCACAAAATAAAAGTCACAACAAAGAGCATCTGCTCGGTCTGAACAGTGACCATTTCAGGAGGCAGAACACAAATGCATTCATACTTCATGTCATTTTAGCCCTTCTTGATGTTATTATTTATTTATTGTTTTTGAGTTTCGAAGAGTCTGACTGGGCTGAGATCGTAGGAAAATATAAAAAAATGATGTAGAGTGCAGAGCAGGAACGAGTGCACGAGTGTGAGTTGGCACACAGTGTCTACTTCCATGTGTGTTTATTACCCGTTTCCAAAATAACAAAGGGATCAGGGGATGAGTGGATGCCAGTGTAGCATAAAATCAGAGCCAGATCCTACAATCCATCAGTGCTGGACTTGATCACAGAATGACTGACACCGGTACGATGAGATCTTCTCTTGATTCCACCGCAGCAGAGACCCAGTCATTAGTCAGTCTGACAGCGCTCATTTATTCCGTATGAAGTGAAAAATAATGATGGTTTCTTTGGATATGACCCCCCTCCCCATTTTTTCAAAACAGCCCACCAAGAAAATGCAACTCAGGCAGACAAAGTCAATTTAAATGACAGTTCCTTGTTTTCCCAGCAGTGTAATTCCTCAAGACTGATCCCAAAATCAGATGCCTCGGCTTTTTGTCATCTTTTCCTTCCTTCACAACATGGAGTTAAATTGCATCATTTGTCAGTGGGATGCCCCTCTGTGTGCAACCCCCCCCCCATGTCAGCCATTTAAAATACATCTCTTTGTTTGTGCAATATAACCACGTTTAAATGACGTTATTTAGGAAAGGTGTGAAACTAACAGACACAAGCATCAGCAGTTGGCTAAAAGGTTAAAGTCATACTTGGCAAAAGAAAAAAAATCCAGATATCTAAACGTGACGTTGTTAGGCAGTCATGTAGTTGTGCGCATGCATAGCCTGCTTCCCCTTGAACTGACTGATGAACAGTTGGAGTGCTGAATAAACTGTCTGCACTAATAGTAATAGCACACATGTGTACAAATATGTGTGTTTGTCTTTGTGCCTGCGTCTGTCTGGGTGTTTTCTCAGCAGCCACTAAAAACAGCCGCAACATTATGGCACCTAATTTACTCTCATTTAAACGCAGGAAAGAGCGAAGGAAAGGTCAATGGTATTTGCTCTACATACAGATGTCAAACACTCTGTACGTTGGATCAGAGAGCTGCTTCACATGAACTAATAGGTGGAAGAAATTTACAGCTCACACACTGCAGTTTGTAAAACTGGCCTTTGGGGGGAGATTGTTTATATGTGTGACACTTTACATTTTAATTCAGAGTCAGTGCAGGTTAGCAAGAGCTGAAGGTAAGTCGAAGAATTTTAGGGGGGGTGGGTAGAAATAGAGCTGCAGCACAGGACTGTCAAGTTAGCAAATATTTAGGAAAAGGAAAAAAGGTCTTAATATTGCTTTGTTTACTCAGAACACGTCGTCTGATTGTTGGGGTTTTCTCTATTGTTGTAGGGTCTTTATGATACAAAGTACCTTTAGGCATCTGGTGTCATGATTTGGCTCTGAAATGAATGATGCTCCACTTTAGCAATATTCACTATCTTTTTAAGTGTGGTCATGATCAAACCATACAAATGCACACTTCTATAAATGTCTAATCCAGATGTGTGAGATACACTAAAGTCTTTATTGGTTCAGCACTGGTGAGGCCTAACTAGCTTATCTCAGTCCAAAGGCTGGTTCAAGGTGACTCTAATAAAGTATTAAAAAGCAGTATTATTTTTATCAAATCCAAAAGCACTTCCAGTCGCTACCGTATCTCCCACAGGGTCACCACGTTTTTGAGTTATCTATTAAGTTATCTATTCTATTAAGGAATCTTTCATGTATAATGTGAAGACTGCACCGTGGCGTCTGAGTGAATCAAATCAAATCAAAACATATTTCCACCATAATACTTTAATCTGAGTTGCTGTAGAGGGCGGTTTGGTTTAACCAACTTACTTGTATAACACGGTCGGGAGAAGTGTGCCAACATGCAGTGACACACGTTAATCTGTGGCCAGTTGTTAGTGCATCTGACTACTATCTGGCAATTTGGCTAAACAAACCTGCAGGGAAACAAAATTACTGGCAGGCTGAGGAAGAATGCCTTGTTTTGCCCTGTAGGTGGGCTTTCGCTCTAGCAGGAAAGTACACTAAAACCAGATGAGGATCCAATATACAAGAGTATACAGATTAGTATTGTTCTGGAAATATATATGTGTATATATATGAATATCTGCATGAGGAAAAAAGAAAATGTGTAAGTGTAGTAACGTGAACTAAAAAGGCTATTTTTTAAAATTTGTACGATATCAAATATTCAATTAAAACATAGAAAACTGAGTGCACACTGGTATACATGATATGCACACATGTGTATTTGCATACACAAATGTAATAACCATAAATGTATTTCAGTATTTTGATGCCATAAGCAAAGGGGGCTTCAGTGTATTTACTTTTGTTACAGCTGCTTTCTTTTTATGATGAGAGGTTGCAATTAGAGATGGACCGATCCGATATTACGTATCGGTATCGGTCCGATACTGACCTAAATTACTGGATCGGATATCGGAGAAAAATAAAAAATGTAATCCGATCCATTAAATATCACGAAAGCACCTCACAAAACTTGCAACACGCTGTAACTCACCTCAGAACGTATGCATCACGTGATAGAGCAGCTATGGCATGCAGGACCTGTCGGTGGTCTGGATAGCATGTGGAGCTTCGCTAGCAACCTGGCATTTCATCTCCGACAAAGTTATCCCCGGCGACTGCCTCTCGCTCTCCGGCTGCTACTTCAATCGTGAAACTGCTTAAATCAGCTGATCGGCTTTTCTGTCGCGAGTCCGTCTCTCTTCTTTGTTTTTGGCCCACTTTGCGCCAGAAAGAGGAAACCAGCGGCTGAACAACAGCAGCACGTTTAAGCTTGATAAGCTGTTGTTAGAATTTATTTAATATTAATTTCTACACCAGGATCTTTTTCTACGTAGCTGACGGCTGGTAACTGTGCAGGGGCGGATCTAGCAAAGTTTAGCCAGGGGGGCCGATAGGGCATTAACTGGGAAAAGGGGGCACAAAGACACACTTTTCTTTCTTATTCTCATTTAAAATGTCGAGCTTTTAATAAATAATTATCTGACACCCAAAGTTTTAATTTGATGTAAAATGAATAGAAGTCAATTACTGTACATAGTGACTATTAAGTCTAATATATATACCCTAGTAAGCTATAGTACTTTTTACTTTGGGAAGGTACCATCTGTGCAGTCTGCAATTTTGTTGAAGAGAGATGTTGAATCTATTTAATATTTCTTGAAAAATAATTGATTTCTGTGCATTTTTTTTCACACTGCATCAAATTAAGGTTGATTACGTCGATTAAGCATCATGAGGTGGAGCGTGAGGGGTGGTTCCCTATTTTTTATTTATTTATTTTTGTTGTTGCTGGGAGTTGGAACCCTATTAGTTAGGTTGCTTAATATTTACGCTAAGTACTCTTTAAAATACCAGAATAGGGAGGATGGTGTAGGTTTAAGTTTATTAGATTGATCAGTATTGCTGAACTATGAAATATTTTTTTTGTATACAGGTATAACAGAATAGCTTTAGTGTAGTTGTTGTTTTAAACTTGAGTATGAACTTGCAGACTTGCAAAATGCAGCAAGATATTTTAAAAAACAGTTTTGTTGATTAAAAAACACTATATCGGATTCATATCGGTATCGGCAGATATCCAAATTTATGATATCGGTATCGGTATCGGACATAAAAAAGTGGTATCGTGCCATCTCTAGTTGCAATATGGTTATTAAAACCTCAAGTGTGACAATATAATGACCAGTGATTTATATGATTAACCCTACCAATAAAACAATACAAAACAAGCCCAATATTGTTTTACAATTTTCCCTGGAGCCACTTGAACTAATAAATCCATCCTGGTGACAAGTGTTGTCTGTGTGGCCACAGAGAAGCCACGGGTCTCGTGAAACCAATAAAGGAGAAATGCAGTTGGAAAGGGATTCTTTTGAAGAATAATCTTCCACTATTATTTTTTCCCAAGGGTTTTATTTATTTATTTGTTAACCAGGTGTGGCAGATTGTGCCGCTGTTTAACTTTTTAAGACTTTTAATGTTAAACATCTGGACAGGAAATGCATGAGTTTCCCTAACAGTCACTTAGCAATCACACAAAAAAGTAAAAGCACCACTGATTGGATTTTTTCATTACAAGTGCGGAGAAAATAAACATAATTGTAATTTTTAAGTTGAATACTTTCATGTAGTGGTGGTGCTCAGTTTGTAGCTCAGCTCTCTATTTAACCCCAAATCCGCCATCCCTGCACTATATACGTCTGCTCACATGTGTGTGTGCATATGTGAGGAAGAGACGGGCGCAGTGATAGCACATATGTACATGCGTGCTTTAATGCATGTATATGGGTCTGCTCACATGTGTAATAGATGTGTAATATCTGTTCCCAAGCCTCATCACCGCTGTCAGCAAGTCAGATCTTCAGCATGTGTGACGGAGGATTGTTTTACATACAGCTGGAAGCACCCGTTGTCTCCCCGTAGCCGCTCATTTTCATTTGCATTTCAGCCCGACCGCTGTGCAAAACAGAAACTTTGCAGCAATGCGGCAGTCGGTGCGCTCATCTGGGAGTGTGTTTGCCTCTGATTGTGCACTGGACTGTGTTTGAGTGCTGATATCCAATGAGATATTCCAGGGCTCCTATAGAATTCCCATGGGAAAGACGGGCTTTTTTTCTGAACAAATTTTAGGGAATCCAAACGTGAAACCACATTTGAGTAATGTTTCTAATGTCAGTATGGAAGCATGTCGTATAAATAGTGTCATGACGATGTGTGAATATTTGCCCCATATAGTTCAGGAAATAAGCTCTAAATGTGTCATTTTGCAAACTGAAGCCAGACCGGTGCTCTACAACTAAAGAAGCTGCAGTGCAGAGATCTTTGAAATGTCTAATAAATTTACTTGTCTTGGTGAGAACTACTGTTACTACTAGTTACATCACTTCAGTTGCTCTGTGGGAGACTTTACATTTTATAGTTAAACGGCTGGGAAAGTATTACTTCCATATTTGAGGCTGTATATCAAACATCAAGCATGAAAGGTGCCTCCAAGCAAGTTCCTGTATTGGAAACTCATTCATGTAATATGTTTAATGTGCATCTCCTATACGCCATTAAAATTATTGGAAGTGTAATGCAAAACGGTTCAAGTTTCCTATGGGGTTGACATGTAGATTTTATTAATATGGACTCAGGACTCAAAAACCTGTGCTGAAAATAATGAGTGTTTATGTAATGGTAAGATTTGTAAGGATAGTGAAATGAGAAAAATATAAATGTGTATCCGCATTTTCCAACTGCTGTATATCAGCCTTAAGCCTCTGATTGTGTGTGTGGTGTGTAGGTGCAGAATGTAGTAAAGCACGTATGATTTGTATTATTCCCAGGGATCCAGCCAAAATTAATTTAGGGTCAGGTTTTACTAGTATGAAATAAGGAACAAGCTTGAAGAGCCTAAATACTATTAACATTATTTGGATAGCATACTTAAAAGCTGGGTTTACAAAGTGACAGCTGGATAAATTATAACAGAAAGTCAAAGAGCGAGGCCAAAAATTAAATAAATAGCAAAATGTTGGTAAAGTATTAATACCACTAAAATACTGCGAGCATTAAAGTCACGCGAAAAAAGAAAGTTCTCACAGAACTCATGTATTCCTCTGAAAAGCTATGTACACTCTATGATTCAATAGCTTATTTATTAGCTGCTGTGCTTGGGATTCATGACTCAAATACTTTGGCATTCACAGCTAGACTCAATCACTGCAAGGTGCCCGGTTTCTGTGGCTGCAAAATGAGATCAGATCATCACTTCTCCACCGCTGTGTTTGACAGCTGGTAAGAAGTGTTCGTACTGATATGCTGTGTTTAGCCTTCTTCAAACGTGACGCTGCGCTGTATGGCCAAAGATCTCCATCCCAAGGACACTGTCTCAAAAGTTCACAAGTTTTTCACAAAACTTATACATGTTGCCATACTCTTTGTAGAAAGAACAGCCTTTCCCTTGGCAACCATTCCAAGCAACACATACTTGGGCTGTCATAAACTTTAACATTTAACATGCTAACTGAGGCCTGTACAGTCTGAGCTGTAGCTCTCGAGCTTTCTGTGCTCAGTCTGACCTTGTGGTGAATTTACTGGGACATCCACCCATGTTGCTGTAGACCAACAAACTGTCAAAACTTCTGCTTTTATAGAGGTGCTCACACTGCTCATGAGTCAGTGCATGTGATTACCAGCACGTGAATGCTACTTTCCCTCTTAATTCCTATAAATAATAAAGGTGTACATTTCTAAAAACTGTGCAGAGTCCTGGGGAAACTTTATTTTCACATGACTGGATCTCCTCAGACAGGTTCTTTTAAAGCTGATGGCAAAAGCACACTCACCTTTAGATTTACACCTTCACTATGGAACAGCCAGAAGAGCCCCACCTGAGGATGTAAGGCTGTGAACTGGCTCAACAACACTTCTGTTACAAAGCTTAGGACCAGACCCAGATGTGCTTTAAAAGTGATCAGTAAAATCTTAAAATTAATTCTTAAACCAACAGGGAGTGGATGGGGAGTAGCCAGGATTTTGATGATGTGATGGCATCTGCTAAAACCAGTGAGAAGCTTAACTGCTGCTTTTCTCAACAAGCACGAGGTGAGAGAGTGACATTTGGTTTATGACAGAAAGAGGCGAGCAGCAGTAGTCAAGCCAAGAGGTGATAAATGCATGAATGAGAGCTCTAAAAGCCAAAGACATGAAAAAAGAAATAATACAAACTTCTATTAATATTCTAAAGATTTTTTATAGACTTTACAGAGCAAGGTTGTGTTTATTTAACACTAATACAATCTCTGTTCCTTCCGGTACCTAAATATAGATAATAGGGAATGAAAATTGTGCAGAAAGCAGTTTTGCAAACATGCTTGTGCATTGTATGCTTTGATAGATTTAGCATCTACGAGGTACTGTTAGTTACTGCAAACCAAACTGTAAACAGCCAACATTGTTCTTAGCATGAAGCTAGAGAACAAAATGAAATCAGCCAACAGATTATTTTATAACCACATACTTTGTTCTTAACCTAGATTGTATATAATAGAATTTAGACATAAAGAAACATCATCATTAATCTGGACGTAGGAATATTTAATGTCATCTCAAATCAGAAGTACCTGACTCCGTGGTATAATTCTCAAACACGTACCCTAAAGCAGATGACTCGTAATCTGGGGAGGAAATGGCGTGTCACAAATTTAGAGGATCATCATTTAGCCTGGAGAAATAGTTTGCTGCTTTATAAGAAAGCCCTCCGCAAAGCCAGAACATCTTACTGTTCATCACTGATTGAAGAAAATAAGAACAACCCCAGGTTTCTCTTCAGCACTGTAGCTAATGATCGGCTATGTACCACAGGCCTTCAAGCTAGCTGTAGTTAAACCTTTACTCAAAAAGCCATCTCTAGACCCAGCAGTCTTAGCTAATTATAGGCCAATCTCCAACCTTCCTTTCATATCAAAAATCCTTGAAAGAGTAGTTGTCAAACAGCTAACAGATCATCTGCAGAGGAATGGTTTATTTGAAGAGTTTCAGTCAGGTTTCAGAGCTCATCACAGCACAGAAACAGCTTTAGTGAAGGTTACAAATGATCTTCTTATGGCCTCTGACAGTGGACTCATCTCTGTGCTTGTCCTGCTAGACCTTAGTGCAGCATTCGATACTGTCGACCATAATATCCTATTAGAGCGATTAGAACATGCTGTAGGTATTACAGGTACTGCACTGCAGTGGTTTGTATCATATCTATCTAACAGACTCCAGTTTGTTCATGTAAATGGAGAGCCCTCTTCACACACTGAGGTTAATTATGGAGTTCCACAGGGTTCAGTGCTAGGACCAATTCTGTTTACACTATACATGCTTCCCTTAGGCAGTATCTTTAGAAGACATAGCATACATTTTCACTGCTATGCAGATGACACCCAGCTCTATCTGTCCATGAAGCCAGATAACACACACCAATTAGTTAAACTGCAGGAATGTCTTAAAGACATAAAGACCTGGATGGCCGCTAACTTTCTGCTTCTTAATTCAGATAAAACTGAGGTTATTGTACTCGGCCCTGAAAAGCCTAGAAATATGGTATCTAACCAGATTCTTACTCTGGATGGCATTACCTTGGCCTCCAGTTATACTGTGAGGAACCTTGGAGTCATTTTTGACCAGGACATGTCCTTCAATGCACATATTAAACAAATATGTAAGACTGCGTTCTTCCATTTGCGCAACATCTCTAAAATTAGAAATATCCTGTCTCAGTGACGCTGAAAAACTAGTTCATGCATTTATTACTTCCAGGCTGGACGACTGTAATTCATTATTATCAGGATGTCCAAAAAACTCACTGAAAAGCCTTCAGCTAATCCAAAATGCTGCAGCAAGAGTCCTGACAGGGACTAGAAAGAGAGAGCATATTTCTCCTGTTTTGGCTTCCCTTCATTGGCTTCCTGTTAAATCCAGAATTGAATTCAAAATCCTGCTCCTCACATACAAGGTCTTAAATAATCAGGCCCCATCTTATCTTAATGACCTTGTAGTACCATATCACCCTATTAGAACACTTCGCTCTCGCTCTGCAGGCCTACTTGTTGTTCCTAGAGTATTTAAAAGTAGAATGGGAGGCAGAGCCTTCAATTTTCAGGCCCCTCTTCTGTGGAACCAGCTTCCAGTTTGGATTCAGGAGACAGACACTATCTCTACTTTCAAGATTAGGCTTAAAATTTTCCTTTTTGCTAAAGCATATAGTTAGGGCTGGACCAGGTGACCCTGAATCCTCCCTTAGTTATGCTGCAATAGACATAGGCTGCCAGGGGATTCCCATGATGCATTGAGTTTTTCCTTTCCAGTCACCTTTCTCACTCACTATGTATTAACAGACCTCTCTGCATTGAATCATATCTGTTATTAACCTCTGTCTCTCTTCCACAGCATGTCTTTATCCTGTCTTCCTTCTCTCACCCCAACCGGTCGCAGCAGATGGCCCCGCCCCTCCCTGAGCCTGGTTCTGCCAGAGGTTTCTTCCTGTTAAAAGGGAGTTTTTCCTTCCCACTGTTGCCAAAGTGCTTGCTAAAAAGGGGCCATATGATTGTTGGGTTTTTCTCTGCATCTATGAAGCGCCTTGAGGCGACTTTTGTTGTGATTTGGCGCTATATAAATAAAATTGAATTGAATTGAATTGAATTGGTGGGGAAGGCGCCTGATCTAGTGGTTGAGGTCGAGAAGTAGCAGTGAGATTGTGGGCAGAGGTGGGTTTACTTGTATGCCCCAGTTCATTGCCTGTATGTTGGGGTTTTACCAATGGATGACTGGATGGACTAAGATTATTATGGTTTGGGACAAGGCATTTGCTAATCTGGAGAAATGACTTTTTAGACTTTTGATAGTTTACTTCTTTAAATTCCACATTTAAAATGAAGGAACTGGCTACTGACTAGGGGTAAGGTGTTCTGTAAGATTTTATAGTCATAAATATAAATAACAAAACAAGTTAAGGACCTTTATTTTGCAAGATGTGATCAATCTCTTCACACCAGTCAGTAAAAAGCACTCATAAGAGTAACTGACACACAAAAGATATCACGTCATCTGAATCAGTATTCTCCTTAGTGCCAATTAATGATAAATAAACAGTGTTGGGACTAACGCGTTATTAAGTAACGCGTTACAGTAACTACGTTATTATTGTGGTAACGAGCACGGTAACTAGTTATTATGCCAAAATCAGGAACACGTTACTCGTTACTGGGATTTAGATAGGGTCGTTACTTGTTACTTCGTGTGGTGGCTATCGCGGAGCTTCCACAGATTCAGTAACATTAGCAAGTGGTGGAGGCCAGCAGGTGGATGAGAGAAAGGGGAGGCAAGAGGAGAGACCCGAAGCGGCCGCTGGTCCGAGAGTGTCAGGTGAACTGAACTTCAGGTAAGAAGTTATGACCTGCAGTCTATCTGGGTCAGATATAAACCAAGTTTAGGTGGAGTTTATTTTCGTTGTGCTGACTTTTTCGTACCGTGTGCTAGCTAGCATGACGGGGTTTCTATACAGCTGGGTGGTTGCTATGTTACTGATGTTGAACTTTATTTTGTTCATAAGGTTAATTATTAGAGTTGCCAGCGGATGTCGCGTTAAACAACAGCAGCACGTTTGATCAGCTGTTGTTAGAATTTATTTAATATTACTTTCTAGTACCAGCTGATGTTTGCTGGAGCCACAGCTGTAAAGCTGCTGGTCATGATATCGGTTTGTATATCTGGTGAGTGGGAAACCAGATGAAACCAGGAGATGTCCTTACTGAATCATCAGAGCTGAACAGGTGATGGAGAAACAAGTTTACCTTTTAGGTGACATGAATGAGTTGAAGGAAAGTTATGAACTGTTTCTGAGAGACAAATAACACCAGGAAACCCTTTTTAGGTAGCTGACAGCTCGTAACTGTGCAGGTGCGGGTCTAGCAAAGTGTTGCCAGGGGGCCAGGTAGGGCATTAACAGGGAAAGGGGGGCACAAAGAAATACTTTCTTATTCTCATTTCAAATGTCTAGCTTTTAAAAAATAATTATCTGAGTCTTACAACAAATGATTGATAGATTGATACATATATACCATCAGAACAGTGTACATCACTGTCACAACAGTGTTTGTTTTCATTCAAAGGCTTTATGATTTTTCCTATAATGGTGGGCCGGTCTCTAGTCAAAATGCCCGGGCTGATTTTTTGTCCCAGTCCAGCCCTGTATGCAGCTCATCTGCAATCTGGTGTTACCTACATCTTCCTATTCAGAAGGCAGAATTTCTGAGTACAATCAAAAGCACCACGACTGTAGTTTTTGTGTTGGATGTTAAAAGCGCACATGACGCTGTAACGTAGGCTAGAAGCATCGCGGCGGTCGACGACGGTCCAGGCGTGGGATTTCTCTCGTGGAAATATGCACATTATTTTTTCCTTTGGTAGGTGGCACAGTGCACTTGTGGCAAGTAAGCAAGCTAGAAGACTGGCAAAGTTATGGAAGAAACACATTAACAAGAGAATTCTGAGTAAAACCAAAGTTACTTTCCCTAGTAACTAGTTACTTTGAAAGTAACGAGTAACTTGAAGTAACTGAGTTACTTTTGATGGAAGTAACTAGTAATGTAACTAAGTTACTAATTTAAAGTAACTTACCCAACACTGTAAATAAATGATAAATGACTTTTCAGTGTCATAGTTATTACAGTCTGTGTATCTCGCTCCTGGCTCCAGCTGTTGCACGGAGAGCACGGGAGCAAGCAAAACATGTGCACAAAGCAAGACTTTCAGCGTTTAGATCGCATCTGCCAACTAGCAATTACAGATGTAATATAGCATTATTTTTGAGTCTGTGGCATTATCTTCGTGGTCTCATCTGGAAACAACATCCAAAGACTTGAAAAGACCTGAGTAATGTCTTGCTGCAATGACTGGAGACACGAGTGCCTCTCAGCTGACATGTTTATGAGCAGATACATGATTAAGAAGAGATGGTGTGACAGGAAGATGTTCCTCATCTGTAAAATTATAGGTCAGTCACCAGGAACCTCCTCACATTTGTCTCTCTATTCTCTCTCAAGCGGCTTCTCAATTGCAGACCTTCATCCTGAACTTTGAGTTAGTGTCATCCTCTTTTTATGTTTTGTTTGGGTTTTTCTTTTTTACTTTTCTGAGCGACTGTTGTAGATCAGCTATTGTTGTATGCAACCAAAACCAATGTCTGCAGAATAACAATAGCTGCTTAACAATACAGAGTAGAATAAGAGAAGAATATAATTCTTGATGATCTTAGAAAAAGTGAAGCCCATAAAAGTTACGTCTCGAGCAGCAGTGTCAAGAACCTGCCTAGACTCCAATCCAGCCAACTGGATGGCTTTGGGTAGTGGGAAGTGTTTCTGGGGAGACAATAACCTGACGGACCAGGTGCAGGAACCAAAATATGCTAGGTTAATGTGTTTTAATCTTATGATTCATATAATACTGATGACGGATTTTTAGGCTAATAGTTAGGCTAACATACTTACCTCTCATCTTTTCTTTCCTCACAAAACCAATAAATCCTCCACTTCTTTTAAGTGTCTCCCAGCGCAATTCTTAGCATATTTTTGTTCCTGCAACTGGTCCGTCGGGTTATTGTCTCCCCAGAAACACTTCCCTTGTGCTTTTTTCTTTTTCAGTTTTCATTTTTAGTATTTCTGTTTTCTTTTTTCCTATTTCCATTGTGGTTTATGTGCTTTTGCCGCATTTTTTTATTGCTGGTGTTTGGCCTCTCAGGGCCACCATATTTTAGGGATAATGAAAAGTTGTGTGTTCAATCAGAGGCTTCAAAATAACAATAAAAAACACCAAAATCTCAGAGGAAGCACCAGCACCTTGTTGGGAGTGTGCCATGAAGAATTAAGGTTCCAACCTGGTACTAGCAAGCTATATTTCATGAGCGGTGAGTGTATACAGCAGTTTTGTCAAACAACATTTAAACATGCATGCCTTTGCACTTAGTAAACAGTAGAGTAAATAAAAATAAAAAAATCTCTTCAGTTCGTCCTCCCTAATGACCCACAGACCCCAGAAGACAAGACAGAAAATGTAGCTGTAGTCTATAATTAGAGCTAGAGCACTCAATCTTCTGCTTACTTATTTTACAGTTACCAGTGGCATAATTAAGCTTGCACTGGAATAATGGACGTGAAAAATGTGAATGTGACTCCAGATGAAGGCGCAAGTAAGCACCTTTCACTACTGTCACTCAAAATCTGATGTTCATAACAAGTGCACTTTCTAAACCTTCTAAAATGTCCATCCCACATAATTCCACATGTTCAAAATTGCAGATCTTTCCTCTAATGAGATATTCTGCTGCCTGTGTCCAGCCTCGACATTCCTCCGCTGGGTTTATTCATCTGCTTTCACCGGCCTCAGCAACAAGGGATTCACACCCGCAACCATCCGGGGGCAGACTGACGAGCCTCTGCTTACTGTCCAAACTCACCGGTCTCCCACCCACTCGCATTAATCATAATTATATTTCCAGCTTCATCCTCCTGTGCTTCAGCTCACGTACTGTAGGTTCAAAACAGGTTCACTGTCACATCATATATTTGCTTAAATCATACACCAATCTGTCATTAAAGACAATGATTTATTCCTGCCTGGGAGCAGCAGAATGAAAAATGTGCACTAACTCGTCATAGTTTTATTTTCATTAAGTCTTTTGGAAAAGTGACAGCAGGCAGCCCATTCTCTGCAACATTTTATGAGTTTTTATTGCCACAAAGAGAAGAACACGAGGAGTGAAAGAAATTTGACAGGAATCAGGTCAAGACAGGAATCAAGCACATGTTGCTGGAGTGTATTTTTCCAGGCGCGAGTCGGGCAGCGGACACTTGTGTGGTCAAGTTTGGATTGACTGAATGACCGGAGACTTCACTGGCTCCTAAGTGGTCGTTGTAAATAGTTGCAAAATTCCAGCTACAAAGTCACCAATGATGCACATTTGCTTTTGCATTTAGCTGCACATTTGTATATCAGAAAACTGCAAACACATGTTCATCTACAAATCTGTCAGTAGTCAACATGGTGTGACTACTCTGAAGCCGCAGGTGTTTTCATATAACTTTAGCTCGACGAAGAGAAATTACCCCAAAGTTTTTTGCCCTGTTTCCTTCTAAAACCCTAATTTTAAATTAACATTCCTATTTCTTGCATAAATTAAAAATAAAAGACCACTTTTATTTAACTTTAGAAGCAACAGTTTTATTTAAACCCGTAAGCTTTATGCTGTTTCCACAAGGGGGCAGCAGAAATGAGCTGCAAATGAAAAATTCAAAGTAACCTAATTTGGTAAGATAAAAGTCTGACAAGTTGCTTTTTAATACATCCATAACAAGGCCATTAGCTGTTATTCAGAGTGATGCTTCTGACCAAATGGCAAGTCCAGTACTGATTTGGCTTTAAAGTCTGCATTTGCTCAACACAATCCCGGAGACAATTCGATGTTTAAGCTGCTAAATACTCACTAACTGGCTAACTGCTGTTTGGTGCTAACCACAGCACGTTTTACACAACTTATAATTGCAAAAACAAGGATTGGTGAGCATTGTATTGTATTCTCTACTCATATTAAGGTACTGTAGTTTTCTAGTACATACACTGGGAAATAACACATTTGGGGGCGAATGAATAGTGGCATTGTAAAGCGCTTTGGGTGCCTAGAAAAGCAATATATAAATGCAATCCATCATTATTATTTGCTTTGAACAAACCTCACGGGGCATTAATGATTATGCTGCTTTTGAATTTTGAAGCTTCTGGAGCTGCCTAACCTTTCATAAACAAGCAGGAGACTCTTCTCCCAGTTCAGTCATCTCCTTGCTACCAGATAGCCATGAAACCTCTATCGACCATGTGTCCTCTAACCACTAATCATGAGAACCTTTTGTCCCTTCTGCAAATGTCATCGTGTTTATTCCTCTGCACAATTTATCTCTCTCTCTCTCTCTCTCTCTAACACACACACACTCTCTCTCTCTCTCTCTGTATATATACATATATATACACATATATGTGTATATATATATATATATATACATACACATATATGTGTATATATATATACACATATATATATATATATATATATATATATACACATACATATATATAAAAACACCCAGCACGCCCCTGCGGGCGGTTTATCCTTCAAGCTCGGGTCCTCTACCAGAGGCCTGGGAGCTTGAGGGTCCTGCGCAGTATCTTAGCTGTTCCCAGGACTGCGCTCTTCTGGACAGAGATCTCCGATGTTTTTCCCGGGATCTGCTGGAGCCACTCGCCTAGCTTGGGAGTCACCGCACCTAGTGCTCCGATTACCACGGGGACCACTGTTACCTTCACCCTCCACATCCTCTCGAGCTCTTCTCTGAGCCCTTGGTATTTCTCCAGCTTCTCGTGTTCCTTCTTCCTGATATTGCTGTCATTGGGAACCGCTACATCGATCACTACGGCCGTCTTCTTCTGTTTGTCAACCACCACTATGTCCGGTTGGTTAGCCACCACCATTTTGTCCGTCTGTATCTGGAAGTCCCACAGGATCTTAGCTCGGTCATTCTCCACCACCCTTGGGGGCATCTCCCATTTTGACCTCGGGACTTCTAGGTTATACTCGGCACAGATGTTCCTGTACACTATGCCGGCCACTTGGTTATGGCGTTCCATGTATGCCTTGCCTGCTAGCATCTTGCACCCTGCTGTTATGTGCTGGATAGTCTCTGGGGCATCTTTACACAGCCTGCACCTGGGGTCTTGCCTGGTGTGATAGACCCCAGCCTCTATGGATCTTGTACTCAGAGCTTGTTCTTGTGCTGCCATGATTAGTGCCTCTGTGCTGTCTTTCAGTCCAGCTTTGTCCAGCCACTGGTAGGATTTCTGGATATCAGCCACCTCCTCTATCTGCCGGTGGTACATACCGTGCAGGGGCCTGTCCTTCCATGATGGTTCCTCGTCTCCCTCCTCTTTCTTGGGTTTCTGCTGCCTGAGGTATTCACTGAGCACTCGGTCAGTTGGGGCCATCTTCCCAATGTATTCTTGGATGTTCCTTGTCTCATCCTGGACTGTGGTGCTGACACTCACCAGTCCCCGGCCCCCTTCCTTCCGCTTAGCGTACAGCCTCAGGGTGCTGGACTTGGGGTGAAACCCTCCATGCATGGTCAGGAGCTTTCTTGTCTTTATGTCAGTGGCTTCTATCTCCTCCTTTGGCCAGCTTATTACCCCAGCAGGGTACCTGATCACGGGCAGGGCGTATGTGTTGATGGCCCGGATCTTGTTCTTACCATTCAGCTGACTCCTCAGGACTTGCCTGACCCTCTGCAGGTACTTGGTGGTTGCAGCCTTTCTAGCGGCCTCTTCATGGTTCCCATTTGCCTGCGGGATCCCCAGGTACTTGTAACTGTCCTCTATGTCTGCAATGTTGCCTTCTGGTAGTTCAATCCCCTCAGTTCTGACTACCTTCCCTCTCTTTGTTACCATCCGACTACACTTCTCCAGTCCGAACGACATTCCAATGTCATTGCTGTATAGCCTGGTAGTGTGGATCAGTGAATCGATGTCTCGTTCACTCTTGGCATACAGCTTGATGTCATCC